>NC_073402.1:3013471-4213471 GCF_028641065.1 Leucoraja erinaceus | reverse complement strand
GCAATTTTGTTTTAGGTGCCATTGCCTTGTGTTGTGTTGGCAGACACAGACAAAGTGCCTCCGGCAGATACAGAAAAAATAGACATGGATAAGTTTAGTTCGATTTAGTTTGAAACAGAGATACAGTGAGGAAACAGACCCTTCGGCCCACCGAGATCACACCGACCATCGATCCCCACACACACTTAAACCCCTGTCCCACGGTACGAGTTCATTCCAAGAGTTCTCCCGAGTTTGCCCTGATTCGAACTCGGAGATTTATGGTAATGGGCACTCGTCGGCTCTCGGGGCTCTCGTGGACATTGTTGAAAAATGTTCACGAGTCTTCCCGTGCTTACCTGCCATTACCAAGTCTTCCTGTCTACCTGCCGTTAGTGTTACGAGACGTCCCCGAGCCCCGACATACCCACTGCGTTCATTTTTCGTGCTTACCACAAATTTGATTTTTTTTAAACTCGGGAGAGCTCTTGCAATGAACTAGTACCGTGGGACAGGGCTTTAACACTACCCTACACATAGTCGTGCCAATTTCACTATTATACCAAGTCAATTAATCTACAAACTTGTACGTCTTTGGAGTGTGGGAGGAAGATCTCAGAGAAAACCCACGCAGGACACGGAGAGAATGTACAAACTCCGCACAGATAGCAGCCGTAGTCAGGATCAAAGTAGAATCTTGAGTAAGGCAGCAATTCTACCGCTGCGCCACCGTATTGATGTGTAAAGATTACACACCACCGGTTCAGCCAGATAAGTTCATGTTCATAGGTTCTAGGAGCAAACTTAAGCCAGGTGGCGCATCAAGTCTACTCCACTATTCAATCATAGCTGATGAAACTTTCCCTCTCAACCCCATTCTCCTGCCTTTTCCCCATAATGCCTGACATCTAAGGCATCCAGATTGTTAATGAAAACCATATAACCGGTAGTTAAACAAAGCTAATGGTCAATTGAAAGACAAAACCACAACTTTTGTAGTTGCCCCCCTTCTTCGGACCTTGGATTCGAGGCCAAATACTGGACCATATCTCAAAGAGAGGAATAGATAGGATAAATGCACAGAGTTTGTCACCAAGGGTGAGGGAATTAAAAACTGGTTAAGATCATAAGTTCTAAAAGCAGAATTAGGCCATGTGGCTAATCAGGTCTACGTTATTCAATCATGGCTGATCTATCTCTCCCTCTCAACCCCATTCTGGTCTTTCAGAGGAAAGCAGCAGCAGCCAAATTATTGTCACCAAGCCTGGCTCTGTTGTACAGCAGGGTAGACCAAAGACTATAATGCAATAGAAATGAACTGCAGACATTCATTTATACCAATGGTAGACACTAGAGTAATTCAGCGGGTCAGGCGGAATTTCTAGAGAAAAAAGATATGTGACATTTTTGTGTGGGAACCTTCATTAGACTGATTGTAAGTGGTGGAGGGGGGGGGGGTGAGACTTGAAGTAAATCAGGGCCAGTAACAAATGACCTCATTTTTGATGATCAGCCATGATCATATTGAATGGCAGTGCTGGCTCGAAGGGCCGATGGCCTATTCCTACACCTATTTTAGAAACATAGAAACATAGAAATTAGGTGCAGGAGTAGGCCATTCGGCCCTTCGAGCCTGCACCGCCATTCAATATGATCATGGCTGATCATCCAACTCAGTATCCCGTACCTGCATTCTCTCCATACCCCCTGATCCCTTTAGCCACAAGGGCCACATCTAACTCCCTCTTAAATATAGCGAATGAACTGGCCTCAACTACCCTCTGTGGCAGAGAGTTCCAGAGATTCACCACTCTGTGTGAAAAAAGAGTCTACTCCTGCACCTGTTTTCTATGTTTCTATGTTTCTATGTCTTACGTTTCCAGACCCGAAGATAGATCCCCGACCTGAAACGTCGTGCTGGTTTCCCTCTCCACAGATTTTCCAGTTGTTTTTGACATTTATCTCGGCTTGTGAGCTTGCTTTTGATTTATCTCACAGATGAATTAATGGGCTGCCCCATCTCTGAGCAACTACCTTCCTCTCGGAGCAGCTGGTCCTTGTTATTAATGACCTAATTAGGATGTTGCCCTGCGGCTGAGTGGCAGAAACCTGGAGAATTTAAGTATGTCTTGGTGTTCGCGGTAGAGTCGCAACCTAAAGCAACTAAAATTCTGCAAACATTTTATTTCAAATTGTCGCTTCCCATCAAGTCAGCCATAACATGCCTCGTCAGAGATTATAATTTCAATGTGAGCAAAATAGGGCTTGTTTGCTTATTTTGCAGTTAAAAATTGAACTGTGAAATCTAATCACATGCAGCAAATGCTCCCACAATCTGCTGTTCCATTATATTCCTGCAAAGATTTTGTACTCTGTCACTTACCTGTTCAATTTCATTAAATTGAAAGACCCAGCAATATCTGTGAAACATGGTATTTTATAATAACATTTACACATTTCACAAGTGAGAGCCTGAATACAAGTTGTCTAGCAGATATCCCTCTTCATTTGAATTGTTCCCAAAGACTGAGCCAGATTCAGCTGATTTGTCAGCTGCAAAGCAGAATGTGTCTATGCTAGCGAGGCTGCAACTCATTGATTTGGATCTGGTTTTTAGTGAGTTACATAATTCAGCTGCTGGAAAGCAATAGTTGCCGATCATTTTCACCTAATTGGGAAAACGATGCACTCTTGAAATTGAGGGATGCAAGCACTTAAATTTTTATAATGAACTTATTATGACTTTGTTGTTCTCTTCAGTCGTGAGTATAAAAAACTGAGTGTAACACCATTGCCGCACCAAATCGCACCATTTTCCACACAGCCCATTTAAGCTAAAATTTCCCAATATTGAGGTTCCTATCTCAAATATTTAATCGCTCCATTTTATGGTTTCTTGAGCATGGCTATCGCAGGTATTAATATTATTTATGTATCTGTTTTATATATACTGTGTTTTTTTTTGTTGTTGTTCATCACGTGTTTTCCAATTTACAAATCTGCGGTGCTGCCGCAAGTAAGAATTTCATAGTTCTGTTTACTGGCACATGACAATAAAACACTCTTGACTTGACTTTTAGACTTTAGAGATACAGTATGGAAACAGGCCCTTCAGCCCACGGAGCTTGCTGACCAGCGATCCCAGCACACCAGCACATTCCTGCACAATAGGGACAATTTACAATTATACAAAAGCCAATTTTACTGTGACCAGCGGTCACTTGTACACTAGGTACAATTTACAATATTTAATGAAGCCAATTAAGCTACAAACCTGTACGTCTTTGGAGTGTGGGAGGAAACCGGAGTACCCGGAGAAATCCCACAGTGGTCACAGGGGGCATGTACAAACTCTGTACAGACAGCACCCAGAGTCAGGATTGAACCTGTGTCCCTGGCGCTGTGAGGCAGCAACTCTACCGCGGTGGCACTGCCCCACCCCCTCATGACTATTATATTTACTGGGTGGCCAGTCCAGACTATTATTGCTCATTCTAATTGCCCTAAAACATTGATAATTTGTTTACGTCAACCACTAATTTAAGTACAACAACAGTGCCTTCGAGAAGGAAGTTTCATGATTTTAACATGGTCCTGGAGGCAGGAGTAATACAGTCATGGACATTACAGCAGAGAAAAAGGCCCTTTTGGCACGCAATATTCATGGCATTAGTGATATCTTTCTACACTTAGCCCTAAACCTACATTAGGTTGGTATATATTTTAGGATCACAATGCTATACTTGCAGGGAGCCCACAGCTGATGGCCTTTGGCCTTTGGTTAGCCTGTTTGTTCCTCTTAGTTATGTTACATCAGCTTGACTTTGTTCATTTAGTCTAGTTTAGTTTAGACTGTATGGCAAATGAAATTCCTCATATGTTGCCCCTGATGCCCGTACTAATCATAGAAACATAGACAATAGGTGCAGGAGGAGGCCATTCGACCCTTCGAGCCAGCACCGTTCATTGTGATCATGGCTGATCGTCCCCAATCAATAACCCGAGAGAGAGAGAGAGAGGATGACTCAGAGAGAGGAGAGAGTAGAGAGAGAGGGGGAGAGTGAAGAATAGATATGCGCACATTGAAAATAGAGAGAGGAGAGGGAGAGAGAGAGATGAAAAGACGAGTGGAGCGAGCAAGAGGGTGATCAGAGAGAGAGAGACAGAGAGAGGGGGAGAGAGAGAGAGAGAGAGAGAAAGAGAGAGAGAGAGAGAGAGAGAGGCTGCTGTGTATTTCTCAGCTCCCGAAGCTGAGAGGTTATAAGTGGCCTTTCAAGGTTTTTTGGAAAAGGAAAACGGACGAAGGCGGAGAGGCTTCATAGTTTGATTTATGGTTGAACTGTTGAAACTTTTCTGTGCTGCAAAAATGCCTCCACGAGTGTGAAAAGCTCTGAGATTTCTCTACATTGTCGAGGGAGCGGCTGCCTTTGGCGGACTGCCAAGAGTGCCTGGAGAGCGAGGGTATGGAGATTTTTTTGGTGTCTTTGTCGTGGTTTTGGCACTGATTCTCTGCCCTAAAGTCATTTTGCACAGTGCGGATGCCTGGCTAAATGTGAAAAGGTGCTTTTGGTGTCAGCAAGAAAAGGCGAGGATTTTTATCGGCAGTGGAGTGAATTTGGAGGAGTTTCTACTTTCAGCTGGAGGACTTTGCTTTTTGAGGATTGCTTTGGACTGTGACTGTCCCTGGGAATTGAATTGCTGAGCTGCTGGAGTGCCGGGAGCTGGTTTGTGCCTCTATACCGGATGGCGATGGCGGGGGCTCGGCCGAGGGCGAAGAGCTACGCAGTAGCGACATCAGCAGCGGAAGCGAGGCCATCTGAACATGAGCATCATGTTGACTTGGACTGGGACAGTTTTGGTATCTCGGTTCAAACTGGGCCCCAGATGTCCAGGGGATCAATTACGAAGGCTATGAATGCCCTTCTTGGTAGGGGGGCTATTGTCTCTTCCGAGCTCGAGAGGGGAAAGGTTGAGATGATATTGAAGACCCGGGAGGATGTGGTCAAAGTGTTGGAGAGGGGGATTTCAGTGGGGGGGGGGGTCCATATACAGGTGGACCCATGGGTGTCCAGGGTGAGACCGGTTCTCCTGCGGAGTTGCCCCACATGTATTCCGGATGCGACACTCATTCCACACCTGTCTCAGATTGGGGAGGTGCGGTCTAAGTGCTTTAGGCTCATGCACCCTGGGGGGGACCCGGAGGAAAAAGGGATTTATAGTTTCAAAAGGAGGGTGTTCGTGAAGGTGGGGGAGGGGGAAGGTGATGAGGGGAGTTTCGAGGTGGAGTGTAGGGGTCTCCCCAGAACCGTGCGTTGGAGTTGGGGAAAGGCACGGTGTCATGCGTGCGGTGGTTATGGACATCTCCGAAAGGAATGTCCTAATCAAGGGGTCGCTGCTAGAACTTCTCGCGCAGCGGCCCAGGAATGCACTGCTGGCCCATCAGGGGGTGCTCGTCATGTCTCGGAGGGGCGGGGTGGAATCGCTGACCTGGCAGGGGCTGCCGGCTCTGCCTCGGTGATCCGGGGCAGCGGGGATAGCCCTTCTGGGTCTGCAGTTTCAGCCTTGGGGACCCAGGGCAGCAAGGGCCCCCGCCCCCCACATCCTGAACCTGAGGGGGTGGCTGAAGGTGAGACACAGGGTGAGGGGGGAGAGAAATGGGAGCAGAAGAAGAAGAAGAAGAATAAGCAGATAAAGACCACCCAAGCGAGTCAAAAGCAGGCGGGTGTGCTACTGCCGAGTGCGGAGATCACCCAAGGGGCGCCTGTCAGCTCCAGGGGGGTCCAGAGTGAAACTGCCGTGGCCCAGCAAGGAGCTGAGGTGGCTCTGAAGGGGGTAGGGAAGGCAAAACGCGCGGGTGGTAAGGAGGCGGGGGGTAGTGTGGAGGAGGAAGACCCTCTCCTTATGGAGGTTACCACACCGCCGCATGCTAGTGGGACAAAAAAAGGAGGATTGGGCCTGGTGAGGAAGAGCAGGGACGTGAGTCCAAAGTTAGGGGGGTGGATTTTTCCAGATCTTCCACCACCGATGTGGTTGGAGGTCAGGAAATGACGTCGTCTGGGTTGGAGGTTGAGCATCCACCTCAGGGATCTCTCGAGGGTACCACAGGGTCAGGTGATGGGGTAGACCCCTCTGGAGTTGTGTCCTCTGGGCGGGGGGATGTCCTTTTGTCTCAGGGGCCCTCCGAGGGGGGGATCTCATCGTGTGTTGATCTTGGCTCCCCTGGGGGTGTGTCTTCTGGGTCGGAGGAGGTCCCCTCGTTTCAGAGGCCTACTGAGGGTGTTAGCACGCAGGAGGGTGGGGTAAGCTCCCCTGGTAGTGCGGACCCTGAGACGGGGGATGAGCAGAGTCAGACCAAGGGGGGGGGGGGGGGGTCGGGGGGAGTGGTGTTCCAATCAGTGCTCAATTTGAGAGCCAATGGTGGTTCTGAGGTGTGTATTGTATTTGCCGGCTGATTTAGCAGGGGAGGGGAAAAAATCTAGTGGAGAGCCTCTGGGTGTTGCCAGTGGAGGGGGTGCTTTCGGTGCTGTGGAGGTCGGAGTTACTTCAGGCAGCGACCTTCTTTCAGATTCTGGGGGTGCCAGTTTACCACAGACCCTGGGGGTGCCTCTTATTTTCTCTTCCCCAGGCCCAGATATAGAGGGTGAGGACAGAGCGCAGGAGCCCAGCCAGTCAGTGGGCTGCGTGATGTGGAGAGGGGCTTCGGGACCCTTCCCCGGCATTGATCCTGGGGGTGGTATCATGCCGGAGGAGAGGGAGAGTGATGGGGACGATTTGTGTGGAGGGGTTGGCGAAATTCCAGAGAGCTCTGGTTTTTCGAATTCTGAAAATGACCTTGGTGATGCTGAGCGTGTTGTGTCAGGTGCGAGTAACTTGGACGACAGCCCAGGATCCAAGGACGAGTCTCATGAAAGTGTTATCTGTGAAGTGAGGGAATTTTTAAAAACAAGCCGCACTAATAGAACAAGGTTAGAGGCTGCTAAGAGACGGTGGGCTGATCTGTTGTCCTTAGTTAAAACTCTCGAGGCTATCCTTGCGACCAAGGATAGTGATCTTCTTGGCTCTGAGCAGTGTCAGTTTAGGGACTTTTTGGAGTTCCTAAAAAGAGAGGGGGCTACAGAGCCCAGGAGGAGAAGTATGAGGATTTCAATTTAATGTACCAGTGCATTCACGTTAGCTACCCTAAACTTAAACGGGAGTAGAGCGAGTTTTCGCAGGTTCCAGCTTTTATCGGTCCTTAGGGAGGGGAAATTTGCAGTGTGTTTTCTGCAGGAGACGCATACTGTTGTCAAGGATGAACCCACTTGGAGGTTGGAGTGGGAAGGAGAGGTCTATATGAGTCATCTTAGCTCAAATTCGAGTGGGGTGGCCATTCTGTTGGCTCAGAATTTCTTGCCCAATATTATAAAAGTGCAAGAAGTTGTGCCAGGACGTTTGCTCCATCTGGCCGTGAGCCTGGATGGCATGCCGTTGCATTTCATTAACGTGTATGCCCCCAGCTCCGGCACGATGCAGGCCGGCCTAATTCAGGAAGTGAATGCTCTGTTGAGCACTATTGATCGGGGAGAGTGTGTCTTCCTTGGGGGGGACTTTAACTGCACACTTGAGGTGCGAGATCGTTCTGGTACTCAGTGTGCTCCTGCTGTAGCAAAGAAGCTGAGAGGGTTGATTGATTCTTTTGAGTTGGTTGATGCGTGGCGGGACCTCAACCCAGACTCCACTGCTTTTTCGCGGAGGTCTGAGGGCGGTGGTTCCCGCATTGATCGAATATATATCTCCCGAGCGTTTGTTTCCCGTGTCTCAGCGGCCTCAATGCAGCTGGTGCCATGCTCGGACCACTGTCTGGTGCGTGTGGATTTTAATCCAGCACGCGTTCGGGCTGGGTCTGCGTACTGGCACTTTAATAACCGGCTGCTGGAGGATCGGTGTTTCCGGGAGTCATTCACTCGGTTTTGGGTGCGGTGGAGAGAGAGGCAGAGATGCTTCTCTTCCCTAAGGCAGTGGTGGGATGTGGGAAAAGCTCACATCCGTATTTTTTGTAAGGAATACACGTGGGGGTCGACCGGGCGGCGGGACTCAGCGGTTGAGAAGCTTGAGAGGGAGCTGATGGACGCAGAGTCTCGCCTGGGTCAGGTTGGAGGTGACTCTTGCGAATGGGGTGTGTTTCATGAGAAGAAGGAAGCCTTGAGGAACCTGCAACTTGAGCGGTCCCGAGGCGCTTACGTGAGGGCGCGGGTCCAGATGCTGCACGATCTGGATCGAGCTTCGCCTTTCTTTTTCTCTCTGGAGAAAGGGCGGGGAGCCCGCAAGCAGCTCGTGGAGCTGCTCGCAGATGATGGCTCCTCTGTCACAGATCCGGAGAGGATTAGTGCCTTGGTCAGGTCCTTTTATGGTTCCCTGTTCTCCGCAGGTGGAGTCAGCGGGGAAGCTCAGCAGGACCTGTGGGAGAGTCTACCGGTTATAGATAGGGAGGTGGCCGATCTTCTTGATGGCCCTTTATCTTTGGAGGAGTTGACTTGTGCACTGCATCAGCTCAGGAGGGGTAAGTCCCCCGGGCTGGATGGGCTGACGGTAGAGTTTGTTAGAGCCTTCTGGGGTATCCTGGGGGGTGATTACATGTTGGTTCTGGGGGAGAGCCTGGCGACAGGGGAGATGCCCCTTTCGTGGCGTCGAGCAGTGGTTGTCCTGCTGCCCAAGAAGGGGGAACTCCGCCTGCTGAAAAACTGGCGCCCGGTCTCTCTCCTATGCACAGAGTATAAAGTATTTGCACGGGCGATGGCAAATCGCCTGGGCTCTGTGCTGTCTCAGCTGATTCACCATGACCAGTCTTACACAGTCCCTGGTCGGTCCATTCAGGATAACATCCACCTGGTTAGGGACCTGATTCATCTAGCACAGGGAACTGGTCAGTCAGCTGCGTTTCTGTCTCTTGATCAGGAGAAGGCTTTTGATAGGGTAGAGCATGAATACCTGTTCGGAACGTTGCAAGCGTTTGGATTTGGACCGCATTTTGTGGCCCGGGTCCGCCTCTTGTATGCTGCAGCGGAGTGCCTTGTGAAGGTTAATGGTGCGTTGTTGGTTCCCTTTCATTTTGGGAGGGGGGTCCGTCAGGGGTGCCCCATGTCAGGTCAGTTGTACTCGGTCTGTGTGGAGCCATTCCTGTGTCTTCTTCGGAGGAGGTTGACAGGCCTGGCCCTACCGGGCCCAGGGGTGGAGTTGGTTCTTTCGGCCTATGCCGATGATGTACTACTTATGTTCACCGATCCTGGTGACCTGCGGAGGATGCGTGATTGCCAGAAGATTTTCTCGGATGCATCTTCTGCCAGGATTAATTGGAGCAAGTGCTCTGGACTTTTAGTGGGTCAGTGGCAGGTGGACTCCCTGCCAGAGGAGATGGCAATGTTTGCGTGGAGCACCACGCACCTCCTCTATCTGGGGGTGTACCTGAGTCCCACTGAGGATGCTTGGCCGGCAAATTGGCAGGAGTTGGAGACGAAAGTGGTTGCCAGGCTGGGGCGCTGGTCAGGCCTGCTTGGAGTTCTTTCTTTTCAGGGGAGGGTGTTGGTCATAAACCAGCTGGTGGCCTCCATGTTATGGTACCGGCTGGCTACTCTTGTCCCACCTCCAATTTTTGTAAATGCTTTACAGATGAAGCTGGTGGATTTCTTTTGGGGAAATAGGAAGCACTGGGTTTCCGCAGCTGTCCTGAGTCTCCCGTTAGAGGAGGGCGGCCAGTCCTTGGTATGCGTGCGTACCCAGGTGGCGGCTCTCCGCCTCAGGACTCTGAGGAGGTATATGTATATAGAGAACCCCCCCAGATGGCACGTTTTGGCCACGTATTTTTTCCGACGGGGTCGTTGTCTAAGGGGGGTCTCGCGGCTCCCGGTGGCGGGCATCAGTCGACCTGCCCTAAGGGGCTTGCCTGTTTTCTACCGGGATGTGTTAAGAGTGAGGAATCTGGTTGTTTTCAGCCAGCGTGTTGCTCCACGAGGGGAGGGGGATGTTGCGGCTGCGGGAGTGGCCGGTCCTCAACAAATCATGGTGGGTGTCGAGGAGAGGTGTGCGCCCAGAGTGGTTTTAAATGAGCCCTTACCCGCTCCGTCAGATCTGCTCTGTGGGCCTCGGTTCCGGGATATATCTCGGGCACCGGCTCCACACAACATGAGCCGCCTTTCGGAGATGACCAGCATGCCGTTTCGTGACGCGAAGAGACGCTCACTGTATAGAATGTTCCTGCACATTCTGCACCTCCTTGCCTTCGTCTCCCGTCCCGACACACCATGGCGGACGGTGTTACCACCTGAAGGAGGGGAAGGTCCCCAGTGGGGGTCCCTCTACAAGGGAGTTGTCCCCCTATACGTGGGGGACCTGGGGTGGAGAGTGCTGCACAGAGCGGTGGCTTGTAACAAACTTTTGAGTCGGTTCACGGACTCGTCCGCTGCCTGTATTTTTTGTGGCGAGGAAGAGACCGTGTTCCACATTTATATGGAGTGTGAGAGGCTACTGCCCCTGTATCAATATCTGAAGGGGTTGTTCCTAAAGTTCTGGTTACATTTTAGTCCTACGATTCTTGTGTTTGGACACAAGGCAGGGTGTGGGGAGAGCCAAGTGGGAGGGTGGGACCTACCTGTCGGTCTACTCCTGGGCCTGGCCAAGATGGCCATACGTGGGTCCAGGCAGCAGGCGATGGATGGTCAGGCAAGAGTTGGCTGCTTGCCCCTCTTTCGGGCCTACGTCCGTGCACGTGTGTCCCTGGAGAGGGAACATGCGGTGCTCACGGGGAATTTGGAGGTATTCCGTGGGCGCTGGTCACCGCGTGGGGTTGAGAGTATTGTGAATAATGATTGTAATGTTGTACTATAATGACACGATATAATGTAAGTCCTTTATGTGTATGGCTTGATCTGTTGTATGATTTGATGTGTTGAATAAAGTCTTTGGAAAATAAAAAAAATAAAAAAAATGGGGAATTGTGTAAAAGCATTAATATCTCTGTCATATTTAATTGACGGGAAAGATCCTCGGCACACATATGGCGGAGGGGGGCTCTGAGCGAGGTGACCAAAAATGACGGTCGTAGGTGGCGGCGTTCTCTCGGAAACCGCAGCACAGATCGCCAAATCTGGTCAAGAACAGAGTTTTATTAATGTAGATAGATTGAAGCATTCTAAAACAAATATAAAACAACCTTACTTAGATGACTTGAACTTAAAGCATATAATTAGTTAGTTACCTTATTGTAGCTAATTACAAAATTCAATTACTAGATCTAAACATCTATCAATTTCTTAAGAATAGATTACCATTTTTTAATAGCTTAAGTGTCCAAATAACATTCACACAAGAATTCACAATATAATATAATTTTTTAATCTCATTGTCATGGATTTATAGGCCAAATGGAAGGAATTTAATGTTCAATACCTGTAAATTAATGGCCATTGAAATCAAATTGCGAGTGGGTTTCTCTGGAACGCGATCATTTGGAACGTTGCTGTTTGCGGTGATTTAGACCCCCCATATCGGCATGCCAGATCGCATGGGGACTAAATCACCATTTCGCAACTTAAAATGTGAATGAAGGCATCTTAAGGACCAATTTTATACATAAAAATAAACAACTTTTTTTTACCTGTCACCTACCCGTTGTTGGCGTTGATGGCTTTAGAAACTGATTTTAAAATGACTCCAGCGCTGAACGAGTCGGGCCATTTAAAAAAAAAAAATCACAGAACGGCCGTCGGAATGATTCTTGAGCAAAAGCAGATATGATACAGGCATTTAAGATGCTTTTAGATATGCACATGGGTATGCTAGGAATAGCGGGAAAGGATTGCACGCAGGCAGAAGAGATTAGTTCAACATGGCATCATGTTCAGCAAATATATTGTGGGCTGAAGGGCCTGCTCCTCACCTGTATGTTCTATATTCAATGCTCTATGTTCGAAGAACAATCTTCTTTCTCACTACTTCTTGTTTTAATATCTCAATGATGATCTAGCGGAGAAAACGAAGGCCAGAGTGTTTCATGTGAAATATCGGAGAACTGAAAGGTCCTCTGCTTTTCCTGGCTTAGATTAGTTTAGTTTAGAGGCACAGCACAGAAACAGGCACTATGGCACACCGAGTCCGCACTGACCAGCGATCCCCACATATTAACACTATCCTACACACACTGGGAACAATTTACAATTTGACTAACCCAATTAACCTACAAACCTGTACGTCTTTGGAGTGTAGCAGGAAACTGGAGCTCCCGGAGAAAACCCATGCAAGTCATGGGGCGAAAGTACAAACTCCGTACAGGCAACACTCGTGGTCAGGATCAAACCTTGGGTCTCTGGCACTGTAAAGGCCCTGCCCCATGATGCGAGTTTACCCAAGAGCTCTCCCGCGTTTAAAAAAAAAGCAAACTCGTGGTAAGTACGTAGGATGTACATAGCGGGTACGTCGGAGCTCATGGATGTCTCGTAGCGGCTCATAACGCTACTGGCAGGTACTCGGGAAATGCAGTAACTCGTGAAACTCGTGAAGATTTTTCAATAGTGTGAACATTTTCCAAGAGTAAAAAAATACTCATGATGAAGTACCACGAGTTCGATTTTTTTTTTAACTCGAGAGAGCTCTTGGGTAAACTCACATCGTGGGGCAGGCCCTTTAGGCAGCAACTCTACCGTTACGCCATTCTGTCACTGATAATTCAGTTGCTGAATGACTGCTGCGCAACCTTGCCGCTGTTATTGAGGAACAACGAACGTGGACCTATGGTTGAATGATTCAATGGTTTCTTTATCATCACGTGTACCAGGTGTAGTGAAATACATTTTGTTTTGCATTCATGTCAGCAAGACTATCCTCGTACATGAGTAAAATCCCATCCCAGGTTAGCACAGAATGTACAGAACAGCCCACTGAAGCCATATGTAAGTGTGGCCATTTTTGGCACCATTTGACCATCCCAGCTACAGTGAGCACAAAGGCCCATTGCAGCCGTCTCCTCCTCCATTCTGGTCATCCCGCCTCAGCGTGGAACAGTTTATGGAGTGGACAATAATGTACAAGAAAAAAATGAAAATGGTCTCTAACAATGTGTGGCACGGTGGCGCAGTGATAGAGTTGCTGTCTGATAGCGCTAGAGACCCAGGTTCAATCCTGAGTACGGGTGCGGTCTGTATGGAGTTTGTACGATCTCACCGTAACCTGCGTGGGTATTCTCCTGGATCTTCGGTTTCCTTCCACACTCCAAAGACGTACAGGTTTGTAGGTTCATTGGCTTGGTATAAATTTAAATTGTGTGTAGGATAGTGTTAATGTGCGGGTGAAGGGCCTGTTCCTGTGCTGTATCTCTGAACTAAACTAAACTAAACTAAACTAAACTAAATCATGATAGGGGTTTGGAGAAGGCAGGAGAAAAATGAACAGATTTGATCACCAGCCAGTGGATCGAATGGCCTCTAGTCTTTTGTGATTCTGAAACTTTGAAACTATTTTAACCTTGCAGCAAAATCATTTCCACACAGTTCTGCCAACACAGCAAAGTCTTCTATCAAAGCTCCATGGTAGTAGAACTGTAGGTGGGGAGCTCGTAACACAATGAATAAACATATCCCCTTCCTGAGGTCAGACTGATGAAGTGAAGGTCCCCTCTCTTTCTCTCTCTCTCTTGTCAGCGTGAGCATAAATTTTGAAATAATGTCAAATCAGTTCCTCGTGTGCTCAAACCCACAACGGCATCCTCCATAATTTAACACTAATGAGTATTAAAGTGTCTAATTTACTTAGGGAGACAAAGGGAACTGGTGCAGGAAATTCAAATTAATCCTTGCATTGCAAGCCAGCCCTTGATTAACCTCATACTAAGGCAACAGGAAAGCACACACTTTGCTGCAGGAGCACATGTAGGTGCCAGCAGGTCTCCAAACATGGAAACTGACTTTATTTGGATTACAGCTTGTTTAATCTATGAAAAAGAGAGGGTAAATTTAACGACGGAATGTGCTGATGCCACTGGCATTATGGATACGACATCAAGAGGCAAGAGTCATGATTTATGGAATGACTTCTAGGTGAATTGATTGATTGACAGATTGATACTAGGAGTAACTCAGCGGGCCAGGCAGCATCTCTGGAGAGAAGGAATTGGTGACTTTTCTGGTTGAGACCCTTCTTCAGACTCTATATTGTCACATGTACTTGGTAGAGTGAAATTCTTTGTTTTGCATACAGTACACGAGTATACGAGTCGCCACGTATAGGGGACCAATAAAGTTACAGAAGTATTCAATATAGTTTCATCTTCCTTATCTTCACTTCCCCCCCAAGTTGGGTCCCTCTTTGCTCTCAGCGGCGCATTCATGACTGGCCGCCAGGACTCACGTGGGCTCATCCTCAGCCGATTGCCAGCTCTCACATGGGGCGAAGGCTCTCCGACTGCCCATCTTCTGGTGCAGAATGGAAAGAGACAGAAATGTAACCTGAAATAAAAATCAGAATTGATGGAAGCCACTTCGCAGGCCCAGGGAGAGAGGAACAGGGTAAACAGTTTCAGATATTTGAGAAAATTGAAACCTAAGAAAGAAATTTGGAAACCAATAGTCCCGTTTCAGCTTGTCGAAATGGGAAAGGATGGAAGAAACAAAGAAACAAAGAACATGTCAGTAAGAGGGTGCCGACCTTGAGAAGATGTTTTTTCAGGGCTGATGTCAACTTTGAGACGATGTGGACCTCATTTGATCTATAAAGTTCATAACTTATCATTATAGGTCCAGAATTAGGCAATTCAGCCCATCAAATCTACTCCGCCATTCAATCGTGGCTGATCTAACTTTTCTTCTCAACCCCATTCTCCTGCCTTCTCCCCGTAACCCTCGGCACCCTTGCTAATCCTCGCTAAAACCGAGGAGCATAGGGATTCAGGGATCACGGCAAAGAAATCGGCCCTTCAGCCCACTGAGTCCATGCCTGTTCACAACAGATCTACATTATCTCACCTTTGCATTCTAACGCATCAGTGGCAATTTTTACCAAGGCCAATCAACCTACAAACCAGCATGCCATTGGGATATGGGAGAATCCAGGAGCACCCAGAGGAAACCCAGGCATCACAGGGAGAATGTACAATCTCCAAACCCGGTTCTCTGGCGATGTGATGGATTTCTTTCTCAAGTAGGATGGTGATTCTCCGGAATTCTCTGCTCCCAAGGAGGCCAGAGGATGAATGGTGGCTGGCATAAATCAGTCATGACCAAGTTGAATCTGTGGGATAAGCCCAAAGGGCCTGCTGGCATATCCCTGCCCCATATTGCTTGTGTCCTTTAGTTTAGAGACACAGCGTGGAAGCAGGCCCTATGGCCCAATGGGTCAGCTCCGACCAACTATATTCTAGGGACAATTTACAGAAGCCAATTGACATGCAAACCTGTACGTCTTTGGAGTGTGGGAGGAAACCGGAGCACCTGGGGAAAACCCACGCAGATCACGGGGAGAACGTAGAAACTCTGAACAGACAAGCCAGTCAAGATTGAGCCTGGGTCTCTGGCGCTGTGAGGCAGCAACTCTATCGCTATGTCACTATGCCGCCCATTATTCAGTTGCTGAATAGCCGTGTCGCCCCTTCTGTAAATATCTTATCAAGGACAGGAAGGGGAACTCTGAAATGAAATGTGCTTCTAATCCTCCCTTCAATTGACTTCCCCAAGCTAGAAAAGCGGCTCAGGTCAGAGGTAAGATTGCCTGAGACTCCAGTGAGATTATTGGATTGTGAGCAGCATATTTACAGATGGTTGCTGCTATCTTCATATCAGTGACTTCACCATCTGTTTAGGAATTTTGTTTAAAAAGGTGGTACCTGGGAAAGTCACCCAATTATCTTTAACAGGTCGGATTGAAACCAACTTCTCCGCTTCCTCTTGCAATCTCTTCATTTAATGAGAGCCGCACGGTGGAATAGTGGTAGAGTTGCTGCCTCACAGCGCCACAGATCTGGGTTCAATCCTGACTATGGGTGCTGTCTATATGGAGTTTGTACGTTCTCCCCGTGACCTGCATGGGTTTTCCCTGGGCGCTCTGGTTCCCTCCCACACTCCAAAGTCATACAGGTGTGTAAGTTAATTGCATTGGTATAAATGTAAATTGTCTCTTGTGTGAGTAGGGCAGTGTTAATAATAATAATAATAATAATAATAATAATAATAATAATAATAATAATAATAATTTTATTTATAGAGCACTTTAAAAACAATCTTAGTTGCAACAAAGTGCTGTACATCACTAATCATTGACAAAAAAGTTAATACACACCAATAATAACAATCAAAAAAATTGTAGGAAAAGATATGTAAAATAAAGAAACATTAAAAACAATAAAAACAGAAGCAAAGTCTCAGGCATGGTCAAAAGCCCAAGGAGTACAAATGTGTTTTAACACTGGATTTGAAGATGGACAGTGAGGGGGCCTGTCTGATGTGCAACAGCAGGGTGTTCCAGAGTGCTGGAGCAGCAACAGA
The DNA here is from genome assembly GCF_028641065.1 of Leucoraja erinaceus. Lineage (NCBI taxonomy): Eukaryota > Metazoa > Chordata > Chondrichthyes > Rajiformes > Rajidae > Leucoraja > Leucoraja erinaceus. The sequence continues at coordinate 4,196,990 of NC_073402.1, read as the reverse complement.
GAATGCTCTATCCCCTCTGAGCTTCCGATTAGACCTCGGTACCTCCAGGAGCAGCTGACCAACTGACCTGAGGGACCGGGCAGGAGCGTATGGGTGGAGCAGCTCAGAGAGGTAAGGCGGGGCGAGCCCATTCAGAGATTTAAAAACAAATAACAGTATCTTAAAATGAACTCGAAAGTGCACCGGGAGCCAGTGTAGGGAGGCCAGAATTGGCGATATGTGCTCCCTCTTTCGAGTCCCTGTTAAAAGGTGAGCAGCAGCATTCTGAACCAACTGGAGACAAGCCAGCGAAGAACAAGCAACTCCAAAATAGAGCGCGTTACAGTAATCCAGCCTAGATGTAATCAATTAATGTGGACTCGTGGGCCTGTTTCTATGCTGTAACTCCAAAACAACTGAAACTGAAATTAAAAACGCCCCTCATCCTCTTGCGCTCCAAAGAATAGTAACTAACCTAGGATTGCCTTGCTGCAACCATTCAACAGTCTTGCTGCTCCTAGCTGCCGCTCCTGCTCTGATCTCCAATTCAAGTGCTCAGACCTGTCCCTGGCTGGGCTTTTTAAGGTTCCTCTGCTAGTCCTTAACTCTCCCAATGCTGTTGCATTTATAGATAGTCATAAAATGCTGGAGTAACTCAGCGGGACACAGTTACTCCAGCATTTTGTGTCTATTTTCAGTGTAAACCAGCATTACATTACATGTGAAGAAGGGTCTCGACCCGAATCATCGCCCATTCCTTCTCTCCGGAGATGCTGCCAATCCCACTGAGTTACTCCAGCATTTTGTGCCTATCTTCAGTTTAAACCAGCAGCTGCAAGTTCCTTCCTACATTGTTACATTTATACCTGGTTTTGTTTGATATTTCAAGTGATTCACTCTCTCTGATTGATGGTGCATGGTAACAGGCCCTTCAGCCCATTGAGTCCATGCCGACCACTGATCACCCCTTCGCAATTGTTCCATGCTATCCCACTTTCGCATCCACTCCCTACGCACCAGGAGCAATTTACAGAGCCCCATCAACTTATAAACCCGCACGTCTTTGGGATTTGGGAGGAAACCCACGGTCACAGGGGGAACATGCAAACTCCACACAGACAGCAGCCGAGGTCAGGATTGAGCCTGTGCTGTGAGGCAGCAGCTCTACGCGCTGTGTTACTGGGCTGCCCTCAGTATATAAAGATCTTTAGCATTTGTGCAAATCAATGTTTCATTTGTTATACTTTAAGTCCCTTGATCCTAATTCCTTTAGTAAACTGGGTTAACGGTGTCTATATAATTGTACACACTGAGGGCTGCCTTTTGCTCAATTGTTGAGATGAAGCTTGCTTGTTACTTCCTTGTAGCTCAGTCACATTACACCAGGGATGAGCATTGCTGCTGTTTCAGCCCACTTTCCATTGCAACTAGATATTACCTGCCACAGTAGGAAATAAAACAGAACTTAATGAGGGCAATTTTACCAAGTTTGACTAACCAGTGGGTTGTCTTTCTCTGCTTTTCACTGTATCTCAGTTCATGTGACAATAAACTAAACTGAACGGAACAGTTCACCTCTGCCTCCATTCAGGTGTACACTATTATTTACTATTTTCTGATCAATACAGTTGGAAAGTTATGCAGAGTTTGAGGTAAATATTTCCTGCAGACATCATTTCTATCCCCTCTCCTTTTTTAATGTAGATGGTGCATCTTGGTCAGCTTGGTTGAACTGGATTGAGGACACTGTTTCTGTCCTGTTTGACTCTATGACTTCCAGGGAGACACAGTGGTGCAGCAGTAGAGTTGCTGCTTTACAGCGCCAGGGACCCGGGTTCAATCCCATCTGCACGTGCTGTCTCTATGGAGTATGTACGTTCTCCCCGTGACCTGCGTGGGTTTTCTCCAGGTGCTCCGATTTCCTCCTACACTCCACAGTGTGCAGGTTTGTCGGTTAATTGGCCTCGGTAAAAAAATGGTGAATTGTCCCTGGCGTGTAGGATAGCGCTAGTGTACGAGGTGATCACTAGTCTGCGCGCACTCGGTGGGATAAAGGGCCTGTTTCTGCACTGTGTCTCTAAAATCTAAAGTTAAGTTGAGTTTAATTTTGTTTAGAGATGCAGCATGGACACAGGCCCTTCGGCCCACCAGTCCATGTTGACTATTGATTCCCCATTCAAACTGGTTCTATGATGTCCCATTTTCACATCCACTCCCTACAGACTAGCGGCAATTTGCAGAGGCAATTACTCTACAACCCACACATGTTTGGGATGAAGGAGGAAACTGGAGTGCCCGGTGGAAGGTCGCTTGGTTACGGGGAGAACGTGCAAACTCCACACAGATAGCACCCGAGGCTTTAGCAGTTGCTTCCCCTGAGGTGGAGCATGCAATGCCATTTAAGCCGATGACTTTACCCTGCGTTGTGTTGAGCTTGCTCTGTGATATTGGAGCTCAACACCTACACGCACTGCACTCGTGGCATATCTCAGGGTGGTGGGAAAGCTGCAGAAATGTGAGAATGCACACCTCTTATTTCAGGGACAGTTTCTTTCCAGCTGTCATCAGGCAACTGAATCATCCTCTCACCAAAAAGAAAGCGGTCCTGCCCTCCCATCTACCCCATTGGTGAACTCTGAGCAGTCTCTAATCGGACTTCGCTGGGCTTTATCTTGCACTAAATGTTATCCCCTTTATCCTTTATCTGTACACTGCGGACAGCTTGATGGTAACCATGTATAGTCTTTTTGCTGACTAGCACTCAGTATAAAGCTCTTCACTGGAACTTAGTACACTTGGAGACCTCCAAGCTATCTTTAATCTGACTTCACTGGACTTTATCTTGCACTTTATGTTGTGCTTTTATTTTGTATCTATCTGTATTCCGTCACTCCAAAGGTGTACAGGTTTGGAGGGTAATTGGCTTGGTAAAATTGTAAATCACCCCTAGTGTGTGGAGGTTAGTGCTAGTGCTGGTCAGCATGGGCTGAAGGGCCACTTTCCGTGCTGTATCTCTAAACTATACTATACACTGTGGGCGACTTGATTGTAATCTTGAATAGTCTTTTCACTGATTAGATAGCAAGCAGCAAAATACTTTTAACTGAACCTTGGTACTCGTGACAATAATAAGCTAAATTAAACTAAGTAAGCTGAATTAAATTAAATTCAACTAAATTAAACTCAAGTAAATTAAACCAAAGGAATAAATGTAACAATAAAGTTTAGTGGTCTGAGAAACGACTACTGGGATTTCCAACAGATCTTTATTCAAAAGTTCGATATCCAGTATACAGGCTTTTCAGACACGTCTGCCCACAATGGTGGTCAGCGCTGAACTAACGCGCGCAAAGGGAAAACCGCGTGAAAACAACAGCCCCCCCCGAGTCACGTGACCGCGGCTTCATAACGCCGGGTTCGACATCTGCGTGCGCTAGCAGGCGCCGCTACAAAAGTATCCTTCATTCATAAAGGAGTCAATGAATCAGTAATTCGCTGCTGAATTTCTAAGTCACATTTGCAGAAACGGCAGGTGCCTGGTCCAATTGAACTAACAGGTAAGAAACCCACACAGTGACCCTAGTTCAGCCTTTCAATGACGATAGTTCACGATCAAGGGAAAGTCGTTCAATTCCCTCTCATTAGATTTGCCTTGCGTTTTTCTTTGTCAAATGATCAGCTTCACCCTTTGTTCTTGGCTGGATTTTGCTGTGAGTGGCAACAAACTGCTTCAATATCCCTGGAACTGCAGAATGTTGCTGACTGCAAACAGCATCAAACAATTCGGAGTTGCCAATGACTTCATAAGTGACAGGAGCAGAATTAGCCCATCCTCCGTCATTCAATCATGGCTGATCTATGTAGGAAGGAACTGCAGATGCTGGTTCAACCGAAGATAGACACAAAAATCTGGAGTAACTCAGCGGGACAGGCAGCATCTCTGGGGAGAAGGAATGGGCAACATTTCGGGTCGACACCCTCTTCAGCCTCAAATGGGTGACTTTTCTGATCGAGACCCTTCTTCAGACCTGGCTGATCTATCTTTCTCTCCTAACCCGACTCTCCCGCCTACTCCCCATAATCCCTGACACCCACACTAATCAAGAATCTATCCCTGCCTCAAAAATATCCATTGAGTTGACCTCCACAGCCTTTCATGGCAATGAATTCCACAGATTCACCACCCTCTGACTAAAGACATTCCTCCTCATCGTATATAAACATCTTTTATTTCTGAGGCTGTGGCCTCTGGTCCTAGACTCTCCCAAAAGTGGAAACATCATCTCCACATCCACTCTATCCAAACCTTTTACTATTCCGTAAATTACAATAAGGACTCCCTCATACTTCTAAACGGCAGCGAGTACAGGCCCCGTGTCATCAAATTCTCATCATATGTGAACCCACTCAGGAATCAGAAGCTTCATCACAAATAAATGCTCTTCCTTTCCTCATTTTATCCTCATTTCCAACATTATTCTGGCCCGAGACCAGGTCCATAATTGCCAATTGCTTCCGATGCCTTGTCTAGGTGTCCCTTAACTCATTTGTGAGCTCAATAGTATGTGTCAGAAAATCATTCCACACCAAGGAGACTAATTCTGTATTTAGCCATAGTGCGTAAATTTCCATCAGCAGTCACTGAATTGTATTCGCAAAGCCGGACAAAGGCTACTCATACGGCAATGAAAATGCACCCACAGCCATCAGTATAGTTTATTGATCAAACCCATCTCTGCAAATTACTCCTCAACTCACTGCTCAGACTTCAGGAGCTTCCATTTACAAATAATGTTTCCACTAGTGGGAGAGTCTAGGACTAGAGGTAATAGCCTCGGAATTAAAGGATGTACTTTTAGGAAGGAGATGAAGAGAAATTTATTTAGTCAGAGGGTGGTGAATCTGTGAAATTCTTTGCCACAGAAGGCTGTGGAGGCCAAATCAGTGAATATTTTTTAAGGCATATTCTTGACTAGTACAGGTGTCGGGGGTTATGGGGAGAATGGGGTTAGGAGAGAGAGATAGATCAGCCGTGATTGAGTGGCGGAGTAGACTTGATGGGCCGATGGCGTAATTCTCCTCCTATTCCTTATGACTTCAAGTTCAAGTTTGTTCACATTTATTGTCACTTAACCAAGTAAGGTACAGTAACGTTCGAGTTATCATACAGCCATACTAAGTTCAGTCATCTTCCTCCTTTGTTCACCCACGGTCGGGGCCTTTGAACACTCTGCACTTGCCGCTACCGACGGTCAAATCTTCAAGCCCTTTCGTCGGGATGATCGAAACTCCGACGTCGGGATGGATTGGAACACTCAAGCATGGAGCTCCCGAGTCGGTTTCTTCTTACTGGAGACCGCGGCTTCACGATGTTAAAGTCCACAGGCCCCGCGGTTGGAGCTCCGCTGGCGACTCTCGGCAAAGGATCGCAGCTCCCGGTGTTAAAGTCTGCACCGCACCTGCGGCTTGAAGCTCCAGGCCGGTCTCCAGGAAAGGCCACACCACTCCATGTTGTAGGCTGCAGGGGGGGACGGAGATGCAACCCGGAGATAATTTGAATCTTCATTGAGGTAAGTGACTGAAAAAGGTCTCCCCCGATTCCCCCTCCCCTCCCACCCCCCACATAAAAAAAACAAGAAAAACTAAATCACACTTTAAAAACGTACTTAAAATAATAAAAAAAGAGAGGGGACTGACAGACTGTTGGCGAGGCAGCCGCCTCGGTGGCGCCACCCGATGGATGACCTTACCATGTTCCCAGCTCGGCAGAATTGTCAATACTGTGAAATGTGAAAGTGCACACCTCCAGATTTAGGAACAATTTCTTCCCAGCTGTCATCAGGCAACTGAATTGTCCTACCACAACCAGAATGCAGCCCTGAACTAGTACCTACCTCTTTGGTGACCATCGGACTATCCGCGATTGGCCTTTGCTGGATTTACTGTGCACTAAAGGTTATTCCCTTATCATGTATCTATATCATATATCTATACACTGTAAATGGCTCGATAGTAATCATTAGAGCCAGGATGTTTAGGCACTAAAAACTGAAGTAGGCAGGCAAAAAGGCATAGTAAAATTAGAAAAAATACGCATTTATTGACAAAAAAAGGCATAACAAGCCATGCATTTCCATCACCAAAACATGGTTAAAAATGATAATATAAAAGTATACTACATTAAATGACCAAAATTTAAGGTGAAGGAGAAAAGAGTTAATTGGAATCTGAGGAGTCATTTCTTCACACAAAGGGTGGTAGGTGTATGGAGCGAGCTACCTGTGGAAGTAGTTGAGGCAGGAACTATCCCAATGTTTAAGGAACAGTTACATAGCTACATGGATAGGACCAGTTTGGAGGGTTATGGGCCAAATGCGGGCAAGTTGCACTAGTGTAGCTGAGGAATGTTGGTTGGTGTGGGCAAGATGGGCCGAAGGGCCTGTTTCTATGCTAGGCCACTTATGTGCCTATGTACAGTTAAATTCTTTGTTTTGCATTCAATCCAGTACAATAATACTAAAGATAAGCGCAATTATACACAAATACAACAGTGTAACCATTGTGGTGCAGTGGCGGCCTTAACCGAGACAGAAAACAAAGAGTCGCCACGTTTCTGTTGCCAACAAAGCTTCAAAGTTCTTAACAGCACATCCCTGTCCTGGCTGCATCTTTAAATCTTCCCTTTGTCCAGCGTTCACCACCAGAGAAATCCAGGGATACCAGTCAGCGGTAGAGCCACTGCCTCACAGCGACAGAGACCTGGGTTCGATCCTGACTACGGGTGCTGGCTGTAAGGAGTTTCTACGTTCTCCCCATGAGCAGGTGGGTTTTCTCCGAGATCTTCAATTTCCTGCCACAGTCCCAAGACGTAAATATTTGCAGTGGCTTGGTATAAGTGTATAAATGTAAAATTATTCCTGGTGTGTGTAGGATAGTGTTAATGTGCAGGGATCGCTGGTCAGTGCAGACTCGGTGGGCCAAAACGGCCTGATTCCATGCTATATCTCCAAACTCTAAACTAGACTAAACTATTGTTGGATTAATGTAATGGATGGTTGATGGTCTTGGTGGGTTGAGGAGCCTATTCCCATGCTGTATCTCCTCTGACCTCATGTTTAAATGCAGAATGTTATACAACACTGGCAATCCCGACAGGAGTGCATAATGTGAACAAAAACTTCACAAGTGGCATCCTACAAAGCTGTCAAACACTTGTTTCCACGCTGTATCTCTAAACTAAACTACGGAGGTCTGTAGAACGCAGAGCTCCAGTACAAACCCTTGCACTGGTGATGAACTGGCCACTCTGCCAGCATCAATCATGGCTGCAGGGACCATGCCTGGAGGATGTCTGGGGAATGCCCACAGGGAGTGATACCTGCTACTGAGAGGGGGACCTCACTCAGTCAAAGCTACTCCCCTCCCAGTTTACAGTTAATCATACAAAGTGTCTTAGCTCGAGGGTAGAATCCCCGCCGGAGGTTTGTCACAGTACGGATCCCACAGAGAGAATTTCTGTTAGAGGCCCCAGAGGATTAGTGGTGACGTTGTTAATCAACTGTAGTGGTGATATATGCAGGGACCGTGTGTATCCCCACTGGGCCGTCTGCACCCAGTTTCTCAATTCAACCTCACCTTGGCTTGTTAGACTTTAAACTTTGGAGACACAACGTGGAAACAGGCCCTTTGGCCCACTGATTCCACTCCGACCAGCGACCACCCGGTCGGTACACTAACACTAATTAACACACACTAGGGACAATTACCAATTTTTACTGACGCCAATTAACCTACAAACCTATACGTCTTTGTGGTGTGGGAGGAAACCGGAGCATCCGGAGAAACCCACAACGTCACGGGGAGAATGACTGAACTATAAGCAAAAGCGGATTTCACAGTACCTTGGTACTTGTGACTAAATTACCATTGGATCATTTAACTCTGTACAGACAGCACCCACAGTGAGGATCAATCCCATGTTTCTTGTGCTGTAAAGCAGCAACTCTACCACTGCACCACAGTGCTGCCCATAACAAAACCTTGCAGTCTTATCAACAAGGGTTTGGAGTGATCATAAATCAATTTGATATTAATGGAGTTTTGTTTTAATATACTTTAGATTCAAGTGTTAAGGGGCTGTCCCACTTGCATGCGACTCCATGCGGCAAGCGTTATCTAACGTGGTCGCTTGAGCCGTACGGGCTCGCGGGGCCGGTCCCACTTCGATCGCCGGAACCGTATGGAGTTGTGCGGAGCTGGTCCCGACATCGCATGGGGCTCCGAAAAACTGACCGTGTTCGAAAATTCCACGCGGCAGCAGCCTGCTGGCCCGCAGCCACCTCGACGCCGTACCCACCGCCTCAACGGACATACGCAGCGTTTCAATGCCGTACGCACGTCTTGACGCCGTACGTCACGCACGAACATTCCGCGGACTTCGCTCAAACTTCATGCCACTCACTCGACCTCCGTGCGGCCCCCGCTTCTGGTTTGGTCGCACTCGTCGCATGCTGGTGGGACCGGCCCTGTACAGGGATCACTCGATCTCCGCACGGCCCCCACTTCCGGTTTGGTTGCGCCTGCCGCATGCAGGTCACATGCTCGTGGGACAGGCCCTTTACTAATTTCCAATCTCCCAACTATTTTTTTGCCCTTGCCCCCAGAATCCCATTTAATGTGTTTTTTTGTTGGAAATTAAGTTTATTAATACACTAATAAAACACTGCGGCACAATGGCGCCTTGGTGCGGTTGCCGTCTTGCAGAGACCCAGGTTCGATCCTGACTATGGGTGCTGTCTGTATGAAGATTGTATGTTCTCTCTGTGAGGCTTTGTAGGCTCATTGGTTTCGCTTAAAATTCTAAAATTGACGCTAATGCGTGGGATAATGCTAGTGTACGGGGATTGCTGTTTTAGAAGCTGCTGAGGCAGCCTTACATATTGGTATTGGTGTCAGTTTATCATTGTCATGTACATGGACATGTACAAGGATCGGAACAGTTCAGAGGATAGACACAAAATGCTGGAGTAACTCAATGTGTCAGGCAGAATTTCTGGAGAAAATGGATAAGTGATGTTTTGGGTCGGGACCATTCGGAATCACTCCAGCTCCAGTGTGTGTGTGTGTGTGTGTTTCTGCCTGTCTTGTGGTTACCAGCCTGTGGGTGCCAGCCTTTGATTCATTGCTACGCCAACACCAGACGCAGAAACGCTGAGATTTTTTTCCATTTCGGAAGAGATTTCACTTTCCATTCCAAGTATCCACTCCTGATTAAATGTTGTCGTGTTTATGTACACATTTTTAATTAAATCCTTCTCCCCCCCCCCCCACTCACCCATTTTGTCGCCTCCTGCTGGCCAGCGACCATAACGGCTGCTGGCGCCTGCCTCTCGCCTCAAAGACGCCATTTAAAAACAGCCGCACTGCTGAGTGCTGGAATCTTATGTTCAGGAACGGCTTGAGTTGGAGGACCACGTCTCCCGTGGGGGCTACGGGTAGGGAGCGGGTGCGTGGGGGGAGCAGACCTAATGGGTCTGCACTTGGTCTGGTATCCTCTAAATCTTTCCTATCCATGCACCTGACCATTTGTCTTTTAAATGGTGTTATAGTACCTGCCTCAACTTCTGATGAATGGTCACGACCTGAAAAATCACCAATCCATTTTCTCTAGAAATTTTGTCCGACCCTCTGAGTTACTCCAGCACATTGCGTTTATCTTTGGAATACACCAGCATCTGCAGTTCCTTTATATTACATTGAGGTTTTGAGGATATAGGCCAAACGTGGGCAAATGTGTCTGACTTGGGTAGAATACCTTGGTCTGCATGGACAAGTTGGGCTGAAGGGCCTGTTTCCATGCTATATGACTCCATGACTGCACTTGTTCCTTCTATGACTCACCTTCAAAATCTCAGGCCACCCAATATCCTGTGCCAGGGCACATTCAGAATGACTTGACAATGCTTCACCGTTTCCAGACAGGCTAATACCCCTTCACTTCAGCTCAGAGAGGGCACTAATAGTCTAAACTATTGACCTATTATTGACTAAAATATTGACTTCTCTAACTTCATGTAACATTTGCTTTGCCTCTCTCTCCACCCCTCCCCCATCCTTGTTCTCCGACCAGTCAGACTGCCCTCCTGATTACATTTTGTCTTTGTATGCCTCGTTGTCAACTTCCCCGAGCTAACAATGATCCATTCTACATTTTCCTTGACCTTCATCCCACTTTGATCTCTCGTTTTCATCCTTCCATAACTTTGTGCCTCCCTCTCCCCTGATTCTCAGTCTGAAGAAGGGTCCCGACCCGAAACGTCACCCTTCCAGAGATACTGCCTGTCCCGCTGGTTTACTCCAGCATTTTGTGTCTGTCTTCAATATTTGGAGCCATCTGCGGTGTAACCTGATCAAGAGGACCCGCGCCGCCAGAATAAAGAACGGGTGTGATTTATTCAGCTGTTATGACAATGAAGTTACAACATGCATGCCTACACCACACTTCATTAACATACCAGTCTTTATGTGAGCTATCAGGGAACTTGTAATGTGTGTTATTTGCATTTCAGATGAGTTGTGCCTTCAGAATTTATGAAACATTGTGCTTACATACCGACCTCTTGCATTGATTTCATTGCTGCTAATATCTGTGGGATGCTCCACATGAAATCCTGCCACAGCTTCAAACAGCTGAGATGCTGCTTCCCTTTGGGGCTGTGACTGGTGTCAGGGACGCAAGCTGTCATCTCCTTCTGTGATGGTAATAAATGATTCATATTACAAACCGTATGTGTAATACCCGGCCCCACGAGGCTCAGCAGAACTGAAGCCAAGTCACTTCTATATACAGTTTACATGTCATTAGCAATTTGCTTTCCCTGCTGCAGACACCGCAAGTGCAGGCTAGACCTAAACCAGACAGTAAAGCAGATTTCACACCTCAACAACCTTCTCTACAGGGCATTGATCCATATATTCTCTATGATAAAGAATCTGTCATTTAGTTTAGGGATAGCACGGAAGCAGGCCCTTCAGCCCACCGGGTCCACACCAGCCAGCGATCCCCGAATATTAACACTACCGTACACACAATAGGGACATTTTATTTTACAATTATACATTTATACCAAACCAATTAACCTACAATTACTGCGTTTAAGAAGGAACTGCAGATGCTGGAAAAATAACCTACAATTACTCTTTGGAGGGTGGGAAGAAATCTCAGAGAAAACCAACACGGTCACGGGGAGAACATACAAACTCCGTACAGACAGCACCCGTAGTCAGGATTAAACCCGGGTCTCTGGCACTGTAAGGCAGCAACTCTACCGCTGCGCCACCATGCCGCCCTAATTGAAGTTGAAGATGTTTCAGGAACTTCCTACCACTTCCAAAGTTCCTCTCAAAACTGTCATTAGGTAGGGCTTAATTAAGCCGTGTTTTACCTTGTAACCACATCTGTTTCCTTTCTTACTGGCACACATAATGGGGCCGTAAAATGTAAATTCAGGAGAAAAACAAAAATATATTACGTGCAGGCAATTTTGTGCCACAGATTTACGATCATACATTAATAATATTGTCGGGACAGTTTCATCTCTGCTGTTACCTGGCAACTGGATCATCCCACCACAACCGGAGAGCAGTCCTGAACTACTATCTACCTCATTGGTGACCCTCGATCTATCTTTGATTAGACATTGTCGGCATTACCTTACACTAAACGTTATTACCTTATCATGTATCTATCCACTGTAAATGGCACAATTGTAATCACGTATTAGCTTTCTGCTGAAGATAGACACTAAATGCTGGAGTAACTCAGCGGGACAGGCAGCATCGCTGGAGAGAAGGAATCGGCGACGTTTCGGGTTGAGACCCTTCTTTAAACTGATGTCAGGGGAGAGGGATATACATAGATATCGAATTGTGAGGTGTGAAAATAGGACAATGGGAATAGAGGTGAAGTAAAAAGGCAGAATAGATCATTGTTAGCTTTGTCTTTCTGCGGACTGGTCACACGCAACAAAAGCTTTTCACTGTACCTCGGTACACGTAACAATAAACTAAACTGAACTGAACTGCAGTAGTTCTTATTTTAACACCGATGCTCCACCCTTGTGGTAAACCAACCAAAGCTCACAATCATAGGTAATGATACCTGATGTTAATTCATGACAATATTCCAAAATGTTCAACATAAGCTCACTGCTTGTTCTTCAGCTGCCCCCAAATATGATGATTATTTGGGGCATAAAAAGATTAATTTCAATTTTTCTGCTTGTTCCATATCTAAACCTTATCTATTTCCTTTAATTCTGAGGCTATGACCTCTGGTCCTAGACTTCCCCATTGGTGGAAACATCTTCTCCACATCCACTCTATCTGGAATTTTCACTATTCCCTGCCCCAAATTTGATGATTATTTTGGGGAGTAACAGATTCATTTTCATTTTTCTTCCTGGTCCAGCCAAACAAAGCTCTAATTTTAAAATAAACTAGACTAAGTGGGACCCGTTGGGTCCCATTCTCACACGGGAGGTCTGGTCCCCCAACGCAATATTCCACCTCTCACGCATAGCCCACAACTGCGCCAGTGTGGCTGCCGGGTTCCTGTTGTGACGCCCTGATCCCCCCTCCTCCCCTCAACGCCCCCACCACCCCTTGCCCTCCCCGCCCTGAAGCACTTACTCCACCCCCCCCCTCCCCACCATCCCCTCTTAGCGACTTTCAGGTGGCTGGTTCCCATTGTGACGTAGAACACACAGGTATTACTGCGCAGGTGCAGCTGATGGGCATGGCAAGTGGAAAAGGGGGTTTATTAAAGCTTTAAAATCTGAATAACTCTTAATATATAACCACAATTCAAATGTTAAAGAGGAGATTTATTGTCCATTATTTTATTGCGTCTCTTGTTGCGTCCTGCAGCCGGGGGGGAGGGGGTTGGCTTCAGGCGGTGGCCAGTGGAGAGGTGGGGGGGCTTCTCTGGACTAGTATGGGCGTTGTGGGCTGAAGGGACTGGTTTGCAGAGGGCTATTATGGACATTGTTGGCTGAATGGATTCTTGGGCTAGTCCTGCAGCTGTGGACGGGGAGGCTTCAGGTGGGGGCCGGAGGGAGTGGTCTGTAGCCCTGGGAGGGGGACGGCTTCAGGCAGGGGCCAGTGGGGGGGGGGGGGGGCATGCGCAGCCATGGCCTACTGCTGGGGGGGTATGTGTGATGGGAGGGGGATGGGGGTGTGTGGGCGGGGATGGTGAGCCCTGCCAGCGCCCGGCTCCCTCAATCACCCCCACTCTCACTCCTCACTTCACCAGGATCTCGAGTGTGCTGCAATCGGGGCAGGCTCTGCGCTCCGGGCAGCTTCTGGACACTCACTCACGGCCTCTGGAGCCACTGTTCACTCACTCACAGCTTCTGGAGCCACTGTTCACTCACTCATGGCTACTGGAACTGACTCTCATTCGACTCTCACTTACGGCTTCTGGAAGCGACTCGCACTCATGGCTTCCGGATTCCGGGCTTCCGGTCTTGCTGACTGACTCACGCTTGACTTGTGGACTTACGCCCGGCCTCCGGGGCTTTATTCTCCTCGCCCCCAGAAGGGGCGTTATCTTCATGGTGACTGACAGGCGAGAGGACCAATATGCTCATCTCATGATTTTTTAAACCTTCATAACATTTGTAATAATCCACCGATCGAAACAAAACCTGGTGCGCTTGGAGCAGAGGAGAACGGAGAGTAAGATAATATATCTAGTGATATATGGTACAGTTTTAGCGCAAATTTAAAAACAATGCAGACCGGAAGTGGTCAAGATGAGATTTTTACTAAAAGTATGGATTGATAGATGAAGGGATGTTGGTTGCTCAGGATGGGTACTTCAGATAAGCCGTGTTCTATTACACCGCATGCTGATTCCTCATCCACAGTTCTGAAGGCAGGACGAGAGAGCAGAAGTACAGAACAGCCTGTTACAGGATCAAATGCCCAGGGTGTCTCTGTTAAGAATCCTTTGAAACGAATGTGGGGAGAAAAACTACTTTGATGTGTTTCATGTAACAGGGACTGTTGTCAGTCAGACGGCAGAAAACTCATGATTTGTTCCAGCAGAACAGACGCGTGTAACTCTGGCCAGAGACTTGTGCCTGATTAACTCAACCTAGTCTCAACGCCGTGAACTGAAACTGGAATATTTCCTGCGATCTTTGATGTCGAGTGAAGACATCACTGCAGCAAAAACATCAGCAGGTCTGGGTGCAGTAGGCATAGGAGGCACAGTTTTATTGTTGGCTGTACAGAGAGAGTACAGGCAGGCAATATGTTGCAGTCATTCCAGTCATAAAGTCACAGAGCGTTGAGTCATACAGCATGAAAATAATCCTTTGGAACACCGAGACTGCACCATACATCAAGCAGCCATTTATACTCACCCTTCACCAAGCCCATTCCATTCTCTGGTGCACAGGCAGCCACCCTATGGTCCTTGACAGATCCAGTGGTATGGAGTCCAAGATGACCAGAGACCCTTTTCTGCTGCAGCCTTCATCCGCCTCCTCAGCCGTTGTGACGCTCCACTAAAGTCAGCCATCATCCTCCACCTGGTCTTGGATTGGATTGCTCTTTGTCGGAGACCTCCCCCTCGACCTTACCACCATGGGTGGCCCTACCAGGAGCATAGCTCCAGACAGCATCGCTTTTAGGATCTCAGGTCCACACAAGCTTCTCCACCATGACAAGGTGACAATTCACACAGATACAATAGAGGCTTTTAGATGGGCACATGGAAGTGTAAGGAATAGAGGGTTATGGATCATGTACAGGCAGCTGAGATCAGTTTAACTTGGAGGCACGATGGCGCAGTTGTAGAGCTACTGTCTAACAGCTCCAGTGACCCATGTTCTATCCTGACTATGGGCGCTGTCTGTATGCATTTTGTACATTCACCCAGTGACCTGCATGGGTTTTCTCCGAGATGTTCAGTTTCAATTCAATTCAATTCAATTCAATTTATTTGTCATTTGGACCCCTTGAGGTCCAAACGAAATGCCGTTTCTGCAGCCATACATTACAAACAAATAGACCCAAGACACAACATAATTTACATAAACATCCATCACATCGCTGTGATGGAAGGCCAAAAAAACATCTCCTCACTGCACTCCCCCCCTCCCCCACCCCCGATGTCAGAGTCAAAGTCAAAGCCGCCGGCTGGCGATGGCGATTGTCCCGCGGCCATTAAAGCCACGCCGGGTGGTGCGAGGTCGCACACCGGGTTCTTGATGTTGGAGCCCCCGGCGTGCGCTCGCAGAGTCCCGTGGCCATTCCAAGCCGTGCGGGGCGGTGATGTAAGGCCCTGCTCCAGGAGCTCTTCAATCCTGTAACTCGGGCGGGAGAGTCGCCGTTGCGGGAGCCCTAAAAAGCGGTCTCCCTCCAGGGACCCGCGGACTCCCGGTGCCGCCGTCCACTAGACCCACAGTTGCAGCCTCCGAATCTCCGGAGGTCGGGCCGCAGCAGCGCTTCACCACCGCTCCACCCGCTCGGTGAGTAGTCGGCTCCAGAGCCCCCGGTCTTCCTGTTGGAGGCCGCACTTCGTTGCAGCCCCAACGACAACGGAGACCCGACAAAGAAAAGTTCGGGTCTCCCGTGCAGGGAGAGATTAAAAGTTACCCCCTCCCTCCACCCCCCCCCACACACACACCCCAACAAAAAAATAACAAAAACTACATAAAAACATAGACAAAAAATAATAAAAACGCAGACGGGCTGCAGAGGCCGCTGCTGACGAGAGTCGCGCCGCCTACCGTACCAGAATGTCCTCCCACATTCCAAAGACAAACAGGTTTGTAGGTTAATTGGCTTGGTATAAATGTAAATTGTCCCTGTTAGTGTGTGGTGATTGCTGGTCGGCATGGACTCAGTGGGCCGAAGGGACTGTTTCCAGATTGTATCTCTAAACTCAACTAAACTAATGCCCCTGTCCCACTTAGGAAACCTGAATGGAAACCTCTGGAGACTTTGCGTCCAACCCAAGGTTTCCGTGAGGTTCCCGGAGGTTTTTGTCAGTCTCCCTACCTGCTTTCACTATGTGCAACCTCCGGCAACCACCTGCAACCTCCGGGAACTGCACGGAAATCTTGGGTGGGGCGCAAAGTCTCCAGAGGTTTCCGTTCAGGTTTCCTAAGTGGGACAGGGGCATAACTATCTGATCTGAATTGAGTCCTACTCTTGCACCTTAGTTATGTTATAGCCAGAGATGTTGGGAGGATAGACAAGGTATCATGGCCTAATTTAGTAGGATACTGCTGGTTGGAGTGAGTCAGGGAACAGCTGGGACAATTAAACAAAGAGGCACTGTGAAAACTGCCATGTGATTGCCATCTGGTGAGAGCAGAACTAAAGATAACTTCACGATTATGTAGTGAGGACTTGAGAAGATAAGGTGTCTGGAAGCAGTCATGTTTTGCAAAGAGACTACATGATGAGAAAGAAAATAAAATAGGCAATAAGGTCTCTCCAGCCTGACAAGTTGGAACGATGATGTGTTTTGTTTATTCAGGATGAGTAACAACTCAAAATGATTGACTTCAGAGTCGTGAGTGCCTTGGGTTAGAACAAAAGTTTATTTTGTAAATCTGAAGAAAAAAAAAATCATATAAATCCTATCATAGTCCAAGACATCAGGAGGGTGGCACGGTGGCACAGCGGGAGAGCTACTGCCTCACAGCGCTGGAGACTCGAGTTTGATCCTGACTATGGGTGCTGTCTGTATGGAGTTTATACATTCTCCCTGTGACCGTGTGGGTTTCCTCCAGGTGTTCCAGTTTCTTTCTACATTCCAAACATGTACAGTTTGTAGGTGAGTTGGCTTCTGTAAATTGCCCCTGGTGTGTAGGTTGTGTATGTGAAAGTGGGATAAGATAGAATAGTGTATGGGTCATCATTGGTTGGCATTGACTTGTTGGGCACAAGGGTCTGTTTCCACACTGTATTTCTAAACTAAACAAAACATCGTCAGTCATGATCCAGGAACAAGCATCGCAAGAAGAAGTCCCTGAGTATGAAGCTCAGAGATGACTACACTCCCATCAACAGAGTGAATCTGGCCCAGGCATTCATATGGGTAATATCTGTCCACGTCATGAGCCTTATGCCTTAAGGGTCTGCCCCACGAGCATGCGACTGCATGCGGCAAGCGCGACCTAACGTGGTCGCTTGAGCCGTACAGCTTCGCGGGGCCGGTCCCACTTCTATCGCCGGAGCCGTATGGAGTTGTGTGGAGCTGGTCCCGACATCGCGCGGGGCTCAGAAAAACTGACACTGTCCTAAAATTCCGCGCGGCAACGGGTCTACTGAGCCCAGTGTGTAGAATAGTGCGAGCATACGGGTTGATTACTGATCAGTGCAGACTCGGTGGGCCAAAGGGCCTGTTTCGGCACTGTATCTCTAAAGTCTAAAGTCTACAGCACCCCATGATGCTAGCAGTGAGGATACATTCTACGGTACATCTCTAGAGGTTTAGTGGAGCAGTTGGAGACATGCCAAATCTCTTTAAACTTCTAGGGAAGTAGAGACACAAGCGTTCCCTGGTCTTCCCACTTACTCACATGGGAGGGAGAAGTCACAGTGGCCAATCCACCTACCGACGCACCAGTCACCAGCAGCCGCATTTGGTCCGTATGCACCGCCTCGATGGGCGTATGCACCGTCTCGACGCCATACGCAGTGTCTTGATGCCGTACGCAGCATCTTGACGGCGTATGCCTTCGCTCGAACTTCACGTCAACTGGTACGGGATCGCTCGACCTCCGCGCGGCCCCCGCTTCCGGTTTGGTCGCGCTCGCCACATGCAGTCGCATGCTCGTGGGACAGGCCCTTTAGTGTAAGAAATGTTAAGCTGGAACAGTAAATCCAAAGAGAAGTTATTGGAGGTCAGTGGCTCACATGCGTGCTTAATGCTAATAAAGATTATGACGTACTAAATGTTGGTTTAGTCTTTTATTTGACACAACAGTCGATAATGGAGGAAATGGGATAAACAATTCCTTAATAAATGTTTTTAAAGTTATATTAAACAATTTTCATAATTTTGACATTTCTTTGACAGAGTTTGTAGAAGGGAAAGCTCCCTCTACTGTCAAAGTGTATGGCTGTCCTGTGGCAATCAGAATAACACAGGGCGACACAATGGCGCAGCAGTAGAGCTGCTGCCTTACAGTGCCAGAGTTCTCTCCCGACTATGGGTCTTGTCTGTACAGATTTTGTAGGTTCTCCCAGTGACCTGTGCGGGTTTTTTTCCAGGATCTCCAGTTTCTTCCAACACTCCGAAGACATACAGGTTTGTAGTTTAATTGGGTTCGGTAAAAAGGAAAATTGTCCCTAGTGTGTGTAGGATAATGTTAGCGTGTGGGGAGCATTGGTCGGCGCGGACTCGATTAGCTGAAGGGCCGGTTTCCATGCTGTGTCTCTAAACTAAACTAAACCTCGGGTCTCCTCTCTGCGGGGCCATTGGTGAGGAACAGGTCAGTGAAGTGGTGTCCACAATGGGCCTGGGTAAGTGAGGGCAGGCCACAGGCTGCATCCAGCTTGACTAGGCCCATCGGCTCGGAGTGAGATCATGTCTTCTAGTGAGGAGGATACTATCAATGGCATCTCTGTCAAAACAAATATCTTCCACAATTCTGGTGTAACTCAGCGGGGCAAGCAGCATCTCTGGATAGAAGTATTGGGTGACGTTTTGGATAAAGACACTTCTTCATATGTGGCCTGTCCCGCTGCGTTACTCCAGCATTTTGTATCTATCTTTGGTGTAAACCAGTATATGCAGTTCCTTGCTACACACATCTTCCTGCCTGGAATATCTTGGGCTCAGTAGACCTGAGGCAGCAAACCTGGTTGAACCAGGTTCAGTCCTGATCTTCGGTGCTGTTTGTGCTGAGTTTGCACACTCTCATTGTGATTGTGCAGGCTTCCTCCAAGTGCTCTGTTTTCCTTCCACATCCCGAGGACTGGTGCGTCAGTAGGTGGATTGGCCACTGTGAATTCTCCCTCCCATGTGGGTAAGTGGGAAGACCAGGGAACGCTTGTGTCTCTACTTCCCTAGAGGTTTATAGCGATTTGGCATGTCTCCAACTGCTCCACTAAACCTATAGAGATGTACCGTAGAATGTATCCTCACTGGTAGCATCATAGGGTGCTGTAGACTTTAGAGATACAGCGCCGAAACAGGCCCTTTGGCCCACCGAGCCTGCGCCGATCAGCAATCAACCCGTATGATCGCACTATTCTACACACTAGGGACAATTTTCAATTTTACCAAAGCCAATTAACTTACAAACCTGCACATCTTTGGAGTGTGTGGGGAAACCAGAGCATCCGGAGAAAGCCCACAAGGTCACATATTGAACATACAAACTCCATACAGACAGAGCCCATAGTCAGAATCAAACCAGGGTCTCTGGCGTTGTGAGTCAGCAACTCTACCACTGTTCTATTGTGCCACCCCGATTGTAAGAAATGCCGCAGCAGGCCATGCGATAGATACAGAGTGTGATGGTCACAGCCAGCTCCATCATGGGCAAAGCCCTCCCCCTCCATCGAGAGCATCTATTTGAGGTGTTGCCTCAAGGTGATGGGATTTATAATCAAACCCCACCATCGCCAGGCCGTGCTCACTGTTATAAATCAAGCAGGTGGTACAGAAGCCTGAAGGCCCAGGCCACCAATGTTCAGGAACAGCTACATTCCTACAACTATCAGCAGAACACTATTGTCCTCCTCTTGCACTACTATGGACTTGTTTTTCACTATATTACAGGTCTATCACTGATTTTCTGGTGGTACTGCACCTCCTTTAATCTGGACAAAATTACAAGAGCACACATCAAACCCACAACCTAGAAGTTCCCCCATAAATGTGGCCGGATGAGGCCGCCGATCTCGACCTCATCGAGACTTCAACAGCCGATCGCCGGGTCAAATTTGCATCCTGCGCCCGGGGCTCTAGACCTCCGACCCTGCTGGAGCCAGCGGATCCCTTCCCAGCTCTGACTTCCATGGCCGATCGGCGGGTGGAATATTCTCCCCACGGCTGGGGTTCTAGAACTCTAGCCCGGCTAGAGCCGGCGGATCCGTTCCAATTGCGAACATTTGAGGCCAACTTTGCTGGCCGGCATCTCGGACCACCCAAGGTCGTGACGTGTTGGTCCAGCAAAACGGATAACACGGCATGGCTCTAGAACCAATAGTGCTGCAAAATCGGTGGCGGACCTGTAGTGTTTTGCACTCATATCTAGTTTTTTTGCACTCCTCCTTCTTTTAGGACATTCATGAGTAATTTAAATATAATTTGTTTTTGTCTGTTTGTCTGAGTCTACGTATATACCTGAGATGCTGCTGCTGCCAGCAAAATTTTCATTGTACCTGCACCTCACCATACGTGTGCATACGACAATAAAATCAACCTGACTTGACGTGAAATTGGGGAGTTTAAAAAAAATGTAGAATTATATAACGGTTGAGCTACCGCCTAATAGCGCCAGAGACCCGGGTTTGATTCTGACTACGAGTAATTTGTTAATGGACTTTGTACATTCTCCCCGTGACCAGCGTGGACTTTGTCTGAGAACTTTCAATTAATTGGCTTGGTATCAAAGTATAAATGTCCAATTATCCCTAATGTGTGCAGGGGTAATGTTAATGTGCGGGGATTGCTTGTCGGTGCGGACTCGGTGGGCTGAAGAGCCTGTTTCCGCGCTGAATCTCTAAACTCCAAACTAAACTATTGTTGAATTAATGTAATGGTTGATGGTCAGCGTGGACTTGGTGGGTTGAGGAGCCTGTTCCCAAGCTGTATCTCGTCTGACTTCATGTCTAAATGCAGCATGTTATACAACCCTGGCAATCCCCCAGGAATGTAGAATGTGAACAACACTTCACAAGTGGCATCCTACGAAACTGTCAGACACATGAAACATTTGTTTTATTCCCTGTGGGTATGAATTCACTCTCGCCAAGCTTAGCTGATCTCTGATAATCCTACATGTTGGAAACTTCACAACCAAGATACAACAGGGAACAAGCTCAACTTTGATAGTCTGCACTGGAATCTCAGCCACCACTTGTCGGCACATCCATACATTTGATTCCATTGATATGCATGCATTTTTCATTTTGAGTAAATTGTACATTCTTAACGGGATAAGATTTCTAATATTGTAAAAAGCTGTGCAATTATACTGCAATTATAGTTCCAATTGGTAAAACTATTTAACTGAGATTGCTAAACAAAATATATGTGAAACATTAGGCAACAATATTTAGAGACTTACATTAAATGTAATGGTTACATTTTATCTTTGTATGCCTCGTTGTCACCTTCACCTAGCCAGTAATGATCTATTCTACATTTCCCTTGAACTTTCTCCACTTTAATCTCTCATTGTCACACCTTACCCGTCCATATCTCTGTCTCTCTCTCCCCTGACTCTCTGTCTGAAGAAGGGTCTCGACCCGTAACGCCACCCATTCCCTCTATCCAGATATTCTCCAGCATTTTGTATCTGTCTTCAATATTCAGATACAACTATTTGTGTATCTTGGCAACATCTCTGGAGAAGATTGGAAGATGATGTTTGGTGCTGAGACCCTTCTTCAGTCTGATTGTGGGGGGGCAGTGAAGAAAGCAGGAAGAGATGAGACGTTACATTAAGCAAGGCAGGTAATGTGAACATAGGTGAGGGGGAGGTTGATAGTTTGATGATTGTAACAAAGGCCAGATATTAAAGCAGGAAGTGTCAGACAGGATTGAAGAGTTGTGAATTGTGAAGCCAGAACAGTGAAAGGCCTGGATAGAGGGGATGTGGAGAGGATGTTTCCACTAGTGGGAGACTCGATGACCAGAGGCCATAGCTTCAGAATAAAAGGATGTATCCTTAGAAAGGAGATGAGAAGGAATTTCTTATGACAATTTGTGCCTTAAAAATATCCAATGACTCCACAGTCGTCTGTGGCTATGAATGCCACTGATTCGCCACCCACTGGGTAATTGTTACGCGCAGATTGACAGATTGGTGATCATTAAGGGTTATGGGGAGAGGACAGGAGAATGGGATTGAGAGGGAAACATAGATCGGCCATGATTGAATGGCAGAGTAGACTTGATGGGCCAAATGGCCTAATTCTGCTCCTATCACATAAACTCATTAAGAGGGAATGTAGAAGGAGAAGGAAGGGCAGGGGAGAAATAGGTGGGGAACGGTGTAGGGGGAGGGGTGGATGAAAGTGGGGGGTGGATGGGAAGATTGGGGGCCTGTTGTTAGAGATTACGTATAAGGGGAAAATTCAATGTTCATATCATATCTTCCCAAGAGAAATACAAGATGCTGTCCTTCCAGTCTGTTTGTGTCCTCTGTCAGATCAGAAAAATCCAGAACAATAAAGAAAACAAAAAAAGATAATTCAGTAATACTAAATTCAGAACCTGTTGGTATCAGATGGGATTGAGATAACACATGCTTAGCAAACTAAGATATACTGTAGATGTTCTCACTTGTTTATGGAGAGATCATATTCAGATGAATTAAGCTGAAATATATCATATGGGTAATTGTAATAGGCTTGCCTGATGCTCCAAAGAGAGTTGTTTGTGCGACATTTGTGCGGTAATGTTTTAATTGTCATTCAAAATGTTAACCTTTCATTTCAAACTACAATCATGTTGGGATGTAGTTACCTTGGGATGGCATATCAATGACTGGCACATCAAAGCAGATGGTGCTGATTGTAAGGACATCAGAAGCAAAGGGGCACCATCTGCTCCCAACAAGTCTAATGACGTTCGTGTGGAGGTTGAAAACCAAGAGGGAACTGCAGCAGAGCCGCCTCGGTGAGCTGGCAAGGCAGAGTGTAAGGAAGGACGGACAGCTTCTGGTGCTATCAATGCCCAACATTGGCAGCGCACAGAAAGATCATGGAACTCCACACTAATATGTACTGTGTACATCCACTTTGTAGAATGAGTTGGGGTGGGAGATTGCAACCTTCTCGTGGTCCGCCCTGTTTCGACGAATGCAATCAACCTGGCATGCACAATCAAGTAAGATCAAATATATTAAGTTGTCCTACAACTTTAGGCTGTGCACGCCACACACAAGAAGAAGAAGAGTCGAATGAGTTCAGTTTAGTTTATTGTGGCGTGTACTGACCAAGGTACAGTGAAAAGCTTTTGTTGCGTGCTATCCAGTCTGCAGAAAGACAATACATGATTACAATCGAGCAATCCACAGTGAAGAGATACATGATGAATCACATTAAACACCTGAAATGTTAGGCCCAATGCAAATTGGAGGAACAGCACCTCATATTTTGCTTGGGCAACTTACAACCCTGCAGTATGAGTATTGACTTCTCTAATTTCAATTAACCCTTGTTTTCCCCCTTTCTCCATCCCTCCCCTATCCTAGTTCTCCGACTAGTTTGACTGTCCTCCTGATTGAATTTTATCTTTGTATGCCTCGTTGTCACCTTCCTCGAGCTAATAATGATCTATTCTACATTTTCCTTGTCCTCTTATCCCCTTTGATCTCTCAGTTTCACACCTTACCCTTCCATATCTCTCATTTTACTTCGGAGTCACGTGAGTGACTACGTGAAGAACCCCGCCAGGATGCATGCGTGTCATATCGCTACACGCATTGCAACGAGTCACAGCAGGGGGAACGACGTTCCCCTTAGCGGCAAAAATTGAAAGCCGGGAACAGCAGGTAAGGAGACTCTGCATTCCAGAATTTGAAAGTCGGGAACAGCAGGTAAGGAGACTCTGCGTTCCTTCCACTTACCTTACAGGTGGAGACATGGACCAGATCCACGAAGGCTGCGGAAAAGCTGGCGGGGGAGAACCGCGGAGTTGCGGGCAGCCGGCAGCAGCAGCCAACGGCACGCCAATCTCCCGTAATGGGAACAGCTGTGCCAGACTTCGCTCCCGCACCGGGCACGGCTGGGCGGTAGAGCGAAGCAAAAAACGAACAGAGTCGTTGACTCCGATGAGTCCGACTCTGAATAGCCGCGAGCGGCCAGTGCCCGTGCGCATTGGGGCCGGTTGGAGCGGCTTTAAGAGCAGCCACGAGCGGCCAGTGCCCATGCGCATTGGAGCCGGTTGGAGCGGCTGGGAGCGAGGTTCAAAGCAGCCGCGACGGCCAGTGCCCGTGAGCATTGGAGCCGGTTGGAGCGGCTGCAGGAGGAGCAGCTTCAAGCAGCCGCGACGGCCAGTGCCTGAGAGCATTGGAGCCGGTTGGAGCGGCTGCTGGAGGAAATACTCCAAAGTGGCAGGCTCCGGGAGATGGAGACTAGCCATAGTGGGCAGTCAGTAAGCCCCACAGCAGTACGTCTTGTGGTGCTGCACAGTGTTCCCCCTCATCAGATGGGAGCATGGAGGGTCAATCCTGGGCTGACTGCAGGAGCTGGAGCAGGAGCGGCTTCAGGAACAGCCGCGACGGCCAGTGCCCGTGAGCATTGGAGCCGGTTGGAGCGGCTGCAGGAACTGGAGCAGGAGCGGCTTCAGGAGTAGCGGCTTCAGGAGCAGCTGTAACGGCCAGTGACCATGAGGTGGCCAGTGCCCGAGAGCATCGGAGCCAGCTGGAGCGGCTGTTGGAGCAGGTAAGTGGCAGGCTCCGGGAGATGGAGACTAGTCACAGGGGGCAGCTAGTAAGTCCTACAGCAGTATCTCTTGTAGGGCTGCACAGTGTTTCTCCCTCATCAGAGGGGAGTATAGGGGGTCAATTCTGGGCTGAACCTGAAGAGGGGTGCAGAACATACCCCTAGTGCACATGGGGTGCAAGAAAACCTATTGGAAGACACTTACCATCAGGGAACTGCAAAACACTGAATGTTCCCAGTATTAACCAGTGTATTTGAAAACATGGCAGGGCCAGGGACTTGAAACAACAGAAAGTTCTGAAAGTCCTAACAGCGGGATTTACGGGTTTCGCCCGCACAATAAACAAAAAAGACATGACACAAGATCACCAGGATGCACTGGCTTTATTTTGCAACTACCAATACGAGTAAACAGCATTAGGAAGAAGTGCCATCCAACCGGCTTTAGACCCTAATTTGCAGGCCTATGCAAACCTGGAACCTCCAAACCACCAATATTACTATTTGGAGGCAACTTATTAAAACAGGTAAAAGAACTTGACAAAGAGGGTAAAACCCTGGGGCTCATTAAAGCAACGTCTAAAAACTACTTCCTGGAGAATGCGCTAACCCTCAACACCGACCCAACTACAGATCCAGACACCGGCACCTCAACGTCCACGGAGGATGCCGAAAAAGTAACAAACCTACTAACAGTAACCATGGAGGTAGGTGGGTCTGGTTCCTTACGAGGTTGGTGGGAGATTACAATTCTCTCTGGATGCATGGAATAAATTAACTACCGACACTTATATTTTCAGAAGTATAGGGTTATACCATAGAATTTATACAAAACATAATCCTCCAGTTCAGCATGTACCGAACCGAATGTTCGTGCTTACAGGCAAAGAAAAAATCAAAAGGAGTAATGGAGGATATCCAACACGAATCACAGGAATTCGTGTCCAAAATCTTTATCATAAAATAGATGGTGGTTGCCACATCATCATAGATTTGACTCATTTGAATACTTTTGTACTTTATTTTAATTACTAGATGGGAACCTTTGTTACTGCTAAACAATTGATTCCTAGGTTATTCCATGGCAAGCATCGTATTAAAAAATGCTTACTATACAGTACCCATTAGAGGTGACCACAGATGTTGTTTAACACAATGGATCATCTGCGGTTCACCATTAACACGGATCACATGTCAGTGACTTTGCCGAAATAAAAGGTTACAGCCTTAATGGAGGCTTGCAGCAAAACAAAACCATCCATCAGACTGGTAGCAAGAATAATTGGCATTATAGTTGCTGTGTTTCCACCCACACAAATCGGACCTTTACATTATCAAAAATTACAGAGGGCAAACATTTGTGCACTCAAAAATTATGGGGTCATTCTGACAGACCAATGAAGCTATCAACAGAGGCCACAATGGAACTAAAATGGTGGAAACATAATATTAGGCATTTCTCCGATCCAAACATTATCAGCTACCCGTCTATGGAACTACATACTGATGCCAGTGCACTTGGATGGGATGCTACCAATTCCATCTCCAGCTGTGGTGGAGATGGAATGCACAGGAGGCATCATTATTACAAACACTGGGCATAAATTACCTGGAGATGTTAAGTGAATTCCATGGCCTTAAGTCATATTGTTCTGGGTTATATCACCAGCATGTTAGACTACAGATAGACAATACCACCATGGTAGCATATATCAACCATATGGGTGGAAACAAATCGACATCATGTGACAATCTGGCCAACACAATTTGGCAATAGTGTATCCAGAGAGATATTTGGATATCAGCTACCTACTTACCAGGTAAACGGAATCTAGTGGCAGACAACAGGTCACGCTAATCTATGAAAAACACTGAACGGATGTTGGATAAAAAATGTATTGCTGAAATTACAGCATGGTATGGAACACCAGATATCGACCTATTCGCATCCATGCTCTCACCAGTTATCGAATTATGTTCATGGGAACAAGAGCCTGGGGCAGTGGCTACAGATGCATTTTCGCTGCATTGGGGGAAATTGTTTATTTATGCATTCCCTCCTTCTGCCTCATTAGTCGGGTATTTAGCAATATACAGTAGATTCCGCGTCTGACATTTTGATAGTACCCGATTGGCTTACTCAACCATGGGTCCCGGTGATACTCTACAGGGTATTAGAACCATGCATCACCATCCATCATAGACCTAATTTATTGGTTCTTCCCGCAACAAGGGGTAGTTACCCATGTCATAATTATATAAACCTATTAATTTGTAGAGTTTGAAAGCACCTCTACTACACGTGGGACTGACGGACCGAACAGTGGATATTATTTCAGCGGCCCACAGACAGTCCACCAAAAAACAGTACTTGGTGTCTTCAAGAAATGGGAAAAGTACTGTCACAACAATAAACATCACCCACAGATCTATGAACATCCCGTCTGTTCTGGAATTCCTGGCAAGCCTTCATTACGATGAGAGGCTCAGTCATAGTGCCATAAACTGCGCCAGACGTGCTCTGTCAACATACCTGTGGCAAGAAACAGAGCGGCATTCTGTTGGGACACACTCTGGTAACCAAACTCATGAGGGGCATTTTAATGTTAATCCCCCAAGAACCAGGTACTCCCAAATATGGGATGTGAGCATTGTACTGACCATGTTCAGAAACTGGTCTCCAGCTACAGCTCTGTCCCTACAGAAACTGACTATGAAAACAGTCATGCTGATGGCCTTGGTCACGGTACAAAGGGTCCAGTCACTACAGATACTAAGGCTGGACAACATGACTATTTCATCTGGAAATTTAACTTTTCACATCAATGAAACAGTCAAACAGAACAGACAGGGGTCAGCAGGCCTAAAAACAGAATTCAGGGCCTACCCGACAGATGGTCGTCTCTGTATTGTAACACACTTACCATTATATATGGAGTATACTAAGATCATCAGAGGGAAAGAAATGTCACTTTAATCAGCTACAAACAGCCACTCAAAACAGTGACAGTCCAGACCATCTCTAGATGGCTAAAACAGGTCCTAATAAAGGCTGGAGTAGACACTAGCATTTAAATCTCACTCCACCAGGGCTGCAGCTACATCAGCAGCTATGAAGTTGGACGTTCCTAAGGACCAAATCCTCAAGACAGCAGGATGGTCAACGGAGGAAACTTTCCAACGACTTTATAACAAACCAGTCATTGAACCTGGAACATTTGCAGAAACAAATTTAAGTTCTTTAATATAATTTACCCCATAAATAGGGGCAATAATTGGTGTTAATATATTTATTGTTGGGTTTCAATATCGTATTGATGTCTAATGATGTTAACTCTATTCTCCCCATAATCAAGGCAGATGTGATGCATGGACTCGTTTCCACGGCATGAAATCACAGAGCTTTAAAATCTTCACGTAGTCACTCACGTGACTCCGAAGTAAAATAGTAAGATTAAACGAGAACTTACCAGTTTGAAGTTTGATCGTTATTTTATGAGGAGTAACGTTGAGGGAATACGTGCCCTCCGCTCCCACCCTTGATCATATACTCAACTGGTATCTCTTCTCTAATCTTACTATGTTTAGTCATTACAGTTATCTGTGATTTCACACCGCTGCTTTGAAGAATGACACGCATGCGTCCTGGCGGGGTTCTTCACATATTCCCTCAACGTTACTCCTCATAAAATAACGATCAAACTTCAAACTGGTAAGTTCTCGTTTAATCTTAATATTTCATTCTTCCCTGACTCTCAGGCTGAAGAAGGGTCTCGACCCGAAACGTCACCCATTCCTTTTCTCCAGAGATGCTGCCTGTCCCGATGTGTTACTCCAGCATTGTGTGTCCATCTTCGGTGTAAACCAGCATCTGCAGTTCCTTCCTATACCTGAAATGTTAACTCTATTTCTTTTAATTTAGGTGCAGTCTGATCTGCACAGTACAGCATTTTCTGTTTTTGTTTCAGATGGCCAACATTTGCAGTTTCATGGGTTTTCATGCACAGAGGACATAGTACAACATAGAACAGGAACAGGCCCTTTGCCACACAATGTCTGTGCTGAAGATGATGCCGTTAAACTAGTCTCCTCTGCCTGCATGTTGTTCCCCATTCCATGCATATCCATGTGCCTATCCAGAAGCCCCATGTCACTGCCATGTCTGCCTCCACGACCACCTGTGGCAGCAGTTTCAAAGCACCCACCACTCTCTGTGTACAAAACGTGCCCCGCACATCACCTTTAATCTTTGCGCCTCCTCTCTCATAGCGATATCTTCTGGTCTATGGCATTCACATCCTAGAAACATAGAAATATAGGAGCAGGAACAACACATTCGGCCCTTCGAGCCAACACCGCCATTTAATATGATCATTGATGATCATCTAAAATCGATATCCCTTTCCTGCATTTTCTCCATATCCCTTGATTCCTTTAGCCCATACAGCTAAATCTAACTCTCTCTTGAAAATATCCAGTCTGACCCTAATTAACCCTTCCAAATAAGAGTAAATCCTCTGTTGAAGAGTCCTTTCCAATTGCTTCCCAACCACTGACATGGGGCTCACCAGCTTATAATTTCCTGGGCTATACCTATTTCCCTTGTTAAACAAAGGAATAACATTGGGTCCTCCGGGACCTCATCCAAGGCTAGAGAAGTTACAAAAGTCTTTGTCAAGAATTCTGCAATCTCCTCTCCTGCCTCTATCATTAACATGGGTTGGATCCCAGCAGGCCTGACAGATTTATCCACACTTATGTTCTTTAAGAGCCCAACACTGACCCAGTGCAACCCAACCCCTTGTACAGGTCACCTGTGACTCAAAGTAATTCCAATGTTTTAAAAGTCTGAAACCCTGACCCATCCACAACTCCTGAACCACACATTCATCTGGCCCATCGTCCTGCTTCTATCCTCACTAGCATGTGGATACCATCAAGATCCTGCTTTTACACCTTGTGCCTGACTCCCTGTAATGACTGTGCAGGATCTTAACCCTGTTCTTACCTATGTCGTATGTGCCAACATACACAGCAATATCCGACTGCTCGCTCTCCTCTAGAGTCAACCTGTGCCCTGGCACCAGTGTGATTGGGTTAGCATATGAGAGCATTTGACGACACTGGGCCTGTGCTCATAGAAACATAGAAAATAGGTACAGGAGTAGGCCATTTGGTCCTTCGAGCCAGCACCTCCATTCACTATGATCATGGCTGATCATCCAAAATTCATACCCCGTTCCTGCTTTCTCCCCATATCCCTTGATTCCGTTAGCCCTAAGAGCTAAATCTAGCTCTTGAAAAGATCCAGTGGATTGGCCTTCACTGCTTTCTGTGGCAGAGAATTCCACAGATTCACAACTCTCTGGGTGAAGACATTTTTCCTCATCTCAGTCCCTAAATGGCCTACACCTTATTCTTAAACTGTGACGGTAGACAAAATTGCGGGAGAAATTCTGCGGTTGCGGCAGCATCTATGAAGCAAAGGAAAGAGGCAACGTTTTGGGCAGAAACCGTGATCCCTGGTTCTGGACTCCCCCAACATTGGGAGGATTTTCCTGCATCTAGCTTGTCTAATCCTTTAAGAATGTTATATGTTCCTATAAGATATCCTCTCATCCTAAATTCCAATGAATACAAGCCCAGTCAACCCATTCTTTCATTATATTTGTCAGTCCCGCCATCCCGGGAATTAAACTAGTGAACCTACGCTGCACTTCCTCAATAGCAATAATGCTGTTCCTCAAATTAGGCCAAAGCTGCACACAATACTCCAGGTGCGGTCTCACCATGGCCCTGTACAACTGCAGTAGGACCTCCTTGCTCCTGATCTCAAATACTCTCGCAATGAAGGCCAACATGCCATTAGCTTTCTTCACTGCCTGCTGCACCTGCATACTTACTTTCAGTGACTGATGTACAAGTTCGCCCAGATCTCGATGCACCTCCCCTTTTCCTAATCTGACACCATTCAGATAATAATCTGCCTTTCAATTCTTGCCACTAAAGTGTAACGGGTATAGCTTGGACCCAATAGCAGCACAGAGTAGAAACACAGGAATGGGTACACCGTACTCACACAGAGGCTCAGGATTGAGCGAGGGTTCCGAAGAGGGGCAGGCAGGAGACGTAGTCAGGGTAGCGGAAGGTCCGGTAACCAGGAGATCCAACACATGATGCAAACAAACCAGCGAGGGACAGACGAAAGGAGAGTCGAAGCCAGGCAGGAAGTCGAGGAGCCGTTGCAGAGATACACCAAACAGCCCAGGAGAGAGGCAGACCGAAACCAGGAGGTACGGGACAAAGGCCGTGGTCGGGGACAGAAGGCTGAGGTGATATCCGGGAAGACGACAGGATGGAATGGTCAGGGGCAGGCAGGTTCGAATCCGTGTAGGCAGTCGGGAAATCGCTGGAGAGTCTTGCATGAAAGCTGAGAACAATCTGGCACTGTGTGAACGGTGGGGAGGGTCTATATACCGGGTTAATAGGTGATCAGAGGCAACTGAGTGCAACAGGTGAGGAGAGTTGGGCTGATGAGAGGGGAGTGGCAGGCAGGCAGGTGAGGAGAAGGACGGACCGGTGGAAAAGTACCGGGAGGTGAAGTGGATGAGAATGAGGAGAGGGCAGACTGTGACACAAAGTGGATAACCTCACATTTATCCACATTATACTGCATCTGCGATGCGTATGACCACTCACCCAGCCTATCCAAGTCACCCTGCAGCCTCATAGCATCCTCATCGCAGCTAACACTGCCTCCCAGCTTTGTGTTATGCACAAACTTGGAGATGTTACATTTAATCCCCTCATCTAAATCATTAATATATATTGTAAATAACTAGGGTCCCAGCACCGAGCCTTGCGGCACTCCACTAGTCACTGCCTGCCATCCTAAAAAGGACCTGTTAATTCCTACTCTTTGCTTCCTGTCTGCCAACCAGTTCTCTATACATGACAGTACCCTGCCCCCAACAACATGTGCTCTAATTTTGCACTCTAATCTCTTGTGTGGGACCTTGTCAAAGGCTTTTTGAAAATCCTGAGAAGAAGGATCAAACCTGCTACCCGATCTATGCCTCTCATAATCTATCTATATTACTAAAAGTCAAATCTTGACCACTTTTCTTTTCTGTTTCATGATTTTAGAGAAAACGCTGCCACTTACAGCTGTGATTTTTGGCCATCTTATTCATAGTCCCCCTCCGCTGGGCAGGACAAGAGGATTTTTCCCATTGATGAAAAATAAAATGATTATTAATGTTAAAAAAATGTTGACATTCTCTCTGCTGCCCCTGCTGGTGGGAGGGGGAGGGACTATAAAACCCAGAAGTGTTGTGCCTCATTCAGTTTCTGCAAGATGGTGGAAGCGAGAGGGTCACATCTCTCTGAGCTGTGAATAACACTGAACAAATGTCTACTTAACTGTGAGTGCCCTTAATGTGGTTTTGAAAATGAAAATGTGGTTGCTCTGAAATGCTGCACTGCCAATGGTTGTTGGTGGTGGTTACTTTGAAATGCTGCACTGCAAATGGTTGTTGGTCTAAACTTGACATCTTCCTGTTTGCACTGTATATTGATTTTAGATAAAACGCTTACGGCTGTGATTTTTGACCATTTTTATTCAGTCCCCCTCCGCTCATCACGTGCAGAGGGTTCTTCCCATCAATGAAAAATAAAAGTGTTATTAGTGTTTAAAAAAGTGTTGAGAATCGCTCTCCTGTCAATCACGCCATGAAGGCCATGCCCCTTGTGGTGGGAGGGGGGAGGGAGAGTTCACAACTCTGTCTGAGCTGTGAATGTGGTGTTTTGTGTGGTTTTATGTTGGTTTCACCCTGCTTGAAATTGTATGAAACTGCATTTGAATGTGGTGGCCTTGCACCCTGCATGAAATGGTATGAAATGGCACGAATTTGGTGGTCTTGCACTCTGCTTGAAATGGCATGAAACAGCACTATCATTTTGTGGCCTAGCACCCTGCTTTAAGTGGCATGAAGCTGACTTGGGTTTGATGGCTCTGCACCCTGCTTGAAGTGGTAGGAAACTGCACATGAGTTCGGTGGCCCTGCACCCAGCTTGAAGTGGTATGAAACTGAACTTGAATTCGGTAGACTTGCACCCTACTTGAAGTAGTCAGAAACTGCACTAGAATTCGGTGGCCTGGCACCTTGCATGAAATGGTAGGAAACTGCATTTGAATTTGGTGGCCTTGCACCCTGCTTGAAATGGAATTTCCAGGAATAGCCGTGTCAACTGCTATCCATCCAGTCGTGAGTGAACTGCCAGCACATCAGGCTTGAGTGACTGAGCTGTCACCCCAAGAATCCATTTGGCCCACAATGTCCATACTAGCCCTCTGAAAACCAGTCCCTTCAGCCCACAATACCCATACTAGTGCTCCAGAAAGCCCCTCCCCCCCCCAGTGGCCACCAATATTGGAATTGGTGAAGAGGTGGAATATTGCTGATAAGATAAGGAATATTGCTATTGATAAGAATGTTGCATTGCTTATCAGGGAAGAAATTACAGCAGTGCTTTGGCAGGATAGATTAGAGGGCTCGTCTAGGGAGGCTATTTGTGTCAGGTCTCGGGTTTGATCTAGTTTTTGTTTCTTATTGTTTTTTAGTATTAGAGTGTGCATTCTTGTTTTATTTTGGTGTCTCGCATCTCCTCTTGTTTCAGGTCCCATTTCCTGTCAGGTCGTTTACCCTCATGTGATTATTGGCCCAGCCCTGATGTGTTTCACCTGTGTCTCGTTATCCCCTGCTAGTCTGTATTTAAGCCCTTTGTGTTTTAGTTCTCATTGCCAGTTTGTTGTGTATTCTGCTTGGTATCACCTCGTTCCAGCTCTAGAAATCTTGTGACCTCGACCATTGCCTGTTTTTCGACCTCTGTTTTTTGCCTGCCCCTAGATTGTACTGTTTTGCTTACCTGTGTACCGACTTGGACCGATTAAACTCTGAAGACTGATCTGCCCTGTGTCTGAGCCTGCATTTGTGTCCTCCTCCTTGTTCAGTTCTGATATTTGGGTGGAACTGAGAAATGGGAAAGGGGTAGCAACACTTATAGGGGTGTATTATAGACCGCCAAATGGGGAGCGAGAATTGGAAGAGCAAATATGTAGGGAGATTGCAGATATTAGTAGTAAGCACAAGGTAGTGATTGCGGGAGATTTCAATTTTCCACACATAGACTGGGAAACACATTCTGTAAATGGGCTGGATGGGTTGGAGTTTGTAAAATGTGTGCAGGATAGTTTTTTGCAACAATACATAGAAGTACCTACTAGAGAAGGGGCGGTACTGGACCTCCTGTTAGGAAATGAGATGGGTCAGGTGGCAGAGGTATGCGTTGGGGAACAGTTCGGGTCCAGTGATCACAATACCATTAGTTTCAATATAATTATGGAGAGGGACAAAACTGGACCTAGGGTTGAGATTTTTGATTGGAGAAAGGCTAACTTTGAGGAGATGCGAAAGGATTTAAAAGGAGTAAATTAGGACAGTTTGTTTTATGGGAAAGATGTGGAGGAGAAATGGAGTACATTTAAAGGTGAAATTTTAAGAGTACAGAATCTTTATGTCCCTGTTCGGTTGAAAGGAAATCGTAAAAATTGTAAAGAGCCATGGTTTTCAAGGGAAATTGGACACTTGGTTCGGAAAAAAGAGGGAGATCTACAATAATTATAGGCAGCATGGAGTAAATGAGGTGCTTGAGGAGTATAAAGAATGTAAAAAGAATCTTAAGAAAGAAATTAGAAAAGCTAAAAGAAGATATGAGGTTGCTTTGCCAAGTAAGGTAAAAGTAAATCCGAAGGGTTTCTACCGCTATATTAATAGCAAAAGAATAACGAGGGATAAAATTGGTCCATTAGAGAGTCAGAGTGGCCAACTATCTGCAGAGCCAAAAGAGATCGGGGAGATATTGAACAGTTTCTTTTCTTCGGTATTCACCAAGGAGAAGGATATTGAATTATGTGAGGTAAGGGAAACAAGTAGAGTAGCTATGGAAACTATGAGGATCAAAGAAGAGGAAGTACTGACACTTTTGAGAAATATAAAAGTGGATAAGTCTCCAGGTCCAGACAGGATATTCCCTAGGACATTGAGGGAAGTTAGTGTAGAAATAGCAGGGGCTATGGCAGAAATATTTCAAATGTCATTAGAAACGGGAATAGTGCCGGAGGATTGGCGTACTGCGCATGTTGTTCCATTGTTTAAAAAGGGGTCTAAGAGTAATCCTAGCAATTATAGACCTGTTAGTTTGACGTCAGTGGTGGGCAAATTAATGGAAAGAATACTTAGAGATAATATATATAAGCATCTGGATAAACAGGGTCTGATTAGGAACAGTCAACATGGATTTGTGCCTGGAAGGTCATGTTTAACTAATCTTCTTGAATTTTTTGAAGATGTTACTCGGGAAATTGATGAGGGTAAAGCAGTGGATGTTGTGTATATGGACTTCAGTAAGGCCTTTGACAAGGTTCCTCATGGAAGGTTGGTTAAGAAGGTTCAATGGTTGGGTATTAATGGTGGAGTAGCAAGATGGATTCAACAGTGGCTGAATGGGAGATGCCAGAGGGTAATGGTGGATGTTTGTTTGTCAGGTTGGAGGCCAGTGATGAGTGGGGTGCCACAGGGATCTGTGTTGGGTCCACTGTTGTTTGTCATGTACATCAATGATCTGGATGATGGTGTGGTAAATTGGATTAGTAAGTATGCAGATGATACTAAGATAGGTGGGGTTGCGGGTAATGAAGTAGAGTTTCAAAGTCTACAGAGAGATTTATGCCAGTTGGAAGAATGGTCTGAAAGATGGCAGATGGAGTTTAATGCTGATAAGTGTGAGGTGCTACATCTTGGCAGGACAAATCAAAATAGGACGTACATGGTAAATGGTAGGGAATTGAAGAATGTAGGTGAACAGAGGGATCTGGGAATAACTGTGCACAGTTCCCTGAAAGTGGAATCTCATGTAGATAGGGTGGTAAAGAAATCTTTTGGTGTGCTGGCCTTTATAAATCAGAGCATTGAGTATAGAAGTTGGGATGTAATGTTAAAATTGTACAAGGCATTGGTGAGGCCAATTCTGGAGTATGGTGTACAATTTTGGTCGCCTAATTATAGGAAGGATGTCAACAAAATAGAGAGAGTACAGAGGAGATTTACTAGAATGTTGCCTGGGTTTCAGTAACTAAGTTAGAGAAAGGTTGAACAAGTTAGGGCTTTATTCTTTGGAGCGCAGAAGGTTAAGGGGGGACTTGATAGAGGTTTTTTAAATGATGAGAGGGATAGACAGAGTTGATGTGGAAAAGCTTTTCCCACTGAGAGTAGGGAAGATTCAAACAAGGGGACATGACTTGAGAATTAAGGGACTGAAGTTTAGGGGTAACATGAGGGGGAACTTCTTTACTCAGAGAGTGGTAGCTGTGTGGAATGAGCTTCCAGTGAAGGTGGTGGAGGCAGGTTTGTTTTTATCATTTAAAAATAAATTGGATAGTTATATGGATGGGAAGGGAATGGAGGGTTATGGTCTGATCGCAGGTATATGGGACTAGGGGAGATTATGTGTTCGATTCGGACTAGAAGGGTCGAGATGGCCTGTTTCCGTGCTGTAATTGTTATATGGTTATATGGTTATTGCATTCGGGGACCAACCCTCCCGTGTGAACATGGGACCCAGCATCACAATGGATTCTTGGGGTGACAGCTCAGTCACTTAGTTTAGTATTATCTATTTCTATCAGTGCAATTAATAGGTGATAGGTGGATACAGGTGAGGGGGTGTTTTACAACCTTACAGTATGAAGACTGAAAATGGTCGACATGGACTCAGTGGGCTGAAGGGTCTACTTTCGTGCTGTAAATAAATTGTCAATTCAATCAATCAATTGTGAACGAGTTGATGGATTTTTTAATATTAAGGGATTAAAGGTATAGATCGTTAGTGCAAGAAAGTGGCTCAAAGATAAAAAATCAGTCATGACCTTACTGAATGGTAAAGCAGGCAGGAGATATGAAATGATCTATGCGCATTTATTTTTTATGGCATGTTCAATCTTGTGCATCACAATGTAACTGGGTTAATAAGCACACGGCATGCAGACAAGAACAAGCTGTTAACAAAAAGTCTACTCAAAGAAACATTTACATTTATTTGCCATGCTAGATACCTGAACGAGAGAGAGAACATGGTCCTTGAGGATTGTAGCTCCTTGTGATATAGAGTGTAACTAACCACACATATACATTTACCTGTCTTTGTGCCCATTTACAATTAGACATAGACATAGACATAGACATAGAAAATAGGTGCAGGAGGAGGCTATTCGGCCCTTCGAGCCAGCACCACTATTCATTGTGATCATGGCTGATCGTTCCCAATCAATAACCCGTGCCTGGCTTCTCCCCATATCCCTTGATTCCACTAGCCCCTAGAGCTCTATCTAACTCTCTCCATCCAGTGATCCAATAACTAAATCCATTCAGTGATTTGGCCTCCACTGCCCTCTGTGGCAGGGAATTCCACAAATTCACGACTCTCTGGATGAAAATGTTCTTCTCACCTCAGTCTTAAATGACCTCCCCTTTATTCTAATACTGTGGCCCCTGGTTCTGGACTCGCCCAACATTGGGAACATTTTTCCTGCATCTAGCTTTTATAATTTTAAATGTTTCTATAAGATTCCCCCTCATCCTTCTAAACTCCAGTGAATACAAGCCTAGCCTTTTCAATCTTTCCACATATGGTGACAGATGGTGACAGATGGCGCAATGGGCTAAGTGTTCGGCTGGCAACCGGAAGGTAGCTGGTTTCGAATCCCGCTTGGAGTGCATACTGTCGTTGTGTCCTTGGGCAAGACACTTCACTTCACACTTCACCCACCTTTGCCTGCGTGTGAATGTGTGTGAGTGATTGGTGGTGGTCGGAGGGGCCGTAGGCACAGATTAGCAGCCACGCTTCCGTCCGTCTGCCCCAGGGCAGCTGTGGCTACAGAAGTAGATCACCACCACCGAGTGTGACAGAGGAGTGAATGAATAATGCGATGTAAAGCGCCTTGAGTATCTAGAAGGGCGCTATATAAATCCCATCCATTATATGACAGTCCCACCATCCCAGGGATCAATCTCGTGAACCTATGCTGCACTGCCTCAATCACAAGGATGTCCTTCTTCAAATTAGGAGACCAAAACTGTACACAATACTCCAGATGTGGTCTCACCAGAGCCCTATACAACTGCAGAAGAACCTCTCTACTCCTATACTGAAATCCTCTTGTTAAGAAGGCCGATATTCCATTAGCTTTCTTCACTGCCTGCTGTACCTGCACACCAATTTTCAGTGATCGGTGTACAACTACATCCAGGTCTCGCTGCACCTCCCCCTTACCTAACCTAACCCCATTGAGATAATAATCTGCCCCCTTGTTTTTGCCACCAAAGTGGATAATTGATTGAATTGACTTGACTTAATTGACTTAATTTATTGTTACAACATGGAAATAGACTCTTTGGTCCACCAAAAATAAAAATTGTCTTATTTCCGTCTTAAATGGACAATCTAATTTTTTTTTAGTTCTTTGTTTTAGCTGCCTCCCTCCACCTAACTTCACACAATTGACACCCACCCATGTCTTTATTAAACAAACAGCAGGTTTGGCTGTTATGTAATTGAGAGATACAAAATCAATGCTTCAGGTTGAAGACCCTGCCCTTATGAATCTAATATCTCCAAAATTGCTCTCATTAATCTATCAACTAGCTGGCTTAGTAAAATAACATAGCATCCCAGCAACCCTGGACACACCTGATCAAAGATATTCCCCTTGTCCAATCTCTCTTTCTGCCAACCACTCTGCAGTTTGATACTAGCTTTGGGTGGCGTAGGAGTGGAGTTGCTTCCTTTTTGTGCCAGAGACCCGGGTTCGATCCTGACAATGGGTGCTGTGTGTCTGGACTATGTTCATTCTTCCCATGACCTGTGTGGGATTTCTCCAGGTGCTCTGGTTTCCTCCCACAATCCAAAAATGTGCAGGTTTGGAACTAATTGGCTTGGTAAAAATTGTGAATTGTCCCCTGTAAGTGTAGGATTGTGTCAGTGTGTGGGGATTGCTGGTTGGCATGGACTCGGTGCATCAAAGGGCCTGTTTCCTTGCTGTATCTCAAAACTAAAGTAAAGTAACCTCATTTTTTGCATGTTTCTAATTCTGATGGTCTTTGACTATTACTTTCCACAAATGCTGCTTGACTTGCTGAGTGTTTTTCTGATTTACTCTTCAAAAATACATTCAGCAGGCCAGGCAGCATGTAATGAAAGTAAAAGTGATATGCCTTTCATCAAAATTGGAAACATGCAAAAAATAAGGTTAGTGTACTCTAGCTTCGAGATACAGCGCGGAGATCCACTGAGTCCGTGCCGACCTGCAATCCCCATGCATTAACACAAACTAATAAATGCTTCAATGCAATAAATATAGTAACACAATATACCTAGCTTAGAATTGAGGAGTGAAGGAATCTATTAAAGATTAATCAGTAAGAACAAGGAGAAAAATTAAAGAGTTATTTGTGCAGAATATTTGGAAGTTGGAGTTTTTTTTGAAGCAAAGACCATTGTAACTTTTCAAACAAAAAAATAAAATCATTAGATGGAATATAGAGAGATTTATGTTGAGAGATGAAGTCCGTTAGAGATGGCTCAAGCAAAATGTCAGCCGAGTGGTGATTGGTCAATTGTCCAGCTTCCTTTATATTTCAATGTTTTCACGTAATGTATGTTTATAGAAAATTTAAAAAAAAAGGTATTTCAATTCAATCCCAGATGCCTATTGTTAATCACTTCTTGTTAATCTGCTTCTGGTTTCTATCCTTCCACAAAGGATACAATGGTGGCACGATGGTGAAGCGGTAGAGTTACTGCCTCACAGTGCCAGAGACCCAGGTTCGATCCTGACTAAGGGTGCTGTCTGGTAGAGTTTATACATTCTCCCCCGTGAGTGCGTGGGTTTTCTTTGGGTGCTCCAGAATTAAAGGAATTAAAAGTAACATTAGCAATTTTGCAGATGACACAAAGCTGGGTGGCAGTGTGAACTGTGAAGAGGATGCTATGAGGATACAGAGTGACTTGGACAGGCTGGGTGAGGGGGCAGATGCATGGCAGATGCAGTATAATGTGGATAAATGTGAAGTTATCCACTTTGGAGGCAAGAAAGCGAAGGCAGATTATTATCTGAATGGTGTCAGGTTAAGAAAAGGGGAAGTACAACGAGACCTCGGTCACATCAGTCACTGAAAGTAAGCATATAGGTACAACTGGCAGTGAAGTAAGTTAAAGGCATGTTGGCCTTCATAAAGAGAGGAGCTGAGTATAGGAGCAAAGAGGTCTTTCTGCAGTTCCAGAGACTAGTGAGGCCACACCTGGAGCATTGTGTGTAGTTTTGGCCTCCTAATTTGAGGAAGGACATCCTTGCTATTGAGGGAGAGCAGCATAGGTTAATTCCCGGGATGGCTGGACTGACATATGATGGAAGAATGGAGCGACTGGGCTTGTATTCACTGGAATTTAGAAGGATGAGAGGGATTCTTATAGAAACATATAAAATTATTAAGGGATTGGACATGTTAGATGCAGGAAACATGTTCCCAATGTTGGGGGTCCAGAACCAGGGGCCACAGTTTAAGAATAAGGGGTAGGCCATTTAGAACTGAGATGAGGAAAAACTTTTTCACAGAGAGAGTTGTGAATTTGTGCATTCAAAAGAGAGTTAGATAGAGCTCTTAGGGCTAGCGGAATCAAGGGGTATGGGGAGAAGGCAGGAACGGGGTACTGATTGTGGATGATCAGCCATGATCACATTGAATGGCGGTGTTGGTTCGAAGGGTCAAATAGCGTACTCCTGCACCTATTGTTTATGTTTATGTGTCTAGTCTTGTAACTGTATCTGTAATAATATGGCATTTAATCAGCCTAAGACTTTTGGTGCCATTTTAAGAACCGCCAGTGAAACCATCATAAAATCACCAAGACCATTGTTCAGCATGCTCCTAAGAATGTAATTCTTTTCATGAAACTGTTCTTTCTTTTAAGCCTTTCTTTTTTTCTTTATTCTGTTCTTTCTTTTAAGCCATTTAGAACGGAGACGAGAAAACACTTTTTCTCACAGAGAGTGGTGAGTCTGCGGAATTCTCTGCCTCAGAGGGCGGTGGAGGCAGGTTCTCTGGATGCTTTCAAGAGAGAGCTAGGTAGGGCTCTTAAAATAGCGGAGTCAGGGGATATGGGGAGAAGGCAGGAATGGGGTACTGATTGGGGATGATCAGCCATGATCGCATTGAATGGCGGTGCTGGCTCGAAGGGCCAAATTGCCTACTCCTGAACCTATTGTCTATTGTCTATTCTGAATAAGGACTGTGTAATATACTGACCTACTGAACAACCAGTGACCAAGGCTTTTCCCCCTGTGGTTAACAAAATAGCAACATGTCAGCAATAGAAAAACTGCTGAACAAACTACACAAGTCTAGTCTAATTAATTAACCAGATTCCTGTTGAACTCTCTCAAGCTATATCCTATTTTGCCTTCACGTGAAACTAGTTAACTGGACAGGATCCCCTAATCAAGTAAAACGTCCCAGTATTTTAGTAATGCTGAGCAGTCTGAATATTAATAGGTCTTCAAGATTTCATGTTGAACAAAACACTGATCAATGAGCTGCCAGAGCAAGTAAACTGAATAGGCTACTAGTTATCTGTTTGTACAGATTAAAGCCATTCCTTCAAAAAAAGTTGATTAAAACTGATGAATGAGCAGTTCAAATGACTGCAGTGAAAATGTGTAACCACCCATTTCTTGGATGACGATCTAACTGATCAATTTATTGAAAAAAATAATAGATAGTTACTTCGGAATATACTGGGATAGGGTTCAACGTTTGCAACAATGTGAAAAGGAAGTCAACAAGCCAGAAGATAATCATGCAGTGCTCCAGATCTTTTGTTCTCTTAGATTCAAAGAGTACAGCAGACAACTTTGTGCAGCATGGTGGCACAGCGGTAGAGTTGCTGCCTTACAGCACCAGAGACCCAGTTTCGATCATGTCTACGGGTGCTGTCTGTACGGAGTTTGTATATACGCCCTGTAAATATGACAATTACACAACACGTAGTTTAAGATCATCTTTAATCCACATACAGACTTAACAGCATGTTAGTAGTCACTGCATCTTGTCTGCTTTCGAACTGCGTAGCATAGGATGCCGGTGGGCGGCGCGACTCACGTCGCAGTGGCCTCTGCAGTCCGTCTGTCTTTTTGTTATTTTTTGTCCCGTTTTAATGTAGTTTTTATTTTTTTTGATGTATGTGTGTATGTGTGTGTGTGGGGGGGGGGAAACTTTTAAAATTTTTCCCCTGCACGGAGAACCCGACCTTTCCCTGTCAGGTCTCCGTTGTCGTTGGGGCTGCTCCGTGGAGCGGCCTCCAGCAGGAACGACCTGGGGCTCCAGTCACGGAGCTGCGGAGCTACTCACCATCGCGGAGCTGGCCGAGTCCGGAGCGGGAGGAGCGGTGGTGGCGCGCTGCTGCTACCCGACCTTCGGAGATTCAGAGGCTTACCGCAGGTCTGGTGGACAGTGATATCGGGAGCCCGCGGGTCCCTGCTGGGAGACCGCTTTTCGGGGCTTCCGCAACGGCGACTTCTCCCGCCCGAGTAGCGGGGTCGAGGAGTGCCTGGAGCGGGGCCTTATATCATCACCCGGCGTGGCTTCAACGGCTGCGGGACTTTGCTAGCTCCCGCCGGGGCTCCAACAACAAGACCCGGAGCGCGGCCTTACATCACCCGGCACAGCGTTAATGGCCGCGGGACAATTGTTATCGCCCGCCGGGGGCTCTGACTTTGACTCTGACATCAGGGGGAGAGGGAAGTGCAAGGGAGAGATACGTTTTTTTGCCTTCCATCACAGCGAGGTGGAGATGCGCTGTGATGGATGTCTGTGTAAATTGTGTTGTGTCTTGGGTCTTTTTTTTCTTGTATGTATGATTGCAGAAACAACATTTCACTTGAGCCTCTATGAGGTTCAAGTGACAAATAAAGTGTATTGTATTGTATTGTATATGGTACAGTAAGTCGGGGTTAGTGATGCTAACCTACATATGATTGGTTGCATGCATAAACTAATCTACATCCTTCCCCCTTAAAGAGTGAGTATAGTGAGCATCCGCGCCATTAGAGTTAAACAAATTTGCCATATCTATCAGGCGGTCTACTAATGCGGCCCGAACGCATACGGACCAAGCCCTCTCCTCCTTCACCGGAAAGATTAGAGGGAGGGGGTGAATCCGGAAGCGAGGAAGCTGCGGGAGAGGCTGGTGGTGGCCGAAAGGAGGACTAACCTCATTTTTTTGCATGTTTCTAATTCTGATGGTCTTTGACTATTACTTTCCACAAATGCTGCTTGACTTGCTGAGTGTTTTTCTGATTTACTCTTCAAAAATACATTCAGCAGGCCAGGCAGCATGTAATGAAAGTAAAAGTGATATGCCTTTCATCAAAATTGGAAACATGCAAAAAATAAGGTTAGTGTACTCTAGCTTCGAGATACAGCGTGGAGATCCACTGAGTCCGTGCCGACCTGCAATCCCCATGCATTAACACAAACTAATAAATGCTTCAATGCAATAAATATAGTAACACAATATACCTAGCTTAGAATTGAGGAGTGAAGGAATCTATTAAAGATTAATCAGTAAGAACAAGGAGAAAAATTAAAGAGTTATTTGTGCAGAATATTTGGAAGTTGGAGTTTTTTGAAGCAAAGACCATTGTAACTTTTCAAACA
The DNA here is from genome assembly GCF_028641065.1 of Leucoraja erinaceus. Taxonomy (NCBI): domain Eukaryota; kingdom Metazoa; phylum Chordata; class Chondrichthyes; order Rajiformes; family Rajidae; genus Leucoraja; species Leucoraja erinaceus. The sequence continues at coordinate 4,153,530 of NC_073402.1, read as the reverse complement.
AAAAAAGAAAATCATTAGATGGAATATAGAGAGATTTATGTTGAGAGATGAAGTCCGTTAGAGATGGCTCAAGCAAAATGTCAGCCGAGTGGTGATTGGTCAATTGTCCAGCTTCCTTTATATTTCAATGTTTTCACGTAATGTATGTTTATAGAAAATTTAAAAAAAAAGGTATTTCAATTCAATCCCAGATGCCTATTGTTAATCACTTCTTGTTAATCTGCTTCTGGTTTCTATCCTTCCACAAAGGATACAATGGTGGCACGATGGTGCAGCGGTAGAGTTACTGCCTCACAGTGCCAGAGACCCAGGTTCGATCCTGACTAAGGGTGCTGTCTGGTAGAGTTTATACATTCTCCCTCGTGAGTGCATGGGTTTTCTTCGGGTGCTCCAGAATTAAAGGAATTAAAAGTAACATTAGCAATTTTGCAGATGACACAAAGCTGGGTGGCAGTGTGAACTGTGAAGAGGATGCTATGAGGATACAGAGTGACTTGGACAGGTTGGGTGAGGGGGCAGATGCATGGCAGATGCAGTATAATGTGGATAAATGTGAAGTTATCCACTTTGGAGGCAAGAAAGCGAAGGCAGATTATTATCTGAATGGTGTCAGGTTAAGAAAAGGGGAAGTACAACGAGACCTCGGTCACATCAGTCACTGAAAGTAAGCATATAGGTACAACTGGCAGTGAAGTAAGTTAAAGGCATGTTGGCCTTCATAAAGAGAGGAGCTGAGTATAGGAGCAAAGAGGTCCTTCTGCAGTTGCAGAGACAAGTGAGGCCACACCTGGAGCATTGTGTGTAGTTTTGGCCTCCTAATTTGAGGAAGGACATCCTTGCTATTGAGGGAGAGCAGCATAGGTTAATTCCCGGGATGGCTGGACTGACATATGATGGAAGAATGGAGCGACTGGGCTTGTATTCACTGGAATTTAGAAGGATGAGAGGGAATTTTATAGAAACATATAAAATTATTAAGGGATTGGACATGTTAGATGCAGGAAACATGTTCCCAATGTTGGGGGTCCAGAACCAGGGGCCACAGTTTAAGAATAAGGGGTAGGCCATTTAGTACTGAGATGAGGAAAAACCTTTTCACAGAGAGAGTTGTGAATTTGTGCATTCAAAAGAGAGTTAGATAGAGCTCTTAGGGCTAGCGGAATCAAGGGGTATGGGGAGAAGGCAGGTGTTGGTTCGAAGGGTCGAATAGCGTACTCCTGCACCTATACTCCTGTTTATGTGTCTATGTGTCTAGTCTTGTAACTGTATCTGTAATAATATGGCATTTAATCAGCCTAAGACTTTTGGTGCCATTTTAAGAACCGCCAGTGAAACCATCATAAAATCACCAAGACCATCGTTCAGCATGCTCCTAAGAATGTAATTCTATTCATGAAACTGTTCTTTCTTTTAAGCCTTTCTTTTTTTCTTTCTTCTGTTCTTTCTTTTAAGCCATTTAGAACGGAGACGAGGAAACACTTTTTCTCACAGAGTATGGTGAGTCTGCGGAATTCTCTGCCTCAGGGGGCGGTGGGGGCAGGTTCTCTGGATGTTTTCAAGAGAGAGCTAGATAGGGCTCTTAAAAATAGCGGAGTCAGGGGATATGGGGAGAAGGCAGGAACGGGGTACTGATTGGGGATGATCAGCCATGATCGCATTGAATGGCGGTGCTGGCTCGAAGGGCCGAATTGCCTACTCCTGCACCTATTGTCTATTGTCTATTCTGAATAAGGACTGTGTAACATACTGACCTACTGAACAAACAGTGACCAAGGCTTTTCCCCCTGTGGTTAACAAAATAGCAACATGTCAGCAATAGAAAAATTGCTGAACAAACTACACAAGTCTAGTCTAATTAATTAACCAGATTCCTGTTGAACTCTCTCAAGCTATATCCTATTTTGGCTTCATGTGAAACTAGTTAATGGACAGGATTCCCTAATCAAGTAAAACATCCCAGTATTTTAGTAATGCTGAGCAGTCTGAATATTAATAGGTCTTCAAGATTTCATGTTGAACAAAACACTGATCAATGAGCTGCCAGAGCAAGTAAACTGAATAGGCTACTAGTTATCTGTTTGTACAGATTAAAGCCATTCCTTCAAAAAAAGTTGATTAAAACTGATGAATGAGCAGTTCAAATGACAGCAGTGAAAATGTGTAACCACCCATTTCTTGGATGACGATCTAACTGATCAATTTATTGAAAAAAATAATAGATAGTTACTTCGGAATATACTGGGATAGGGTTCAACGTTTGCAACAATGTGAAAAGGAAGTCAACAAGCCAGAAGATAATCATGCAGTGCTCCAGATCTTTTGTTCTCTTAGATTCGAAGAGGACAGCAGACAACTTTGTGCAGCATGGTGGCACAGCGGTAGAGTTGCTGCCTTACAGCACCAGAGACCCAGTTTCGATCATGTCTACGGGTGCTGTCTGTACGGAGTTTGTATATACGCCCTGTAAATATGACAATTACACAACACGTAGTTTAAGATCATCTTTAATCCACATACAGACTTAACAGCATGTTAGTAGTCACTGCATCTTGTCTGCTTTCGAACTGCGTAGCATAGGATGTAAGTGTTAATATATATGATACAGTAAGGCGGGGTTAGTGATGCTAACCTACATATGATTGGTTGCATGCATAAACCAATCTACATCCTTCCCCCTTAAAGAGTGAGTATAGTGAGCATCCGTGCCATTAAAGTTAAACAAATTTGCCATATCTATCAGGCGGTCTACTAATGCGGCCCGAACGCATACGGACCAAGCCCCCTCCTCCTTCACCAGAAAGATTAGAGGGAGGGGGTGAATCCGGAAGCGAGGAAGCCGCGGGAGAGGCTAGTGGTGGCCGAAAGGGGGAGTATGCAGCAGGGGTGACCCCGTGGTTAGTCATGACCGCTGCTCGTGGAGGAGTATGGGACATGCGAGGAGTATGGGATATGTTGGGATCGGTAGAAAGTTCAGCAGCGAATGGCTGGAATTGAAGCGGTGGAGCATAGGGTCCAGCTGGTGGCGGACGGAGGTTCTCGTACAGCAAGCAGATGTTGATGACTTCTGCGGTAGACTGTTCCCTCATAGTTCACAAGGTAAGACCGAGGTTCGTCAGCTGTGCCGACAACTGTAGCCAGACGGGAATGTCCCTTGGTAGTTTGTAAGCGAACAACCTGGCCCGGCAGTAGAGGCAGGAGGGGTTTGCATGATTTGTCGTGCGACCGTTTCTGAACATCGTGTTTCCCCTGAATACGCTTTTGGATTAAAGCAGGCTTCAGCACTTGAGGTATCAGCTTCTGCTGAGCAATCGGAATCGGAGGTCTGCTGTCCTGGATATCAGTCGCTGGGCTGGTGATCCCAGGATCCCGTCTCTGGCAATGTTTCTGAGGTTCAGGAGATCAAGGTAAAAGTCTGAATTTGTCAGGCGCGATTGCTCCATCAGTTGTTTAGCGCTTCTGACAGCCCGTTCGGCGAGTCCGTTAATCTGTGGGTACTCAGGGCTGCTCGTGACATGGTGGAAATTCCATCGGTTAGCAAAGAGCTTGAAATCGTAACAAGCATTTCCTTTAATTATGAGAAAAAGCATTGAAACTCAAACTGAATGAAACACTACATCTGCAATAAGCCCATATTTCCAGAGATTAGCTTAACAGTTAGAATTAAGAAACCATACGTGCCATGCTATTAGATTACTGCAAACATAAAATGTTTGAGATGCCTATTACAATCTACATTCAAACTAAAGAACTGTTGTTTACAGGGGACTGCTGCACTAAATGGTGAGGCGCAAGGAACTGCAGGTGTGGAACCTTGAGTGAAACACAAAGTGCTGGAGTAACTCAACAGGTCAGGCAGCATCCGTGGAGGGAATGCATAGGTGACATTTCGGGTTTGCCCTTCCTCAGACTAAACGGTGAGGATTTTCTTCAAATGATCTACATATGGATATCACAGCTATCTAAAAACGTAAGCTGGTTAACATAAATAGGTGGCTTTACATTTTAGTTTCTTGAAAGATCACTTTTTATATATTTTTAAAATATTAATTAGATTCTGCAAATGACATTTTTCTGAAGCCTGAATTTAATTGATTGGGATATTGAAATAACTTTTAAGCAAATTAAAGTTCCTTCCGCTTTTTAATGAATTGTCAGGGGATCTATCACTCAGGCAGGTATTGGAAGAGTAAGCAAAATATCCTTTTCACCGCTGCAAATGTCAACGGAGTGTGGATAACCCATTTTTCTCTCTTCCTTCCCCATCCCCTCCCTCTCCCCCATACAACACATCACCTCTGTGTGCTGTAGCATGCATCAGCATATAAAACACACACACCCTGGCCACACACTCATTCCACCCCAGCCACACACAGAAGGTACAGGACCCTGAAAACTACAATGTCCAGGTTCAGGAACTGCTTCTTCCCTGTAGCCATCAGGTTATTAAACACTACAACCTCAAATAAACTCTGAACTACGTAGCCTATTATAGTTATTATTGCACATTGCTTTTTTTAACGTGTACATATGTATGCGCATGTACGCGTGTATTTATATGTGTGTATATATAAAAGATAGACACAGCACTCTGAAGTAACTCAGCGGGACAGGTAGCATCTGGAGAGAAGGAATGGATGATGTTTTGGGTCGAGATGTCAGGGGAGTGGGTGGGACATAGATAAAATGTACTCGGAGGCAGAAAGACTGGTGGGAGAACTGGTAAGGAGGAGGGGATGGAGAGAGAGAGGGAAAGCTAAGGCTACAGTATTTAAGTTATAGAGAAGTTTTCAAGAGAGAGTTAGATTTAGCTCTCAGGGCTAAGGGAATCAAGGGAATCAAGATATATGAGGAAGCAGCCGGAACGGGGTACAGATTTTGGATAATCAGCCATGATAATAATGAATGGCGATGATGGCTCGAAGGGTCGAATGGCCTACACCTGCACCTATTTTCCATGTTTCTGTTTATGTCAATGTTCTAAGTCTAACTGTCTCTGCAGAAAGCAGAAAGGGATGAGATGTGAAGATGTGGCCAGTAGTGGGATCCCGTTGGAGGTGGCGAAAATGTTGGAGGATTAATGCTGTGTGCGACGGCTGATGGGGTAGAAGGTGAGGACAAGAGGGACTCTGTCCATGTTACGAATGGGGGGAGGGAGAGCAAGAACGGAGCTGCGAGATAGCGAGGAGACCCTAGTGAGAGGCTCATCTATAACGGAAGAGGGGAACCCCTGTTCCCGAAAGGATGAGGTAATCTCCGATGACCTGATATGGAAAACCTCATTCTGGGCACAGATGCAGCATAGACGGAGGAATTGAGAGTAGGAGATAAAGTCTTTACAGGAAGCAAGGTGGGAAGAAGTGTAGTCAAGATAGCAATGGGAGTCAGTAGGTTTGTAGTAGATTTTACTTCGGAGTCACGTGAGTGACTACGTGAAAGAAGCCCGCTACGACGCATGCGTGTCATATCGCATACACGCATTGAACGAGCATTGAACGAGTCAGACGTGGGAGACGACGTCTCCCTAGAGGGAAATGCAAAGAAGCAGGTAAGAGACTGCAAAATTTTTCCCACTTACCTTGCAGGTAGGAAATACAAGAAGCTGCGGAGGGGAGACTGCAGATACAGCGCAGCCAGCAGCCAGCAGCAGCCGATAGCACGCGAATCCTCCGGAGAGGATTCCTAAAAGCTATTTTTAGCAGCAGAACAGCTGTGCCCGACGCCGCTCCCCGCACCGGCAAGATTGACTGCTGCCGGGCGGGAAGCGAAGCAACACGTCCCGAAGCAGGCTGGACCACCCGGAAGAGAGAGAGCCGACATCGGGGACAGCAGCCCAAGGACCTACGCTACGGGGTCCGTGGGGCTGCGGGAGGAAGGACGTTCCTCCCAAAACGGCAGGCTGAAAACCAGTACAGGTAAGAACAAACTTCCCTTACCTTTGGTTCTTTTTTCCAGACGTGGCTGCTGTATTTCTGAAGAGCAGCAGGCAGCCAGCTAAGGACGTCAGGGCAGAGCCACAGACGTTACTGCTGTGTTGCTGAACAGCAGGCAGCCAGCTAAGGACGTCAGGGCAGAGCCACAGGTCGTTACTGCTGTGTTCTGAACAGCAGGCAGCCAGCTACTGATGTCAGTATAGAGCTGAAGTGCTGCCACACAGAGTTTGCTGCTGTTTAATGACCAGCAGCAGGCAGCAATGAATGTCGGCACCAGCATCTCCCATAAGGGAGCGAGTGCCAAACTTCACCCTAAATGGGTAGAGGTGCCTGTGAGTACCAGGACCATGGGGAACGACCAGTGCCCGTAGGCATGGGGACCGCCTGCAGGAAATACCGCGTGCGACTAGTGCCAGAGAGCACCAAGGTCGGCAGGAGCGGTCCCATATATTAAAGCACCCGCGACGACTAGTGCCCGAGAGCATGTAAGTCGGCTGGAGCGGTGGCTGGAGGAAATTTCTCCACAGTGGCAGGCTCCGGGATTGGAGGATAGCCACAGTGGGCAAATAAATATAAGTCCCACAGCAGTTTCCCATAAGGGCTGCATGAAATGTCAGACGCCTCTGAGGAGGGTATGGAAGGTCTGACGGGGTAAAATCTGAGCAGGTGATGGAGCCACTGTCCCCTATTGAAGGGTGGGAAAAAACAACCTGCTGAACATGATGAGCAGTACTGCCAGCAGAAACACACTGAGAATGATCTCGAGAAGGATGGCTGTGAGTATTGAAGGACTGTGAGTCCACCCATCAACTTCAAGCTAATATTTTTGCTGAAGTGTTGGCAAGGCTTCTATACCCCGGAATATTGTGGTGCTCTTAATGTAGCCATTGTTACAGGTGCATTTGCAGACATGTTGGGAAGGCCGTTAGGAGTTGGGAAAATCCGTAATACTCTGAAAGGTCTCATGGCGGGCATAACAGCTTTGGCCGGCATGTTAAAAAAGGTGGACAAAATTAGTGACCACAAGGATGCCATTAGCACTATTTTTTGCAATGTGCAGTTTGAAGGGCCATTCAGCCAGCTCTAGACCCTAGTTCGCTATACTATGTAAGCAAAGGGCTATAGACCCCGTTATTTGGGGGGGGGGGGGAGACCTGTCTAAACAGGTAAAAGAATTGGCGAGGAGGCTTGACTTTGGGGCTGATTAAAGCATCCAAAGGATATCTGGGGAAGACATTAACCTTATGTGCATCCTAAGAGAGGTAGTGTTTTTTGTAATTATACTACAAAGAATTGGGCAGAGGTACCCAGCAGCAGCGTCCTGTTTAGGGTTTGGCCCGGGACGACCACTGTGGAAGATGCAAAAGTCTCTACGTCAGCATCTACCCTAACATTAACCTTTAGGCTCTCCACAACCGCGTATGAAACCAAGAAAAATAACTTGGTTACCACCAATAACCATGGAGGTAGGTGAATTTGGGGCTCCAGCATTAATAGGGAGCACGGAAGTTGGAGGGACATTGCAACTTCATGTTGAAGCTGGGTGTAATATATCTATGGACAGATACATCCTTAGCAGTTTTAAGGGATATCTGATAGAGTTTCTACTCAAACAAAACCCTCCAGTACAACATAAACCAGACAGATATACATGCTGGTAATGGAATAAACTAAACCTGAACAACAGGATTTGTCTCAAACATCTTTATTAAAAATAAGAAAGATGGGGGTTGCCGTATTATTATGGATTATCAATGCTTCACAATGTTGTGCAATATATTCATTTTAAAGATGGATACTTTTAGCAGTGCTAAAGACTTAGTTTTCAGCAGGCTACTGTATGGCAAGTATTAATAGTAAGATTAAACGAGTACTTACCAGTACGAAGTTTGATCTGTATTTTATGAGGAGTTACGGTGAGGGATTAAGTGCCCGCCGCTCCCACCCTCATTATACAGATCGAACTAGTAAACTGATGTCTCGTGATCTTTACTATCTTACTTCAAATATTGTGTCTATTCTGTGATTTCACGCCGCTGCTTCGAAGTATGCCGCATGCGCAGTACCTGCTGGGTTCTTGACCTTCTGTAGAATTCGCTGCTTGTCTGCGAGTCTACTAGACCCAGCTGCCTGCGGATTTGCCTCTGGAAAGGCCTGCTCCTGCAGGGCTTTTGTTGGGAAGATGGTCGCGTGGAGGAGCCATGTAGTGGCCCACGACACCCAGTAGCTCTTCCTGATCCTGCTCCCCTGGCATACTGCTGTTCTCGTCCGCCTGCCCAGCGCTTAAGCCAGCCCAGCCCTGGCCTCCTTAGCTAGCCTCTAAAAAGGGAGCAAAAGGGGTGCGCTAAATTGGAGGAGGCATAGCTCAAACTCCGCTGTTGCATCAATCCCTCGACAAGGGAGATGGCTAGTGCAATAGCACTGGGGTAGGAGTCAGCTCCCTTGGCATTCAGCCAGTGCCCCTTTTCTCCTGGAGGTAAACTCCATGACCTCCTCTGGCTTGGGGAGACAGATACTCTTATTCTTGCTGTCTTCAACCTGTTCCAGTTTTGGAGGAAGTTGGTTCCTGTAGAACCTGTAAATTGGTAAGATTTTCCCCTTACCTGCATGTAGAGGCTGCCTGCCGTATTCCAGGCGGCATTGTGGCGGTTCCCGGGCGGAGATTCTCCTAGTCAGGAGTCTGCAGGGCTGCCGGTCGGGTTTTTAAAACTTTGCGCTGGTCCGCTGCTGTTTACCAAACAGCTGTTCAGCGGACCGGTATAGCGCAGCACCCTGCAGCGGTCCGCAGCGTTTACGGTCCGGGTAGCGCTTTTTCCCCCGTCCACTGTCGGCTCCACGCTGGAGTCGAAACGGGGCCGCTCACCATGCCTCTCTACTTTGCTCCCCCTGGAGCAAAAACCACAAGGCCCGATTAAGGTAAGTACTTACCTCTCGTCCTTGGATGCGGGAGCTAGCCCGACTCCCGCTGGCCGCGTTCTACACAGCTGCGTAATGCCGCATGCGCAGTACCTGCTGGGTTCTTCACGGAATCACTCACGTGACTCCGAAGTAAAATCTTTAAGATCCTTGCTATTCAATATCCAACAGGGGGAAGAATTTTAAACCAGCGTTGGGACTGCTGCAACACCAAAAATCATAGAGTAATGGTATAGTTGGATGATATCCTTATTGTGGGAAAAACTTATGAATCGGCATGTTAGGCAGTGGTTGCCACTAAACAATTGTTTGAACAGCTGGGATTCATTGTCCATCCACTTAAGTCAAAATTGACACCATTAACACATTTAATATGTTAATGACTTTACTAATATGGAAAGCCACAGAGTTCAATGGGCTCATAATTATAGAGGTCATTTATTTTGGCCAATGGAGCTAATGATAGAAGCTATAAAAGAATTACAATGTTGGGAATACAATGTTAAGTATTGCTCCAAACCCAATAGTTATTCACAACCCGTCTGTGCTATTACAAACAGATGCCAGTGCATTTGGTTACGGTACAACTGATACCATCTCGAGCTATGGGGAGATGGAATATATAAGAAGCTAACCTACATAACACTAAGGGTTAGAAATGTTAAGTGCATTTCATGGGCTAAAATCTTATTGCTCAGGAATGAAACTGCAGCATGTTAGATGGTAGATAGATAATACCTCGGTGATGGCATATATAAGTCATATGGGTGGAAAGATATCAAAATCTTGTGATGAATTGGCAAATTCAATTTGGCAATGGTGTGTCCAAAGGAATATTTGGTTATCGGCTACGTATCTACCAGGGATACTAATTCAGTGGCAGACACCAGGTCACGAAAATTTATTGAAAGTACTGAATGGATGTTGGATAGAACGGTATTTGCTGAAATCAGTAAAGTATGTAAGGCCGGATATTAGAATTGCATCCAGGGTTAAATCACCAGTTACCGAGGTATGTATCATTGGTACCAGATCCTGAGGCAGAAGCTACAGATGCTGTTTCACTGCACTAGGGGGGGGGGGGTTTCATTTATGTATTACCTCCTTTTTCTACTTTATAAATTTGGGGTACTAAGGGAAATTCAACAGGAATCTGCATCAGGGATGTCTTAGTACCTGATTGGCTTACCCAACTATGGGTTTTCCGGGGTACAGGACATGGTGCTGGAACAATGTATAACGGTAAGACATAGTCCTAAGTTGCTGGTGCATCCAGTAACTGAGGATAGCTATCCATGTCATAGAAAATATTGATTTAGTAGGTTGTAGACTCTAATACACTGCTACGGGACATGGGGCTATCAAAAAGAACTGTGGACATGATCACAGCAGCACAAAGAAGGTCTACACAATAACAGTATTTAGGTCATATTAAAAATGGACTAATTACTGCCATAATAACTTTCTGGACCACAGAAATAAGGATGTTCCAGCGGTGCTAGAGTTTCTCACCAGCCTGCACTATGGAGGACTGAGTTACAGCACTGTGAATAGTGCCCGAAGTGCATTGTCAACTTATTGGTGGCAAGGAACAGTAAGACAGTCTGTGGGATCACATCCTCTGGTAGTTAAAATTTTAAGAGGCAATGTTAACACCAAGCCACCAAAAATAAGATACAACTATATCTGGGATGTAAGTGTGGTCTTGACCTTGCTAAGGAATTGGTCGCCGGCTACAGCATTAAATCTGGATAAACAAACTAGAAATGGTAATGCTGATGGCGCTAGTCACAGCGCATAAGCTCCAGTTATTGCAAAAAGTAAGACTGGATGGCTTCACTATGGCGGCAGGAAGTTTGGGGTTTGTGATCCAGGACCGTATTATTAAACAATATAGGCCAGGATCAGCGGGGCAGGTCATAGAATTGATGGCCTACCCGGAGGACAAACGCCTCTGTATAGTGAAGCACGTTTTGTTATACAGTGAAAGTACAAAGGCTACCAGAGGCAAGGAATTGGCGTTTTAATCAGCTATAAGAAACTGTACCATAGAGTGTAACTCAGACCATTTTGCGGTGGCTGAAATATGGGTTAAGATAGGCGGGAGTGGACAATAACATATTTAATTATCACTCCACCAGGGCTGCAGCTACATCCGCAGCAAAACGCCTTGATGTATCCATGGACCAAACCCTCAGGATTGCAGGATGGTTGTCGGAGAAAACGTTTTCAGAAATGTTATAACAAACCAGTTAGCAGTATGGGAACGTTTTTCGGGGAACATTTTAAGTTCTGTATGATAATTTATCCCTGAAGAATACAGGGTTATGATTTGAATTAATTCGATATTATTTATAATTTCCATTAAATAATTGGTATGAATGTTTTGAATATAATTAACAATTTCTCCCTAACTACCAAGGCAGTTGTGAAGCATGGACTCGTTTCCACGGCATGAGGTCACAGAGCTTTGAAATCTTTCACGTAGTCACTCACGTGACTCCGAAGTAAAATAGTAAGATTAAACGAGAACTTACCAGTTTGAAGTTTGATCTTTATTTTATGAGGAGGAACGTTGAGGGAATACGTGCCCTCCGCTCCCACCCTCGAATGGTCATATCTTAAACTGGTATCTCTTTAATAATCTTACTATTTTAGGTCATTATAGTGTATCTGTGACCTCACACCGCTGCTTTGAAGGATGACACGCATGCGTCGTAGCGGGCTTCTTTCACGTATTCCCTCAACGTTCCTCCTCATAAAATAAAGATCAAACTTCAAACTGGTAAGTTCTCGTTTAATCTTACTATTTTGGGTGATAGCCTGTCTCCTGTGATGGAGATGGTGAGATCTAGAAATGGGAGGGAGAAGTCGGAGATGGTCCAGGTGAATTTGAGTGCAGGATGGAAATTAGTGGTAAAGTTGATGAAGTCAGTGAGTTCTGCATGGGTGCAGGAGGTAGCACCGCTGCAGTCGTTAATGTAGCGGAGGTAGAGTTCGGGGATAGGCCCAGTGCATGCCTGTAACAGGGATTGTGCGACGTACCCTACAAAGAGGCAGGCATAGCTAGGGCCCATGTGTGTGCCCATAGCTATGCCTTGGATTTGGAGGAAGTGGGAGGTGTCGAAGGATAAATTGTTGAGGGTAAGGACCAGCTCTGCTGGGTGGAGGAGAGTATTGGTAGACGGAAATTGGCTGGTTCTGCGGTCGAGGAAGAAACAGAGGGCTTTAAGAGCCTCCTGGTGGGGGATGGAGGTGTAGAGTGACCGGACATTCATAGTAAAGATGAGGTAGTGGTGGCCTGGAAAACGGAAGACATTGAGGAGACAAAGAGAGTGTGAGGTGTTTTGAACCGGAGGGATTGGACCAGGGGGGATAGGATGGAGATGAGGTATGTGAGACATGAACAATCAGAAACAATGAATCTGCCAGTACAGTTCTGTTTGTGGATGTACAGTATATATTTATTAATGTATTGGAAGGAACTGCAGATGCTGGTTTAAACCAAAGATGGATACAAAAAGCTGGAGTAACTCAGCAGGACAGGCAGCATCATTGGAGAGATGGAATGGGTGACGTTTTGGGTCGAGACCTTTCTTCAGACATATATATCTCTGTATATGTGAGTATGTGTATATGTACACACTGAACTTTATTTTCTGAATATGTATACAGTTTACTGTCTACTAAGTTTACATATTCTGTTGTGCTACTGCAAGTAAGAATGTTACTGTTCTATCTGGAACATTTTGACAATAAAACGCTCTTGAATCTTGAAGCAAGCCAAGCAAAGGAAATGAGTTTGAGGGACATCAAGATCTGACTCAAGTTCAGAGGCTACTTAGGTCAATTGAGCTTGACAGACAAGCAGCACTGGATTGCAATGTCAAGTCCATGTGTATCACCAGTTGCTATTGACGTGCTATCTTGGGACCTGATCTCATAAACTTAACCAGTCAAACCCGCTGAGCGACAGCAAAAGCAGCTACTTAATTTCCTAAGTTCACCAAGGCAAGCACATTTAACTGACAGGCTTTTTCTTCTGACAGTCTGCTGCAAGCAAACATAATAACCAAATACTTAATGAATTACCTCCATTTGTTTTTTTTTTAATCAATGTAAAAGGACGAACTTGCAAAAAAGGAATAATCTAAAGTGGAACTGAAGAGTTAAGAGCTATCGAACCCTCGAATAAAAAGAGCAGACCCAAGGAAGATCAACAGGGGCGAAGACATTTCAGAATCTACCATTCATCAGGTCAGGGTTGTTCTGCTGTAGACATACTTCTTACGGACTACTGAGATACTCTTTTTATGAGAGCAGTAAGTCAATTGATCTCTGCCATGATACAGTCAATGAAGAAAAGAGCAATGGCAGATATCAATTAACTTACTGCTTTCATAAAAAGAGTATCTCAGTTCATTAGTGATAGGAGCAGAATTAGGCCATTCGACCAGTCTAGTCCACCATTCAATCATGGCTGATCTATCTCTCCCTCTCAACCCCATTCTCCTGCCTTCTTCCCATAACCTCTGACATCCGTACTGATTTAGAATCTATCCATCTCTGCCTTAAAATTATATGTTCATGTGACAAGTTCATAGCTGATGTGTTTAATAGCTTGGATTAGATTTAATCTATCAGAACATGGAGTTAAAAGCTGTAAACTATGCAGATAGCTATCTTAGGTAGAGGGCAAGTGTACATCTGAATGAAAGATATGCAATAGACATGTACAAAGGAAGGAAAAATAATCAGTGAAAGGGAGTAATGCACCTGACGAAACTCAAGCTGCAGAATACATTCTTTGTATTGTTGAAATTATCATGGAAACTTAATGTTGGAAGCTTGCAGTAATCATCACATTTCTTACAGCGAGACTGTGTGTCAAATGCTTACATTTTTATGATTGATCCCAGTGTCTGAGATATTTCACAGGTGCTTCTTACAATTTCTTCAAATCATAATTTCACATTTTTGTAGATTAGAAATACAGCGCGGTACCAGGCCCTTCAGCCCACCGAGTCTGCAATGACCAGCGATTCCCGCATACTAACACTATACTACACACAATAGGGGCAATTTACAATTTATACCAAGCCAATGAATCTATAAAACCTGTACGCCTTTGGTGTGTGGGAGGAAACCGAAGATCTCAGATAAAATCCACATAGTACATACCCCGTACAGACAAGCACCTGTAGTCAGGATCGAACCCAGGTCTCTGGCGCTGCAAGGCAATAGCCCTACACGCCACCATGTATAGGAATGTATCAAAGCTTCTTTAAAAGTTCATGTTTTTGGACCAAATCAATTACCTTTAATTTATTCAAATTAATAGATTGAGTGATTGATTGAGTTAACGATACAGCTTGGACACAGGCCATTAGGCCCATTGAATCCATGCTGACTATTGATCACCCGTTCATACTAGTGCTCGGCATCCATTCCCGCCAATTAGAGACACCTTTAGAAGCCAATTAACCTCCAAAACTGCATGTCTTTGGGATGTGGGAACACTTGGAGGAAATGTACACCATTACAGGTAGAACGTAATTGGCAAGGCATCCAGGCCATCACGGACTACAGACCCTCCAACATCACCCCCACATCCAGCGATGCCTCCTTCCTTGAGGAGCTTAATCACTTCTATGGCCGCTTCGACAGGGACAATCTAGAGACAGCCATCAAGGCTGTGCTACCTGCCGATCACCAACCCCTCACACTCACCCCCTACGACGTATACATGGCACTGAGTAGGACTAATGCACGTAAAGCTGCTGGCCCTGACGGCATCCCCGGGCGCGTGCTCAGGGCCTGTGCTGCGCAGCTGACAGCCGTCTGGACTGACATCTACAACCTGTCACTTGCCCAAGCAGTTGTCCCCACTTGCCTTAAAACCACCTCCATCGTGCCAGTGCCAAAACACTCCACTGCGGCAAGCCTCAACGACTTCCGCCCAGTTGCACTTACCCCCATCATCACCAAGTGCTTCGAGAGGCTGGTCCTGGCACACCTCAAAAGCTGCCTACCCCCCACACTGGATCCCTATCAGTTTGCCTACGGCAAGAACAGGAGTACGGAGGATGCCATCTCAACGGCACTTCACTCCGCCCTCTCCCACCTCGACAACAGAGACACTTATGTAAGAATGCTGTTCATCGATTACAGCTCAGCATTCAACACCATTATTCCATCAAAACTGATCACCAAACTCGGTAACCTGGGCATCGACCCATCCCTCTGCAACTGGATACTGGACTTTCTAACCAACAGACCCCAGTCTGTTAGGTTAGACAAGCACACCTCTTCAACTCTCACCCTGAACACCGGCATTCCACAGGGCTGTGTGCTGAGCCCCCTCCTCTACTCCCTCTTCACCTATGACTGCACACCTGTACATGGTACTAACACCATCATCAAGTATGCAGATGATACAACGGTGATTGGCCTCATCAGCAACAACGATGAGTTGGCCTACAGGGAGGAGGTCCAGCACTTAGCAGCATGGTGCGCTGGCAACAACCTGGCCCTCAACTCCAAGAAGACCAAGGAGCTCATTGTAGACTTCAGGAAGTCCAGAGGCGGCACGCACACCCCCATCCATATTAACGGGACGGAGGTGGAACGTGTTTCTAGCTTCAGGTTCCTGGGAGTCAACATCTCCGATGACCTCTCTTGGACCCACAATACCTCAACTCTGATCAAGAAGGCTCACCAGCGTTTCTTCTTCCTGAGGAGACTGAAGAAGGTCCATCTGTCTCCTCAGATCCTGGTGAACTTCTACCGCTGCACCATCGAGAGCATCCTTACCAACTGCATCACAGTATGTTATGGCAACTGCTCTGTCTCCGACCGGAAGGCATTGCAGAGGGTGGTGAAAATTGCCCAATGCATCACCGGTTCCTCGCTCCCCTCCATTGAATCTGTCCAAAGCAAGCGTTGTCTGCGGAGGGCGCTCAGCATCGCCAAGGACTGCTCTCACCCCAACCATGGACTGTTTACCCTCCTACCATCTGGGAGGCGCTACAGGTCTCTCCGTTGCCGAACCAGCAGGTCGATGAACAGCTTCTTCCCGGCGGCTGACACTCTACTCAACAACGTACCTCGGTGACTGCCAATCACCACCCCCCCCCCCCCCGGGACACTTATTATTATTTATTCAAATCATTTGCTATGTCGCTCTTCCAGGGAGATGCTAAATGCATTTCGTTGTCTCTGTACTGTACACTGACAATGACAATTAAAATTGAATCTAAATCTGAATCTGAATCTGAATCTGAACGTGCAAACAGATAGCACATAAGGTCAAGTTCGACCCCTGGGCTCTGTCACTGTGAGTCAGTAGCACTACGAGCTGCACCACTGTGCCTTCCATATAGAGACATCAATAGCACCTACTGTGTGGTGATATTTGTTTCCATAATGAATGAGCACGCACATGCACTTAAATACAATCACGCATGTGCATATGCATGCTGGTCATGGTAGATATCATGTTGGTGTGGGTACTTGGTGTACGCGCATTCGTCACTGAATATGATGTTCTTGAGTGTGAAATGATGATTTGATAAAACCACCAACACAATAAGTCTCAACTAACGAAGTGATGCCCTCGATAGACATAAAATGCTGGAGTAACTCAGTGGGACAGGCAACATCTCTGGAGAGAAGGAATGGGTGACGTTTTGGGTTGAGACCCTTCTTTAGACCTCACGTAATCATACTGTTAGAACGCACTTTAATCAGCAGGGAGAACTGTAGATGATGCTGTTTACGGAGTCATTGATTAGATTAATTCCCAATTAATTGATTGATTGATTGATTGATTGATTGATTGATTGATTGATTGATTGAAAGACAGCCTAGAAACAGGTCCTTTGGCCCACTGAGTCCACACCGACCATCAATCACACATTCACACCGGTTCTATGTTATCCCACTTGTCCAACCATTCATTACACACCAGTGGCAAATGAACAAACAACCCACACATCTTTGGTAGACACAAAATGCTGGAGTAACTCAGTCTGATGAACGATACCCACCCAAAGTGTTATCTATCCTTTTTCTCCAGAAATGCTGCCTAGCCCGTTGAGTTACTCCTGTACTTTGTGTCTATCTTTGGTATAATCCAGCATCTGCAGTTCTTTGTTTCTACACCATGCGTGTTTGGGATGTGTGAGGAAAGTGGAGCACTCGGGGACAACCCACCAGGTCACAGGGAGAAGGTGCAAGCTGCACACAGGAGCAGTCAAGGTCAGGATGGAAGGTTACACAAAAAAGCTGGAGAAACTCAGCGGGTGCAGCAGCATCTATGGAGCGAAGGAAATAGGCAACGTTTCGGGCCGAAACCCTTCTTCAGACTGGTTTCTATCCGTCTGAAGAAGAGTTTCGGCCCGAAACATTGCCTATTTCCTTCGCTCCATAGATGCTGCTGCACCCGCTGAGTTTCTCCAGCTTTTTTGTGTAACCTTCGATTCTCCAGCATCTGCAGTTCCCTCTTAAACAAGGTCAGGATGGAGCCTGGGTCTCTGGCGCTGGGAGGCAGCAGCATAACCAGCTGTGCCACTGTGCCACCCATAGTCCACTAATTGATCCAGTTGTGCAGGTGTGCGGGGCTTCTTCCAGTTGCTTTAAGGTGCAGATGTCGGCAAGAAGTGGAGCGCAGGTGCTAGAGGAATGTGTTTGCAGGATTCACTGCTTCTTCACAAGCCGGACACTGCCAGGGATGGGTGCACTAGCTAAATGCTTGTGATTTAGCATGGGAGAATAAGCAGTGGTAATGCAGAGCAAAGCAGACTGCTCGGTGATAGGGAAAGACAGTGAAGGCAAGCTGCCAGAAGGTTGCCAGTTAAGGTTAGGTTTAGGTGTGCATTTAATATTGTCATGTGAACCAAGTTACAACGAAAAGCTTTTTTTTTTGTACTCTATTCAATCCGATATTAATACCATGCCTGAATACAATCTTACCAAACATAAGTACAACAGGTAGAGCAAAGGGAAATATACAGAGTGTAGAATGTAGTTCTCAGCATTGGTGCGCATCAGTTCCAAAGACAAAGAGTAAAATCCACAATCTGGTATCGGAGAACCAGATTGTATCCAATGGACGGACTGTTCAGAAATCTGATAACAGAGGGGAAATGCTGTTCCTGAGTCTGGTTGGTGGTGTGCACTTACAAGCTCTGTACCTTCTGCCAGATGGGAGCAAGGAGGTGAGGGTATGACTAGGGTGAGACAAATCTTTCATTATGCAGGCTGCTTTTCCAAGGCACGGTGGTGCAGAAGGATTCAATGGTGGGTAGTCTGGTCTGTGCAACATTTTTTTACAGTCATAGAGTGATGCAGTGGGGAATAATAATAATAATAATAATAATAATAATAATAATAAGAATAATAAGAATAATAAGAATAATAATATGTATCTTTTATTGTCATTGCACATCAGTGCAACGAGATTTAGTATGCAGCTTCCAACCGATGTAAAGAAACAGGCCAATTGGCATTGGTGACGCCAATTCTGGAGTATGGTGTACAATTTTGGTCGCCTAATTATAGGAAGGATGTCAACAAAATAGAGAGAGTACAGAGAAGATTTACTAGATGTTGCCTGGGTTTCGGCAACTAAGTTACAGAGAAAGGTTGAACAAGTTAGGGCTTTATTCTTTGGAGCGCAGAAGGTTAAGGGGGGACTTGATAGAGGTTTTTAAAATGATGAGAGGGATAGACAGAGTTGACGTGGATAAGCTTTTCCCAATGAGAGTAGGGAAGATTCAAACAAGGGGACATGACTTGAGAATTAAGGGACAGAAATTTAGGGGTAACATGAGGGAAATTTAGGGGTAACATGAGGGGGAACTTCTTTACTCAGAGAGTGGTAGCTGTGTGGAATGAGCTTCCAGTGAAGGTGGTGGAGGCAAGTTCATTTTTATCATTTAAAAATAAATTGGATAGTTATATGGGCGGGAAAGGTATGGAGGATTATGGTCTGAATGCAGGTGTATGGGACTAGGGGAGATTACGTGTTTGGCACGGACTAGAAGGGTCGAGATGGCCTGTTTCCGTGCTGTAATTGTTATATGGTTATGTGGTTATAATCGGCCCAACTTGCCCACACCGGCCAACATATCCCAACTACACATGTCCCATCTGCCTGCGCTTGGTCCATATCCCTCCAAACCTGTCCTATCCACGTACCTGTCTAAATGCTTCTTAAATGTTGGGATAGTCCCAGCCTCAACTATCTCATCTGGCAGCTTGTTCCATCCACCCACTCTCTCTCCAATTTCTTGCGATCTTGGGCAGATCTGTTCCCAAACTAAGCTGTGATTCAACCCGACAGTCTGTTTTCATCTCAGGGTGCTCAGGAAGCAATTTTTTCTGCACTGAATCTCAGTATATGGGAAACATTTCCCCTTTGGTGACGATGCAGGAGCTTGCCATCTGTTGCAGACACAACAGTAACTTCAGGAATGTCTTCAGTCAGAAAGCAACTTATTATTTTACATTTAAAACAGAAATTGATGGGCTTCCACATATTGCTGCAATTGAGGAATGTGGAGAAAGTGCAAGGGAATGGTGCTGAGCTAGAGGTGGGCTATGTGTTTGCTGAGTGATAGAGTAAATTGGAAGGGCCGAATGGCTTACTCTTGCTGTTAATTCTTGTATCTTTAGACTTTAAAGATACAGCACGGAAACAGGTTATTCGGCCCACCGGGTCCGCACCGACCAGCGAAATTAGCACAATCCTACACACTAGTGACAATTTACAATTTTACGAGAAGTCAATTAACCTACAAACCTGTACGGCTTTGGAGTGTGGGAGGAAACCGGAGCACCCGGAGAAAACCCAGGTGGTCACCGGGGGAACGTACATAGAAACATAGAAACATAGAAATTAGGTGCAGGAGTAGGCCATTCGGCCCTTCGAGCCTGCACCGCCATTTAATATGATCATGGCTGATCATCCAACTCAGTATCCCGTACCTGCCTTCTCTCCATACCCTCTGATCCCCTTGGCCACAAGGGCCACATCTAACTCCCTCTTAAATATAGCCAATGAACTGGCCTCAACTACCCTCTGTGGCAGAGAGTTCCAGAGATTCACCACTCTCTGTGTGAAAAAAAGTTCTCCTCATCTCAGTTTTAAAGGATTTCCCCCTTATCCTTAAGCTGTGACCCCTTGTCCTGGACTTCCCCAACATCGGGAACAATCTTCCTGCATCTAGCCTGTCCAACCCCTTAAGAATTTTGTAAGTTTCTATAAGATCCCCTCTCAATTTCCTAAATTCTAGAGAGTATAAACCAAGTCTATCCAGTCTTTCTTCATAAGACAGTCCTGGCATCCCAGGAATCAGTCTGGTGAACCTTCTCTGCGCTCCCTCTATGGCAACAATGTCCTTCCTCAGATTTGGAGACCAAAACTGCACGCAATACTCCAGGTGTGGTCTCACCAAGACCCTATACAACTGCAGTAGAACCTCCCTGCTCCTATACTCAAATCCTCTTGCTATGAAAGCCAACATGCCATTCGCTTTCTTTACTGCCTGCTGCACCTGCATGCCTACCTTCAATGACTGGTGTACCATGACACCCAGGTCTCGCTGCATCTCCCCCTTTCCCAATCGACCACCGTTTAGATAATAATCTGCTTTCCCGTTTTTGCCACCAAAATGGATAACCTCACATTTATCCACATTAAACTGCATCTGCCAAACATTTGCCCACTCACCCAGCCTATCCAAGTCACCTTGCAGTCTCCTAGCATCCTCCTCACACCTACACACTGCCCCCCAGCTTAGTGTCATCCGCAAACTTGGAGATATTGCCTTCAATTCCCTCATCCAGATCATTAATATATATTGTAAATAGCTGGGGTTCCAGTACTGAGCCTTGCGGTACCCCACTAGTCACTGCCTGCCATTGTGAAAAGGACCCGTTTACTCCTACTCTTTGCTTCCTGTTTGCCAGCCAGTTCTCTATCCACATCAATACTGAACCCCCAATGCCATGTACGACCTCCGTGCTGACAGCATCTCTAGCCAGGATTGAACCTGGGTCCACCAGGGGCGCCACACGATTGGCAGCCCTGCCAACAGTCTGTCTGTTGTTTCGTATTTTAAAAATGTTTTAGAATGTGCAAAAAGTTTATGTAAATGTTCTCCGGTTTGTTTTATGTGGGCGGACGGGGGAGGGGGTATGGGGAGGGGGTATGGGGAAGGGGTAGGGGGAAGGCGTAGGGGGAAGGGGTGGGGATCGGGGGAAACTGTTTTTCAGTTTCTTACCTTACCGGAGTTGGGATTAATTTGCCGGATGCATTCTCCGGCGTACCATCGATGGAGCTGGAGGCATCCTCGGACTGACTTTAGGCCCCACCGTGGGGCGTGAACTTAACATGGGAGCCGATCCCTTGCCTGGGACATGTCGTGGGGTTTTTATGGTCGTGACTAGTCACCCACAGAGTCGTTTCTTTTTCTGGTCGCCGCTGGTTTTTAAACTTTTTGAACATTTTCGGCGACCTGCTGCGACTATGACGGGTGTCAGCAAGTCGCCGAAAAATTCACGTAAGTGGGACAAGCCCTTTAGTGCAACCCAAGCAATCGTAGTTACGAGTTTTATTTGGAGTTCACAATCTTTAGACATTGCTTGGAGGAACCAAGAGGCTTGGAGAACATCTTTTGAAAACGGCTGTCAGCTGTAAAAAGAAATGCCGAAGAAGTTGTTCATACACAGCATGCAAGTGGAACTTAGTGTTCTTCTCTGAACTCCCGTGGAGTGGCAAACAACAATGATTTATAAGCTGACATTTTAGATTGTTCTGGCAAGTCTGGATTACTTTGAAAGTATACGAGTCTGCAAACCGTGACCTTCAGGTTCAGGAACAGCTTCTTCCCAACAACCATCAGGCCATTGAACGCCGCAAACGCCAACTGAACTTTGAACTACAAACTGTCTAGGTTACGCTTGGGGCTTCGGTATTTGGTTTTGTTCTGAACTGTATTGTTTTTTTATTTATTAAACTTATTTTTTTGTTTGTTTGTTTATTAGGTTCTGTGTTTACATACTGTACATGTTGTGCTTTTGCAAGTAATTTCATTGTTCCGCTTTGGTAGACTTGACAATAAAATGCTATTGACTCTTGACTCTTCCTCCTCAACAGTCTTTGTAAGTAGTAAATATCAGAAATGTTGTTCGTACACCTGACAATGAATTAAATTAACTAACAAAAGAACAGCTTCTTCCCGTCTGTTATCAGACTCTTAAATTGTCCTCGGTGATAGATACTCGGGGCTTGGAATAGTGAAAGGCCTGGATAGAGTTGATGAGGAGAGAATATTTCCACTAGTGGAAGAGTTTAGGTCTGGAGGCAAAACCTCAGAATAAAAGGGCATACTGTGAGAAAGGAGATGAAGAGGAATTTCTTTAGTCAGAGGGTGGTGGGTCCGTGGAACTCATTGTCACAGGCGGCGGTAGAAGGCAAGTCAATGGATATTTATCAGGTGGAGATTGACCGATTCTTGATTCGTATGGATGTCATGGATTTTGGGGAGAAGACAGGAAAATGTGGTTGAGAGGGAAAGAAAGATCAGCCATGATTAAATGGCAGTAGACTCGCTGGGCCAAATTGGCTAATTCTGGTCCTGTGCCTGATGAACCTTTGAACTTATGAACATCATAGATTCATAGAGCATAGAGACAGCCCATCACATCCACCCTGATCAATAGGCACCCATCTGTATTGACCCAAGCTTCCAATACTTGGCTAACAGCCATCTTTGTCGGGGCGATATAAAACCCAGGCATCTAGACACTTGTGAAACACTGTAGTCAGTCTAGAACATTACCATCTGGTTCGGGAATTGCTCTGCCAAGGACAAGAAGGCTCTGCAGAGAGTAGTGCGTTCGGCCGAACGCACTATGGGAACTTCACTCACCCCCCTGCAGGAACTATACAACAGGAGGTGCAACTCCAGAGCAAACAAAATCATGAGAGACCTCTTCCACCCCTGCAACGGACTGTTCCAGCCGCTACGGTCAGGCAAACGCCTCCGTTGCCATGCAGTGAGAACGGAGAGGTTGAGAAGGAGTTTCTTCCCAGAGGCAATTCGGACTGTAAACGCCTTTCTCACCAGGGACTAACTGTACAGAACGTTTTTCCATCTATTATTTATTATGTAAAATAATATGTGTGTTATGATTGTGTTTATAATTTGTTTGGTTGTTTTGTTGTTCCGCGAGCATTGCCACTTTCATTTCACTGCACATCTCGTATGTGTATGTGACAAATAAACTTGACTTGACTTGACTTGACTTGACCACCCCTCAGACAGTACAGTCCAGGTAATCAGCACCCTATCTGAAAAAAGGTCCCCCTTGCCCTAATGTTATGTCTTCTAGATGTATCTACCTCAAATATGGGAACAACCTCTGATCTGAATACTGATAAGCTCAAATATTTCTCCATCACAACATTTTACTGTCTAATAGTTGTACAATGGACAGAATACAACACTTTTAAATCAATCTAGCCATGGATTTACCACTAACAGGATGGGGATTATATGATCAAAGGTGTGATGGAAATGGGGAATCAAGCAATTCATCATGGGTGTCATATTTTGCATTATAAAATGGAATATTCAGAGCAAAGTTTGCAATGCAGAAAGCTTCAGTCAGCAATGATCCATGTGCATATGTAGACATGCTTCGGTAAGTCATGGGTGATTCCATTTGGAACTGCAGAGTGAGTTATTTTTACATTTAAATTGCAGATTGTAAGATAACTCTGGGCTGATCTCTGCACAAATGGAGATAAAGCACTTAGCAGTTAAAGGTTAAAACTATGTCAACTCGACCCTTCCCACCCCCTCCCCGGGCATTTTCCCCTGCAACTGCAAGAGATGCAACGCCTGTCCCTTTACCCCCCCCCCACCCCCTCGACTCCATCCAAGGACCCAAACAATCTTTCCAGGTAAGGCAGAGATTCACACGCACGTCCTCCAACCTAATCTAATGTATCCGCTGTTCCAGGTGTCAACTTCTCAACATCGGCGAGCCCAAGTGCAGGCTCGGCGATCGTTTCGCTGAACACCTCCACTCAGTCTGTCTTAAACTACCTGATCTCCCAGTGGCTCAGCACTTCATCTCCCCCTCTCATTCCCAATCTGACCTTTCTGTCCTGGGCCTCCTCCATTATCAGAGTGAGGCCCAGCGCAAATTGGAGGAACAGCACCTCATATTTGGCCTGGGAAGCTTACACCCTTGTGGTATGAACATTGACTATTCTAAATTCAGATAGCCCTTGCTTCTCTCTCTCTTCACCCCCTGCCCCTTCCCGGTTCTTCCATTAGTCTTACTGCCTCTGACTACATTCTATCTTTGTCCCGCCCCCTCCCCCGACATCATTCTGAAGAAGGGTCTTCAGACCAGAAACGTCACCCATTCCTTCTCCCCAGAGATGCTGCCTGTCCCATTGAGTTACTCCACCATTTTGTGTCTACCTTCAGGTCATACAGATTCAGGTTGTACAGAGTTAACAACCTTTTTAAACATTTTACCTCATAGAATTACAGTCTTCCAGTGCAGGAACAGCCCTTCAGCCCAAGTCATCCATGCAGACCAAGATGCTCCATCTAAGCTAGGTTTACCACTTACCTAGGTTGGCTCAATATCCTTCTAAACCTTTCCTATCCAAGTACTGGTCCAAATCTTTTTTTAAATGTTAGTCTTGTACCTGTGTCAACGACCTCACCTGGCAGCTCGTTTCATATACCCAACATCACCTGTGTGAAAATGTTGCCCCTCGAGTTCCTATTCAATCTTCCCCCTCTCACCTTTAACCTATGCCCTTTAGTTCTTAATTACTCTAGCCTGGGAAGAAGGCCTGCATTCACCCAATCTATTTCTGCGATTCCTTGCATTATCTTTGATATTATTTGCCAGGCTTAAATTCTGATTCCATTCGAGGCATAAAGGTGAGAAGTGATGAAGTTGCTGGGATGAGGCAGGTGCCAGGTGCAAGATCAAGCGATGATATGGGTCAGGGTTGAGTTAGCAATCATACAGTGACAGGCAGTGTCGTGATGAATGAGGTATCGTATTATGAAGAGATGACCAAAACATGGATGAGGAAACCATTGCGATGCTTTCAAGATAGTAGCTCATACTTTGTTTGTCCTCCACCGAACCCAATCCAGCATTCCTCCCCCCATGACCGCTGCAAACACCACCTGTGGCCACCTTGACAGCCCAAGATGACCTGGCCCAGTGAGTGGCCAAAAGCATCCAGTTCTCCAGAGGATGATTTCAATGGGCACTACTGCCTCTGGAAGTGCATGCTTAGGGTGTGCATTTGAAACTCCATTAAATGCTTTGTCAGTTGGCATTTCACCTGGGGCAACACGGTGGCACAGCGGTAGAGCTTCATACTCTCCTAACTATGGCCGCTATCTGTTTGTACGTTCTCCCTGAGATTTTTGTACGTTCTCCCTGAGACTGCGTGGGTTTTGTAAATTGTAAATAGTCGCACATGTGCAGGATAGTGCTAGTGTTTGAGGTGACCGCTGGTCAGTGTCTATCAGTGTCATAAAACATGTATCAGTGTTTTTATAACAAAGTTTTCTTTAAATGTCTCGAAGATTTGAGTCACACACACACACACACACAAAAACAATAGTAGTGCAATAACAATAATAGTCTATGAGTTCAGAGCATAATGGAGGTTGTGGTGTTTAATAGTAAGATTAAACGAGTACTTACCAGTATGAAGTTTGATCAGTATTTTATGAGGAGTTACGGTGAGGTATTACGTGAAGATCCCAGCCCAGTGCGCATGTGCGGCATACTTCGAAGCAGCGGTGTGAAATCACAGGATAGACACAATATTTGAAGTAAGATAGTAAAGATCATGAGACATCAGTTTATTAGTTTGATCTATATATTGAGGGTGGGAGCGGAGGGCACGTAATACCTCACCGTAACTCCTCATAAAATACAGATCAAACTTCATACTGGTAAGTACTCGTTTAATCTTACTATTTTACTTCGGAGTCACGTGAGTGATTCCGTGAAGACTTCAAAGGTCTGTGATTTCAAACCGTGTAACAGTTTTTATTTCACTCACTGCCGAAGTTTTTGAGGGAGGAAGTGTTATCGTAATCAACCAGTGGATCTGCTTTCACAAGAAACAGAAAGGTATTTGTTAACAATAACAACATAAAGAGCTCCCCTCTGAGCTTAAATTAATATTGCAGTTTGTAATATTCTTTCTGCAATTAAATCAGGTTTATCAACGGTTTATAATAAAAAATGTTCTGAACGTCGTTCCCTTGACCATTCTGCCGTATTGAGAATGTGGTCAACCGGGATGTCCATTCGTTCAGCCGCTGATATCAATGCTGCCCTAGTGGAATGGGATTAAAATGTATTATTATCTATTCCGGCAGCTTTCAGTACCTGTTTGAGCCACCTTGGAGTGGTTTGGCTCGTACCCCGTCTTGGGGTTTCTGTGGTTGACCCATAGGCTTTCCTCTCCCTCTAAGATTGTGGGTTGTGTCTATATATTGTAGTAGATGGGTCACCACACTCAACCTGGACTCTGGTGGGTAGGCCCGGAATCCCACCAGTGAATTGGGCGTTCCTGGTCCATATAACCATATAACGATTACAGCACGGAAAACACAGGCCATCTCGACCCTACTAGTCCGTGCCGAACTCATAATCTCGCCTAGTCCCATATACCTGCGAGTTAGGTTTTTACCAGACCTAGAATATGAACGTGATGCGTCTGGGGTAATCACCATGTTATCCAATCTAGTTTTATGGAGTGACTGGACTCTGTGAGCGTATACGAGAGCCATAAGCATGAGCGTTTTTAATATAGATTGAGCAAGCTGAGGGATCTGGCTGGTGCCATTCTCTGAGATATGTCAATATCACACCGATATCCCATACATAGGTATACCTCCATGCTCTGCTGTCCTGCTGTTTTAGATAAGCAGACAAGGTGCTCCATGCTGTATTTACGGCACTGTAACTCACCTTTTAGTCATGGTGTAGATGTTCCAGGAACTCCAATACGTCAGTGGTTGAATAGTTTGGTATGTTGTCCCTGCGTTGTAGCAGTATTTTACCCATGTTAGCTCTTGGTGACTGTTCGCAGGGATGCCGACATGGTGGTAATGGTTCCTTTGGATAATCCCAGTCCCTGGTAAGGTCTATTCTAACCCTGCACCCAGGAGTTTGATGTTTTTCTGGCATGGGTGGCTTGTGCCTGATACTGGGTTGAGTCAGCAACCATGGTCCACTAGGGAAATCCATAGGTGACTCGCCCACCGTGTCGTGATGAACTGGGAACCATGGCTGTGTAGGCCGGTCGGGCACGTTCAATATCTCGGAGACAGATCCCATCTGTATTGCGAAGTGCCCGTCTGATGAGGCAGAAGGGAGGAAGGCAAAGCAGAAATTCCCCCTTCCAGCGTGTAGGCATCTATCGCTGCTGCCTCTAATCTGGTTCCTAAGTCACATACATAGGTTACTGGTGATTCCGTCTTGTGCAACCAAATTGATATCTGGCTTTCAAACTGCTTAATACCTTTAGCAGATATCTTGGGTTTGACATCTATTCAATGTTATCATAAATTTTACCCCGTGACATGGTGTCTCCCACTTTGTTCTAGCTTCCTAGGACATAGGCAGCTGATAGTTAAAATGTCTTTTGACACACCATTGCCAGATTTGTTTGACCAATTTGTTGCACAATAATGATTATTATGCTCCCCATATGGTTGATATAAGCCACCACCATAGTATTATCAATCCGTAACCACATATGTACGTGCTGCATTTGAAATGCATATGCTTTTTAGCCCAATAGGCGATCACCAATCCCAAGTAGTTGATGCCCGGTATGTGTAGTAACGATGTTTGTGAATTGGTCCATCTGTTACCTGTGCTGGATATGGAGTTTAGTTGCTCCCCAGCCTAAAGTACTGGCATCGGTTTTTAATAACCAAGTTGGGATTGGTGATGATAGTAGGGCTGAAAACTATGCCAAATATATGTCTGCCCACCACCGTAATTGTGATATAGCTTCAGTGGGTACATTGGTGATTTGATTATAGTGACCCAAGTACCTTGGCAAAGTAACAGTCATATGGACGGAATTATTATTGAAACCCAGATAATCCATGGTAGTTAACGCTTCAATTCTGGTTTATCTGGGCGTGGGATAAACCTCAGAGCTTTAGGGAGCTGTTTCGTAGCTAGAACTGCTGCCACAGCTAATTCCTTTGTTTCCCCTAATATGAGGATATCATCCACTATATGCCATGATTATGCTTGTTTCTTAATTTTTTCATGGCCATTTTTTGGTAATATTTATAATAGTTTAGGCCTGAGGTTAGACCATAGGGAATGCTCTATGCTCCCATAGTTGCCCTAACCGGGATATCCATTATCCAGGTAAAATTTTTTTAGGTATCTATAATGATCCTAGTGTATGGGTATAAGATAGTTAGCATCTTCCATATCAATGCTCCCCATAGGTATCCTTTGGAGATCAGATGTCTGGCAGTGACAAAACCCGTCTCCATCTTAAAGTGTATATACTCAACAGATTATTTAGTGATATTAGATCAATGATGATGCTACATTCACCATCTTTTGTAGTTTTGGTGAATATATTCGATACAAATTCCAATGGTTCATGTTTACTCCCATGATCCGTTTAGTAATGAGCCTTTCTAGTTCAGCTTGACCTTCTCACTTCTCTTTCTTAGAGGGAGAAAATGCCCTTTGGGCGCATTGCTGAACTGGCGGTAATATGCCCAATTTGAATTCAAGTTTTTATCCACTAATACTGTTGAGTATATATTAGTTATTTGTGACAGCACCCCATGCTTTATCAACAAGTGTAAATGCCCCCCCCCCCCCCCCCCCCCCCCGCAGTTAGTAGAACACCCTTATTTAGTGTAAACTGGGAGGAACCAGACTACCTACCTCCATGTTTATTGTTTTTTCATGAAGGCTTAGTTTTGCTGGTATGCTGGTGCTGTCGGTGGGGCGGCGCATTTTCCCACGGCTCCGCTCTGGGCCCCTGTCTAAAAAGAACTTTGGGGGTAATGTGAAGCGGTCGCCAGGCTTTCACCAGTCCTTGTTCGATATTTGCTGGTGGATGCCGAGGGGTGCTGCCAGCTGGGTGTTGGATGCGATGTCCTGCTCGTTCCATGGCCTGCCCTCATGAGGCGCACAGGTTTAGCTGCCTCTCTTCCCGCAGCAGCGGTTTGCATAGCCCCGCATATTTGGGGTTGCGGGCAGGTCTTATATGCACAAATGTCAGTCGAGTATCCCAAATTTGGGAACATCTTAGGTGTCAGCACACTCGTAGTGCAACGGGATAGTCTCATCCTGGGAGAACCACCTTGGTGATCATGGCGTCTCGCCTGCCAGGTGAGTATGATCCGTGGAAAGAACGAGCAAAGGCGGTGACATCTTGACCCTCTGTTAGGAGCTTCAAAGTTCGCTGCTTTTAGCTCTTGTCTGCGAGTCTGCTGACCCAGCTGCCTGCGGATTTGCCTCTAGAAAGGCCTACTCCTGCAGGGCTTTGTTTGGGAAGATGGTCGCGTGGAGGAGCCATGTAGTGGCCCACGACACCCAGTAGCTCTTCCTGATCCTGCTCCCCTGGCATACTGCTGTTCTCGTCCGCATGCCCAGCGTTTAAGCCAGCCCAGCCCTGGCCTCCTTAGCTAGCCTCAAAAGAGGGAGCAAAAGGGTGTGCTATAAATTGGAGGAGGCATAGCTCAAACTCCGTTGTTGCATCAATCCCTCGACAAGGGAGATCGCTAGTGCAATAGCACTGGGGTAGGAGTGTCAGCTCCCTTGGCATTCAGCCAGTGACCTCCTCTGGCTTGGGGAGACAGACATACTTATTTTTGCTGTCTCCAGCCTGTTCCAGTGTTGGAGGAAGTTGATTCCTGTAGAACCTGTAATTTTGGTAAGGTTTTTGTCTTACCTGTAGTTAGAGGCTGCCTGCCGTTTTTCAGGCGGCATTGTAGCGGTTCCCGGGCGGCGATTCTCCTTGTCAGGAGTCTGCAGGGCTGCCGGTCGGGTTTTTAAATTTCCCTCCGGTCCGCTGCTGTTAACCAAACAGCTGTTCAGCGGACCGGCATCAGCGCAGCTCTCTGTCAGCGGTCCGCAGCGTGTGCGGTCCCGTTTGCGCCTATCCCCCTCCACTGTCGGCTCCTTCGCTGGAGTCGAACGGGGGCCGCTTCCTCTGCTGCTTTGCTCCCCCTGGAGCAAAAAACCACAAGGCTCGATTAAGGTAAGTACTTACCTCACGTTCCTTGGTTGCGGGAGCGCCCGACTCCCGCTGGCCGCGTTTGCACAGCTGTGCGATTATGCCGCACCTGCGCACTGGGCTGGGGTCTTCACGGAATCACTCACGTGACTCCGAAGTAAAATCATAAACAAAACATGTTATTATAGTCCGCAGATATGATCATCCTATCCAGTGTTGCAATGACTGGACCCATAGCGCTGTACTCAGTGCCATGGCGTAATCACTAGTACGTGAGTATGACCATGGGCAGGGATGTTGCTGGTGCCCATTGGTGAAGTGATGTAGTACATTGTTAACAACCCATATCTCTGTGTTCCTAAGCCTGGGAGGTTTTAAGCTGACGATACCTTCATTCTCTGGATATCAGAGGGTGACCGGACAGAGTGGTGTATGTACTCATCAACCAAACGATTAGGAGGTATTTAAGGCACGGTAATGGAATAGTAACTTAATGTTATAATCCCATAAAATGGAATTTTAATGTGTCAGTCATCCGTGCCGAGTTAAACGTAAGGATGCATAAACAATGCTTCCCATCTCCTATGCAGATTGCTGCTATTTGGTGCTATCCCTGCAATCTGTATTGAGCACACTTAACGCTTATGGTTTGACAACCCAAGCCACAGAAATGATCTCTCAGAGTCTGTAAGTCTATGATTGATTATATCATGCAGAGGATGGTTTCAACATCACAACTGAGCCAGCATCGTTTTATCCGGGATTAGCCACGCGAGGTTTTATGTTCATTCTTCGCCTCAGCAGGAGCCATAGGTGTATAACCCAGGCAGGCACTATGAAAACCCGGAAACGGGAATCTTGCTGAATTTTGCAAGACCCATCCATTGAGGCCAAATGGAGGAATACATTAAAGAACATTCCTCCCTAGTGTAGCGAGAATGCACCCTTCGCCACTGTATGCCTCGTTCACTGTTGATTGAAACTGGATGCAAGCAACTCAATAGTTAGTATTCTATCAATCCACATTGTCAGTAAATACTTTTTAATCACACATTCATTCTGTGTTGTCATTGACTTTGCATAATAATACACCAGTGCTAAATGTGGTTTGGTAAAACTATCACTGAATACTTTGATTTGATTGTACCCTTGTGATTAACATATACCACCACCAAAGTGTATCACTGTGGACTTGTGCATGCCGTATATACATATCCACACACCCTTTAAGGCACAGAATGCACCTGGTGTCCATTGGCAGTTGATACTATGACTGAACACTTGATAACTCATGCTAATCCCATCTGCCTCCATAACTAGAGATGGTATTAGTAAATTACCCATATTTGGGCAATAGCATCAGTTTGGAAATGACTGAAGATTTACGGATCAGAGGTTTTAGTGGAGCAAAGCTGTCCATCATTGTGACTTTGATTGTTTCAGCTAAAATTAGCAGAGGTCTAATTTTTTGTCTCAGAGCTGATCCCAGACCAATAAATGGATGATTGTATCCCAACAATCATTAGTTTCAGTTGGTATCAACTTAATTTAAATTTAACTGGACGGGTGAGAACCAATTCCTCAAATATAGCTATGTGGCAGATAAGGCTAATTTAATAAAATACAGTATGTTCAATATCATCCAGATTGGCCATGCTACTTATTTGTTAGCTCTGTGCAGCCGAAGCACCGATAGTAGTGATTTGGTAAATAATCTGGAAACTGGAGTTAGCCCATTGTAACGCTACTGAGTGTATCGTTGCCTTATCCAGTTAAATTTCAAATATCTTCAACCCTGTGAGTGGAAATGATCACATGGAAGTTATTCAGAAAAGTCTATACTGGGTTGAGGCTGTTGACAATGATCAGTCCACATCCCATTCTTGTGAGCCTTGTCTTGAAAGGCAACTCCAACCATACATGTGTGCAGTATAAACTAATCTAGTGTTATCCCAAACCAGTGTAAATATTCAAGCCAGTTTAATATTACCAACTTGTATCCGTGACAGGAGACATCATCGATGAGGTTCCATAACTTTATCCGAATGGGAGGACTTATGCAACCCGACCAGGAGCTGCCTCAAACATGTGTGCATGATTTTACATCTGCTCCTGGAGGTAGAGAAGCTCGAGTACGGGGTTGGCGCATCTTCCAGGAAGGCCGTTCTGGGCTGTGGCCTAAAAAATACCTTTGTCCTGGTTGTACGGCCTTCAAGCTTTCACCAGCTTCAGTTCATTGTTGTTTGCTGGTGGGTGCGTATGGGTGCTGCCGTCGAAGATGTGAGGTCTTGCGTGATGATGTGGCCTTCCTGAACCCAACGGCCACTCATCGAGATCCTGCTGCTGGTAGTGTTGTTCCTGCACACCCTGCACACTTGTGGTTTCTTCAGCCAAACCCCTGTCTTCACAGTCAGCCCAGAAGTGACTCCTAATGCTCCCCTCTGTCGAGGGAGTTCCAATATGCAGCCCTCAATAAGGTGATGCCATGGGCGTCCCAGTAACCCCTGATGACTAGGCTCCATATACCGGAGCATGTCACTATTGGAGCTTCTGATCCATCAACCGCTCCATGCGGGATATGCGATCACAGTTGCTCCCGCCGGCGTCCATTCCTATAACATATTCTCACAAAATAGCACAAAACGACCTTCGAGTAAGGAATTTACCTGCATGTCCTTTTTAAACCTTCTGCTGCGGGCAACGCTCCTCCCAAGCCTGGTCTCGTGGTCGTGGTTTGTTAAAGCTGGGGTTCCTCTCTGGTCCTTGTAGAAACACTGCATTGCGGGTTATTTCTCCCCCCAGCTTTTTCTCCGGGGTCCCTTATAACAGGGCTTCTCCACGGTGTTCTCCAGTTGGGGCTTTCTCTCCCCCCCGATCTGGGTATCGCCGCAGTAACAGCAGCCGGGATATCCCCGCGGTCCCCATCAAAGGGATAGCCGCGATTTACAAAGTTGGGGGGGTACCCTGCTTCGGGGGGGGGGGTATATGAAGCCGCTGGTTTAACTGCCAGTGGCACAGTACTAACTGCCGTCCGCTCCTCGCATCCCGCAGTCTACGGAACAGGCTCTCAGGTCACTCCCCGTATTCCATGGTCTCCGGAGCGGCTGTCCCCCTGCCACGTCACCAATATGAAGCCGCTGGCACAACTGCCAGCGGCTCGAAGGTGAATCCACCGCCGTCCGCTCCCTGTTTCCCACGGTCTCCGGAGCGGCTGTCCAGGTGCCCCCGGCACCAATATGAAGCCGCTGGCTCCACAGCCAGCGGCTCGAAGGTGAATCTGCCGCCGTCCGCTCCCCGCTTCCCACGGCCTCTCGAGTGGGTTCTCCACCAATGTGAAGCCGCTGGCTCCACTGCTTGCGGCTCAAAGGCGAATCCGCCGCCATCCGCTCCCCGCTTCCCGCGGTCTCCCGAGCGGATTCACCACCAATATGAAGCCGCTGGTTTTACTGCCAGCGGCTCAAAGATGAATTTGCTGCCGCTCGCTACACCGCATTCCGCGGATCCGAGCGCCTAGGTCAGTGGGTGGGATTCCCCATGACCGGGGTTCCTTGAAGTCTGAGACTGGGGTTTCCCCTCCATCCCGACTTAGCCCCGGACTTTTAGCAGGACCTCTAAGTAGAGGTTCCTGCAAGAAGATTTTAAAACCTGAAAGTATTTTTAAAAACTTACCTCAGGTCTGTTGCTGACAGGAGAATCACGTTCACCCTGCCAGTCGTCACGCAATGCGATAGACGATATGACACGCATGCATACTGGACGGGGTCTTCACGTAGTCACTCACGTGACTACGAAGTAAAATAGCCTGATTCCTGTAGGGAAGAAGGTGTTCCTGCGTTACAGTTTTCAGGCTCCTGTAGCTTCTTCTCGAAGGCAGGGGTTAAATGAAAGCTTGGCTGGGGTGGTGCGGGCCTCTGATAATGCGTGCCTTTTTGAGGCAGCGACTCCAGTAAATCCCTTCGATGGTGGGGAGGTCAGAACCTGCGATTCGATGCATTCTTTTGTTGTGAAGATCCTCAAATACTTAAACCCTCATTGTCCCTGCATGTTTTATTTGTCTTTACTTCAGCTAATATTCAGCAAAATGCATAAATCAAAATTAATTGCCGCATCTAGGATCAAGTAAGATTATTTTGATAATTCTTGTTAGCAAAGTTCGGACGATAACACAGCACCGATTTGCAGCAACATTGTTCGAATATAAAATTGATTCACCATTGTAAAATCCATAATTGTACACATTTGCGTGTAAAACATCTGAATCAGTAAAATAATGCTGAGTATGAAACTCAGATTAAACCAAAACATAATGTTATTTCTTCTCCTGTTGAGCAAATTCCAGAAATTCTTTCCCTCCACGAATTGCAGGCTAACTGGTATCTGAAGTGCATACAATTTGCCAGTTCTATGAAATGAGTTTCCAGTTACTGGAGCAACTTAAAAAAATCATAATT
This sequence comes from Leucoraja erinaceus, assembly GCF_028641065.1. Taxonomy (NCBI): domain Eukaryota; kingdom Metazoa; phylum Chordata; class Chondrichthyes; order Rajiformes; family Rajidae; genus Leucoraja; species Leucoraja erinaceus. The sequence continues at coordinate 4,118,935 of NC_073402.1, read as the reverse complement.
ATCATAATCATAATCGTAATTTATTAGCCAAATATGTTTTGCAACATACGAGGAATTTGGTTTGCCATACAGTCATACCAAAAATGCACCAAGACACACAACTACATTAAAAATGTATATAAACATCCACCACAGCAGCTTCACCACATTCCCCACTGTGATGAAAGGCAATAAATTCTTATCTTCTTTCCTCCTTTTCTCCCATGGTCGGGGGAGTCGAACCACCGCAGTCGGGGAGATTGAAGCTCCCACAGCCGGTGATCGAAGCTCCCGCGTCGGGGCGATCAAACGTCCTGCGTCGGGTCGGTTGAAGCTCCTGCAGCCTGGAGCTCCCGAAGTCGGTCTCTAACCAGGGACCGCGAATTCCACGTTGTTAAAGTCTACAAACCGAAATCTTGTCCATGTCATTCTGATGGGATCTCCGGTTAGCAGACATGTTGCCTCCCTCGCGGCCTAACACCACGGATTGGTGCAGCCTTTCGCAGAGTCCGGCCCAGAGTTTCAGCAGCGTGCGCAGCGTGGACTTTTCATCACAGAGCGAGCGAGCCCTTGCCGGGGTCACCAGAAGGGAGCGCTCAGATCTCTGGCCCGTTGGCTGTTACAGCCTGAAGCCACGGTCTGCAGAGCTTGGAGCCGCGGGCGTGGTGTCCGGAGCCTGGGACCCCTCGCTAGGGATCACCGGAGAAGAGCTCCCACCGCCGGCCCAAGGCCGATAACAACCTGCAGACGCAGTCTGCGGAGCTTCTAGCCATGGGCGCGGCATCGACCTACCATCTGGGGTCTGGGTTCCCTCACCGGGAATAGCCAGAGAAGAGCTCCAACCACCGGGCTGCAGCATACAACATCGTGAAGCCGTGGCCTCCAGTAGGAAAGCGACGATTCGGGATCTCCAAGCCGCGGAGTGTGTTCGACCGTCCTGATGTCGGAGTTTCAACCATCCCGACGAGAGAGCCTGTACATCGGGCCTTCTGTAGTGGCGACTATGGAGGTTTATGGCCCAGACCACGGGTGAACAATGGAGGAGGACTGACTGAACTTTGTGCCTTCCACCACAGAGAAGAATACTGTGGTGGATGTTTGTGTTAAATGTTATTGCGTATTGTGTGGCTTTTATAATTGTACCGCTGCTGGCCAATTCACTTATATGTGTGTGTGATGAATAAAACTGATTGATTGATTGATTGATTGCCCGAGCCAGCTGCTTGTCCCTTTTCCGTGGTTTCTTCCATGCCCGTGTGGCACTAGAGAAGGACTACGCACTATCCACGGGCACCCTGGGGGATTTCCAGGACTGCTGGGCACCGAGGGAGGTTGAATGCATCCTGGTCAAGGATTGCAATATAGTTGTTTGGTAGTTTACTTGGTATATTGGTTTGTCTTGTACTGTGGTGGTGGGTTCTGTTTTGCTTTATTGTATTGTAAATACTATTTTAATATTTGAATAAATATTTTTGATTTAACAAGTAAAGGGTCTTTACCCCCTGCTCTGCTTGGGCATTCCCTTGCAGTCACTTGCCCCACCAGTTCAGTTGACCCACAAAATGGCATGCAGTCAGGAAGTAAACTGGTTACTGGTAGTCTTAAAGCTGACCAAGGTGTTACCTTGAGGTGAAGTCTTGGGGTTTGGGATGAGCAGAGGGTGATATAGAGAGTGCCAGGCTTACATTATCTGCATTGGAAGGAACTACAGATGCTGGTTTACACCAAAGATAGACACACAATACTGGAGTAACTCAGTGTGTCAGGCAACATATCTGGAGAAAGAGATTAGGTGCCATTTCAGATCGGAACACTTCTTCGGACGCAAGAAGGTCCTTTTCTCTGGAGCTGCTGCCTGACCCGCTGAGTTATTCCAGCTTTTTGTGTCTATTTTACATTACCTGCAGTCAGTTAATCCAAAGAGAATCAGGATGAATAATAGTAAACAAGGGCAACTAAAATGAAAAGTCCTTCAGAACGTTGCAGAGAATGCAGTTCTTATTAAATTATATTAATTTCTGTGATGCAAGCCACGTACAATGTTTTTGTCGTCTGTCCAATTGTATGCCTGCTCCAGCAACTTGTATTAATCAGCCTTAACCACAATTTAACATACAAAGTCAAACCATCATGAGACAAGCTAATTTTACTTTGTATGCCCCGCTGTTACCTTCCCCAAGCTAAAAATGATCTCTTCTACATTTTCCTTGAACTTTGTCCCCTTTGATCCCTCCTTTTCACACCTTACCTTTCCATATCTCTCGTTTCCCTCTCCCCCGAATCTCAGTCTGAAGAAGGGTCTTGACCCAAAACGTCGCCCATTCATGGAAACGTAGAAACATAGAAAATAGGTGCAGGAGGAGACCATTCGGCCCTTCGAGCCAGCACCGCCATTCATTGTGATCATGGGTGATCGTCCCCAATCTATAACCCGTGCCTGCCTTCTCCCCATATCCCTTGATTCCACTAGCCCCTAGAGCTCTATCTAACTCTCTTAAATCCATCCAGTGATTTGGCCTCCATTGCCCTCTGTGGCAGGGAATTCCACAAATTCCTTCCATCCTGAGATGCTGCCTGTCCTTCCTACACATTTATTACAATACATCTTAGCTTATGATTTTAGTCGCTTAGTTGCTGTTTAAAGCCAACCTGATCTTCGCAAAAGGTGAAATGTCATATGATTGCATTGGTTTTTGAAAGACTGTTGACTATTGAGATACAGGAAAATACAGATGTTGGAATCTTGAGCAAAAACAGACTGCTAGGCGAAAGTCAATGGGACAGGTAGTGTCTGTGGAGGGTTGAGACCTTTCTTCACAGAAGATGGAGTAGAGGAGGGATAGTTGATTGAAAGAGGTGAGGGAGGGAAGGTTGGAGATACTAAAGATGGAGAAGAATAAAGGATTAAATGGTGGAATCGGATAAGAAAGGAAGGTGGCCTCACTCTGGCATCAGAAGAGGCTGAGGATAGACAGGTGGGTATGTCAATGGAAAGTAAATAAAAGTGGGGAGCAACCTTAGAGAGCAGGATGAAGAGGAGAGCTCTTATAGAGGTGAGTAGGATCATGAGGGGAATAGTTAGAGTGGATACACAACATTCGACAAAGGTTCTGCATGGTAGGCTGCTCTGGAAGGTTAGATCACATGGGATCCAAGGAGAGATAGCTGAATGGATAGCAAATTAGCTCCATGGAAGGAAGCAGAGGGTGATGGTGGAAGGTAGCTTCTCAAACTGAAGGCCTGTGACTAATAGTGTGCCTCGGGGTTTGGTGCTGGGCCCGTTACTGTTTGTCATCTACATCAATGATTTGGATGAGAACATACAGGGCAAGATTAGCAAGTTTGCTGATGATACAAAAGTTAGTGGTTTTGCAGATAGTGAAGATGGTTGTGAAAGATTGCAGCAGGATCTGGATCGATTGGCCAGATGGGCTGAGGAATGGTTGATGGAATTTAATACAGAGAAGTGTGAGGTGTTGCATTTTGGGATGTCTAACCTAGGCAGGACCTACACAGTGAATGATGGGACTCTGGGTAGTGTTGTAGAGCAGAGGGATCTAGGAATACAGGTGCATGGTTCCTTGAAGGTCGCGTCGCAGATAAATAAGGTGGTCAAAAAGGCTTTTGGCACTTTGGTCTTCATCAGTCAGAGTATTGAGTATAGAAGTTAGGAGATCACGTTGCAGTTGTATAAGACGTTGGTGAGACCGCATTAAGAATATTGTGTTCAATTTTGGGCACCATGTTATAGGAAAGATATTGTCGCTGGAAAGAGTTCAGAGACGATTTACGAGGATCTTGCCAGGTCTAGCGGGTGTGAGTTATAGGGAAAGGTTGAGTAGGCTGTGTCTCTATTCCTTGGAGCACAGGAGGATGAGGGGTAATCTTATGGAGGTATATAAAATCATGAGAGGAATAGATTGGGTAGATGCACAGAGTCTCTTGCCCAGAGTAGGGGAATCAAGGACCAGAGGATATAGGTTCAAGGTGAAGGGGGAAAGATTGAATAGGAATCTAAGGGGTAACCTTTTCACACAAAGGGTGGTGGGTGTATGGACCAAGCTGTCAGAGGAGGTAGTTGAGGCTGAGACTATCGCAATGTTTAAGAAACAGTTAGACAGGTAAATTGACTTGGAGGGATTGAAGGAATATGGTCCAAGCCCAGGCAGCTGGGTCTAGTGTAGCTGGGACATGTTGGCCGGTGTGGGCAAGTTGGGCCAAAGGGCCTGTTTTCACAATGTATCACTCTATGACTATCTAACATCTTTTACTCAGATGCTCTGATTATTGTCTCCTCCACTTCAAAATGCCATTGTGGGATCGTGGAAGCAGTTGCAGATGTTTGTGAAATATGACTATGGATTAGAAATTGTTGCAAACGTGTAAGGTTGAGACTGAACAGTTGGATTAATAGCACAAGCTGGTAAACTCAGAGTAGTTGGTAATTTATAGAGGATGGAAAATGGGAGACCAGCAAAGAGCATTTTGGATTTATATATCTGGAAGTGACAAATGCAGATCAAATCATTTTAGTGGCAGGTGGAGATACTAAGTTATAGAACATTCATGTTGCGAATATATATGCAGGAACATTAGTTTGGTTTTGTTAAGTTTACTTTAGTTTAGAGGTACAATGCAGAAACAGGCCCTTTGGCCCACCGATTCCACGCTGACCAGCAATTCCCACACACTAATACTATCCTAGTCGCAGAAAGGGACAATTTACAATTCATACCAAAGCAAATTAACCTGCACGTCTTTGGATGTGGGAGGAAACCAGAGCACCTGGAGAAAACCCACGTGGTCACGGGAGAATATACATCTGTACAGACAGCACCCGGAGTCAGGATCAAACCCGGGTCTCTGGCGTTGTAAGGCAGCAACTCTACCACGGTATAACCGTGCTGCCATAGATTATAGTGCCATAGATGGACAATGTTATCGATAGACTGATTTGAGCTTTTGAATTTAATGAAGGAGTGCACAGTTCTTGGAACATTTAATATTCTGAAACTGTTGGAAAATTTTATATCTTATCTCCTATTTTCTTAAAATGTATTTCCCTTATAAGCACCAGATGAAGAGTTTTGTTTATTTGATACAGAAAGCTTCTCTGAAGACTGACACATAGTTTCTTCAACTGTGTGACAAAGCAGAACAAAGTGATGTTACTTAATATGGTCCCAGTGAAAGGCATGATCGAACACGAAAGTGATAAATTTCAAGCTGTGATCAAATATAGCTCCTGGTCATGGTGAACACAACCAAGATGTTGAGAGGAACAAGAATTAAACATTGGAAAGTAAAATGATATGAAAGGATGAACAATGAAAGATAACTGAAAAATTAGAAGAATGGACAAGACACCTACCACTCCATCATGGGTACTGGCCTCCCCACCGGAAACAGGCCCTTCGGCCACTGAGTCCGCGCCGACCAGCGATTCCCGCACATTAACACTATCCTACACACATTAGGGACAATCTTACATTTATACCAAGCCAAATGGATGGGAGGAAACCAAAGATCTCAGAGAAAACCCACTCAGGTCACGGGGAGAATGTACAAACTCTGTACAGGCAGCACGCGGAGTCAGGATTGAACTCGGATCCCTGGTGCTGTTAGGCAGCAACTCTACCGCTGCACCACTGTGCCCCCAGTGAAGGGATCTAGTCGGAGGCTCAGAGGGGATAGAGCCTTCTCTGTTGTTGCTCCGGCACTCTGGAACACCCTGCCGTTGCACATCAGACAGGCCCCCTCACTGTCCATCTTCAAATCCAGTGTTAAAACACATTTGTACTCCCTGGCTTTTGACCATGCCTGAGACTTTGCTTCTGTTTTTGGTGTTTTTAATGTTTCTTTATTTTACATGTCTTTTCCTACTATTTCTTTTGATTGTTATTTTTGGTGTGTATTAACTTTTTTGTCAATGATTAGTGATGTACAGCACTTTGTTGCAGCTATGTTTGTTTTTAAAGTGCTCTATAAATAAAATTATTATTATTATTTATTATCCATAGGAGGCGCTGCCTCAAAAAGGCAGCCAGCATCATCATTGACCCATACCTCCCTGGCCATGTTAGCATTTCACTCGCTGGCTTGTTTGGCCCTTGTATGACACCAAACCACAGACTCTTAATGCCTTCAGGGGTAATTATGGATGAACATCAATGTCACATCTGCCACCAGTCACCACATCCTGTGAACAAAGTATGTTTTGAAGATTACAAGTCAGAGTGGATTAGCTCCTGAAAAGATTGAGGAGATTTGATAAGTCTGAAGAAGGGTCTTGACCCAAAACGTCACAAATTCCTTCTCTCCTTAGATGCTGCCTCACCCGCTGAGTTCCTCCAGCATTTTTGTCTACCTTAGATTTTTCCAGCATCTGCAGTTCTTTCGCAAACAGGAGATTTGATACGTTAACTAATAATCTAGCCAATCTGGAAGGATGTGCGGTAGAGGACATACTGATTGGTTAAATCATGGTCTGGTTCAGCAACTCAAACACCCAGGATCAGGAGAATACACAGAGAAGATTTATGTGGATGTTGCCAGGACTGGAAGCCTGAGCTACAGAGAGAGGTTGAACAGGCTAGGACTTTATTCCTTAGGGGGGCAGAAAGATGTGGGGTGATCTTGTAGAGGTGTACATAATCATGGGACAGTAAACGCAGAGATTATTTTGCCCAAAGTAGGGTAATCGAGAACCAGAGGAAAAGGATTTAATGTGAGGGGGAAAAAGATTTAATAGGAACCTGAGGGGTAATGTTTTTATACAAATGGTGGTGGGAGTGTGGAATGAGCTGCCAGAGGAGGTAGCTGAGGCAGGAACTATAGCAATGTTTATTAAGACAGGTAACTGGATAGGACAGGTTTAGAGAGATATCAGCCAAACACAGGCACGTGCGACTTGTATAGATGAGGCATGTTTACGGCGTAGGCAAGTTGGTCCGAATGCCCTGTTTCCACGCTGTATGATTCTATGGCAATTATATATCCAAGTTCCAATTGAGGATTCCATGGCTGGCAAAATTAGCTCTCAGCAATCTTAGTGTGAGAACCCATTGGCATGTCAATACCAAATCATGGTTATTAATAAGCAATAGAACAGTCCAAGATTATCCAAAACAGTTTGATCCCTTGCTATCACAGTATCTCCCATCAATTCATTTTAGTTAATCTCTTGCAAATTTACTAATTGTTATTTCATATCTAACAATTTTGAGATGCTTTTCTTCAAAATTTCATTGAAAGCAAATTGACTCATTTAAAAACATGCCCTCGGAAGGATTCAATAATTCTTACAAAGTCTTGCAACACAAAAGAAAGAAGCCCACAGGAAAATCCGTTTGTAATCGCAGCCTTCAATTACAGCATAAAATCACCCTGTGAGATACAAGGCATTACAGAAAGGCAATTATTTCTCCTACACATAGGCAAACAGCGAGGGACTATCATAATGAAGAGTAGCTGTATCAAAAACACACAAAAAACAGCAAGCAAGAGAGATAAAGAAACACAATGCATTATTTTCTAAATTGACACGAATATTTTGCAAAATGATTTACCTTTGAATATATTTGAATTTAAATGAATGTTAACTCTCGGCATTCAATATTGATAACGTCTAAGCTAGTTAATGACAACAACAAAAAAGTCCTGTATATGTATATTGAAACATGATTGCATTGTACTCCATTTTGGAAGTATCAACATTTGAAGTCACTCCTGCTTGAAGCTTTTTAACCAGACACTTAGTCCAACAGTGGGGTGCAGTGCTGTGCTGTCCTTGGTGCTGTCTTACAGCCATGTTAGACCGTGTAAGAGCCTCCGACTCTCAGTCTGAGGAAGTCTAAACTAAAAAAACTAAGCTATCTGAAGAAGGGTCTCGACGTGAAACGTCACCTATTCCTTTCCTCCAGGGATGCTGCCTGAGACGCCGAGTTACTCCAGCATTTTGTATTCATCTTAGAATTTAGTAAATTCTTCCCAGTCATCTGCTGTTTTGCAGCACAAGAAAATAATATTTCCTTTATTGCGAAGGGTTTTCTGTTTCTCGAGCCCACTCGCCATGTTGCACAGCTCAGGCATGAAGATGCCTGAATCACATTTAGCTAATCAGTCCGATTGCACCTTGAGGTAGAGCTGCCAACTCCGCCTGACCTATTTCCCAGAGATTTGATCGTACGATGTTTGCTGCAGCATGAAGATGAAATGCCTCTCAAGCACACAAAGGTTGCATCCCCTAAAGGATTTCTTTCTTTCCTCTCCAACTCAGCAAGCCAATTTCGGAAGCTGATAGTCAATTTATACAGTCCTCGGATACCTGCCCCTTGAATATTGCTGTTAGGTTTGGTTGGCGTAATTCAACTTGGAACATTAGTTTAGTTTACAGATACAGCATGGAAATAGGCCCTTTGGCCCACCAAGTCAGCGCCGACCATAATCCCCACATACTACCGCTACCCTATGCAAACTATTGACAATATTCTTACCGAAGATGATTAACCGACAAACCGGTGTGTCTTTGGAGTGTGGGAGGAAACCAAAGTTCTCTGATCCCTCACAAGTCACGGGAAGAACATACAAGCACCTGTTGTTGGGATCAGACCCGGTTCTCTGGCGCTGTAAGTTAGTAGCTCTACCACTACGCTATCATGCCGCCCGAAAGTTTTTTTTTATTTTCTCTCATTGCATACAGATAGGCTCCCTGGGTTTTTTTCTGTGTGCAAAACAAATTAGAATTTACATGGAATCTATATTATTACTAAAACTCTTATATTAACCAGTTCTGGTCTGTGTTGTTTTTAAATTTGCACAAAAACGGCACCTTATATCACTAGGATGTTTCGCCACCTGACACACCGTTTTCCTCTGCTCCAAGTGCACCTAGTTTTGTTCCGATCGGTGGAATATTACAAAAGTTATGAAGGTTTAAAAAATCATGAGATGAGCAGATTGGTATTCTCGCCTGTCAGTCACCATTACGGTAACGCCCCTTCAGGAGGCAAGGAGAATAAAGCCCTGAAGGCCGGGCATGAGTCAGTCAGCCTGGAAGTCGTGTGAGAGTTGAGTCTAGAACTGGGCGTCAACAAGTCGTCAGTGAGTGAACTGTGAGTCCACATGCCGAGAGTGAGTGAACTGTCAGTCCACAAGCCGTGCTGAGTCCAGATGTCGCGCTGAATCCAGAAGTCGAGCTGAAGTCCAGAGGTCCACAAGTTGTGTGTGACTGAACTGTGAGTCCATAAGCCGTGAGTGACTGAACTGTGAGTCCACAAGCCATGAGTAACTGAACTGTGTCCACAAGCCGTGAGTGACAGAACTGTGTGTCCACAAGCCATGAGTGACTGAACTATGAGTCCACAAACCATGACTGACTGAACTGTGAGTCCATGACTGACTGAACTGTGAGTCCACAAGCGTGAGGCATGAGTGCCATGGCTGAGAGAACTGTGAGTCCACAAACCATGACTGACTGAACTGTGAGTCCATAAGTCGTGGCTGAGTGAACTGTGAGTACACAAGCCGTGGGTGAGTGAACTGTGTCCACAAGTCATGAGTAAGTGAACTGTAAGTCCACAAGCTGTGAGGGAGTGAACTGTGAGTCCAGAAGCTCACAAGCTGTGAGGGAGTGAACTGTGAGTCCAGAAGGCTCACCACCCACAATCACACACCCCCTATCCCCTCCCCTCACACACTCCCCTCAGTGGCAGGCCATGGCAACGGTAGTCCAGGGCTGCACTTCCCCCCCACCGGCCCCCACCTGAAGCCTCCAGCTGCAGGACTAGTCTAATAATCCATTCGGCCCATACTGTCCATACTAGCCCTCTGGAAACCAGTCCTTTTGGCCCACATCACCCATACTAGCCCTCTAGAAAACCTCCCCCCACTGTCCACCGCCTGAAGCTGTCCCCCACCCCTGTTGCAGGACGCTCACCCACCAGCCCCCGACAGCCCCACCTGAAGCCATGCCCCTCCCCAGGCTGCAAGACGCAGCCCCTTCTGCCCCTGACAGCACCCGCCTGAAGCCGACCCCCTCCCTGGCTGCATAACGCAACAAGAGACACAACAAGAAAGGATGGGCTGAATAAATCTTTAACATTTAAATTGTTGTTATATTTAATTTACATTTAAATTGTTGTTATATTTTAAGACTTATTCCCATTTTAAGCTTTAATAAATTCCTTTTCCACTTGCCGTGCCCGACAGCTGCACCTGCGCAGTAATACCTGCGTGTTCTACGTCACAGTGGGAACACAATGGGAGGGAATGCGCCGGGAACCGCTAAGAGTGGACGGGGGATGGGGGGGGGGGGTTTGAGGGGGTGATGGAGTGAGTGCGTGTGGGGGGGGGTGGGGAGAAGGACAAGGGGAAGACTGGGGGGGGGGGGTGAGGGGATGAGGGGGGATCAGGGCATCACAATGAGAATCTGTCAGCCGCCCCTGCGCAATTGGGGGCCATGGGTGAGTGGTGGAATATTGGAATTGGTGGAGAGGTGGAATGAGACCCAACGGGTCCCACATATTCTAGTAATGCTATATAATTATTAAGCACAGTTCTGAGTGCAGACAACTAATGCCAGCGAACATGGAGCTGCCTAAGCAGATGCTTGATGTAAGCCCAGACCATCACACAAACCAACCTCCCTTCCATTGACTCCATCTCCACCTCACGCTGCCAGCATAATCAAAGATGAGTCTCACAATGAACACTCCATCTTCCCCCTCACCCATCAGACAAATGATACAGAAGTGTGAAAATGCAGATCTCCAGATTCAGAGATCTAGTTTCTTCCTAATTGTCACCAGGCAACTGAACCAACAACTAGAGAGCGGTCCTGAGTTGCTATGTAACTCATTGGTGACCCACGGACTATCTTTAATCAGATTTTACTGGTCTTTATCTTGCACTAAACGTTATTCCTTTTGTCATGTATCTGTACACTGTGGTTGGCACAATTGAAATCATGTGTAGTCTTTCCGCTGACTGGTTAGCACACAACTAAAAGCTTGGTGCATGTGACAATAACATAACTATAGAATGTGTCAGAGCTATCAAGACAGACGGCACAATGGTACAGCTGGTAGTGCTGCTGTCTCACAGCACCTGAGACCCAGGTTTGATCCTGACCTCTGGTGCTGTCTACATGGAGTTTGTACGTTCTCCCTTTGATCACCTGGGTTTCTTGCAAGTGCTCCAGTTTCCTCCCACAGCCCAAAGACAAGTGCACTTGTAGATTAATTGCCCTCTGTAAAATGCCTCTAGTATGTAGGGAAGGGATGTGAAAGTGGGATAACATAGAAATAGTGTGAATTGGTGATTGATGGTTGGTGTGGACTCAGTTGGAAGAAGGACCTGTTTCCATCCTGTATCTCTAAGCTAAGCTAAACTAAACTAAACTAAACAAAACTAAACTAAAGTAATCCAAGATAACAGTGTTAATACTGAAAATGCTGATAACTCTGTGCAAGTCAGACAAAATCTCTAGAAAGAGAAACTGCCAACTTGCTTAAAAGACCCTTATTTGTCTGTCTATTCCCTCCTCTGATTCTGCCTGACCTGCTAAGTACCCCCAACAAAATCTGTTTATGGGTTAGAGAGAGAGATCGAAGGGTCTCAACCCGAAATGTTACTAATTTCTTTTCTCCAGAGATGCTGCCTTACCCGCTGAGTTACTCCTGCAAGTTGTGCCTATCTTTGGTGTAAACCAGCATCTGCAGTTCCTTCCTACACATCAGGCTATTAAACTCTGCAGTCTCCAAATAAGCTCTGAACTACATAGACTTGGGGGCATTGTTGTTGTCTCAATTCTAGGTTATACTCTGAGGCTGTGAATTGTCAGACTCACCCATCCAGCAACTGAAGTGATAATAAGCAGCCAAGCATTTCACAATTTTTAGTTAGCATCACATGCCAGCTTTGGCTCAATCAATGGATCTCTCATCTGTAAGTCAAAGTCAATGATTCTAAGCCATGTTCCAGGGATGTGGGTATTTAACGTATGGTGACAATTCACGGCTATAATGTAGGGGCCACTGAAGAATTATTAATTATTTAGCTAGCCAATGGTCTATACGATGCTACAGGATGAGATCCAAGTGAAGCAATGTTTAATTTTCTTTAGTTGGACAATCTTTGATTCAATATTTTCAAATCTGAAACTTGTTACTGCTCAGCCTTTTCATTTTATTTTTACGATAAGCTCTCTTAATGCATCTCTAATTTAATATGCTCCAAGCTGGAACTATTACTGCATGAAATATTTACGGGACCTCAGCATAGTATTCCTTTTAACGTTCTGAGCAGTCCTTCCCTATCGTAGGATTCAGGTTGAGAACTGGCTTCTAGAATAAGCAATTAATAAATTCTGTTCAGACACAAGAAACCACTGATGCTGGAGACTTGAGCAAAACACAAAGGAACTCAGCAGGCCAGGCAGCTTCTGGAGAGGGAAATGGACAGACAATGTTTCAGGTCTAAAGAAGTTGTCCCGACCAGAAATGTTGTTTATCTATTCCCTCCATAGATGCTGACTGACCCACTGATTGATCCCAGCACTTCATGTTTTTAACAAAATCTGTTTGTGGGATAGAGGGAGAGAGAGTGAGAGAGATTGTGTGTGTGAGAGAGAAAGAGAAGAGAGAGAGAGAGAGAGAGAGAGAGACAGACAGACAAAGAGAGAGACAGAGAGAGAGACAGACAGACAGAGAGAGAGAGAGAGAGAGAGACAGAGAGAGAGAGAGAGAGAGAGAGAGAGAGAGAGACAGACAGACAGACAGACAGACAGAGAGAGAGAGAGAGAGAGAGAGAGAGAGAGAGAGAGAGAGAGAGAGAGAGAGAGACAGAGAGACAGAGAGAGAGAGAGAGAGAGAGAGACAGAGAGAGAGAGAGAGAGAGAGAGAGAGAGTGACAGAGAGGGAGACAGAGAGAGAGAGAGACGGAGAGACGGAGAGAGGGAGAGACGGAGAGACGGAGAGACGGAGAGACGGAGAGACGGAGAGACGGAGAGACAGAAGTGATTTGTCGTTTATCAGCTGCAATTTTCTATATACATTAACAGGACTGGGCAGGATTTAACCTCAATGAAGAAACTTTAGATGCAAGAGAGCTAAAGCACAATTCATCAAAACTGAATACCCGGAGTGTATTGCCCTATTACACCAACGAGAAAAGCACTCTGGCAGAAAAGATAAAAGCGGTGACACTGGTCAACAATGTATTAGTCATTTGTTTGGACATTTTTGGCCAGCAAATTGGCTGGTGCTGGAAGTAATCTCTGGATTAGCAGCAGTAAGAGATAGGAGCTTTGAGAGAGAAAATGACCTTGACTGCAAAAAAACAATGCTACTTCTTCCAACAGCTGACTCAGTTCTGAAGAGTTGTGATATCTGCAGAGACTGTTTGCCTTGATTAGTGCCAGGAAGTTTGGTAGTGCCTACAGATTAAATGTTAAATATTGATCATGAGCAGACGATCTCCAATACTATTTAATAGTAAGATTAAACGAGAACTTACCAGTTTGAAGTTTGATCTTTATTTTTATCTGGACCAAGTGCAGACCCGTTGGGTCTGTTCCTCTAACGTGCGGTTGTGGGGGAAGGCGGGGGGTGGATGCGGCATGCAGCATCACACACTAACTACCACCCCCCCCTCCCCCCTCCCGCACTCATGCTAATGGAGGGGAGGAGGGGGGAGAGAGAGAGAGAGAGAAGGGGGAGGAGAGAGGGGGAGGGGGAGAGGGGGGGGAGAGAGGGGGCGAGCGAGGGAGGGAGGGGAGGGGGGGGGGGGGAGAGGAGAGGGGAGGGAGGGAGAGGGGGAGAGGAGAGGAGGTGAGAGGAGAGGAGGGGAGAGAGGAGGGGGGGGAGAGGTGAGGGGGAGAGGAGAGGGTGGTGAGGAGAGGGGGAGGAGAGGAGAGGAGAGGAAGGGGAGAGGGGGAGGAGGGGGAGAGGGAGGGGGTGGAGGAGAGGGTGGGGAATAGGAGGGGGGGGGGAGGGAGTAGGGGGGCGAGAGGGGGAGGAGGAGAGAGGGGAGAAGGGGGGGAGAGAGAGACGAGAGGAGGAGAGGTGAAGACTGAGAGGGGGGGAGAGGAGAGGAGGGGGGAGAGGGAGGGGGGGAGAGGGAGGGGGAGAGGAGAGGGAAGGTTGGGGTGGAGGGATGAAGGAGGGGGTGAGGGAGGGAAGAGAGGAGAGGGGAGGGGAGAGGAAGGAGGGAGAGAGGGAGGAGAGGAGAGGATGGGGGTGAGAGGAGGGGATAGGGAGGGAGAGAGAGAGAGAGAGAAGGGGAGCGAATGAGGATGGAGGAGAGAGGGCGAGGAGGGGAGGGGGAGAGAGAGACAGAGGGGGGGGGAGGGGGTGGGGCGGGGGGAGGGAGGGGGAGAGGAGAGGAGAGGGAGGGGGAGAGGAGAGGGAGGGGGGAGAGGAGTTTGGAGGATGTGGAATCGGTATGGGTAGAGCTGCGAAACACTAAGTGGCAGAAAACGCTGGTGGGTGTTGTGTACAGGCCACCTAACAGTAGTAGCAGAGTTGGAGATGGTATCAAACAGGAAATTAGAAATGCGTGCGACAAAGGCAAAACAGTTATAATAGGTAACTTCAATCTACATATAGATTGGGTGAATCAAATTGGCAGGGGTGCTGAGGAAGAGGATTTCTTGGAATGTATGCGGGATAGTTATCTAAATCAACATGTAGAAACATAGAAACATAGAAACATAGAAATTACGTGCAGGAGTAGGCCATTTGGCCCTTCGAGCCTGCACTGCCATTCAATATGATCATGGCTGATCATCCAACTCAGTATCCCGTACCTGCCTTCTCTCCATACCCCCTGATCCCCTTAGCCACAAGGGCCACATCTAACTCCCTCTTAAATATAGCCAATGAACTGGCCTCAACTACCCTCTGTGGCAGAGAGTTCCAGAGATTCACCACTCTCTGTGTGAAAAACGTTCTCCTCATCTCGGTTTTAAAGGATTTCCCCCTTATCCTTAAGCTGTGACCCCTTGTCCTGGACTTCCCCAACATCGGGAACATCTTCCTGCATCTAGCCTGTCTAACCCCTTAAGAATTTTGTAAGTTTCTATAAGATCCCCTCTCAATCTCCTAAATTCTAGAGAGTATAAACCAAGTCTATCCAGTTTTTCTTCATAGAGGAACCAACGAGAGAGCAGGCTATTTTTGACTGGGTATTGAGTAATGAGGAAGGGTTAGTTAGCAATCTTGTTGTACGTGCCCCCTTGGGCATGAGTGACCATAATATGGTTGAGTTCTTCATTAGGATGGAGAGTGACATTGTTAATTCAGAAACAATGGTTCTGAACTTAAAGAAAGGTAACTTTGAGGGTATGATAATTGGTCAAGATTGACTGGCAATTAATTCTAAAAGGGTTGACGGTGGATATGCAATGGAAGACATTTAAAGACTGCATGGATGAACTACAACAATTGTTCATCCCAGTTTGGCAAAATAATAAATCAGGGAAGGTAGTACATCCGTGGATAACAAGGGAAATCAGGGATAGTATCAAAGCGAAGGATGAAGCGTACAAATTAGCCAGAAAAAGCAGCATACCAGAGGACTGGAAGAACTTCAGAGACCAGCAGAGGAGGACAAAGGGCTTAATTAGGAAAGGAAAAATAGATTATGAAAGAAAACTGGCAGGGAACATAAAAACTGACTGCAAAAGTTTTTATAGATATGTGAAAAGAAAGAGATTAGTTAAAACAAATGTAGGTCCCTTGCAGTCAGAAACAGGTGAGTTGATCATGGCGAACAAGGATATGGCGGACCAATTGAATAACTACTTCCTGCATCTAGCCTGTCCTTTTAACCCCTTAAGAATTTTGTAAGTTTCTATAAGATCCCCTCTCAATCTCCTAAATTCTAGAGAGTATAAACCAAGTCTATCCAGTCTTTCTTCATAAGACAGTCCTGACATCCCAGGAATCAGTCTGGTGAACCTTCTCTGCACTCCCTCTATGGCAATAATGTCCTTCCTCAGATTTGGAGACCAAAACTGTACGCAATACTCCAGGTTTGGTCTCACCAATACCCTGTACAACTGAGAACCTCCCTGCTCATATACTCAAATCATTTTGCTATGAATGTGAACATACTTTCCTGTTTTTGCCACCAAAGTGGATAACCTCACATTTATCCACATTATACTGCATCTGCCATATATTTGCCCACTCACCCAGTCTATCCAAGTCACCTTGCAGCCTCCTAGCATCCTCCTCATAGCTAATACTGTCCCTCAGCTTAGTGTCATCCGCAAACTTGGAGATGTTGCATTCAATTCCCTCATCCAAATCATTAATATATATTGTAAATAGCTGGGGTCCCAGTACTGAGCCTTGCGGTACCCCACTAGTCACTGCCCGCAATTCTGAAAAGGACCCGTTTACTCCTACTCTTTGCTTCCTGTTTGCCAGCCAGTTCTCTATCCACATCAATACTGAACCCCCAATACCGTGTGCTTTAAGTTTGTATACTAATCTCTTATGTGGGACCTTGTCGAAAGCCTTCTGAAAGTCCAGATACAACACATCCACTGGTTCTCCCCTATCCACTCTACTAGTTACATCCTCGAAAAATTCTATAAGATTCGTCAGACATGATTTACCTTTCGCAAATCCATGCTGACTTTGTCCAATGATTTCACCACTTTCCAAATGTGCTGCTATCCCATCTTTAATAACTGACTCTAGCAGTTTCCCCACTACTGAAGTTAGACTAACTGGTCTGTAATTCTCCATTTTCTCTCTCCCTCCCTTTTTAAAAAGTGGGGTTACATTAGCTACCCGCCAATCCTCAGGAACTACTCCAGAATCTAAAAAGTTTTGAAAAATTATCACTAATGCATCCACTATTTCTGGAGCTACTTCCTTAAGTACTCTGGGATGCAGCCTATCTGGCCCTAGGGATTTATCGGCCTTTAATCCATTCAATTTACCCAACACCACTGCCCGACTAACCTGGATTTCACTCAGTTCCTCCATCTCCTTTGACCCGCGGTCCTCTGCCCTCGATGGAGGGGCAGTTCTGATGGGAAAGGGGATGCTGTTCCACAGTCTAGGGGCTGCAACCGAAAAGGCTCGGTTGCCCCTGAGCTTATGCCTAGACCGTGGGATATTCACCCAAGTCGGCCGATCTGAGGGGCCTGGAGGTGAAGTGGTGGTTGAGAAGACTTTTTATGTAGGTGAAGGCAAGCCCATTGAGGGCTTTGTAGACGGAGGAGGATTTTGAAGTTTATACGGAACCACACAGGGAGCCAGTGGAGAGAGGCCAGGATCGGGGTGATGTGATCCCTTTTTCGGGTGCCCGTCAGGAGTCTCGCTGCGGCGTTTTGGACCAGTTGCAGGCGGGACAGGGAAGATTGGCTGATGCCAGTGTAAAGGGAGTTGCAGTAATCTAGGTGGGAGGAGATGAATGTGCGGATGATCTTTTCCAGGTCATCAAACTGAAGGAATTGTTTTATTTTATAAAGGCCCAAATGACTACTCCTGCACCTATTTTCTATGTTTCTATGTTTCTCCAGGTGCTTTTATTTCTTCCCACACTCCAGATATACAGGTTTGTTGGTTAATTGACTTCTGTAAATAGTAAATCGTTCCTAGTGTGTAGGATAGTTCTAGTGTAGGCATGATTGCTGGTGGGCGTTGAATCAATAGACAATAGACAATAGGTAGGTATATAATAGATATATAATAGGTAGGTATATAATAAGTATATTATAATATAATAGACATTAAGTAGGTTATTCGGCCCTTTGAGCCAGCACCACAATTCAATGTGATTATGGCTGATCATCCCCAATCAGTACCCCATTCCTGCCTTCGCCCCATATCCCCTGACTCCGCTATCTTTAAGAGCCCTGTCTAGCTCTCCCTTGAAAGTACCCAGAGGGCCTGCAAATTTGCTAATGTTACTTTGAATTCCCTCATCTGAATCGTTGATGTATATTGTAAATAGCTGCGGTCCCAGCACTGAGCCTTGCGGTACCCCACTAGTCACTGCCTGCCATTCTGAAAGGGACCCGTTAATCCCTACTCTTTGTTTCCTGTCTG
The DNA here is from genome assembly GCF_028641065.1 of Leucoraja erinaceus. Classification (NCBI taxonomy): domain Eukaryota; kingdom Metazoa; phylum Chordata; class Chondrichthyes; order Rajiformes; family Rajidae; genus Leucoraja; species Leucoraja erinaceus. The sequence goes on along the minus strand of NC_073402.1, from coordinate 4,100,888 downwards.
TCAACCACTTCTCTCTCCATGTCAGAACTCTACCCCCAATACCATGTGCCCTAATTTTGCCCACTAATCTATGTGGGGCCATCTCAAATGCTCTCTGGAAGTCTAAGTACACTACATCCACTGGCTCTCCCTTGTCCATTTTCCTAGTTACTTCCTCAAAAAATTCCAGAAGATTAGTCGAGCATGATATCCCCTTCGTAAATCCATGCTGACTCAGACTGATCCTGTTAATGCTATTAAAATATGCCGTTATTTCATCTTTTATGATTGACTCCAGCATCTTCCCCACCACCGAAGTCAGGCTAACTGGTCTATAATTCCCTGTTTTCTCTCTTCCGCCTTTCTTAAAAAGTGGGATGACATTAGCTACCCTCCAATCCACAGGAACCGATCCTGAATCTATAGAACATTGGAAAATTATCACCAATGTGTCCACAATTTCTAGAGCCACTTCCTTAAGTACCCTGGGATGCAGACCATCAGGCCCTGGGGATTTATCAGCCTTCAGTTCCATCAGTCTACCTAACACCTTTTCCTGCCTAATGTGGATTTTACTTCGCAGTCACGTGAGTGACTACGTGAAGTGCCCACTCAGCACGCATGTGCGGCATTACGTTCAGCAGTGCAACAGCGGCCGCAGCGGGAGTCAGGCGCTCCCGCTGCAGTTTAAAAGACGGACTATCAGGTAAGTTAAACTGTGGTCGGCTTTTCTTTTGCAAGGAGAGCCTTCTGATTTGTGTTTCAGACATGAGTTCAATCAGGAAGAGGCTCTCGAAGAAATCTGTCCCCCGCTCGACTGCAACGGAGGAGCGTTCCACCTGTGGGGGGCAGCAGCAGGCGGTAGGACCATTCACTGGGCTCTCAGCCATCCCCGAGCCGGTTACGCCTGAGCAACGGATCGGTTGTAACGCCACCAAAAAAGCATCCGGCCGGTGGTATCCGACTCGTCGGACGGGGACGTCTCACCACCCGCACGGGGGAGAGACAGCCGCCTGAGTTGCATGGAGCGGCTCCCTCAAAGTGCCGGCTGTCAATAGCCAAATCTGGGGGCACTTCGCGACAAATATTCGGAACCAGGAGCTTAAACTGCAGCGGATCCTCAGGCTCCTGGCGTCAGCCATCACATCATTTGCTCGTTCTGTGGACAATACGGAGATGACCACAAACCAACTCTCGCGCTGTTGTGCAACACGCAGTTCGAGATAAATAACCTCCGTAAAAAAATCATAAGACCTGCCCTAAATCCAAAATTTGCGCAGGTGTGCAAAACCCCAGCCACTGAGCCAGACACACTGCTCTTTGGCAAAGACCTCACGAAAAAAGTAAAAGATATGGAAGAGGCCTCTAAAACTTTCGGTCTCATGAGGGCAGGCCCCGGGACGAGCAAACCCAACACAACAATACCCAAGCGGTAGCACCCCATCGCGTCCACCAGGCGACGTCTACCAAATGGGACTGGTGAAAGCTCGGGGTCCGCATTTTATCACCGGGAGTCATTTTTAGACCAAGGCCCAGAGCGGACCCCATGGAAAATGGGCCACCCCCCAACATCACCGCCACGTCAGACAACGCGCAAGACTCGCTGTTCTGGGAAGAGACAGAAGAACACCCATAACCATGGAGGTAGGTGGGTCTGGTTCCTACCAGCATATAGAAAGTAGGGGCGCAATACAAACAGGGGGGAGATTACACTTATTTAATGAAGCATGGGAGTCTATCACGAGTGACAAGTATATACTCAATAGCATTAGTGGATACAAAATACAATTTATACTAGAAAAATTGCCACCAGTTCAACATTCACCCCAGAGGGTCTTTTCCCTCTCAGTTAAAGAGAAACGAGAGGGACAAGCTGAATTGGTGAGACTAATCACTAAGGGTATCATTGAAAAAACAAAACATGAACCCTTGGAATTTGTGTCAAATATGTTCACTTAAACAAGATGGTGGGTGTCGCATCATCATTGACTTAACTTCACTAAATATGTTCGTTAAGTATGTACATTTCAAAATGGAAACGTTTGTTACTGCCAAACAACTGATTTCCAAAGGATACTTCATGGCAAGCATTGATCTCAAAGATGCTTACTATTCAGTACCTATTCACAAGGATCATCACAGATACCTGAAATTTACCTGGATGCGGCAGCAATGGCAGTTTAAAGCATTACCCAATGGTTTAACATCAGCCCCAAGCTTATTCACCAAGATACTAAAACCAGCCCTGGCAATAATAAGAAGACAAAAACATATTGTCATGGCATATCTTGATGATATCTTAATGGTAGGCAAGACCATGGAATTGGCTATAACAGCTGTGTCAGCTACCAAACGGTTGTTCGAAACCTTGGGATTTGTCTTACATCCAGATAAATCTAAGTTGAAGCCATCCGCAACCATGGAATACTTGGGTTTCACAATTAACTCAGCCCACATGACTGTAACTTTGCCAAAAGAAAAAACAACTCAATTGGCACAATCATGCAACGATTTAATGGTCAACGAGCGGCCAATTATTCGACAAGTAGCAAGAGTAATTGGGGAAATGGTAGCAGCATTTCCGGCTACACAATTTGGACCTTTGCACTATCAAAACTTACAAAGAGCAAAGGTACAGGCACTAAAACGACATGCAGGCCATTATGATCGTATCATGAAATTACCCACTGAAGCAATATCAGAACTACAGTGGTGGGCAGAAAACGTTCGGCATTGTTTCAGCCCTATCATCATCATTAACCCTACTTCAGTTATCCAAACAGATGCCAGTGCTCAAGGCTGGGGAGCGACTAACTCCATATCCAGCACAGGTGGTAGATGGGCTAACCTAGAGTCATCATTACTGCTTACACTGGGCATTAACTATCTAGAGATGTTGGGTGCCTTTTATGGTTTAAAAGCATATGCATCCAATATGTATCACTTGCATGTTCGGTTACAAATAGACAATACTACGGTGGTGGCCTACATTAACCATATGGGCGGCATAAAATCGATATCATGCGACAAATTGGTCAACACAATTTGGCAATGGTGTGTCGAAAGACATATTTGGCTATCAGCAACTTACCTGCCAGGTAAGCTAAATACAGTGGCAGACACCAGGTCATGCAAATTTAATGACAACACCGAATGGATGTTAAACCCCAAAGTGTTTGCAAAAATTATTAAGCAATATGGCACGCCAGATATCAACCTATTTGTATCAAGGCTAAATTACTGGGTACCAATGTATTTCGCTTGGGAACCAGACCCTGAGGCAGCAGCGGTAGATGCGTTCGCGCTGGATTGGGGAAATTTCTTCTTCCATGCATTTCCTCCCTTCTGCCTCATCAGCCGGGTACTGCGCAAAATACAAATGAACTCTGCTTCAAATATCTTGATAGTACCCGACTGGCCTACACAGCCATGGTTCCCATTACTCCACGACATACCTCCGAACATCCACAAGAAAACAGTACTTGTCCTGCATCAAAAAGTGGGAGACGTTTTGCTTGGATACAGGGACCACCTACTCAACCGCTACAGTTACCAACGTACTGGAATTCCTGGCGAACCTTCACCACGATGAAGGACTCAGCTACAGTGCCATCAACACAGCTAGAAGTGCCCTGCCTGTCTATTTAAAACAAGCTCCAGGACAACAGGCCATGTGGTCCGACCCACTAGTGGTCAAACTAATGAAGGGTATTTACAACCAAGGTACACCCATATATGGGATGTCAGTGTGGTCCTGATATACCTCAGGGGATGGCCACCAACCAGATCCCTCAACCTGGAACAATCAACACTCAAAACGCTCATGTTGATGGCACTTGTATCCGCACAGAGGGTCCAGTCATTACACCTATTGCGACTGGACAACATGATTACAGCTCCAGACCAGATCTCTTTCATTATCCAGGGACTGATCAAACAGAGCAGACCAGGAACAGCTAATCCAGTCGTGGAATTCCGGGCTGACCCGCCAGAACCACGGTTATGTGCCATGACCCACCTACTGTCCTACATAGACACAACCAAAAATATTCAAGGGAGTGAAAAAGCCTTATGGGTCAGTCATAAAAAACCTTATCGTCGGGTGACGAGCCAAACCATTTCGAGATGGCTCAAGCAGGTGTTAAAAGCTGCTTGGATACACAATAACATGTACAAATCTCACTCCACCAGGGCAGTATCCACGTCGACGGCCAAAACAATGGATGTGTCTATAGACCACATCCTGGCTACAGCAGGATGGTCTGGGGGAAAGAACGTTCAGATCTTTTTATAATAAGCCGTTGGCAAAACCTGCTTCACTTGCAGACATTTTTTTACAGACTGCAAATATTTAATTTAAGCCCAGGGGAGCAATTTAATTTCTTTGTTGTTATTGTTAAAAAATACCGTTGTGTTTTTCTACAAACAGATTAATTGGTTGATTACGATAACACACTTCCTCCCTCAAGGGCTTCGGCAGTGAGTGAAGTAATAACTGTTACACGGTTTGAAATCACAGAGCTTTACAATCTTCACGTAGTCACTCACGTGACTCCGAAGTAAAATAGTATGATTAAACGAGAACTTACCAGTTTGATGTTTGATCTGTATTTTATGAGGAGTTACGATGAGGAATTACGTGCCCTCCGCTCCCACCCTCAATAATATGGGTCAAACTGATAACTGATGTTTCCTTTTCTTTACTATGTTTATTTCAATAACTGTGTCTATCTGTGATTCCACACCGCTGCTTTGAAGTATGCCGCGTCTTTTCTCCCTGTATTATCTTTTTAGTTATCTTCTTTTGCTCTTCAAACATTACCCAATCCTCTTGCTTCCTGCTCATCTTTGCTATGTTGTACTTCTTCCTTTTAATTTTTAAAGTGAACCTGACATCCCTTGTCAGCCACAGTTGCTCCTTGGATCTTTCTTCCTCTTGGAATGAACTGATCCTGCACCTTCTGCATTATTCCCAGAAATACCTGTCATTGGTGTTCCACTGTCATCCCTGCTAGGCTATCTTTCCAGTCAACTTTGGCCAGCTCCTCCCTCATGGCTCCATAGTCCCCTTTATTCAACTGTAACACTGACACCTCTGCTTTACCCTTCTCCCTCTTCAATTGTAGATTAAACCTTACCATATTATGGTCACTACGTCCTAATGGCTCATTAACCTCAAGTTAAGTTAAATAGGAGGGTCAAAAGGCCTGATTCCACGTTGTATCCCTAATGCCTAAAGTCTAAAGATGCTTCTAAAACAATCTCCATGTATTGCAATAGAATCAAAGCTCTATTGCTTTGGAACATTGGCAGGCATAAGTAGCAAACGAATGGTGCCATTTAGCACATTTGATAACAATTTACTGATATTTGAATGTCAGCCCTGCCGTTTTTCAGGCATGTTTCTGGACTAGCTCGACAACTTTACACCCATCTGCAAGAAGGAGGCCATAACATAGAAGACTACAGCACAGGAACGGGCCCTTGGGGCCATCATTTACATGCTAGCCATGATGCCAATCTAACTAATCCCATCTGTCGGGATGTGGAGCATATCTCCCGATTCACAATTTATCTTAATGGACCTTCTCTGTTGCTTCCACACTACCACTGGCAACGTGTTCCAGCCAATTATCACTCTCAGTCTAAAAAAAAACTTGCCTCACCCATTTCCTTTAATTACGCTTCTTCTCACCTTAAACTTCTGTCAACTGGTATTTGACACCGTGCCACACAGTGTCACAATGGTAGAGTTGCTGCCTTACAGCGCCAGAGACCCGGGTTCCATCCTAACTATGGGTGCTGTCCATACGGAGTTTGCACATTCTCCCTGTGACCGAGTGAGTTTTCCTGGGTGCTCCGGTTTCCTCCCACACTCCAAAGAAGTACAGATTTATAGGTTAATTGACTTTGGTATCATTTTCACAAATTTGAATCTCAACACTTTCTGCTTGAACACACTTGGAGTAGATATCACTTTAGAAAGTCCAGTGATTTTAGATTGATTGTTGACCTCAAGACAAACCAATGTCAGGGCATTGGCACAATGCACACCTGATATTTAACACTACCACAGAGATAGATTTCTTCCCCACAGCCGATAAACTGACTTCATTAGGAGCAGCATGGTGGTGTCGCAATTTACTGCTTTGCCCATGGTTCTGCCGACCTGGGTTCAATCCTGTCCTCCAGTGCCATTCCATGGAGTTTGCATGTTCTCCCTGGAATAATATAGTCTTTCCCCAGGTGCTCTGGTTCCATCCCACATACTGAAGACCGGTAGGTTAATTGACCACTGCAAATTTCCTTCAGTGTATGAAAGTGACAAAGAGAATGAAAGCTGGCAGCCAAACAGCATGGAGAAGGAAGTGCAGGGTTAAATAGAAACAAGAGGGGCAATGGGAATGATGGGTTTAGTCAGATGGGAACCAAATAGCCTCTTCTGCTTCATAGTCAGCAAGTTGGTGCTGCAAAACGGACCACCTGCCCGACGGTCCTGTTTCCGCGTTGCATCTCGAAACTAAACTAAAATGAGGCAAGAAGTATTCATATTTTTAAATTAGCCAAATAGGTTGCCATTACTTTTCCACAATTAAATTAAGGAAGCTTTGGCACATTTAAACCTTAACTCTGAACTTTTCGTTTAATTCTTTTCTACCACTTATAAATTGGACATTTAATGTTTAATACATTTGTTCAAGAGGTTTTTGCCATGACCTCTGCCATTTGTTCTTTTGTTGTCTTTAGTCTGTTATTAAATGCATGTTTTAGTGTATCTTTAGTTTTATATGATATGGGGTGGGGAACCATTTTTTATCTCTTTCCTTGATGGAGATTGTTTTTTTCGTATCGTATCTCCACACGCACTGCAGCCTAACATTGTGTAGTTGGCGGTCCCTTTGCTGGGGATCGACCTCAGGAGCACCAACTGCGGGAGCCTGCGGACTTAACATCGCGGAGCTCCTTGTCCCTTGGTTAGGGATGGACTTTGGGAGCTACAAGCCGTGGGAGCTTCGACCGACCCGACTGAGGGAGATTCGATCGCCCCGATGCGGGAGCCTTGATCGCCCCGACACGGGAGCTTCGATCGCCCTGACGCAGAAGCTCCGATCACCTGCTGCGGGAGCTTCGATCGGCCCGACTGTGGATGATTCGACTGCCCCGACCACGGGAGAAATGGAGGAAAGAAGATAATACCTTATTGCCTTCCATCACAGTGCGCTGTGGTGGATGTTTATGGCAAATCAAATTCCTTGTATGTTTTTACATACTTGGCTAATAAATGTATTACAATTAGAATTAATTACATTTACAATATGCTGTTGGCTGCAGTTCCTCAATTAGTCATCCTATTAATATATAACATGTGTTTTTCTCATCATTAAACCGTCATATTTTACATTCGATAGAGACAGTGCTGGAGTAACGCAATGGGCCAAGCAGCATCTCTGGAGAATATGGATAGGTGACGTTTCAGGCCATTACACCTCGGAGTTTGCACGTTCTCCCCGCGACCTGCGTGGGTTTTCTCCGTGTTTCCGTGTTTCTCCGTGTTTCCTCCCACACTCCAAATACATGAATGTTTGCAGGTCAATTGGCTTGATAAAATTGTAAATTGTTCCTAGTGTGTGTTGGATAGCATTAGTGTGCGGGGGTCGCTGGTCAGCATGGACTCACAGGGCTGAAATGCCAGTTTCTGCGCTGTGTCTCTAAACTAAAATGAAAAAAAAAGAAAAAATACACTATTTCAGACTAATTGTGGGGGTGGGGGTGAACTGGAAACAAGAAATGATTATACATTTCTACTTTTCAGAAGTTGTCACTTTAATCACAATACTTTTGTGAGGGTGTTTATTTAATCATTTTTAAAAGGGGGAAAGATCTTAAAACAGTAAATATTTTTTTGTTAAACTGCAGATGCTGGAAATATGAGGCAAAAAAAAAAATGCTGGAAACATTCAGCAGATCAGGCAGCATCTGCGGAAGGGAGAAGAGAGTGAATTTATTTTCAGTTGTTGACCTTTTGTTACATTTTTGGATGCCTTATTGTTCTCACACCTAGGTGAATGAAAATAACCTGATGTTATTTCTGTTTCTTACCTCATGATTGCCGCTAAAGTGTAACATTTCTTGTTTTTATTTCAGACTAGACCAAGTGCAGACCCGTTGGGTCTGTTCCCCCAACGTGTGGTTGTGGGGGGGAGGTGGCATGCAGCATCACACACTAACTACCCCCCTCTGCACTCATGCTAATGGAGGGGAGGAGGGGGAAGAGAGAGAGAGAGGAGAGAAGGGGGAGGAGGGGGAGAGAGGGGGGGGGAGGGGGGGGGAGAGAGAGAAGGAGAGACAGGGGGAGAGAGAGGGGGAGAGAGGAGAGGGGGGGGAGAGAGGGGGAGAGGGGGGGAGAGAGGGGGGAGAGGGGGGAGGGGGGGAGAGGGGGGGAGGGGGAGGGGAGGGGGGGGGGGGGGGGGGGAGGGGGGGGGGAGGGGGGGGGGGGGGGGGGGGGGGGGGGGTGGAGGGGGAGGGGGGGGGGGGGGGGGGGGGGGGGGGGTGGGGGGGGGGGGGGGGGGGGGGGGAGAGGGAGAGGGGGGAGGAGGAGAAGGGGAGAGAGAGGGAGGGGAGGGGGGGAGAGGAGAGGAGAGGGGGGAGAGGGGGAGAGGGGGTGGGGGGGGGGGGGGAGGGAGGGGGGGAAGGGGGAGAGGGGGGGAGAGGAGAGGGGGGGAGGGGGGAGAGGAGAGGAGAGGGGGGGAGAGGAGAGAGGGGGGGGAGGAGGAGGGGGGGAGAGGAGAGGGGGAGAGGAGAGGGGGGAGAGGGGAGGAGAGGATAGGGGGGAGGAGGAGAGGGGAGGAGAGAGGGGGCGGAGAGGGGAGATGGGGGGGAGAGGAGAGGGGGGGAGAAAGAGGAGGGGGAGAGGAGAGGAGGGGGGGCGGAGAGGGGGGGAGAGGGGGAGAGGAGAGGAGAGGGAGGAGAGGGAGGGGGGGGGGGGAGGAGAGGGGGTGGGGGGGGGGGGGGGGGGGGGGGGGGGGCAGAGAGAGTGCCTTTTTACTTCAACCCAAACCCAAACGACTATTTGCAGGCAATGCTTTTTTACCTCTAACCATATTTTTATTTTCAAACCAAATTAAGGGTACTCACAGTGCTGTAGACATTTGTCGGTGTCATTCAAAGCTCTGATTGAGGCATACCACTTGCAGAGACTGATTGAGGCACACCACTTCCTGGTTTTATAGTCACTCCCCTCCCTCCAGCAGGGGCAGCAGAGAGAATGGGGAATGTTGTAAAAACATTAATATCTCTGTCAATTTTCATCGACGGGAAAAATCCTCGGCACACACGTGGCGGAGGTGGGCTTTGAGTGAGGTGGCCAAAAATGGCGGCCGTAGGTGGCGGTGTACTCTCGGAAGCCGCAGCACAGAAAGTCGAAACTGGTCAAGAACAGAGTTTTAGTAATATAGATATAGAGCACCAGCTCCTCTACTTCCGTAGAAGGCTCAGGAAGTTCCCCAACAACTTTCGCCAACTTCTACAGATACGCTGTCGAAAGCACTTTCTCAGGATACATAACTTGCAGTGCTTTGGGAACAGCTCCATCCAAGATCACATAAAATTGCAGAGAATTGTGGACGCAGCCCAGACCATCACACAAACCAACCTCCCTTCCATTGACTCCATTTACACTTCACACTACCTCCGAAAGGCCAGCAGCATAATCAAGGATGAGTCGCACTCTAGCCACTCTGCCTTCTCCCCATAACCTCTGACATCTATAAGGACCTGTTAAGATGGATGTCTCCAGGCCCCAGAGACAAGAGGGGAGATTGCAGTAGTCTGAGGAGGATCTTTCTTTCTACTCGAGCCACAGGCGAGGTCCCGGAGGATTGGAGAGTGGCCAATGTTGTTCCTTTCTTTAAGAAAAAAGAAAGAGATAGTCCAAGGAATTATAGGGCGGCGAGACTCACATCGGTGGTGGTGGGGAAACGTTTGGAAACAATTCTTTGAGATAGAATTTACTCCCATTTGGAAGAGAATGGGCTAATTTGGGATAGCAAGCACGACTTTGTATGCTGCAGGCCGTGTCTCACTAACTTGACTGAGTTATTTTAAGGAGGTGATGAAGGAGATTGATAAAGCTAGTGTTAATATGTGTGGATCGCTGGTCGGCGCGGACTTGGTAGGCCAAAGGGCCTGTTTCCATGCTGTACCTCTAAACCAAACTAAACAAAAAAAGTGTGAGGTTATGCAATTTGGAAAGTCAAAGTGGGGGTTGTGTACTGGCACCTAACAGTAGTAGTGGAGTTGGGGATGGCATCAAACAGGAAATTAGAAATGTGTGTAACATAGGAAAAACAGTTATAATGGGTGACATCAATCTACATATAGATGGGTGAATTGGCAGGAAGAGGATTTCTTGGAATGTATGCGGGATAGTTTTCTAAACCAACATTTAGAAGAACCAACGAGAGAGCAGGCTATTCTAGACTGGGTATTGAGTAATGAGGAAGGGTTAGTTAGCAGTCTTGTTGTGCGTGGCTCCTTGGGCAAGAGTGACCATAATATGGTTGAGTTCTTCACTAGGATGGAGAGTGACATAATTGTATTGTATTGTATTGTATTGTATATCTTTATTGTCGTTTCCTGAGTATTCGCATACCCAGAGGAAAAAAAAAACGTTGCTCAACCAGTGTCCATTCAGTGTGCATGAAAAATAAATAGAAATAAAAAAAATACATGTATCATGAACAAATTTAAAACTCTACTAAACATTCAACAGGCGTTCCGACCGGCAGCGGCACAACAGTGGCTCTGCTGCAGTGTGGGGGTTTGTGCGCGATACTTGGCAGGGGGCAAAGTCCATTTAGCAGTCTTATAGCCTGTGGGAAGAAGCTGAGGAGCATCCTGCTGGTTTTGCAGCTAATGCTCCTGTACCTCTTCCCAGATGGCAGGATGGAGAAAATGTCATGCGATGGGTGGTAAGGGTCTTTGATGATGGAGATGGCTTGGCTGATACATCTCTTCCTGTATATGTCCAGCAGGAAGGGGAGTGGAGCACCAATAATCCTGCTAATCCTGCTAATTAATTCAGAAACAAGGGTTCTATGGTGAAATCATTGAACAAAGTCAGCATGGATTTATGAAAGGTAAATCATGTCTGACGAATCTTATAGAATTTTTCGAGGATGTAACTAGTAGAGTGGATAAGGGAGAACCAGTGGATGTGCTGTATCTGGACTTTCAGAAGGCTTTCGACAAGGCACCACATAAGAGATTAGTATACAAACTTAAAGCACACGGTATTGGAGGTTCAATATTGATGTGGATAGAGAACTGTCTTGCAGACAGGAAGTAAAGTGTATGAGTAAACGGGTCCTTTTCAGAATGGCTGGCAGTGACTAGTGGGGTACCCCAGCTATTAACAATATATATTAATGATTTAGACAAGGGAATTGAATACAACATCTCCAAGTTTGTGGATGGCACGAAGCTGGAGGGCAGTGTTAGCTGTGAGGAGGATGCTAGGAGGCTGCAAGGTGACTAGGATAGGCTGGGTGAGTGGGCAAATGCATGACAAATGCAGTATAATGTGGATACATGTGAGGTTATCCACTTTGGTGGCAAAAACAGGAAAGTAGACTATTATCTGAATGGTGGCCGATTAGGAAAAGGGGAGATGCAACGAGACCTGAGTGTCATGGGACACCAGTCATTGAAAATAGGCATGCAGGTGCAGCAGGCAGTGAAGAAAATGAATGGTATGTTAGCATTCATTGCAAAAGGATTTGAGTATAGGAGCAGGGAGGCTCTACTGCAGTTGTACAGGGTCTTGGTGAGACCACACCTGTAGTATTGCATACAGATTTGGTCTCCTAATCTGAGGAAAGACATTCTTGCCATAGAGGGAGTACAGAGAAGGCTCACCAGACTGATTCCTGGGTTGTCAGGACTTTCATATCCTCTTTCACTGGATAGATTCGGCTTGTACTCGCTAGAATTTAGAAGATTGAGGGGGGATCTCATAGAAACTTACAAAATTGTTAAGGGGTTGGACAGGCTAGATGCAGGAAGATTGTTCCCGATGTTGGGGAAGTCCAGAACAAGGGGTCACAGTTTATGGATAAGGGGGAAATCTTTTAGGACCGAGATGGGAAAATCATTTTTCACACAGAGAGTGGTGGATTTCTGGAATTCTCTGCCACAGAAGGTAGTTGAGGCCAGTTAATTGGCTATATTTAAGAGGGAGTTAGATGTGGCCCTTGTGGCTAAAGGTATCAGGGGGTATGGAGAGAAGGCAAGTACAGGATACTGAGTTGCATGATCAGCCATGATCATATTGAATGGGGGTGCAGGCTCGAAGGGCCGAATGGCCTACTCCTGAACCTATTTTCTATGTTTCTATGTAACTGGGTTATCCATAGAAGGCAAAGGGATATGATGGAATGTAAATATTCTGACTAGAGGTCAGTGACCGGTGGAGTTCCACAGGGATCTGTGCTGGGACCTTTGCAGTTTTGTCAGAAGAATGAGATTAGGTGGGAAGGATAGATCAGCCATGATTGAATGTTGGAGTAGACTTGATTTGCAGAATGGCTTAATTCTGTTCCTATCTCTTATGATCTTATGATCATATGGCAGTGAGGAAGGTTGTCAGAAGATACAGCAAGATATAGGTTAGCTGTAACAATGGGAGGAGAAATTCCAGATGGTGTTTAAACCAAGCAAGTTTGAGGTGGTACACTTTGGGAGATTGAATGTAAGTTGATCGCAAGAACCTAAATAGCATTAATGTGCAGAGTCAAAGTTCATAGCTCATTGAAGGTGGCAGCACAAGTGGATAGGGTGGTTAAGAAGGCATATGATATGCCTTCTTTACCATTGCTGGGGGCATCGAGTCAGGAAGTCATGATGCAGCTCTAGTGGCCCTTGGTTAACGTGCATTTGGAGTCTTGAGTGCAGTTCTGGTTGTCCAATTACAGGAAAGATGTGAAACTTTGGGGAGGGTGCGGAGGAGGTCTAATGTCTCTAATAAAGTATTTAAGAAGGAACTGCAGATGCTGGAAAATCGAAAGTACAGAAAAATGCTGGAGAAACTCAGGGGGTGCAGCAGCATCTATGGAGCGAAGGAAATAGGCGACGTTTCGGGCCGAAATCCTTCTTCAGACTGATGGGGGGTGCTCAGCACCTCATATTCCGCCTGGGTTGCTTGCGTCCGGATGACATGAACGTTGAATTCTCCCAATTTTGCAAGCCCTTGCTGACTCCTCCCCTTCCTTAACCCTCGAGCTCTCCTCCCATCCTCCTACCCTCGGGCTCCTCCTCCTCCATTTTCCTTCCTTCTCCCCCCCCCCCCACCCCCCATCAGTCACAGCAAGAGGATTTGAGTATAGGAGCAGGGAGGTTCTACTGCAGTTGCATAGGGTCTTGGTGAGACCACACCTGGAGTATTGCGTGCAGTTTTGGTCTCCAAATCTGAGGAAGGACATTATTGCCATAGAGGGAGTGCAGAGAAGGTTCACCAGACTGATTCCTGGGATGTCAGGACTGTCTTATGAAGAAAGACTGGATAGACTTGGTTTATACTCTCTAGAGTTTAGGAGATTGAGAGGGGATCTTATAGAAACTTACAAAATTCTTAAGGGGTTGGACAGGCTAGATGCAGGAAGATTGTTTCCGATGTTGGGGAAGTCCAGGACAAGGGGTCACAGCTTAAGGATAAGGGGGAAATCCTTTAAAACCGAGATGAGGAGAACTTTTTTCACACAGAGAGTGGTGAATCTCTGGAACTCTCTGCCACAGAGGGTAGTTGAGGCCAGTTCATTGGCTATATTTAAGAGGGAGTTAGATGTGGCCCTTGTGGCCAAGGGGATCAGAGGGTATGGAGAAAAGGCAGGTATGGGATACTGAGTTGGATGATCAGCCATGATCATATTAAATGGCGGTGCAGGCTCGAAGGGCCGAATGGCCTACTCCTGCACCTAATTTCTATGTTTCTATGTTTCTAAGGGTTTCGGCCGGAAACTTTGACTATTTCCTTCGCTCCATAGATGCTGCTGCACCCGCTGAGTTTCTCCAGCATTTTTGTGTACCTTCTGTAATAAAGTAGATTGGAAGATTGGAACAACATCCTAGTTTGTGGATCATTCTGTCATCTAGTAACAGAGGGGAACAAGTGGTATGTGCTTTTAATCTTCTGTATCTGCTGCCTGATGGGAGCGGGGAAAAGACTAAATGACCTGGATGGGTGAGTGGTGAATCAGTTACACTAAATATTGTGTGGGAAGGAACAGCAGATACAGGTTTACACCGAAGAAGGACACAAAGTGTTGGAAATTCAGACTGAAGAAGGGTCTTGAACAGTCTCGACCTAAAATATCACCCATTCTTTCTCTCCTGAGATGCTGCCTGTCCTGCTGAGTTACTCCAGCATTTTGTGTCTATCTTGCACGAATTTTTAAATTGCTGTGCAAATCGCATGAGCTCAACAAAGCCCTGTCCCTTTCAGACCTAAAAAAAAATGTTTTAATTGCAATTTCAACACATTATTCAGGCAGGTATGGCAGTGCCATTTAAGAGACTTTTGTATAGGGATTAGGACACAGTGGGAATAGAGGAATATGGATTATGTGCAGGCAGCTGAGAGTTGTCTGGCATCATCTTCAGCACAGACATTGTGGGCTGAATGACTGTTCTTGCTGCTACACTAAGTTCTATTATTCCCCGAAGATGGAATAATGTTGCCTTTATTTCAGCTCATTCAAGATGAATAAATGCAGGATTATGTTTTCAGAGGGAGAAAGCAGAAGAATATTTTTATATTAGAAAAACATATTGAGGAAGTTATATCGCATTACCATAATTAAATAAAATATTGTGTCTAGCCGTTACATTAGCTGAATCTCATTACGCTCAGAATTACAGAAAGCATTTAATAAACATAAATTTTAATTAAAAAACAACTGAAATTGCTTAATGTTTCTCACAAGATTAGCTACTGCAACATAATTTAACATTGAAAGTTTTACATGGTTTGAAGTATTTCTCAATATAATTAATCTGATTTGCATAGAGGCATATTTATTCAGATTTCTTCATTATGTTGCCTGCAATAGCATTCAAATTATTTTCTCTAAATACCATTGCAGTATCTTTGTATGTATTGAAATATAGCAGAAATGTGACCTGATCAAATTTATACATATCAATTAGATTTCTAGATTACAATTGGGTTTCTCATATAATACCATCTCTTTCTATTCTTCACAGTCAGAGGAAAGAACAGTCCTGCATTATATATATTCAGTGGCACTTCAGACATTAGAACCAAGAGACTGCTTATAAGAATCTTAGTCATAGTCATAGAATCAAACAGTGTGGAAACAGGCCCATCGACCCACTTGCCCACACTGACCAACATAACCAATCTACATTTGTTTTACCTGGCTCTGTTTGGCCCATATCCCTCCAAACCTGTCCTATCCATGTACCCGTCTAAATGGTTCTTTCATGGGTTAGTGCCAGGCATGTGACTAATGGAGGCATATAATCCAATATCATGAGGACCTCGGAGATAATGAAAACAAATAACACACAAAGTGCTGGAATAACTCTGCATCTCTGGAGCATATGGATAGGTGACATTTTGGGTTGGGATAGAGTCTGAAGAAAGTTCCCGAACCGAAACATCGCATGTCCATGTCCTCACAAGATGCTGCGTAACCCGCTGAGTTACTCCAGCATTTTGAAACTTTTTTGTCAACAGCCTATACTTTGTCTCTTCTGATTCGTATTTCTATTCATATTGCCTTTAATTTGTTGACCATTGAGCTAACTTGCCTCCTGATTACCAAAAACACCTATGTAAAATGTATACATTTGCTCATGCTTTTGACCATCAATGTTTTTTTGGGGGATAAAACCAGCATCTAGAGTTCCGTAAGTCCACTCAGTGGCAGGGGATCTGAACCTGGGGGACTAACTAACATTCCTCTGGTGAATTTGGAGGACTTTGCAGAAACAGCATTGTTGATGCCGTTAAAAATCAGAAATGATCTGCATTTTTGATCATTTTATGAATCACAGGAAATCACAACCTGCTTTGCAGCCTGTGAATTAGTTTTGGAAGTATGGTCAGTGCTTTAAAGCAGAAGTATAATTTGCCATTTTGCAAACCAGCTCCCAGCATCAGAAATGTGACGGGGAGATAACTTTTCATAACGTTGATTGTGGCATAAATATTGGCCAAGGCAGAGTTGGTGCCTCAGTGCCAGAGACCAGGGTTAGATCCTGACAACAGGTTCTTGTCTGTACAGAGTTTGTACGTACTCCCCATGACCTGCGTGGGTTTTCTCCGGTATCTATGGATTACTCCCGCTCGCCAAAGATGCACAGGTTTGTAGGTTAATTGGCTTGGTATAATTGTAAATTGTCCCTAGTGTGTGAAGGATAGTATTAGTGTATGGGGATTGTTGGTTTGCGCAGAATTGGTGGGCTGAAGGGCCTGTTTCTGTGTTGTATCTCCAAACTAATCAGGGATTTTTCCTGTAATCTTATTCAAAATTGTGCTGTGGGATCTGTTACAATTCCCTGAGTGGACAGACCCATGGGTAATCCAGCATTTTGTGTCGGCACTCGCTGTAAACCAGCATCTGCTGATCCTTCCAACACAAATGGATGTGGCTCATGTGCAGGTAGATGAGAGTTGGTCTTGGCAACATGTTCAGCACAGACATTGTGGGCCGAAGGGCCACTTCCTGTGCTGGACTGTTCCATGTGTTTACATTCTGCATGGATCTCCCAGCTTCTCACCATGTGGATGGTATCCCAGTCTATGCACATTAGCATTCTAAACGTATCCATTTATTTATTTTCTCAGTTGATTAACATCTCTTAGGCCCAGAAGTTGAAAGAATATTGTTAGATAAACTGTGCAGTTTCAGCTTCTCTTTTGATTTCCATTTCTCCTGCACACTAGTAATTGCTCATTAGCAATATAATTTAGAATCTATTACAAGAATTGTCAATTAAAACAACGTTTGTTCTTGAAGCATCCTACAGACTTCATATCTTGAGGTTTTTAAGTGTGAGGAGAACAAAGAAGAAAATAGATCATTAGTAAACCACGGTTTAAGAATTTAACATATCTGAGGAAGGATGTGCTGGTTCTGCAGAGGGCCCAGAGTAGGTCTACAAGAATGATTCCAGATATGAGTGGGTAAGCATATGATGACCATTTGACGGCACTGGGCCTCTACTCGCTGGAGTTTAGAAGGTTGAGGGGCAAACTCATTGAAATTTACAGAATAATAAAATGCATAGATAGAGTGGCTGCGGAAAGGATGTTTCTGATGATGGGAGAGTTTAGGACCAGAGGTCATAGCTTTAGAATTAAGCTATGCTCGTTTAGAAAGGAGGTGAGGTGGAACTTCTTTAGTCAGAGGGTAGTTAATCTGTGGAACTCATTGCTGCAGAGGGCTGTGGAGGCCACGTCATTTTTATAGACATATTTTTGATTAGAAAGGGTATCAAGGGGTTATGGGGAGAAGGCAGAATAAATGGGATTAGGAGGCAGAGATCAGCCATAATTGAATGGCGGTGTAGACTCAATTGGGCTGAATGGCCCAATGGGACTGTCCCAGTTAGGTGACTTTTTAGGCGACTGCAGGAGACTGTGCAGTCGCCACATGGTCGCCACATGTTCATGGGTGGTTGCCGGGGAGTCGCTTTCATTGTCGTGAGCAGTTCCTGCAATCTGGGAACTAGTCACGGCCTCATTATGGTCGCCACAAATTTTTGAACATGTTGAAAACTAGCGGCGACTAGAATGAAGCCGCCATAGAGAGTAGCGAAGATTCTCGAGCCGTAGGTGGGTTGCCAGGAGGTCGAAGGTTCTCTTAGGTTCTCGTAGGTTGTAGCCGGTACTGACCGGTGAATTTCATTGGCTCATTGGGGAAAAAAACGTAATCAGCAGTTTCAGAACCAAGGATAACCGACCGGGAATGTTAAATGTCCGCCGTGCTTCACAGCCGTGTATTTCTGGCTTCTTAAAAGTTGTCTCCACTCCTCCTACCCCCTTCTCCCCACTCTCTCTCCCTTCTCCCCCTTCTCCCCCCTCTCCCCCCTCTTCTAAAGGACTCACCGTACACTGTGCTTTTTACTTTCTTAATTACAGCGCCAACCTTCCTGTTTATCGCGGTGTGTGGCTGTATCACATTGACTTTGCACCATGCGAATTTCACTCAGACAGTGCACACCCCCGCCCCGCTTGCCCCTTCCCCCTCCTGCATAACGGGCTGGTGAAGGAAGCGATGTGTTCGTTTGTGTGTGTCCCATACTGAAAACCAGTTGCCATTCCAGTTGCTGGTTTTTCAGGCGACTGCCGGCAACTTGACAGTCACTGGCAATCGCCTGAAGAATCGCCTAAGTGGGACAGGCCCATAAGTCTACTCCTATAACTTGTGAACATTAGAATCATTCCATCGTGGTACTGTGTTGCAGAGCCAAGACGGTGCCCAACCCAGGCAACTATTTGCATGTTAGCTACAGAAGCAGATCTGCAATCACATATTACAATCGCCCCACACTTTTAAATCCCTACTCCTACAGCACCATTTCTTACTTTAACTAGGATCACTTATTATGTATCTACACACTGTAAATGACTCGATTGTAATGCAATATATTGTCTTTCCACTGACTGTTTGGCACACAGCAAAAGCATTTCACTCTACACGTGACAATAAACAGAACTGAACAGAGCTGAGCTGGTCTGATTTTCCTTTTGACTGAATTAAAATAAATCCCAAAGCTTTGAAGCAGCAATCAGTACAGTGGAGACAGAGACCTGAATGTGCCTTCAGCATTTATTGAGAGACCTCTGTTAATGCCAGCTTAATTTCACAACACTACAACAAACTAAAAAACGTTGTTGCACATTTCCCATATGGTCAGCCCATCTGTTAGCAACACCCTCAAGAACTAAGTTGTCATGGCTGAGAAACGTAATGCTTAGTGATGCAGCTTGCAAGCTGGAATTTTGAAGGTTAATGCATGGTTTTCTTGAAGATATCAAGATGGACTGATAGACTAGATGGTAGCTGATTCCATTGGTTGAAAAGCCTGAGATACATAGCCGTAAAATTAAAATAAAATTCTTTCAAGAATGAAATTTGAAATTATTTCTATCTTGAAAAAAAAACAGTTACCGAGTGTTTACTAAATTGTAATTTACGTTCAGTAGATTTTGATGAAGTCTAAAGTCTGAAGAAGTATCCTGACCCACAATGTTATCTATCCATGTTCTCCAGGACTGCTGCCTGGCCAGCTTAGTTACTCCAGCATGTTGTGTCTTTCCTTGGTAAACTAGCATCTGCAGTTCCTTATTTCTACCTTTTTATTAATTGAGTTTATTAAGATATGTGAAAACAAGTAGGTGCAGCTAGATTACAGGACACAAGAAACTTTGGATATTAGTTTATAATAAAAGACACAAAATGCTGGAGTAACACAGGAGGTCAGATAGCATCTTGGGCGAACATGGATAGGTACCGTTTTGGGTCGTGGGAAGGGATCCATGTAGACCAGAGATGCTGCCTGAACTGTTCAATGCTTTATTGCCACAAATACATTTTTTTGCATACATTTCAGTGACAACCCTACTATACATTAAGCACAATCATACTAGGTATGAGCGTAAGTCAATAGACCACTCTGAGTCGGTGCACTAGAGTCGCAATGTATTAGGCGTCATCTGGTACCCTTCAAGTCCAAAGATTTTGAAAAATGTTAGAGTCGTAACTTGGCAGATGTGTTAGGGTCAATTTGTGTGGTGGAACAGGTCCATGTGATAACTGGGCCACTCCTATTCATAGCTTTCCACATGATGAAATAATGCGACTTTTTGATGAGTCTAAATGAGCTGACCATTCCAATTTCACCACAATCTTAATGATTCATCACAGAAAGATAACTGCATAGCACTGCGCTGGGTTATGAAGCTCTCACTTGGCAAAATGGCCAAGGCCTGGATCCAACCCAAATATAATGAAGGAATCAGACAACATAGTAATTGAACTCATTGAAATCTGTGTCCCAAATCTGGTTCTGTTGTGGACAGCTGATTGTAACTTTGGAAGGAGAGTTGAGTGTACATATGGTAACATATCTCACATTTAGTGCAGACAGTCATGGATAAACAGTTACACAAAAATGCTGGAGAAACTCAGCGGGTGCAGCAGCATCTATGGAGTGAAGGAAATAGGCGACGTTTCGGGCCAAAATCCTTCTTCAGACTGATGGGGGGTGGGGGGGGGGGGAAGAAGGAAGGAAAAAGGGAGGAGGAGGAGCCCGAGGGCAGGGGGGTGGGAGGAGACAGCTCGAGGATTAAGGAAGGGGAGGAGTCAGCAAGGGCTAGCAAAATTGGGAGAATTCAACGTTCATGCCATCCAGACGCAAGCAACCCAGGCGGAATATGAGGTGCTGTTCCTCCAATTTCTGGTGTTGCTCACTCTGGGAATGGAGGAGACTCAGGACAGAGAGGTCGGATTGGGTCTCCTCCATTGCCAGACTGAGCTACACTGGAAATTGGAGAAACAGCACCTCATATTCGGCCTGGGTTGCTTGCGTCCGGATGACATGAACGTTGAATTCTCCCAATTTTGCAAGCCCTTGCTGACTCCTCCCCTTCCTTAACCCGCAAGCTGTCTCCTCCCATCCTCCAGCCCTTGGACTCCTCCTCCTCCCTTTTCCTTCCTTCTCCCCCCCCCACCCCCCATCAATCTGAAGAAGGGTTTTGGCCCGAAACGTCACCTATTTCCTTCGCTCCATAGATGCTGCTGCACCCGTTGAGTTTCTCCAGCATTTTTGTGTACCTTCGATCTTCCAGCATCTGCTGTTCCTTCTTGAACACAGTCATGGATAAACACGTCTCTTTGCTCTCTTGCCTGTTATAGCAACAAGCAGAATGTTTGTCTGGTGGGTTTTAGTCCCTCAGCATCTAAGTATCATAATTCATCACCAATTGGCGTTAAATTAACAGTCTCACTCTGAGAGGAAATAGGGCGACTAATGTGGGAAGTGGGAATGAAATGCATGCCAGAAAGAGTTGCTCTTCTAATAAGCTGGAATCAATATGGTGCAGTCTGAAGCCAAAACATCACCTATTCCTTTTCCCCAGAGATGCCGTCTGACCCATTGAGTTACTCCAGCATTTTATGTCCATCTTTGGTTGAAACCAGCAACCACAATTCCTTCATACACATTTTGTCTGCTGCAGATTTGTTGCATTTAACATATTGCTTTCCTTTGTCAAGCAGAATTCATAATTATAATAGTAAGATTAAACGAGAACTTACCAGTTTGAAGTTTGATCTGTGTTTTATGAGTTACGATGAGGGATTACGTGAAGAGCCCGCTCAGCACGCATGCACGGCATACTTCAAAGCAGCGGTGTGGAATCACAGCTAGACACAGTTATTGAAATAAACATAGTAAAGAAAAGGAGACATCAGTTATCAGTTTGACCCATATTATTGAGGGTGGGAGCGGAGGGCACGTAATCCCTCATCGTAACTCCTCATAAAATACAGATCAAACTTCAAACTGGCAAGTTCTCGTTTAATCTTACTATTTTACTTCGGAGTCACGTGAGTGACTACGTGAAGATTTTAAAGCTCTGTGATTTCAAACCGTGTAACAGTTATTACTTCACTCACTGCCGAAGTCCTTGAGGGAGGAAGTGTGTTATCGTAATCAACCAATGAATCTGTTTGTAGAAAAACACAACGGTATTTTTTAACAATAACAACAAATAAATAAATTGCTCCCCTGGGCTTAAATTAAATATTTGCAGTCTGTAAAATAATTTCTGCAAATAAAGTAGGTTTTGCCAATGGCTTATTATAATAAGTTCTGAACGTTCTTTCCCCCGACCATCCTGCTGTAGCCAGGGTGTGGTCTATTGGCACGTCCATTATTTTGGCCATCGACGTGGATGCTGCCCTAGTGGAATGAGATTTGTACATGTTAGTGTTTATCCCAGCAGCTTTTAGCACCTGCTTCAGCCATCTCGAAATGGTTTGGCTCGTCACCCGACCATAAGGTTTTTTATGACTGACCCATAAGGCTTTTTCACTCCCTCGAATATTTTTGGTTGTGTCTATGTAGGGCAGTAGGTGGGTCATGGCACATAACCGTGGTTCTTGCGGGTAAGCCCGGAATTCCACAACTGGATTAGGTGTTCCTGGTCTGCTCTGTTTGAGCAATCCCTGGATAATGAAAGAGATCTGGTCTGGAGCTGTGATCATGTTGTCCAGTCGCAATAGGTGTAGTGACTGAACCCTCTGTGCAGATACAAGTGCCATCAATATGCGTGTTTTGAGCGTAGATTGTTCCAGGTTGAGGGATCTGGCTGGTGGCCGTCCCCTGAGGTATGTCAGGACCACACTGATATCCCATATATGGGTGTACCTTGGTCTAGGGGGGTTAGAGTTGTAAATACCCTTCATTAGTTTGACCACCAGCCCCATGGCCTGTTGTCCTGGAGCTTGTTTTAAATACACAGACAGGGCACTTCTAGCTGTGTTGATGGCACTGTAGCTGAGTCCTTCATCGTGGTGAAGGTTCGCCAGGAATTCCAGTACGTTGGTAACTGTAGCGGTTGAGTAGGTGGTCCCTGTATCCAAGCAGTACTTCTCCCACTTTTTGATGCTGGACAAGTACTGTTTTCTTGTGGATGTTCGGAGGGATGTCATGGTGTAATGGGAACAATGGCTGTGTAGGCCAGTCGGGTACTATCAAAATAACTGAGTCCATTTGTATTTTGCGTAGTACACGGCTGATGAGGCAGAAGGGAGGAAATGCATAGAAGAAGAAATTTCCCCAATCCAGCGCGAACGCATCTACCGCTGCTGCCTCAGGATCTGGTTCCCAAGCGACATACATAGGTACCTGGTGATATAGCCTTGATGCAAATAAGTCGATATCTGGCGTGCCATATCGCTTAATAATCTTTGCAAACACTTTGGGGTTTAACATCCATTCGGTGTTGTCATTAAATTTGCGTGTCCTGGTGTCTGCCACTGTATTTAGCTTACCTAGCAGGTACGTTGCTGATAGCCAAATATGTCTTTCGACACACGATTGCCAAATTGTGTTGACCAATTTGTTGCATGATATCGATTTTATGCCGCCCATATGGTTAATGTAGGCCACCACCGTAGTATTGGCTATTTGTAACCGTACATGCAAGTGATGCATATGCTTTTAAACCATAAAAGGTACCCAACATCTCTAGGTAGTTAATGCCCAGTGTAAGTAGTAATGATGACTCTAGGTTAGCCCATCTACCACCTGTGCTGGATATGGAGTTAGTCGCTCCCCAGCCTTGAGCACTGGCACCTGTTTGGATAACTAAAGTAGGGTTAATGATGATGATAGGGCTGAAACTATGCCAAACGTTTTCTGCCCACCACTGCTGTTCTGATATTGCTGCAGTGGGTAATTTCATGATACGATCATAATGACCTGTATGTCGTTTTAGTGCCTGTACCTTTGCTCTTTGTAAGTTTTGATAGTGCAAAGGTCCAAATTGTGTAGCCGGAAATGCTGCTACCATTTTCCCAATTACTCGGCTACTTGTTGAATAGTTGGTCGCTCGTTGACCATTAATTGTTGCATGATTGTGCCAATTCAGTTGTTTTGTCTTTTGGCAAAGTTACAGACATGTGGGCTGAGTTAATTGTGAAGCCCAAGCAGTCCATGGTTGTGGATGGCTTCAACTGATGTTAAACCATTGGGTAATGCTTTAAACTGCCATTGCTACCCCATCCAAGTAAATTTCAGGTATCTGCGATGATCCTTGTGAATGGGTACTGAATAGTAAGCATCTTTGAGGTCAATGCTTGCCATGAAGTATCCTTTGGAAATCAGTTGTTTGGCAGTAACAAACATTTCCATTTTGAAATGTACATACTTAACAAACATATTTAGTGAAGTTAAGTCAATGATGATGCGACACCCACCATCTTTTTTAGTTTTAGTGAATATATTTGACACAAATTCCAAGGGTTCATGTTTTGTTTTTTCCCATGATACCCTTAGTGATTAGTCTCACCAGTTCAGCTTGTCCCTCTCGTTTCTCTTTAACTGAGAGGGAAAAGACCCTCTGGGGTGAATGTTGAACTGGTGGCAATTTTTCTAGTATAAATTGTATTTTGTATCCACTAATGCTATTGAGTATATACTTGTCACTCGTTATAAACTCTCATCCTCCCTTAAACAGGTGTAATCTCCCCCCTGTTAGTATTGCGCACCTACTTTCTATATGCTGGTAGGAACCAGACCCACCTACCTCCATGGTTATGGGTATTTCTTCTGTCTCTTCCCAGACCAGCGAGTCTTGCGTGTTGTCTGATGTGGGGGTGATGTTTGGGGGTGGCGCATTTTCCATGGTCTGCGCCTTGGTCTAAAAAAGACTTCAGATGGTGATATGCGTACCCCGAGCTTTCACCAGTCCCATAAGGTAGATGTCGACTGGTGGACGCGATGGGGTGCTGCCGCTTGGCTATTGTTGTTTTGGGTTTTGGGTTTGCTCGTCCCGGGGCCTGCCCTTATGAGACCAAAAGTTTTTTAGAGGCCTCTTCCATATTCTTTACTTTTTTCGTGAGGTCTTTGCCAAAGAGCAGTGTGTCTGGCTCAGTGGCTGGGGTTTTGCACAACCCCGAAATTTTGGATTTAGGGCAGGTCTTATAATTTCTTTACGGAGGTTATTTATCTCGAACTGCGTGTTGCACAACAGTGCGAGAGTTGGTTTGTGGTCATCTCCGTATTGTCCACAGAACGAGCAAAGATGTGATGGCTGACGTCAGGAGCCTGAGGATCCACTGCAGTTTCAGCTCCTGGTTCCAAATATTTGTCCCGACGTGCCCCCAGATTTGGCTTTTGACAGCCGACACTTTGAGAGTTTCACAATTTTCTGGAGCTGTGTACAATTCTAAGGCCTCATTAACCACCTGCTCTTGTAGGGGCCTGTTGGAGTGGTGGTTAATGCTGGCCGCTAGTTTAGGCTCTAATGGCCTTCCTGCACGTGGGGCTGCCACGTAGCGGTCCACCACACCCAGCAGCTCTTCCTGGTCCTGCAGCCCTGGCATACACCCGACTTCTTCAGCCAGTGTCCCCTCTTCCTAACCAGCCCAGTCCTGGTCGCCAAAGCTGCCCTCGGGTGAGGAGGAAGCGATGGCCAGCGCACAAGGCACTGTGGAGGGAGTGCCTGAACTCCCCCTGCGAGACTGCCCCTCACGCAGCGAGTTTCGCTGGAGCATCTGCTCCAGGAGCCGCTCCAGGCAACTCAGGCAGCTGTCTCTCCCCCGAACGGGTGTTGAGACATCCCCGCCCGGCGAGTCGGAAACCACCGGCCGGATGCTCTTCCTGGTGGCTTTCCAACCAGTCCGCTGCTCAGGCGCTAGCGGGACTGGGTTCGGCCCGGTGTCGGGGATGGCGGAGCGCCGGGTAAGCGGTCCTACCGCCTGCTGCCCCTCCCCAGATGGAACGCTCCTCCGTCGGAGTCGAGCGCGGGACAGGTTTCTTAGAGAGCCTTTTCTTTATGTCTGAAAAACAAATCAGAAGGCTCTCCTTGCAAAAGAAAAGCCGACCTCAGAGTAACTTACCTGACAGTCCGTATTTTAAACTGCAGCGGGAGCGCCTGACTCCTGCTGCGGCCGCTGTTGCACTGCTGAACGCAATGCCGCACATGCATGCTGAGCGGGCTCTTCACGTAGCCACTCACGTGACTCCGAAGTAAAATTTAATAATCATTAATCATTACTGATAATAAGTATTTCTTCCCTTTGATGAATATTAAAACAGTAAGTAATTTTGGTTTAAAGATGGCTCTCAATTAAACTTCCCTCATATTTAACGCTGACTCTAAACTTAAACTCTTACAGATAAAAAAGATCATAGTTTCTGCTACTTCTTGAACAGCGCTGGTACCAAACATATTCTTGCCTGTAAGCTGTCAGTGACAGATGGGAAAACTAAACCAGGGCCTGGTATCAACTGCCTTTAACAGCCGGGCATTCAAAGAACAAGAACATGTCTTTAGGCGAACTGCCTTCAATACCACTGGTGTTGTGTCAGTTTCAGGCATTCTACAATCCTCCCACGGTGCACAATATGTCATTAAAATGCTCAAGTAAAAAGGAACTAGAAGTCCTATCAGGGTGAATGATATGTGTGGTATAAGGAGGAGCATACTGCTTTTATTCTTATGTCCTTCAGTCCCGGCAGGCTGCAGAGGGGCTGAGGCTAGAGCCTTGCGGGTCGGAGTGAGAACACGGCTGCCCGGGGAAGGAACAATGGAGGAACCGGCATAGGGGGACAACCATGAGGGAGGGGGAGGGGGGGAGATCAAAGGGGAATCTGGCACGGGGGTACTTTGTAACTTTGTAAGTGCCCTTCATGTGGTGGCTATTTTACATGCCTTGGGTAGGCAAGCAAAGAATTTCACTGTGACTTGTCACATGTAACAATAAAGTATTCAATTCACTCATTTGTTCATAGAAGTGCAATAGAATTGAAGGCTGAATGGGACGTTGATTCATGCATCGACATCCCAGCGAGCAGCGCGTGGCAGAAGGGTTCGGCGAGCCATGGCTGTACCCCTGCGGCAGGCTTGGCTCACCCGTCGTGGTACAGGGAGAGAGAAATCACCGTGCCCGGACCCTGCTCACCACAAAGCTGGGTCGTAACCAGCCCCAAATCCGGCCCTCTCATCTTAAAGCTATGCCATCTGGTGTTCTCTTAATATGAGTGTCATAGGTTGTACTAACATTCATTGACAAGGGTTTATATCACCATATTTAATCCAATGCTGTGAAGTCAAAGATATCCATTATCACCAAGTTACATTCCTCCTAATAAAGTTTCCTTTGTCTCTGCTCCTATACCCACCTCCACTATTTTGCTGTAGAATTACCCTGGTCCCCTAACTGGTAAGGAGGTGGAGGGAATCGGCCACGGTGGAAGATGCTGGACAAGGACCTGTATGAAGAACCGGGAGGGGCAGGGTCTTACCTTCCATTTCCTCAAAGTCGACTGCGAGAGGCGCTCCTGGAGCACAAAGCTTTACGATGGTCCAGCAAGGAGAGCAAGGATGGTTCACGGGACAATCAGATGGAGGCGATGGATGCAACAGGTCATTGAGGTGCAGCTATAGTTGGGACTGTGAAGTGGTGCATAGACTCTGAAGAAGGGTCTCGACCCGATACATCACCCATTCCTTCTCTCCAGAGATGCTGCGTGTCCCGCTGAGTTACTCCTGTATTTTGTGTCTATCTATAGACTCAGTGGGCTGTTTCTATGCATTCTGTACTTAACTGGGGATTGTACGTTTGTATAGCAATAATCTTACTGATCTGTAAGGACAAAAAAATTCTCACTGCACCTTGGTACACGTGACAATAATGAACCATTGAACATCAAATGAGCTATACTGCACACTGTGACATTCGTCATTCTATACACATGGCACTTGTAAACTGTGTGGATTTTGCAGAACAAAAGGTATTGACTGAATTGATTAAAAGACACAGCATGAAAACAGGCCCTTTGACCCACCTAGTTCACTGCAACCACCAATCCCTGTTCACACTAGTTACTTGTTACCCCACTTTCTCATCCACCCCCTACACATGACCGGAAATTAATTTCAGAGGCCAATTAACCTACAAGCCCACGCGCCTTTGAGATATGGGAGGAAACTGGAGCACTCAGAGAGAGAATATACTGATAAAACATAGAACATGGAAGAGTTCAGACCATAACAGGTCCTGCAGCATACAATGTCATTGCTAAACATAAATGCCAAGCGCAACTCTTGTCTGCCTGCACATAATCCATATCCCTTCATCCCCTCTATATCTGTATGCCTATCCAAAAGTCTCTTCAACACCACTATTGCATTTGCCTTAATCACCACCGCCCCAGCATTGCATTCCAGGCACTCGCCACCCTCTGAGAGAAAGGGAATAATGTGATTAACGTGTATTGCAAGATAAAGTTCAGTCCTTTTGTTGATTAATTCAACAATGGTCCAGCTTACTGGTAGAAGGACCAAGCATCCAAAGGTAAGCGAGACAGTTAAGGGGTAAAGAGATGTGTGGGGCAAATGTTTTATGGGTGTCTGGAACATGTTGCCGGGGATGCGGGTGGAGGCAGATTCAATAGTGCATTTAAGAGGCTTTTAGATAGGCGGGTGGACATGCAGAGAATGGAGGGGTACAGATCACGTGCAGACTAATTAGAGATTAGTTAATCTTGGCATCATGCTCGACACAATGTGGGCAGAAAGTCTTGTTCCTGTGCTATTGCGCATGTGATGATAAAGAACCCTTCAACCATTTCAATAATTTCTCTGGAGAGCTGCAAGGCTCCTGCTAACGCAACGTCTATTTTTACATATATTTTGTTGGAGAGTTTGCAAGGAAAAACGTAACAGTATGTGGTAGGGATGAAATTGTGGTTGCAATGATGCCTGCACACAGGCACAATGCACCTGGAACTTGCTTCCATTAAAGTTAATGGAACCAAATCTCTGATGTGGCGTTTCACACACACTGGCTACACTTCACACTTTGAGAGCATGCAACCTACATCAATATTTTTTTTACCATTTATATTTCCACTGGAACATTAGAAAAGACATTGTAATTTCTGTCAAGTAAAAGAAACTCTTGGTTCCCGACTCATCATTCAGTCCCATTCAGCCCAAAGGCCTCTGTTCACAGCTCAGCTCGATGATCTTTAGTTCCCAGCACATTAATTGACGTGTGGAAGTTAACTGGGTCAGCTGAAGAATTTTAAATGGAGATTGATGCATTTCCGTTCAGCAACGTTATTATAGTTATGAAGCCAAAAGTTGAGTGTTTCTCCAGTGCCTTTCTCGAACTCAGGACTCCGTTAATAAAACCCTTGTGCTCTGATGGAGGGCTGCAGAGCCAAACGTGGACAGTTCATCCGTCTATAGCTCGAGACTTCAATGAATTGATGATTCGACAAGTCAGTGATACTTTATTGTCACAGGTAGAGGTAAACGCTTGGTTTTGCAAAGAGCGCCGTTGAAATCATGTCGCGGACCTCACGTAGGCAGTACACAAGTGTTGCCGTGTGTTGTGTACTGCCCAGATGACACAGGCAGTGTCGACAAAATTGCATAAAACTTCACCGAACGTTCCTATCTACTGCCTGTCATCGCACGTAGCAGCAGGCCCACCACACCCTCCCCCTCGCCCTCCACCCCTCCCCACCTTGTTGGGTCTTCCCCGGCCCATCGTTCTCTATGCCTCCCCCCCCCCCCCCCGAAAAAAAACACTGCCCAACTTGTCGAGAATCCACGAAATGTTTTGCCGTTGCCACGGATTTCCAATGTCCGCAGTAATTTCAAGCAAAGATGATATCATCTTTGGTTTCAAGTGCTTGCAAATGTTCCCTCTGCTATAGGGAGGTCAGTATTCTGTTTTCCATTAGAAGTCTGCCAGGTTTCTGGTCTCTGAGTCAGACGATCGTCAGGTTATGTTGCACTCCGGGAAAGTACTGAGGGAGCACTTCTCTGTCAGAAGTTCCGGCAGGCTGCACAATGTCCTGCAATACAATTAAAAAAAGGGAAAGGGTGTTATTACTAATCAGACAAATGCTTATCCTTTAGACCTTTAGAGATACAGCACAGAAACAGGCCCTACAGCCCAACGAGCCCACACCAGCCAGCGATCACCCCGTACACTAGCACTATCCTACACACTAGATAATGTTGATACTTTATTCTCACCTGTACCTAGGTACAGTGAAATCCTTTGCTTTTGCCTCAAAGGAACCGGCAAAGTGCTCCCTCCTTTTCGCCTCTCCTCCCTCCCCTCCCCCAGCTGGCTCCCCCCTAGTTCTTGGCGGCCCTTTCCCAAGCCGAGACCCCCTTAGTCCCATAAGGACAATTTACAATTTTCAGAAGATAATTAACCTACAAACCTGCACATCTTTCAGGTATGGGAGGAAACCGGATCATCCGGAGAAAACCCACATGGTCACAGAAGGGGAATGTATAAATGTATAAACTCCATACAAACAGCACCCTCAGGCAGCAGCTTGACTACCGCAGTGCCACTGTGCCACCAAAACTAATCCTGAGCTAACATTACCACAACTATTAGTTCCTGACTCCAACCTATTTGCCTCAATTAAGGTACAGAACCACAGGACAGGCTTGAAGCATGAAATGTCTGACAACTTGTTAAAGTACTTACAGAGAATGATACCACTGGGAGATTGCACCAACATAGAAATGGATGTGAGTTGAGCTTGCCTCTTAATGTTTCACATGTGAGACATGAAACAGCCTCCAAACTGAGAAATGCCAATCAGACAGTTCTTCTCTTTCCATCGACTGTAAAGGTTTATATTATGACTTTCCCATTGAGAAATGTGCCCAATACACCACTGATCATAAAGAAACACATTATCCATTTGTCATCATGAGCACTAACTTGCCATAACAAATTGCTGGTTGCTATCTGAACCTGCCTGACACAATTTCTGCTGTAATGGAAACCAGATCTATTTTTAACAGGCAATGGTCCCCAGCACTAGTTTGTCTCATAGATTCATACAGAATAGGAACAGGCCCTTCAGCCCAACTCGTCCATGCTGACCAAGATGCCCCATCTAAGCTGGTCCAATTTGCCTATTTATGACCCATATCCATCTAAACCTTTGCTATCCACATTGGTGCAGCAGTAGAGCTTCTGCCTTACAGCTCCAGAGATTCGGATCTCAGGTTCGTTCTCGACTATGGGTGCTGTCTGAATGGAGTTTGTACGTTCTCCCCATGACCGCGTGGATTTTCTACGAGAATTGTGGTTTCCTCCCACACTCCAAAGACATACAGGTTTGAAGCATTCTTATACCAAGTGTGATCAAGTGGCACTGTCACACTGAAGGGTTGCAAGCTGCTGTCCTGATAATTTAGTGCGGTACTGAGGAAGTGCCTACTCATTACCAGTTGGAATTTCAATCTGAAATCAAACGCATAAGAATGTAAGAAGTAGCAGGATTAGACAATCCAGTCTCCTTTTGCCAGTCAATAACTTCATGCTGGTAACTTCAGTGCTATTTTTCTACAATAACCTATCCACCTCCACATCTTTTGCTTCTCCTTAGATTTTAAGGCTTTAGAGATACAGCGTGGAAACAGGCCCTTCGGCCCACCGAGTCCAAGCTGACCTCAGAGAGAAGGGGTTTTGGATGTGCTGTTAAACTGTGGCTCTGTCTCAGTAGGTTGGGATACTCTCCCATCATACTCTTCCATTTGGACTTTAGACTTTAGAGGTACAGCACGGAAACAGGCCCTTCAGCCCACTGAGTATGCACTGACCAGCGATCAGCCCATGCACTAACAATTCCTACACCCCAAAGATGCGCGTGTTTGTAAGTTAATTGGCTTCGGTAAAAATTGTAAATTGTCGCTCGTGAGTAGGATTGCGCTAGTGTATGGGGAACGCTGGTTGGTGCTGACTTGGTGGGCCGAAGGGAATGTTCCTGCAGGTGTCTCTAAACTAAATTAAGCTAAATGGATAGTATACCATACAATCTCAACAGGACAATATATAATTGGAGCAACATATCTCTCCTCTTTCACACAAGTCCTCTGATGACAGGACTTTGTTAATGTCATCTGCTTTTCTCATTTCTTTCACATGGCCCCACAGCACTTACTTAAAATACAAATGAGATATCTATGTGTTTCCTAGAACACAGGGAAGGGGCCTGCAACCCCCAATATCTGTGACGAACATAATGCTAAACTAATCTCTACTGGCTACCTGTGGTCCATATACCCCCATACCCTGCAGATCAATGTGCCTATCTAAAAGTCCCTTAAACAACACTATCGTATGTGCCTCCACGACCACCCCTGGCAGCGCATTCCAGGCACCCACCATTCTCTCAGTAAAAATCCTGACATGCACTTTTCCTCTCAACTTTGCCCCTCTCAACTTTAAGCTATGACCTCTTGTCCTTGACGTTTGCACCCTTGGACATGGGTTCTGACTGTCTACCCTATCTATGCCTTCATAAATATATATACTTCTATCAACATTCCCCTCAACCTCTGACGTTCCATAGAAAACAATCCAATTTTTATCCAGTAATATGAAGGGCTGTTCAAAATGAATTGATTTCATTTTCCCCAAAATCGTCATTCCTTGTTTTATGAGTTTCCAAAACAATAATAAAAATGAATTATGGCAGATGGCAGAAATCTGAAAAATTATTATTGGATTGCCAGCACAAGAGAAAGGGAGAAACAAAGGTACATTGCAAAACAATGGGCAGACTTCAGATTGTCCTTGATGGTCATTTGTTTCAAAATTGAAAGGTGTGTTTGTAGGAAGCTATCATATGTTTTGTGTAAATGATTGTTGTTAAGATGACAGTAGTTCTCGATGCCCACAGTATTATTGTCCACTTGGTAGGAATAGGATGGTGTGATGTACAGGAGTGTTAAAGGCCTGTTCCACTTAGCGTCATCGACTGACATATCAGGGTCGCCAAAAGATTTTGAACATTTCAAAATCCAGCAGCGACAAATAAAATGTTGCGACACTTGAGGAAACATCGCGCGTCAAAACGCCATCACGCCGTGGCACGCCGCAACTTTTTCGGTGACCTGATACGTCAGTCGATGCCGACAGTCGCCGAATAAAATCGCCAAGTGGGACAGGCCCTTTAAGGAGTTAGGATTGAAGGACACAGGGGAAGGAGAGTCAATATTCCAGGATTAAGGTAGTGTAGCTAGGGGTCGCACGGAAACCTTGGGTGGGGCGCAAAGTCTCCAGAGGTTTCCGTTCAGGTTTCCTCAGTGGGACAGGGGCCATTACACTATCCAGCACACGCTAGGAACAATTTATAATTTTACCGCAGCCAATTAACCTATGAATGTTTACATGCTTGGAGTGTGGGAGGAAACCGGAGTTCCTGGAGAAAACCCACGCTGGTCATGGGGAGAACGTACAAACTCCGTACAGACAGCACCTGCAGTTAGGATCGAACCCGGGTTCTGGCTATGTAAGTTAACAACTCTACCACTGCAATACTGTGCCGCCCAAATGTTTAGTTGGTATCTGAGAGAAAAATATATCAGTGGTTGGTTGTGAGAGGTTCTTTGTAAAGGCAGGCAGCTGGATTCATCGAAGAGGGACATTTGACCATTGGCTAGTGGGAAATGCTAGGCGTTTTGGTCGCTAGTCTGGGCAGATGGTTAGGTTAGCAGATCAGCGACAGAATGAGGCAAGGGCCATGATGTGAAGAGTGGGGAAATAATGATCACCACAGGTGCACATTAGAGCACTGAAGGGTAACAAGTTTTCACACCAGTTAAACACAGAGGTACTCAATGGCTCATGCTGCATATGTGGAGGGAAATGGACAGGTGATACATTGTGTTGAGACCCTTCTTCTGATGGAGTAGAGGGGTGAGAGGAAGGGGTGGGGCAAAGCTCTTCACTCCTTCTGTAAACTGACTTTCAAGAAACTCATCACAGTTCTGTGAGATCATTCATGTTGTGTCTGCCCCTATCTGAGCTGGGTCCCAAGTAAAGCCAGACTCAGGGTACAAGCAAAACACAAAATTCCCTCCTACAAGCACAGATTGAAGTAATTGGTAGAAGCACTGGCAGGGGGAATAAAGAATAAACATTTGATCTTGAGGATGAGAGGGTTCTGAGACTCATTGCCTTAGGGGGTGATTAAGGTAATAAACCAAGCCACATTTAAAATGACCTTGGTTATGCTTTTGATGAGACATGACCTGCAGGGTCGTAGGGCTAAAGCTGGCAGGTGAGATAAGAATGAAGAACTCTTTTTCAGCCAGTATTGTCTGACTCGTTTACAGTAAATTATTTTGTTTTACGTTATTTATTTTCTATGTGGACGATGGAAGATGCTGGATTTTCGAGCACTAAATAAAGTGCTGGAAGAACTCGGTGGGTCAGGCAGCATCTGTGGAGGGAATGGACAAACACCCGTTTGTGTCCGGGCCCTTTATGAGACTTATTGAGTGAAGAAGGGTGCCGATATGAGATACTTTCTGTCCATTCGCTCCTCAGATGCTGCCTGAGTAAGCCCCTGCATTTCTACAATGGTTTATTTTTCATTGACATTGAATCACTTTGCTTGGAAACTCATGGCTCTGCAATCCAGCTTGACAATCAATGCTTAAAAATGACATTTGTATTTGTAATTGGCATAAATCTATGTTAATCTTCTTATGCATTCCCAGATTCCTACTGCACATTCCGTTTCCATGAGCATTCCCAGATTCCTAGTGCACTCCCAGGTTCCCAGTGTATTCTCAATTTCATTGAGCATTCCCATTTCCTTGCACATTCCCAGTTTCCCTCTTCATTCCCAGTTTCCTTGCACATTCCCAGCATCACTCTTGACCTGAACAGTGCAAGCTCTGAGCCTGAAGGCAAACACAATCATGCATTGGTTTTATAAATGATTGTCAGTCGACTGGGAGCTCTCTATGAGTCCTGTCCTGCCATCTGATGTGATTAATTCTCTATGCAC
Source organism: Leucoraja erinaceus (assembly GCF_028641065.1). Taxonomy (NCBI): domain Eukaryota; kingdom Metazoa; phylum Chordata; class Chondrichthyes; order Rajiformes; family Rajidae; genus Leucoraja; species Leucoraja erinaceus. The sequence continues at coordinate 4,066,301 of NC_073402.1, read as the reverse complement.
GTACATGTTTTATTTCCTCAGTCTTTAACATCCGACAACAGCCGGTGGTGTCACGACTATGCACAAAGACTGAAAACCATGAGGCAGTCATCAATCGTCACCAAGCAGCTTCAAGCTGCTTGTCTGATTTACCCTGAGGGACTATCTCCGTTACATTATCAAAAACCCACGACTGAAAACAAAACTAACCCTCTCCCATTTTGGTTTTCGATACATTTTGTTCAGCAACCTTCATGCTACCTAAATGAATTAGTTAATATTATTAAGTGCAAAGGCAACCATCTTGTTATGGCAAAAACTGACAGCATTTAAACCTTAGATAGACACAAAGGGCTTGAGTAACTCAGCGGGGCAGACAACATCTCTGGAGATGCTCAGAGATCATGCCTGTCCCGCTGAGTTTGCATCTATCTTCAGTTTAAACCAGCATCTGCAGTTCCTTCCTCAGCATTTAATCATTATGCTTTTGATTTTATTTGACAATAAGCAAATGGAATAAGTTAAAATAAGAAATCGGCCTGCAGAAAGAGATTGAAAGGTTATAAAAATATGTTTTAAATGTTTAATGTAATTTAGTTTAGTTTAGGGGTCAAGGAAAGGGTTCACGTTGCGGCCCTGTTTCCACCAATCTTTCCAGCACCACACACAAGAAGCACAAGAGGCGCAAGACAGACACCGTTGTGCAGATGCTGAGAAGTGTGTTTAGCTTTGGTTGAACAACTTCTATTCTTGTATGTGGACTTGATAAGAAGTTTAGTTTACAGTTTTGTTTAGAGATATGACATGGAAACAGACCCTTCAGCCCACCAAGTCCACACTGACCATTGATCACACCTTCACATTAGTTATCCCACATTTTCATCGACTGCAACACACTCAAAGCAATTTACTAGAGTGCCAATTAAGCTACAAACACGCACGTCTTTGGGATGCGGGAAGTAACCGGAGCACCCAGAAGAAACTCAAGTGGTCACAGGGAGAACGTGCAAACTCCACGCAGACAGCACCCAAGGTCAGTGACTGGTGCAGTGAGACAGCAACTCTCCCAGCTATGCCACTCTGCTGAATGGCCTAATCCTGCTCCTAGAACTAAAGAACCTACGAGATTTTGCATGCCACTCAATATTCCAACAAACGTCTGCATATCAACTGTAAAAAGTAGAACAAAGAACTGGAGATGCTGGATTATACCAAATATAGACCCAAAGTGCTGGAGTAGATGATGATGATAGATAGTTGATGTTTTGGGTGGAGCGGGTGAAGAACTAGAGGTGAGAAAAAGTCAGGACAAATCAGGGCTGCCAATAAATGACTTCAGGCAGGGATCCCTGGTCGGTCAATTGTTGGCTAAGGACTGCTGCATCATGCCTGGTAAAACCAACCCAATGCCTAGGAGGGCAGTAGTGGACACAGCCAGGCACATCACTGTCACATCCCATCCCACCATCTAAAGCATCTACATGCGCTACTGGCTCAAGGAGGTGCCATCTATCTTCAAGGATCCCCACTATTTGGGTCAGGCCCTCTGCTCACAACTGTGTCAGACATGAGGTACAGAAAGCCTGAGGTTGGTTGCACACCACCAGGTTCAGATACTTGAGACATCATGCTCGATCCCAATCATACCTCGGCACAGACACACTACTAAGCACCTCTTGCACTGCTGTGAAATTGTACTCTAATTGTGTATTTTTGCACTCGTTTCTTGTTTATTGGCAGTCAATTTCTTCTCACATTTTTGTAAGATTTATGTGAGGTGTAAGATGGTGCCCACGCCGTGCGACTCTCTGTCTGCTGATCCCAGAAGTGGATTTGCAAACACGCATTATAATTGCTCCACTTTAAAACCTCTCCTCCAACAGCAGCATTTCTTACTCTCTGGTTTCTTCATCCTGTATCTGAACACTGTGGACAGCTTGATTGTAATCAGTCATGTATAGTCCTTCCGCTGACTGGTTAGCATGCAACAAAAAAGCTTTTCACTGTATCACAGAATATATGCCAATAAACTAAACTACACTAGAAACATATAAACATAGAAACAGAAAATAGCTGCAGAAATAGGCCACTCCGCCCTTCCATCCAGCACCACCATTCACTATGATCATGGCTGATCATCCAAAATCAGTACTGTTCCTGCTTTATCCCCATATCCCTTGATTCCTTCCGCCGTAAGAGCTAAATCTAACTCTAAACTATACTCAGTGTAATTTATGTCTAATTCATGTTTTGTGCATTGTCTGAGCCGTTGTGCCTGCAATGCTGATGCAAACAAACCTTTCATTGTGCCTTTTCATTCTAAAGGGCCTGTTCCACTTAGGCTATTTTTTAGGCGACTGCAGGCGACTAGGCTGTTGCCACATGGTCGCCGGGGTGTCGCCTGTATGGTCGTGAGTAGTCTCCTCAATCACCAAAGAGTCAGAGCGTCTTTCTGGTCGCCACTGGATTTTCAAGAGATTTTCGGAGGCAGTCGGAGACAGTCGGAGACAGTCGGAGACAGTCGGAGACAGTGGGTTTGACGCTAATGAGCGTAGCTTGACGTCTCCTGACATATGTGCAGTCATGGTTGTTGCCAGGTTAACATAGTGTTGAGCTTCAGCTGTTGGAATAACTTAAGTCACGCACAGTGATTAAGATCCAAAGACTTTATTAACGTTACAGCACAGGTAACTTCATCTTAGGTCATAACTCCAAAGTGAGAGAGAAAGGGCAGAGGAGCTTTCTGTTAAACTAATGGGTACAAAGTATGACTCATAACATGAGTGACACTGATATACATCCTTCCTCGTAAAGAATTAAATGTCAGTACAAAACCATTGACTAAATAAGGCATGCATAGCAGTTGATAATAAGCAGGAGGGAAGTCGAACATAGCCCGGGTACTTCACCGTGGGCTTGCAAACACGACCAACACATGTGTGATAAAAACCATCTCCGTTTTTCCTGACTGGTGGTTTCACAGGTGACGGAGATTGAACCAGCGGAGATTCCCGGTGATGAAACAGGGGACTGTGGCACGGGCGGAGGGACGTCGCCACTGGCAAAGCAGCCGCTCCAGTAGCGGGTTGTTGTGCTGGTGTAGGCGGATCAATGCCGCTGGACACAGATGGAGTACACTAGTACAATCGGGATAATAGGGAGGTGGAGCTGGCTCATTCACAGGCAGGATATGTTGTCTGTTATCAGCACTGACCAGATATGAGCGTAGCTCAGAAGTAGTTTCATAAATTACACCAATACGGTCATGGCCTTTGTCAGTTTGCAAACGAACCACCTGCCCCTTGGTTAATGGCGGCAGCGGCCTACTTGTTTTGTCATACCACAGTTTTTGAATGTCATGCTTTTGTTGCAACCTGGACTGGACTTCTGATGGTGGAGCCAACTGTGGGATCAATGCCTGATCCACCAGAGGCACCATAGCTCGGGTCTGCCTCGACAATAAACGTTGAGCAGGTGAACCCAAAATGGGGTCGCAGGACATGTTGCATAAGTTGAGTAGATCCGGGAACACGTCGGAATTAGCTCTGTATGATCATTCCATGAGCTGTTTGGCACTCTTGACAGCTCGTTCTGCTAGCCCATTTGACTGTGGATATTCAGGGCTGCTGGTGATGTGGCGAAAACCCCAGCATGCAGCAAACACCTTGAAATGTTGGCTGGTAAATTGATTGCCGATATCAGATAACAGTATGCACGGAATTCCGAGATCTGCAAAATGGCGAGCAAGCTTCGAGACTACCCCATGACTGCGAAGAAAATCAATGTCAAACCATCCAGAATACGAATCGACAAGTACCAGGTACTGCTTGCCATGCCATTCATATGTTAGTTGCCACTGAAGACCAGGGGAGGGCATGAGCTGGATGTGAAGGAAGTGGTTGCTTTTGTTGATGAGGTGCCAAGCTGTTACACACTGCCCAGGATGACACATTCTCGGTGTTGTATTCGGCCATGCCAGGCCAGTAAAACATGTTTCTTACCCGTAGGAATGGTGGCTTCAGCGCCTGGGTGTCCTGCATGGACAGCGTTAAAATACTTGCTGTGCAGCAAAGCAGGGACCACAGCCTTACGTCCTTTTATAATAATGCCATCCTGCAGCACTAGCTCATCGCAGACGGCAAAGAAAGGACGAACTGGCAGCGGAACGTTGGAGTGTTTGTCTGGCCAGCCGCACCTAATGACGGCGGCGAGCGACCGTAAAGTACTGTCAGCAGTAGTGTGGGCAACCAAGTCCTCCACACAAGACGAGGGAATATGATAAAGTCATTATCAGGTGAGGACCGACCCTCATTAGTCTTCCAGGGTGCACGCAAGAGAGTGTCAGCCAGGTGCATATCCTTACCACGTTTGTAGGTCAGAACAATGTCATATTTTTGAAGTTGCAGCAGCATCCACTGTCCGAAGATAAAGTCGTGAAATTTCTTGCAGACAAAAACAACCGCCAACAGCTCTTTCTCAATTTGTGCATATCGTTGTTCTGTGTCAGTCATAGTGCGTGAGGCATAGGCAACAGGCTTATTGCCGCTACCGTCATTTTGAAGACATGCTGCGCCTAGTCTGTGTTGTGAAGCATCACAAGTCAGTGTGACCGGTCGTTTAAGATCAAAATAGGCGAGAGTAGGTGCACAAGACAACTGCTGCTTAAGAGTGTCAAACACTCTCTGCTGTTGCTCATGCCAGGTCCATCAGTGTCCATTGTGAGTAAGCTGGCTCAACGGGGCTGATATTTCACTGAAGTCCGGAATAAATTTGCTCAAGTATTTAACCATGCCAAGGAATCTCTGCAGACCGAGCACATCTGTGGGTGCTGGGAGCTCCTTGATGGCACTGGTTTTCGCCTGATCCATTTTTAGGCCATCCTTATTGAACACATGGCCTATGTATTTCACCTCACTTACTCTGAATTTGCATTTTTGAGGGTTTAGCTTGAGGTTAATGGCCTTGGCGTGATCCAGGACCTATGTCAGATTAGCATTGTGTTCTTCGACAGTTCGTCTAGCAACGAGGATGTTATCCACTACACTGTAGCATGGGTAACCTGCAAACAACTGCTCCATAGCTCGTTGAAATAATTCACTAGCAGAGCTTATGCCAAAAGGCATGCAAAGAAATCTGTAACGCTCAAACGGTGTGCTGAAGGTGGTTAACCTGGAGGAGTTGTGTTCCAGCGAAATCTGCCAGAATGAACTCTTGGCATCTAGAACAGTGAATATAGTTGCCTCAACCGTCTGCGCTGCAATCTCGTCCACAGTGCGCATGGGATAGTGAGGTTGTTTAATGGCTGTGTTTAACTTCTTAGGAGTGATACAAATCCGTATTTCGTCTTTATTCTTTGTTGCCACAACCATGGTGGAAACCCAATCCGAGGGATCAGCAACGGGAGCAATCACACCTGGAAACACCATTCTGTTGAGTTATCTTTGAACACAGTCCCGCATAACATGGGGAATCTTGTGAGCTGGACGGACAACTGGAATTCCCTCAGGGTTAATCGTAATTGTATACTTGACAGGCAACCTGCCCAGCTTGTCGTCAAACAAAGTTTTTTTTATTGTGACAGGATTGGTTGGCTAAAATTACAGGTTGTAGTCAGATGACAAAAAGAAGGGCTGAAAGAGACAAGTTCCAGGTCGTGACATGCGTCGGCACCCAGCAGAGATGGCACATCCTCCCGAATGACATAGAAACTCAGGTTGTGGACACGTGAGTTAAGACAGCAGCGTAACTCGACTTGCCCGATAGGGTGCACAGTCTCTGGCTTCGGAAAAAGAACAAATGCCTCTCCATGACCAACTTAGTACGTAACTCACATAATTGTCAGAATTTGTGTAGTAGGCAGTCAGGGTCTCGGCTAGGCTCAGCGGGAGCAATCTGGATACCAGCCGGGCCAAATCTAGCCAGTTCATAATGAAATCTTCTGGCACATCGAGCAGCTTCTGTGCCTGCTAGATTAAGAAGAATTGATGCTCGAACACCGGGAGCAGCAGAAAGGCGAGCGGCTTCAATTGAGAAATCTTCAAATATGCGCTACTGTTCTGCGAGGTCCTCGTCAAACACCAGGATCTCTTGTTTTCTGAGAGCAGAAGCCATAGTAATATATACTGGAGAAAACAACAAAGTAAAATAAAAGCAATATCATTAAGCAAGGAATGAGTCCATACACTCTGACACCATGTTGAGCTTCTGTTGTTGGAATAACTTAGGTCACGCACAGTGATTAAGATCCAAATACTTTATTAGCGTTACAGCATAGCTAACTTCATCTTAATACGTAACTGCAAAGTGAGGGAGAAAAGGCAGAGGAGCTTTCTGTGGGCATAACTACAAAGCATGACTCCATTTTAAGTAGGACTGCAAACTCCGACCTCCAACTAACGTTACTGCGCCATTCTACTGTTTTTTTTTCATTTTTCCTTCCTCCCACAATATGTAATATGTAAAAGAATATGTTATTCTGTTCCATTATAACCATATAACCATATAACAATTACAGCATGGAAACAGGCCATCTCGACCCTTCTAGTCCGTGCCGAACACATAATCTCCCCTAGTCCCATATACCTGCGCTCAGACCATAACCCTCCATTCCCTTCCCATCCATATAACTATCCAATTTATTTTTAAATGATAAAAACGAACCTGCCTCCACCACCTTCACTGGAAGCTCATTCCACACAGCTACCACTCTCTGAGTAAAGTTCTGTTTGTAGTTTGTTTGTTTGTTTGTTTGATTTTTGCACAAAGTCCGCTAGCATTACCACTTTCATTTCACTGCACACCTCGTATGTGTATGTGATGAATAGTACATCAGGATCTGGGGGGTCCTTGTTCATCAGTCAATGAAAGTAAGCATGCAGGTACAGCAGGCAGTGAAGAAAGTGAATGAACAAGAGGAGTTGAGTATTGGAGCAAAGAGGTTCTTCTGCAGTTGTACAGGGCCCTAGTGAGACCACACCTGGAGTATTGTGTGGAGTATTTGTTCCCCTAACTTGAGGAAGGACATTTTTGCTAATGAGGGAGTGCAGCGTAGGTTTACAAGGTTAATTCGCAGGATGGCGGGACTGACATACGCTGAGAGAATGGAGCGGCTGGGCTTGAATACTCTGGAATTTAGAAAGATGAGGGGATCTTATTGAAACATACAAGATTATAAGGGGTTTGAACATTCTAGAGGCAGGAAACATGTTCCTGCTGTTCAGGGAGTCCAGAACCAGCGGCCACAGTTTAAGAATAAGGGATAAGCCATTTAGAACGGAGATGAGGAAACACTTTTTCACCCAGAGAGTTGTGTGTCTGTGGAATTATCTGCCTCAGAGGGCGGTGGAGGCCGGTTCTCTGGATACTGTCATGAAAGAGCTAGATAGGTTTCTTAAAGATAGTGAAGTCAGGGGATATGGGGAGAAGGCAGGAACGGGGCAGTGATTGGGGGTGATCAGCCATCATCACATTGAATGGCGGTGCTGGCTCGAAGGGCCGAATGACCTACTCCTGTACCTATTGACTATTGTTTATTGACTATTGTCTAAACTAAACTCAGACATCTGAAGAAAAGTCTGAAGAAGGGTTCTGACCCAAAACTTTACGTATTCCTTTTCTCCAGAGATGCAGCCTGTCTTGCTGAGTTACTCCAGCATTTTGTGTCTAACTTAGGCGCGGCGGCACAGTGGCTTAGAGGTAGAGTTGCTGCCTCACAGTGCCAGAGACCTGGGTTCAATTTTGACTATGGGTGTTGCCTGTGTGGAATTTGTACGTTCTCCCCGGGGCCTGCGTGGGTTTTCTCAGGGTGCTCGGGTTTCCTCCCACACTCCAAAGACATTCAGGTTTGTAGACTAATTTGCTTGGTAAGATTGCAAATTGTCCCTAGTTTGAGTAGGATGGTGTTAGTTTGTGGGGATTGCTGGTCGGCCTGGACTCGGTGGGCCTAAGGGCCTGTTTCTGTGCTCTATCTCTAAACAAAAACTAAACTAAACTTCGGTGTTTCCATTTTGACCTCAGTTCCGAGGCTCTAAGTTGCTTTGTCATTGTGAAACGACAGGAGATGGGTGTGTTGTCCGAGACAATACTAATAAGCACTTAATATTCTCTGAAAAAAAAGTTTCAAGGGCAGTTTACTGAAAGGCAGAAAGTTGTGAGTGGATGTAAATGCATGGTATATCTGCAGAAGAGGAAATATCACAGAAACCACTTTCACAAACTAATTGGTGAACATCCCGACAGAGTACAGAGTGCAAACATTCCCATCTGGCTCTTGCTAAATCAACAAGTCCGCATTGTTGCTGCAGTCATCTTACATTAGATATTAATATGCTAAACCTTTACTTCATGACATGAGTTCAGTGTAATTATATATTCTATCATTTAATACCCAAGTGTTGGCCCAATATAGATTATCTCATCTTCTTGGTAAGCAGCAGACAATGCATTCTTGGATATTTATTTTGCCTTTTTATAATTAATTTTGCAGAAGAATCGGTCATTTTCTATGGGTAAAGATAAATGTAGAATCGTATTTGAAGCTGGCATTTCAGGCCAAGCTTGATAGGTGCAAAGTGCAACAGGCAACATGCATGTACAATGTATTGTTTTGTATTGTTGTAGTCCACAGTTGATGCTGGATTACCAATTGAAAAGTGACGGTGAAGCAGGAACACTATAGGAAAACTGGAGGACTACCCAGCCCAGAGCCTGGGGCTTAACTGGATTGGAAGCCCCTCCAGTAGACCGAGAGCGTGGGCGGACCAGACTTTGGACTTTGGACATAGCACCAAAACATGGCGGCGCCCGCATGTGTAAATATGCAAAAAGAATTTCCCAGTGCAGTCGCACATTTCACCCATAGAGCATCATTGAACCATTGGTCATTGACAGGGAGGTGGGATGGTCAACCTCCCTGGTGGGATGGCTGTTAATTGGTGTTGGAGTTCATGAGATTAGAACATTTAAAGGCTGTTTCTTAGAAGGCAGCATTAAGAATTTTGAGTGCTTCTGATATCAACCAGTGGCTCAAATGAATGGAAACTCTGCAATAAACATATTGAAATCAATTTGAGATACTTAAAGAGATCAAACAAACATTGCATCGTAAGCAACGATCTAAATCAGCGTAATCTCTGTTTACTCTCAGTGAAGCCTACTCTTTAGTTTAGTTCAGTTTAGTTTAGAGATACAACGTGGAAACGGGCCCTTCGGCCCACCGAGTCTCCTCTGGGCAGCGATCCCCGCACACTTACACTATCCTGCACACATTACAGACAACTTACATCTCTACCAAGCCAATTAACCTACAAACCTGTACGTCTTAAGAATGTGGGGGGAAACTGAAAATCTCTGCAAAAACCCACACTGCTCACGGGGAGAACGTACAATCTCTGTACAGACAGTACCTGTAGTCAGGATCGAACCCGGTCTCCTGCTCTGTAAGGCAGCAACTCTACCGCTGTGCCACCATGCCACCCCTGTAGTATGGCACTACAATCAATGCACTTTTGTACTTATCTATGACTGTGCTTATCTATAGTATGATATTAATGGATTATATGAAAAACAAATAATTTTCCAGTACCCAATTACATGGGTACATGTGACAATAATTCATCATCACCATTATATGCCTCCTCCACTACATCATAGAGAGTTCAGATTCCAACCATTATCAGGGTGAAAATAATCTCTCTTAGATTCCCTCTAAACCTCCTAACATTTACCTTAAATCTATTCCCTTTGATCTTAGGCACCTCTGCTTTGGAGGACTTAAGATACAGCTACATTTCTCAGAAATGCATTTTGTTTCAGAGCAATTGCCCACAGACAATAAATGTATTAGCTAGTGATGGCTATATCACAGGAATAACTGCACTAAAGGAATGCACAATGTGGTGAATATGTACACAGGCATGACAATCATTTTTACTTTCAGGGCAATCACTAGACCCATCACAATGGAGCCACAAATGAACAAATTATAGGTTGTGATGATCAGTGGATTCAAATGGGTCCGAGCAATAACACAGTGGAGACACAAGGAGCTGCAGATACTGGTTTACTAAAAAATACACCAAATGCTGGAGTAACTCAGTGGGCCAGGCAGCATCTCTGGAGAACATGGATAGGTGTAGTTTTTGGTTGACCCCCATCTTCAGCCAGAGTGATTTGTGGAATAACAAGCATTTCTTTCTCACAGAAATTGTAACCATAACAAGAAGGAATCTCAACTAAATAGCCAACTGAGGAAAGTTAATGGCTTGTCGAGGAGCATCAAAGTCAGCTGTTGCTGAAAAAAAAACATTTTACAACATTTAGTTTAGAGATACAGTGCGGAATCAGGCCTTTCGGCCCATTGAGTCTACGCCAACCAGCGTTCCCCGCACACTAACACTATCCTACACACACTAGGGGCAATATACAATTATACCACGTCAATTTCCCTCCAAAATTGTGCGCCTTTGAAGTGTGGGAGGAAACTGGAGATCCCGGAGAAAACCATGCAGCTCACAGGGAAAATGTACAAACTCTGTACAGACTGTACCCGTAGTCAGGATCGAACTCGGGACTCTGGCGCTATGAGGCAACAACTCTACCACTGCACCACCGTGCCACCACGGTGTACATTGTACTCACCATATACACATAGATTTCTGATTGACAATGTGGGAATTCAGACCTGATGGAGGTTGTCAATTGCTGTCCATCCCATTAGAAATTCAGGGATACTCTGAAAACCCAGAGACCCGGGTTTGATCCTGACTACATGTTGTGTCTGTATGGAGTTAGTACGTTCTCCCCATCACTTGCATGGGTTTTCTCTGGGTGCTCCGGTTTCTCCCCACACTCCAAAAATGTACAGGTTTGTAGGTTAATTGGCCTGGTAAATTATGCTTAGTGTGTGTAGGATGATAGTGTTAGTGTACGGGGGACTCGGTGGGCCGAAGGGCCTGTTTCCGCGCTGTATCTTTAAACTAAACTAAACTAAACTAAACTCAACTAAATAATCTCCAGCAAGTTCTCCAATTATCACCTCATCTCTTCCTTTATTATCTGTCATATCAACTTTCCTTTACATTTCCTGGTGTTACTCATTGCTGTGAAATTGCAAAAGCCAATACAGCAGCAATATTAGCTTGACTTGAGAAGCAATACTTGTGAAGCTGAACTGACTATTGCCATTAGATAGGAAGGAACATCACCATGATGTTCCAGTCAGTTATCTCCATTACCACATGATACAGCAAAGAGGAGCTGTCAAACTCATCCTCCCTGGGAAATGATTGAGGGTGGATAGGGTGAAATTATACTGGTCATACAATAAAACAGCACGATATGGAAATGACAGGAAAGTGAAGAGCGTGAGACGCTTTCCTGAGATAACGCAGGAAAAAGAATTGCGATATGAAGAATGGAATTTCTGAGCAACAATGTAAAGAAGATCTAATGAATAGTGTTCTTTGAACAAGCCAAATATTTCATTTGGATTTACAGAGGATCAAATATCTATTTAAGTTGGGCTGATACAGAAGGAAGTGAAATCAAAGCTTGGTGTTTGACAAGGCTGATAGAAACAATTTATTCAGCTTTCAATATGGTTTCACTTAGATTTGTATAGGAAGGAACTGCAGGTAGATACAAAACGCTGGAGCAACTCAGCGGGTCAGACAGCATCTCTGGAGAAAAGGAACGGGTGATGCTTGAGGTCGAGACCCTTCTTTAGAAATGTAGATGCAGGTTTACACTGAAGATAGACACAAAATGCTGGAGTAACTCAGCAGTACAGGTAGCATCTCTGGAGAATAGGAATGAGTCCCTTGACTCTGTCCAAGAACCACGATAGTCCTTATAGGTGAGGCAGAGGTTCACTTGCACTTCTTCCAATATCATCTACAGCATCTGTAGTCAGTCCCTCTCTCTGCCTGTAGGCGTGGACTCCTATGTGGGAGGAGAGAAGTCAGAGGGGTGAAAACAGTTGAAAACTGAGGAATTTGGTTTGTAAATTGCTAATTTAGGCAATTTATCAGTCAATATAAGCAAGACTGCTCTTAGGGGGCGGCAGTGAGTGAGCGGTCTTGTGAGGGAAGTGCCCTGTGAGTAAAGTGTGAGTCTTTGGCTCGAGAGTCTCAGGAGAGGAGGCTACGCAAAACGCTGAGATACGATAGAAGGAGATGTCAGGCAAGCTGATTCAGTGTGAATGCTTGCAGTATGTGGGAGGTCAAGGACACTGCTGGTGCCTCTGGCTGCTACAAATGTGGCAAGTGCATCCAGGTAGAGCTCCTGAAGGACCGTGTTGGGGAACTGGAGAAACAAGTGGATGGCCTCAGGTTCGTCCGAGAAACAGAGTCGTTCCTTGACAGGTCCTACAGTAAAATTGTTACACCTAAGGTACTGGAAGAGAGAAGGTGGGAGACAGTGAGAAAGGGAGGGAAGCATGGAATGCCAACGTCCCCGGGTGTTGTACCTCTTGTGAACAGGTTCACCCACTTAGAAGCTGTCGGAACAGAAGACGTTTTAGCACTGAGCGGCGGACTGGCTTGCGATGCGAATAGGGCTGTTGAGCCAAAGCCAAAAAGGCCAAAGTCGGGCAACGCCATTGTAGTGGGAGGTACGGACAGGGGTTTCTGCGGCAACAGACAGGATTCAAGGATGTTGTGCTGCCTTCCTGGTGCCAGGATCCAGGATGTCACGGACAGAGTGCAGAAAATCCTCAAGGGCGAAGGTGAACAGCCGGAAGTGGTAGTGCATGTCGGCACAAACGATGTCGGATAGAAGGGGATGAATATTCTGCAGCGTGACTTTAGAGAGCTCGGAAAAATGCTGAAAAGCACGACCTCCAGGGTTGTTATCTCCGGTTTGCTTCCAGTTCCTCGTGCTGGCGAAAGCAGGAACAGGGAGATACGGGACCTGATTGTGTGGCTGAGGAACTGGTGCACAGGGCAGGGATTTAGATTCTTAGATCACTGGGATCTGTTTTGGAGTAAGGGGGAACTCTACAAAAGGGACGGATTGCATCTTAACAGGTGGGGGACCAGCATTCTGGCAGGCAGGTTTGCCACTGCTACACGTGTGGTTTTAAACTGAATAAGGGGGGTGGGTTGTCAAATGGGATAGTTGAGGATGGTGTTACAGGGAAAGGGTTTCTTAAATGTGTGAGCGGAGAGACAGAGGGGTGTAAAATGAGGATAGAAGCAATAGGTAGCAAGGTGAAAAGTAAAAGTGGCAGGCAGACAAAACCCGGGCAAAAATCAAAAAGGGCCACTTGTCAACATAATTGTATAAGGGGTAAGAGTGTTGTAAGAACAAGCCTGAAGGCTTTGTGTCTCAATGCAAGGAGCATTCGTAATAAGGTGGATGAGTTGAATGTGCAGATAGCTATTAATGACAATGATGTATTGGGATCACGGAGACATGGCTCCAGGGTGACCAAGGCTGGGAGCTGAACATCCAGGGATATTCAATATTCAGGAGGAATAGACAGAAAAGGAAAGAAGGTGGGATAGCATTGCTGGTTAGAGAGCAGATTAACGCAATAGAAAGGAAGGACATCAGCTTGGAGGATGTGGAATCGATATGGGTAGAGCTGCGAAACACTAAGGGGCAGAAAACGCTAGTGGGAGTTGTGTACAGTCCACCTAACAGTAATAGCAGAGTTGGGGATGGCATCAAACAGGAAATTAGACATGCGTGCAACAAAGGTAAAACAGTTATAATGGGTGACTTCAATCTACATATAGATTGGGTGAATCAAATTGGCAAGGGTGCTGAGGAAGAGGATTTCTTGGAATGTATGCAGGATAGTTTTCTAAACCAACATGTAGAGGAATCGACGAGAGAGCAGGCTCCACTGTCAGAGTGAGGCCATACACAAATTGCAGGAACAACAGCTCATATTTTGCTTGGGCAACTTACACCCCAGCGGTATGAATATTGATTTCTCTAACTTGAAGTAGTCCTTGAATCACATCTCTCTCCATCCCTCCCCCACCCTAGTGCTCCTACTAGTTTTACTGACCTCCTGATAAATGTTATTGTTTGTATGCCCTGTTGTCACCTTCCCTTCAGCTAACAATGAACCATTCTACATTGCCTTGATCATCGTCTGCTTTGATCTGTCCTTTGCACACCTTACATGTTCCTTGTACCCTTCGATGTCTCTAGTTCCCCCCTCTCCTGACTCTCAGTCTGAAGAAGGGTCTTAACCCAAAATGTCATCCATTACTTCTCTCCTGAGATGCTGCCTGTCGTGCTGAGTTACTCCAGCATTTTGTCTCTATCTTCATTTAGATTTGTTCAGCTTTAGAAATTGTTTTAGATTACTAGAATAAAATCATCAAGGGGCAGATGCTGAACATCATATCATGTAACTATTAAAACTCTGTGTGTGTGTGTCATTTCGCCTTTGAAACGTATCTCCTCGAAAACCAGACGCTGAAATGGGGATATTTTTACATATTTTTGTAGCGTTTTTCCTTATAATATTAGAAATCATTTCGGCTTTGAATCACATTTTCGCAAAAACCAGACGCCGAAACAGAGACATTTTTACATATTTGGAGATTTACTTTATGATTTAAAAAATCAACTTCTCTGTATATTTGGTTCATTATTTCCTGAGTTTTTACTAAAATTATTCACCAATCTGACTTTTTTCCCCCAAATAACCGCTGGCCAGCTGACGTCACAATGCCTTTGCCAGTGCCCCCCTCCCCCCCGGCTCTGTATTAAAGAAGTTGCTGTCAACACACAGGCGCACTGTTTTCCACGAGTTACGTCACCCCCCCCCCCCCCCCCGCACCCCTGTTCTTCAAAAGGCGCAGAAAGAACAAGCAAGTTCTGCAGATCCCAAGGTCACCTGAGTTCACCAGATGTCACCAGAGGTCACCGGCGCTCGCCGGCTTGATTTTGTGATGTCACGCCCCTCCACCGCCCCCACCCTCTCGCTGTTAACCGCACGCACTACCAGTCGTGTCGCTCGCAAGGCCTTTGAAAATACCCACCCTGTCTACTTGCTGACACTGCAATGTGAGAGCGAGTGATTATTGCACTCACTTCTGACGACGCGCGCCACCCCCCATCCCCTCAAACTCTCCCCCACTCCCTTTCCGCCCCCCTCATGCTCCCTCTTGTCCCCCCTCTCGTCCCCCCTCTCTTACCCACCTACCCCTCTGTTCCTCTGTCCCCTTCTCTACCTGTGTCCCTCCCTCTGCCTCTGTGTCCCTCTCTGCCCCTCCCTGTCCCTCTGTCCATCTCTCTGTCCATCTCTCTGTCCATCTCTCTGTCCCTCTGTGTCCCCCTCTGTCCCCCTCTGTCCCCCTCTGTCCCCCTCTCTGTCCCCCTCTCTGTCCCCCTCTCTGTCCCCCTCTCTGTCCCCCTCTGTGTCCCCTGTGTGTGTCCCTCTGTGTCCCTCTGTGTCCCTCTC
Organism: Leucoraja erinaceus; assembly: GCF_028641065.1. NCBI lineage: Eukaryota > Metazoa > Chordata > Chondrichthyes > Rajiformes > Rajidae > Leucoraja > Leucoraja erinaceus. Next base: position 4,050,898 of record NC_073402.1, on the reverse strand, counting down.
CGTGCTTCTGTGTCCCTCTCTGCCCCCCCCCCCCCCTCCCAAGCCACGCCTGCAATTTGGGGGCTATGCGGGAGGGGATGGGGCTGGGGATGGTGTAAAAGGAGTGAATTAATTATATTAATATAATAGCAATGGGGGGGTTGGTTTGTGGGGGGGTGGGGGGGGGGGGGGGGGGGGGGAGATCATGTGGAAGCAGTTAGGCTGTATGATGTCATAGAACATAGATCATAGAACAAAGAACATAGAACATAGATCATAGAATAAAGAACATAGAACATTGGTCATGGAACATGGAACACAGCCAATATAACATGGAACATAAAACATAGAACGTGTTACATGGAATATAGAATGTCGAAGAGTACAGCACAGGAACAGGCCCTTCGGCCCAAAATGTTTGTGCCAAACACAATGCTCTTGCTGAGTCTGCTGTACACTGTTTATGTCTCGCTCGTGTGAGAGACAGGATGATTGAATTGTGAGGAACAGGATGATTAAACCACCACAGCTCTCGTTAAGGCACTGATAACAGTGTACTAAAACAGAGATAAGTTCTACAAACTGCGGTAATTGCGAGGGGGCTGCCTACACGGCCAGAAAGTGTTTCTATGAGTCATGTAGATAGCTTACTGCGCCTGCTTAATGAAGAAATGAATATTACAGAAACGACCAGGATCGTGAAACTGCTAATTACCATGCACATGCGATGTATGATCTGGGAGGTACAGGGGCGTTCCGGGCAGAATGTGCAGCTCAGAGCTCTAATTGGAAGGAGCCAGAAGGGGAGGGGATTCAACGGAATTGTGTGGTATAAGGAGAAGGATTTTCTGTGTCTCGGTGTGTCTCGGATTGGGAGACACCCGGCTCTGCAGACTCGTAAATAAAATAATTTCTTGTCTCCACGACTTTGACTCTGGCATCGTGATTGTGAGCACTGAGTTACATCTCACACTCGCAAAGAGTCAGGTGGGTACGGCAACACTATTAATAACCTTCAGCCAGGACGTTAGTCTGATCCTTCTTCATTGCCACACTTTACTTCTCAATTAACAGGACTGGAAGTTGCACTCCTGGAGTTGACTTTGTCGACTGATCTTGAGTGAGTGTTGCATGAATGTGAACTAGTCCACTACTGCAAGCCACTGACTACTTTATTTTAGTTTACTTTAGTTTAATTTAGAGATACAGCTTGGTAATAGACCCTTTGGCCCACCGAGTCTGTGCCGACCACCCATCACCCATACACCAGCTCTATCAGACACATGACGGGTGATTTACTAAAGCCAATTAACCTACAAACCTGTGTGTTTTTGGAAAGTGGGAGGTACCTGAACACCTGGAGAAAAGTCCTACGGTCACGAAGAGAACGTACAAACTCCATACAGACAGCACCTGCAGTCAGGATGGAAGCCGAGTCTCTGGAGTTGTGAAGCAGCAATTCTGCCACAGCGCCACCGTGCCGCCCAGGGCTGGTTGATTCTGTGTTTGGTGAGGGTTGGTGCACGATTTCTAATTTCTATGTGGTGATGCTGAAGCCAAGGTTGCCAAGGGCACTGGGAAATTTGTCCCAGTTTCCCTGCACATCAGTTCCTGAGCTTGCACTGAGTAAATTGCCATCAGCAAAGCAGTCCCTGGAGGTGGTTTCTCACACGTTGGCTTTGGCTGACAGTCTCCTTAGGTTAAAAATAGCAATATAATTCTACGGTAGATTCTTTAGATTTTGGACCACCGAGAGCGGGGGGGGGGAGGGGGGGGGGAGTGACCCGACGGATGGTCACTGAGATCCAAGGTGCACCTGGCAGGGGAAGGGACGACCCAGCATATCTTCTGCCACATGCGGCGACAGGTAGAAGATAGGACTGTTGGGTGACTTTTGTAATATTATCAATGTCAGAAACCTGGCGACACTTGCGTAGGTGTGGTCTGCTGTAGGATTTTACCATGTGGTTTGCAAAACAAAGCATTTCAATTAATCTAGGTATTATTGACAATAAAGTATCATTAAATCATTGATTTATACTTTATAGACAATAGGTGTAGGAGTAGGCCATTCGGCCCTTCTATTCAATGTGATCATGGCTGATCATCCACAATACCCCATTCCTGCCTTCTTACCATATCCATTGACTCTGCTATCTTTAAGAGTTCCATATAACTCTATATAGGGACACAGTGCAGAAATAGTCTCTTCGGCCCACTTAGTCCGTGCCCACCAGTGACCACCCCGTACATCAGCACTATCCTACACACGAGGAACAATTTGCAACTGTATAGAATCCAATAAGCCTACAAACCTGCATATCCTTCTAGTTTGAGAGAAAACCGAAGCACCCGGAGAAAACCCAACTGGTCATGGGGAGAACATTAATCGCCTTTGCTGTGACCGGTCATTTTCATTGACTCATTGGGGGAAAAAAACGTAAGCAGGAGTTTTCAGAACCAAGGATAACCGACTAGTAATGTTCAAGGTTACACAAAAAAAGCTGGAGAAACTCAGCGGGTGCAGCAGCATCTATGGAGCGAAGGAAATAGGCAACGTTTCGGGCCGAAACCCTTCTTCAGACTGATCGGGGGCGGGGGTGGGTGGAAACAAGAAAGGAAAAAGGAGGAGGAGCCCGAAGGCTGGGGGGATGGAAGGAGACAGCAGGGGGGCTGAGGAAGGGGAGGAGACAACAAGGACTAACAAAATTGGGAGAATTCGATGTTCATGCCCCCAGGATGCAGACTCCCCAAGCGGAATATGAGGTGCTGTTCCTCCAATTTCCGGTGCTGCTCGCTGTGGCCATGGAGGAGACCCAGGACAGAGAGGTCGGAGACGGAGTGGGAGGGGGAGTTGAAGTGCTGAGCCGCCGGGAGGTCAGCTTGGTTATTGCAGACCGAGCGGAGGTGTTCGACGAAACGATCGCCCAACCTCCGCTTGGTCTCACCGATATAGATCTGCTGACATCTAGAGCAGCGGACGCAATAGATGAGGTTGGAAGAGATGCAGGTAAACCTCTGTCGCACCTGGAATGATTGCTTGGGTCCTTGAACGGAGTCGAGGGGGGGGGTAAAGGGACAAGTGTTGCACCTCTTCGGGTTGCAGGGAAAGTGCCCGGGGAGGGGGTGGGACCGAGAGGGAAGGGAAGAATTGACAAGGGAGTTATGGAGGGAGCGGTCTTTGCGGAAGGCAGATATGGGGGGAGATGGGAAGATGTGGCGAGTGGTGGGGTCACGTTGGAGGTGGCGAAACTGACGGAGGATTACTTTTTGTATGTGACGGCTGGTGGGGTGAAAGGTGAGGACTAGGGGGACTCGGCCCTTGTTGCGAGTGCGGGGATGGGGAGAGAGAGCAGTGTTGCGGGGTATGGAAGAGACCCTGGTGCGAGCCTCATTTATGGTGGAGGAGGGGAACCCCCGTTCCCTGAATAATGAGGACATTTCAGATGTCCTGGTGTGGAACGCCTCATCCGTGGAGCAGATGCGGCGTAGACGGAGGAGTTGGGAGTAGGGGATGGTAGTAATGTTAAATGTCTGCCGAACTTCACAGCTGTGTATCTCTGGCTTATTAAAAGTTGTTTGCCTTCTTAAAAGATGTCTCCACCCCTTCTCCCCCTTTCTCCCTACCTCTCACCCATTCTCCCCCCTCTCCCCCCTTATCCCCCTTCTAAAGGACTTTCCGTACACTGTGCTAGCTCTCTTAATTACAGCACCAACCTTCCTATTCATCACGGTGTGTGTCTGTATCACCTTGGCTTTGTACCATGTGAATTTCTGACAGCGCTCCCCCGCTTGCCCTGACCCCCACGTTTGCGATGTGTGTGTGTGTGTGCGTGCGTGTGCGTGCGTGTGCGTGTGCGTGTGCGTGTGTGTGTGTTTCAGTTCCCATTTTTTCAGGCGAATGCCGGCAACTTGACAGTCGGCGGCAGTCCGCTGAAAATTCACCTAAGAGAGACAGGCCCATAAGTCAGCAACTCTACCACTGCCCCATCAGACAGCATTGTAGACAGCATCATGCTGAGCACACCAGTGGTGACTGGAATTGGGACTAAAGACCTTCCATCATCCAGTAGTCTGGCCATCATATCATCAGGACATTTTTGATGAAAACTTTGCGCCGACCATGCTGTGGCACGATTTTCCAATTGCCTTCACAGCAAAGAGTATCGAAGGCTTTAGTGAGATCGACAAAGGTGGTGAGCAATCTGCGGCTTTGTTGGTGTCACTTCTACTGGAGATGTCTAGCTGTGAAGATCATGTCCACTGTTCAAAAAGACAGCACGGTGGGGCAGCGGTCGAGTTGCTGCCTTACATGGGTTTGATTCTGAATACGGGTGCTGTCTGTACAGTATGTCCATTCTCACCGTGACCGCGTGGGTTTTCTCCGGGGACTACGATTTTCTCCCACACTCCAAAGACATACAGATTTGTAGGTTAATTAGCTTTGGTATAAGTGTAAATTGTTCCCAGTATGCAGGATCATGTTAGGGTATAGGGTAATCGCTGGTCGGTGTGAACTTGGTGGGCCGAAGGGCCTGTTTCCTCACTGCATCGCTAAAGTCCAAAGTCTAAAAGTAAAAGTCGAAAGAGATTCCACTGATTATATTCTCAGTAAGTTACTGGTTCACAACGGGAGTATTCATGAGATATGATTGAAGAATGGGTCGACTGGTCTTGTATTCGCTGGAATTTAGAAGAAAGAGAGGAGATCTTATGGAACCATATTACATTCTTAAAGGATTGGACAGGCTAGATGCAAGAAAATCTTCCCGATGTTGGGGGGGGGGGGGAATCAGAGGTCACAGTTTAAGAATAAGGGGCAGGCATGAGATGAGGAAAAACCTCTTCACCCAAAGAGTTGTGAACCTTTGGAATTATCTGCCAAGGAAAGCAGTGGAGGCCAATTCACGGGGTGTTTTCAAGAGAGGGTTAGATATAGCTCTTAGGGGCTAAAGGAAACAAGGGATTTGGGGAAAATGCAGGAATGGGGTATTGATTTTAGATGATAAATCATGATCAAACTGAAGGGCGGTGCTGGCTGGAAGGGCCGAATGGCCTGCTCCTGCACCTATTTTTCTATGTTATTTGTTTCTATTGACGGAGTCTTTCTGATTCCCAAATTGCTGCCACCATGCATTGACTAATCTAGCAGCATTATGACTGTCAATGGAAAGATTTGTGGCACTAATGGGTGGATATAAGAAGAGAAGAAGGAACTCACTATAGTTTGGATCAGATATTACAAACATATGCAGTACATACAAAAAGAAAGACACTTACAAGCAATCCACGTTTACAATAAGACTTCAGAAACGAATGAGCCCATTCAAACATGAGTCTGAAACCTAACCTTAATAGAAAACCTTAGATTAATTCTCATCTTTTCAAATCAAAGAGGCCTTTGAATGAACAGATCAGAGCTCATTTTGTTCGGGTCATCTGTTAAAACATGGAGGCTACAAATATTTAATGAGGCTCCAAACGATTTTTGAATTGAAAACTTGTGTACATTGGAAAATTTTATTGTTGATGTAATAAAAACAAATCATTTTTACTTCTGTGAAAAATGCAGGTTGGATTAGCTTAGAATCGGTCAAAATCCAATTTATAACACTGATTGTTAACATAAACCTATTTTGAAATTGGTTTATTCAGATATTGGAATATGCTGGTGATAATGCACATAAAATGAGTCAAAACAGCCTGAAAAGAAATTCAAGATGAAATCCCTTAACCAAAAAGAATTAAATTGCATTACGTGAGGTAATAGGTTTTTTGACTCAATAATCTGAGCATTTGCGAAGTGTTTCACTGTACCCTCCGCAGATCAACACAATGGCAGTCACTGGATGAATTATTGAAGGAAGGCAGTTTCACTGCCTCTAACATGGCTGTGGGCTGAATTTAATGGGATTTTAAGAAATGTCATATAGAGTTTTACATCAACATCTCAACCCACATTGAATCCTTCTGGAACAGCAAGTTAGTAACTATGTCTTTTTCAATGATACTGCACAAGGAAAATAAATGTCAGTCTGGTCTTCAAAGGTATAGCTCGATCAGATCGCATATCTTCATTACCTGTATTCCAGAAAAAAATGCATCATACCTTCTCTTTCGAATTTGCATTTTAATTCAAATACATTTTACATCCGCTATTAGTCCAGAGTATGAAATGCTAACACAAACTGAATTTAAGAGATTATTATTTTTTTTTGAAACTCATATGCCTGGCTCCCAATGCATCTTACCACAACCAGAGATCTACCTCTTTGGTGACCCTCGCACTATCCTTGATCAGACTTTGCTGGCTTTACCTTGCACTAAACGTTATTCCCTTTTCATGTAACTGTACAGTGTAAACGGCTTGGTTGTAATCATGTATCGTCTTTCTGCTGCCGGATAGCATGCAACAAAAGCTTTTCATTGTACACGTGACAATAAACTCAAATTCAAATTCAAATTTCAAATTTATTTTGTCACATACACCTAGGTGTAGTGAAATTATTTTTGCCGTGCAGCACATTAAAAAAGAATACAACATGACAGTAATAGATAGTTTCAACATCAAAACATCCCCCCACAATGGGAACCATTGTGGGGAAAGGCACAAAGTCCAGTCCCATCCCCATGTCCACCCATAGTCGGGCCTCCTTACTCGAGACCGTGGCTTCCGGAGCTGACAGGGCCGCGCCGAATGGAGCTCAACTGGCGATCTCATCAGGAGATCCCTGGCTCCCGATGGAAAGTCCCGCCGCCCGCAGTCGCTCCACAGACCCGCAGCTCCACAACGGACCCAGCTCCAGTTACCGGAGTTTCAGGGAAGTCACCACCAGCCCCGCAATGGCGTTCCAGCGCTGCACCGCCGTCCTCCGACCCGCAACTCCGCCGCCGCCATTGCCGAGCCGGTACCGCTGCCGCCGGTGCCGCCGCCGCTGCTAAGCTGATGCCGCCGCCGCTGCTGAGCCGGTGCCGCCACCTCCATCGCTGAGCCGGTGCCGCTGCAGCCGCTGCTGAGTAGGCCCCACATAGCCATTTTGTGTGCAGACATGGCGTCAAAGGACGAAAAGCCGAAGCAAAGAAGTGGAAGCCAAATAATCGAATGGAAACAAAGCAGAAACGCTAAATAACCGAAAGTGTAAGAAGCCAAAATGCCAACTAACCGAAAGGGTGGGACGTCTAAAAGCAAATTTATCGAAAGGCCACTCTGCCAAAACGGCAACTCACCGAATGGCCACTCTGCCGAAAAGAAAAATAACAGACATGAAGTGGGTGCGGGTGGGGGGGGGGGGGGGGGCTTGTCAGCGATTGGTCCAGACCCCGTGTCCATCACATCACTGGCCGGTGGAGACGGGTGGGTGGGGGTCATTTTCCCACACAAGTTATAGGTGACTGGGCACTCTGAACCCGAGCACCAAGTTGGAAGCGGCCGAAGGGGCGCATCCCTCGGGACAGCCCCCACTCTCCCACGGCCATGGCTGCCCTCCGTCTCATCTCCCCCGTGCTGCCGCACTGCTATGTGTCGGCAATGCCAGGTGGAGCAGAAGTGTGGGACAGGCTGGTCCCTCCACCCACCCAGAGTCACTGACTACGATGCACTGCCATCGGACCCCAACCTGCACACCAGGGTGATTCACCCCCTGACCCCTGGATCCCAACATCCACACTGGGCCGTTGGGACAGATGGCTCGGGGCATTGGCAGCCATAGTAAATAGCTTTTAAAACATGGGGGGCACACAAATTCCCTGGCGGGCCGATGACAAGTTTGCATGACAACAAACTTTTTTATTTCCCCCCCCCCCCCCCCCCCCCCCGACAACAAGAAGCACATTTTATTCATTACCATTTGGTTGCCTGCATGAAGCATATTCATATGATTTGTTTACTTGGACAACCTTCCTCACTGTATCAAAGGTCAAAGTATCAATGGTATTCTATTGGTCACATTCACATACACCGAGGTGTAATGAAGTGAAATGCTTTTTGCCATTTTGCAGCACGTAAAGAAAGAATACAGACATAACACCAATGAGAGTCTTAAGCACAAAGAACATCCCCCCACAATGGCTCCCACCATGAGGGAAGGCACAAAGTTCAGTCCCCAACCGCAGTTCACCCATAGTCGGGCCTATTGAGGCCTCCACAGTTGCCTCTACGGAGGCCCGATGTTCCTGGCCGTTCTTGCCGGGTGGTGGTGCTCCGGCGTCGGGAGACTCCTCACAGCGGCTTGGGAACCCTGGAACGGCCGCCTCCGTACTGGAGGCCGCGGCTTCCGAAGCCGACAAGGCCGCGCCGGTTGGAGCTCCACAACTGCCCATCTCGTCGGGAGATCCCTTGGCTCCCGGTGTAAAGTTCAGCGCCACCGCCCGCAGCTGGCCGCTCCACAGTCCCGCAGCTCCGCGATGTTTTACCCGGCGGTCCAGCTCACCGGAGCTCCAGCGCGGCGACCCAGGCAAGGCATCGCCCGCTCCACGATAGCGCTCCAGCGCTGTGCCGACGCCGAAGCCGAGGTTCTGGGCGGTCCCCGACAGGAAACGCTGCTCCAGGCCCGCTGGTAGGCCGCGAGGACGGGTCGAAGCTGCAGCCCGGAGAAAAGCTGCCTCTCCGACCAGATAGGGACCCTGAAAGGCAGTTTCCCCCCCCCCCCCCCCCCCCCCCCCCATCCCCACACAAAAAAGTCTAGACCTCCAAACAAAACACTTTAACTTTAAGGGGTTGGACAGGCTAGATGCAGGAAGATTGCTCCCGATGTTGGGGAAGTCCAGGACAAGGGTTCACAGCTTAAGGATAAGGGGGAAATCCTTTAAAACCGAGATGAGAAGAACTTTTTTCACACAGAGAGGGGTGAATCTCTGGAACTCTCTGCCACAGAGGGTAGTTGAGGCCAGTTCATTGGCTATATTTAAGAGGGAGTTAGATGTGGCCCTTGTGGCTAAGGGGATCGGAGGGTATGGAGAAAAGGCAGGTACGGGATACTGAGTTGGATGATCAGCCATGATCATATTGAATGGCGGTGCAGGCTCGAAGGGCCAAATGGCCTACTCCTGCACCTAATTTCTATGTTTCTATGTTTCTAACTAACTAAGAATAAAAATAAAACGGTGAAAAGACAGATAACTGCGGGCAGGGCAGCCGTGCACAGGACAGCGCCCCCTACGACACTGTCTGCAACTCCACCAATTTTGGCGTCATCTGCCATAATTAGTGGAATTCTTTGCCACAGACGTCTGTGGAGGCCAAAGTCAGTGGATATTTTTAAGGCATAGATAGATTCTTGATTAGAGCAGGTGTCAGAGGTTATGGGAAGAAGACAGGAGAATGGAGTTGGAGAGATAGATCGGCCATGATTGAATGGCGGAGTAGACTTGATAGGCCGAGTAGCCTAATTCTATCCCTATCCTTTATGACCTGATGACCTTATTTAACAGCCCATCTGTTTACGTTTATGTAAATATATAAATATATTTCATTTAAATATATAACAAACAACAGTGGTCCCTGCACAGATTCTTGCAGAACTCCACTGGTCCCAGACCTCCCGCCAGAGTAACATCCTTGTAGAATAGAATAGAATAGAATAGTTTCTTTATTGTCATTGTAACATGGGCCATGTACAACGAAATTTAAAATGTCAGCCAGTCAGTGCAGCATTCAAACATTTCTAAAGCTAACGAAACATCCACGGTAAAATAATAAAGATAAGCAAATAAATAAAAATCACAGACAAAGCACGCATACACACCCAACCCTCCATCCTTCTGTCGATTTCACCGTTACCACAGTCCCTTAGTCTGTATCGCCCCTGCGTTCCTTGGCGGCCACATTTAGTGCTTTTATAGCAGTGGGGTAAAAACTGTTTTTTAGTCTATTTGTCCTTGTCCTTGTGGATCTGTACCGTCTGCCTGACGGCAACAGTTCAAACAGGGAGTGTCCGGGGTGGGAGATGTCCTTTATTATATTCTGGGTTTTTTTGGTGCAGCGGGAACTGTGTAGGTCCTCCAAGGTAAGGAGAGGGCAGCCGACAATCCTCTGGGCGTTGTCAATGGCCCTCTGGAGCGCTTTCCTCTGAGCCGCTGTGCAGCTGGTGTACCACACGCATACACAGTATGTTAGTATGCTCTCAATGGAGCACCGATAGAAGGACAGCAGCAGCCTCTGAGTGATGTTGTTCTTCCTGAGCACCCTCTTGTGTACCACAACCTTCTGTCTTCCATGAGTAAGCTAGTCCTGAATCCAAATGACCAAGTCACAATGGATCCCATGCATCTTAATCTCTGGATCAGACCGTGTTGAGGAACCTTTACAAATGCCTTAACAAAATTCAGCTAGGCAACATCCACACCTTACCCAGACCATTACATAAACCATCCTCCCTTCCATTGTCTCCATCTACACCTCACGCTGTCTGAGCAAGGTCAGCAGCATAATCAAGGACGAGTCTCACCCCGACCACTTCCTCTTCTCCCATCTCCAGTCGGGCAAGAGGCACAGAAGTGTGTAAACGCACACCTCCAGATTCAGGAACAATTTATTCCCTGCCGTTATCAGGCAACTGAACCACCCTATCAACAACTAGGGAGAGATTCTGAAATACTATCTACCTCATTGGGGAGCCTTGGACTATCATTAATCAGACTTTACCATGCACTATATGTTAATTGCCTTTATCATATATCTGTACACTGTGGACGGCTAGATTGTAATCATGTATAGTCTTTCTGCTGACTGGTTAGCACGCAACAACACCTTTTCATTGTACACGTGACAATACACCAAACTAAACTTGGCTAGACTTGACTAAACTAAACTAAACCCTTATGACTCACCTTTGTCACTCCTCGAAGAGTTCAATCAAGTTCATAAAACACGACATGTCACAGAGAATGCCTTGCAGTCTGACCCTAATTAACCTTTCCAAATAAGAGTAAATCCTCTGTTGAAGAGTCCTTTCCAATTGCTACCCAACCACTGACATGGGGCTCACCAGCTTATAATTTCCTGGGCTATTTCTACTTCCCTTCTTAAACAAAGGAATAACATTGGGTCCTCCGGGACCTCGTCCAAAGCTAGAGACGTTAGAAAGGTCTTTGTCAAGGACTCTGCAATCTCCTCTCCTGCCTCTCTCATTAACATGGGATGGATCCCATCAGGCCCGACAGATTTATCCACATTTATGCTCTTTAAGAGCCCCAATACAATTCCAGTGCAACCCAACCCCTTGTGCAGGTCACCTGTGACTCAGAAGTAATTCCAATGGTTTAAAAAGTCTGAAACCCTGCCCCATCCACAGCTCCTGAGCCACACATTCACCTGGCCTGTCTTCCTGCTCCTACCGCACTAGCACGTGGCAGTGAGAGTAATCCGGAGATAACTACCATCAAGATCCTGCTTTTTAACCTTGTGCCTAAAGGGCCTGTCCTACATAGGCAATGTTTTTGATGACTGCCGGCGACCCCCCCCCCCCCCCCCCCCCCCCCCCCACAACAAAGTCTACGACAATCTACCACCTAGTCGACGTCAAGCTACGGCAAGTTACCGACAACCGGCGACCCATTAGGACATCCACCTATGACCAAACCGACAACAACCAACGTCCACACAGGTGACAACCTACAACAACCAAAGTCAACATACGTCCACCCGCGACAAGCTATGACAAGCAACGACCCTGTCGGCGACAACTGAAGACAATCAGTCGCCGGTACCTGTCACCGGTTGACATAGGTTGGAATTCATCGAAGTCAGCACCTGGTGGCAACCTACAGTGGCTTGCAAAAGTATTCATACCTCTTGAACTTTTCCACATTTTGTCACGTTACAACCACAAACGTAAATGTATTTTATTGGGATTTCATGTGATAGACCAACACAAAGTGGAGCATAATTGTGAAGTGGAAGGAAAATGATACATGGTTTTCACATTTTTTTACAAATAAAAACCTGAAAAGTGTGGCGTGCAAAAGTATTCAGCCCCCCTGAGTCAATACTTTGTAGAAACACCTTTCGCTGCAATTACAGCTGCAAGTCTTTTAGGGTATGTCTCTACCAGCTTTGCACATCTAGAGACTGAATTTTTTGCCCATTCTTCTTTGCAAAACAGCTCAAGCTCAGTCAGATTGGATGGAGAGTGTCTGTGAACAGCAATTTTCAAGTCTTGCCAGAGATTCTCAATTGGATTTAGGTCTGGACTTTGACTGGGCCATTTTAACACACGAATATGCTTTGATCTAAACCATTCCATTGTAGCTCTGGCTGTATGTTTAGGGTCGTTGTCCTGCTGGAAGGTGAACCTCCGCCCCAGTCTCAAGTCTTTTGCAGACTCTAACAGGTTTTCTTCCAAGATTGCCCTGTATTTGCCCTGTATTTGGCTCCATCCATCTTCCCATCAACTCTGACCAGCTTCCCTGCCCTTGCTGAAGAAAAGCATCCCCACAGCATGATGCTGCCACCACCATGTTTCACAGTGGGGATGGTGTGTTCAGGTTGATGTGCAGTGTTAGTTTTCCACCACACATAGCGTTTTGCATTTAGGCCAAGAACTTCAATTTTGGTCTCATCTGACCAGAGCACCTTCCTCCACATGTTTGCCGTGCCCCCCACATGGCTTGTGGCAAACTGAAAACGTGACTTCTTATGGCTTTTTTTCAACAATGGCTTTCTTCTTGCCACTATTCCATAAAGGTCCAATTTGTGGGGTGCACAACTAATAGTTGTCCTGTAGACAGATTCCCCTACCTGAGCTGTGAACCTCTGCAGCTCCTCCAGAGTTACCATGGGCCTCTTGGCTGCTTCTCTGATCAATGCTCTCCTTGCCCGGCCTGTCAGTTTAGGTGGACGGCCATGTCTTGGTAGGTTTGCAGTTGGGCCATACTCTTTCCATTTTCGGATGATGGATTGAACAGTGCTCCGTGAGATGTTCAAAGCTTGGGATATTTTTTTATAACCTAACCCTACTTTAAACTTCTCCACAACTTTATCCCTGACCTGTCTGGTGTGTTCCTTGGGCTTCATGATGCTGTTTGTCACTAATGTTCTCTAACAAACCTCTGAGGCCTTCACAGAACAGCTGTATTTATACTGAGATTAGATCACACACAAGTGGACTCTATTTTCTAATTAGGTGACTTCTGAAGGCATTTGGTTGCACTGGATTTTATTTAGGGGTATCAGAGTAAAGGGAGCTGAATACTTTTGCACGCCACACTTTTCAGTTTTTTTATTTGTAAAAAAATTTGAAAACCATGTATCATTCTCCTTCCACTTCACAATTATGCGGCACTTTGTGTCGGTTTATCACATAAAATCGCAATAAAATACATTTCCGTTTGTGGTTGTAACGTGACAAAATGTGGAAAAGTTCAAGGGGTATGAATACTTTTGCAAGCCACTGTACATCACCTGGCGACAACCTACGACAGCACCTATGACAGGAGGAGACAAGCTACGTCAAGCCCACAGTCGCTAAAATGTTTTGAACATTTCAAAGTCCAACGGCGACCAGAAAAACATCACGACTATTTTGGCGTCTTGAGGAGACTACTCACGACCATACAGGTATCACCCCGCGACCGTGTGACGACAGCCTAGTCACCTGTAGTCGCCAAAAAAAATCGCCTAAGTGGGACAGGGGCTTTACTCCTTTTTAATGACTGTGCAGGATCTCATCCCTGTTCCTACCTATGACGTTTGTGCTAATGTACACAGCAAGATGCGACTGCTCGCCCTCTAGAGACAACCTGTACCCTGGCACCAGGGTGAGTGTGTTAACATATGAGAGCATTTGACTGGGCCTGTACTCATAGAAACATAGAAAACATCTAATAGGTGCAGGAGTAGGTAATTCCGTCCTTTGAGCCCACACCGCCATTCAAGATGATCGTGGCTGATCATCCAAAATCGTTCCTGCTTTCTCCCCATATCCCTTGATTCCATTAGCCCAAAGCTAAATCCAACTCTCTCTTGAAAACATCCAGTGAATTGTCCTCCACTGCCTTGTGTGGCACGGAATTCCACAGATTCACAACTCTGGGCAAAAAAGATTTTCCTCATCTCAGTCCTACCCCTTACTCTTAAACTGTGACCACTGGTTCTGGACTCCACCAACATCCGGAACATTTTCCCTCATCTAGCCTGTCCAATCCCTTAAGAATTTTATATGTTTCTCTAAGATCCCCTCTCGTCCTTCTAAATTCCAATTAATATAAGCCCAGTCACTAGAGTTTAGAAGGATGGGGGGGGGGGGGACTTCATTGAATCTTACAGAATAGTGAAAGGCCTGGATAGAGTGGATGTGGAGAGGGTGTTTCCACTAGTAGGAGAGACTAGTATTAAAAGGATTGTACCCTTAGCAAGGAGATGAGGAGGAATTTATTTGATCAGAGGGTCTTGAATCGATGGTATTCATTGCCACGGAAGGCTGTGGAGGTAAAATCAATGGATATTTTTAAGGCAAGGATTGAATAGATTCTTGATTAGTACGGGTGTCAGGGAGAAGGCAGGAGAATGGGGTTAGGTGCGAGAGATAGATCAGCCATGATTGAATGGCAGAGTAAACTTGATGGGCCGAATGGCCTGCTGCTATCACTTATGAACCAGTATGGTAACACACCATCTCACTTGCAACCACACAAACTCCTGTCTGTTTCCTTAACTACTGCATCTCCTATTGCTATTGCTCTGCCTGCCTTCATCATTTCAGCTGTGCCTCAGAGCTGGGCCTGATGCCACAGACCTAATCTCTGCTGCTGCTCAACCCTGTCACTCCTCTCACCAGTATCCAAAATGGCATAGACACAAATTGGGTCAGTGGGTCAGGCAGCATCTCTGCAGACAAGGAATAGGTGACGTTTCGGGTCGAGACCCTTCTTCAGACTCTCCAAAATGGTATATTTGATTTGGGGAGAGTGGCCACAATGATTCATCTGCTCGTTCCTACTTCCCGTTCTTTGTGGCCACCTATCTCCCCTCTGTGTGTACATTACTATTTTCCTGCTCTCCCTGCAATGTTACCTGCAACACTGCAAGAGTGAACTCCACACTAAAATCAGCCATGTCTCAGGTTGATAGATTGGTGAAGAAGGCCTTTGGCACATTGTCCTTTGTCAGTCAGGAAATTGAGCTCAGAAATTAGGACATTATGCTACACTGAGTTACTCCCCCATTTTGGGTCTACATCCAGAATCAGTGCCCTGTACCTACTTTTTCCCCATATCCCCTGCTTCCATTAGTCTTAAGAGCTATACATAACTCTCTTGACTATGTCAGATTACACATGATGTTACACAGGGAATTTTGTACTTGGGAATCTCTCACAAGATTGACACTATGCATCTTTTTCTTTTAAACACTATCAGAGTGATTTAAACAAACGGTGTAATGCAATTCTTGGGCAGAGTGTACAAAGTAATAATTCGCCGATACCTATCCATAATTTGCCGATAGTTTCTCTGGAACGTCTCATTGTGCCAGTTTCACTGTAACTAGTGAAGGGATGTATGGGAAGGTCCTGCTGTCCGATTTGATTATAATCAGCCATTCTTTGCAGCTCTCCGGAAATGCCCCATGTAATGAAAACTCTCCCTCCTAATTGCCACCAATTGGCCAAGTACATCTTCTGAATCGAGTTAAGGATTAAACTTGAAGCAGTCAGACGTAAAGCACTTTCCCCTTTCAGAATTAATTACAAAATCCATCCAGTGAGATTTTAATGACATTCTTTCTGAGCTATGTGTTGTAAGTAAAACCAACACAAGGACTCCAGGCTCTGCAGATGAAGCAGACACAGGCAACGTTCAAATGGACAATCATTCAGGAAACCATCGCGGTTTAGGCTTTAGACTTTTTGAGATTCAGCACGGGAACAGGCCCTTTGACCTACTGAGTCCGTGCCAGCCAGCGATCACCTCGTACACTAGCATTATCCTACACATTAGGGACAATTTTTTATCTACAAACCAGGTCTTTGAAGTGTGTGAGGAAGCTGAAGCAGTAGGAAAAAACCCAAATGATCACAGGGAGAATGTGCAAACTCCATACAGACAGCACCATTAGTCAGGATTGAACCCAGGTCTCTGGCACTGTATGGCAGCAACTCTACTGTTGTGACACTGTGCACCCCAAATATGATTATAAAACAAAAAAAGACTTCCTTTCACAATTAATGATCACTGGATAATTCTTATGGAAATAAACGTCGAGCAGGAATATATGAACCGGACTTTTGTTGCAACCAGATCTAGTCCATATCATGGTCCACTTCCAATCCAGATCACTGTTGGTCATTATGGATTGTAACCTTGGTTATGGATGGAAGTGCTTCCTAGGTTTGGAACATGAATAAGTTCAAGTTCAAGTTCACATTTATTGTCACGTGCACCAATTGGTGCAGTGAAATTTAAGTTACCATAAGAATAAAAATAACACAATGCACAATAGCGTTTAACATAAACATCCACCACAGCGGAATCAACGTTTCCCACTGTGATGGAAGGCAATAAAGTTCAGTCATCTTCCTCTTTGTTCACCCGTGGTCGGGGCCATGAACCCTTCGCAGTCGCCGCTACGGACGGCCTGATGTACAAGCCATCTCGCCAGGATGATCAAAACTCTGGAGCCTGAATGGATCGGAACAAACTCTGCGACTAGGAGTTTCCGAATCGGCCGCTCGTTACCGGAGACCGCGGCTTCCGAAGTTCACAGGTCGAGCTGGACAGGGCTCCAAATCTGGCGATCCTCGGCAAAAGATCCCAGACTCTTCGATGTTAAAGTCAGCAGGTCTGCGACTAGAAGCTCCGCAGACCACAGCTCTACGGTGTTAAAGTCAGCAGGTCGCGCTGAACGGAGCTCCATCACTGGCGATCTTCGACACGATCATTGGCTCCGCGATGGTAATTCCACGCTGCGCTGCTGCTGAAGCTCTGGGCCGGTCTCTGGTAGATAAGGCCACGCCAATCCAGTTGGCAGGCCGCGATGGGCGCAAAAAAGTGACACGGAGAAAAGACGCATCTATGTCCAGGTAAGTGACTGATAAACAGATTCCCCCTTTCCCCCCCACCACCCCCCACATAAGACATACTGAGAAACATTGAAACATACATTTAAACGCACTAAAAATAACTAAAAAGGTGAAAGGACTGATGCGCTGCTGGTGAAGCAGCCGCTGCGGTGGTGCCACCCAATGGGTAGGAAAGGTTTTGAAGGATATGGACCGAGCAGGGGCAAATGGGATTAGATTCCATGAGGCATCTTGGTTGGCATGGACAAGTTGGGCTGAAGGGCCTGTTTCCTTGCTGTATGACGCTATATTATGAGGTTGGCTACACCAATAGATATCTCCTGGCGATCGCTGTGCTGGTGTAGACGGGAAGCTCCCAGTGAGCGCAGCGGTGTCCTCCAAGAGCGGACCCGGCGGTCGGCTGAGGTGGACGTGCGGTGCCGTGCTGCCGAGATCAACGAGGGACCCAGTGGGAGGAGGGAGGGGGACAGTGAAAACTAATGCCCCTGTCCCACTTAGGAAACCTGAACGGAAAGCTCTGGAGACTTTGCGCCCCACCCAAGGTTTCCGTGCAGTTCCCGGAGGTTCCCTACCGGCTTCCACTACCTGCAACCTCCGGCAACCACCTGCAACCTCCGGGAACCGCACGGAAACCTTGGGTGGGGCGCAAAGTCTCCAGAGGTTTCCGTTCAGGTTTCCTAAGTGGGACAGGGGCATTAGTGTGACTCTGCAAGGGTAGAGTGAGGGGAGACGCCAAGGAAATGCATGGACCTGGTGCAGGGGTGGCTGTTGAGAACAAAGAGGGACCAGCATGACTCTAACGAGTACTTTGGTAACTTTGGTGGTGCCAGAAATAGGGTGACTTATTGTGTTACTTGTGTGTTGTAAGTGACACAAAGAATGTCACTGTCCCTAGGTTCATGTCTCAATAAAGTATCATGGCATTAATCCTGTAGTTGCGTTGGGCGTTTCAATCTGCTCTAGGACAGGCATAGGACAGGTTCAGGACATCACCTTCCCAAGCAGCCTGTGAAGGTCTGGGTTCTGGCGAGTCCCTACAACTTCAGAACACCCATCGACTTTGAAATCCAGAGTCCAGAGAACCAACAGGATAAACGTCAGAGCTGCCACAACAACACAACAACAACACTCTGCCACAACAACACTCCTTACAACGTGCCTGAGCTCTACTGAAGACAATGACCATCCTATCAGAGGGTGCACTACTGTTGTTGCCAGCAATAGCTGCCTCGCTTTCGGACCACCTTTACACGCTTGATGCTTTTGTTATCTGCCGTCCATCACTTTGCACAAGTTGTATGCCAGGAAGTACCAAGCAAGGGTGGCATGGTTGTGCAGCGGTGGAGTTGCTGCCTTACAGCACCAGAGACCCTGGTTTGATCCTGACTGTGCTTTGTCTGTATCGTGTTTGTCCGCTCACCCCATGATTGCATGGGTTTTCTCCAGCAACTCCGGTTTCCTCCCACACTCCAAAGACGCACAGGTTTGTAGGTTAATTGGCTTGATATAATTGTAAATTATCCCAGGTGTGTGTAAGATAGTGTTAGTGTGCAGGGTCGCTGGTTGGAGTGGACTCAGTGGGCTGAAGGGCCCGTTTCCGCGCTGTATCTCTAAATTAAACAAAACTAAATATTCACACTGCGTCGCCTCATTTCCTGGCCATTTTGTTTAAAGTGAAATAATTACAAAGGCAATGTATTGCATGAATGAGACAAAGCAATGATTTTGCCAAGGGCAACATTACAAATACAAAATGGTACCAATAAAGCCTTAAATAGCTTTAGGACTATCAACAGTTTTGACTGATGAAGAATGAGGACATCGTTTTAAGATTAGCATAACAAGATATATAAATATGATATAGGAAAAATCATTTTCATGAACGATTATTAGAATTTAAAGTGTTATACTATAAGTGTCAATTATAGGGCAGCATAGTAGTGTAGCTGGTAGAGCTACTGTCTCACAATGCCAGAGAACTGGGTACAGCTTGTGTGTTGTCCATGTGGAGTTTCCATGTTCTCCCTCTGACCGCTTGGGTTTCTTCCTCTTCCTCTGGTTTCCTCCCACATTCCAAAGATGTGCGGATTTGTTGGTTAATTGCCCTCTGTAAATTGTGGAAACGGGATAACATGGAACTAGGGTGAAAGGTGCGAGAGTCATTGTGGACTTGGTGGGCCATTTTTTTTAGTTTAGAGATTCAGTGCAGCAACAGGCCTTTCAGCCCACCGAGTCCGTGCCAAACAGCAGCCCCTGCACATTAACACTATCCTACACACACAAGGGACATTTTACAGTTGTAGCAAGCCAATTAACTGACAAACCTGGGCGTCTTTGGAGTGTGGGAGGAAACTGAATATTTCGGAGAAAACCCAGGCGGTTACAGGGAGAACATACAAACTCCGTACAGACAGGATCGAACCCTGGTCTCTGCCGCTGTAAGGCAGCAACTCTACCGCTGCACTGCCATCCTGTCGCTTAGTTGTGAGGGTGGGGTGTGTGGGGAGTGGGTAGTGTGGGGAAGGGTCTCCGAGCCAGATGTTTTGGGGGAAGGTGAGATGGTGTTAGGGTCTATGCTATGCCAGAGGGGAAGGTGCTTGTGTGTGGTGCTGAGACAATGTGTGGTGCGCTGGGTGGGCAAGGATTGGTTTGGGGACTGGGAGTAGGCATGTTGCAGTGGTGAGGGCAGGAGGCTGGAACCAGGGCAGTGGGAACTGACAGAATCAATGGGAGAGAGTGGTAAGAGCAGGGATCTGGGACAGAAAAACATGGGTCAGGCACGGTGGAACAGCGGTAGAGTTACTGCCTTACAGCACAAGAGACCGGGGTTCAACCGACTGCGGGTGCTGTCTGTACAGAGTTTGTACGTTCTCCCCGTGACCTGCGTGGCTTTTCTCTGGGATCTCCGGTTTCCTCCCACATGTCACACTACAAACTACTGGTTAGAAGGTTAATTGAATGTATAATAGTAAGATTAAATGAGAACTTACCAGTTTGAAGTATGATCTGTAATTTATGAGGAGTTACGATGAGGGATTACGTGAAGAACCCGCTCAGCGCGCATGCGCGGCATACTTCAAAGCAGCGGTGTGGAATCACAGATAGACACAGTTATTGAAATAAACATAGTAAAGAAAAGGAGACATCAGTTATCAGTTTGACCCATATTATTGAGGGTGGGAGCGGAGGGCACGTAATCCCTCATCGTAACTCCTCATAAAATACAGATCAAACTACAAACTGGTAAGTTCTCGTTTAATCTTACTATTTTACTTCGGAGTCACGTGAGTGACTACGTGAAGATTTTAAAGCTCTGTGATTTCAACCCGTGTAACAGTTATTACTTCACTCACCGCCGAAGTCTTTGAGGGAGGAAGTGATCGGTTGTTATCGTAATCAACCAATGAATCTGTTTGTAGAAAAACACAATGGTATTTGTTAACAATAACAACAAGAATTAAACTGCTCCCCTGGGCTTAAATTAAATATTTGCAGTCTGTAAAATCTTTTACGCAAATAAAACAGGATTTGCCAACGGCTTGTTATAAAAAGTTCTGAACATTCTTTCCCTCAACCATCCTGCTGTAGCAGGATGTGGTCTATAGGCACGTCCATTATTTTGGCCGTCGACGTGGATGCTGCCCTGGTGGAGTGAGATTTGTACATGTTAGTGTTTATCCCAGCAGCTTTTAGCACCTGCTTGAGCCATCTCGAAATGGTTTGGCTCGTCACCCGACCATAAGGTTTTTTATGACTGACCCATAAGGCTTTTTCACTCCCTCGAATATTTTTGGTTGTGTCTATGTAGGACAGTAGGTGGGTCATGGCACATAACCGTGGTTCTGGCGGGTAAGCCCGGAATTCCATGACTGGATTAGGTGTTCCTGGTCTGCTCTGTTTGATCAATCCCTGGATAATGAAAGAGATCTGGAGCTGTGATCATGTTGTCCAGTCGCAATAGGTGTAGTGACTGGACCCTCTGTGCAGATGTGCTGTGTTTTGAGCGTAGAGTGTTCCAGGTTGAGGGATCTGGCTGGTGGCCATCCCCTGAGGTATGTCAGGACCACACTGACATCCCATATATGGGTGTGCCTTGGTCTAGGGGAGTTAGAGTTGTAAATACCCTTCATTAGTTTGACCATCAGCGGGTGGGACCCCATGGCTTGTTGGCCTGGAGCTTGTTTTAAATAGACAGACAGGGCACTTCTAGCTGTGTTGATGGCTCTGTAGCTGAGTCCTTCATCGTGGTGAAGGTTCGCCAGGAATTCCAGTACGTTGGTAACTGTAGCGGTTGAGTAGGTGGTCCCTGTATCCAAGCAGTACTTCTCCCACTTTTTGATGCTGGACAAGTACTGTTTTCTTGTGGATGTTCGGAGGGATGTCGTGGAGTAATGGGAACCATGGCTGTGTAGGCCAGTCGGTTACTATCAAAATACCTGAAGCAGAGTCTATTTGTATTTTGCGTAGTACACGGTTGATGAGGCAGAAGGGAGGAAATGCATAGAAGAAGAAATTTACCCAATCCAGCGCGAACGCATCTACCACTGCTGCCTCAGGATCTGGTTCCCAAGCGACATACATAGGTACACGGTAATTTAGCCTTGATGCAAATAAGTCAATATCTGGCGTGCCATATTGCTTAATAATCTTTGCAAACACTTTGGGATTTAACATCCATTTGGTGTTGTCATTAAATTTGCGTGACCTGGTGTCTGCCACTGTATTTAGCTTACCTAGCAGGTAAGTTGCTGATAGCCAAATATGTCTTTCGACACACCATTGCCAAATTGTGTTGACCAATTTGTTGCATGATATCGATTTTATGCCGCCCATATGGTTAATGTAGGCCACCATCGTAGTATTGTCTATTTGTGATACATATTGGATGCATATGCTTTTAAACCATAAAAGGCACCCAACATCTCTAGATAGTTAATAGTAAGATTAAACGAGTACTTACCAGTATGAAGTTTGATCTGTATTTTATGAGGAGTTACGATGAGGGATTACGTGAAGACCCCAGCCCAGTGCGCAGGTGCGGCATACTTCGAAGCAACGGTGTGAAATCACAGGATAGACACAATATTTGAAGTAAGATAGTAAAGATCATGAGACATCAGTTTATTAGTTTGATCTATATATTGAGGGTGGGAGCGGAGGGCACGTAATCCCTCATCGTAACTCCTCATAAAATACAGATCAAACTTCATACTGGTAAGTACTCGTTTAATCTTACTATTTTACTTCGGAGTCACGTGAGTGATTCCGTGAAGACTTCAAAGGTCTGTGATTTCAAACCGTGTAACAGTTTTTATTTCACTCACTGCCAAAGTTTTTGAGGGAGGAAGTGTTACCGTAATCAACCAATGGATCTGCTTTCACAAGAAACAGAAAGGTATTTGTTAACAATAACAACATAAAGAGCTCACCTGAGCTTAAATTAATATTGCAGTTTGTAATATTCTTTCTGCAATTACATCAGGCTTATCAACGGTTTACAATAAAAATGTTCTGAACGTCGTTCCCTTGACCATTCTGCCGTATTGAGAATGTGGTCAACCGGGATGTCCATTCGTTCAGCCGCTGATATCAATGCTGCCCTAGTGGAATGGGATTAAAATGTATTATTATCTATTCCGGCAGCTTTCAGTACCTGTTTGAGCCACCTTGGAGTGGTTTGGCTCATACCCCGTCTTGGGGTTTCTGTGGTTGACCCATAGGCTTTCCTCTCCCTCTAAGATTGTGGGTTGTGTCTATATATTGTAGTAGATGGGTTACCACACTCAACCTGGACTCTGGTGGGTAGGCCCGGAATCCCACCAGTGAATTGGGCGTTCCTGGTCCATATAACCATATAACCATATAACAATTACAGCACGGAAAAAACAGGCCATCTCGACCCTACTAGTCCGTGCCGCACACATAATCTCGCCTAGTCCCATATACCTGCGAGTTAGGTTTTACCAGACCTAGAACGATGAACGTGATGCGTCTGGGGTAATCACCATGTTATCCAGTCTAGTTTTATGGAGTGACTGGAGTCTGTGAGCGTAGACGAGAGCCATAAGCATGAGCGTTTTTAACATAGTTTGAGCAAGACTGAGGGATCTGGCTGGTGCCATTCCCTGAGATATGTCAATATCACACCGATATCCCATACATGGGTATACCTGGGTTTTGGGGCTTATTATTATAATTGCCCTTCATAAGTTTATCTTCAGTGGATGGGATCCCATGCTCTGCTGTCCTGCTGTTTTTAGATAAGCAGACAAGGCGCTCCATGCTGTATTTACGGCACTGTAACTCACCTTTTAATCATGGTGTAGATGTTCCAGGAACTCCAATACGTCAGTGGTTGAATAGTTTGGTATGTTGTCCCTGCATCGTGGCAGTATTTTCCCATGCTCTTGGTGACTGTTCGCAGGGATGCCGACATGGTGGTAATGGTTCCTTTGGATAATCCCAGTCGCTGGTAAGGTCTATTCAAAACCTGCACCCAGGGGTTTGATGTTTTTATGGCATGGGTGGCTTATGCCTGATACTGGGTTGAGTCAGCAACCATGGTCCACTAGGGAAATCCATAGGTGACTCGCCCACCATGTCGTGATGAACTGGGAACCATGGCTGTGTAGGCCGGTCGGGCACATTCAATATCTCGGAGACAGATTCCATCTGTATTGTGAAGTGCCCGACTGATGAGGCAGAAGGGAGGAAGGCAAAGCAGAAATTCCCCCTTCCAGCGTGTTGGCATCTATCGCTGCTGCCTCTGATCTGGTTCCTAAGTCACATACATAGGTCACTGGTGATTCCGTCTTGTGCAACCAAATTGATATCTGGCTTTCAAACTGCTTAATACCTTTTGCAGATATTTTGGGTTTGACATCTATTCAATGTTGTCATAAATTTTTACCCGTGACGTGGTGTCTCCCACTGTGTTCTAGCTTCCTAGGAAATAGGCAGCTGATAGTTAAAATGTCTTTTGACACACCATTGCCAGATCTGTTTGACCAATTTGTTGCACAATAATGATTTTATGCTCCCCATATGGTTGATATAAGCCACCACCATAGTATTATCAATCCGTAACCGCATATGTACGTGCTGCATTTGAAATGCATATGCTTTTTAGCCCAATAGGCGATCACCAATCCCAAGTAGTTGATGCCCGGTGTGTGTAGTAACGATGATTCTGAATTGGTCCATCTGTTACCTGTGCTGGATATGGAGTTTAGTTGCTTCCCAGCCTAAAATACTGGCATTGGTTTTTAATAACCAAGTTGGGATTGGTGATGATAATAGGGCAGAAAACTATGCCAAACATATGTCTGCCCACCACTGTAATTGTGATATAGCTTCAGTGGGTACATTCATGATTTGATTATAGTGACCCAAGTACCTTGGCAAAGTAACAGTCATATGAATGGAATTGTTATTGAAGCCCAGATAATCCATGGTAGTTAACGGCTTCAATTCTGGTTTATCTGGGCGTGGGATGAACGTCAGTGCTTTAGGGAGCTGTTTCGTAGCTAGAACTGCTGCCACAGCTAATTCCTTTGTTTCCCCTAATATGAGGATATCATCCAATATATGCCATGATTATGCTTGTTTTCTTAACATTTTCATGGCTATTTTTAATATTTATAATAGTTTAGGGCTGAGGTTAGACCATTGGGAATGCTCTATACTCCCATTGTTGCCCTAACCGGGATATCCATTATCCAGGTAAATTTTTTTAGGTATCTACAATGACCCTAGTGTATCGGTATGAGATAGTTTGCATCTTCCATATCAATGCTCGCCATAAGGTATCCTTTGGAGAGCAGATGTCTGGCAGTGACAAAAACCCCGTCTCCATCTTAAAGTGTATATACTCAACAGATTTATTTAGTGATATTAGATCAATGATGATGCTACATTCACCATCTTTTGTAGTTTTAGTGAATATATTCGATACAAATTCCAATGGTTCATGTTTACTCCCATGATCCGTTTAGTAATGAGCCTTTCTAGTTCAGCTTGACCTTCTCACTTCTCTTTCTTAGAGGGAGAAAATGCCCTTTGGGCGCATTGCTGAACTGGCGGTAATATGCCCAATTTGAATTCAAGTTTTTATCCACTAATACTGTTGAGTATATATTAGTTATTTGTGACAGCACCCCATGCTTTATCAACAAGTGTAAAACCCCCCCCCCCCCCCCCCCCCCCCCCCGCAGTTAGTAGAACATCCTTATTTAGTGTAACTGGGAGGAACCAGACTACCTACCTCCATGTTTATTGTTTTTTCATGAAGGCTTAGTTTTGCTGGTATGCTGGTGCTGTCGGTGGGGCGGCGCATTTTCCCACGTGTCCGCTCTGGGCCCCTGTCTAAAAAGAACTTTGGGGGTAATGTGAAGCGGTCGCCAGGCTTTCACCAGTCCTTGTTCGATATTTGCTGGTGGATGCCGAGGGGTGCTGCCAGCTGGGTGTTGGATACAATGTCCTGCTCGTTCCATGGCCTGCCCTCATGAGGCGCACAGGTTTAGCTGCCTCTCTTCCCGCAGCAGCGGTTTGCATAGCCCCGTATATTTGGGGTTGCGGGCAGGTCTGATATGCACAAATGCCAGTCGAGTATCCCAAATTTGGGAACATCTTAGGCGTCAGCACACTCGTAGTGCAACGGGATAGTCTCATCCTGGGAGAACTACCTTGGTGATCATGGCGTCTCGCCTGCCAGGTGAGTATGATCCGTGGAAAAAACGAGCAAAGGCGGTGACATCTTGACCCTCTGTTAAGAGCTTCAAAGTTCGCTGCTTTTAGCTCTTGTCTGCGAGTCTGCTGACCCAGCTGCCTGCGGATTTGCCTCTAGAAAGGCCTACTCCTGCAGGGCTTTGTTTGGGAAGATGGTCGCGTGGAGGAGCCATGTAGTGGCCCACGACACCCAGTAGCTCTTCCTGATCCTGCTCCCCTGGCATACTGCTGTTCTCGTCCGCCTGCCCAGCGTTTAAGCCAGCCCAGCCCTGGCCTCCTTAGCTAGCCTCAAAAGAGGGAGCAAAAGGGTGTGCTATAAATTGGAGGAGGCATAGCTCAAACTCCGTTGTTGCATCAATCCCTCGAAAAGGGAGATGGCTAGTGCAATAGCACTGGGGTAGGAGTGTCAGCTCCCTTGGCATTCAGCCTGTGACCCCTCGTTTTCCCTGGAGGTTTTGAACTCCATGACCTCCTCTGGCTTGGGGAGACAGACATACTTATTTTTGCTGTCTCCAGCCTGTTCCAGTGTTGGAGGAAGTTGATACCTGTAGAATAGTAAGATTAAACGAGAACTTACCAGTTTGAAGTTTGATCTTTATTTTATGAGGAGGAACGTTGAGGGAATACGTGAAGAAGCCCGCTACGACGCATGCATGTCATCCTTCAAAGCAGCGGTGTGAGGTCACAGATACACTATAATGACCGAAAATAGTAAGATTATTAAAGAGATACCAGTTTAAGATATGATAGATAGATAGATCCTTTATTGTCATTCAGACCTTACGGTCTGAACGAAACTATGTTGCCTGCAGTCATACACAGAATCAATAATAACAAAACATACAATAAACACCAATTAAACATCCACCACAGTGAGTTCACCAAGCACATCCTCACTGTGATGGAGGCAAAGTCTTAGTTTCCATCTCTTCCCTCCTTGTTCTCCCTCTGCGCTGAGGCGGTCGATCCAGGCCGGAGATGCCGCTCTCCAGTCCAGCGGACCTCCGTGGTGATGTCGCCGCTGCCGATAGCCGGAACGCCATCCCCGCTCCGAGACGGCCCGCCACAGTGTCAGCTCTGGGCCGCCGCCCCAGCTCCAGGTCGATGCCCCAGCTCCAGGTCGCCGCCCCAGCTCCAGATCCTGCAGTCTCCGCACCGGGCCGCTGCCCCAGCTCCAGGCCGATGCCCCAGCTCCAGGTCGCTGCCCCAGCTCCAGGCCGCCGCGCCAGCTTCTGGTCCCGCAGTCGCTGCTCCAGGTCCCGCCGTCTCCGCTCCGGGCCGCTGCCCCAGCTCCAGATCCTGCAGTCTCCGCTCTGGGCCGCTGCCCCAGCTCCAGGCCGCTGCCCCAGCTCCGGGCCCCGCTGCATCAGCCCCAGGCCGCCGCCGAAAGCCAGAACGCCGCACCAGCAAGTCGGGCCACCGCTGCTCAGCCCCGAAGACGGCCAGCCTCTCGTTGGTAAGTCCTGGCTGGCTCTGCCTCCGGAGCCTCGGGGTCGGTCGCAGGCTGGAGGCCGCCAGCTCCGCCATTAGGCCTCAGCGCAGACGGAGGCAGAGAAGGGGGATACGACATGAAAAAGTCGCATTCCCCCGAAGGAAGAGACAGAGAACATGTTCCACCCCCTCTAACACAACCCAACAAACTAAAACTTAACCAAAACAAGACAAAAAAAACAACAGAAAAAAGTAAAGACAGACGGACTGCAGGCGAGCCGCAGCTGTTAACAGCGCCGCCACTTCCGGAATATGAGCATTCGAGGGTGGGAGCGGAGGGCACGTATTCCCTCAACGTTCCTACTCATAAAATAAAGATCAAACTTCAAACTGGTAAGTTCTCGTTTAATCTTACTATTTTACTTCGGAGTCACGTGAGTGACTACGTGAAAGATTTCAAAGCTCTGTGACCTCATGCCATGGAAACAAGTCCATGCTTCACAACTGCCTTGGTAGTTAGGGAGAAATTGTTAATGATATTCAAAACATTCATACCAATTATTTAATGGAAATGATAAATAATATCTAATTAATTCAAATCATAACCCTGTATTCTTCAGGGATAAATTATCATACAGAACTTAAAATGTTCCCCGAAAACGTTCCCATACTGCTAACTGGTTTGTTATAACATTTCTGAAACGTTTTCTCCGACAACCATCCTGCAATCCTGAGGATTTGGTCCATGGATACATCAAGGCGTTTTGCTGCGGATGTAGCTGCAGCCCTGGTGGAGTGATATTTAAATGTGTTAGTGTCCACTCCCGCCTATCTTAACCCATATTTTAGCCACCGCGAAATGGTCTGAGTTACACTCTACGGTACAGTTTCTTATAGCTGATTAAACGCCATTTCCTTGCCTCTGATAGCCTCTGTCCTTTTACTGTATAACAAAACGTGCTTCACTATACAGAGGCGTTTGTCCTCCGGGTAGGCCATCAATTCTATGACCTGCCCCGCTGATCCTGGTCTATTTTGTTTAATAATACGGTCCTGGATCTCAAACCCCCAACTTCCTGCCGCCATAGTGAAGCCATCCAGTCTTACTTTTTGCAATAACTGGACCCTTTGCGCTGTGACTAACGCCATCAGCATTACCATTTCTTAGTTAGTTTATCCAGATTTAATGCTGTAGCCGGCGACCAATTCCTTAGCAAGGTCAAGACCACACTACATCCCAGATATAGTTTTATCTTATTTTTGGTGGCTTGGTGTTAACATTGCCTCTTAAAATTTTAACTACCAGAGGATGTGATCCCACAGACTGTCTTTCTGTTCCTTGCCACCAATAACTTGACAATGCACTTCTGGCACTATTCACAGTGCTGTAACTCAGTCCTCCATAGTGCAGGCTGGTGAGAAAACTCTAGCACCGCCAGAACATCCTTATTTCTGTGGTCCAGAAGGTTATTATGGCAGTAATTAGTCCATTTTTAATATGACCTAAATACTGTATTTGTGTAGACCTTCTTTGTGCTGCTGTGATCATGTCCACAGTTCTTTTTGATAGCCCCATGTCCCGTAGCGGTCTTTTAGAGTGTACAACCTACTAAATCAATATTTTCTATGGCATGGATAGCTATCCTGAGTTACTGGATGCACCAGTAACTTAGGACTATGTCTTACAGTTATACATGGTTCCAGCACCATGTCCTGTACCCCGGAAACCCATAGTTGGGTAAGCCAATCAGGTACTAAGACATCCCAGATGGATGCAAATCTAATATTTGGCCTTACATACTTTACTGTGATTTCAGCAAATACCATTCTATCCAACATCCATTCAGTACTTTCAATAAATATTTGTGACCTGGTGTCTGCCACTGAATTAGTATCCCTGGTAGATACGTAGCCGATAACCAAATATTCCTTTGGACACACCATTGCCAAATTGAATTTGCCAATTCATCACAAGATGTTGATATATTTCCACCCATATGACTTATATATGCCACCACCGAGGTATTATCTATCTACCATCTAACATGCTGCAGTTTCATTCCTGAGCAATAAGATTTTTGCCCATGAAATGCACTTAACATTTCTAAGTACTTATACCCTTAGTGTTAAGTAGGTTAGCTTCTTGTATATTCCATCTCCCCCATAGCTCGAGATGGTATCAGTTGTACCCTAACCAATTGCACTGGCATCTGTTTGTAATAGCACAGACGGGTTGTGAATAACTATTGGGTTGGAGCAATACTAACATTGTGTTCCCACCATTGTAATTCTTTTATAGCTTCTATTGTTAGCTCCATTGGCCAAAAAATAAATGGCCTCTATAATTTTGAGCCCATTTAAACTCTGTGGCTTTTCCTATTAGCAAAGTCATTAACATATTAAATGTGTTAATGGTGTCAATTTGACTTAAGTGGATGGACAATGAATCCCAGCTGTTCAAAACAATTGTTTAGTGGCAACCACTGCCTAACATGCCAATTCATAAGTTATTCCCACAATAAGTATATCATCCAACTATGCCATTACTCTATGATTTTGGTGTTGCGGCAATCCCAAAGCTGGTTTAAAATTTTTCTCCTGTTAGATATTGAATAGTAAGCATCTTAAAGATTAATACTTGCCATAAAGTAGCCTGCTGAAAACTAACTCTTTAGCACTGCTAAAAGTATCCATTTTTAAAATGAATATATTGCACAACATTGTGAAGCGTTGATAAGCCATAATAATACGGCAACCCCCATCTTTCTTATTTCTAATAAATATGTTTGAGACAAAATCCTGTTGTTCAGGTTTGGTTTATTCCATTACCCTTTTAGTAAGCATATATATCTGCCCGGTTTATGTTGTACTGGAGGGTTTTGTTTGTGTAGAAACTCTATCAGATATCCCTTAATACTGCTAAGGATATATCTGTCCATAGATATATTACACCATGCTTCCACATGAAGTTGCAATGTCCCTCCAACTTCCGTGCTCCCTATTAATGCTGGAGCCCCAGATTCACCTACCTCCATGGTTATCGGTGGTAACCAAGTTATTTCCTTGGTTTCATTCGTGGTTGTGGAGGCCTAAAGGTTTAGGTTAGGGTAGATGCTGACGTAGAGGCTTTGCATCTTCCACAGTGGTCGTCCCGGGCCAAACCCTAAACAGGACGCTGCTGCTGGGTACCTCTGCCCAATTCTTTATAGTATAATTACAAAAAACTACCTCTCTTAGGATGCACATAAGGTTAATGTCTTCCCCAGATATCCTTTGGATGCTCTAATCAGGCCCAAAGTCGAGCCTCCTCATCCAATTCTTTAACCTGTTTGGACAGTTCTCCCCCAATTAACAGGGTCTATAGCCGTTTGCTTACATAGTATAGCGAACTTAGGGTCTAGAGCTGGCTGAATGGCCCTCTTTCTAATATATTTAGTTCAAAGTGCACATTGCAAAAATAGTGCAATAGCATCCTTGTGGTCACTAATTATGTCCACCTTTTCTAACATGCAGCCCAAAGCTGTTATGCCCGCCATAAGACCTTTCAGAGTATTTTGGATTTTAATATCCCGACTCCTAACGGCCTGCCCAACATGTCTGCAAGTGCACCTGTAACACTGGCTACATTAAGAGCACCACAATTTCCCGGGGTATAAATGCCTTGCCAACACTTCAGCAAAAGTATTAGCTTGAAGTTGATGGGTGGACATATATTCAATACTCACAGCCATCCTTCTCGAGATCATTCTCAGTGTGTTCCTGCTGGCAGTACTGGCTCATCATGTTCAGCAGGTTGTTTTATCCCACCCTTCAATAGGGGAAAGTGGCTCCATCACCTGCTCAGATTTTACCCCGTCAGACCTTCCATACCCTCCTCAGAGGCGTCTGATATTTCATGCAGCCCTTATGGGAAACTGCTGTGGGACTTATATTTTTTGCCCACTGTGGCTATCCTCCAATCCCGGAGCCTGCCACTGTGGAGAAATTTACTCCAGCAACCGCTCCAGCCGACTTACATGCTCTCGGGCACTAGTCGTCGCGGGTGCTTTAATATATCGGACCGCTCCTGCCGACTTTGGTGCTCTCGGGCACTAGTCGCACGCGGTTTTCCCGCAGCCGGTCCCCATGCCTACGGGCACTGGTCGCTCCCGGCCTCCCGATATACTCATGCCGCTCCTCATGGCCCCGGTACTCACGGGCACCTCTACCCATTTAGGGTGAAGTTTGGCACTTGCTCCCTTATGGGAGATGCTGGTGCCGACATTCATTGCTGCCTGCTGCTGGTCATTAAACAGCAGCGATATCTGTGTTGGCGGCGATATCTGTGTTCTGTACTGACGTCCCTAGCTGGCTGCCTGCTGTTCAGAACACAGCAGCAACGTCTGTGGCTCTGCCCTGACGTCCTTTGCTGGCTGCCTGCTGCTCTTCAGCATACGGCAGCGACGTCTGTAAAGAAACAAAGGTAAGGAAAAATTGTTCTTACCTGTGCTGGTTCTCAGCCTGCCGTTTGGGAGGAACGTCCTTCCTCCCGCAGCCCCACGGACCCCGTAGCGTAGGTCCTTGGGCTGCTGTCCGAGCTGTCGGCTGACGGCTACGGAGTACTCACGGTACTGGCCGCTCATCCCTGTCCTTCAGCCGCTTCAATCGGCTCCGGTGCCGCTAGCGACTGCATCCAACCCAGAATCGCCTGAGTCTGGAAAACCCCCGGGACGTGTTGCTTCGCTTCCCGCCCGGCAGCAGTGAATCTTGCCGGTGCGGGAAGCGACGTCGGGCACAGCTGTTTCCTCTCCGGAGGATTCGCGTGCCGTCGGCTGCTGCTGGCTGCCCGCTGTCTCCGCGGGTCTCCCCTCCAGCTTTCCCGCAGCTTCTTACATTTCCTACCTGCAAGGTAAGTGGGAAACATTTTGCAGTCTCTTACCTGCTTCTTTCCACTTACCTCTAGGGAGACGTTCGTCTCCCATGTCTGACTCGTTCAATGCGTGTATGCGATATGACACGCATGCGTCGTAGCGGGCTTCTTTCACGTAGTCACTCACGTGACTCCGAAGTAAAATCTGTAGTTTTGGTAAGGTTTTTGTCTTACCTGTAGTTAGAGGCTGCCTGCCGTTTTTCAGGCGGCATTGTAGCGGTTCCCGGGCGGCGATTCTCCTTGTCAGGAGTCTGCAGGGCTGCCGGTCGGATTTTTAAATTTCCCTCCGGTCCGCTGCTGTTAACCAAACAGCTGTTCAGCGGACCGGCATCAGCGCAGCTTTCTGTCAGCGGTCCGCAGCGTGTGCGGTCCCGTTTGCGCCTATCCCCCTCCACTGTCGGCTCCTTCGCTGGAGTCGAACGGGGGCCGCTTCCTCTGCTGCTTTGCTCCCCCTGGAGCAAAAAACCACAAGGCCCGATTAAGGTAAGTACTTACCTCACGTTCCTTGGTTGCGGGAGCGCCCGACTCCCGCTGGCCGCGTTTGCACAGCTGTGCGATTATGCCGCACCCGCGCACTGGGCTGGGGTCTTCACGGAATCATTCACGTGACTCCGAAGTAAAATGCCCTGTGTAAGTAGTGATGATTACTCTAGGTTAGTCCATCTACCACCTGTGCTGGATATGGAGTTAGTCGCTCCCCAGCCTTGAGTACTGGCATCTGTTTGGATAACTAAAGTAGGGTTAATGATGATGATAGGGCTGAAACAATGCCGAACGTTTTCTGCCCACCACTGTAGTTCTGATATTGCTTCAGTGGGTAATTTCATGATACGATCATAATGACCTGCATGTCGTTTTAGTGCCTGTACCTTTGCTCTTTGTAAGTTTGATAGTGCAAAGGTCCAAATTGTGTAGCCGGAAATGCTGCTACCATTTCCCCAATTACTCGTGCTACTTGTCGAATAGTTGGTCGCTCGTTGACCATTAAATTGTTGCATGATTGAGCCAATTCAGTTGTTTTGTCTTTTGGCAAAGTTACAGACATGTGGACTGAGTTAATTGTGAAACCCAAGAAGTCCATGGTTGCGGATGGCTTCAACTTAGATTTATCTGGATGTAAGACAAACCCCAGGGTTTCGAACAACTGTTTGGTAGCTGATACAGCTGATATAGCCAATTCCATGGTCTTGTCTACTATTAATATATCATCAAGATATGCCGTGACAATATGTTTTTGTCTTCTTAAAATTGCCAGGGCTGGTTTTAGTATCTTGGTGAATAATCTTGTGCTGATGTTAACTTATTGTGTAACGCTTTAAACTGCCATTGTTGCCCCATGAGGTAAATTTCAGGTATCTGTGATAATCCTTGTGAATGGGTACTGAATAGTAAGCATCTTTCAGGTCAATGCTTGCCATGAAGTATCCTTTGGAAATTAGTTGTTTGGCAGTAACAAGCATTTCCATTTTGAAATGTACATACTTAACAACATATTTAGTGAAGTTAAGTCAATGATGATGTGACTTCCACCATCTCTTTTGGTTTTTGTGAATATATTTGATACAAATTCCAAGGGTTCATGTTTTGTTTTTTCGATGATACCTTTTGTGATTAATGTCACCAGTTTAACTTGTCCCTCTCGTTTTATTTAACTGAGAGGGAAAAAACACTCTGGGGTGAATGTTGGTGGCAATTTTTCTAGTATAAATTGTATTTTGTATACACTAATGCTATTGAGTATATACTTGTCACTCGTGATAGACTCCCATGCTCCCTGAAACAGGTGTAATCTCCTCCCTGTTAGTATTGAGCCCCTGCTTTCTATATGCTGGTAGGAACCAGACCCACCTACCTCCATGGTTATGGGTATTTCTTCTGTCTCTTCCCAGACCAGCGAGTCTTGCGCATTGTCTGACGTGGCGGTGATGTTGGGGAGTGGCGCATTTCCCATGGGGTCTGCTCTGGGCCTTGGTCTAAAAAAGACTTCTGGTGATAAATGCGGACCCCGAGCTTTCACCAGTCCCATATGGTAGACGTCGACTGGTGGATGCGATAGGGTGCTGCCGCTTGGGTATTGTTGATTTGGGTTTGCTCGTCCCGGGGCCTGCCCTCATGAGACCAAAAGTTTTTTAGAGGCCTCTTCCATATTCTTTACTTTTTTCGTGAGGTCTTTGCCAAAGAGCAGTGTGTCTGGCTCAGTGGCTGGGGTTTTGCACAACCCCGCGAATTTTGGATTTAGGGCAGGTCTTATAATTTCTTTACGGAGGTTATTTATCTCGAACTGCGTGTTGTACAACAGTGCAAGAGTGTTTTGTTGGTTTGTGGTCATCTCCGTATTGTCCACAGAACGAGCAATGATGTGATGGCTGACGTCAGGAGCCTGAGGATCCGCTGCAGTATCAGCTCCTGGTTCCGAATATTTGTCCCGACGTGCCCCCAGATTTGGCTGTTGACAGCTGGCACTTTGAGGGACTCACAATTTTCTGGAGCTGTGTACATTTTTAAGGCCTCATTAACCACCTGCTCCTGTAGGGGGGGCCTGTTGGAGAGGTGGTTGATGCTGGCCGCTAGTTTAGGCTCTAATGGCCTTCCTGCACGTGGGGCTGCCACGTAGCGGTCCACCACACCCAGCAGCTCTTCCTGGTCCTGCACCCCTTGCATACTCCTGACTTCTTCAGCCAGCGTCCCCTCTTCCTGACCAGCCCAGTCCTGGTCACCAAAGCTGCCCTCGGATGAGGGGGAATCGATGGGCAGTGCACAAGGCACTGTGGAGGGAGTGCCTGAACTCCCCCTGCGAGAGCGCCCCTCACGCAGCACATCTCGCTGGAGCACCTGCTCCAGGAGCCGCTCAATGCGGCTCAGGCGGTTGTCTCTCCCCCGTGCGTGTGGAGAGACGTCCCCGTCCGACGAGTCGGAAACCACCGGCCGGACGCTTTTTCAGGTGGCTTTACATCCAGCCTGCTGCTCAGGCGCTAGCGGGACTGGGCTCGGCACGGTGTCGGGGATGGCAGAGCGCCCGATAAGCGGTCCTACCGCCTGTTGCTGTGACCCCCAGATGGAACTCTCCTCAGGTTTGTTCAAGAGCCTTTTTGTTCTCTGCCTGTAAAACAAAGCAGAAGGCTCTCCTGTGAAAGAAACCCGACCTCAGGGTACCTACCTGACGGTCCGTCTTTCAATCTGTAGCGGGAGCGCCTGACTCCCGATGCGGCTGCTGTTGCACTGCTGCACGCAATGCCGCGCATGCACGCTGAGCGGGTTCTTCACGTAGTCACTCACGTGACTCCGAAGTAAAATTGTAAATTGCCCCTATTGTGTGTAGGGTAGTGTAAGTGTGTGGAGTTTGCTGGTTGGCACAGACTTGGTGGGACAAACAAGCCTGTTTCCACACAGTATCTCTATACAAAACTAAACTAAACTATACTAAATTAAAGAAAAACTAAACAAAACATAATGAAATTACCTGGCAGACATCCTTTTCTGACAACATGGAGCCGATGGCTACTTGCATCAGGTGTTCCCAGTCTCTTTTACAAAATAACCAAAGTTCCTCTGAGCTGATCCAGAAAGAGCAAAGGGTAGTGATACCATCCTGTGAATGACTAATAGGGAAATCAGCTTAAGAGCAATAATGTTTAATTCATTATGTACCGAGCAACAGTAAAAACCTTTTTGATGCATGTAGTCAGTGCAAAGACGGTACATGTCTCTTCTCTTTAATGGTGACTAGAATTTGTAAATATAAAGCAACCCAGAAATGAGAAGCTAAACGCCTTGCAATTGGATTCCAAACAAGGGTGTTATTTTCTGGTTGATGTAAAACCCTTTGCCTGCAGAACCTACGTCAGTGTCCTGACTGAACAGTTACGGGTCCCATAAATACGTGCGCAACACAGATGGTAGTGCAATTTAAATCAGTCATCCCTTGCCACAGTTTGGACAACATGAATCAAGTTAGATGTGGGAAGCAACTGCAGATGCTGATTTACACCGAAGATAGGCACGAGTAGCTGGAGTATCTCAGGGGGACGTTTCGGGGCGAGACCCTTCTTCAACGTCACCTATTCCTTTTCTCCAGGGATGCTGTCTGACCCGCTGAGTTACTCCAGCATTTTGTGTCTATGAATCAAGTTAAGGGTCCAATGGTGCGCTGAATGAAAAAAACCGTAATGGGTCATTGGCCACTATGGTCAAAGGGGAACCTGGTGTGGGAGGGGCCGCTGAGAGGACAAAGAGGGACCCGGCGTGGGGTGGGGGGGGGTTGGAGAACAAAGAAGCACCATAGGTGAATATGCACACTTTGTAACCTTGTCAGCGCCTCTATGTAGCGACTCTTTGCATTTACCGTATGTGGCATGCAAAACACTGTGATATGTCATATGTGATAATAAAGTATCAATCAATCAATCAATCAATGTGACCATAGTTCATATATGCTGATATATGTATCCATAAATCCTGATCTTTTATTTGTGTGATACATAGCTACATAGGTTCCGGAGTAGAAAGCTGAGTGCAGGATGATCTTAACGTGTCAGGCTGATGTGAATAGGAGATAGGGTGGCTCGGTGGCACAGTGGTAGAGTTACTGCATTAAGGGCCTGTCCCATGCGACTCCATGCAGCAAGCGCGAACTAACGTGGTCACTTGAGCCATACGGCCTCGCGGGGCCGGTCCCACTTCGAATGCCGGAGCCATATGGAGTTGTGCGGAGCTGGTCCCGACATCGCGCGGGGCTCTGAAAAACTGACCGTGTTCAAAAGTTCCGCTCGGCAACGGCCTGCACAGCCGCATTGAGGCCGTACGCACCACCTCGACATGGGTGCGCATTGTCTCGACGCCGTACGCACGTCATGACAGCGTACATCACGCGCGAACACCCCGCGGAGTTCGCTCGAACTTCACGTCACTTACTCAACCTCCCCGTGGCCCCCACTTCCGGTTTGGTCGCGCTTGCCGCATGCAGGTCACATGCTCGTGGGACAGGCCCTTTACAGCGGCAGAGACCCGGGTTCAATCCTGACTATGGGTACTCGTCTGCATGGAGTTGGTACGATCTCCCTGTGACCTATGTGGGTCCAGGGTAGGAGGCTAATTGTAAATTGTCCCAAGTGTATAGGATAGTGTTAGGGTGCGGGGATTGCTGGTCGGCATGGCTCGGTGGGACATAGGGCCTGTTCTCGCACTGTATTTCTGAACTAAACAAATCTAAACTCAACTAAACTAATCTAGACTGAACAGTGCACTCAGGAAAAACACCTCCATGGTCATTTCAAAGTGACCATATTTCATTACCCTTTTCCTTTATTTGTGTGAAGCATACCTACAGAGGTCCCTGAGTAAAATGCTGAGTGCTGGAGGAATACAGCATGTCAGGCTGATGGAAATAGGAGATAGACAGCTGGAAAAAATAGGCGGGCGCCGGTCAAAGCATGGCGAGTGATATGTGGGTACAGATAAGGAGGGACAGGCAGCATCTCTGGAGTAAAGGAATGGGTGATGTTTCAAGTCAAGGCCCTTTTTCAGACTGATATCAGGGGAGTGGGCAGTACAGAGGTAAAATGTAGCTGGAGACAGTAAGACTGGTAGGTGAACTGGGAAGGGGGAGGGGATAGAGAGAGAGGGAAAGCAAAGATTATTTGAAGTTAGAGAAGTCAATGTTTATACGGCTGAGGTGTAAGCTGCCCAAGCAAAATATGAGGTGCTGTTCCTCCAATTTGCGCTGGGCCTCACTCTGACAATGGAGGAGGCCCAGGACAGATAGGTCAGATTGGGAATGGGAGGGGAGTTGAAGTGCTGAGCAACCATGAGATCAGGTAGGTTAAGGCAGACTGAGCGGAGGTGTTCAGCGAAACGATCGCCAAGCCTGAGCTTGGTCTCGCCGATGTACAGGAGCCCACACCTGGAACAGCGGATACAGTAGATGAGGTTGGAGGCGGTGCAAGTGAACCTCTGCCTCACCTGAAAAGGCTGTTGGGGTTCTTGGACGGAGTCGAGGGGGGAGGTAAAGGGCCAGGTGTTGCATCTCCTGCGGTTGCGGAAAGTATCCGGGGAGGGGGTGGTTTGGGTGGGAAGGGACGAGTTGACCAGGGAGTTGCGGAGGGAATGGTCTGCGGAATGTGGAAAGGGGTGTTGTTGGCAAGATATGGCCAGTAGTGGGAACCCATTGGAGATGGCGAAAATGTCAGAGGATTATGTGCTGTTTGTGATGGCTGATGGGGTGGAAGGTGAGGACAAGGGGGGCTCTGTCTTTGCTACGAATGGGGGGACGTGGAACAAGAGCGATGCTGCGGGACATCAAAGAGACCCTAGTGTGAGCATCATCTATAATGGAAGAGAGGAATCCACATACCCTAAAGAATGAGGACATCTCCGATGACTTGGTATGGAACACCTCATCCTGGGCGCAGATGCAGGGTAGACGGAGGAATTGGGAGTAGGGGGATAGCGTCCTTACAGGAAGTAGGGTGGGAAGAAGTGTAGTCTACATAGCTGTGGTAGTCAATGGGTTTGTAATAGATATCAGTCGATAGTCTGTCTGCTGTAATGGAGACAGTGAGATCTAGAAACGGTAGGTAAATGTCGGAGATGGTCCAAGTGAATGACTCCAGCATTTTGTGTCTACCTTTGAGTTAAACCGGCATCTGCAGTTCTTTCCTAGGTAAGGAGGGTTTAGATTGTCAGATGGATGAAGTAACTGACAAAGGCTAGAGGTAAAAACGAGGAATTTCAGATGCTGGTTAATACGCAAAAGGACACGTTGTTTTGACGTAACTCTGCGGGCCACGCGGCATTTGCGGAGAACATGGATAGTTGACGTAACGGGTCGAGACCCTTCTTCAAGGAAAGAATTAAAAGGAGACAAAAGGTGACAGTCAGGTAAGGAGAGAAGAGGGTGAGTGAAGTGTAAAGCCATAGGGAGGGATAGAGTTGAAAGGGAAGGGAAAGGAGGGGGGAGGAGGAGATAAGAGGGAAATGCGACGCCCAGTGATGGGAGATAATTGTATGAAGCAGAGGAAAGCAACTGGGTTTGGTGATGGGAGTGGGATGGTGGGCAGACAGAGAGAGAGGTGGTGTGAGGGTATTACGAGAGTGCAATGTTTATACCATTGGGTTATAGGCTGGCCAGGCAGAATTTGAGGTGCTGTTCCTTCAGTTTACGTGCAGCCTCACTCTGGCAATGGAGGAGGCCCTGGTCAGAATGGTCAGTGTGGAAATGGGAAGAGGCTGTCATTTACTCATCTTCAATCATCAATAATATGAATCACGAGGTCTTTAGAATGATCAGTCTGAATAATGCCACAAGCGGAATCAGTCTGAATAAGGGTCACAAACCAAAACATTGCTTATTCATTCCTCCCACAGATGCTACCTTAACATCTGGCTTTACTTTAGACTTCAGATTGTGGAGATGCAGAGTGTAAACAGGCCCTTTGACTCACCGAATACGCGCCAAACAGTGATCACCCCATACACTGACACTATCCTACACACATGAGGCAATTTGCAACTTACCAAGGTTAATTAGCCTACAAACCTGCATATCTTTGGAATGTGAAAGGAAACTAGAGCACTTGGGGAAAACCTACGCGGTCACAGGGAGAACGTACAAACTCCGTGCAGACAGCACCCGTAGTCAGGATCGAACCCGATTCTCTAGCGCTGTAAGGTAGCAACTCTACCACCGCGCCACTGGGCCGCCCCGAGATTTACCTTTGCACTTTGTGTTTTGCTTAAGATTCCGGCATTTCCAATTCCTTACTTCTCCCTGGAAATAATATTTGATCACTGCTCAGAATGTAAAATCTCTCATAAGGCATTTGATAAAGAAATCAATATTATTGAATCCTAAACCAGATGCAGAGCTTATCAAGTGAGATTTACAAGTCTCTCAAATATCATGCACAATGTTTTGGATCGAGACCCTTCTTCAGTCTTGTCCTGAAACATCACCCATTCCTTCTCTCCAGAGATGCTGCCTGTCCCGCTCAGTTACTCCAGTTTTTTGTGTCTATCTTTGGTTTAAACCAGCATCTACAGTTCCTTTCTATACCTCTCAAATTTAATTTTCATCAAGAAAAGAGCATTTATATTTAAACCAGTAAAGATCAAGTCGATGAACTCATTGAATGATTATATTTTATACAGAACAAGGATCATTTAACGGCAATTAGTGGAATTAATTTCAATACAAAGGGTGATAAAGGATGAATGATTTTTATCATTCAGACGATTTTCTTGCTGGGAACTATCTGTTATGAAGGTCATACTTTGTATGCAGCCTTTCTTGAATGTAATCAAGCAGAGATCCATCTAAAAGACTCAGATAATTTAAACTTAACGCTTTGACTGAGTACGATGATGTAAAAATGGAAGGCTGTCTATATTAAGCAAGATCCATGGAAATGCAGAGCAAGTAGTTGAGACTTGTTTAGAATTTGAAATCTTCCTCAAAAGTGGAAAAACTGCAAATTAAGTTGTTTTTAATAGCGCAAGAATTTGAAGTAGAAAAATGATTTATGTTTGTCTCAGTTCAGACAAAAAAACAGAGAGCCTGAGCTACAGGGAGAGGTTGAGCAGGCTGGCTCTCTTATTTCTTGGAGGCAAGAGGATGCGGGGTGATCTTATAGAGGTGCACAAAATCATGTGAGGAATAGACCAGGAAAATGCACAGAATCTTTTGCCTAGAGTAGCCGACTCGAGAATTAGAGGGCATAAGTTTAAGGTGAGGGGGCGGAAAGATTTAATAGGAACCTGAGGGGTATTTTACAAAATGAGTGGTGGGTGTATGGAATGAGCTGCTGGAGGTAGTTGAGGCAGGTACTGTTGCAATTTTTAAGAAGTATTTAGACAGGTACATGGATAGAATAGGTTTAGAGGAATATGGGCCATGCGCTGGCAGGTGGGACTAGTGGCGATGAGGCATGTTGGTCAGTATGGGCATGTTAGACTGACGGGCCTGTTTCCATGCTGTATGACTTTATGACTGATGCAAATGATCAGGAAAGTGATTGTTGCATGTGAGAAAATACCTGCTAGCTCAAATGCAAGTCGATGTCAATGAGGACTTCTACAAATGCTTTTAACTTGGTGCCAAATACAACCAGCAACAGAGGATTTCCAGGGCTCAAAAAATCCGACATGGCAAATGGAGATGAATAGTAAGATTAAACGTGAACGACCGGTTTGAAGTTTGATCTGTATTTTATGAGGAGTTACGATGTGGGATTACGTGAAGAAGCCCGCCACGAACCATGCGTGTCATTCTTCAAAGCAGCGGTGTGAAATCACAGATAACTGTATTGACTAAACATAGTAAGATTAGAGAAGATATACCAGTTAAGTATATGATCAAGGGTGGGAGCGCAGGGCACGTAATCCCTCATCGTAACTCCTCATAAAATACAGATCAAACTTCAAACTGGTAAGTTCTCGTTTAATCTTACTATTTTACCTCGGAGTCACGTGAGTGACTACGTGAAGATTTTAAAGCTCTGTGATTTCATGCCGTGCAAACGAGTCCATGCATCACGTCTGCCTTGATGACTGTAGGAGGAATTGTGTTAACATAATTTGGACATGAACTCGACATTGAAATCATAAAATTTATTAACACAAAATTATAACCCCTTTTTATGGGTTTAAATTAATTTACAGAACTTAAAATTGTTTCTGCAAACGTTCCAGGTTTCATTACTGGTTTGTTGTAAAATAATTGGAATGTTTTTTCCCCCAGACCATCCTACTGCCTTGAGGATTTGGTCCATTGGTACATCCAACTGTATCGCTGCCGATGTAGCTGCAGCCCTGGTGGAATGAGATTTTTAAATATTAGTATCCACCCCAGCCTGTGTTAGCACCTGTTACAGCCATCTTGAGATGGTCTGGACCTTCACTCTTTTGTGTGGTTGCTTGTGGCTGACCAAAAAGTGCCTTCTCATTGCCTCTTAGGATTTTCATTTTCTCCATGTATAACGACAGATGTCTTACTATACACAGACGGTCATCTGTTGGGTATGATCTAAATTGTATATTGAGGCCTGCTGATCCCTGTCTGTTCTGCTTTACTAACTCATAGATATGAAACGTAATATTTTCTGTTGAGGAAGTCATGTTGGCCAGTCTTAGTTTATGCAGTGACTGCACCCTCTGTGCCGTGACCAATGCCATTAGCATGACTGTTTTTAATGTCAGTCTGTGTAGGGACAGAGCTGTTGCTGGAGACCAATTCCTGAGCATCTTCAGGACAATACTTACATCCCATATTTGGGAGTACCTGGTTCTTGGGGGAATAGTATTAAAAATTCCCCTCATAAGTTTTGTTACCAGTGGGTGAGTCCCAACAGAGTAACGCTCTGTCCCCTGCCATAGGTAAGTCGATAGGGTACTTCTGGCACAGTTGATGGCACTGTAACTGAGCCCTTCATCATATTGGAGGCCTGCCAGATATTCCAGAACAGACCGGATGTTCATGTCTCTGTAGGTGATGTTGTTTTTATGGCAGTACATCTTCCACTTCCTGATATAGACCAGATACTGTTTTTTGATTGACTGTCTTTGGGCCGCCGAGATCATGTTCACTGTTCGGTCCATCAGTCCCAGTTGTAGTAGAGATGTTTTTAAACTCTACAAATTAATTAGTTCAAATATTTATGGCATGGGTGGCTAACCCTTGTTACGGGATGTAGCAATAAATCTGGTCTATGTGGGATGGTGATACATGGTTCTAATACCATGTTTAATACCACTGGGAACCATGGTTGAGTAGGCCAATCGGGTACTACCAAAATACCAGATGCAGAGTCTTGCTGTATTTTCCTTAATACCCGACTGATGAGGCAGAAAGGAGGGAATGCATAAATAAACAATTTCCCCCAATGCAGCGAAAATGCATCTGTCGCCGCTGCCCCAGGGTCTGGTTCCCATGAAACATAATTTAATAACTGGTGGTTAAGTCTGGATGTGAATAGATCGATATCTGGTGTTCCATACTTTGCTGTAATATCAGCAAATACTTTTTTATTCAACATCCATTCGGGGTTTTCATTCAATTTGCGTGACCTGGTGTCTGCCACTAAATTTAGTTTACCTGGTAGGTAAGTGGCTGATATCCAAATATCTCTCTGGATACACCATTGCCAAATTGTATTAGCCAGTTTGTCACATGATGTCGATTTGTTTCCACCCATGTGGTTGCTTTATGCTACCACGGTGGTATTGTCTATCTGTAGTCTAACATGCTGGTGATATGACCTAGTACAATATGACTTTAGGCCATGGAATGCACCCAACATTTCTAGGTAGTTTATGCCCAGTGTGAGTAATAATGATGCCTCCTGAGCAGTCCATCTACCTCCACAGCTGGTGATGGTATTGGTGGCTCCCCACCCGTGCACTGGCATCAATTTGTAGTACCATGGAAGGGTTACTGACAATGATTGGATTGGATCAAAGCCAGATGTTATCTTTTCACCATTTTAGTTCCATTTTAGCTTTGATTGGTAGTTTCATAGGTCTGTCAAAGTGACCTGCATTAATTTAGATTGCTTGTATTTTAGCTCTCTGTAGGTTTTGGTAATGTAGAGGTCCAAATTGTGTGGCTGGAAAGGCATCCACCATTTTGCCAATTACTTTGCTACCAATCTGATGGATGGTTTGTTGATGTCAATGAGGTTATTGCAACCCTCTATTAAATCTCTAGCGTTTCCCTTAGGCAGAGTCACCGACATGTGAACTGAGTCAATGGTGAACCCCAAATAGTCCATAGTACTGGAAGACGTTAGTTTAGATTTAACTGGATGGATAATAAATCCCAGTTTTTCAAATTACTCTTTTGTGGCTGTTACAGTTTGTTTGGCCAATTCCAAAGTGTTGCCCACAATGAGTATGTCATCTAAATATGCCATGACCATGTGTTTACATTTCCGTAGAAATGCTAGGGCTGGTTTCAAAATTTTTGTGAACAGCCTGGGGCTGATGATAACCCATTTGGCAGTGCTTTATACTGCCATGTTGGCCTATCCAGTTGAAGATTAAGTAACATCTGTGGTCACCTCGTATATGCACTGAATAGTAAGCATCTTTTAAATCAATGCTGGCCATGAAGTAACCTTTGTAAATTAATTGTTTAGCAGTAACAAAGGTTTCCATTTTGAAGTGAATATATTGTACAAATGTATTCAATTTTGTCAGATCTATGATGATGCGACAACCACCATCTTTTTTGTTTTTGGTAAATATATTGGACACGAATTCTAATGGTTCATGTTGAGTTTTCTCAATTACACCTTTTACGTAAAGCCGCTCCAGTTCAGCTTGCGCTTTTGATTTTTCTTTACCAGAAAGCACGAACATTCGGTTCGGTATATGTTGAACTGGAGGGCTGTACTTGTGTATAAACTCTATTGTATATCCCTGGATGCTGCTTAAGATGTAAGTATCAGTTGTTAACATGCTCCATGCATTC
Organism: Leucoraja erinaceus; assembly: GCF_028641065.1. Lineage (NCBI taxonomy): Eukaryota > Metazoa > Chordata > Chondrichthyes > Rajiformes > Rajidae > Leucoraja > Leucoraja erinaceus. Next base: position 4,006,374 of record NC_073402.1, on the reverse strand, counting down.
AGAAAAAAGTGTATTCTCCCCCCAAACTCCATGTTCCCTGTATTTTGTAGGGAACCAGACCCACCTACCTCCATAGTTACCAGTGGCAGGTTTACTTCTTTTTGTAAGTTCTTTGCTGCTGTTGTTGCGCTGGTGTCTGGATTTTCAGTTTGGTTGGCGTTGGAGGTCCCCGCATCTTCCAAGAAGACCGGCCTGGGCCATGGCCTAAAAAAAGACTAATGTTTTGAGTACCGGGCCTTCGAGCTTTCACCAGTTCTGCTGGTGGGTGCGTAGGGGTGCTGTCTTTGGCTGTAGTGGGTTTTTGTTGGAGTCCCTTTTATTAGTCCAGTAGGTTCACTCGTTCCTGCACCCCTTGCACACTTGTCTTTCCTTCTGTGGGCCCCTCTTCCAGGTCAGCCCAGAACTGACCCGCAGGGCTCCCCTCTGATGAGGTAGAAGCACTGTGCAGCCCTTCAGGAGGTACTGCTGTGGGTTTATCATAGGGCCCACAGTGACCCGACTCCATCTCCCGGAGTCTGTCACGTTGGAGCAAATGCTCCACACACCGCTTTATTCGGGTCTAGCGCTCTCGGTCGCTGGCCGCCCGCGGTTGTTCAATGTCGGACTTCTCTGAGTCCATGACCTTGTTTGTTTTTGTGTCTAGCCTTACCGCCCAGCCGTGTGGATCTAGCCGGTGCGGAGGCGACATCGGGCACAGCTGATCCCACTATCGGTGATCCGAGTGCCACTGGCTGCTACTGGCTGCCCGCTGCTCCGCGGTCCTCCCTCACCAGCTTTGTCGCAGACCTTCTCTTCTTTGTTTCTCCACCTGTAATCAACATGGGAAAACATAAAAAGACCGCAGTTCTTACCTGCAGGCCCTGGTTTAAATTGTCGCTACGGGGGAACGTCGTTCCACCCCGCCTCCTGCCATTTTCGATTTGTCAAAGTCGACGGCCCCATTCTGAATCGTCTCCCGCCCGGCCGTGGTGTTCTGGCCGGCGCGGGACCAAAAGTCGGCACAGCTGATCCCACTTACGGGGCTTGTGCCTTCAGCTGCTGCTGGCTCCCGCAACTTTGTGGTCCTCCCCAGCCAGCTTCACTCGCAGCACTTGTGGACACTATTTTGTCCAGCTTCCCCCCCTGTGTAAAACAGCGCGGGGACAAACACTACCGCAGAGTAAATCAATTACCTGCAGGTCGCGGTTTCAAACTTACCGCTGCGGGGGAACGCTCCACCCCGCCTGTCGTTTCGCAAGCGTGAAAGCGATATGACATGCATGCATCGTGGTGGGGTTCTTCACGTAGTCACTCACGTGACTCCGAAGTAAAATCTGAGCAGGAGTCTGGCTGGGGATTTAAACTTGGCATTGTCCCATCGGTATAACATCACAAATTGTTGCTGGTGCTTTTGTTTCCTCTGGCAAATGTTTGACAGGGATTATTTTAGTGAACACAGCTCACTGCAACCTCCAGAGGATTTCAAATTGATGGGGAAAGTTCCTTGCAATGATAGCACATCAGAAGAGGAAGACAGAACATCTCACTGCATGGCAGCAGGCACCTGCCGTGACAGGTTCAGCGATAGCACAGGAGAGAGTTAGCAGCATGGAGACACAAGAGGCAAAATAAACCACTGGAAAAACTCAACAGATCAGGCAGCATCGGTGGAGGCAAAACGATGGTCAACGAGATATAGTGAAAGAACGTGTTTTGTGCGCTATCCAGCCAGATGATACCATGCAGATACAACAGGACGTACAGCAGAGAAGATACGCAGACAGTGGAATATAGTTTTACAGCTACAGAGTATGTGCAAATAAAAGAAGTGCAGAGCCTGCAACAAGGTTGATTGGATGATCAGGAACCTGCCTGCACATGGGAGGTCCATTCAAGAGTCTGATGACAGCAGGCACAAAGGTGTTCTTGAATCTGGTTGTACATGCTTTCTCGTTTTTACCTTCTACCTGTTGGGAGAGGGGAGAAGAGAGAATGACCAGTCCTTGTTGGCTGATTTCCTGAGGCAGCAGAAAGTGTAGATAAAGTGATGGACTGGGCTGCGTCAATGACTCTCTGCAGTTACTTGCCATCTTGGGCAGGGCAGCCTCCATTCCAAGCTGTGATGCATCTCAATGATTTATCTGGTGCCTCTGCAGAAACTGGTTGGAGGAGAGAGATGCTTGGAAGTTATGGCAGAGTTTCCAGAAACCTACGATACGATACAAAACAATACGAAACGATACGATAAAACTTTATTCATCCCCAAAGGGAAATTGGTCTGCAACACGCAAGGTACACAAAAACTGACTCTATGAAGGATGGATTTGCAGTAATATCAGATTTGCAGTAAACTCACCCAGTTAATGATTAGCAGGAGTGAAGTATATGCAAAAATAGAGAAAAAAATAGTAGGGAGACAATATCTGTATGCAGACAATCAAATATATTAGTTTGAGTTTAAGTGGGAGTATATAAACAGCATGTAAAATTTGTTAAAATATTGAATTATATTTTAATGGTGATGCAACATTAATATTGCTGCTGGAAATCAAAAATATGCAGATGCTGCAAATCTGAGACAAAAACAGAAGGTGCTGGAAAGAGTGGATCAGGCAGCATTGTTACAACAGGGAAACGGTTGACAATAAATATGAAGCGACTGTCAGTACTGACCTTAGATAGACCCAAAAATCTGGAGTAACTCAGCGGGTCAGACAGCATCTCTGGAGAGAAGGAATAGGTGTCTGTTAGGGTCAACAACCTCACCTCCTCCACTATAACACTGAACTATACTATATATAACTATAGCACTGTGTGCTCAGCCCTCTCCTCTACTCCCTCTTTACCCATGACTGCATCCCTAAGAATGGCTCCAACGCCATCATTAAATTTGCCGACGACACCACAGTGGTAGGACTGATCAGTGACAACGATGAGTCAGCCTACAGGGAGGAGGTCCAGCACCAGACAACCTGGTGTGCCAACAATAACCTCGTCCTCAACTCCAAGAAGACGAAGGAAATTATTGTTGACTTCAGGAAGAACAGAGGGGGCAGACATACCCCCATCCATATAAACGGGACTGAGGTGGAGCGCGTCTCCATCTACAAATTCCTCGGGGTACACATCTCGGAGGATCTGTCCTGGTCCCTCAACACCTCTAATCTGATCAAAAAGGCGCAGCAACACCTTTACTTCCTGAGGAGGCTCAAGAAAGCTCACCTGTCCCCCCAGATCCTGACCAACTTTTATAGCTGTACCATCGAAAGCATCCTGACCACCTGCTTCACGGTATGGTACAGCAGTTGCACTGCAGCGGACAGTAAGGCACTACAACGGGTGGTGAAAACCGCGCAGCACATTATCGGTGCCCCGCTCCCTGCCATGGATGCTCTCCACCGAAAACGGTGTCTGAGACGGGCCGGGAAGCTCATCAAAGACCCCTCCCACTCCAACCATGGACTGTTTGCCCTCCTCCCATCAGGGAGACGGTGCAGGAGCCTCAGATCTCGTACTAGTAGGATGAGGAACAGCTTCTTCAACAACACTATCACATTGCTGAACTCGGAGTCCCGCCGATAGATTTCTCCAAACTCTCCGTCCACATTGTTTGCTTATTCTGTATTTTTATTTCTATATTGCACTATTACTACGGACTGATGCTAAACTGCATTCCGTTGTACCCATACTTGTATCTGTGCAATGACATTAAAGTTGAATTGAATTGAATTGTGATGTTTCGGGTCAAGACCAGACTGAGAGTCAGGGGGAAGTGAAATTAGATATAGACAGTGATATACCTGGACCTACCTGATCTCCTGGTTGCCAAACACTTGAATTCTCCTTCCTATTCCCACACTAACCTTTCTGCCCTGGGCCTCCTCCATTGTCAGAGTGAGGCCAAGCACAAATTAGAGGAACAGCATCTCATATTTCGCTTGGGCAGCTTACAGCCCAGTGGTATGAACACTGATTTCTCTAACTTCAAGTAACCTCTCTCTATCACTCCCCCACCCAAGGCATACTAGCTTCAGGCATCCTGTTGAGTCTCATTGTCTCTAACGCATTTTCACCTAGCTCACAGCTAACAATGGCCTGTATCCTTTATCATCATTACTTCTTTGCATATCTTTAATTCATTTTTTCCATATCTTTTTATATCACCATCTATATCTTTTGTTTCCCTTTCCCCTGACAGTCAGTTTGTAGAAGGAGCTTGACCTGAAACATCATCCATTCCTTCTCTCCAGAGATACTGCCTGTCCCGCTGAGTTACTCCAGCTTTTTGTGTCTATCTTCAGCGTCTGCAGTTCCATCCTACACAGTACTGACCTTGGCATTTATTGTTTGGTATTGCTGTTGTGTTTGTCTTCAGACTCTCAGGGAAATTTAGTTTCAGTTTAGTTTTGAGATACAAAATGGAACAGACCCGTCAGCCCACTGAAATCACACTGACCATTGATCATCCATTGACACACGTTCTATGTTATCCCACTTTCGCATCCACTCCCCACACACTTGGGACATTTTAGAAAGACCAATTAACCAAGAAACCCACACATCTTTGTGATTTGGGAGGAAACTAGAGCACCTGGAGGAAACCCACATGGGTAGAGGGAGAACATGTAAACTCCACATAGAAAGCACCTGAGGTCAGGATCGAACCTTGGTCTCTCGAACTATTTCTTATAAGATTTAACTTCAATAATTCGCCTTTCTCATTAAAGATGACAGTAATTTTCTTGAAAGGTGACATAGTGGCACCGCTGTCGAGTTGCTGCCTGACAGCGGCAGAGACCCGGGTTTTCGATCCTGACTAAGGATGCTGTCTGTAAGGAGTTTGTACGTTCTTACTGTGACCATGTGGGTTTTCTCCAGGTGCTCTGCTTTCCTCCCACATCCCAAAGATGTGCAGGTTTTGTAGGTTACTTGGCTTCTGTAACTTGACACTGGTGTGTAGGACAGAACTAGTGAACGTTTGATCGCCAATCGGTGCAGACTCGATGGGCTGATGGGCCTATTTCCATGCCGTATCTCTAACCTAAATCAAAATAGACTGTGCAACTCCCATCATATGCTTGGGAAATAATCATATTGGATTTCTAGGTTGCTTATGATAATATCATTGCTGAAGATCTTTGCAACAGATGAACGGTATCAGGCAATGTATTCTATTTTCAGACAGGGCATTTTTGAGCTAATTCGATTATACTTTACATTTATGCATGGCTATCAAACGTATATGTAATACAACTGCAATATGGCCATGATAGTTCTGAATTGCGCACAATTCGCTGGCTGAGAAAGTTACATTAGGATAAGGTTTCCCCATTCAGCAACATAATGAAAACTAGTTGGCAAGCATACTTTGTGTTATTATTTTGCTGCAAAGCATCAGATCTGCTGCAGTTCTGAGATGAAAATATAAAAAAGTGATTATTTTTATTGCGAAGGAATGTGCACATATTTTAGAAAATCATGTTATATCACCATGGAAGGAGGTATCTGTTTTAATGGTTTGTGTGGGATGGTTTCTTCATTGCTTTTCATTTCATTTTAGTGTTTTGGCAATGATTAGCATACAAAAGAGGCAATTTGCATTTTGGTTTATGAAATACTGCACTGCCATGATTTACACTCCAACCTCAATGTACAACATGGCTACGTGTGACTTTTTTATCTTAAGGGAATTGTTGTTACTGCAGTTGCGGACTGAGCTTTTTTTAATCTGGTTGGTGCAATAAGTGGAAAGGTGCTCCAAGATAGTTAAAGGCACAGTGAAACCTGCCTTTGATTCTCCAATTAAATTGGCAAGATAATGCAGCCATGCATTGCAGCTCCACGCCGACCCTTGAGTCATGTCGCTGGAGTTAGCGCCTGTTAACTTATACAGAGCAAGCTGACAAAAATGGAGCCCGTGCCTGGTTGGAGGTTGCACCATCGGGAACAAAAGTGGACCCAGCGTGGGGGGACCATGAGGGGGGGGGGGGGGGGGGGGGGGGGGGGGGTGAGCAAAGGAGGACCCGGCATAGAGATACTTTGTAACTTTGTCGTCGCCCTTTACATGGCAAGTATGCAAGCAAAGAATTTCACTGTGGCTTATCACTTGTGACAGTAAAATATTCAATTCAATTCAATTCAATTCAACAGCTAAATGGCATTGATCAGTGTCTTTTAGTGATGTTAGATACTGGTTAGGACAATGGGGATAATGATATTTCTTCTCTTGAAATGACCGGATAGGAAACTTTAACAGTCATAGTCATAGAGTCATACATTGTGGAAACAGGCCCTTCGGTCTAACTTGCCCACTCCGCCCAACATGTCCCATCTACACTAGTCCCACATGCCTGCATTTGGCCCATATATCCCTCTAAATCTGTCCTATCTATAAACCTATCTATTTACTTTTTAAATGTTGGGATGGTCCCTGCCTTAACTACCTCCTCCGTCAGCTCATTCCATACTCGCACCACCCTTTGTGTTAATGTTCATCTAAGTGAGCAGATTTGAAAAAAAAAAACAAAGAACTGCAAATGCTGATTAATGTACAAGATGACATAAAGTGTTGGAGTAATTCAGCAGGTTTGGCAGCATCTCTGGAAAACATGGATAGGTGAAGTTTTGGGTTGGGACCCTCCTTCAGACTTGATCCTGGTTCAGACTTGCCCTTGACCTCTAACATGGTATTCCTACTCCCTAGGATACAGAGGAATTGATTTTGGATAAAGACAGACACTAAGTGCTGGAGTAGCTCAGTGGGTCAGGCCGCATCTCTGGAGAAAAAGGATGGGTGACTTTTCAAGTTGGGATGGTGGCGCAGCAGTAGAGTTGCTGCCTTACAGTGCCGGAGATGCAAGTTCGATCCGAACTACAGGTGCTGTCTGTACGGAGTTTGTACATTCTCCCTGCGACTGTGTGTCTTCTGCGTGCTTCGGTTTCCTCCCACACTCCAAAGACATGCAGGTTTGTAATTTAATTGGCTTTGGTAAAATTGTAAATGATTCCTAGTGTGCAGGATGGTGCCAGAGTATGGGGTGATTGCTGATGGACGTGGACTTGGTGGGCAGCAAGGCCTGGTTCTGTGCTGCATCTTGAAAGCCTAAACTCTAAACTCTAAACATTTGCCAGCTACTGCAGGGCAATGATAAGAGTCTGGCTCATATTATCTCTTAGAGCAGAGGAAATATTTTAAGAATGATCACCACATTTGCTCTCACAACAGACTCTGAATATTATGGTCGGCTCAGGCTTGCCTGAGACAGACGCCAAATGGAGGAATTCCATCACTTCATCAAAAAGGGTTTGATTTAACCACAACAAGCACACAACAAAAATATTTGCCAGAAAAGAGATTTTTTTTTATTTTTAAAAAAGACTTTTAAAATTAGATCTTCCGATGGCAAACATACTAAAAGTGTGATTTTCAACACTGGAACCTACACGTCTCCTTTAGTAGTAAACAGCAGCTAATACTGTGCACCCAAGTTAACTATGGAGTAAATATTGTACAAAACTTATACAACAGCTTGTCTCTATGCCCACAGAAAGTAACCTGACCGGCACATAGACTGTCACAGAGTAACGTGGTCAGCAAATATGCAAAACAAAAGGATATTTTACAACAAAAAAAACCTCACGCTGTGATTGTCAGAAAGAACTTTCATTAAAACAAAATACTTTCTACAGATCCAATAAATGAAACAAGGATCATAAATTCAAACACAAATTCACAGTCTCCACCTCTTGAATAAATCCGTGATATTTTGCCTGAAGATTTGTTTCCTGCCAACTTGCCTTTTTTTTTATCATCTTGTTCCAAGGTTGCGTTGTCCTTTTACTTAGCTTTAACTTAAAATAGCGCTCGAAGACTTCAGTTGCTCAGGTTTGGGTCACTTTTACAAGAGTCTCACTCGTTCATTCCAAAAGAATTACACATCAACATTTTTATTTCTTTATTCACTACATTCATTTGCAAATGATTTTAATATTGTGTGCTTTGTAACAGTTCTCACCTGCCTTTGTCCACACTTTACACTGCACTTTATTCAAGAGGCTGGTTGGAGATTTCTCGCTGGCTACTGCCATTTCTGTTTTGATTACTGACCATCAGAACATGTTAAGGAGGGGCATCAATCTGCCACCATTGATGTTCTAGACGCATGACCTCCACTGTAACTACGGGGTTTAACCCTCATAGCAACTGTTACACTCAGCGCGGTGAGGAGAGTCACAGATGTACACCACATCTGATCTCTTCAGGGAAGTTCTGTGTTCTTCAGAGATACGGCATGGAAACAGGTCGTTCGGCCCACCAAGTCCATGCCGACCAGTTCTCACTACTTCTATAGCATGTCACATTCTCATCCACTCCCTACACTCTAGGTCATTTTTATACATAGAGCAGCAGGTGGCAACACAAGCAATCATATCCTTTTGGGTTCTTCGTGAATGCGGTGGGATTAAGCTGCTGAGTAAAAATGACACCCACAGTGTCATAGAGTGATAGAGTGATACTGCATGGAAACAGGACCTTCGGCCCAACCCTCCCACACCGGCCAACATGTCCCAGCTGCACTAGTCCCACCTGCCCAGGTTTGGCCCCATATCCCTCCAAACCTGTCATATCATGTACCTGTCTCAACTACCTCCACTGGCAGCTTGTTCCATACACCCTCCACTCTTTGTGTGAAACCCATGTTAAATATCAATACAGCACAGCTCACTGGCTGTAATCTGGCCAGATGTTCATTCAATGCTGAAACCACTGATTCTGCTAAATCTCACTCAACCCTATCCCCAATCACAAGACCCCTTTCATTATAAATGAGCTTGACTGTTCATTACGTGCAAAATTAAATATTAAGATCCTTAGAGAGCATTGCATGGTATTAAAAGGAGTCAAAGGTAAGCCTATGCCATTTCTTGCATTTCATATTTGATTTTGTGTTTTTCTCTCTGCAATATATGTGGCTTTTCTTTAAATCCGTTTTTTTGTATTCTTTGTGTAAAACAGATAAATAGGATTTTCCCATGGCAGATTATAATTAAAGTAGACAATGATGAACAATTTAGGACGTTTGCCGCATAGGTGCTGCATATTAAAGTATCCATGATAAGCTATGATGAGCAGTATGGTGGTACTGATGTGTATTATTAGTGATAGTAGAATTAGACCATTCGGCCCGTCAAGTCTACTCAGCCATTCAATCATGGCTGATCTATCTCTCCCTCCTGACCCTATTCTCCTGCCTTCTCCCCATAACCCCTGACACCCGTATTACGTATGGTGCCAGAAAAAGAATCAAAGGGAGGCTGAGCTCCGTCTGAGTATTACTAGCAGAGTGAGAAAAGTCATATGTGAGTTTTGCTTCAGTAATATTAACTCATTAGAAGTACTGCAGACTCCTGGATGCAGTCAGTCCACAGCATGAGAATATGGATCTCCCCTGAGCGTGAGATTAAACCAGTGGGATGAAAGCTTTGCTGAGCCCTGCCATATAATCCATGACTTGTAACTGGTGAACATTATACTAATACTGGGATAGAGAGAGCGTGGGTTGTTGGTGAGGTGGCCTGGGATGGATACTTTTCCTGCACCAATACCGATCACCATGGCATTTGTGAAGATCATGTACAACGGGCGGCACGGTGGCGCAGCGGTGGAGTTGCTGTCTTACAGCGCCAGAGACCCAAGTTCAATCCTGACTATGGATGCTGTCTGTATGGAGTTTGTACGTTCTCCCCATGACCCGAGTAGGTTTTCCATGGGAGCTGCAGTTTCCTCCCACACTCCAGACATACAGGTTTGTAGCTTCATTGGCTTGGTAAAATTGTAAATTGTCCCCCGTGTTGTTAGGATTCTGGTGGTGTATGGGGGTCTCTGGTCATTGCGGAAAGGTGGGTCGAAGGTCCATTTTCCGCGCTGTACCTCTAAACTAAACTAAACTTTTTATGAATAAGTACATGCAGAAAGATGATTTGTTGTTACGGGTCTGGTACGAAATTAATCTGAAGGGAACAAAGATTTAAACTCAGGCCTTGAAAGGTGATCATAAATGAGATTTGATGTTAGCACAAACATCTTACTGCTACACTGCAGTAAATGGAAAGGGCTTTGTATCAATAATGATTTTTAATCCACATTATATTGCAGACTGCAATTGTAGAATATGTGGCATTCAGTTCGAACATTGAATTTTAGGATATGGCCATGGGTGATTCAGTGCATTTAATGCACTCAAAGATTTTTTTTTAAGTATTGTATGCACCTCAGAATAAATGGAAAGAATAAAATAGGTGAAAAGAAACAGAAAATAATTTATGTTTAAGAAGGAACTGCAGATGCTGGAAAATCGAAGGTGGACAAAAGTGCTGGAGAAACTCAGCGGGTGAGGCAGCATCTATGGAGCGAAGGAAATAGGCAATGTTTCAGGCCAAAACCCTCCTTCAGACTTATGCGAGGGTGGGGGGGAGAAGAAGGAAGGAAGAGGAGGAGCCAGTGGGCTGATATTAGAGAAGTCAATGTTCATACCACTGGGGTGCAAACATCCCCAAGCGAAATATGAGATGCTGCTCCTCCAATTTACGGTGGCCCTCACTGTGGCCATGGAGGATGCCCAGGACAGAAAGGTCGGATTCAGGATGTGAGGGGGAGTTGAAGTGCTGAGCCATCGGGAGGTCAGGTTGGTTATTGCGAACCGAGCGGAGGTTTTCGGCGAAGCGATCGCCAAGCCTACGCTTGGTCTCACCGATGTAGAGCAGCTGACATCTAGAGCAGCCGATGCAATAGATGAGGTTGGAGGAGGTGCAGGTGAACCTCTGTCGCACCTGGAAAGACTGAAAAGTATTTATGATGTCAGAAAAATGATTGGTTACATTTGGTTTGCTCTGACTTGAAACTGCAATTGTTCGTGGCTGACAGATACATCCCACTGCCTTCAAATCAATCCTTTCTCAAAGTGTTGTGGGTGCTTTATGATTATTTTTCAACAATGCTGACTGTAACATTAAAATCCAGCCTGGAAGTTGCACCACTGTTTTATGATTCATTTTGTCAGATTGATCCAAACAAAACATGTACGTTCCAATCTGACTATTGAGTGCCGCTGCCTGATGTCAGATCATCCATGCGGATATGATCCAGGCTGCGGCTGTAATCCAGATACTGTGTTAAGTGAGCTTGCTCTACTCAGGCAAAACAACGCTCAAAGAAAGTGTTTTATTCAATCGTCGCAGAGATCTGCCCGCAAACATCACAAAAGCCGGAGTTATTTTCAGAGTTTCGCAACACATTGATTTTACTCTTGACGGCTTCAAGTGCAATAATCAGGTCATCTTCATCAAAATTTAATTTAGTTGAAAAGCTCAAGGTTTCCACAATTTCAGTCACAGAGTCATGGTCTTATAGCGTGGAAACAGGCCCAACTTGCCCACAATGGCAAACATGTCCCATCCACACTCGTCCCACCTGCCTGAGTTTGGCCCATATCCCTCCAAACATGCCCTATCCACATACTTGTCCAAATGTTTCCTAAACATTGCGATAGCCCCTGCTTCAACTACCTCCTCAGGCAGCTCGTTCCGTACATCCACCACCCTTTGCGTGAAAAATTGACCCATCAGTTTCCTATTAAATCTTTCCACCAAAGATGCAACAAATTTGTTCTTGTGAGAAAGTATTGTCATAGAAGCCTGGTTGGGTTTGGGGCAGGGGAGATATTGTGACATAGTTGAGGGAAGACCTCTTAGCATCCAAGTATTGAAAAATGTCCCAATTGTTAACATATACACCCCTCACCACCTTGATGAGCGCAAAGGTTAAATGAAAAAAATGTACAGGGAGCTAAGTGTGTTCCTTTACTAAGAATGAGTACACTGTCGAGTTAGAGCTTAGACTAACCATGTCAACACCAAATTACACACATGCACACATTCTCTCCTTAGTATAGATAAATAAACCTGCTACATTTACTAACTGAAAAATCAAGTATTCAGCTCTTCATTTCAATGGACGAATACCTATCATAAAACTATTACAATCACTGTAGGCAAGGTACAAGTATAGTCTAATCCAACCACTTTGAACAATGACTGAAGGCAGACACAATAAGAAATTTCTCTCAGTTGCTCAGGGACAAAATCTTATCATTTGACACATCTGTAGTCTTTTGATTGATTTCAGTGAAATTGGTAAAGCTGTAAATTAAATTATAATTCTAAATAGAGTTCAAGTTCAGGGAATATTCAAGGTCTTTATATTTGGGTGACACAGATAGAGCTGTTATCAGGCAACTAGATCTTCCTACCACAACCAGAGCAGTGCTGAACTAATATCTACCTCATTGGTGACCCTCGGACTATCCTTGATCGGACCTTGCTGTCTTTACCTTGCACTAAACGTTATTCCCTTATCACGTATCTATACAATGGGTTGATTGTAATCATGTTTTTTTCTTTCTGCTGACTGGTTAGCATGCAACAAAAGCTTTTCACTGTGCCTTGGTACATGTGACAATAAACTAAACTGACATTGAACTGATAGATTATTTAACTTGCAACTGTAACATAAAACTTCTCACTTTTGGATGATTGTGTTCAGTGAAAAATAAAATTCTAAGTATATATCATCCATACTTTGATCAGTTTTTAATAGAAATGGAGACCTTCGACTGACAGCCCATTCTGACACCAGGCATGAACTCAAGATGTCAGCATCAAACATTCTTGATCTGAGGAAGGTTTGGTTTGAAACTACTGTAACCAAATGCCTTAATACTTGTGTAAAAAAAGCTGACTCTCTCTATCCCAAAGAATCCTCCACCCAGTTTCCATGAGGAGAAATGGTCATTTTGTTATATTCTGGAATTTAAAATGAGGTTTTGCTCTGGGGTACATACGCCAAGCACATTTTACAAAGCACCAACAAAATATAAAGTGCTGGAGGAACTCAATTGGTCAAGCAGCGTCTGTGGAGGACATGAACAGGTGATGTTTCGAGTCGAGACGCTTGTCTGATGAAGGGTCTTGATCGGATACATCGCCAATCCATTCCTTCACAGATGGTACCTGACCCAATAAGTTGCTCTGACATTTTGTGTATTGCTCAAGATTCTGACATCTGCAGTTCCTTGTATCACGAGCGTGATGCAAGACACCAGGTGGCATTGTCCCAGTGTGCACTAAACTCCAGGTTCTAGCAGGGAATTGCCAAGGAGAGATTTCTACCCATGACCAAAATTTGTGTTGTTTGAACAGTTTACTGAAGGGAAAATAAACTGCTCGATTGATACCAATAGACAATAGATGATAGGTGCAGGAGTAGGCCATTTAGCCCTTCGAGGCAGCACTGCCATTCAATGTGATCATGCTGATCATCCCCAATCAGTACCCAGTTCCTGCCTTCTCCCCATATCTACTGATTCCGCTAATTTTAAGAGCCCAATCTAGCTCTCTCTTCAAAGCATCCAGAGAACCTGCCTCCACCGCCCACTGAGGCAGAGAATTCCACAGACTCACCACTCTGTGTGAGACCCTGACTAATCACTTCAGAAAATGTAAAATCTGCTTGTCCACCTGTCTAAAACAAGGCAGAAGAAAGTTGCAGGTATAGATGTTGATTTACCACACAGATCCTGCTTCCAAATATACGAGTTGCAAAATTGCTCTCATAACATTGGTTGTTTTGAACCCTCAAATGCCGCCTTGCTTCCAGTCTTGCATGAGAATCGCAAGCACATCCATAGCATGGCCCATGTAACCAGGCACGTTGATTGGCACAGTAGTGTGTGTGCCTCAATCCCACACACTGGAAGCATGTTGAGTAACAGGCTGTTGCTGCAATTCCCTTACAATGTAGATTCAACCCCAAACACAGTGATCCAGCTGAAGCCATGTGTCCTCTCCTGGAGAACATGGTGTCTAGCGACAAGAACCTCCCCGTTCCATCAACGTGGCCATTGATGAGATGCACATTATGGACACATCTGCTGGCCTTTCTTGCTGGTTAGAGTTAAATTTGGGGTGGCACGGCGGCACAGTGGTAGAGTTTCTGCCTTACAGTGCCAGAGACTGGCTTTGATCCTGATTATGGGTGCTGTCAGTATGGAGTCTATACATTCGCCCCGTGTCCACATGGGTTTTATCCGGGTGCTCCGGTTTCTTCCCACACTCCAAAGAAGTAGAGGGTTTGTCGGTTAATTGGCTTCGGTAAACTAGTACATTGCCCCGAGTGTGTAGGATAGTGCAGGTGTATGAATGATGGCTGGTCGGTGCGGACCCGAGCTGGAGGGCCTGTTTCCATGCTGCATCTCTGTGGTCTCAAGTCATTAGGGAGCATGGGGATATTAAGGTGGAACTTAAATTCAAGCCACTCAAGTATTGGGCCTGAACATTGCAGCATTCGACATGAGAAGAAAGAGGAGCAGGGTCTCAGAGCAGGATGAGGGAGGAGTGGAAGAACGGCAGTGTGCGTGTGCAGGAGGCACTTCCACATTAGTGTGCCATTCATTCACCGGGGCCATTCATCATTATCCCTGTGTTTAATCACCTCAGCTTCGATACAGCAAAGTTTTCAATCATAACATCTCTCTGCTCTCTCTGTGCCCTGCCCTGTTTCAGGACAGCCTCAGTGTTTCCTCAGTGGCTGCAGCATTGCTGCTGGATGTTGTCAACCTGCAGTGGAAGATGTTGCAGACTGACCTTGCATAAAGGGCATCTGAGCTTCTCGTTCAGCCCCTGGTTTTTGCCAGCACTGCCACAGAGCTGAGATATTGATCTTCAGATAAGTGTAGACATGGAAGATATCTATCTGCAATTTAAACCAGTATCTGTAGTTTCCTCCTACACAGTGCACCCATGTTGGGTTTGGATCACTTGTCCCTTGCAATACTGCATGCAGACCAAAGAGGATGTACAGACAACCAGGAGCTTGGAGTTAACAAATGGGCTGTAACATTTTCCTTAGTGTGAACAGAACAAGCTGCGAGCTCATAAGTTCATATAAGTTCTAGGAGTAGAATTAGGCCATTCGGCCCATCAAGTCAACTCCACCATTCAATCATGGCTGATCTATCTTTCCTTTCTACCCATAACCACTAACACCCGTGCTAATCAATGTGAATGAGTTGACATCTCAAACCCACATGAAACATTGCATTAAGGGGCAAGCAAACAATACACTATTCATCCCCTGGCAGCTTTTGCCAGCAGGCTACAAACCCAATCATCATGGGAATATTTGAGAACAGAAATCACATGTAACATTTGGTGTGCTGGCACCTGAACTACCAATAACCTTTAGTTTCAACTTTAGACTTTAGGCATACAATGTGGAAACAGGCCCTTCGGCCCAGCGAGTCCATGCTGACCAGCGATCACCCCGTACACTAGCACTATCCTCGACAGAAGATCCAATTTACAATTTACAGAAGCCAATTGACCTACAAACCTGCATATCGTTGAAGTGTGGGAGGAAACCTGAGCACCTGGAGAAAACCCATTCGGTCACAGGGAAAACATACAAACTCCCTGCAGACAACAACAGTAGTCAGGATTGAACCTGGGTCCCTGACGCTGTAAGGCAGCAACTCTACTGCTGTGCCACCCTGCCCTAACCACAGGCTACCGCCCTCTGTTACTCAGCATGTGCGGACTTCACCTCTAAACTTCTCTCTACAGTACCTTCAGTGCCGACATCTGAGCTTTGACTGGGATTGCTAGTTTGTGTGACTGTTGTCCCTTCATCACTATCTTGGTACTTGGTTGCCATATGATCAGATAGGAGTCTTGGCTATTTGAAAGAAGAAAGGCACAAGCATGGCGACTTTGTAAGGGGAAGAGGACTTGAGGTGTTTGTTTACATTGTGAAGAGATTGTGCGATAATGAGGAGATGGAACGCGAGCATGTACTGTCAGCTTCGGTGATCGCAGCAGCAGCATTGCTCCTCGGGCTTCATGGCAGCTGGTCCACTATAAGCCAGCACTGTCCCTAAAGGCGTGAAGGTTGAACCCATGCAGACCTTGAGGCTGGTTTATAAAAAAGGACACAAAATGCTGGAGTAATTCAGCAGGTCAGGCAGCATGGACCATGCTGGGGAACATGGATAGGTGATGTTTTGGGTCAAGACCCTTCTTCAGACTACCTGAGGCTGGTAATGAACATGCATTGTTTTTGCTTGCAAGCAAAAATCAAACATATTAGTGGGCTGAACACAAAGTTACTCGGCAGGACAAGCAGCACCATAATACCATGAATTGATTGATTGAAAGATACGGCATAGAAACAGGACATTCGGCCCATTGAGTCCACGCCAACCATCAATCAACTCTTCGCAATAGTTCTATGTTATCCCACTTTCACATCTGCTCTCTTCAATTTCAGGGCAATTTATAGAGGGCCAAATAACCTACAAACCTGCATGCCTTTGGGATGTGGGAGGAAACCAGGAGAACCTGAACGAAACCCACACGGTCAGAGGGAGAACGTGCAAACTCCACACAGACTGCACCCGAGGTCAGGATCGAACCCGCGTCTCAGGCACTGTGAGGCAGCAACTCCACCAGCCGCACCATTGTGCTGCCATTGTGGTCATTGGAGATGTTTTAGTGGATCAAGGGTCTGGGAAGCTTGAAGAGACCAAGTGCTTCATGCAATAGCCCATATGAGCACAATTCATATATGATTTGCAGAAAATGGGAACAAGAAAAATGAACTGATTTATTTAGTTTTTTACCATTTACTCAGAAACAATTGATTGATACGAATGGCTGAAAGATCTACTGATGTGTCAATTGCTTCATATTGGAGTTCAATGGATGATTTAGAGAGTGTGTGGATGTGGTATGTAGGTTCATGAGTGGGAACATTTATGATGAATGGAGCGGGAACATGTATGAACTGCACATCAATCAGCCGAACCATTTCAAGATACTTACAAAAGATGTATTACATTGTAACTTCAACAACCTTTAAGCTATAAGTGAATGCTAATGATCAACTACATGTGCACTGTCCTGCCACAGTAAAAACACTTCCAGACATTAGTGGTCCCATCCTTTCGTCATCGAATCTAATAGTTCATGCATGCCCGTTACAGCTCAATTTGGACTTTGTCTCAACTGCAGAGAAGTAACATGGTATTCCTGTGTGGTATATCAACATCTGATAAAACTGAAGAGCTACTGCTTCCCACACCCTATAAAGAGGACTAAACAAGCTTTCCTATTTTAAGTTGCAGTAGCTGCCTTAAGTGCCAGAGACCTGGGTTTGATCCTGAATATGGATGCTGTCTGCATGGAGTTTGTACGTTCTCCCCGTGACCTGCGTGGGTTTCCTCCGGGATCCTCCCACACTCCAAAGATGTGCAGATTTGTCGGTTAATTGGCTTGGTATAATTATAAATCATCCCTACTATGTGTAGGATAGTGTTAATGTGCAGGGATCACTGATCGACGCTGACTCGGTGAGCCGAATGGCCTGTTTCCGCGCTGTATTTCTAAACTAAACTAAACTAAACTAAAGGCAAGATAAGGATCTAATCTAGAATGAACATGCCTAGCACTGTTGTGTTACTTTGGGTTTCAATCATTATGTATTTGAATGATGCAGTAAAGGATGTGGTTCTTATTCTTCTGCCCCTCTCCTTCCCCCTCCACCTCCACCTCTCTACCTCAACTTTCCATTGTCCACTCTGCAATGCTCTGACGTCAACAGATGGTCACTAAACTGTTATGGGACACTGAAATGCCTTGGCCTTATGTAGAGGGCCAAACGTCCAATGTATCACAGGTAACAAGTCCCAGCCAGCATGGGAATCCTGGTTTCATGCTCTCCTGAGGCATCGAGGAATGAACATTCAAGGCAGAGACCAACATATATCTAGACTTTAAGGGAATCTCACCAGTTTGGTGTAGGAGACTGGCACTGAGTTAAACGATCAGCCATGGCTTCATTGAATGATGGAGAAAGAAGAGAGGCTTCCTTCTGCTTCCATTTCTTACATTTAGCTTCTTATAATATAACAAAAATGAACTGCAGATGTCGGTTTATACCAAAGATAGACACAAACTGTTGTAGTAACTCAACGGGTCATGCAGCATCTCTGGAGAAAATGGATTGGTAATGTATTGGGTCGGGACCCTTTCTCAGTCTGATTGTAGAGAGTGGTGATGAAGGGGGGGGAGATGGAAGGAAGAATAGACCAGGACAAACCATGGCCTGCAACAGATAGGCAGGGAGGTTCCTTGATAGGCTGATTCTTGGTTAGGGATGGTGTGATCCTAGGACAGTGTGGAATTGGCTAGCCAACGTTTAGTGAAGGAAAGGGGGCATTGGGGGGAGGGAAAGAGCAAGGGGAGTGGAGAGGGGTAGTGCTTAGGTTCTTATTTTGGAGGCTAGGTTGTGAAGCCTGGTTTCCTATATTGCAGCAGACGTGTTACCATATGTAATGATACAAGTTACCCATTCCCTCCACAGATGTTGACTGACTCACTGAGTTTTCACAACACTTTGTATTTTGTTTACCATCTTAACGTTTTGTGACCGAAGTAATATTGAAATAAAGTTTAATTATTGGCTGCAACATAACATGGTTAATGTATACCATAAGTTGTTGAATTCTCACCAGTTACCAAAGCACATTGGACCAGCTCCAATACACAGTGGGGAATCTCTGCTCGGATTGGGAAACTTTCATGGGACAACAGAAGGAAACAAAACGGGTAATACGGGCTGAAAAGATGAAGTACGAGGGGAAGCTGACCTGGAATGTAAAGAAGGACAGTAAAAGCTTCTTTAGATATGTTAAGGAAAAAATAATAGCAAAGTCAAATGTGGGTCCCTTGAATGCAGACACGGGTGAAATTATTATGGGTAACAAGGAAATGGCAGAAGAGTTGAACAGGTACTTCGGATCTGTTTTCACTAAGGAAGACACAAACAATCTCCCAGAAGTACTGGAGGACAGAGGATATAAGGGGGTAGAGGAACTGAAAGAAATGTTCATTAGGTGAGAAATAATATTGGGTAGGGTAATGGGAGTTGTGCATTTGTGGAATTCCCTTCCACAGAGGGCTATGGAGACCAAATCACTGGATGGATTTAAGAGAGAGTTAGATGGAGCTCTAGGGGCTAGTGGAATCAAGGGATATGGGGAGAAGGCAGGCACGGGTTATTGATTGGGGACGATCAGACAATGAATGGCGGTGCTGGCTCGGAGGGCCGAATGGCCCCCTCCTGCACCTATTTTCTATGTTTCTATGACACAAGGAACTGCAGATGCTGGTTTACACCAAAAAAAAGAGATACTGTGCTGGAGCGACTCAGCAGGTCAGACAGCATCACTGGAGAACATGGATAGGTATGTAGGAGGGAACTGCAGATGCTGGTTTAAATCAGAGATAGACACAGCATCTCTGGAGAGAAGGAATGGGTGAAGTTTTGGGTTTTTCCTGGTTTTCAGACTGAAGAAGGGTCTTGACATGTCTGCCTGTCCAACGGAGTTACTCCAGCATTTTGTGTCTACCTTCGAACATGGATAGTTTCGGGTCGGGACCCTTCCTCAGACTCAATTCCTCAGTCTTCATACTATTAGTTTTACAATATGTGACACACGATAGCAAATGCCAAAGAACTGTCAGCAAGCATTAAAATAAAACTTAAAAAATAGACTCAATTTGTATAAGTGTGTTAGATTTTGAAGGATAAATGTCATTAATAATGAATCAGAACAGGGGTCAAGGTGATTAAAATTTTAATGATAACATCCACTCTCATGGCAACTAACTCAACGTCTCAAATCAAAAGCTTTTTAGGGAGGCGTCTTATTTCAAAATTCTACCTCAGTTTGTCTGCCTCACTCTTACTCCCACTGCTTCAAAGAAGAAGGAAGCGACCAGCTATGTTTGTGCACTCTGTGTGTGTGTGTTTCTGATGGGGATAGATTGAATGGCAGAGTAGATTCTTCAGATTCTTGATGAACAGATTAGCCTAATTCTGCTCCTATAACTTATGAGCATATGAATTTATGGAGTTGTTGTGGTCTGGATGTTAATGTGAGGTGGGTGAGATCTGGGATTATGGCTGGCACGGTGGAACAGCGATAGAGTTGCTTCCTTACAGCACCAGACACCTGGGTTTGTTCCTGATTATGGGTGCTGTCTGTACAGAGTTTGTACATTCTCCCTGTGACCTGTATTGGTTTTCTCCAGGAGCTCCGGTTTCCTCCCACACTCCAAAGACGTACAGGTTTGTAGGTTAATTGTCTCGGTGAAATTGTAAATTGTGCAGGATTGTGTAAGCATACGGGGATCGCTGGTCGGCATGGACTCGGTGGGCCGAAGGGTCTGTTTCCGCATTGTATCTCTAAACTAAACGAAAATATTTAGTTCAAAGAGTGGCATGATTTACAAATGACCACATTTACAATACCAACCATGAGGGGTGTTACAGCATGAGCAAGAATAAATATGAAAGATTTCGTGCCAAAGATAGACACAAAGTGCCGGAGTAACTCAGTGGGTCAGGCAACATCTCGGGATAAAAAGGATGGGTGACATTTCAGGCTGGACCCTTCTTCGGGCTGAATTCTTCCCTTTTTTTAAAATATTGTGGAATATTATTGTATTTAAAACTAGATTTTAAGTCTTACGATTTTATTTTAAGACTTCCTGACAATCCTTCAGTTTGAATAAGAAGTCCCGATCCAAAACTTCACCCATCCATTTCTCCAGAGATGCTGCCTGACCCACTGAGTTGCTCCAGCATTTTGTGTCTACCTTTCGTATCAAAGAGCATCTGCAGTTCTTTTTTTCTACATTGAAAATAAATAATTGGGAATAAAAAGAAAGAGAAAACTGCATCTTTTAAATAGATATTTGCTCAGCTTTAGTTAGAGGGTGGACCTCATTGAAAGTGAAAGGCCTGGATAGAGTGGATGTGGAGAATATTTTCACTAGTGGGAGGGTCCAGGACTAGAGGCTGCAGCCTCATAATAAAGGAGAAGAGGAGGAATTTCTTTAGTCAGAGGGTGGCGGAGTTCGTTGCCACAGACGGCTGTGGAGGCCAAGTGAATGGAAGGCGGAGATTGACAAATTCTTGATTAGTACAGATGTCAGGGGTTATGGGGCGAATGTAGGATAATGGGATTGAGAGGGAAAGATAGATCAGTCATGATTGTATGATGGACTAGACTTGATGGGCCAAATGGCCTAATTCTGCTCCTATAACCTATGAACTTATGAAGCTGTAGTGGGCTGGATGTATACGTGAGGATGTTATGGGCGGCACAGTGATGCAGCAGTAGAGTTGCTGCCTTACTGCGCCAGAGACCTATGTTCAATCCTGCCTCCGGGTGCTGTCTGAACGGCGTTTTTCCTTGTTCTACCTGTGACTGCGTGGGTTTTCTCCGGGTGCTCCGGTTTCCTCCCACACTCCAAAGACGTACTGGTTTGCTGGTTAATTGGCTTTGTATAAATGTAAATTGTCCCTAGTGTGTGTAGGATAGTGTAAGTGTGTGGGGATCGTTGGTCAGCGAGGACTCGGTGGGCTGAAGGGCCTGTTTCCACACTATTTCTAAACTAAACTAAATCTGGGCCTCAGAGAGCCCGTACCAAATTACAGCAGATATCCTTGCAATTGCTCAACGTGGCATCGGGCAGGAGAATCGGTCATTTGTTGCAAGTCTACCACCTCTAGCCTAAGGACATATGCTTTGCATGGATCAATCTCCAACCAACCAACTATTGGGATGCTTACAGATATCGATGCCTGCAAAAGACCAGAAGCAGTCTGTGGCTCAGTGATCAGAAACTTCAGAGTACAGATTTCAGAAACAAACCTGAAGGCTATTTAAAATAAAATCAACAGATGCGCCACGGACTACCTCCAGTAAGCAGATAGTTCTTTGGTAACTTTTACTGAATCAAAGTTTTGTTCACACTGTAAATCCCTCCCGAACCTTTCATTTGATAAAAAGACATCTACGTGTTCTTTCTGTTAATCAAGCACAAATTAAACAATTAGATAAAAAACTGGACACAAAATATGAAAACAACTACATTTTTTTATACGCTGCTTGTCGTGGTGATATCTGTTTAGTCCATTCCGTTTAGATGTTTGTTTCCCCCTCCCTCCCCCCGTTCTCAGTTTCTCTGGAGGCAGTGTTCACCTCCAGCTCTGTCTATTAGTTCTCGCTCGACAGCAAAGACGGAAGCACACACAGCACTGAGGTAACAGATAAGGGAGAAACAGCTGCCAAGGCATGACAGCAACTTCCCATGCTGTGTAAAATGGTCAATTGCACCCTTGAATGAGCAGATTGTGAGCAGCGTATCTGAAATCAATATCCACAGATGCCTCTTGTCGGAGTCAAAACCAACACCAAACTCTTATTGCCATGCTGGAGGTTCCACCAAGGTTTAATTGCATTGTTGCAATCCCTGGTTCCATTTCTTCCGATGGGTCAGCAATGAATTTCCCCACGCGTTTACTCTTTGCATTTTTACGTCCCTGCTTCAAGTTTCAGAAACACTACCTGCAGCCTTGTGATGTTATTTTTTTGTTTTTTTTGTTTATCCATGCATTGCATATCGCATTGTCCATGCTCTGTGGTTTTGGCGCCATTTTCCAAACACACACCGCCAATGTCCGACAGGCCCTGTCTCTGAAACCAAGCTCCTCAGCCGTTCTCCTCATCCGGTGCCAGAGCGCGCCGATACTGCTCCCGGCACACAGGTCTCGCATGCACGCCTCCCTAGGGGAACACTGGAGACAGCCCAGTGTTGCAGCCCAGACTGTCCTTGCCTGGCAGCCGTCGGTCGTTGAATGTGTGCATGTTGATCACTGCTTCGGTCTTTACCATGACTGGTGCCTGAGGTTTGTGTTTCACCCTCCGCTGGCACGTCATAGACAGCTGGAGCTCCTGTACCATGGTGCTGCACAAGGATCTCTGCAAAGATAACGGTCACATCATTGGTGATACCAGTTTTATCGCATCTTGTAATATCTTTCCCACCAGAATAAGGCAGAGCCATTTTGAGCAAATGGATCTCTGTGCACAGATCATTTTTAGACATCTGCATGCTTACCCAATGAGTCCGCGCTGACCTGCAATCATCCCTGAACACTATCACTATCCTACATACTTAACCTACAAACTGCAATCAACCTACAAACCGGTCAGTACATGTTTGGAGTGTGGGAGGAAATCGGAGCACCCGGAGAAAACCCACGCGGTCTCACGGAGAACGTACAAATTAAGTACAGACAGCACCAGTGGCCAGGATTGAACCCGAGTCTCTGGCGCAGTAAGGCAGCAACTCCACCGCTGCGCCACCGTGCTGCCCTGTGTGTACTGATTTAAAAATGTTCCCCTCTTTCTAAATATCAATTGTTTTGCAATAAAGACTAATAAACCATATGCCTTCCCAACCACTTGCTTCACATCTCTGCTAATATTTCACAATTCACCGGAACAAATGCCTGCTGTACTTTGCTCATCTGGAATTCTTCTCCATTTAGACAGTGCACAAAGAAATTACTGAATAAAATCTATGGGACAATGTGAAATGCGCCATTGAAATGGTCACATAGAAGACAGTTGGACAGTTACATGGAAAGATAGGAAATATTTAAAGGGATATGGGTCCAACACAGGTAAATGGGATGAGCTTAGATGGGACAACATGGTTGGCATTGATCAGTTGGGCTGAAGGACTGTGTAAGTGTACAAGTCTATGACTCTCAGCCCCGCATCTTCTGGAGTAACTGAGGGAAATTGATATGGTCGCTAAGTGCTCCTGCAAACTCCACACAGACAGCACTCATTTTACTCTTCTCACATTTCCAGCAACCCCTCTTGGATTCTACCAGCCTACCACACACAGGGGCAGATTACAGAAGCTAACTGTCTTAACAACCCTTACATAGAAACATAGAAACATAGAAAATAGGTGCAGGAGTAGGCCATTCGGCCCTTCGAGCCTGCACCGCCATTCAATATGATCATGGCTGATCATCCAACTCAGTATCCTGTACCTGCCTTCTCTCCATACCCCCGATACCTTTAGCCACACGGGCCACATCTAACTCCCTCTTAAATATAGCCAATGAACTGGCCTCAACTACCTTCTGTGGCAGAGAATTCCAGAGATTCACCACTCTCTATGTGAAAAATGTTTTTCTCATCTCGGTCCTAAAAGATTTCCCCCTTATCCTTAAACTGTGACCCCTTGTTCTGGACTTCCCCGCCATCGGGAACAATCTTCCTTCATTTAGCCTATCCAACCCCTTAAGAATTTGGTAAGTTTCTATAAGAACGCCTTTTCCAATATTTCTCCAAACATCATTCAAGTATCATTATCTATCTGAATGCTGCCGTGCTGGCTACAAAGGTTTGATAACAAATCAGCCAAATTATTGGATTTCGTTTGAAGGATAGATCCGAATTTCCTTTATGTTCTGGCATTTCATCCAGAGTATAGGGTAGACTAAATGTGGAAGAAGGAACTGGCTCAAAGGGCGGAATGGGCTACTCCTGCTGCCACAAAGGGCTGAATGACCTACTCCTGCACCTATTGTATATTGTCTAACTGCAGATGCTGGTTTAAACAGAACATAGACACAAAAAGCTGGAGTAACTCAGCAGGACAGGCAGCATCTCTGGAGAGAAGGAATGGGTGACATTTCAGGTCGAGATCCTTCTTCAGACTTAATGGGCAGACTATTTAGTACAAGTGCTAGTAAATTGTACAATTTTGATACTTGTTACAATATAATGATCAGGAATGGAGATCTCAACCAATTTGGTTTGTTTTCATTTGAAGGCAACTTATTCAACTTATTCAACACATTCAACTTAGACTGAAATAGCAATCTATATTGAGTGAGGGAGGCATTAGTACTAAAATGGTGAAAAAATGTAGCAAACACTCAAAGAACACCTGCAATGTGTTAAGAGTGTCAAGGGTTATGGGGAGAAGGCAGGAGAATGGGGTTAGGAGGGAGAGATAGATCAGCCATGATTGAATTGCAGAGTGGACGTGATGGGCCGAATGGCCTAATTCTGCTCCTATCATTTATGACCTGATGACCCTATGTGGGAAGAGAAGCAGAGCTAATGTTTCAGGTCAAAGACTGCTGTGATGAAGCAGCTCCAAACAGTAATGTTAACTCTGTCTCTTGCTCCACTCTTCCTGCCTAACCTGCCAAGAGTTTCCATGGCTTTCTGTCTTCAGATTTCCAGCTTCCGCACCCTTTTCAAAATGTGGGATTGAACATTAGGAACAATTTGCAGAAGCCAATTGACCTTCAAACCGCCAGGTCTTTTGGATGTGGGAGGAAACCAGGGCACCCAGAGGAAACCCACACAGTCACAGGGAGGAGGTACAAACTCCACACAGACAGCATTCGAGGTCACGATCAAACATGGCTGACTGGTGTTTTGAGGCAGCATCTCTACCAGCCTTGCCACCGTGCCACCCTACATCAACGTAGATTGAATATGGCGCTTGTGTGTAGGATGGAACTGCAGATACTGGTTTAAACCGAAGATAAGACACAAAAACCTGGAGTAACTCAGCGGGGCAGACAGTATCTCTGGGGAAAAGGCATAGGTGACGTCTCGACCCGAACCGTCACCTATTGCTTTTCTCCAGAGATGCTGTCTGACCCATTGACTTACTCCAGCATCTTGTGTCTATCTTTGAATGGGGTACGCTTCTGCTGTTGGTTTATAGCTAATGTCCACCTTCATTCATTATTCAAACAGACTGAAGTCTCGTGGAAGCCTCAATGGAGAACGCTGCCGCACAGAAGCACGGTTATGAATTTTGTGTCTGTCTGGCCAGATCTCAGCTACATCTACACTACTCTTCCTTTCAAACTTAACTACGGCTGAGAATTCCAGATACCAGCCTGCGGAGCTAATAAATCAGTTATGTTGCCAAGGGCAAGCTGAAGATAAGGCACAAAGAAAACATAACTTCAAAACTTTCCTGTTTCCAGGGAAACCCATTTAGTTTAGTTTAGAGATACAGTGTGGAAACAGACTCTTCGGCCCACCGCGTCTATGCCGACCAGCGATCCCCGCATATTAACACTATTCTACACACACTAGGGACATTTTACAATTATACCACACAAATTAACCTCCAAACCTGTACGCCTTTGGAGTGTGGGAGGAAACCGGAGCGCCCGGGGAAAACCCACGCGGGTCACAAGGAGAACGTGCAAACCCGGTACAGACAGCACCCGTAGTCGGGATCGAACCTGGGGCCCTGGCGCTGTGTGGTGGAAACTCTACCGCTGCGCCACCGTGCCGCCCGTAAATCGATTACGGAGAATAAAAATCCATCCACCGCCCATTGCTGTAAATAGGTGAGGCCTATTAATTTTTACTTTTCTTTACCTGTTCACGTTCTGCGGTTTTGCGTAGTTTGTAAATGAACTCCCCTATCGCCACAAACACAGACAGCACCAGGCCTGCTGCCAGCACAATGAAGATGCCTCCGATGTTCTGAATCCCCAGGGCACTAGCCTCCTTGTTCTCTTCCTCAGGGCACCCACTGCCTCGCCACCACTTCTCTTTTATCATGTGCAACTTGCCATCCTCCTGAAGCTGCAGCACTGCGATTGTTATCTTTTCTTTATACGGCGAACCTGCAGTGGGAAGAAAGAGAAAGTACGTGGATAATGACAAGATAAATTAAAAACAATGTTACGTGACACCCTTGTGGTTGATCTTCAATTATGTAAACGTAGCGTGGTTATACCATTCACATTGATACCATCATCACTAGTCAACATGTCACATTACGCTGTTACATATTTGTTTTAGAGATACAGCGTGGAAACAGGCCCTTCGGCCCACCGAGTCCGCACCAACCAGCGATCCCTGCACATTAACACTATCCTACACACACCAGGGATAATTCACATTTTTTTATTCCAAGCCAATTAACCTACAAAGTTGTATGCATTTGGAGTGTGGGAGGAAACTGGAGCAAACCCGTACAGTCACAGGGAGAATGGACAAACTCTGTACAGGCAGAAGGAGTAGTCAGTATCGGGTCTCTGGCACTGTAAGGCAGCAACTCTACCACTGCACCACCATGCCATCCTAATGCTAATATGTTAAATGTTAACACAGAGAAATTATGTGCCTTACAAACAGTCCAGTAGAGTAATACCAATACCCCGATTAGCAAGTGTACTCAGGATAATCTAATTTGGCACCAATTTTCAAAGTCCATGCTGTAGTTCTTAAGAGTGTTGCCTGTACAAGACAAGTCCCAGGATGAAGAAAGACACAAAAAGCTGCAGTGACTCAGTGGGTCAGGCGACATCTCTGTAGAAAAGGAATAGGTGACGTTTCGTGTCAAGACTTCTTCAGACTAACAGTCAGGGGAAAGGGAAACGAGAGGTGTAGACGGTGATATAGAGAGATATAGAGCAAATGTATGAATGATATGCAAAAAAAAAGTAACGATCATCAAGGAAAGATGGAGCCCACAATGGTCCATTGTTGGCTGTGGGCTAGGGGATAACGAGTTATACAGACAATGAAACTCAACAGGATGACAGTGAAACTAGTACTTTGACTAGGGTGTTGGATCAACGGAGAGAGATGGATGCAAGGGTTATTTGTGTTAGAGAAATCAATATTAATACCGCTGGGTCATAAGCTGCTCTGGGAGGGGGAGTTAAAGTGTTTGGAAACCGGGAGATCAGGTCGGCCCAGGTTGTTGTGTGTCTCCAGTGCCTCTACATTCCTCTCTTCACCTGTCATTTGCTCCCTTGGTTGCCTCCCAGAGCACAGTGTTGGCTTGTACCAGCTCTCTATCCCTTTCAGTTTTATACATTAAATAAATGATGATTTGATGGGACATCTGGCTGACAGCCCAGACTGAAGTGGTTGCATATAAAGTTTGTCAGTTTGTCGACAGCTAATCACTTGGGAGCCATTTAAGTTGGGTTTACATGAGCTGTTATTATACCACTGAAAGAAGTGGGAGAGATGAGGTGGAATTTCTTTAGTCAGAGGGTGGAGAATTCATGGCCACAGACAGCTGTGGAGGCCGCCAATGGATTTTTAAGGTGAAAATGGACAGAATGGCATTAGAAAGTTATGGGAAGACGACAGGAGAGCGGGATTGAGAAGGAAAGACAGATCAGCCATGATTGAATGGCGGAGTACACTTTAGTTTAGAGGTACAGTGCGGAAACAGGTCCTTCAGCCCACCTAGTCCATGTCGACCAGCGTTCCCCGCACACTAACACTACACTTGATGGGCTGAATGGACTAATTCTGCTCCAATACTGTAACTTATGAAGTTATGTCCTTGTCGCATGTTGCTGAACCAAGTTTGGACAATCACTTTACACCAGCAGCTCAAAGAAACTCTCAAAACGGAGATGCATTGATTCATACCAATCTGTTTGGCAAACTTGTTAATTATGTCAGGAAACATTATTTACCTGAACTTTAATTTAAAAAGCTTTCAACAAATAAAAATAAATAGCATGAAATGGATTTTAAAATCAGCTGGATGACAGATAAATTCTGCTTAACTTTGCACTAAAAGCTGCTGAAATAATAATATATTGTGAAGAGCTGATTGTTGCATACCAAGGGGAGTTCCGATACCATAGCCTTTCGAGTCAATGTGCCCTCCAATCTGGGTCAGGTTGCAGTTCCTCTGCGTGACATATTCGATGGTGGTGGATTCCATTAGAAAAGCATAATTGGCGGCGAGAACTCGCTGGATTCCCTCCTCATTGGACTTAACGAGGGTTGTTTGCTGCCGACTGCTCATGAAAGCCCACATCTTATCGAAAGTGGAAATCTTAGATCTCTGTTGCAAAGAAAACAAAATTAGTTTAGTTTAGTATAGGGATTTGGTTTAGCGATACAGCACAGAACTAGGCCCTTCAGCCCACCAAGTCTGGGCTGACCGCACACTAGCACTATCCGACACACACACTAGGGAAAATTTACAATTTTACCAAGGTAATTAGCCTGTATGTCTTTGGAGTGTGGGAGGAAACCGGAGCTCCTGGAGAAAACTCACATGGGTCATGGGGAGAATGTACAAACTCCTTACAGACAGCACCCGGAGTCAAGATTGAACCAGGGTTTCAGGCACTGTAAGGTAGTTATTCTACTGATCCATTGTGCCACTCCAATTTTGTTAGCGTTTTATACTGAATTATTAAATCTTGTAGTTCTTGTAGTTCTGCAGGACGTACAGGCATGGGTTCAGCTCTGGGCATCAGAATGGTACTACATAAATGTAGGAAATGGTTCCACAGGATTCAGGATTAGATGCTGTGCTCCAATTACTAAAGCACAACACAAAGTGCTGGAAGAACTTCACTGGTCAGGCAGCTTTTGTAGAGGCAATGAGGCCCATTCCTTCCGCAGATGCTGCCTGAGCTACTGACTTACTCTTGCAATTTGCGTTTCACTCAGGTTACTGGCAACTGCAGTGCCTTGTGTCTCCATTTACTGAAAGTTGGCCCTATCATTCCCCTGGCTCTGTTCGTCATTCAGATCTGATGCAGCTTGTAGAACTGCTGCCTCACAATGCTCGAGACCCAGGTTCCACCTGTGCTATGTGTGTGGCGTTTGCATACTCGCCCTGTTGGTTTACTCCGGGTGCTCCGGTTTCCTCCCACATCCCAAAGACAGGCAGGTTTGTAAATAATCGACCTCGGTAGATTGCCAATAATGTGCAGGGAATAAAAGTGGAAGTGGGATAATTAGTGTCAATGGGTGATCAAAGGTCTGTGTAGACTCGGTGAGACGAAGGGCCTGTTTCCATATTTAAATCAATCTAACTATCAAAGTATGTTGATGTGT
This sequence comes from Leucoraja erinaceus, assembly GCF_028641065.1. Taxonomy (NCBI): domain Eukaryota; kingdom Metazoa; phylum Chordata; class Chondrichthyes; order Rajiformes; family Rajidae; genus Leucoraja; species Leucoraja erinaceus. The sequence continues at coordinate 3,976,537 of NC_073402.1, read as the reverse complement.
AGAAAGGAACTGCCCATGCTGGTTTATACCATAGGGAGGCGCAAAATTCTTGAGTATCTCAGTGAGTCAGGCAGCATCTCTGGAGAACAAGGATGGGTCACATTTCAGATCAAGACTGGTCTGAAGAACGGTCACGACCCGAAATGTCACCTATCCTTTTTCTCACTTTATTGGTGTTATTTCCGTCCACTTTGTTTCTTTCTTTTCTACTTCTTTGCACTCGCTGTGTTATTATCAAGTCGCAAGAATTTCAGAATACCAGAAATGGAAGAGTAGAGTGCCCTGAGGTGGTGCAAGGTGGTTAAAGGTAGAGAGAGATTTAAAATTAAAAATGAACATTTTTTAAATTGGGATGTTTTCAGATAATAACCAGGTGTTGGATGAATGGGACAGATGAATGGCAAACTAAATGAGGCAAGCAGAGATTTGGATAAGCACCTAATATGTATCCTGAAGTTTGCATGTTGTCCCTGTGGCAGTGTGGGCTTTCTCCGGGTGCTTCGGTTTCCTCCCACATTCCACAGATGTGTAGGTTTGTAGGTTAATTGGCTTCTGTAAATTGGAAATTGTCCCTAGTGTGTTGGATAGTGCTAGTGTATGGGGGATTTCTGTTCGGCCGAAGGGCCTGTTTCCACGTTGCATCTATAAAGTCTAAAGCTATGGGTAACATCAGATAACATTAGACTGTTTGATTGAAAGTTACAGCGTGGAAACAGGCCCTTCGGCCCACCATACTCCATGCTGACCATCGACCAGCCGTTCACACTTGTTCTATGTTATCCCATTTACGTATCCACTCCTTCCACATTTGGGGTAAATTTTACCCCAGTCAGCTAACCGAGAAAGCCGTGCCACTTTGGAGTGTGGGAGGAAACTGGAGGCACCCGGAGGAAACCAACGCGGTCAAAGGGAGAACGTGCAAACTCCACACGGACTGGCACCCGTGGTCAGGATCGCACCCGGTTCTCTGGCGCTGTGAGGCAGCTGCTCTGCAAGATAAGCCAGGATTAGAAGAAGCGATTTGGTGCTGATAAGCATCCAGCAACAGATGCACTGATGGAGAGTCAGAGCCATCGGTGGAGATGGAAGTAGGTCGCCCTTTTTTTTTAAAGAACGGAGATGAAATTTGAAAGCTTCTCTCAGGGTCAAAAGCACCACCGAGACTGTAAGTGATCTGCCTCCACTTCGGAGAACTTCAATCAATTACCATACAGAGAAAACAATCTCGTCCGTCACATCACACATATAAAATGCATTGCTTGTTACTCACTCAATCAACGATCCTAGAAAATAAAAACTCTTTTGCCACTTGTGTGCATGGCTTTCTCCGTAGGTTTTATAATGAGTCTGTGTAGTTGGAATGTATCACATTAGGCGCAGCACAGAAGGACCCCTTGCTCAATTCCCACCCGTAACGTGGCAAAAAGCCGCAACCAACAACACGTATCTGCCAATGCTTACACATCCCCCAAGGCCAGCAAGCAAATGGATTTACAGAATTTTTTAAATAACTAACAACCTGAGCATTTTTATGAAGACAAATCATAGATATTCACTGGAGAATCTGCGGAGAACCACAAAACTCATTTCAGAATCTTTAACCACCCAGTGATCTGGTGACCTCTATTAGTCAGATCAGAGAACAAAGCCTGCTTCGATAGTGTGGAAGCCCGAGTCATTAACTATTGCCGTAACAGGTATGATGAGGGGCAAGATTGATTGAATGATGCACAGAAAATGCTGGCGTAACTCAGCAGGACAGGCAGTATCTCTGGAGAGAAGGAATGAGTGACGTTTCGGGTTGAGAACCTTCTTTCCAACTGAAAAGCTACTCATTCCTTCTCTCCAGAGAGGCTGCCTGTCCCGCTGAGTTATGCCAGCATTTTGTGTTGAAGATAGACACAAAAATCTGGAGTAACTCAACGTTTCAGGCAGCATCTCGGGGTAGAAGGAATGGGTGATTTTTCAGGTCAAGACCCTTCTTCAGAATGAGAGTTAGGGGAGAGAGAGACACAGAGATATGGAAAGGTAAAGTGTGAAAAAAAAGACATTAAAGCGGACAAAGTTCAAGGAAAATGTAGAAGAGATCAACTTTATTAAATCATTCTCCCCTCACCATAAACTTCTGTTCTCTGGTTATTGATGCCCCTAATCTGCAAAAGGGCAAAATACATTTATCCAATCTATCCCTCTCATGATTTTGTACAACTCTGTAAGTCCTAGCCTGCTCAATCTCGCCCTATAGCTCAGGCCCTTGAGTCCTGGCAACATCCTCATCAATCTTCTCTGCACCCTTTCTAGCTAGACAACACTTCCAGCAACGAAACATAGAGACACAAGAAACCAGATATGTTGGAATCTTCCGTAGAACACAAAGTCCTGGATTAACTCAGTGGGTCAGGCTGTATCTCGGGAGGGCATGGATAGGCAATATTTTGAAGGGTCCCACCTCAAAACTCCATCTATCCATTTCTTCCAGAGATGCTGCCTGACCACAGTTACCCCAGCATTGTGATCTAAGTAATGATAGATGTTGACAGGATACTTTTTTTGTTAGTTCTAAGATTGAGCTGGTTTACCTGAAAGATACAGCATGGGAACAGGCCCACAGAGACCATGCAGACCATCAAACACCCATTCACTCTAGTTCTTTGCTATCATGGTGACCAACACTAAACACAATATTCTAAATATAGCCTCAGTAATGTCTTATGAAACTGTAACATGATTTCCCGACTTCTATACTCAAAACTGATGAAGGCCAATGTGCCAAAAGCCTTTTTGACCACCCTATCTACCTGTGATGCCACTGTCAAGAAACTATGTGCTGCCACTTCTAGATCCCTCTGCTCAACAACATTCCCAGTCGCCATGTACATCCTTCCCTTGAAAGGAAAACCAAAATGCAACACCTCTCTTTTCTCTGTATTAACTTCCATCAACAATCCCTCAGTCCACCTGCTAAACCGATCAAGATCCTGCTGAAATTTGTGATAATCATCCTCACTACTTACAATGCCAGCCCCTTTAGAGTCATCTGAAAACTTTCTAATCATGCCTTGTGCGTTCTGATCCAAATGATTGATTGATATGGATTCTCTGTGATTGAAAATTAATATTTTTTCTCTCTTGCCCTGTTTTAGGAACACGGAAACATAGAATTATATGTGCAGGAGTAGGCCTTTCAGCCCTTCGAGCCTGATCATCTAAAATCAGTACCCCATTCCTGCCTTCTCCCCATATTCCTTGATTCCTTTAGCCCTAAGAGTTAAAACTAGTCCTCTCCTGAAAACATCCAGTGAATTGACTGAGAGTCTTCAGATGCTGCCTGACCAGCTGAATGCTTCTAATATCTTCAGCTTTTGTTTCAGTTGTCCACCATCTGAAGTTTGTTGTATGATTTTCAGGAGTTACTATGGAAATCTTAACGTGCGATCATTCATTAATTGGACATTCCCTTGGTTGGTGTTTCATCTTAAATATTAATCAAATCATTTCAATTGAGTTCATGGATTTGTTGCCTTTGTGATTTGACACTGATTAATAATTGATGGTTGTTCAGCCTTCAGTGCAGTCTATGGGACCGTGGACTATTGGTGTTGTGGAGCCATTTGCTGAAATATGGAGCTAATTTGAAGATTATGAAGATATGATCAAGATTCAAAAATATTACACATTTTGAGGTAGACACAAAATGCTGGAGTAACTCAGTGGGGCAGTCAGTATCTCAGGATAGATGGAATGGGTGATATGTCGAGTCATATTGGACAAGCCGGCTCTGATATGTACTGAACCTTTTCATATCTCTAGTTTCCCTCTTCCCTGACTCTCAGTCTGAAGAAGGGCCTCGACAAGGAAACGTCACCCATTCCTTTTCTCCCGAGATGCAGCCTGTCCTGCTGAGTGACTCCAGCATTTTGTGTCTATTAATGATCTCTCAAACCATAGTTTTTAAAAATCACAGTGATATTTCAATTACAATACATTTTTGTAATCATAATTTTTTGATGAAACAGATAGAAAGCTGAAGAAAGAAATGTTAACTCTCTCTGTCTCTCCACAGATGTGGCCTGAACTATGAGGAAGATAGTGTTTGGCATGCTTGCCTTCAGCAGTCAGGTTATTGAGTTCCGAAGATAGACAGAAAATACTGGAGTAACTCAATGGACCAGGCAGCATCTCTGGCATAGATAATAAAAGAGCATCTCTGGTAATCCTGCTATCCGCTGAGTTATTCCAACATTTTGTGTTTATCTTCGGTGTAAGCCAGCAGCTGCAGTTCCTTCCTACATGTATAGTTAAGAAGTTGGGACGTCATTCTCTGACATTGGTAAGGCCACATTAGGTGTACTGTGTAGAGTTCTGGTCGTCCTGCTGGAGGATGGATGTCGTTAAACATGAAGGGGTGCAATAATGATTTAGAGATATTACTGGGTCTGGAGGGTTTCAGTTTTAAGGAGAGGCTGGATAGACTGGGTCTTTTATCTCTGGGCTATTGGAGTCTGAAGAGTGACCTTATGGAGATGCATAAAATCATGAGCGGCATAGATAATAAAAGAGCAGTGGCAACGTGAGCCTCGATGGCAACAGGCGCCCCAGTGGCGGCGGGAATCTCGACGGCGGGCTCGTGATCAACCCGCGATCAATGGTCGATGAGCGTGAGGGGGGGAGGAGTAGACAATGGGGACCCATTGTGTGGGGACTGCCGTGCAGAATAATGGGGACCCGGTGTGCGAGGGGGTGAGGGGGCACTCTAGTTGACAATCCTCTGCCCAGGGGATAAGTCTGTGTTTGTTTGTTCATTTGTTCTGGTGCACGTGGCAGCCAGATAACGGTCGCTCGCATTTTTATTTTTATTTTCAATTTCAATTTCAATTTTTTGTGTACCTTGTTGTGTGTTGTGACTGTTGACAGACCAATTTCCCTCTGGGGATTAATTAAGTTTTATCGTATCATATTGTGTAATGCGACTAGCCACAGTTTCTATCCCAGGATTGGGGAGTCTAAAACTAAAGGGCAAAGGGTTAAGGCGAGAGGAGAAATTTTTAACGGGGATCTGCTTAATAATCTGTTACTGTAACCGTAATCATCGTTTACGGCTTTCAATTGTGAAAACTGCAACCATCAGTTTCAAGAACAGCTTCTTCCAGGCTCTTGAACACGACACAGCACTAACATCAGCTAACAACTATGAACTGTTCTGGGTTGCAGTCAGTACTTCACACTGATGATGGGGCGTACATGGAATAAGCTGCCAGACTAAGTGGTAGAGGCATGGAACAAATACAACATTTAAAAAGGCACTTAGTGGAATAGTTGTACCCGAGTGTGTTGATGTCATTCGTCCTTCGTAGTCGAAGAAGACCATGACTTCAATGTTTTTGTTCGTGGGTCCGGAGGTGACCGGAGGTGACATAAAGCGAATGGTATGTTAGCATTCATAGCAAAAGGATTTGAGTATAGGAGCAGAGAGGTTCTACTGCAGTTGTACAGGATCTTGGTGAGACCACACCTGGAGTATTGTGTACAGTTTTGGTCTCCAAATCTGAGGAAAGACATTCTTGCCATAGAGGGAGTACAGAGACGGTTCACTAGACTGATTGCTGGGATGTCAGGATTTTCATATGAAGAAAGACTGATAGACTCGGCTTGTACTCGCTAGAATTTAGAAGATTGAGGGGGGATCTTATAGAAACTTACAAAATTCTTAAGGGGTTGGACAGGCTAGATGCAGGAAGATTGTTCCTGATGTTGGGGAAGTCCAGGACAAGTGGTCACAGTTTAAGGATAAAGGAGAAATCCTTTAGGACCGAGATGAGAAAAACATTTTTCACACAGAGAGTGGTGAATCTCTGGAACTCTTTGCCACAGAAGGTAGTTGAGGCCAGTTCATTGGTTATATTTAAGAGTGAATTAGATGTGGCCCTTGTGGCTATAGGGATCAGGGGGTATGGAGAGAAGGCAGGTACAGTATACTGAGTTGGATGATCAGCCATGATCATATTGAATGGCGGTGCAGGCTCGAAGGGCCGAATGGCGTACTCCTGCACCTATTTTCTATGTTTCTATGTGACAGATGAGACCAATCTGGGCCCGGAAGGCTCGCCCGCATATGGGACACGGTTGTGAGGGCGCAGCAGCAGAAGCCGAAGTGGCTCGAACCTTACTCGTGCGTTTCCTCTGAGCTTCTGTGGTGCGCTTCTTCTCAGCTGCACGCGCTCCTGTGGTGATCTTGCTTCACCCAGTTGGATGGTATGGGTGCTGAAGTCATGACTTGTGCTTGACTTGGATTAAAGTGAGGGAGAGTTGCGCAAATCGTCAGCTTCATTCTCTCGTCCCGGCCTATGTGGATCCAGTGGCAAGACATAGTCAAGACGGCTGGCGATAGGTCGGGATGCAGTAGATGGCACCAGTGTTGTTCATGGACATTGTGCCCTAATTCCACTCCGCAACGCTTTGCTGGGTCCACCTTCCTACGCCAAATAGTGGTCTCCTCCGCGTATTCCGATGGATCCAGTCTTCGTCTTTGCTGAATAAGGTAATAGCCACAAGGCAGTGGAGGTTTGCGTTTGGTGTTTTCCTTCATCCCTCCAAGGTGCAAAATGGAGGATGCCTGTGTGTGACTTTGTTTAACGTGGGGAGACTGGTGCACAGACAGCCACCCCACGGTCTTTGACAGATCTAGGTCAGGATCCGGAGGTATGGAGTCCAAGACGACCGGAGACCCTTTTCTGCTGCAGCCTTCATCCGCCTTCCCAGCTGTTGTGATGCTCCACTAAGGTCAGCCATCGTCCTCCGCCTGTTCTACCGTTGAGGACTTGGTTGCATTGCTCTTTGTCTGAGACCTCCCCCTCGACCTTACCGCCAAGGGTGGCCCTATCAGCAGCGTGGCTCCAGACGGCATCGCTCTCAGGAACTCAGGACCACACAAGCTTCTCCACCACGACAAGGTAACAATCCACCGAGTGTACGTGACATGGAAAGGAAAGGTTTGGAGGGAGTGGAGGCAGATTGGGCAATTTGGTCTGCATGGGCAAGTTGGGCCAAAGAGCCTGTTTCCCTGCACTATAGCTCTATGATTCCATGACTGTAACTATGGGCTAATTGGTCCATGATTTCAGTCATCTGCAGTATTTTGCTTTTGAACGCTTCCATTTATCCCAACTTTGAAGAATAATTGGATTAAAAGTACTCCCTCTTCCTATCTCTCCCTTTGTCAAATGATAGTTGAGAAACTCAGCAGCAAATGTATAGTAAATTAGCAATACAAGCTCCAACATGTAATCAGATGGCATAATCATTCTACCTGCTTTTGATGTTGCATCATCATGCTCCTGTTTAATCCGACTACGATTGAAGGGTGAAAATATTTCAACCATTCTTTCTTTATTTCCAGAACAGTTGATGCCTTTTAAACAACGGGATCATGTTGCACTAATAATCAATCTGTGGTGACGTGTACTTAAGGGCTGAACAACTATTGATTATTCATGAGCACCAAATCATAGTGAAATTACAGACATCTTGAAGCAGAATAAATTGGTCAGAGGATATCCCACAGAGAGTACTATTTATGCCTTTCATGATTAAAGGATAGAGACAAACAATAATTTATTTTTCATGTCAATCCATCATTCCCACAGGAACTATTTAATTGCAAAATGACTTGTACGATGAGTCTGCTCCAATAACTAACATGATTTTTATTTCTCAGTGGCTGTGTTGGAAAGGAAGGTAGCCAGGCACAGCAACATTTTAATAAATCAGCATTTTCATCTGTTTACTCCACTGAGACAAATTTCAACATAATCTGTTTTGATCTGCATCATTTCACATAATATTATAGGAAAGATGTTGTTAAGTAGGAAAGGGTGCAGAGAAGATATACAAGGATGTTGCCTGGACTAGAGGATTTGAGCTATAGGGAGAGGTTGAGCAGGCCGGGACTCCACTAACCCACTCATTCCTGGAATCATTCTTGTAAACCTCCTCTAGACCCTCTCCAGAGCCAGCACATCCTTCCTTAGATATGGGACCTAAATTTGCTCACAGTACTCCAAATGCGGCCTGACCAGTGCCTTATAGAGCCTCAGCATTACATCTCTGTTTTTGTATTCCAGTCCTCTTGATATAAATGCTGGCATTGAATGTGCCTTCCTTACTACCGATTCGACTGTGAAATTAACTTTTTGGGAGTCCTGAACCAGCACTCCCAAGTCCCTTTTGCACCTCCAATTTCTGGATTCTCTCCATTTAGAATATAATCTACATCTTTATCCTTATTACCAAAATGCATGACTCCACACTTTGCACACTGAAATTCATCTGCCACTTCTCTGCCCATTGTCCTAACCTGACCAAGTCCTTCTGCAGGTTCTCTGCTTCCTCTACACTGCCTGCCCCCTCCACCTATCATAGCAGCATCTGCAAACTTGGCAACAATGTCTTCAATCCCCTTATCCAAATCATTGATATACAACGTGAAGAGAAGCGGCCCCAGCAACGATCCTTGCGGAACTCCACTAGTCACTGGCAGCCAACCTAAAAAAGCGCCTTTTATTGGAACTCGTTTAAGACGGAACTGCAGATGCTGGAAAATCTAAGATAGACAAAAATGCTGGAGAAACTCAGCGGGTGAGGCAGCATCTATGGTGCGAATGAAATTTCCTTCGCTCCATAGATGCTGCCTCACCCGCTGAGTTTCTCCAGTATTTTTTTCTACCTTTTAGTGCAACTCTTTGCTTTCTGCGATCCAGCCAACCTGCTATACATACTAGTATCTTCCCTTCGATGCCATGGGCTCTCAACCTCCCAAGCAGCCTGATGTGCGGCACGTTATCGAAGGCCTTTTGAAAATCAACATCTACAGCCTCCCCACTGTCTGCCTGCGATTAACTTCCTCAAAGAAATCCAGCAGATTCGGCAGGCAAGATCTTCCCTTAATAAAACCATACTCACTTCAGCCTATTTTATCGTGAACTTCTAAGTACTGTGTAATCTCATTCTTTATAAAATTGATTCTAAAATTTACCAGCCACCAGTCAGGCTAACCGGCCTATAGTTTCTGCCCTTCTGCTTGGCTCCCTTCTTGTATTCACATGTTTCCAATCTTCAGGAACCACTCCTGACTAGTTGGGTCGAAGGGGCAGTTTCCACACTGTATGACTGTGGCTCTATCTATGACTAATATTATGGAGATAGACAAGAAATGATCTGAAATGCGCAGGCTGGAATAAAAGCAGAAGCAAGTTCCTGGACACCACTGAAGTACTGGAGACCTCCCCAACTGATGCCAGGATCACTGAATGGCAGAACCAGTGGAATAGCCTTGGCATCCAGACAACCCAATGGATGGAGAGAGGCATCACCCCAGACGAATGCCTCTCTACCGGCCACGATATACCTTGGGCTGTCTGGAAAACACTGAACCGCCCGCGGGTCGGTGAAGGACGCTGCAAGGTGTCCATGAAGATTTGGAAAATAACAACTTCCAATGCATGTGTGTGTGTGTGGCAAATCCCAAACCATGGAACACATCATGACATGTAGCCAAACTCCGCAATGTACCGAAGATGACCTGGCCGAGCCAAATGCCGCTGTGCTCACCTGCGCCAATGAGGAGTTGCGTTAAATCCTGCTACGGAAAAATGTGAGACAGCCAATGTCACTAATTCTATTAAAAGACTAACCTTAAGATTTGAGGTTGCATGTGCAAAAAGCCTATAGCAGAACCACTTCCCTTGTACAACTTGCAGACATGCAGAATGACTAACCACAGAGAACTGATTTTAGCACAGAATGGAAAACAAACAACTTCATAATTGGAGGTGATCAACTTTAAGCAATTTTGCTGATATCCAACCTCAAACAAAGGGTGAAAAACAACCCCATATTTGAAGACCGATGACATCATGCTAATCGATGACTGTTGTAAAGGATTATGTGGAAGAAATGTAATTGGATAAGAAGGGGGAAGGAAAGCTTTGTTTAAAAAGGTATATAAGGTAATGCCTGAAGAAGAGGAGTAGCGACTCTTTGCCGGGTTACCTGGTCTACGGCCGGGTGAACTGATGTAAAGACTCTGCTCAATAAAAACGTACGTTTTTGGGAACCAGTGGTCTGGTCGATTATTGTCGCAACAACCGATGAAAAAAAAAGGCTTGAATCCTCACCAATCACTGGAAACACGTGATATAGAAGATGGCCGGACACGAGGAAGGAAGGAAGTTCAATAACAATTTCCCAAAGGAAATTGGTTAAATACTTGAAAAGGAAAAAAAAAAAGTGTCTTCGGGGAAAGAAGGACAGGACAGCACAGACCCGAAAGATTGAATAGTCTTTTATAATGTAGTTGATTCAATGCTGAAATTTATGACCATCGGGTTGAAGGATAGTTTCTTCCCAATGACTATCTCGCTCTTGAACGTTACACCCACACCAACCTCAACTAAAAACTATGGACTGTCTTTAGTTGCACTAGAGATGTATTTTTTACACTAGTCTAAAGGAGGGTCCTGTCCCAAAACATCACTTATTCCTTTTCTCCAGAGACAACGCCTGAGCCGCTGAGTTACTGCAGCATTTAGTGTCTATCTTCGGTGTAAACCAGCATCTGCAGTTCCTTCCTACACATTTCTTCCCCTGGTCCAGGAACATTTAGTGTTGGTGTTATTAGTTTATTAAATTACCATTTATTATACATTATCTATGTGTGTACGGTCCGGTAAGAATTTCATTGTTCTGTTATATGATAATTAAACACTCTTGACTCTAAATGTGAAAAGTGTTTTTTTTCAAATTGGATGTTAAACATCCACAATGTCTATTTCTGCTGGTGTCTCTCTTAACTTCACCCTTCCTACAGAATCACGATCGAGGATAATAACTTTTCAGTAAATTTATTCATGGAATAAAATGAGATTTGGGGCCAAGAGAGAAGAGAAATAGGCAGGGAGATATATTCTGAGCCAGGCTTGAGGGCAGGAGAGCTGGTGACATTGAAGAACTGAAACGGGAGTGGGTCAGGATCAAGTCAATGGCTTGCTATCGCGACTATAACCTAGCTTTCCAATTAGCACTGTGTTATGAGCAGCTCTGACCTGAAAACTGATGCTAGCTGTGAATTAACCATGGGCTTTCTCAGTTTAAAATGTGAACCTGGCACCTCAATGTGGTTGATGTTTTTGATTTAAATCAGTTCTTCGTAATCTTCAAATAGCTGCATATTTCAGTTACATATTCCCTTCACATAGAATCACAGCCGAGATGGCCGTGGTAAGAATGCTCATCTCCTTGTCCTTAAAGTACAATAATGCATGAGTATTGTGGTTGTTCATTTATTGAATTATTTATATATTATTATGTATTATCTATGTGTGTTGCGATTACAGGTCGCTTACACGACCGCATGCAATAATTTCATTGTTCCATTGCCAGTACATATGCCAATTAAACATTTACAACTCTTGTTAATCTAGCCCGAGCTTAGTATAGTTTAGAGATACATTGTGGAAACAAGCCTTTCGGCCCACCGAGTCCAAGCCGACCAGCGATCCCTGCACACTTACACTATCCTCCACACTCTAGGAACAATTTACAATTTTATCGAAGCCGATTAGCCTACAAACCTGTACGCCTTTGGTGTGTGGGAGGAAACCAGAGATCCCAGAAAAAAATCTATGCAGGTCACACGGAGAACGTACAAACTCCGTACAGCCAGCAACCGTAGTCAGGATCGAACTCAGGTCTCTGGCGCTGTAAGAAAGCAACTCTTCCGCTGCGTCACCGTGCCGCCCAATATCTTAATCAGGAATTTTTAGGGAATACATGTTCCTGGACCAGGCGGATAATGAGGGTAATAGCGGAATTTGCACGAATCAAAGTGAAGTTTGGTTTCTTTATTCGTGACTTTGCAACAAATCAGTTTTTAAAAAAACGTTGAAAACTCATCTGTAAATGCAGAGGCAAGCTGACAGATACCAAGCATAAGATGCTTCAACTATTTGTTTTAGTTTGATGCTTGTAGCCCTGCGTAGTTATAGGATTTATCTTTAGGGTTCAGTGGCGACAGTACATTTTGCAACTGAAGAAACAATCTTCTGTCCAATTTGCAATCGGATCCAAAGCAAAGACACTGAGATTGTTGCTGAAACACACTGCACTGCAATATAACAATTCTACACACAAGGACCTAGATACTGGAATCTTCAGCAAAAAACACAAAGTGCTGGACTAACTCAACAAGTCTCTGGAGAACATGGATAAGCAGTGTTTCGGTTTAGAACCTCCTTCAAATTGCTATATACAACAATTCTATTATCTGCATCAATTGTTTTTGTGCTTTTCCTAATTATTTTTCTCATAATGGCAAGCAATTTGGAACTGATGTGTTACAAAGCTGTGAACTGTTTTTTTGCACCCTGCATCTTCACCTTTGCTCTACCTTCAGTTTAGTTTAGAGATGCAGCATGGAAACAGGCCCTTCGGCCCACTGACTCTGCACCAACCAGCGATCACCCCGTGCACTAAAACTATCCTACACGCCCTAGGGACAAATTACAATTTTTACCGGAGCCAATAAACCTTCAAACATGCACGTCTTTGGAGTGTGGTTGGAAACCGGAGCACCTGGAGAAAACCCTCATGGTCACAGGGAGAAAATACAAAGTCAGTACAGACAGCAGCACCCGTGGTCAGGATTCAACCCGAGTGTCTGATGCTGTAAGGCAGCAACCCTACCGCTGCACCACCGTGCCGCACAAGTTCACAGGGAAATTTGGATCACCTTCTTCCGCGAGTAACTATCGGTTGAAAATCCAGAGATCAGGTGGTTTTCCCATCACGTGACCATTGACCTCTGGTTCCCAGTAGTTCCATGTTATTCCACTTTCGCATCCACTCCCTGCACACTAGGGGGAGACATACAGAGACCGATGAACCTGCAAACCCGCATATCTTTGGGATGTGGGAAGAAACCAGTGCCCCTGAAGGAAACCCCCGCCAGTAACAGGGAGAGCACAGTTGGCGGCACAGTGGTGCTGTTGGTGGAGCAGTGATGCTGTTGTACGCAGGCCATGTTTGTGCACCCAGACAGTGGCTGGTGAGAACAAAGGAGGACCCGGCATGGGATAATTTGTAACTTGGTCTGTGCCCTTTATGTGGTCACTGTTTACATACCTGGGCTGTGCAAAACACTGTGACTTGGCACATGTGACAATAAAGTAGCAATGAATGAATGAATGAATTCATTAAATCAGAAGTCCACCAGAGATTGCCTTTCTTTATTATGCCTTACCAGCTACCTTTATCTATTCCACATTGCCTTTCTTTTCAGTGATGGAGATGCCTGAAGCTCTCACTTGCTCCCCCCCCCCCCACCCCCCCTCCACCATGGATGACCCACAATGCGTGTGGCCTGCATTAAAGTGAGTCAGTCTCACAGTGGAGTTGTCAGTTAGACTTTGCATGAGAGTTCATGTCACACCGTCTGCTTCATGTGCGTATGCATTATTCACACAGAAACCTGTGACTGAACCCAAACAAAACTAAATAGTGTGTACATTCTAACCAAAACACTGCAGTTTCTACCTGATCTACTCTGTTTCAGCTTTTATTAGTTTAGGGATACAGCGCGGAAACAGACCCTTCGGCCCACCGTGTCCACATCCACACTCACGCTATCCCTACACACACACACTAGGGACAATTTCCCCAAGCCAATTAACCTAACCTGTACATCTCTGAACTGTGGGAGGATACCAGAGCTCCTGGAGAAAACCCATGCAGGTCACGGGGAGAAGGTACAAACTCCGCACAGACAGCACCCTTAGTCAGGATTGAACCCGGGTCTCCGGAGCTGTAAGGCAACAACTCTACCGCTGGGTCACCGTGCCCCAAGCTAATAATCCCCACCAGCAGGGAGGACAAAGTTATCTGGTGCATGTGATCACCAGGATCCACAGGTTTCTCTCCAACTGACACCATCTTGATTTAGACTCTAATATCATCACTGACTTGTGGTCCTGGAACACTCTCCCCGACAGAAATGTGGGAGCACCATCACCAGAAGGACTAGTTATTTTATCTTTGTTTAGAGTTACAGGCTGGAAACAGGCGCATTGCTTCACCTGGCTGTGGTGCGGCCGAAACGTTACCTATTTCCTTCGCTCCATAGATGCTGCTGCACCCGCTGAGTTTCTCCAGCATTTTTGTGTACCATTGCTTCACCTTGTGTGTGTGTGTAAATTGGATTAGTAAGTATGCAGATGATACCAATATAGGGGGTGTTGTGGATAATGAAGAGGATTTCCAAAGTCTACAGAGTGATTTAGGCCATTTGGAAAAATGGGCTGAAAGATGGCAGATGGAGTTTAATGCTGATAAATGTGAGGTGCTACACCTTGGCAGGACAAATCAAAATAGGACTTACATGGTAAATTGTAGGGAATTGAAGAATCCAGTTGAACAGAGGGATCTGGGAATAACCGTGCATAGCTCCTGGAAGGTGGAATCTCGTATAGATAGGGTGGTAAAGAAAGCTTTTGGTATGCTAGCCTTTATAAATCAGAGCATTGAGTATAGAAGCTGGGATGTAATGTTAAAATTGTACAAGGCATTGCTGAGACCAAATCTGGAGTATGGTGTACAATTTTGGTCGCCCAATTATAGGAAGGATGCCAACAAAATAGAGAGAGTACAGAGGAGATTTACTAGAATGTTGCCTGGGTTTCAACAACTAAGTTACAGAGAAAGGTTGAATAAGTTAGGTCTTTATTCTCTGGAGCGCAGAAGGTTAAGGGGGGACGTCTTTAAAATGATGAGAGGGATAGACAGAGTTGATGTGGACAAGCTTTTCCCTTTGAGAATAGGGAAGATTCAAACAAGAGGACATGACTTCAGAATTAAGGGACAGAAGTTTAGGGGTAACATGAGGAGAAACTTCTTTACTCAGAGAGTGGTAGCGATGTGGAATGAGCTTCCAGTGGAAGTGGTGGAGGCAGGTTCGATGGTATCATTTAAAAATAAATTGGATAGGCATATGGATGAGAAGGGAATGGGAGGTTATGGTATGAGTGCAGGCAGGTGGGACTAAGGGAAAATAATTGTTCGGCACGGACTTGTAGGGCCGAGATGGCCTGTTTTCGTGCTGTAATTGTTATATGGTTATATTGTTGTGTGTTATGACTGTTGGCAGATGAATTTCCTTCCTGAGATGAAAAAAGTTCTATCGAATCATATTGTCTATGATTCATCTACTCACTTGAACCATCAAGTTGGGTTGTCCTAAAATGGATTGGTGAATCTTAAATAAGGTGCAAAGAAATCAACTAATTCAGCAATCATTACTGCTGAACATCCATCCATGGGTTGGCATCAAATCTGTTTTACTAAACTTCCACAATAGGAAAATGTTTGGAGGGTGCTACCAATTGGGACAGGGCCAAGGAAAATTGAATTTTAATTAGACTGTTATTGACTGAAGTAATTGTTCAGTCTGTTCATTTTTTTAAATTATGTTTCTGATGTTAGCCACAAGATACTGATTGAGGGATGATGAATCAGGTTAACTCAAATAAACAGAATTAAGTTAGCTATTCCTGACTTTAAATGCTAATTATAATTAAAATATTCATACTCTAATCCTCACGGGGCAATTTTGGATGATATGAAAGATCATTCTGCTGTGGGATATTTGCGTTCCAAGCTTTTGTTTACTTAGGGAATCGTTAATTAACTGTTTTTTTCAAGCATGCCGCCAACTTTTTTTCTGCTGTTCAACCCTCTTCAAGTTAATGAACCACATGGTTATTCTGTGAATCATTTTCATCAACTATAATCAGTCATTGTGGTAAGTTGTAGTTCAAGGCATGATGATGGACAATTTTAAAGGCCCTTGTCCCACTTTCCCGAGTTACTCACGATCTCTCCCGAGTTTTCCTCTTGAATCGAACTTGGAGAATTACGGGGTAATAGCCGTTCGTAGGTACTCGGGGGCATTTTTCAAAATGTTGAAAAAACGTCCCGACTTTCCTGATGCCCTGAGTTCCTACGGCTGGCATTATGAGCCGCTACAAAACATCTACGGACTCCTACGGGCTCCTACAGACTCGCTACTGACATAACCCGACATTCCCCGAGTTCGAATCAAGGGGAAAACTCAGGAGAGTTCGCGAGTAACTCAGGAAAGTGGGACAGGGCCTTTAAACTACTGGGGGGGGGATTGAAGGAATTGGTTCTCAGTACAAAACTGATCATAATTTAGCACTGAATTGGCAAAGCCATCACATGAACAAGATATGTAGGAAGGAACTGCAGATGCTGGCTTACACTGAAGACAGACACAAAATGCCGGAGTAACTCAGCGGGACAGGCAGCATCTCTGAAGAAAAGGAATAGGTGATGTTTTAGGTCAGAACCCTTCTTCAGACTGAGACTCAAGGGAGATAGAAACTAGAGGTGGGAAAAGGTTGAACACAAATCAGCCGGAACCAATGACTAAGGAAAGGTGGATCCCACAATGGCCCATTATTGGCTGTGGAGGTGATAACGAAAGGATATTTAGATGTAAACAATGGAAGTATTAGGCAAACTAGGGTGGGGGAGGAGCAAAGAGAGGGGATCCAGGGATTACTTACAATTCTCTAGTCTGCAGAAGGGTTATGGCCTGAAATGTCACTTCTTTCTTTTCTCAAAAGATGCTGCCTGACCTGGCATGAACAACATAGCTAGCTTGCACAATGGTAAACATCTGTATTCTTATCTGAGATTCAGAGGAAATTTGAATATATTTAATTCTGTATTTACCTATGTCATAGAGTCAAAGAGTCATATTCATCCAGTGTGAATTCCGCCCAACTTGCCCACACCGACCAACATCTGAAGAAGGGTCTCCACCCGAAACGTCACCCATCTCTTCTCTCCAGAGATGCTGGCTGTCCTGCTGAGTTAATCCAGCTGTATATGTCCCATCTACACTAGTCCCACCTGCCCATATCCCTCCTGATTAGCATATCAGATGACATTACCTGAAATGTGAAGAAGTCCATCCCCGAAAATTCCTTGTCCCATTGAGCCCTACTGCAAAAGATTAGGGACTAAATATTTGCTCCGATCTCTACTATTCCTGCTGTGAAACGGTTCCTCCCTCATTATCTCTAATTTATTTAAAAAGCGTAATCTGATGGACTATTCTGTTTGCTCAATTATTCCCGCTTACTCTCAACACACAGATCCTGCTTAACGAAAACAATGCATTTCCTGACTGGGACTAAATTAAAATCCCAAAAATCTCACTTTCCTCACCTTTTCCCACTGAGAGGAGGGACGATGCAAACAAGCGGACATGACATGAGAATTAGGTTTGCATCCTAGAAGTTTAGGGGTAACATGAGGGGGAACTTCTTTACTCAGAGAGTGGTAGCTGTGTGGAATGAGCTTCCACACAAGGTGGTGGAGGCAGGTTCGTATTTTTTATCATTTAAAAATAAATTGGATATTATATGGATGGGAAGGGAATGGAGGGTTATGGTCTGAGCGCAGGTATATGGGACTAGGGGAGATTATGTGTTTTAACGGACTAGAAGGGTCGAGATGGTTGTTTTCCGTGCTGTAATTGTTATATGGTTATATGGTTATATGAAACATATAACTAGCTATAAAAATTTCAAAAGAGAGCTGGGATAAACACTTACTATATGTGCATAAATGCTCGATCAACGTACGACATACTCTAATTCAATATAAAACCTTACATAGACTATATTATTCAAAAACTAAAATAAATACATTTTTTCCCAATGTCTCACCCATTTGTGATAAATGTCAGTCACAAGAAGCTAACTTAGCGCACTCTTTTGTTTTCTGTATAAAAATTAAAAAATTCTGGAATGAAATATTTGAAATCTTCACAAAATTATTTAAAATAAAACTTGTACCAAAAGCAGAATGGATCATTTTTGGAATATCGGAAGGTAACCCCGAATTAAATGTGTTTCAAAAGAACTTACTTAATTACGGGCTAATAATGGGGAAAAAAGCTTATACTCAAATTCTGGAAAAATGCTCCAATACCAACAATAAAAATGTGGATTTCAAACATGTTCGAAACACTACACTTGGAAGAGATGAGACTCCTCCTAGCAGGCAAAGCAGACCACTTCCAAAAGACGTGGTCTGCATTTACAGAACTATTACAAGCATAAGGTGCAATAGTAATTTAAAATATAAATGGTACCAGGATCTGGTAACAGGGGGTATAAAATAAATTAAAAAAATCACGGTTGGTATATCCTTTTTTGTGGAGTTTTGTGTTACAATAGAGCGATTGTTTTTCCTTTTTTTTTCGTTTCTTTCTAGAGTCTTATTTCCTTTCTTTACTTCCTTCTCTAATTTCTTCTCCAAGGGGCTTTCTTCTCCCAACACTTTCCTGCACCTTCACAATTCTTGCTCACTTTCCTTACTTCTTTTATTTCTACCTTTTTTAAAGCTCGAAAAACGAAGTGGTACAACAAAATGTAATGAAGATATGTGTGATGTGTATTACTGTAATTTACTGTACTTCTAATTTAAAAATAAATAAATAAATAAATAAAAAGACTTGCACTTATACCAAGCCAATTAACTTACAAATCTGCATGTCTTTGGAGTATGGGAGGAAACCGAAGATCTTGGAGAAAACCCACGCAGGTCACGGGGAGAACGTACTAACTCCGTCTAGACAGCACCTCTAGCCGGGATCGAACCCGGGTCTCTGACGCTGTGAGGCAGCAACACTACTGCTGCGGCAGCCTCGCTAGCAGCTGTTCGGCCTTTCAAAGTTTTTTTTGTTTTTAGTATGTCTAAAAGTGTGTTTTAGTGTGGGGGGTGGGGCAGGAATTGGGGTAAACTGCTTTTTAGTCACTTACCTCGGTGGAATGTAACTTTTCTTCTAGTTGCATTTCGTCCTCCCTCGGGGCCTAAGAATTTGGATTGGTGCGGCCTTTCCCCGAGTCGGGTCCAGAGCATCAGCAGGGGGCGCAGCGCGGACTTTACATCGCGGAGCCGGGCGATCCCCTGCCGAGGGTCGCTAGAAGTAATGCTCCGATCGCTGACCAACGGACGATGACATCCTGCAGCCGCAGTCAGTGGAGCTTCTAGCCGTGGGCGCGGTGTGGACTTTAAGAGCTCCGACCACCAACCTGAGACCTATAACATCGTGAAGCCCTGATCTCCGGTGGGAAGCGTCCGATTCTGGGCCTCCAAGCCGCGGGATGTCCGTCCGTCATGACGTTGGAGTTTCGAGCATCCCGACGAGAGGGCCTGTACATCGGGCAATCCGTAGCGGCGACTGCGGAGGGTTCATGGCCCCGACCAAGGATGAACAAAGGAGGAGGACTGACAAAGTAATTGCCTTCCACCACAGTGAAGAATGTTGATTCCACTGTGGCGGATGTTCATGTTGTATTCTATTGTGTATTGTGCTCTTTTGTTTGTATGGCTGCATGGTAAATCAAATTCCACTGTACCCTAACTGGTGCATGTGGCAATAAATGTGAACTTGAATTTGAACTTGAAATCTTTTAAATCTTCTGCAGGAAGAGTCAATTGGATTAGCACACTCAGGAATTTAATTTCTAATACAATAAGACAGGAAAGGATCCATCTTTCTCAGATTGGGCATCATTTTCTACAGTTAAGATGAGTCACATTAATAATTGTTTTTTTCAATAAAGTGAAAAGATTAGTTATGAATGTAGAATAATTGAGTGTTTTTTAAAACCAATTGCATTAAATTTTGAAAACCAAGTAGTCAGGCAACTCTCTCAACTAAAAGATAAAAGCCAAATGGAATATCATAATCAAAGGCATTTCCAAGATTATTTAGATGCCTCTAGTTTCCATTAGACAGCACTAGATTTGCATTATGCCAGATATCTTCGTTGGATTACTACGGCACAAGCTTTAAGAGCCCAAACAGCCATTTCTCATCCTAGGCTTTTTCTAATGATTTTAATTATAAATGTCCTTTACTTTCTGCAGTTCCTTTGTAACAATTATCACCAAAACCCGACAGTCTAGTTTAGTTCAGAAATACAGTGCGGAAATAGGCTCTTCGGCCCACTGAGTCTGCGCCGGCCAGCAATCACCCTGTACACTAACACTATCCTACAATTTACAATTTTACCAAGCCGATTAACGCACAAACCTGTACGTCTTTGGAGTGTGGGAGGAAACCAGAGCTACTGGAAAAAACCCACGCAGGTTGTAGGGAGAACGTACAGACACAGCACCTCTAATCAGGATCGAACCCGGATCTCAGGCGCTATCAGGCAGCAACTCTTCTGCTGCGCCACCGTGCCACATTTTTGGGAATGATCCTTTTCCCCTACATTCCTGATTTGTAGTCTTTTGTGCCTCTCTACAACTTCCTGTCTGTTTCCTACAAAGCTTTTACTTTTTTTTTTAAACAGATCAATATAGTTAGAGTGCATTTTGAAATAGATCACTTGGCTGTGGTATTTTTGTAAATGTTACGTATATTGAAAATACTTGCTTTGCTGACACAAACCATGTAATGTAGCAACTCAGTAATGCTCACAATAGATTCGTCATCTTTTCATTCAATAAAATTCAACAAAAATATCAGTCTTTTCTGGATCAAACATCAAGATTTTGAATGCATAAAATTGGTAGAGTTGCAGGCAGTGAGGAAGGCTGTCAAAGTACACAGGTCCTGGAGTCAGGATCGAACCCAGGTCTCTGGCACTGTAAGGCACAAACTCTTCTGCCGCGCCACTGTGGCACATTTATCCGCTGAGGCATCTGGAGGGGCCGGGGTGGCGATAGTGGAGGAGATCAATGCAGTGATCATGAGCGGGCCGG
The DNA here is from genome assembly GCF_028641065.1 of Leucoraja erinaceus. Taxonomy (NCBI): domain Eukaryota; kingdom Metazoa; phylum Chordata; class Chondrichthyes; order Rajiformes; family Rajidae; genus Leucoraja; species Leucoraja erinaceus. The sequence continues at coordinate 3,955,678 of NC_073402.1, read as the reverse complement.
CGGTCGATGACGGGCCATGCGGGAGTCTGAGGACGTGCTGCAGGGAACAAACGAGGACCTGGGAGGTGGGGGGGGAACACTGGTGGAGGGGGACGGAACAAAGGAGGACCCGGCATGGGGGGGCAGCCATGGGGGGGGATAAACAATGGTGGAGCTGGTGTGGGGGACGGGCAGGTGGACGGAACAAAGGAGAACCTGGTGCAGGGTACTTTACAACTTTTTTGGTGCCCTTTACGTAGCGACTCTTTACATACCTTGGGGATGAAAAACAAGGAATCTCACTGTGACGCGTCACACGTGACAACTAAATATTCATTCATTCATTCAATAGATGTAGCTCAGCCTCGAAGTGGGTGGAAAAATGACAGATGGAGCCAGGAGGAGAACCTTCAGCCCATTAACTTCATCCTAGCTCACAGAGCTTTTGAATTCCCCACTAATTATCTTTGTGACCTTTTTTCCCCAGCACAGATTCTATCATTCCAAGGGGAAGTGCCAACTGGCACGTTTTTGAGATGTTAAGAGGAAAATGGAGCATTCAGGAAAAACACACAAGGTCATTTGGAGAACATGCAAACTCTACACAGACAGCACCTGAGGTCAGGATTGAACTCACTTCAATGGATGTAGAAGCTTGATTAATTGTACAACTGTGTCACCTACAGAGTAGAAACCTCAACAAATCTAGTACTTGATGAAATCTAGTACTTGATTTACACCTCCTGGTTTAAACTCAGAATATGTCCAAGAGGATTCTTCTGGCTGGAGGAATCTTGGCATTACTAACTCAATGTTGTACTAGATATGAGCAAGGAACTACAGATGCTGGTTTATACCAAAGATAGACACAAAATACTGGAGTAACTCAGCAGATCAGGCAGCATCTCTGGTGAAAAAGGATGAACCCAACCCAAAATGTCACCCTTCTTTTCCCCCAGTGATGCTGCCTGACCCGCTGAGTTACTCCAGCATTTTGTGTCTATCTTTGGTATAAACCAGCATCTGTAGTTCCTTGTTCATATCTAGTACAACATTGAGTTAGTAAAGCCAAGATTCCTCCAGCCAGAAGAATCCTCTTGGACGTATTCTGAGTTTAAACCAGGAGGTGTAAATCAAAATATTGAATCAAGGATAGAGTCTGAAATAAAGGGAAAGAAGCAGAAAAAAGGAAGTATGAAAAATAGTTTGAAAAGTTAGACTTTAAATGTACCTGTTTAAAATGACTTCCACATGAAAGTCTGAAAGAATACGAGTGCTCCTGTGGAAGTTGATTTTCAGTGACAGGGAAGTTGCCTGGCAATATTTTATTTCCATTAAGAATTCACTTAGACTCAAATGGATATGAACATAATAAAAGCATAAGAAAGAGGAGCAAATGTAGTTTGCTCTGCCTTTTAACATAGTCATGGCTGATAGCTATTAACCTCAATGTTACTTTCCTGCCTATTCCCCATATCCCTAGGTTTGTCTACAGTATAAAAAAATCTGTTTATCTCAGTCTTATGTATACCAAATAGCTTCCATCCACAGCGTTCTGGTGTAGAGAATCCGAGGGAAGAAATTCCAGTAATTCCATCTTAAATACCAATTAAATTCTGATGAAATACCATCCAGTTACAGCATTCCTCAACAAGGGAACATTCTTTCAGTATTGACCTTGCAAAGTCCAGCAGAAACTTAAAGGTTTAAATAAAATTACTGAAATTTTTAATACAAAAATTAGGTGATTTTATTTGAACCATTAAGATTTAAAGATTTTTTTTTGTCACTTACATTTTTATTGATTTTTCACAGAGATATATACAAAATGCAACACCATCACCATAAATAAAACAAAATAAGAAAAATGACAATCAAAATAAAAAAAATTAATAGGGAAAAAAAAAAAGTAAATTAAAAAAAAAAATGTAATAAGACCGTGTGGTTCACTTACCAAATTAAAAAAAAAACATTACATTGATTCGTTATCTGGAGATATTTAAAGGTTAATTAGAACATAGAACAGTACAGTATAAAAACAGGCCTTTCAGCCCACAATGTCTGTGCTGAACATGATGTCAAGTTCAACTAATCCCCTCTGCCTGCACATGATCCATAACCCTCCATTCCCTGCATATCTACGTGCCTATCCGAACCCTCTCAAAACGCCACTATTATGACTACCTCTATTACCATGCCTGGCAGTGTTCCAGGTACCCACCACTCTCTGTGTAAAAAAACGGTCCCCCCCATCTTCTATCTATCTATACTATTACTAAAACTCTCATCTTGACCACTTCCGGTCTGCGTTGTAGTTACATTTGCGCAAAAACAATCCCCCATAGCGCTACGATTTTTCATCACCTTACTCACCGTTCTCCTCTGCTACAAGTCAAACAAGTTTTGTTCTGATCAATGAAATAATACAAAAGTTATGAAGGTTTAAAAATCGTAAAAACTGCCCCTTCCGGAACCCGCTGTCAATAACACGGCGAGGAGAATAAAAAGCTGAAGGTGTGTTGAGCAGCTCGTGGGCTCGACCAGCCGGAAGCTGATGTGTTGAACCGGAAGCCTCTGAATGAAGCCGGAGTGGGACCGGGATCTGCTGCATGAGGCCGAAAGCTGACGGTGTGGGGTGAGCAGAGTGCGAGCCCACCCACTCCCCTCACTGTGAGCGGGGGCTGTGTTCTGCGAGCGGGGGCTGTGCTCTGTGTTCTGCGAACGGGATCCCACATCACCCCCTCCCACATACACCCCCTCCTCTACCCCCACACCCTCCATCCCCTACACCCCCCACACCCCTCCTCTGCCACACCCCTCCCTCCCCAAACCCCCCCCCCCCCACACATCAACCCCTCCCCCTACACCCCCCCCCCCATCCTACAACCTCCCTTACACCCCCATTCCCCCTCACGTGCAAACTCCATACAGACAGCTCCCTGTAGTCAGGATTGAATCCGAGACTCTGGTGCAGTAAGGCAGCAACTCTACCACTGCACCACTGTGCCACCCTAAGGATGCGGTCACAAAAAGCCTTATTGTGTGATGCTTTCTTCCATTTAAAATACAACCCCACGTGATAAAGGCAAATATTGATTTGACTTCCAAATTATTTGTTGGATCTACATGCCAAATTTATGAGGAACCTCAGATCATTCTGCATCCAGCATTCATTAGCCACATGCCATTTAAATATCATTCTGCTTATCTATTCTTTCTCCCAGGTTCTCTAACCTCATGTTAGATTACAAAAGCCATTTTGTTTTACCCGAAGATAGACACAAAGAGCTCGAGTAACTCAGTGGGTCAGACAGCATCTCCGGAGAAAAGGAATAGGTGATGTTTTAGGGTCGAGACCCTGTTTCAGACATTTGACGTTCCCATTCCTTCTCTCCAGAGATGCTGCCTGTCCTGCTGATTTACTCCAGCAGTTTGTGTCTATCTTCAGTTTAAACCAGCATCTGCAGTTCCTTCTTAAACATTTTTCAAGAGATGCTGCCTGTTCCGCTGAGTTACTCCAGCATTTTCTTTCTACAGTATCTTCGGTTTAAACCAGCATCTTACTACACAACTGTTTTACCACTCCATCTGATTATATTCCTTTGCGGATTCCTTTTCTCTTCTCAAAACTTGTAGTACGTTCACTCATCCACTTAATATCCGGAAATGTGAACGCAACTCACTTGGTCCATTCGCCTAATTAATCAATATAAATTGTAATTATCCAAGCCCCATTATTGATCTCCAAGGTATCCTACTAAATAAAGCTTGACACACTTAAAACCATCCACTTACATCCACTCTTGATTTTCTGTCACTCACCCAATCTGCAAATCGTGTTTGTCTATTATTCTCAATACCACAATCCCGTTTCTCGCGAATAAACCTTTCTGTGTGACTTGGTATTGAAAACGGGTTGGAAATCAAAATGAGTCACATGGATGGGTTGCCTTTCATCCAACATTTTAGCCCCATCCTGAAAGAAGTCTAACAAAGGTCTTAAAGCTCATTTCAAATAAATCCTATGTATTATGATATTTTAAATATCCAATTACGGCTTCCTGAGTAATAGATTTTGCCATTTTACCAAAACTGTATCTCAGGTTAACTGTTCCATTGTTCAATTCTTTCTTTCTTTTGCAGATGCAGTGCAGAAACAGGCCCTTTGGCCCGCCGAGTCTGCACCGACTAGTAATCACCCCATACACTAACACAATCACCCCATACACTAACAGATTGGGGCCAATTTACAATTTTACTGAAGCCAATTGACCTACAAATCTGCACGTCTTTGGAAAGTGGGAGAAAACCGGAGCACCCGGAGAAAAACCACGCAGGTCATGGGCAGAACATACAAACCCTGTACACACAACACCCGTAATAGCAGCGCATTTGGAAAGCAGTGACAGTATCGGTCAAAGTCAGCATGGATTTATGAAGGGGAAATCAAGCTTGAAAAATCTTCTGGAATTTTTTGAGGATGTAACAAGTAGAATGGATAAGGGAGAGCCAGTGGATGTGGTGTAAGTGGACTTTCAAAAAGCCTTTGACAAGGTCCCACACAAGAGATTAGTGTGCAAAATTAGAACACATGGTATTGGGGGTAGGGTATTGACATGAATAGAGAACTTGTTGTCAGACAGGAAGCAAAGAGTAGGAATTAACGGTCCTCAGAATGGCAGGCAGTGACTAGTGGAGTGTCGCTAGACTCAGTGTTAGGACCCATGGTATTTGCAATGAATACTAGACTAAGTGGGACCCTTTGGGTCCCATGTACACACGGGAGGGCTGGTCCCCAAATGCAATATTCCACCTCTCCACCTATTCCAATATTGGTGGCCAGGGGGCTCTCTGGAGCGTTGGTATGGGTATTGTGGGCTGAAGGGAATATTTTCCAGCTGGCTAGTATGGACATTGTGGGCCAATGGATTCTTGGGGTGACAGCTCAGTCACTTAAGCCTGATGTGCTGGCAGCTCACTCACGGCTGGTGGGCTAGCAGTTGACTCACGGTTATTCCTTGAAATTCCATTTCAAGCAGGGTGCAAGGCCACCAAATTCAAATGCAGTTTCATACCACTTCAAGCAGGGTGCAAGGCCACCAAATTCAAGTGCAGTTTCATGCAGGGTACAAGGCCACCAAATTCAAATGCAGTTTCATACCATTTCATGCAGGGTGCAAGGCCACAACATTCAAATGCAATTTCATACCACTTCAAGTAGGGTGAAACCACCATAAAACCATCATAAAATCACACAAAACACCACATAAACACCACACTCACAATTCAGTAGACGTTCAGTTGATTCACAGTTCAGATAGAGTCGTGACCTCTCCCTCCCCCCATCTTGCAGAGACTGAGTCACACCCACACTTCTGGGTTTTATAATCCCTCCCCTCCCACCAGAAGGGGCGTGGCCTTCATGGCGTGATTGACAGGAGAACATTTCTCAATATTTTTGTAAACACTAGTAACGCTTTTATTTTTCATTGATGGGAAGAATCCTCTGCACCAGATGAGCGGAGGGGGACTGAGTAAGATGGCCAAAAATCACAGCCGTAAGTGGTAGCGTTTTATCTAAAATCTATATACAGTGCCAAGTCGTCAAGTTTACACCAACAACCATTTGCAGTGCAGCATTTCAAAGCAACCACCAACAACAACCATTTGCAGTGCAGCATTTCAAAGCAACCACCACCAACAACAACCATTTGCAGTGCAGCATTTTAAAACAACCACATTGTGGCGGCTCCTAAGGGTCGTCCCATTATACTGCCGAACCCCTCGGCACAGGAGTGGTGCAGTCCGGAGGCGGTCCTTAGCCGGAGGGTATAAAGGGCAGGGTTTGGGTGCCATCTTGACCTGGTTTCGTCTTCCCCTGAACCGGGAGGAAATAAAGTATAGTGCTTCTCAAACTGCGGACTACTTGTCTCATTTGAGACCCACGCACTACATTGGTGACCCCCGACGCTCCATTGGCATCATGATGGAGACCGAACAAAGCCCTACCTCCTCACACGCCAGCCCGACCCTATCTCTGGACGCGGTCTCCGTGAAACTGCCCAGCTTCTGGACCACACGGCCGCTCATCTGGTTCCAGCAGGCGGAGGCCCAGTTCAACCTGCGGGGCATCACGGTCGATGCCACCCGCTTCTATTACCTGGTGGGAGCCCTCGACCAGGATGCGGTGGAAGAAGTATCGGACTTCCTCGCAGCCCCCCCGGACAATGATAAATATCTCGGCCTGAAACAGCTCCTGCTCCAAATTTACGGACTAAGTAGGATGGAGCGGGCAGGTAGGATCCTGCATATGGGGGGCCTGGGCGACCGGCGGCCATCTACCCTCCTAAAGGAAATGGTGGCGTTATTAGACGGGCACACGCCGTGCCTGTTGTTTGAATACACTTACCTGCATCTGCTGCCGGCCTACATTCGGTTGCAACTCACCGACGCCTCGTTTGCTGATCTTCGGGCCCTCGGGAGGCGCGCCGACGCCATGTGGTTGGCGCGCCCTGATGACGTCAGCGCGCTGGGCGTCAGCAGAGTCGAGGTCGCGCTCAGGTCGACGCGCCCGGATGACGTCAACGCGCTGGACGTCGGCAGGCACGCCGGTGACGTCAACGCGCTGGCCGTCGGCAGGAACCCCGATGACGTCAGCCCAGCAGCTCCCGATTTCCTCCGGTGGGGCGGGGGAGCTGTGGAAGGAGTGACAGCTCCAGCCCGACGGCCCGTTCGACTACCCCCAGCGGCAGTGAGGGGTACTACACCTGCAGTCCAGCGCCAGCAAGCTGCAGGCACCACCAGCAGGAGCAGGCAAGCTCCAAATAACACAAACAGAAGGAGCTGGTGCTATTTCCATCAGCGCTGGGGTGCTGCAGCACGACAATGCCGCCAGCCATGCACGTTCCCGGGAAACGCCTGGGCCGGCTGCCAATAGTCCCCGCGGTGGCCGGCCAAATTCACCGCCTTTTCGCTTGGGATCGGCGCTCCGGGACTCGCTTCCTCGTGGATACAGGTGCGGAGCTCAGCGTCCTGCCCCCTTCGCTGGCCGACATTCGTTCCGGTAAACGGGGGCCCGTCCTCACCGCGGCGAACGGCAGCCCCATCCGCACATATGGACTGCGCATGGTTCCCATCGTGCTCGGCTCCTGCCATTTTTCATGGAACTTTACCGTTGCCGACGTCTCCCAACCATTGCTCGGGGCCGATTTTCTCCGGACGCATTCCCTCATGGTGGACGTCGGGCGTCAGCGTTTGGTCAACGCCACTACAATGGAGCCGATCACGTTGCGCTTGGGTCAACCGGTGGGACGGCCACTGGCGTCCGTGGACTCCCGATACGCACAAATCTTGGCCGCGTTCCCGGACATTCTCACTCCGCAGTTTCATTCGGCAACCCCCAGCCACGGAGTTGTACATTATATCCCGACTACCGGCCCACCCCTCCATGCACGAGCACGACGACTGCCACCAGATAAACTGCGTCTGGCACGGCGGGAATTCCGCACGATGGAGGCCTTGGGGATCGTCCGCCCTTCGAGCAGCCCTTGGGCGTCCCCACTCCACATGGTCCCTAAGTCAAGTGGGGGCTGGCGACCTTGTGGGGATTACCGACGGCTGAACGCTGCAACAACAGCGGATCGATACCCCGTACCCCACATCCAGGACTTCACGGCCCATTTGGCTGGGGCCACATTTTTTTCGAAAGTGGATCTGGTGCGGGGTTATAACCAGATCCCGGTTCACCCGGATGACGTACCCAAGACGGCTATCATCACGCCATTCGGGCTTTACGAGTTTACTCGGATGCCGTTCGGCCTCAAGAACGCTGCACAGGCCTTTCAGCGCCTCATGGACGGGGTTTGTCGTGACCTCGAATTCGTGTTCGTGTACCTGGACGACATCCTGGTGGCCAGCCGCTCGCAGCAGGAACACTGCGCTCACCTTCGACAGCTCTGTCAGCGGCTCAGCGAGCATGGTTTGGCCATCAACCTGGACAAGTGCCGTTTTGGGGTCAACGAAATTGACTTTCTCGGCCACCGCGTGACTGCGCAGGGCGCGGTTCCCCTACCTGACAGGGTTGACGCCGTCCGTCGGTTTCCCCGCCCACGCACGGTGCGTGGCCTGCAGGAATTTGTCGGCATGGTGGCATTCTACCATCGTTTCGTGCCATCCGCGGCCCACATCATGCGGCCCCTGTATCAACTTCTGGCGGGTGGGCAGCAGAAGAGCGTTGAGTGGACCCACGAGGCGGAGGCAGCTTTCGACGGCGCGAAGGAGGCCCTTGCTCGGGCCGTGCTGCTGGTGCACCCGCGGGAAGATGCCCCGACTGCTCTCACTGTGGATGCCTCGGAGTCGGCAGTTGGTGCTGTACTGGAGCAGCTGACGGGCGGAGTTTGGCGGCCTCTGGCCTTCTTCAGTCGGCACCTCAACCGCGCGCAGACCAAGTACAGTGCGTTCGATCGTGAGCTCCTGGCTCTGTACCTGGCTGTGCGCCATTTTCGTTACTTCCTGGAGGGCCGCCCGTTCACCGCCTACACCGACCATAAGCCGCTCACTTTCGCCCTGCAGAAGTTTTCCGACCCCTGGTCCGCACGGCAGCAGCGGCAGTTGGCTTACATCTCCGAGTACACCACAGCCATCCGCTACGTCAAGGGGAAAGAGAACCGGGTGGCCGACGCATTGTCCCGCCCTGCTATAAATGCCGTGTTCGAGGTGGCGCCCGGATTGGACTATTCTGCTCTGGCGGCGGCACAGCTCATGGACGACGAGGTGCCCACCTACCGGACTGCCATCTCCGGACTCCGTCTTGAGGATGTCCCTCTCGGTCCTGGGGGTATGACAATCCTGTGCGATGTGTCGTCCGGTCAGCCGCGCCCCATCGTCCCTGCCACCTGGCGCCGGAGAGTGTTCGAGGTCATCCACGGACTGGCTCACCCATCAATCCGGGCGACAACGGCACTGGTGGCAGCTCGCTTCATGTGGCACGGTCTGCGCAAGCAAGTTGCCCATTGGGCTCGCACCTGCATCCCGTGCCAGACAGCAAAGATCCAGCGCCATGTCCGCGCACCTCTCCAGGAGTTCGGTCTACCTCACTGGCGGTTCGACCATCTCCACGTGGACATTGTGGGGCCCCTTCCACCGTCCCGGGGCATCACCCACCTTTTGACCATGGTGGACCGCTTCACGCGGTGGCCGGAGGCCATTCCGTTGGCTGACACCTCATCGGCTACGTGTGCTCGTGCGTTGTCCGCGCACTGGATTGCTCGCTTCGGGGTGCCGGCGCACATCTCCTCCGACCGGGGGCCACAGTTCACCTCCGAGCTGTGGTCAGCCATGGCTCGCTTGCTGGGGGTGCAGCTGCACCACACCACGGCTTACCACCCGCAGGCTAACGGTCTGGTGGAGAGGTTCCACCGGCAGCTGAAGGCGGCATTGAAGGCACGGCTCACCGGCCTGGACTGGATGGACGAGTTGCCGTGGGTCATGCTGGGCATCCGGACCGCTCCCAAAGAGGACTTGGCCTCATCATCGGCGGAGCTGGTTTACGGGTCGACACTCACAGTGCCCGGGGAGTTCGTGCCGTCGGCGCCGGAGCAGCAGGAAACGCCCTCCTCCACCCTTCAACGCCTTCGCGAGCGAGTTGGCAGGCTCGCACCCGTCCCGACATCCCGCCATGGGTCATTTCGCCCACACGTGCCAATGGCCCTCACGGACTGCCCATACGTCTTCCTGCGCCGTGATGCCCACCGGACGCCACTTCAGAGGCCGTACGAGGGCCCGTTCCGGGTGCTGGAACACGGGCAGTCGACTTTTGTCCTGGACATGGGGGGCCGGCCGGAGGCCGTGTCGATTGCCCGTTTAAAGCCGGCGCACCTGGACATTGACCAGCCGGTGCTGGTTGCTCAACCTCGGCCCCGAGGGCGTCCCCCCTCACGACTCCCTCCACCTGTCACTCCACCTGTCCTCCCGCCGGCCCCTCGACCTGTCCCTCCACCTACGCCCCCGCAAGCCCCGGGATCTGCTGTCTTCCGCACGCGGGCCGGCCGGGTCGTGCGCCCGCCGGTGCGTTTTGTGCCTCTGGTTCTGGGGGGGGGTCCTGTGGCGGCTCCTAAGGGTCGTCCCATTATACTGCCGAACCCCTCGGCACAGGAGTGGTGCAGTCCGGAGGCGGTCCTTAGCCGGAGGGTATAAAGGGCAGGGTTTGGGTGCCATCTTGACCTGGTTTCGTCTTCCCCTGAACCGGGAGGAAATAAAGTATAGTGCTTCTCAAACTGCGGACTACTTGTCTCATTTGAGACCCACGCACTACAACATTTTCATTTTCTAGCCACATTAAGGGCACTCACAGTTGAGTGTTCAGTGTTATTCACAGTTCAGAGGGACATGACCCTCTCGCTTCCTCCATCTTGCAGAGACTGCATGAGGCACAACACTTCCGGGTTTTATATTCCCTCCCCCTCCAACCAGCAGAGGCAGCAGAGAGAATATCAACATTTTTAAAAATGCTAATAACTCTTTTATTTTTCTTCAATGGGAGAAATCCTCTTGTCCTGCGCAGCGGAGGGGGACTTTGAGTAAGGTGGTCAAAAATCACAGCCGTAAGTGGCAGCGTTTTTTCTAAAATCATGAAAGTGAAAAACAGGAAGTGGTCAAGATTTGACATTTAGTAATATTGATTAAGCCCTGGTGAGACCACGCCTGGGATATTGTGTGCAGTTTTGGTCTCCTAATTTGAGGAAGGACATTCTTGCTATTGAGTGAGTGCAGCGTCATCAGGTTAATTTCCGGGATGGTGGGACTGACATATGATGAAAGAATGGATCGACTGGGCTTATATTTACTGGAATTTAGAAGGATGAGAGGGTATCTTATAGAAACTTTAAAAATGTTAAGGGATTGGACAGGTTAGATTCAGGAAAAATGTTCCCCACGTTGGGGGAGTCCAGAAGCAGGGGATCATGATTTAAGAATAAGGTGTAGGCTATTAAGGACTGAGATGAGGAGAATGTCTCCACCCAGAGAGTTGTGAATCTGTGGAATTCTCTGCCACAGAAGGCAATGGAGGCCAATTCACTGGATGTTTTCAGGAGAGAGTTAAAGGCCTGTCCCACTTAGGCGACTTTTCAGCGGACTGCCGGCGACTGTCAAGTTCGCGGCACTCGCCTGAAAAACCAGGAACTGGAATGGCGAGTGTCAGAGGGGAACACACACACACGCACACAAACACACACACACACACACAGAAACACACACACACACTCACACAAAGACAGACACGCAAACACACACACACACACACACACACACACACACACACACAGACACACACAGACACACACAGACACACACACACACACATACACACACACACACACATCGCAAAGGTGGGGGCAATGGAAAGCGGGGGAGCGCTGTCTAAAATTCACATGGTGCAAATGCAAGGTGATATAGACACACACCGCGATGAACAGGAAGATTAAGACTGCTAGCACAGTGTAAGTGTAAGTCCTTTAAATGAATGGGGGGGGGGGGGGGGGTGGGGGTGGAGAGGAGAACGGGGGAGAAGAGGGGAGAGGGGGGGGAGAAGGGGGGAGAGAGAAGGAGGGAGAAGGAGTGGAGACATTTTTAAGAAGCCAGACAACTTTTAATATGCTAGAGATACACGGCTGTGAAGTTCGGCAGACATTTAACATTACCGGTCGGTTATCCTTCGTTCTGAAAACTCTTGCGTACGTTTTTTTCCCCCAATGAGCCAATGAAAATGACCTGTCAGCAAACGTGATTAACCAAAACAACCTATGACTACCCCGACTACCCATAACTACATGGTGACCCTACGACAACTGCACCTATGACTACAGGCAACCCATAATTCTCCATGGCGACCGTGTTGAAAATTTTGCAGTGACCATACTGAGGACGTGACTAGTTCCCAGAATGCGAGAACTCCTCGCGACCATGAAGGAGATTCACCAGAGACCACGAACATGTGCGACCATGTGGCGGGCGCAGAGTCTCCTGCACTCGCCTAAAAAGTCACCTAAGTGGGACAGGCCCTTGAGATATAACTCTTAGGGCAAAGGGAATCAAGGGATATGGTGAGAAAGCAGGAACGGGGTACTGATTTTAGATGATCAGCCATGATTATATTGAATGATGATGCTGGCACGAAAGGCCAAATGGCCTACCCCTGCGTCTATATTCTATGTTTCTTTGTTTCTATTGTAGTCAGGATCGAACCTGTGATTCTGTCTCTGTAAGGTAGCAGTTCTACCGCTGCGCCACTGTGCCTATCCTCACTATCTTCAGGAGCAGCATCATTTTTCCTTTGGTTTTGTCTTCCCAGTGTTTCAGAAGTTTTGGTAGATCACAGCTAAAGCATTCACTAACTCTGCAGCAATGTCTTTCCGTGCCCTGGGTTGCAACCATCTTGTCCAGGGTGTTTTAGTCTTACTTGTCTATTTGGCAAATCTCCTATTAAAAAAAAGCTTGCTTTCATTGCGTTAAATTATGAAGAAAGTTGCAAAATATTTATTTAAATATTTCAGCCAATTTTTTATTGTTGATTGTTGGTCTCTGTGTTTCAGCTCCTTCAGACTTTAGAGATACAGTGCGGAAACAGGCCCTTCGGCCCACTGAGTCCGTGCTGACCAGCGATCATTACGTACACTAACCTACATATATTAGGAACTATTTTACAACTTACTCTGGAAACCTGAACAGCTTTGGAGTGTGGAAGGAAACCGGAGCACCTGAAGAAAACCCACAGGTTTGGTGGTCACCCTTCCAGTGATTGAGAATCTATGCATCTAAACCATTGAGTGGTTGAAGGCCTTAGACTGCGAGTGGTCTCATGAGGACAAACAACCCTTTGGTCTGTCAGGGACTTGAATGGGGCATGGATACTGTTCTCGGGTGGAGGGAGGGCATAGACTGTCTTGATAACAGATATTAATAATACTCAAAGATGTTTCAGTTTAATGATACTTTGTCTGGAGTGTTATTATTTAAGGGCTCGAATATGAAATGTTCTCTCTCTCTGGATACTGTTTGCATTTTCTGCTTTGAACCAAAATCTTTCCATTTTTTTTTTTTAACTAGTGATGGAAATCCAAAGAAAAACATGCATTAATGTTAGATGAGTAATAGCTGGTTAGCACAGGAGTGTGGGTTGAAGGGCCTGTTCCCATGCTGGATTTCTCTTTGATTCAGAAAACAGATAAAGCTGGAAATATTCAGCAGGTCCGCTAGCACAGGGGGACTACACTGTGGTGCAGCGGTAGAGTTGCTGCCTTACATCGCCAGAGACCCGGGTTCATTCCTGACTACGGGTGCTGTCTCTCAGTTCTCCCTGTGACTGAGTAGGTTTTCTCCGGGATTTCCGGTTTCCTCCCACACTTCAAAGACGTACAGGTTTGTAGGTTAATTGGCTTAGTATATTTATAAATTGTTTTCAGTGTGTGCAGGATAGTGTTAACGTGCGGGGATCGCTGGTCGGTGCAGATTTGTTGGGCTGAAGGCCTTGTTTCCGCGCTGTATCTCTAACCTAAACTAAGCTAAACTAAACATCCCAGCTCATTAGGATTATTTTCCAACCGCTTTGACAATCCTTATAATACTTCACCAAAGATTTTTTCTGAAATATTCAACAAACAAGCTTACATTATGGACATTTTGCAACGTCCATTTGTAGAGTTTGATCTTTAATGGAATCTTTATATTAAGTTGAATTTTGCAGGGGCAAATTGGTACGCTCATAGAAGTTAGCATTTTTCTGGAGAACTGCAGCATATATTTAAATATAAATTACATCTATTGCCATAAGCATTCACACTGGTTATGGTTAAAAGAAATACTGAAAGGTTCCATTTATTCTGTGATGTTTGTCTGCAATGGGTTACGATGCTTTAATTTGCCTTAATAAACTAATTCCACTGAGGTTAGACTTTGTGTTTTAAGACTAAATTATTTGCTTTTCTTTTTATCTTTCAATTATGGATGGTTAATATAAAACTGATAGTCGTATATTAGAAAGCATTGTGTAGAATTGCTATTAATTCTGGTTTTGCAATTATATACAATCTGTGATAAAAGGCCCGTGTATTGTTTCTTTCATAACTTGCTTAATTTCATTTTTAATCTTTGTCTGTTACTAAATTTATGCTGAGCTGGTTTGCTGCAAGAGTACACTGCGTTCAATTGCAGTTTGTACGTACTCCCCGTGACCTGTGTGGGTTTTCGCCTGTTTCCTCCCACAATCCAAAGACGTACAGGTTTGTACGATAATTGGCTTGGTAAAATTGTAAATGGTCCCTAGTGTGTATGGTATAGTGTTAATGTGCGGGGATCACAGGTCGGTGTGGACTCGTGGGCTGAAGGACCCGTTTTCACTCTGCATTTCTAAACCAAGGGTTCCCAACCAGGGGTAAATTTACCCCTCCAGAGGGTAAATTTCACCTACCCAGGGGGTAAATTTGTTGATTCTGGATTTGTACATATTTTTTCTCATTGACTGACTGTATTTGGTTCATTAGTTGTTCATAAATAAGTGAAATAACGTTGTTATGTGCTATTAAAGTTGCCAGGGGTAAACAGACTGAAAAAGTTTGGGAACCTCTGGTCTAAACTAAAATAAAGCATCCAATTGGGCTTCATCCAAGATATTTCTTTCTTGCCATTTCCCCATTAGGTTGCCACCTGTGAGGTTTTAAAGGCAGTTTTGTGATGTGGAGCTGTGTTGCAGTTTGTGCGATGATCAACGTACACAAAGGTCACTGTGTGACGTCCCAATGAGTTGATGGAAACAGTATGGCGGTCACATGGCAACGCCTTGTTAAGATCCAGGACGATTGTCTATGTTTCGGTGAATAGGCTGCACTGGTAGCTTGTGCTGGCGATGGAGAGTGTCCAAGAAGAGGTTTACACAATTTATCCCAGGAATGAGTGGGTTAACATAAGATGAGCATTGGATGGCACTGGACCTCCACTCGCTGGAGTTTAGAAGAATGAGGGGGGACCGCATTGAAACATACCGAATAGTGAAAGGCTCAGATAGATTGGATAATGGAGAGGATGTTGCCACTAGTGCGAGAGTCTAGGATCAGAGGTCATAGCCTCAGAATTAAAGGACGTTCCTTTAGGAAGGAGATGAGGAGGAAATTGTTTAGTTAGAGGGTGGTGAATCTGTGGAATTCAATGGCATAGATGGCTGGGGAGGACAAGTCAGTGGATATTTTTGGGGAGAAGGTAGGGATTGAGATGGAAATATAGATCAGCCATAATTGAATGGCAGAGTAGAATAAATGTAAACATGAAATAGTAGAGGAGATAATGAAGCTTGTTTTTCCTTTGTGAGAAGTTACAGTAGATCACCCGCACCCCCTCCTGCTAGTAGCGTAGAAATGTTACTGTAAATGGGGGGCTCATGATTGGCTCAGAGAAGGAATGGTGGCGCGGGCCGCCTGAAAGGTGAGAGAGAATAATGTCAAAATGGCCCTGTATTGTGTGTTGACTTGTATTAACCATCTGTTGTTGAATTAGATTAACATAAGCGAAAAGTCTGTTATGACTAATGAATTAATTGATACCCATGTAGTTAATAGAATCTTTTAGTGAACAAAAGTAAACAAAAGTAATGTCCTGCACAGTAAAACTGTCAGCTAATTCTGCTGTGAGGTCACAGAACTGGTGAGCAGTTTTACTGCCACCATCTCTCCATGTTATCATGCAAAAACATCTCGAAGCAAACCTGCGAAATCTCTGCTTTTCATTTTCCATTAATTTCCCTCTAAATTAATTTATTTCACAGCATGACTGCATGGGTTTCCTCCAGCTGCTCTGGTTTCCTCCCTCATCTGAAAGATGTGTGGGTATGTAAGGTAAATGCTCTCTGTAAATTGGTCCTGGTGCATATGGGCGAAAGTGGGAAAATATGGGCAGCGGTGAAGTTGCTGCCTTGCAGCGTTGGAGACCTGGCTTCGATCCCGACCACGTGTGCTGTCTGTACAGAGTGTGTACATTCTTCCCATGACCGCGTGGTTTTCTCCGTGATCTTCAGTTTCCTCCCACACTCAAGATGACAGGTTTGTAGGTTAATTAACTTGGTATAAATGTAAGTTATCCCTAGTGTAGTGTTAATGTGTGGGGATAGCTGTTCGGCGTGGATTCGGTGGAGCCGAAGGGCCTGTTTCCGCGGTGTATCTCTAAAAAAATATATATATATAAAAAAAAATAGAACTAATGTAAAAGGGTGATTGATAGTCGGCATAGACTCGGTCGACTGAAGGTGCATCTCGTTTCCACATTCTCATTCCCGGGTGCTCGCTAATTGGCCTATGGTGCACATTAATCTTCATGGAGATTGAGTATTGTGGGTGGAGGGAGAGGAAGAATGAAGATATTCCATGCTGTAACTTTCAATCAATCCATCAAATAAGCTCACAGGAGCTCCAAACGCTTGTAATGATGACTCATTGGTGATTATCTTTGAACATCAACTCCTTATTCATTCTTTTTCATTCATCTAACACAGGAAAAAAAACGGATAACATCTTCATTCTTCCGCTCCCTCCACCCACAATACTCAATCTCAAACGATTAATGTGCACAATAGGACAATTAGTCGGCACCAGGGGATAATTATGCTCTGCAGAACCTAGATCCACCACCCAGTCCTGAGATATTAAATGTCTGTTGAAATGTACATGGTTGTAATTTCATTATGGCATTGTGTTTGCCTTTTATGAGCTGAAACTTAAAAAAAAAATCACAATTATATCGAACAAATTGCTGTTTTTTTGCACCTTCTTGGCATGGTGAAGGTCGCTGTAAAATGTTGGTAGTAGTCAATGAATCAAGAACGTCCTGTATAGCATTGAATATTCATTGAATTATTTATATGATACTGGGTTTTGGCACTTCTTACAGTGGAATGGTTCTTACGGGCAAAAGACTAGTGAATGATAATGTAATGATTTGTTCTACTTATGCATGATGCAGAATGCTTTATGGAATCACAGGGCTCAACACTTCAAGGTGCCACAGATTTTTGGTTGGATATTTTTGGTTTAGTTTTGCATTAATGCCCAGATGTATGGAATGGATAAACTAGATGGGTAATAATATCCCTTGGTGCAGGCCCCATTTATCCCCTCTGTTGTGTGGGACTCGTATATCTTATGGCACAGTGACCTGTGCATGGTATACGTCCGTCAGTTGTATGGGGTTATCAACCAGTTTCAGTAAATCTAAGCAAGTGACTGTATAATTACACAGGCACAGCGTCACAGCAGCTGTGTTGCTGCCTTACAGCGCCAGAGACCTGGGTTCAACCCTGACCCAGACCAGACCCAGACCAGACCCCGACATTATGTCTCCGCAATGAGACAACATGTCCCACCTTTCATTGGATTGTTTGATATCGGTAAATGCTTGTTATTATGATGTTATTGCTATTCAGATTGGATACTAGGACCTTGCTTTTTCTGCTGTTGATCAGTTCAAAATGAAACTTCAGCTACTCGGAAACATGAGGAAGTCAGGACAAGCTTCTGGATTTCATAGAAACATAGAAAGTAGGTGCAGGAATAGGCCATTCAGCCCTTCGAGCCAGCACCACCATTCAATGGGATCATGGCTGATCATCTAAAATCCGTACCCTGTTCCTGCTTTCTCCCAATATCCCTTAATTTTGATAGCCCTTAGAGCTATATCCAACTCTCTCTTTCAAATAAACTGGCAACATGTGAGCAGATTGGTATGTCTTAAAAGGCGAAAGGATGTAATTTGTTAAATTTTCGACTATCCTGAAGTGCATTCCTTGCTGAAGGTGGACATGGACCATTCAACCATCAACAAAAAGGGTAGCATGTGGCATTTTCTTTAATTGTTGTCAGCTAATGGTCGACTATTGACCGGGAGAGCTTCCAACTCTTCCTTGAAAGTCAGAACATGTTTAGCCAATAACTACGAATACGGTGTTGAAAGCAAAAAAGTTGTCATATTTGCATGAGTCACATTTTATTTGGTGGAGCTGCTGCCTCACAGCACCAGAGACCCAGGTTCAATCCTGACCTCGGAGGCTGTCTATGTGGAGTTTGCACGATATCCCTGTGATCACGTGGGTTTCCTCCGAGTGCTCCGGCTTCCGCCCTTATCGCAAACATGTGCGTGTTTGTTGGTTAATTGTCCCTCTGTAAATTTGCCCTCTAGTGTGTAGGGAGAGGAGGAGAAGAGTTTAGAGTTTAGAGATACAACGTGGAAACAGGCCCTTCGGCCCACCGAGTCCCCGCCAACCAGCGATGCCCGTGCACTAGCACTATCCTACACACTAGGGACAATTTACATTTTTTTACCACAGCCAATTAACCTACAAACCTGCACGTCTTTGAAGTGTGGGAGGAAACTGGAGCACCCGGAGAAAACCCACAAGTCACGGGGAGAATGTACAAACTCCAAACAGGCAGCACCCATAGTCAAGATTGAACCTGGGTCTCTGGCACTGTAATGCACCAACTCTACCGCAGTGTCACTGTGCCGCCCCAAGTGGGATAACTTAGACTACTGTGAAAGAATGATCAATGATTGTCTCTATAATAGGGGCTAGTGGCATCAAGGGATATGTGGAGAAGGCAGGTTGGGTTATTGATTGGGGATGATCAGCCATGATCACAATGAATGGCGGTGCTGGCTCGAAGGGCTGAATGGCCTCCTCCTGCATCTATTTTCTATGCTTCTACGGTGGGTTGAAGGACCTGTTTCCATGCTGTTTTGTTATTCTACTATCCGAGTGGAGTGAACTAACATTTTCTCTGAACTAACCTAAAGGGCAATAACTTTGCCCTTCAGGGACATCACCCAAAATGACTACTCTCTGTTAATGGAGTTGAACGGTAAGTCTAATAAACCCATCTGAATGTGATGTGTTTCCCAGTTTCCATGAACCACTTACTTCCAGCAAAGCTTAGCGAAAAACGATAGTGAAAAGTAAATGTGACTGATATGTCATCTTTTTCCACGTGAACCTCTCTCCACTGTCAACCCAGAGATGTTGTAACAGTCACAGTAACTCAATCCAAAATATCAACGTCTTTGTGCCTGACAGCTATTACCTTAAAGGTTTTCCACAATATATGATCCAAGCAAGAAATTACTGTTGATAGTCTTGGGATTTGTTAATATATAATCATTTATTTTAATAAAAACGTCATAAATTTCCTCATGTTTTGGAATTCAATGTTAACATTCTTAACTGGTTTGTTTAAAATTAACATCATCCCAGAACTGAAAAAAGACACAAAGTGCTGGAGCAACACATTAGGTCAGGCAGCATCTCTGGATAGATAACCTTTTTTGGTTGAGAACCTACTAAAGTAGGGACCCAACCCGACACATCACCTATCCATGTTCTCCTGACCTGCTGCATTACTCCAGCACTTTGTGTCTTCTATTTGTAAAGAGGCAGCTGCAGTTCCTTGTTACTACATCAACTGAAAACTGATCAGATACAAATTAAGAAAAAAAATCTGATATAAACTGGTCCTGAAATATACTTGTGAAAACCATTCAATCTTGGACAACACATAATGCCCTACTGATAAAATAGAGAGAAAACCAAAGGCATAATTTATATAGTGGGGCATGTTAACATCTGATTGTCTATTCTGCCCCACTCTTTATATCCTTGCTGGAAATTGACAAGTAATGAATTTTATTTTAAGTTACATCGTGCAATTTTTTTTCTAAAAATAGAAATTTCCACTTTTTGCCATTTAGGTTTTTTTCCAGCAAACAGTGTCACATGGGATTACGCTGAGATTAATATCCAGCGGGCTTTACCATGTGTCCTCGGCATTACAAAAGACACGGAGATCTGGACATTTATATGCAACGCTCTTCATGTGAGAGCAAAGCAAAAAAGTTATCTCAAGCACGTCATCCAGAGGACATTGGGCAGGTATGCTCTTGAATAAACATACAGAGTTCAGACGACACAAATAAGTGAG
This sequence comes from Leucoraja erinaceus, assembly GCF_028641065.1. Classification (NCBI taxonomy): domain Eukaryota; kingdom Metazoa; phylum Chordata; class Chondrichthyes; order Rajiformes; family Rajidae; genus Leucoraja; species Leucoraja erinaceus. The sequence continues at coordinate 3,935,693 of NC_073402.1, read as the reverse complement.
TCTGTAGAAGGGTCTCGACCCAAAACATCACCCATTCCTGAAGAATGTATACCATTCATATTTTTGACATGTAATAAAAGTTGCAATGCTTGTCAATCACTAGGCCACATTCCTTTAGTTTAGAGATACAGCGTGGAAACAGGCCCTTTGGCCCTCTGAGTCCACACTGACCAGCGGTCCCCGCACACTAACACCATCTAACTCAGCGGATCAGGCAGCATCTCTGGAGAAAAGGAATGGGTGACACAAAAAGCTGGAGTAACTCATCGTGCTGCACCCACTGTGTGATTTCTCCTCTCTTCGGCTCAGTTCCCTTTCCCTTGACTCTGTCTGAAGAAAGGTCTCGACCCAATACGTCACCTATTCCTAAACAGGATTTCTCTACACGACAGAAGAGTATCAAGTAACTCCAGATGCAGGAGTTTGGTGAGGAGGGCTCTCCAACCAGAGGTGGGAGTTGGGAGTTGGAAAGGTCAGGGAGGGAAAAGGGGAGAGGGAGGGGTGGGAAGTGATCGGGGATGTCAGGCCACTGAGTATTTGGGTGCTCGGCAGTTAGGCCGTGAGTAGCAAGTAATTGATGAGTTAATTGGGAGGTGGGAGGTGATATAAAGGAAAGGAGACAAGCAAGGAAACATTATTGACTGGGTTTCCCAGCTCAGGTGATGGAGGATCTACTACCACATGGCTGTATGGTAATTCAAATCTCACTGTCCCAATTGGTGCATGTGATAATAAATGTCTCTTGAACTCCTGTTCCTGGAGCACATTGCATAACAAGGTGTCCAATTTCTTGAGGAACACAGTACATTGTTGCACGACGTCATTCCATGAAGGGATGACTTGTCATCATGGACTCAAAGTGATTTCAGATAGGGAGTGCCTCGTGTGATTTGCCCAAGGGACATGAATCAACCCAGACATCATTACCACTGCTTTCTTCTCCAGAAATAACCACCATTCATATTCTTGACATGGAATAAAAAGTACAATGCTTACTAATCACTGGGCAACATTCTATTAGTGTAGTTTAGTTTAGAGATACAGTACAGAAACAGGCCCTTCAGCTCACTGTCCACACCGACCAGCGATCCCTGCACACTAACACTATCTTACACACACTAGAGACAATGTACATTTATACCAAGCCAATTAGCCTACAAACCTGTACATCTTTGGATTGTGGGAGGAAACTGGAGATCCCGGAGAAAACAGGTCACAGGGGGAAGGTGCAAACTCCGCACAGACAAGAACCCATCGGCAGGTTAGAACCTGGGTCTCTGACACTGTGGGGCTAACTTTTAATATTACTTTTAATATTTAGTTACAATTCATTACAGGTTGTTTAAGAGGTGTTGATGAGGGGACATGGAGTGAGGGACCACTATACATGAACACCACTGGACAACAAGAATAAACAATGCAGAAGACTTCAATGAACACAAGGAGGTGGGGGATATGAGACAGCAGATGCTGGGTCCTTCAGCAATACAGAATGTGTTGCAGTTAACAATGGGTTGGGCAGTACCTATGCAGGGAATGGATAGGTGACGTTTCAGGTGGGGACCCTTCTTCAGACTGATTGTAATAGGGGAGAGAAAGCTGGAAAAGAGAGGTGAGGGTGGGGCAAAGCCTGGCAAGTGATAGGTGGTTACAGGTGAGGGGGGTTGACTGGCAGATGGGTGGAGTAAGTGACAATGGCAAGAGGAAAAAACGGGGACAAAAGGGTGTCAGATAGGGAGAGAATTGTAAAGCCAGAGGGAAGAATCTAGGTAGAAGAGTTACAGGGGGTGTGGGAGAGAGGCGGGTTGGTAGGATAAATGGGGAGGAGTCAGAGTGGGGAGGGACGTTTACAGGAATGAGAAATGGGGTGAAAGGGGTTTTACGTAAAAATGGAGAACAACCTCCAGACTGTTGTTTAGTAAGATTCCCAAGATAGACACAAAAAGCTGGAGTAACTCAGTGGGACAGGCAGCATCTCTGGGAGAAGGCACGGGTGATGTTTCCGGTTGAGAAGAAGGGCCAAGACCTTTCTTCAAACTGAAACGTCACCCGTTCCTTCTCTCCAGTGATGCTGCCTGACCCGCTGAGTTACTCCAGCTTTTTGTGTCTACCTTCGGTTTAAACCAGCACCTGCAGTTCCTTCCCACACATCCCCAAGTGGATACGACGGACTGTTGCTCCAGTGTTAACGTGTGGCCTCACTCTGGCAATGGAGGAGGCCCAGGACAGAAAGGTAATTATAGGCAGTGATATCCTGCAGAAGAGGCCGTCTTCCTACCTTGAAAGGTCAGGGCGGCAGATTCAATATGTGATATTAACAAAGAATTGGATATTACCTTTTTAGACTTCAGAGTAACTGGCGCAAACAGGCCCTTCGGCCCACCGAGTCCCTGCCGATCAGCGATTACCCTCCACACTAACAGTATTCTACACACTAGGGGCAATTTACATTTTTTTTTACTGAAGCCAATTAACCAACAAACCTATACGTCCTTGGAATGTGGGAGGAAATCGGAGCATCCGGAGAAAGCCCATGCGTTCACGGGGAGAACGTACAAACTCTGTTCAGGCAGCACCCGTTGTTAGTAATGAACCCGGGTCTCTGGCGCTGCAAGGCAGCAACTATACTGCTAAGCCACCATGCCGTCTGACCTGAAGATAACTAAATTGCAGATCTATGGATAAAAAACAAAAGTCGGGTCTATTTGGACCAGCTCTTTCAACGCCATTTCAAGGTAAGTGGACCACGTTATCTTTCTCGCTATTGAAAAATTCTTGCCTCTCAAATGTTATGCATTTACCATTTTCCGAGACCAGTGAGCTTTGCTTCGGGATACGAGAGTATACATTTCCTTGCACCAATCCAGGGATAAGATCAGAAGCAGTCAGATTCTGCTGCAAATTTGAAGAATTAGTTTGAACAGCCAACTTGCAACAATCAAGGGTCACCACATTACATTACATGAACCTTCCCCTGCCGCGCATTCAATAAAGTGTAATACGCTGGAAAGTGCTAATCTGCTCTCAAGGGGAGATTGTGAGGTTTGTTTACTTGTCTGTGTTGGCCGCCCATGCCAAGCAGTTCCACATTGAGCAGATCAGATTTACAGCTGCAGTCAATCGATAAATGGATAAATAAAAGTTGTCATTATAAGTGAAATTGATACCATGGAGGGAAAATATGTGGCAATGTTGCAGGAGTGCCACGTACAATGACTTATGGCAGACTGCAATCTATTTCTAAACCTTTCTGCTTGGTCCATTAAAGATTAAATGCAGTTATATTACCCGTGGATACAGAATTAAATAGATTCCCTTCATAAACCACGACAATTTTTCATTGAGTTAGCCCAGGAAACAGCATCAATAGCTTCTGATCCAAGCCCAAGCAGTCCCATAACTGTGTGTGTAGGCTGACACAGGGTGAAATCTACGGCATTACACCAACACATCTAGGTCCTCTTCATCACTCTGACTTGTGAGAGGATCAACACTAAAGTGTAAGAGCATGAATACTAAAGTCTAATACTTCTAATGCAGGCTTCAAGAAGAAAATCTAAATTGATTCTGCCATTCAGTTTGAACCAGTTTAATTTCTGTGTCATTGCATTTTGAACTATGATTTTTAGAGTGCCATTTAATGGTTGCAATCTTCAAAAGAGCTGTAAATGTGTACACATGACCAGCATTGGTTTAGTTTGGTTTAGAGATACAGCGCGTAAACAGGCCCTTTGGCCCCATGAGTCTAAGCTGACCTGTAATCCCCGCACATTAACGCAATTGACTTGCATTAACCAATTGACCTACAAACCTGTACGTCTTTGGAGTGTGGGTGGAAACTGAAATCTCGGAGAAAACCCACATGGGTCACGAGGAGAACATCCAACCTCCGTACAGACAACACCCATAGTCCTGATTGAACCCGGGTCTCTGGCGCTGTAAGGCAGCAACTTTACTGCTGCGCCACTGTGTCTTCTGACATTCCAGGTCACTGCAGATGCTGAATTGCCAAGTCTAACACTAGAGCACAATGAGCCTGTCCCACTTAGGCGAGTTTTCAGCGGACTGCTGGCAACTGTCAAGTTGCCGGCGATCGCATGAAAAACCTGGCAACTGGAACGGCAACTGTCAGAGTGGAACACACACACACACACACACACACATCGCAAAGGCGGGGGCCAGGGCAAGCGGGGGGAGCACTATCTGAAATTCACACGGTGCAAATCCAAGGTGAACAGGAAGGTTGGTGCTGTAATTAAAACGGCTAATGCACAGTGTACGGTAAGTCCTTTAAAAGTGTGAGGGTGGGGGGGGCGGGAGGGGGGCGGTGGGGGGGGGGGGGGGGGGGGGGGGGGGGGGGGGTGGGGGAAAAGGGGAGAGAAAGGGGGAGAAAGGAGACAACATTTAAGAAACCAGACAACTTTTAAGAAGCCAGAGATACACCGCTGTGAAGCTCAGTGGACATTAACATTACCAGTCGGTTACCCTTGTTTCTGAAAACTACTGCTTCATGTTTTTTTCCCCAATGGGCCAATGAAATTCACCGGTCAGCACTGGCTACAACCTACAAGAACGTTCAACCTCCTGGCGACCCACTTACGGCACGGGAATTCTCGCTACACTCCATGGCGGCTTCATTCTGGTTGCCGCTAATATTTCAACATGTTGAAAAATCTGCGGCAACCATAATGAGGCCACGACTAGTTCCCAGAATGTGGGAACTCCTCACGACCACGAAGGCGACTCCCCGGCAACCACCCGCGAACATGTAGTGACCATGTGGCGACTGCACAGTCTCCTGCCATCGCCTAAAAAGTTGCCTAAGTGGGACAGGCGCATGATTCCTACAACACTTGCCACACGCTGAAATCACAAGCATTTACAATCTCACCTCGCTGCACCGAAATAAATAGAGATGCAAACAGAAAAAGAAAGTCCAACACTATTGGTATTTTAATTGGCTAAATTTTGAACCGCAAGTAACTTCAATTATTAATCAGTGGAACGGCACGGACTAGAAGGGTCGAGATGGCCTGTTTTTCCGTGCTGTAATTGTTATATGGTTATATGGTTAAAGAGAAAAAATAATTTTGAGAATGGAAAATTGTATTCACCGGCAGTTAGATAAAATGGGCCGTGAAGTCTATTGCTGCATTGCGATAATGCTCAGCTTGCACTGACATAAATAGATCAGAAATTAGGAATACTCCTATTGAAATAAAAGCTTAATCTGTTCAGTCAGCATAAATACCTCCCTATAAATGAGGTTGGGAAAATCGCCTGACCTGCTTACATCCACAAACCTAGTGTCCCTGTTCCATTGTATGAGTTCATTCCAAGAGCTCTCCAGTTTAAAAAAAATCAAACTCGTGGTAAGCACGGAGAATTAATGTAGCGGGTACGTTGGAGTCTCTTAGTGGCTCGTACCGCTAACAGCAGGTACTCGGGAAGACTCACTAACGGCAAGCAAGCTCGGGAAGACTCGTGAAGATTTTTCAACATGTTGAAAAATGTCCACGAGAGCCCCGAGTACCGACGAGTGGCCATTACCATAAATCTCCGCGTTTGAATCAAGGTAAACTCGGGAGAGTTTTTGGAATGTACTCGTACCGTGGGACAGGGCCATTAGGCCTAGTTTAGAAAGGGAAGCAATACCAGTGAAATAATCTGGCTGAGAGGAAATTAAAATATAAAAATCTCTGAATCTGGGAACCAAAACAAGAACAGAAAGTGCTGGAAATACTCAGCAGCATCTTTTCAGTTTAGTTTAGTTTAGAGATACAACGCGGACACAGGCGCTTTGGCCCACCGAGTCTGCACCACCCTGTAATCCCCGAACAACAACACCATCCTTCCCACAATAGAGACAATTTACACTTATACCAAGCTAATGAACCTAAAAACCTGTACGTCTTTGGAGTGTGGGAGGAAATCAAAGATCTCTGTGAAAACGTTCCCTCATGCAGTCACGGGGAGAACGTACAAACTCCATACAGACAGCACCCACAGTCAGGATCGAATCCAGGTCTCTGGCGCTGTAAGGCAGCAACTCTACCGCTGCACCACTGTGCCACCGTGTCACCTATGGGAACTTTTCATCAAATTTCCAAGCAAAAATATCTCTGCTCTCTTTTCTAGTTACATTGGAACTGGTTTATTAACTCGCTGTCGCTGTAAGGCAGCAACGCTCGGGTTTCTGTCGCTGTAAGGCAGCAACTCTACCGTTGCGCCATCGTGAGGATGCACAATGGACCAGTTTTGTTCTATTATGATCTGTTACCAGTATTACTGATTATTAATTTATTTGATTCTTATTTGGTGTGCATTTATTTCTGTGTTACAGCATTAAAGGACCTGTAAAGCTGCAGCCAGTAAGAATTTCAATATTCAGTTGACAGTACATATGACAATGAAACACTCTTGTCCCGTGACTTTTTTCCACAGATGCTGCCTGACCTGCTAAATATTAATGGCACTCAGTGTTTAAAAAGTGGGATGATGAGATGGTCTGGGCATTCCCTCCACAGATGCTGCCTGACCCGTTGAGTTCCACCAACACTTTGGTTCTTGAACTGAAGATGGGAAATTGTGTTACAGTTACACAAGACATTGGTAAGGCCACACTTTGAGTAATTTGGTCAGTTTTGCTCACCCTGCTATAGGAACAATGCCATTAAGCTGGAACGAGTGCAGAGAACATTTATGAAGATGTGGCCAGGACCTCAAGAGACTGTTCTGTTGCGAGAAGTTGGGCAGCCTAGGTTTTCATTCTTTGGAACACGGAAGGCTGAAGGGTGATCTTGTAGAGGTGCATAATATCATGAGGGGAATAGATAGGATGAATGCACAGAATGCTTTTGCACAGGGCAGGGGAATCAAGAACTAGAAGGCATAGGTTTACGGTGAGAGGAGAAAGATTGAATAAGAACATGAGTGGCATTTTTTTCACATTGAGGTTGGTAGGTATGTGGAACAAGTCGGTAGTTGAAGCAAATACAATAACAACATTCAAACAACTGATACATGCTTAAGAAAGGTTCAGAGGGACATGGGCCAATTGGGTCTAACTTAGACGTGACATCTTGGCCAGCATGGACGAGTAGGGCCAAAGGGCCAGTTTTTGTGCCGCATGACTCGATGACTCTTTGTCCGAGACTAAAGATCCTTCCGAAAGCCGATTAGCTATTTTTTGTGAAGCATTTTTTATTACTTTCTTGGTATTCTTTCCTTTACAACTCCCTCACATAATCCAAATGTCCATGATCCTTCTCCCGTTCTCATTCTTTGACTGGCTTAACTCTTTATTTTTTTTCCATCGGTCAACTATCTCTTTCTGTGTAATGCAATCACTAACAGAACAAATGAGATTGAAAACTTTGCGAAAAGCAAACTAAAAGGCACTTCCACAATATTACACGTTGTGGCACATTCCCCGATACTGATCTCCAGAAAACAATATCAATTGTTGCCCATGTTGTGCATTTACAATTGGAGATATCTGCCTAATGTTAGCCATATCCGATTACTGTGAAAAATATGACATCTAACAAACATGCCAATGGAAACTATTCCAATAAAGATCTCAGAACATGACACTCCATATCCAATCAGGCCAGCTCTTACACATTCTTGTGGGGATGGAGCTGAAATGTTGGTTTAACCCAAAGATAGACACAAAATGCTGGGGTAACTCAACGAGTCAGGCAACATCTCTGGAGAAAAGGAATAGGTGACGTTTTGGGTCAAGACCCTTCATCAGACTGAGAGTTAGGGAGGGGGAAACTAGACGTATGGAAAGGTGCAAAGCAAAGCAGAGCCTGGTGATAAGTGGTAATGCACTGATTTTTGAATGTCTTCAACATTCAACATTCTGTTTTGCACCATGTTCAAACAAAAACCCATCCTTTTGAATGTTTTGGTGGCTAAAGCAAACGTTACATTTTACTTGAATATTTTAATAAATAGTTGAACTGATATATTTGTCAGCCTGCACAAAGAGAAACAGATTTGGTGAGGTTTTGTTCCTTTCCGGGCTTTCCTCCTGCGTGGAATATGAACGGTATATTTGGCAACGTTAAATCACTTGCCCTGAATTTCAACAGGGTAACACGTTTTTCTTGCAGTGTTAGAATTTATCTGAAGTGACATGTAATTATAACCATGCCCTGACGTTTTTACACCACTCCAGTTCCTCCGTCAGTCAATTGCACACCTGATGTGATATTGATACAAGTAGCAATGTTCCAAAATTTTGAGATTTAAAAAATCAAGTCTTTAATTTATCCCATCAGATAAAGCATAAAAATAAGTTTAAGTTGACACCTAATTCACTTTCATATCGTCAGTATTAAAAAAGTTATGGCCATTTTCATACTCGGAAATTAGCATCTTGTTTCCTATTGCTTTTTCATTGACTTAACACAAAAGCTGTGATCGAGAACATTTAAAAGCCGATAACTTTCTTAAAATTTAAGAGAAATTAAATAAATTTTCAGTTATTATAGATTGAAGCATTCTGAAACAAATATGAAACAATCTTACTTAGATGACTTGAAATTAAAGCATATAATTAGTTAGTTACCTAATTGTAGCTAATTACAAAATGCAATTACTAGATCTAAACATCTATCCATTTCATAAGAATAGATTAACATTTTTAAATAGCCTAAGTGTCCAAATAACATTCACACAAGAATTCAGAATATAACATAATTTTTAAATCTCATTGTCATGGGTTTATAGGCCAAATGGAAAGAATTTAATGTTTAATACCTGTAAATTAATGGCCATTTAAATCAGCTTGCGAGTGGGATTTTCTGGAACGGGACCATTTGGAACTTTGAGGGTGCAGTGAATTTAGTCCCCATATCGGCAGCAAATACACTGCCGGTTCTTCGGGGGAAAAAATCACCGTTTCGCAACTTAAAATGTGAATTAAATACATCTTAAGAAATACTTTTATACATAAAAATAAACTACTTTCATTTACCTGTCCCCTACATAAAATCCGGCCTGTTGTCGGCATTGACGGCTTCAGAAGCTGATTTTAAAATCACTACAGCGATTAACTTGTCGGGCAAATTTTTTTTAAAAACACACAGAACGGCCGTCGGAACGATTGTTTAGCAACATCTTGCACTCCAACAAAATATAATTCAGGACCAGGTCAGAAAAAAAACCCGTTTTAACCCCCCCCCCATCAAACTCGCCAAAATCGCGCACACGGCCAGTGGCAGAATTGCAGCACAGCTGAAGGTATGTATTGTAACATACCTATTACAAGTCATTTATGGGATACCATCACTCACTGTGCAGGTAAAACTAGACAAGGTTGTTCTGACTGCAACCATCACAAATATTTTGTTACTTGCGAGCAAAGCACCAAGGCAAATTCCTTGTATGTATACATACTTGGCTAATAACTAATAACATTTATTCATTCATTTGAGTTGTCTGAGTGGTCTGAAGAAGGATCTCAACCTGAAACATCACCTTTTCCTTTTTTCTCCAGAGACACTGCCTGACCCATTGAATTACTCCAGCATTTTGTGTCTATCTTTGATACAAACAGCATCTGCAGTTCTTTGTTTCTGCATATTATATTTTCAACATAGGATGGGGAGCACGGTCATATTAGGACTAATTGGTTTATTACCGCCTGGTCTCTCCGGCATATGCTGTCCCTCGCAACGCCATCTTTCTATCCCGCCCCAACCTCCATCAACCCTTGCCCTAGCATTCCAAGTCCCCAACAACTTGCTGCTCCCCAATGGTCCCAATACCACCAACCAACCCAACCGCAAGCTCCAGGCTGATTCTCTAGTCCAAGGTCACAACTCCTGTTTGATCAACCATTCTCCCTTAAATCATCTACCGATCCTCCAAGACCTGATAGAGGTCCTGTTTCTCCCCCACCCCACCACTCTAAACCTACTCAATCACCCACATACTTGATGGCCACCAGGTTCTCAAGCTCCCATCCTCCTTCACAAACTCATCACAGCATCTTCATTATTTGTGCTGGGTTTCCAGACATAGATTAACCTAATTAGCCCCTCAGTCAAACGTCACCTCGCTTCTCTTGCTCCAGAAACCCTGGACCCCGATTTTGTCAAATGCAGCACATTCTCAACGACAGAAATAGACAATAGGAACTCATAAGGTCAAAAGGAATAGGAGTCGAATTAGGCCATTCAGCCCATCATGGCTGATCTATTTCTTCCTCCTAACCCCATTCTCCTGCCTTCTCCCCATAACCTCCGAGGCCTATACTAATCAAGAAATCGGACTCCAAATGAACTTTTCAGCGGGAGAGATCAATGCTGCCCTGCTGTGGTGGTGAACGAGCTCGCCCATTAGAATTCCTCATGGCATTGCCATTTCTGAAAGCAACAATAAAGGCAACTCCATTCAGCATACTTAAGGTGTGGGCTGCCCTTTTTCTTGTCAATTGAGGAACAGTGCATTACCCTATAAAGATACAAAGAGTACAATCCCATATCAGGACAGGTTTTCACCAACATTCCTACCCTTGCCAGCACAACATTTCAAGCTTCATAAACCCACTGCATTGTGAACTGCTTTATTCAGCAATTTGATTCACGAACTAAGTATCTTTCAAAAGCCCTGTAATGTAAATCTGCTGCTTAAGAATTTTATATGAAATCCGCGTAAAAAAAGCAGCCAGGCAAGGAAAGCAGTCAATCTCCTTAAACATAGAATGTGTAAACTAATCTGTTTCCTTCCCTCAGTTAGCACCACCACGAAATATAATAATTAGATTATCATTTTAAAAAGGAAAGCAGTTTATCCCTTGATGAACACACTTGTAATATCTTGTGAACAATTCATAAAGCTGTTCATGAACATATTGTCATCAACAGATTGTATTTCTGGCAACTGAACCATCCTACCATAACCAGAGAGCAGTCCTGAACTACTATCTGCCTCATTAGCGACCCTCGGACTATCGTTGGTCAGACTTTGCTGGCTATACCTTGCACTAAATGTTGTTCCCTGATCATATATCTATACACTGTCAATAGCTCGATTGTAATCATGTATTGTCTTTCTAATGGGCCTGTCCCACATAGGCAACCTTTTAGGTGAGTGTAGGGGACTCTGTGCTTGGCAGATGTTCGTCACATGTTCGCTGATGGTCTCTGGTGAGTCTCCTTCATGGACACGAGGAGTTCCCTCATTCTGGGAACTAGTCGTGACCTCAGTATTGGTTGCTGCAAATTTTTCAACATGTTGAAAATTTTTCTGCGACCAAAAATTGGTCACCATGGATAAAATCGATTATCCTGTAGTCGTTGGTGCAGTTGTAGTGGGGTCGCCATGTAATTATGGGTAGTCGAGGTAGTCATAAGTAGTTTTAGTTAATCGCCTTTGCTGACCGGTCATTTTCATTGACTCATTGGGGGAAAAAACCGGAAGCAGGAGTTTTCAGAACCAAGGATAACCGACCGGTAATGTTAAATGTCCGCCGAACTTCACAGCTGTGTATCTCTGGCCTATTAAAAGTTGTCTGGCTTCTTAAAAGTTGTCTCCACTCCTTCTCCCCCCCCCCACCCATCTCCCCTCCCCGTCCCGCTCTTTTTAAGGACTTACCGTACCCTTTTCTAGACTGTGCTAGCTGTCTTAATTACAGTGCCAACCTTCCTGTTCATCATGGTGTGTGTCGATATCACCTTGGCTTTGCACCTTGTGAATTTCAGACAGCGCTGTGTGTGTGTGTGTGTGTGTGTGTGTGTGTGTGTGTGTGTGTGTGTGTGTGTGTGTGTGTGTGTGTGTGTGTGTGTGTGTGTGTGTGTGTGTGTGTGTCTGTGTCTGTGTGTGTGTGTCTGTGTCTGTGTCTGTGTCTGTGTCTGTGTGTGTTCAACTCTGACAGTCGCTGTTCCCGTTCCAGGTTTTTCAGGCGACTGCTGGCAACTTTACAGTCGCCGGTAGTCTGCTGAAAAATCGTCTAAGTGGGACACACAACAATAAACTACTGAACTAAAAAAACCTAGATAAATGGACAAGGCAATTCTACAAATGAAGGGAGGTAGAACTGAACTACACATTAGTTAGGCAATGTTTATATGCCGATTTTTTATGAAAATAAATAAAAAAGGAAGAAAACATAAATTATACTGTCAGACACTGCAATTCACACATATATTATTCTAAATCCAGAGAGATTAATTTGTACTTTGTTCATATACAAAACAGGGACAGAATGAACTAACGTCACAAGTACCTGCTGAGGCAGCAGTCGGCGGTCCTGGTGGGATATCAGGAAGATTTTAGCATTCTAAGCAATAAAAGAAACCAATGTTTTCACAAATAACGCATGCATATTTTGAGGTTTTGTTTCAGTGAATCATGACGGGGGGAGCCATTAGAAAATGGCCGAAACTTGCTACTTCTGGTTTGAGCTGAAGATAGACACAAAATGGTGGAGTAACTCAGCGGGTCAGGCAGCATCTCTGGAGAAAAGGAATAGGTGACGTTTTGTATCGAGACCCTTCTTCAGAACCTTTTTCACAGGTTCAGGAGAGCAACTGATCTTTAGTTTAGTTCTCATTAAGCTTGAGCAGCTTTCAACCCAGTGTTATGACTCTTGATTTCTCTAACTTCAGATAACTCTGCATTCCCTCTCCCTCCACCCCTCCACCATCCAAATCACACCAGCTTCTCGTTCTCACCTAGCAAACACCTAACAATGGCTTGTTTCCTTTATCAAAGTTACTATTTTGCATATCTTTAATTCATTTGTTCTATATCTCTCTACATTACCGTCTATATCTCTTGTTTCCCTTTCCCCTGACTCTAGTCTGAAGAAAGGTCTCGACCCGAAACTCCAGCATTTTGTGTCTATCTTTCAATTAGTTTAGCTCATTTAGTTTAGTTTATAGATACAGTGCAGGTTCTTTGGCCCAACAAATCCTCACACTATCGTACACTTTACGTCTTTGGAGTGTGGGACGATATTGAAGTTCTCAGAGAAAACCAAAGCGGTCACGTGGAGGTAGACACAAACTGCTGAAGTAACTCTGCGGGACAGACAGTGTCTCTGGAGAGAAGGAATGGGTGCCGTTTCTGGTTGAAACCCTTCTTCAGACTGATGTCAGGGGAGTGGGCGGTACAGAGATAGAATCTAGTCAGAGACGGTCAGACTGGTAGGAGAACTGGAAAGGTGGAGGTGATGAAGAGAGAGGGAATTAAGGGCTACTTGAAGTTAGAGAAGTCACTGTTCATACTGCTGGGGTGCAAGCTACCCAAGAAAAATATCAGGTGCTGTTCCTCCAATTGGTGCTGGGCCTCACTCTAGCAATGGGGGAGTCCCAGGACAGAAAGGTTAGTGTGGGAATGGGAGGGTGAGCAGTCACGGGGAGAACGTACAAACTCCGTATAGACAGCATCCGTAGTCAGGATCGAACCCTTGTCTCTGGTGCTGTAGGCGCTGTAAGGCAGCAACTCTACCGCTGCGCCACCATGCTGCCCCTCTGCTGGGGGTGAATGCATGGGTGTGAATGCTTCGTTGTTTTTCATTCCGTGCTTTGCTTGTGCTGAACTATCAACCTGAAGTTATAGATCAAACCAGGACAAGTTAATAAATCAGCTGTGAGCTGGTGCAAGATAAAATGGTTGAAAATTGTGGGGCTGTCATAAAAATGTTGGTGGTTTAATAACATCTAACCAGGAAGGAAAACTGACAACTGGAGTATCTTGCCTACATGTCAGTCTGTTCTCACATTTTAATGCACAGTTGCAAAATGGAAGAAGGTTCAAGCTCTGGGGATGGGCTGGAGAGGCATCTCCTCAGGTAATAAAGACAAATTGAGCTCTTGGTCAATTCCTCTGATAGAATTCCTCATCGTGAAATGTCGGCCTTTCTATCTGCCGAGGGAATTCTCCGTTGTTTTTGTTGTGGCTGTATATGTTGCACCAAGTGCAAATGTAAATTCTAAGGCCAACGAAGCACTGGGAGCCCTGCATGACGCCGTCAGTGAGTTCCAGACCAAACATCCTGATAGCTTCATTGTGGTGGCCGGTGATTTTAATCACACCAGCCTTAAGACTGTGCTCCCAAAATTCAAGCAATATGTGGATTTTGAGACCAGGGGAGAGAACATCTTGGACTTGGTTTACACCAACACCCCAGAGGCTTACAAGGCAGCCCCACGCCCTCACCTGGGCCACTCGGACCACATTACAGTGTTTTTAACACCAGCCTACAGACCTCTGCAAAAACAAGTCAGAGCGGAGAGAAAACACACCAGGGTCTGGCCAGAGGGAGCAGCATCGGCACTGCAGGATTGCTTCCTGCACACTGACTGGGATGTGTTCAGGACAGCAGCATCCTATGATGACCTCATCAACATCGAGGAGTAAGCAGAGACTGTAACCAGCTACATTGCCAAGTGCACTGAGGATGTCACCATCATGAAAACTTTCACTGCACGTGGTAACGAAAAGCCATGGATGACAGCAGAGGTGCGCTCGCTGCTGAGGGCTCGTGATGCAGCCTACAGAGCCGGTAACACAGCCGCTCTCCGATCCACCAGGACTGCACTGGGAAAAGGAATCAGGGCAGCGAAACGTGCCTTCGCGGGGAAAATCCAGGGACACCTCTGCGACACAGGAGACACCAGGAGGATGTGGAAGGGAATCGAAACATTGACGGGGTACAAGGCAAGGCAGCAGGTAACCGACACGGACACTTCTCTCCCAGATAAATTAAACAACTTCTTTGCACGTTTTGATGCAGCAAACACCACACCCAAGAGGAGAGCCAGCCCCTGCCTACAAACCGACCAGCCAGTCCTGACCATAGACAAAATGGACACACGGAGAATCCTGTCTAAGGTCAACCCGTGGAAAGCAGTCGGACCCGACAACATCCCAGGACGTGTGCTAAAGGAATGTGCTGAGGAGTTAGCAGATGTGTTAACAGACATCTTTAACATCTCCCTTAGTCAGGCCATTGTCCCCAGATGCCTCAAAACTTCCACGATAATCCCCATAGCAAAGAAACCAGTGGTTGCCTGCCTAAATGACTACCGCCCTGTCGCCCTGACCCCAATAATAATGAAGTGTTTTGAACGCCTGGTTAAACCCCACATTACTGCCAGCCTCCCCTCATCGTTAGACCCCCTCCAGTTTGCCTATAGCCCCAACCGCTCTACAGAGGATGCCATCTCCACCACGCTGCACACAGTAATCGCGCATCTGGAACACAAGAACACATACGCCAGAATCCTGTACATTGACTTCAGCTCAGCGTTTAATACCATCATCCCACAGAGACTTGTGGTGAAACTAACCCTGCTGGGCCTCAACACCACCCTGTGTCACTGGATCTTGGACTTTCTGACAGAGAGACCGCAGTCAGTCCGTGTTGGCAAGAACACTTCAGGCTCGATCACGCTGAGCACCGGCTCCCCTCAAGGCTGTGTACTCAGCCCGCTGTTGTTCACACTGCTCACACATGACTGTGCTGCCAGATTCAGGGACAATAAAATCATAAAGTTCGCGGACGACACTACAGTGGTGGGACTCATCAGTGGAGATGACGAAACAAGGTACAGGGAGGAAGTAGAACAACTGGTGGACTGGTGCGGCAAAAATAAGTATGGGGGGGTGGGGGGGGGGGGGGTGTATTGGCAGATTGATGGACAAAAGCCAGAGGTGAATGGGTAACAGGAAAAACGCTATGATATAAGGATAGAAGGCTTGCAAATTGTGAAGCCAGAGGAAGGAATGTAGGTGGAAGGGGAAGGGGAGGGGAGAAATAGTTGCAAGTCCAGGTAGGGCATAGGGAAGAGAGGCGTGCGGGGAAAGGAGGAAGGGGGTGGAAGGAGGGAATTTGGAGAATTCATGTTCATACCATTGGGTTGTAAAGATGTTTCTTCTCATCTGAGTCTTAAATGGGCTAACCACTAATTTGAGACAGTTAACCCCTATTTCTAGAACACTTAGACAGAAAAAACATTCTTATTTATGAATATTTTTGAGACCTCGAAGATTTGGTACATTTCAACAAGATCACCGTTCCTCTTCCAAACTACAAGCAATTCACGTGCCTTCTGCATAGTTAGTCAAGTCAAGTCGAGACAATTTTATTTCTATAGCACATTTAAAAACAACTCTTGTTGACCAAAGTGCTTTACATTAATGCAGGTACTAAAGTGCTACATACAGTGGTACATAGATCAACAATACATACATAAATACATACATACAGCACTCCCTCAGAGGACCTCAAAAAACGCTTGTGAGTAGAATAAGTTTTAAGTCTAGACTTGAAAGAGTTGATGGAGGGGGCAGTTGCGATGGGAAGAGGGATGCTGTTCGTCAGTCTAGGTGCTGCAACCGCAAAAGCGCGGTCGCCCCTGAGCTTATGCCTAGACCGCGGGATGGTCAGTAACCCCAAGTTGGCCGATCTGAAGGACCTGGAGGTGGTATGGTGGGTTAGCAGATATTTGGTGTAGGTGGGGGCAAGCCCGTTAAGGGTTTTGTATACATAAAGGAGGAGCTTGAGTTGAATCTTCATATGGTTAAGACCCTGAACAAAACATTAATTGGGCCACTCTTGCCCGTGCCATCACTCTACCTGAATAGAAACAATTCAATGTCTAGGTATCCACATGTCAACATAGCGGGATCTTTATCAAAGGGATTGCACAGAATTAATGGGAAACTTTGCTTCCAAAGATGTAACATTTTTGCAGCACAGTGGTGCAGCAGTAGTGCTGCTGCCTTTACAGCGCCAGGGACCCGGGTTTGATCCTGACTACAGGGGCTGTCTGTGTGGGTTTGTACGTTCTCCCCGCAACCCTGTGGGTTTTCTCCGGCATTGCTGGTTTCCTCCCACACTCCAAAGATGTACAGGTTTGTACGTTATTTAACTTGGTATAATTGTAACTTGACCCTTGTGTGTGTAGGATATGGACCAATTGCAGATATGGACTAATTGCAGGCAAATTTAATTAGCTTAGACGGGTATTTTGGTTGAAATGGATGAGTTTCCAATGCGGTCACAGGTAGAACATGCAAATTCCACACTTCCAGCAAACAGGCCGAAGGGTCTGTTTCCATGCTGTACCTCTAAACTAAACTAAACTATATTTCAATATTTCCGGCAAAGCAGTAGTTTGTACGTTGACGATTCAGCAAATAATCCATCGCACCTCACTGGATTATTCATCCTGAAATAGCTCAGATTGTGCAGGAAATCGCATTACTCACTGGTGGTCATTCATGGCACTCTCTCCCCAACAGACAACAGCAGCACTTCTCTCTCTCTCTCTCACTGTCGCCACAGTGCTTTAGCTGGTAGAGCTGCTGCCTCACAGCGCCAGAGACACCGGTTCGATCCTGCCCTTGGTTGCTGTCAGTGTGGAGTTTGCACGTTCTACCTGTGACCACATTGGAAACTCATCCATTTTCAACCAAAATGCCTGTCCATGTTAATTCAATGTGCCAGCAATTGGTCCATAGCTCTCCAAAACCTTTCCAATCCATGTACCTGATCAAACATCTGTTCAACATTATAACATTATAATTCACCTGCTCTGGCGGTTCATTCCATACCCCCACCACACTCTGCATGAAAAACTTGCCCTTCAGATCACCTTTTGTCTTAAACCTATCGCCTCTTGTTTTAAACTCCTCTATTTTCCACTGAAATTAATGTCGGGGACCATTTATAAAGGATTAAATGTCAGTCATTGTAGGTTGATATTTTAATCATTGACTTTATTCTTATGTTTCTTTAGGTTTCCAGTGTTTTCTATTTCCTTCAAAATTTTAAAATATTTTTTCAAATATTCAAATAGCCTGATGAATTGATTGATTGATTGATTGATTGATTGATTGATTGATTGATTGATGCATGTTATTTCTTTATCTGTGAATGATTGGTGGGGCCATGGATTGATGGAAAGGTTGAGTCCATGGATTGATTGATGGAAAGATACAGCTTAAATCAGATGGAAACAGGCCCTTTGGCCCACCGAGTCCACGTTGACCTTTAATCACCCATTTACAAACCAGCTCTATATTATTACACCTTCGCATCCACCCCCTCACTAACTTCTAAACATGCACGACTTTCGGGATGTGGGAGGAAACTGGACGACCAGGGAAAGCCCACGTGGTCACAGGGAGAACATGCAAACTCCACACAGACAGCACTGGAAGTCCGAAGAAACTGATGCAGGGAAATGGAAGATGGAGTTTAGTCAGACAAGTGTACAGTGTTGCACTTTCAGTCAAATGTAAGGGGAAACTATACAATTATTGGCAAGACCCTTAACAGCATTGATGGAGAAAGTGATCTTGCAGTCCAAGTCCTTAGCACCCTGGAAGTGGTAACATGTGAGGCAGCATGATAACACAGCGGTAGAATTGCAGCCTTACAGCGCCAGAAACTAGGGTTCAATCCTGACCCGGGGTGCTGTCTGTATGGAGACGTAGCGGTTTGTAGATTCTGTAGGCTTTGGTTAAATTGTAAATTGCCCCTGGTGTATAGGACAGAACTAGTGTACGGGGTGATCACTGATTGGCACAGACTCGCTGGACCAAAGAGCCCGTTTCAACACTGTATCTCTAAACTAAACTAAACTGAACCAAAATTGGAGAGTACGTCACAGATAATACAATGGGCTAACGGGCGTCTATTTATTCCTGTGATTTCTGGAAAAGGGAACTTCATTGATTTGTTGATAATTTAGGCCAGAAACTAAAAATTAAATCTTCATTACTGTACATTTAACACCTTTTGCCAAAACAAGCTCTCAATCCACTTTACTATCCTTGTTAAGGAATAAAGATTGGCTCCTTTCATAGCAAGCACACATTGCATTGGAAAAAAAAAATGCAGAAATGCTAATCTTTTTTTATTATTCGGTAATCATAAATAGCCACTTCACTTCAATTGTGACAGTGAATTATAGTCTCTCAGCTTTAAAGTGAATTCTGGCAATCTTCTGTCATTGTGATTTGAGGTTATATAAAATCATACACTGAGTGATTGCACAAATCCCTGAAATCAGCGGAGCAATAAACGGCTCGACATTGAGCCCATAAACAAGGTCTTAATAGGGATAACCAGGACATCAACTCTGATGGGTATTTAAAGGATGAAGTGATTTCAAAATCCCAGTTTGCTGTCCTTGCAGACTCCCTATTTAACCCGTCGATTCTCGCTAACAGAAATAACCAGTGACGTTTCAGAGTTTTCTAATTATGCTGGTGCTCAGCATTTGTTCACTACATCCACATCAAGTATTTGTGTGGAGACACAATGAGGAATGGGATCTGCTGATGCATGAGTCTTATGGCTGTGTGTTACAATCCTGGAAGGCCAGGAGTTTTATTACTGCTTTATGCTGAGCTCACTAGATCTCAGCACATATGTCTAAATGCGCCTAAATTGGCCATAACACACCTGGGAATATCAAGCAGCTCCTGATCACTCTCCGGAGATTCCGAGCTGGAATTGTGCTCGGAATGAAACACGTCGTCCGTTGGCCGAGCCACATACAGATCACCACGCAAGAGATACAAATATTGTGGATCAGAAAGAAATGCACTGAACCCAGAATAGAGTTAAACCGGACCAGCTGATGCGACCAGCCTCCAACCTCATCTATTACATCCGCTGCTCTAGATGTCAGCTGATCTACATCGGTGAGACCAAGCGTAGGTTTGGCGATCGTTTCGCCGAACACCTCCGCTCGGTCCGCTCTAACCAACCTGACCTCCCGGTGGCTCAGCACTTGAACTCCCCCTCCCAATCCGTACCCGACCTCTCTGTCCTGGGCCTCCTCCATGGCTAGAGTGAGCAACACAGGAAATTGGAGGTATAGCACCTCATATTGCGCTTGGGGAGCCTGCATCTTGGTGGCATGAGCATTGATTTCTCAAAATTCTGTTAGCGCTTGCTGTCTCCTCCTCTTTCTACCTCTCCCTCAGCCCTCGGGCTCCTCCTCCTCCTTTTTCCTTTCTTCTCCCCGCCTCCCTGCCTCCCCCCACACCCTATCAGTCTGAAGAAGGGTTTCGGCCCAAAACGTTGCCTATCTCCTTCGTTCCATAGATGCTGTTGCACCCGCTGAGTTTCTCCAGCATTTTTGTGTACCTTCGATTCTCCAGCGTCTGCAATTCCTTCTTAAACAGTTAGTTTTACCTTGTTGGGCGAATGAAGTATGCCTCGGGATTCACGGGATGCCAATAACATGAGCATGTAACGAGAAGGACCAAGAAGGAACAACAGTCATCCATATTGGCCTTTAAACCCACGACCGCATTTATCAAGATCACGGCTGATCCACTCAACACCATCTTCAAGAACGATCCCCATCTCTCTTGCTTCCTATTAACATTCGAGCTTTCTTTGGACTTTTAGACTTTAGAGATACAGGGTGGAAACGGCCCTTCAGCCCACCGAGTCCACGCCGACCAGCGATCATCCCGTACACTAGCACTATCCTGCACGCTAGTAACACTTTACAATTTTTACCAAAGCCAATTAACCTACAAACCTTTGGAGTGTGGGAGGAAACCAGAGCACCAGGAGAAAACCCACAGAGTCACAGGGAGAACATACAGACAGCACAGTGTTGGGATAGGACCCGGATCTATGGCGCTATAAGGCAACAACTCTACCACTGCACTACTGTGCTGTCCTAACTAATCCTTAACTAACTATCAAAGTGAATCATTCGGAGGGCCGCACGGTGGCACAGCGGTAGAGTTGCTGCCTTACAGCGCCAGATATCTGGGTTTGATCCCGACTACTGGTGCTGTCTGTACGGAGTTTGTACGTTCTCCCCGTGACCACGTGGTTTTTCTCCAAGATCTTCAATTTCCTCCCACACTCAAAAGACATCCAGGTTTGTAGATTAATTGGCTTGGTATAAATGTAAATTGTCCCTAAGATTGTGTTAATGAGCGGGGATCGCTGGTCAGTGCGGACTCGGCACTCTAAACTAAATTAAACTAAACTAAATAACATCCTTCAGTGACTGGAAACACAAAAGACTGCAGGTGCTGGAATCTGGAGCAAGAAACAATCTAGTCCCAATCTTCTAACCAACCTCATTGCAGACATTTAACATTTTCTCTGGAACTGTAACGCTTTGATACTGAAAAACTATATTCTGCACTCTGGTATTTTTCTCTTTGTTTTACCTGCTGTACGGTGTTGCTTCATTGTATCCATGTACACTATTGTCTGATGAGATTGAACAGCACACAAGCAAAAGTCTTTCACTGTATCTCTATGCAGGTGGCAAAAATAACTAATTGCCAATACTTATACCATATTACTTATCACTTCAGTGAGTGCCTCACCATTGTGCCCACTTTCTTTCTGTTCACTCCATCAATGCATTTAACTTCCTTTCAGAAACTGCAGGTACAGGTCAACCATTCATTTTCCAGCAACTGATGGTCCTGCAACTCCTTTAATCCGGACAAAATGACAAGAGTGCACTTGAAATCCCCCGCAGGAAGTCCACCCAAAAATGTGGCGCCTGGGCTGGGTGAGGCGGCCGACCTCGATCGCATTGGGACTTCTGCGGCCGATCGGCGGGTCGGATTTGCCCCCTGCAGCCGGGGCTCTGGAACTCCGGCCCGGCCAGAGCCGGCAGATCCGTTCCCATAGCTGACTTCACATTCCAAGGCCGATTTTGCAGGCCAGTATCTCGGCCCCTCCAAGTCCGTGACCTCTGGCTGACTGGCAAAACGGATAATACGGCAAGGTTCGGGAACCAAGAGGGCCATACAATCGGTGGTGAACCTGTAGTTAAGTGTCTGGGAGATTTTTACTCCAAAATCTGTAAAGCATTCAAGGCATCTCAAATAACCCATTTAATTAAGGTCACATTTTCACGAAGTGCCGGAGAAGTAACAAAAGCTGGAAATATTTGGTCTACTGCATATTTGAGGTCAGAATTGACTCTGCTTCTCTCTCCACATATACTACCTGACCTGCTGAGAATTTCCAACATTTTCTGTTTCATCCCCTTAGATTTAAATGTCATATTTAAATTTAAATCATCAGATTTAAATGTAATATTTCAGGAGCTAATTTTCCAAATTTTACCTTGCAGAATTAAATTCATAATCCAATCTAATGGATTTAGCATATACGTGTATATATACACACTGGAAGCTGGGTCCTTGGTGCTAGGATCGTGACTTTAATGTATTTGTTATTATAAAAAGTAATCTGTATTATTCATTGCTCAACCATTTACATTCCACAGTTTACATTTTCATGTCTCAGCTTCACAAGATCACAACAAGTGCATTCACTTATTTCTCCGCAAACTTCTAACCTTTCGCCTTTCTTCAACCCAGATAGTCATCATTTCAAAGTTAGTATTTCAATCCATCAAGAACCATTGATGGAAGTCAACTCTATCTATTTGACTACTCTGTGGGGGTGAAGAGACAATCTTCTAATCTCTTGCTAATGGGTTATATTGCTCAGATCCTGCTGTTCTGCAGGCACGATCCAGGGATAAATAATGTTTCCCGGAGATGGGGATGTGAAAATGGGAAACAAATTCTGTTCAGAATGTGGTTTCTGGTAATAGACATTTAGAGATTAATATTTGAAAGCATAACAGCATGACCCTGCAGCTTTAACAGTGCAACATACTGAAGAACTTAAAGATAATCCTCTTGAAACTACTGATAAATCATCCATATTTACCACATGAATCTCACCAAATTTTAATTCAAACAAGAATGACAGATTTAAATAATCCATTATGCATACTTAAGCACTTGCCGACATGATATTGAAACTGGCTGAAAGGAAGATCAGGCACACTGGGAAAAGTGGTTTGCAAATGTGATTCTATTATAAAGGCCGAGTTTTATTTACCTGGAAGAAGATCATGGTGGCTCCATCTCTGACTGCTCCGTATTCTATTTTTGTTTGTTTAGCCAGGTCATCAGCGGACTCGATGGGGGATTCCATTCGCTCGACGGTGAGGAAAGCTGCCATGTTTGCCGTGTAGGACGAGATGATAATGAGAGTGAAAAACCACCAGATCCCACCGATGATCCGGGTCGAAAGGGCTTTAGGCATCAGCTCCGACCCTGGTTCAAGCACAGCAAAAGCCAAACAATGATGCTCTTGGTTAACAACAAATATAATAATAATAATAATAATAACTTTATTTGTTAAGCACCTTAAAAACAACCAAAGCTGACCAAAGTGCTGTACAGAAAAAAGAAAACAAGCAAGACATCATAAAACAGGCAGAACAACAGAACATACAACTAACGCATAAATTACATACAAAAATCCAAACAATAAATTAAAAAACATAAAACACAAGTACGAACAACGCAGCAAAACCAAGCAAATAAAGTTAATAAACAATTCAACACCTCACTGGTCTACAAAGGCCATGGAGAATAGATGTGTCTTCAGGAGTGATTTAAAAACAGCTAGAGAAGGGGCCTGTTTAACGTGCAGAGGCAATTCATTCCACAATATACAACAACATGACAGAGGCTTTGGCTCAGGAAGGAAGTTCAGATGCTGGTTTAAGTCGAAGATAGACTCAAAATGCTGGAGTAACTCAGCGGGACAGGCAGCATCTCTGGAGAGAAGGAATGGGTGATGTTTCGGGTCGAGACCCTTCTTCAGATTGATATCAGGAGAGTGGTGGGACACAGATAAAATGTACTCTGAGACAGTAAGACTAGTGGGAGAAGTGGGAAGGGGGAGAGATGGAGAGAGAGGCAAAGCAAGGGCTACTTGAAGTTAGAGAAGTTAATACCACTGGGGTGTAAGCTTCCCAAACTAAAGATAAGGTGTTCTTCCTCCTATTTGCGTTGGGCCTCACTCTGACACTGGAGAAGGCCCAGGACAGAAAGGTTAGATTGGGAATGGGAGGGGGAGTTAAAGTGTTGAGCAACAGGGAGAGCAGGTAGGTTAAGTTGGACTAAGCAGAGGTGTTCAGTGAAATGATCGTCGAGCCGGCGGTGTATGCCTCGCCGATATACACACACCTGGAACAGACAATTTAGTTTAGTTTAGTTTAATTTAGTGTCACATGTACCGAGGTACAGAGAAAAGCTTTTGCTGTGTGCTAACCAGCCAGTGGAAAGAGAATACATGATTACAATCGAGACATTCGCAGTGTGCAGGTACGCGATAAGTGAATAACGTTCAGTGCAAGGTAAAGCCAGCAAAGTCCGATCAATGATAGTCCAATGGTCACCAATGAGATAGATAGCAGTTCAGGACTGCACTCTGGTTGTGGTAGGATGGTTCAGTTGTCTGATAACAGCTGAAACTGGAGGTTTCAGTCTGAAGAAGGATCTCGACCCGAAACTACGCCTATTCCTTCTCTCCATAAATGCTGCCTCACCTGCTTAGTTTCTCCAGCATTTTTTGTCGACCTGAAACTGGAGATGAGTGTTTTCACACTTCTACAGTATACCTTTTGCCCGATGGGAGAGGGGAGATGAGGGAGTAAAAACAAACTATTGAAAGTCTATTTCCAATTATAATCCTTACAAATAATGTTCGGTTCAGTGAGATACGGTGATATGAATGTTCCATTTTAAGGATCAGGAGCAGAAGGGGTGAATCAGGAACACTGCACATATCATCAATATCTGGAGGAACAACTCCGCATTTTTTATAATCATATAACATATAACCATATAACAATTACAGCACGGAAACAGGCCATCTCGGCCCTACAAGTCCGTGCCGAACAAATTTTTTTTCCCCCTTAGTCCCACCTGCCTGCACTCATACCATAACCCTCCATTCTCTTCTCATCCATATGCCTATCCAATTTATTTTTAAATGATACCAATGAACCTGCCTCCACCACTTCCACTGGAAGCTCATTCCACGCCGCTACCACTCTCTGAGTAAAGAAGTTCCCCCTCATATTACCCCTAAACTTCTGTCCCTTAATTCTGAAGTCATGTCCTCTTGTTTGAATCCTCCCTATTCTCAAAGGGAAAAGCTTGTCCACATCAACTCTGTTTATCCCTCTCATTATTTTAAAGACCTCTATCAAGTCCCCCCTCAACCTTCAGCACTCCAGAGAATAAAGACCTAACTTATTCAACCTATCTCTGTAACTTAGTTGTTGAAACCCAGGCAACATTCTAGTAAATCTCCTCTGTACTCTCTCTATTTTGTTGACATCCTTCCTATAATTGGGCGACCAAAATTGTACACCATACTCCAGATTTGGTCTCACCAATGCCTTGTACAATTTTAACATTACATCCCAGCTTCTATACTCAATGCTCTGATTTATAAAGGCTAGCATACCAAAAGCTTTCTTTACCACCCTATCTATATGAGATTCCACCTTCAAGGAACTATGCACGGTTATACCCAGATCCCTCTGTTCAACTGTATTCTTCAATTCCCTACCATTTACCATGTACATCCTATTTTGATTTGTCCTGCCAAGGTGTAGCACCTCACATTTATCAGCATTAAACTCCATCTGCCATCTTTCAGCCCATTTTTCCAAATGGCCTAAATCACTCTGTAGACTTTGGAAATCCTCTTCATTATCCACAACACCCCCTATCTTGGTATCATCTGCATACTTACTAATCCAATTTACCACACCTTTATCCAGATCATTGATGATTATCTTCCAGATCAGTCCAGTTTCAGTTTTGTATATTGTCACGTGTACCAAGGTCAGCAGAAAGACAATGCATGATTACAATCGAGCCATAAAGTGTGCAGCGTATTTACAGTGTATCAAATTACATTTACAGAACAAGTTTAGTGCAAGGTAAAGCCAGCAATGTCTGATCAAGGAAAGTCCGAAGGTCACCAAAGAAGTAGCTAACAGTTCAGCTCTGCTCTCTGGTAGTGCTAGGATGATTGTTGATTTCGATAAATCACCGGGTCAACCGCTTCGAAGGCAGCTATGCTCACTATTGTATGTTTAAAGGGGCTGTCCCACTTGGACCACTTAATCCACGAGTTTAGAATACCCTAGACGAGTTGAAAAAAATGTCCCGGTGGTGTTGACTCGCCGAAGTAAAAGACCTCTCCTACAAACCCCCTCGACCTCAGTCTTCCACACCTAAGACCAACTACGACTACCTACGAGTGGAAAATGATCACATGGTAAAATGATGTCCTTTTTTATTCTCAGGCCAGTTACCGACCTACGACTACCTACAACTACCTACGACTATCATCATGACCTACTACGACCTACCTACGACCTACCTTCGAGTAAAAAGTATCAATTTTTTCCATGCCCACCTTTTTTTTACTCGTGGACATTTTTTATCAGGCTGGAAAAAATGCCGCGTCCTACTTGAGGCCACGACCTCGTGGCGACCATGCTGCGAATATGAGTCAAGGGCAAAGTCAGCAGAGGTCGGCAATTAGGTAGTGAAAGTGGGCCAGCAGCTTAACCCTTACAATACAAAGATTCATATTTCGCTTGGGCAGCTGACAATTCAGCAGTATGATTTTGATTTCTCTAATTTCAAGTAGCAATTGTCTTCCCTATCTCACCGTCCCTCCCCCACCCTAAATGTTCTGCTAGTTTCACTGTTTGATTCTCTTCATTATCAACTATTCCGCAGTATTTGTATCCACTCGTTATCCCCCTCTCCATAGTCCGTAATGATTGTTGCTGCCTTCGATGTGTCCTTATCCATACCTTTCATTCCTTTGTTCATTGCATCTTTTAATATCATGTTTCCCTCTCCCCTCACTGCCAGTCCGAAGAAGGGTCTCCACATGAATCTTCAGCTATTCCTTTTCTTCCTGACCCCAGCTTTCTGCATCTATCAACAATGGTCTATAGTGGGGTCCATCTTTCTTGATTCATCATTACCTGCTCTGATTGTTCTGAACACCTTTAATTTCCCTCTCCCCTGAATCTCAGTCTGAAGAAGGGTCTCGACCCGAAACATCACCTATTCCTTTTCTCCAGAAATGCTGCCTGTCCCGCTGAGTTACTCCAGAATGTTGTGTAAACCAGCATCCGCAGTTTCTTCCTACACATCAATCTTCCGTTTTTTTTTTTGCTTACTGGCATATCCATCTCAAGTATTTTAATTGATTTGGACGACTGAGTGATTCACAAGCCAAGCTGTGAGACTCTCTGCAGTATTCCGTAAGTGTGTAAAATAATGTAGGAAAGATACTGAAGGCAAATGCACCATTCATGTAGGTGACCTTTTCTGTTTGTAAAATGCACTGCAAATAGAGGAGAGACGGAAAATACCTTTTGGAAGAGTTAGGCGAAAGGGCCAGAGTGTCCTTGATGTTAAAGAATGGGATAAAGGTAAAAAAGACCTTCCAAAAGACGTGGTCTGCATTTATGGAACTATTACAAGCATAAGGTGCAATAGTAATTTAAAAAATAAATGGTAACAGGATCTGGTAACGGGGGGGTAAAAAAAAAACACGGTTGGTATATCCTTTTTTACGGAGTTTTGTGTTATAATAGAGCGATCGTCTCTCCTTTTTTTTCTTTTCCTTCTATGGTCTATTTCCTTTCTTTACTTCCTTCTCTAACTTCTTCCCTAAGGGGCTTTCTTTTCCCAACACTTTCCTGCACCTTCACGACTCTTGCTCACTTTCCTTACTTCTTTTATTTCTACCTTTTTTAAAGCTCAAAAAACGAAGTGGTACATCAAATGTTATGAGATATATGTGATGTGTATTACTGTAATTTACTGTACTTCTAATATAAATAAATAAATAAATAGATAAATAGATAAATAAATAAATAAATAAATACATAAATAAAATTAAAAAAAAGAATGGGATAAAGGTGCTAAAGAGGAAAGACCTTCACTCTGAACATCACTAAGAATGGCACGGTTGCCACAGCATGTGGGAATCTTGTCTCACACTTCCAGTAACTTGGGTTTGATCCTGACCTTGTGTGGAGTCTGCACGTTCTCCTGTCCCATGTCAGAGGTCATAGGGAAAAGGCAGTAGAATGGGGTTAGGAGGGAGAGATAGATCGTCCATGATCGAATGGCGGAGTCGACTTGATGGGCCGAATGGCCTAATTCTGCTCCTATCACTTGTGAACTTTTGAACTGTGACCACGTGGGTTTCCCCTGCGTGCTCTAGTTTCCTCCCATAACCCAAAGACCTGTGGGTTAGTTGATTAATTGACTATGGTAAACTTCCCTAATTTGTAGTTGATTGTTAGAATTTGTGGAAGGAGGCGTTGTTGGGAAAGTGAGATTGAATATTAGGGTGAGATTTGTGTAAAACTGTGTGTGTGATGGTTGGAGCGGACATGGCGGGCAGAAGGGCCTGTTTCATTGCTATATCTCACTCTGATTTCATGACGATTAGTCTGCATGAAGATTTAAAAAATTGCAGGGAGTAGAACACATTGCTGGGAGTTCTACAATGGCCCGTAAACAGTATGTGCAGACAACATAAATCCTAAAATTAGAGGTGCATGCAACAAGGATAAGTTAATATTCATGGGGATATTAATATATATATATATAGATTGGCAAACCAGGTTATTATTTATAATTTAGAAGGTAAATTCATGGAGTGAATTTCCTCATTGAAACATATCGAATAGTGAAAGGCTTGGATAGATTGGATATGGAGAGCATGATTCCACTAGTGGGAGAGTCTAGGACTATAGCCTCAGAATCAAAGGACGTTCCTTTCGGAAGGAGATGAGTAGGAATTTCTTTAGTCAGGGGATGGTGAATCTGTGAACGTCTTTGCCACAGAAAGTTGTGGAAGCTAAGTCGGTGGATATGTTTAAGGCAGATATATATTTATTCTTGATTAGTACGGGTGTCAGTGGTTATGGGAAGAAAGCAGGACAATGGGGTTGGGAGGGAGATAGATCAGCCATGATTGAATGGCAGAATAGACTTGATGGGCTGAAGGGCCTAATTCTGTTCCTATCACTTATAACCATATGAGTGCAATGTAGATGGCTTTCTAATTTAGTATGTCAAGGATCAAATGAAGGTGCAGGCTGCAAGGGATCAATTGTTGTCTAATGAAAAAAACATTAACTGATGATCAAATAGCCTGCGGGCCTGAAGGAAATAGTGATCACTAGACTAAGTGACCCATTCTCACACGGGAGGCCTGGTCCCCCAACGCCATATTCTACCTCTCCACCAATTCCAATATTCCACCACTCATGCATAGCCCCCAACTGCGCAGGCGGGGCTGATGGGTTCCCGTTGTGATGCCCCTGATCCTCCCTCCTCCCCTCAACCCTCCACTCTGCCCCTTGACCTCCCCGTCCCCCCTCCCCAAGCACCCCCCCCCCCCCCCCTCACCCCCCCCCCCCCCCCCCCCCCCCATCCGCTCTCTGGCGGTGCAGCCATTCCCTCCCATTGGGTTCCCATTGTGATGTAGAACACACATGTATTACAGCGCAGGTGCAGCTGATGGGCACGACAAGTGGAAAAGGGATTTATTAAAGTTTAAAATGTGAATAACTCCTAAAATATAACAACAATTTAAACGTTAAAGAGGAGATTTATTCAGTCTGTTCTTTCTTGTTCTTCTCTTGTTGCGTTCTGCAGCCAGTGGAGGTGGTCGACTTCAGGTGGGGGCTGTCGGGGCTGTCGGGGCTGGTGGGGAAGTGTCCTGCAGCCTGGGGAGGGGCACGGTTTCAGGCGGGGCTATCATGGGCCGGTGGAGCGTCCTGCAGCTGGGGGAGGGGGATGGCTTCAGGCAGTGGCTAGTGGGAGGGGGCTTTCAGGAGGGCTAGTATGGGTGTTGTGGACCAAAGGGACAGGTTTCCAGAGGGCAAGTATAGACATTGTGGGCCGAATGGATTCTTGGGCTAGTCCTGCAACTGGGGATGGAGAGGCTTCAGGTGGGAGCTGGCGGGAGCCACAGTTCACTCAGCCATGGCTTGTGGACTCACAGTTCACTCACTCACAGCTTCTGGACCCACAGTTCACTCACTCGCGGCTTCTGGCGCCGACTTTCACTCACGGCTTCTGGAATTCCGGGCTTGCTGACTCACGCCCGACTTGTGGACTCATGCCCGGCCTCCGGGGCTTTATTCCCCTCGCCCCCGGAAGGGGCGTTACCTTCATGGTGACTGACAGGCGTGAAGACCAATCTGCTGATCTCACGATTTTCTAAACCTTCATGCCTTTTGTAATATTCTACCGATCGGAACAAAGCTTCATGCACTTGGAGCAGAGGAGAACGGTGAGTAAGGTGGCGAAAAAATCCTAGTAAAATAGCGTACCGTTTTTGTGCAAGTTTAAAAACAATGCAGACCAGAAGTGGTCAAAATGAGAATTTTAGTAATAGTATAGATAATAAGATACAATTTTATATAAAAGATTGCCAGTGTCTTATTTCATTCTGAAACATTCAGGGTTGTTAAATGTGAATAAATCAAGGTACAAATGCATTAAGTGTCACTTGGCTATATTACACAGGGAAGCTAAAATAAAATATATTTAAAGCATTAGAACATGGATCAGTACATTATCCTTGTATCCCTCTTGTTATCACACCTTTCCCAGCCATCAATGGGCCATTATGGACTCCACCCTTCCTGAGCTCATCTGTTGCCAGCCCTAATTCTGGCCTTTTCTCACCTCCACATCAATCTTTCAATCTGAAGAAGGGATCCCCCCCCCCCCCCCCGAAATGTCACCTATTCCTTTTCTCCAGAGATGCTGCCTGATCCGTTTAGCATTTTGTGTCTAGCTTTGGTATAAACCAGCATCTGCTGTTCATGCCGGCACATGGAACAAACAGCACAGGAACAGGCCGTTCAATCCACAATGTCCGTGTGCAATGTGATGGAAGTTTGAACTAATCTCCTGCAAATGATCCAAATCCCTCCATCCATGTGCATATCCAAAAGCCTCTCAAATGCCTCAATTATATCTGCCTCCACCTTCGCCCCTGGCAACACATTCCAGGCCCCCCTATATCCTCTGTGTAAAAAGTTGTCCCGTTCATCTCCTTTAGACCTTTCATCTAAACCTATATTATTAAGCCTTTCATGTTTTTACAGCAGGAGAAAGGTTTCGACTCTCCCTGATCTATGCTTCTCATAATTTATTTATTTCTATATGGTCTCCCCTCTTCAGAGAAACAAGTTACGCTTGCCAAACTCTCCTTCAAGCTAATACTTTCCAATCCAGACAGGATTAATTGAAGAATAACATTTAAAAACGTATATATGGCATACAAAACTACATATTCCTTCACTGGGAAAGGAACATGTTTACAAAGAGAGGGTTACACAAAAAAGCTGGAGAAACTCAGCGGGTGCAGCAGCATCTATGGAGTGAAGGAAATAGGCAACGTTTCGGGCCGAAACCCTCCTTCAGACTGATCGGGGGCGGGGGTGGGTGGGGACAAGAAAGGGAAAAGGAGGAGGAGCCCGAAGGCTGGGGGATGGGAGGAGACAGCAGGGGGGCTGAGGAAGGGGAGGAGACAGCAAGGACTAACAAAATTGGGAGAATTCGATGTTCATGCCCCCGGGGTGCAGACTCCCCAAACGGAATATGAGGTGCTGTTCCTCCAATTTCCGGTGCTGCTCGCTGTGGCCATGGAGGAGACCCAGGACAGAGAGGTCGGAGATGGAGTGGGAGGGGGAGTTGAAGTGCTGAGCCACCGGGAGGTCAGCTTGGTTATTGCGGACCGAGCGGAGGTGTTCGGCGAAACGATCGCCCAACCTCCGCTTGGTCTCACCGATATAGATCTGCTGACATCTAGAGCAGCGGACGCAATAGATGAGGTTGGAAGAGATGCAGGTAAACCTCTGTCGCACCTGGAACGATTGCTTGGGTCCTTGAACGGAGTCGAGGGGGGAGGTAAAGGGACAAGTGTTGCATCTCTTACGGTTGCAAGGGAAGCAAGTTTACAAGTTGCAAGTTTACAAAGAGAGATTGGGCAGACGTGTTTTTTTCTCTGGAACGCCGGAGTTTGAGGAGAGATAAGATTGAAATATATAAACATTACAAGAGGCATTGATACGGTAGACATTCAGAACCTTTTTCCCAGGGTAGAAATATCAGAAACCAAAAGGCAAGGTTTTAAGTGAGAGGGGCAAGTTTTTCTGTACAGATGGGTGTCTGGCTTGTGCTGCCAAGGGTGATGGTGGATGCAAATGCAATGGTGGCATTCCAGCAGCTTTCAGGTAGGTGCATGGATATGCAGGGAATGCAGGCGTATTGATTGTGAGCAGGCAGATAATAGTTAGTCTTGGCATGATATTCAGCATAGACCTTGTGGGCTGATGGGCCTGATGCCTTGCAGTGCTGTTCTGTGCTCCATCTGATCCCACAGTAAATATCAAGAAAAATTAAAGAGAAAGTGAGATTAAAGAAAGAGTGGAATAAGTTGCGAATTAAAACAAGGTTCCGGAGGATTGGGAATTGATAGAATTTGGCAAAGGAGAATGAAAGCAGTGGGGAAGTTTGTGTGGGTGGTTACAGAGAAAGGTTGAACAAGTTAGGGCTTTATTCTTTGGAGCGCAGAAGGTTAAGGGGGGACTTGATAGAGGTTTTTAAAATGGTGAGAGGGATAGACAGAGTTGACGTGGAAAAGCTTTTCCCACTGAGAGTAGGGAAGATTCAAACAAGGGGACATGACTTGAGAATTAAGGGACTGAAGTTTAGGGGTAACATGAGGGGGAACTTCTTTACTCAGAGAGTGGTGGCTGTGTGGAATGAGCTTCCAGTGAAGGTGGTGGAGGCACGTTCGTTTTTATCATTTAAAAATAAATTGGATAGTTATATGGACGGGAAGGGAATGGAGGGTTATGGTCTGAGCGCAGGTATATGGGACTAGGGGAGAATATGTGTTCGGCACGGACTAGAAGGGTCGAGATGGCCTGTTTCCGTGCTGTAATTGTTATATGGTTATATGGTTATATGGGTGGCACTGTGGCACAGCGGTAGAGTTTCTGCCTTACAGAGTTAGAGACCCGGGTTCGATCCTGACTACGGGTGATGTCTTTCCGTAGTTTGTACATTCTCCCCATGACCAGCTTGGGTTTTCTCTGGAAGTTCCGGTTTAACTCTCACACTCCAAAGACGTACAGGTTTGAAGGCTAATTGGCTTGGTAAAATTGTAAAATTGTCCCTAATGAATAGGATAGTGTTAGTGTGCAGGGATCGTGGTCAGTGTGGACTCGGTGGGCCGATGGGCCTGTTTCTGGGCTGTATCTCTAAACTAAAATGTGGTGGACATGAGTCATTCAGCAGTCAACAGAACTAAATGAAGTGCTTCTATGGAAGTGCAAAGAGGAATAACTATAGACAATAGACAATAGGTGCAGGAGTAGGCCATTTGGCCCTTCGAGCCAGCATCGCCATTCACTGTGATCATCGCTGATCATCCACAATCAGTACCCCGTTCCTGCCTTCTCCCCATATCCCCTGACTCCGCTATCCTTAAGAACCCTATCTAACTCTCTCTTGAAAGCATACAGAGAATTGGCCTCCACTGCCTTCTGAGGCAGAGAATTCCACAGATTCACAACCCTCTGTGTGAAAATGTTCTTCCTCATCTCCGTTCTAAATGGCTTACTCCTTATTCTTAAACTGTGGCCCCTGGTTCTAGACTCCCCCAACATCGGGGACATGATTCCTGATCCCATCCAGCAAACGTTAATGAGGTGTAGGAAGGAACTACAGATGCTGTTTAAATCAAGCATCGACACGGCAAAGAGGCCAAAAGAGAATACCTGTCAAACATTATTGTGTCTAATTGTCACAACCCACGTGTGTTAATAAAACCATTGACTCTGTTCTTAATGCCCCACAGCCTGTCTGTTTGGAAGCATCCTCTGATATGTGCAATGACTTCCTGCACTTTTTCATTGATAAGGTTGTTACCATAAGGGCTCTCATTTCAGCTCCTGCCTCTGACCCCTCTGATTCTGTCCCATGCCTGGTGGTATTTGATAAGTTTGTGCCTGTGACATTGTCGCTTTTAGAGGATGTGGTTAGCCATATTAAGCCATCAGGTTCCCCTTGTGATGCTGTCCCTCCTCATCTTTTTAAAGAGGTTTTCCCCAGTATAGGGCAGTTGGTTCTTGCCATTATTAACAGCAGTCTGTGTTCTGGAGTTGTCCCTGTAAGTTTTAAACATGCAGTAGTGCAACCCCTGCTTAAGAAGCCTGGTCTGGATCAAACTGTATTGGCCAATTTTAGACCCATCTCCAAGTTGCCTTTTATCTCTAAAATCTTGGAGAAAGTTGTTTATGCTCAGTTAAAACTTTTCCTGGACGAGCATAATATTCGGGAGGTTTTCCAGTCTGGGTTTAAAACTATGCATAGCACAGGGTCAGCATTGCTAAGGGTCTTTAATGACATCCTCCTAGCTAATGATTCTGGTGATTATATGATCCTTGTCCTGCTGGACCTATCTGCTGCCTTTGATACAGTGGATCATGATATTTTAGTATCTCGGTTACAGCACCTAGTGGGCATTTGTGGTAGTGCCCTGGAATGGTTCAGATCTTATCTGGCAGACAGAACTATGTGTGTAAGCCTTGCTGGTTCTGAATCCTCCTCCGCTCCTCTGTCATATGGGGTTCCACAGGGTTCAATTTTAGGGCCCCTGCTTTTCTCACTGTACTTACTTCCTCTGGGTTCCATTCTTAGAAAGCATGGCATCTCTTTTCATTGTTATACTGATGATAGTCAGATATATGTGCCGCTGAAGAAGAAAGATGCTTTCTCAGTCAAACCACTTCTGTTATGTCTTGATGACATTAAATCCTGGATGGCCCTAAACTTATAAAATTTTAATGAAAAGAAAACAGAAGTGATAGTGTTTGGTCCCAATGGCTCCCATGAACATCCCCCTGTTGACTTGGGTCCCTTGGCACTATATGTAAAGCCAATAGTTTTAAACTTGGGTTTTAAGATAGACAGTGATTTTAAATTAGATCGTCAAATAGGCGCGGTAGTTAAGTCAAGCTTCTTTCATTTAAGGCAGCTGGCAAAGGTGAAGCCCATTCTTGAGCGACAGCATTTTGAAACAGTAATCCCTGCCTTCATTACGTCTCGGCTGGATTGCTGTAACACACTTTATTTTGGAGTTAGCCAGTCTTCCCTTGCACGTCTCCAGTTGGTTCAGAATGCTGCTGCTCGCCTTTTAACTGGAACACGTAAGAGGGAGCACATAACGCCTATTCTGGCCTCCCTCCACTGGCTGCCTGTGTACTTTAGAGTTCATTTTAAGATTATTTTATTTGTTTTTAAATCTTTAAATGGTCATGCCCCACCTTACCTCTCTGAGCTGCTTCATCCCTACGCTCCTGCTCGGTGCCTCAGGTCAGCTGATCAGCTGCTCCTGGAGGTACCGAGGTCTAAGCGGAAGCTCAGAGGGGATAGAGCCTTCTCTGTTGCTGCTCTGACATTATGGAACACTCTACCTTTGCACATTAGACAGGCCCCTTCACTGTCCATTTTCAAAACTAGTCTTAAAACCCTTTTCTATTCCTTGGCTTTCGCCCCTGCATGAGACTTTGCTCTTGTTTTAGTGTTTCTATTATTGTTTTTTATTGTTTTTACTGTATTTTAATGTTTTTATTGTTTTGTTTTATGTTTATGATTAGTCATGTACAGCACTTTGTTGCAACAGCGGTTGTTTTTAAAGTGCTCTATAAATAAAGTTCAGTTCAGTTCAGTTAATGAGAGTTATTTACAGATCCAGACAAATAAATGGTTTTAAGAGAGAATAAGGAAATGGCAGAGAAATTTAACACATCTCATGTTGTCTATCTTCATAGAAGAATGCACAGGAAACCTCCCAGGACAAAAAAATGGAGAACTAGAGGTTTAGAATGAATGAGGAGCTGAAAGAAAATTCCAATTATAAAATAAGGCAGGTAAAAATGAAAGTATTTGAAATATTAGAGGAAGAAGGTGATAAAGGATATTTATGATTGAGGTAATGTAGCAAAGATTCACCGAGTTGACCTCTGGGATGGTCAATCTGTCGTATGAGGAGAGATGACACAAACTAAAACTATTCTGTGTTGTTAAACACTTTAATTCCTCTTCCCCATTCCCACACTGACCTTTCTGTCCTAGGCCTCCTCCATTTTCAGAGTGAGGCTAAACGCAAATTGGAGGAACAGCATCTCTCATTTTGCTTGGGCAGCTTACAAGCCTGGCTGCTGTCTGGTTAGCATGCAACAAAAGCATTTCACTGTACCTCGGTACATGTGACAAGAAACTAAACTAAGACTAACCCAGGGGTATGAATATTGATTTCTCGAACTTCAACTAACCCCTGCGTCCCTGCCCCCGCCCCGGTTTCTTGTTGTCACCTCGCTACAGCTAACAATGGCCAATTTCCATTTTTCACACATCTCTTTCATTCATTTCCCTTTCCCGTGAGGTGAGATTTGCCTGGGGAGGTAGATGAGGCAGGGACCATCACAATGTTTAAGATGCAATTAGACAGGTACATGGATAGGACAGGTTTATAGGGATAAGGGCCATACACAGGCAGGTGGGACTAGTGTAGATTGGACATGTTGGCCAATGTGGACGTGGTCTGTTTCCACGTTGTATGACTCTGTGACTCTATGTAAACAGAATAAAAGCAGATTAGGTTCTGTGGAGTTAGTGGGGGAGAGTGGGCATGGATGTACTGAACCACACTGAGCACAGCCCCTTAAACCTCAGTCAGCAAAGAGCCAGGAACCTTGAGAATGTTGCTATCTTTGTATTCATTTGTCCCAAGTCCTTTCTCACCCTTGGTACGTGGCCTCTTCTGATTCACTCTCTGACACTGTACAGAGTGGAAACAAAAACCTCTTCAATACAAAGTGCTGGAGTAGCTCAGTGGATCAGGCAGCATCTCGGGCGCCTATGGATAGGTAATGTTTCAGGTCGGGACCCTTCCTAACACAGCCTCCCATTTTTTTCACCACTCACTCTTTTCCACCCATTAACAAATTTCTTACCTTTAATAACACACACGCTCATCTGGTGATCCTTTGGGTGTTCTACTGAATTACTCCATCACTTTGCATTCTACACAAGATTCTGGCATCTGCAGTTCCTTGTGTCTCATCAATGGTTCAATAGTGGGGTTTTTTGTCACATATGCAACCACACAGTGAAATTTAGTTTAGTTTAGTTTGGAGATACAGCACGGAAACAGGCCCTTCAGCCTACTGAGTCCGAGCCAACCAGCGATCCCCGCACATTAACACCATCCTACACACTCTAGGGACAATTTACACTTATATCAAGCCTATGAACCAACAAACCTGTACCTATTTGGAGTGTGGGAGGAAGCCGAAGATCTCGGAGAAAACCCACGCAGGTCACAGGGAGTACGTACAAACTCCTTACGAACAGAACCTGTAGGCGGAATTGAACCGGGGTCACCGATAAAGCCCCTGTCCCACTTAGGAAACCGTACACTCCATTGAGTATAAATGGGGATCCTGTGGATAGGGTGAACTGTTTTAAATATCTGGAAGTCCACATCTCTGAGGATATGACATGGTCATCACACGCCTCAGCACTGGTGAGTAAGGCAAGGCAGCGTCTTTACCACCTCAGGCAATTGAGGAAATTCAGAGTGTCTCCGAGGATCCTACAGTGCTTCTACGCAGCGGCGGTGGAAAGCATCTTGTCCGGGAACATTACCATCTGGTTCGGGAATTGCTCTGCCAAGGACAAGAAGGCTATGCAGAGAGTAGTTCGTTCGGCCAAACGCACTATGGGAACTCCACTCACCCCCCTGCAGGAACTATACCACAGGAGATGCAACTCCAGAGCAAACAAAATCATGAGAGACCTCTTCCACCCCTGCAACGGACTGTTCCAGCCGCTACGGTCAGGCAAACGCCTCCGTTGCCATGCAGTGAGAACGGAGAGGTTGAGAAGGAGTTTCTTCCCAGAGGCAATTCGGACTATTAAACGCCTTTCTCACCAGGGACTAACTATACAGAACGTTTTTCCTTCTAATATTTATTATGTAAAAGAATATGTGTGTTATGATTGTGTTTATAATTTGTTTGGTTGTTTTGTTGTTTGTTTTTTGCACAAAAGTCCGCGAGCATTGCCACTTTCTTTTCACTGCACATCTCGTATGTGTATGTGACAAATAAACTTGACTTGACTTGAATGGAAAACTCTGGTGACCTTGCGCCCCACCCAAGGTTTCCGTGAGGTTCCTGGAGGCTTTGGTCACTCTCCCTAATGGTCGAAAGTGGTTTCCACGTAGTCGAGGCTTCTTCTATGTTCCTGCGATTATTTCAACAAATTCAAAACCGGCCTCGACTAAAAATAGGTTGCCGTTTGGTCGAAGCCAGTGGATTGGGGTTACTATTTACTTACAGGCAGTCGAAGGCCATCTCCTTCGCTGACCGGCCATTTTGATTGGCTCGTTGGGAGTTTTCAGCAAAGTTTTTTGGTTATTAGGACCTAGAAAATCCGCCGGAAGGTAAAATACCCGCTAACTTTATTAAACTTCTTAAAACTGTCGTCACTCCTTCTCTCCCCCCTCCCCACCCCCCTTCTCTCCCCCTCTCCCCTTCTGTTCCCCTTCTCTCTCCCCTTCTCTGTCCTTCTTTCCCCTTTTCTCCCTCCCTCCCGTGCTCTCTAAAGGACTTACCGTGCTCCGTGGCAGCCGTTTACCTTCCTCTTCATCGTGCAGACAGCGCTCCTCTGCTGTCCCTGGCCCCCACCTTCGCGATGTGTGTGTGTGTGTGTGTGTGTGTGTGTGTGTGTGTGTGTGTGTGTGTGTGTGTGTGTGTGTGTGTGTGTGTGTGTGTGTGTGTGTGTGTGTGTGTGTGTGTGTGTGTGTGTGTGTGTGTGTGTGTGTGTGTGTGGTTGGTAGCAAAGATCCTGTAGGATCTTTGGTGAGTAGATGCAGCTCACGCTTCTGCGGAGGCTTTCCAGGCGAGTTACCCAAACCTCTGGCGACTCATGGAAACCTGGGTGGAGCGCAAGGTCAGCAGAGGTTTCCGTTCAGGTTTCCTAAGTGGGACAGGGTCCTAAGGCAGCAACTCTAGCGCTGCACCACCATTCCAGGTAAGGCTTCTCTTACTTTCCCTCCTCCCTTTGTGCCTTTCTCTTCTCACCTGGCCAAGGGAGGGAGGAGGGTGACCTCCACTCTATTTAATGCTGCATCAACCACCTCAGGTACAGACTCAGTGTAAAACATAGCCGTCAGCAGCAGTAGGATCTGTACGGCTAAGATAATTGTCACGCGTACCAGAGCAGGGGGAGAGGATGGCACAGGTTCTACTTCTTTGAAGTCTGAGCTCAATGTTGAGCCTTGTTGCAGGAGACTCAGCTGAAAGGCTTCAGGTCACAACCTTCAACAGTGGCTGCTGGATATGAATTGCAAACATTCAATGGGTTTTCAGACCTGACAGAAACCCAGGTTGCAATATCATGAGATCCAGCACACAAACGGAGGGCCATTCCATTCACACACTGGAGCAAGGGTTCCGATCTGAAACGTCACCCATCCTGTTTTTCCCACAAATGCTGCCTGACCCACTGAGCCACTCCAGCACTTTGTGTGTTTATCTGTGGTCCCACCAATAATGCAGAGAGATCACAATGGCTGATGTCTCAACTTCCACTAAGGCACAAATAGAAGCTATTCAACATCTGCTGGAAGAACACGGTCAGAAGAACGGATCAGGCAGCATCTGGGTGTGGAAATACACAGACATTTCGGATTGGGACTCTCCTTCAGACTGAAGAATGATCCTGACCCAAAAGGTCGTCAGTGCATTCACCTTCACAGATGCTGCTTAATCAACAGATATTCTCCAACCAACACTTTGATTTTTGCTCACGACTCCAGCATCTGTAGTTTAGTTAAGTTTAGAGAAACAGGCCCTTCGGCCCTCCGTGTCCATGCT
The DNA here is from genome assembly GCF_028641065.1 of Leucoraja erinaceus. Classification (NCBI taxonomy): domain Eukaryota; kingdom Metazoa; phylum Chordata; class Chondrichthyes; order Rajiformes; family Rajidae; genus Leucoraja; species Leucoraja erinaceus. The sequence goes on along the minus strand of NC_073402.1, from coordinate 3,895,821 downwards.
GACCAGTGAACTGCATACACTATCTTCCACGCCAGGGACAATTTACAATCTATACATAAGCCAATTATCCTATAAACCTGTACATCTTTGGAGTGTGGGAGGAAATCGGAGCACCCAGGGAAAACCCCCATGTTCACGGGGAGAACGTACAAACTCTAGATAGACATAAAAAGCTGGATCTCTGGAGAGAACGAATGGATCACAAACTCTATACAGACAGCACCTGAAGTTAGGATCGAACCCAGGCCTCTGGCGCTGCAAGGCAGCAACTCTCCTGCTGTGCCACTATGCCGCCCATGCAGTCTCTTGGGTCTTCATCTAGCTTCTGGATGGTGCAGTGAAATGTTTTCATTCAAGTTGAAACTACTGCCATCCCCAAAGGATTACAGAGAATCCAGAGGAGTGGCAGGCAGAAGAAGAAGAACCTGGCTCCTTCTAGAGTACTGGAATACTTGCCAGGTTGTGTAGAGAAAGTAATGAGTAATGTATCAGGGATCCAGACATTCACAAACTGACTACAAAAGCAAGGAAAGTATGTTGAACCTGTACTGGTCAGGCAGTAAATGGAACATTGTGTGCACCACAGTCCCTTTGAGTTTTGTTTATTATAACATTTACCGAGATGCAGTGAAAATCTTTTGTTGCCATGGAGATAGCATGGAAAAGATTTGCTACCAGGGTGCGAGGCGATGAGGGATTTTGGATACGAGGACAGACCAAAGTAACTGATGGTGGCACGGTGGTGCAGCGGTAGAGTTGCTGCCTTTCAGCGCCATAGACCCGGGTTTCATCCTGACCTCGGGTGATGTCTATACGGAGTTCGTACTTATTCCCTATGACTGCGTGGATTTTCCCGGGTGCTCTGCTTTCCTCCCACATTCCAAAGACATGTAAGTTTGTAGGTTAATTGGCTTCTGTAAATTGTAACTAGCGTGTAGGATTGAACTAGCGTGCAGGTAATCGGTGTTCGGCATGGACTCGGTGAGCCGAAGGGCCTGTTTCCACATTGTAATCTCTAAAAACTAAAACCCGGATTGTTTTTTGTGCTTCAAGCAAGGTGAGGAGAAGATACAATGAGGCCCTTATCCTGAAATGTTCATTTTGTTTTTCTTTTCACACTTGCTGCCTTCTGCTGATTGTGGGCCTGGCTGTGAGGACCGAATACTCATTTACTCAGATCAGTTCTGATCTGAAAATCGCTGCCTGTAATGATGTTGGAAACAGAATAAATCAGTGTTTTGAAAGGGGAATTGGACAGACACTTGAAAGATAAATGACCCCTGCCTCTGGGACAAGTGTACAGGAATGTAGTGGATGTGATCACTCTACAAAGGGCTGGAGTTGACGATGGGCCAAAGATCATCTTGTTGCACCATAACAATTCTAAATTTAGGATTGAATGTCTGGAGACGATGATGAGTACATGGAAAACAAGATTGGCAGTCATGGAATTACTGAATTGGCATTAAAGACACACCTATTTCACTCATATCCTTCAGGGAGAAAAATATATTAACATATTGGGCATCATGTTGTTGGAAAGATGCTGTCAAGCTTGAAAGGGCGCAGAGAAGATTTACGAGGATGTTGCCAGGACTCATGGGCCCGTGCTATAGGGAGAGGTTGAGCAGGCTTGGACTTTCTTCCTTAGAGCGCAGGAGGAGGAGGAGTGATTTTATAGAAGTGTACACAATCACGAGAGGAATAGATTGGGTAAGTGCATAGAATATTTTGCTCAGAGTGGGGTAATCGAGAACCAGAGGACATAGGTATAAGGTGAGGGGGGAAAGATTTAATAGGAATAGGATGGGTAACATTTTTACACAAAGGGTGGTGGGTATATGGAATGAGCTGCCAGAGTAGGTCGCTGAGGCAAGTACTATTGTAATGTTTAAGATACATTTAGACAGGTACATGGATAGAATAGGTTTAAAGGGATAAGGGCCCAACGCAGGCAGGTGGGAGTAGACTTTTAGATTTTACTTCAGAGTCACGTGAGTGACTATGTGAAGAAGCCCGCTAGGACGCATGCGTGTCATTACGCTACACGCAATGCGAAACGTCAGACGCGGTGGAAGGACGTTCCCCCGCGGCGGCAATTTGAAAAGCCGCTATTGCAGGTAAGGTTTCTTACTCTGCCGTCTTTTTGCCCACTACAGGGAGAAAGGCAAAAAGCAAACGAGGGCTGCGACGAAGCTGGTCAGGGAGGACCGCGAAACAGCGGACAGCCAGCAAAGCAGCTGTCGGCACTAGATCACCCGCAGTGGGATCAGCTGTGCCCTGTGTAGCCGCCACGCCGGCCAAATCAACGCGGCCGGGCGGCAGGCAAAACACAAGACAAACAGAGTCGTGGACTCGGAGGAGTCCGACTCTGATACACCACGGGAGGCCAGCGATCGAGAGCGCTGGACCCGTATGGAATGGTGTTTGGAGCATCTGCTCCAGCGTGACCGGCTCCGGGATTTGGAGTCAGGCCACTGTGGGCCCTATATCAAACCCACAGTAGTACCTTTCCAAGGGCTGCACAATGTCTCCACCTTATCAGAGGGGAGCACCTCGAGTCAGTTCTGGGCTGACTTGGAAGAGGGGACCGCGGAAGAAAACACCAGTGTGCATGGGGTGCAGGGGAAAGAAAATTTGCTGGATATGGTGGCAAGCTTCATGCAGCCAGACCAAACAGGGGCAAACCTGGAGCCTAAGCTTGCAGCAAGCATTGACTACATGTCACTGAACCAGCTACAGGAACAGGCTGTGCTGGATACAACAGAGACATTTAACACCAGGAAACTGCATTTCCCTGAATGTGCCAATTGTAAACAGCTGCATCTGGAAGCACATCGGGCCACGGGCAGAAGCATCGATGTGAAGCTTCAAAAAGTCCTGAAGTTACTAACTTCAGGAATAACCGCTTTTGCCCGTACGGTGGACACCACGGCCATGTCCCAAGACCAACAGGACGCGCAGGCACTGCTATGCAACACACAGCACGAATTAAATAGCATTAGAAAAAGTGCCATACAGCCAACGCTAAATCCAAAATTCGCGGGGCTGTGTAAGTCTGGAGCCACAAAACCGCCCATTCTCCTGTTCGGAGGCAACTTGTCAAAGCAGGTAAAGGAGCTGGACAAAGAGGCCAGAACTTTGGGGTTAATTAAAGGATCAACCCACCCTGCTAAAACCCACCACAGCCTACGACATCACCCCTACGCACCCACTGGCAGAACTGGTGAAATTTCGAGGGCTCGGCACTCTAAACATGAGTCTTTTAGGCCATGGCCCAGGCCGACCCTCCTGGAAGATGCGGGAAACCCCAATAACACCAGCCACCAACCCGAAGAGCCAACCGCCGGCACAGCAATGGAAGAACTTCAGGAAGAAGTAGTCCTGCCACTGGTAACAATGGAGGTAGGTGGTTACACAAAAAAGCTGGAGAAACTCAGCGGGTGCAGCAGCATCTATGGAGCGAAGGAAATAGGCAACGTTTCGGGCCGAAACCCATCTTCAGACTGATCGGGGGCGGGGGTGGGCGGGGACAAGAAAGGAAAAAGGAGGAGGAGCCCGAAGGCTGGGGGATGGGAGGAGACAGCAGGGGGGTTGAGGAAGGGGAGGAGACAGCAAGGACTAACAAAATTGGGAGAATTCGATGTTCATGCCCCCGGGATGCAGACTCCCCAAACGGAATATGAGGTGCTGTTCCTCCAATTTCCGGTGCTGCTCGCTGTGGCCATGGAGGAGACCCAGGACAGAGAGGTCGGAGACGGAGTGGGAGGGGGAGTTGAAGTGCTGAGCCACCGGGAGGTCAGCTTGGTTATTGCGGACCGAGCGGAGGTGTTCGGCGAAACGATCGCCCAACCTCCGCTTGGTCTCACCGATATAGAACATCGAATTCTCCCAATTTTGTTAGTCCTTGCTGTCTCCTCCCCTTCCTCAACCCCCCTGCTGTCTCCTCCCATCCCCCAGCCTTCGGGCTCCTCCTGCTTTTTCCCTTTCTTGTCCCCACCCACCCCCCCCGCCCCCGATCAGTCTGAAGAAGGGTTTCGGCCCGAAACGTTGCCTATTTCCTTCGCTCCATAGATGCTGCTGCACCCGCTGAGTTTCTCCAGCTTTTTTTGTGTAACCTTCGATTCTCCAGCATCTGCAGTTCCCTCTTAAAAACATGGAGGTAGGTGGGTCTGGTTCCCCAAATAATATGGGAAGCATGGAGGTTGGGGGAAGACTGCATTGGTTTTTAAATGCATGGAGCATGCTAACATCCGATACTTACGTCTTAAGCAGTATCCAGGGATATGCCATAGAATTTGTACACCAAAACAGCCCTCCAGTTCAACACAAACCAAACCGAGAATTTGTGCTCTCTGATAGGTAAAAAACAGAAGCACAAGTTGAACTGGAGCGACTTTACATAAAAGGTGTAATTCAGACAACACAACACGAACCATTAGAATTCGTGTCCAATATATTTACTAAAACCAAAAAAGATCGTGGTTGTCGCATCATCATAGATCTGACAAATTGAATACATTTGTACAATATATTCACTTCAAAATGGAAACCTTTGTTACTGCTAAACAACTAATTTCCAAAGGGTACTTCATGGCTAGCATCGATTTAAAAGATGCATACTATTCAGTACCCATACGAGGTGGCCACAGACGTTACTTAAAATTTAACTGGATGGGACAAGAGTGGCAATATAAAGCGCTGCCAAATGGGCTAACATCAGCCCAGGCTGTTCACAAAAATTTTAAAAACCAGGCCCAGCGTTTCTACGCAAACGTAAACATATGGTTATGGCATATTTGGATGACATACTCATTGTGGGCATAACTTTGGAATTGGCCATACTAACTGTAACAGCCACAAAACAGTTGTTTGGGAAAAACTGGGATTTATCATCCATCCAATTAAATCTAAACTAACACCGTCCACTACTATGGACTGCTTGGGATTCACCATTGATTCAGTTCACAACGGTGACACTACCCAAGGGAAAGGCCAGAGAAATAATAGAGGTTTGTAGCAACCTCATTGACATCACAAATCCATCCATCAGATTGGTAGCTAAAGTAATTGGTAAAATGCTGGCTGCTTTCCCAGCCACACAATTTGGACCTTTACATTACCAAAACTTACAGAGAACTAAAATTCAAGCTCTAAAAATCAATGCAGGTCACTTTGACAGACCTATGAGACTACCAATTCAAGCCAAAACGGAGCTAAAATGGTGGATCGATAATATCTGGCTTTGTTCCAACCCTATCATTGTCAGTAACCCTTCGATGGTACTACAAACGGATGCCAGTGCACTAGGGTGGGGAGCCACCAATACCATCACCAGCTGTGGAGGTAGATGGACAGTGCAGGAGGCATCCTTCTTACTGACACTGGGTATAAATTACTTGGAAATGTTGGGTGCATTTCATGGACTTAAGTCATATTGTACAGAAACACACCACCAGCATGTTAGATTACAAATAGACAATACCACTGTGGTAGCATACATCAACCACATGGGCGGCAACAAATCGATATCATGTGACAATCTCTCTAATTCAATTTGGCAATGGTGCATCCAGAGAAATATTTGGATATCAGCCACTGACCTAACACGGAGGCTAAGTTTAGTGGCAGACACCAGGTCACGCAAATTTAATGAAAACACCAAATGGACGTTAAACAAAACAGTGTTTGCTGAAATCACAGCAAAATACGGGAAACCGGATATCGATCTTGTCGCATTCAGAAGATATCTAACTATGTTTCATGGGAACCAGACCCTGGGGCAACGGCAACAGATGCATTTTCCATGCATTGGGGGAAATGGTTTATTTACACATTCCCTCCCTCCTGCCTCATCAGTCGGGTATGAAGGAAAATACAACAAGACTGGTATTTTGGGAGTACCCGATAGGCCTATTCAACCATGGTTCCCAGTGGTGCAAAACATGGTATTAGAACCATGTATTACAATCCCACACAGACCAGATCTACTACTACATCCCGTGACAGGAGATAGCCATCCAAGCCATAAAGCTGGAACCTGCTAATTTGTAGAGTTTAAAGACATCACTTCTACAACTGGGACTCACGGACCGAACAGCAAACATCATCTCGGCGGCCCAAAGAGAGTCAACCAAGAAGCAATATCTGGTCTACATCAGAAAGTGGGAAACGTACTACTATAAGAACAAACCACCAACAGAAATATCAACATCTCATCTGTTCTGGAATATCTGGCAGGCCTCCACTATGATGAGGGGCTCAGCTACAGTGCCATCAACAGCGCCAGAAGTGCCCTGTCGACATACCTATGGCAAGGGACAGAGCGTTACACGGTAGGGACTCACCCTCTGGTAACCAAGCTCATGAGGGGAATATTTAACACAAACCCCCCAAAAAACCAGGTACTCCCATATATGGGATGTAAGCATTGTCCTGAAAGCACTCAGGAACTGGTCACCAGCATCTACCCTGTCCCTATACAGACTAACGTTTTAAAAACAGTCATGGTAATGGCACTGGTCACGGCACGGAGGGTTCAGTCACTGCACAGACTGGACAACATGACCTCCTCACCTGACGATATTACGTTCCATATTTACGAACTAGTAAAACAGAACAGACAGGGATCAGCAGGCCACAATATCCAATTTAGGTCATACCCTGCAGATGACGGCCTCTGTATAGTTAAACATCTATCACTATACATGGTGAAAACTAAAAACCTAAGAGGCAATGAGAAGGGACTGCTGATCAGCCATAAGAAACCTCACAAAAAAGTGACGGTCCAGACGATCTCGAGATGGCTGAAACAGGTACTGACATAGGCTGAGGTGGATACTAACGTGTTTAAATCTCATTCCACCAGGGCTGCAGCTACATCGGCAGCAGTACGACTGGATGTGCCCATGGACCAAGTCCGCGAAGCAGCAGAATGGTCAGGGGAAAGAACTTTCCAGTTATTTTATAACAAACCAATGAGAGAGACTGGAACATTTGCAGAAAGAATTTTAAATTCTGTAAATTAATTAAAACCCATAAATAGGGTTATATTTGTGTTAATACATTTTATGATTTCAATAACGAATCATGTGCAATTATGTTAACACTATTCCTCCCACAGTCAAGGCAGACGTGTGCATGGACGTTTCTACGGCATGAAATCACAGAGCTTTGAAGTCTTCACCTAGTCACTCACGTGACTCCGGAGTAAAATATTAAGATTAAACGAGAACTTACCAGTTTGAAGTTTGATCTGTATTTTATGAGGAGTTACGATGAGGGATTACGTGCCCTCCGCTCCCACCCAGATCATATATACTTAACTGGTACCTCTTCTCTAATCTTACTATGTTTAGTCATTACAGTTATCTGTGATCTCACACCGCTGCTTTGAAGAATGACACGCATGCGTCCTACGGGCTTCTTCACGTAATCCCTCATAATAACTCCTCATAAAATACAGATCAAACTTCAAACTGGTAAATTCTCGTTTAATCTTACTACTTCACTTTAGACTTTAGAGATATAGCGCAGAAACTGGATCTTCGGCCCACCGAGTCCAAGCCGACCAACCATCACCCTGCACATTAGCACTATCATACACACTAGAGACAATTTATAATTTACAGAAGCCATTTGACCTACAAACCTGCACGTCTTTGGAGTGTGGGTGGAAACCAGAGCACCGAGAAAAAAGCCACGCGCTCACTGAAAGAGTGTACAAACTCTGTACAGACAGCACCCACAGCCAGGATCGAATCCAGGTCTCTGGCACAGTAAAGCGGCAACTCTACCACTGTGCTACCGTAGATGGGCTAGTGTAGATGGGGCTTGTTGGTCAGAGTGGGCAAGTTAAGCCAAAGAACCAGTTTCCACATGTATGATTATGACCCACTCACTGCTTCAAACAGCACAGCGGCACAGCTGGGAGAACCTTTGATTCACATCACCAGATATTTGGGCTAAATCCTGACCTGGGGTGCTGTCTATGTGGAGTTTCCATCTTCCCCCCTGAGACCAGGTGGGTTTCCTCCGAGTGCTTCGGTTTCATCCCACGTCCCGAAGATGTATGGGTCTGCAAGATTTAGCCCAAATCTCTGGTGATGTGAATCAAAGGTTCTCCCAGCTGTTAATTGCCCCAAGTGCACAGGGAATGGATGGGAAAGCAGAATAACATAGAACTAAGTTCAGTATTGATGTGGATAGAGAACTAGCTGGCTGACAGGTAGCAAAGAGTAGGAGTAAAGGAGTAGAAGTAAACGGGTCCTTCTCACAATGGCAGGCAGTGACTAGTGGGGTACCGCAAGGCTCAGTGCTGGGACCCCAGCTATTTACAATATATATTAATGATATGGACGAGGGAATTGAATGCAACATCTCCAAATTTGCAGATGACACGAAGCTGGGGGGCAGCGTTGGCTGTGAGGCGGATGCTAGGAGGCTACACGGTGACTTGGATAGGCTGGGTGAGTGCATGGCAGATGCAGTATAATGTGGATTTTGGTGGCAAAAACAGGAAAGTAGACTATTATCTGAATGGTGGCCGATTAGTAAAAGGGGAGATGCAACGAGACCTGGGTGTAATGGTACACCAGTCATTGAAAGTAGGCATGCAGTTGCAGCAGGCAGTGAAGAAATCGAATGGTATGTTAGCGTTCATAGCAAAATGATTTGAGTATAGAAGGAGGGAGGTTCTACTGCAGTTGTACAGGGTCTTGGTGAGACCACACCTGGAGTATTGCGTACAGTTTTGGTCTCCAAATCTGAGGAAGGACATTATTGCCATAGAGGGAGTGCAGAGAAGGTTCACCAGACTGATTCCTGGGATGTCAGGACTTTCATATGAAGAAAGACTGGATAGACTTGGCTTGTACTCGCTAGAAGTTAGGAGATTGAGGGGGGAGCTTATAGAAACTTATAAAATTCTTAAGGGGTTGGACAGGCTAGATGCAGGACGATTGTTCCCGATGTTGGGGAAGTCCAGGACAAGGGGTCACAGCTTAAGGATAGAGGGGAAATCCTTTTGGACCGAGATGAGAAAAACCTTTTTCACACAGAGAGTGGTGAATCTCTGCAACTCTCTGCCCCAGAAGATAGTTGAGGCCAGTTCATTGGCTATATTTAAGAGGGAGTTAGATGTGGCCCTTGTGGCTAAATGTATCAGGGGGTATGGAGAGAAGGCAGGTACGGGATACTGAGTTGGATGATCAGCCATGATCATATTGAATGGTGGTGCAGGCTCGAAGGGCCGAATGGCCTACTCCTGCACCTATTTTTTATGTTTCTATGTTTCTTCAGACCTGACCCGAAACATCACTTACCCTTTTCCTCCAGAGATGTTGCCTGACTCCAGCACTTTCTGTCTAACTTTGGTATAAACCAGCATCCGCAGTTTAGTTTAATTTAGTTTAGAGACACAGAGCGGAAACAGGCCCCTCGGCTCAACAAGTCCACGCTGACCAGTGATCCCTGTACACCAGCACTATCCCACACGCCAGGGATGATTTACAATTTTTACCAAAGCCAATTAACCTAAGAACCTGTACGTCTTTGGAGAGCGGGAGTAAACTGGAGCACCCAGAGAAAACCCACGCGGTCATGGGGAGAACGTACAAACTCCATACAGACAGCACCCGTAGTCAGAAATGAACCCGGATCTCTGGCTCTGTGAGACAACAACTCTACCGCTGTGCCACCATGTCGATCTTGGTTTCTACTTTTTCTGTTCATTGTTCTCTGCAGCCTCCATTCCTTGCAGTCCTGGCTCGAAGCAACAATTTAGTTGCCATAACAGTCATTTCCATCATTCATGCACAAAGCAATACGTGTTGAACTTAATCCCCGGTTACATTTCCTGAATTTAAAGTGCTCAAGCAGGATGGAGACAAAGTGGCAACAAAGGTAGGTTCTGCATCGATAATGCTTACTGTATAATTAATTAACACCCACTGTTGCTGAGCAGCTCATGAACCTTTAAAACACATGTCAGGCAAGACACCTCTCCCTGGTGAATTACTTTAACTAACAAGACCAGCCATGCCGTTTGAAAATGGTGAATACATCATTTATGTCGGAACAATCTATTTTATACTACTTTACTTGTGTTTTTAAAAAATGAACAATAAAGTCCCCAATGTATTTACACTGAAATACTCTTTCATTCTGTGATCCAGAGGGATTATTTACTGCGGTTTTAAATCATGATAATCTTTTTCTTCTGAAGGGAAACAGCAGCTCCTGAATTTTCAATGATAAATACTATCCAAAGATAACTCAGATAATTCAAAAACCAGATTGTACATGATAGTAATGACCATTTGTATCAAATCCCCTTGTATCTAAGCTTGACATCTGCACACATTTTAATTCCTAGTCTTAAGAAAGGCTTTTCATTCAAATATGCTCAAGCATTATGCTAAAATTGAACAATGTTATGTCAGGCTTTGAGTAAATGAGATGTCTTAATTCATATGTGCTGGAAGGAACTGGTTTACACCAGAGATGGACACAAGATGCTGCAGTATCTCAGCAGGTCAGGCAACATCTCTGGAGAAAAAGGATGGGTGATGTTTCGGGTCGGGACCCTTCGTCCGACTGAAAGTGGCGGTGATGGGACTGGAGGTTGGAAAATGTCAGAACAAATCAGAGTTCGCAACAGAACTTCAATCATATTTTTCATAATTTCATGATTTATAATTCATATTTTGTCTGTGGGTTCTCAAACTTGTGAGTGTTTATTCCTGATTTCACAGGTACTCATATCCATTTGCCATTAATTGTACACTGTATCATGCATCCTCTTTAATCTTTCTAGTAACTACATACCTCTTCTCACCGATCATTTCCCTAGATCTTGGATCATCTATCGGGATGACCCTTTTACCCAAAGATCCTATAGCATCTTTGCTTTTACCTGCACAAGCCTTTAAATGTATCTACCCCTGAAATGTCATGCAGAACCCAACCAATCGTTGTTTCAACTGCATCTACAGTTTCAATCCAGCTTTATCCAGCACTCAGTTCACCTTGGCCCACGTGATCTCCCAGTTTGCAAACATTTTTCTCCCGTTTCCATTCCCCCCCTGATCCTTCTGTCCTCAGCCTCATCCATTGTCAGAGAGAGACCACAGGCAACTTGGAGGAATAACACCTCATACTCTGCTTGGGCAGCTTACAACACCGCCGTATGAACATTGATTTCTCTAATTTCAAGTAACTCCAGCATTCTGCCATTCCCTCAAACCATTCCTGGCAGTTCCACTGTTCGCATCCATATACTCCTTTGTTATCACCTCTTCCACAGCTAACAATGGACCATTGTGGGCTCCACCTTTCCTTGGTCATCTGTGCCGACTATGTTTTCTTCAGGTCATGTTCATACCTCTAGTTTCCTTCTCCCTCGACTCTCAGTCTGATGAAGGGTTTTGACCCAAAATGTTACCAGGGGTAAACCAGCATCTGCAGTTCCTTCCTACACATATATTTAAAAATGATTTTTAACTTGCATCATATTTGCTTTCATAAGACATAGACCACACATCTACTTTTATTGTAAGTTGATTTAATTTCCCACATGGGTACCACAGTGGAACTATAGTCTCACTACCTTGTTGTAAATTAACCCTCATGTGGAAGGAGCGGATGAGAAAGCGTGATAACATAGAACACTGTGATACTGTGATAGAGTTGCTGCTCACAGTGCCAGAGACACGGGTTCGATCCTACAAGTACTACAAGTGCTGTCTTTACGGAGTATGTACGTTCTTATTGTCACCACTTGTGTTTTCTCCCGGTGCTCTGGTTTCCTTCCACACGCCAAAGACATACAGGTTTGTAGGTTAACTGGCTTTGGTAAAAAAAATTGTAAATAGTCCCTAGTGTGTAGAATAGTGCACGGGTGATCGCTGGTCAGAGGGCCTGTTTTTGCACCATATCTCTAAAGTCTTAAGTCTAATGTGGACAGGTGATCAATGGCTGATGTGGACCTGATAAACCAAAGGTCCTGTTTCCATGCTGTAGCTCCAAATTACAGTGCTCGTAAACTAGGCTCATTCCTGACTACCGGATTTGTTTGTGCACAGTTTTCCTCTGGCAGGTTAGACCAACAGTAGGATGTGGAATGCCACATGGATCTGGCACATAGTGCAGCATGGTGGTGCAGCGGTAGAGTTGCTACCTTCCAGTGCTTGCAGCGCCAGAGAGCCGGGTTCGAATCCGACTACAGGTACTGTCTGCACAGAGTTTGCACGTTCTCCCCGTAACCACGTTGGTTTTCTCCAAGATCTTCAGTTTCCTCCCACACTCCAAAGACGTACGGGTTTGTAGGTTAATTGGCTTGGTATACGTGTAAATTGTCCCTAGTGTGCTTAGTGTTTAAGTGCTCGGATTGCTGGTCAATGTAGACTCGGTGGGCCGATGGGCCTGTTTCTGCGTTGTATCTCTAAACTAAACTAAGATCCGCTATCTCACTCACTCACTAAGCGTCCACAGCCTCCTACATTGTTTCCTTGGAGGCTAACACAAGCTTGAGTAACAACATCTCATTTTCACTCTGGGCATGCCACATCCTTGTGAGCTCAATGGCAATTTGTCCATCTTTAGTAACTTGCTCTTTCTTTCTCTTTGTGTCGGAACTGGCCAGTTTTACCAGTCACCAATTAGTGATGTTGCTTCAGTTTTACTCTCTCCATTTACACAGCTAGACCTGCTCGGCAAATCCCAAAGCTTTCTACTAGTAACGCATATGGCTACCATGGAGACACAGTGATTCCAATTTGCCACATTTTAACACATTTGGTCTCACTCTATGCAATATATTCTCTGTGTTCTACCCACCTTTCCCTCAGCTTCTCAGCTATCTGGAAACTTGTTTATCTGTTGATTACCTAGATCTGATGAATGGTGCCAGACACCTGAAACATTAACTTGCTTTCTCTTACCACAGATGCTGCTTGACCAGTTACTCAGAGATGTGGGCAAATTCTGAGTGTCATGAAGTACAGATATTTGAGGATGTAGTCAAAACTTTTAAGAGACTTGCATGGCACAGTGACATAGCGGCATTGATGCCTTACAGCACCAGAGACCCGGGTTCCATCCTAACTATGGGTGCTGTCTCCAAGTAATTTGTACGTTCTCTCTGTGACCGTGTGGGTTTTCTCCGACTGCTCCGGTTTCCTCCCACACTCAACAGATGTTCAGGTTTGTAGGTTAATCGGCTTTGGTAAAAAAAATAGTATATTGTCCCTAGTGTGTAGGATGGTGCTAGTGTATGGCGTGATTGTTGGTCAGTGTGGGCTCAGTGGGCTGAAGGGCCTTCATCTGTTTGTAATCTTGAATACATCTAGAACTAAAAGCTGCAATTCTGTAATGTTAGCAATTCATAACAGCAACAAACATGGCAATTACAAACCAGAAAAAACAGTTGATTCAAAGAAGTGATCGGGCTAAAGCCAAGGGTAAAAACGTGTGATTGTATGACTTTTTACATCAGGAATGGCATGATGGCTCAGAGCGGCATCTTATGCGTGAGAGAGTTTAGAAATAAAACAGTCCCTGCTCTGTCCTAACATTGAACTGTTTTGCTTTTCACAGATGCAGCCTGACCAGTTGAGTTTCTCCAGTATTTTTGGCTTCTAAAGGGCCTGTCCCACTTGGGCGTCGTTTGCGCATCACATAGTGGCGCGCAAAGATTTTGTGAATCCCAAAATCCTGGGGTGCCGCGCACGACCGCGCATCACTGCACCACCACACCTCACCACGCGCCATGCGTGCGTAATGCACGCCATGTGCACATCACATGCGTGTTAAGATGCGTGCATCGTGCATCACAACAGGCCCTTAATGCTTTGCAATAGCTCCTGGTTATACTTATCTTCAGCTTGTAATTCTACTTGGACAGTTTACAACCCAATTGAATGAACAATGAATGGTCCAATATTAGATACAGTGGGGAAAGTAGCATTGGACATCAAATTCGAATCAGGTGCAGAACGAGAAATGAAGAAAGAATGCCTTAAAAGATTGGTGACTAGGAATTAACAGCCTTTTTTGAACGTGGATATCAGTCATCACAAAACTCTAACCTGGGTTAGATTGAGTCAGTGATAATTTCTGTGTGGAACTGCCAATTAGGAAATTGCCCAGTCAATTTATTTTTGAGCACCTGACCTTTCTCCAGTATCAGATGCGCACCATATGATGTTACTACTTGTTCAAGGCACATTTCATCTCTTTGCAGAATAAATTGGTGTATGCATCTATGAAGAAAAAGATACAAAGAGCTAGAGTAACTCAGCGGGTCAGGCAGTATCTGCATCTGCATCACCAGCATCCAACAATCTCCTGTACCTGCACGTGATCCAAATCTCAGCATTCTCTACATATCCGCGTGCCTATCTGAAAGCCTCATAAATACCAGCATCCTATCGACATTCACTATCACCCCTGGCACCACGTCCCAGGAACCCACCACTCTCTGTGTAAACAACTTCATATGTTCATAAGAAACAAGAGCAGAATTAGGCCATTCGGCCCATCAAGCCTACTCCGCCATTCAATCATGGCTGATCAATCTCTCCCTCTCAACTCCATTCTCCTGCCGTCTCCCCGTAACCATTGACAACCTTCCTAATCAAGAAACACCCTTACTAGTCAAGAATCAATGACTTGGCCTGCACATATTCTTGAAGCTTTCTTTATTTTCTGCTTTGTGTTTACTTGTGGACTAAATTCTTCAACTCTTGTTCTTAATGTTTTGTGTGTTACTTTTTTCATGCTTTTCAATAAAATCACCAGAAACCTGCTCTAATTGTGTTTCCAGTTTGTGGTATGAGTGCCTATGGCTTTGATTAAATCAAGAAAACGTTGGTCTGCATGAAGCCGAGATGGAACACAAGGCAACACAATATGCAGTCCATAAAATGAAACAGGTGCCAGCACTTGAGGGCCTCTGCAAGAGAATCAGGTTGGGCAGGCGAAGATTTTATTCATTGGAGCGTAGATGAGGAGTGAACTTATAGAGGTGTATAAGGTCATGAGAGGAATAGATAGGGTACATGGAGTGGGAGTCAAGAACCAGAGGACATAGGTTTAAGGTGAAGGGGAAAGATTTAATATGAACCTGAGGTGCAACTTTTTCACACAGTGGGTGATGGGTATGTGGAATGAGTAGGCAGAGGAGGTAGTTGAGGCAGGTACTATAACAATATATAAAAGACATATAGATAGGTACGTGGATAGGAAACGTTTAGAGGGATATGGGCCAAACGCTTGCAGGTGGGACGAGTGTAAATGGGGCATATGTTAGCATGGGCAGGTTGGGTCGAAGAGCCTGCATTTATGCTCTATGACTATGGCTTTTTGAAGCAGGTATCACAATACACTTTGTCAGCTCAAATGCAATTTTATATCAAAGTCACGTGAGTGACTACTTGAAGAGCCTGCCAGCCCACATGTGCGTCTATACGTCGACGCATGGTGCAAGGTTTGGCTGGGGGGAAAGTTGGTCTCCCCAGTAGCGAATTTAAAAACCATACAGGTGAGTACAAATGTCCACAGGGAGTATTTGGTGTGAACTAATTCCAACGTTTACCTAGGTTTTCTATCATGGAAATGCCTAGGGCGAAAGCAAAACGGGCTGCTGTGAAACCGGCAGCAGAGGACCGCAGCAGTACGAAAAGCGACGGCCATCCATTTCCGCTTCATAGTCGCTGGCAGCGCTGGGGAAAAGCCAAAGCCAAGTCTGTAAGACATGTCCTGTTGGACGATTCGGGACAAGAGGAGTCTGTCCCCACATCTATGGCAGTTAGATGTTGCCCTTGTGGCTAAGGGATCAGAGGGTATGGAGAGAAGGCAGGTACGGGATACTGAGTTGGATGATCAGCCATGATCATATTGAATGGTGGTGCAGGCTCGAAGGGCCGAATGGCCTACTCCTGCACCTAATTTCTATGAAAAAAAAAAAATGAGATTGGCTGTTTGTTTCAATTGGAACATCTGATGGTGGCACAAAATATGCTCTGTGCTATGGAGGCATGCTCAGGCAGTCATATGCCTGTGGCAACACCTGGTTCAGGGTTGCAATATTCCTCCCACTCGGATGAGGGGAGTGTCGGAGATCAGTATGGAGCTGACTCCGAATATGAGGATGTGCCTGAATCCCATGCTTTAATGCATGATGTGCGAGAGTCGCATAAGGAAGAGCTGCCTGCTCTTGCCTCTAAATTTGCTGTTCCCTCGGGGACGGGCAAACCACTACAAGAGGAGTTGGCCAGCAGCATCAGCTATCTAACATCACACCAGCTGAAGGAAGATGTGCTGCAAACGGCTGGAAGATATCCCAGTCCGGGAAATTGCAAAACCTTAGATGTTCCCATAGTCAATGGTACCATTTGGGAAAACATCGGGAGCGGAACAAGGTCCAAAGAGATAAAATTACAGCAGACCCTGAGTCTATTGTCAGCAGGTACTATGGCCTTTGCTAGGTCAGTGGATGAGGTTCAGCTGTCGGAAGCACAGCAGGATATGATGGCAATGTTGTGCAATGCTTATTTCGAGATTAACTGCTTCCGTAAAGAAGGCATTAAGCCAGAATTAAACCCCAAATTTGCACATTTATGCAGGGCCAGCAATGTTCAGCCTCCTACATTCCTCTTTGGAGAAGATTTGGGTAAGCAAGTCAAGGACTTGCAAGAGGAATTAAAGGCTGCTGGCATGGTCAAGGCATCCTATGTGGGTAAGACTCCTCTATTCTGGCGATATCACCCCTATGTCACAACCAGCAGGAATCAGTTCTCTGAAGCTAGTTGGGAATTTCAGATCTGCTCAATTTCGACGCAGTCACAGGTTTTTTTTAGGCCAAGGCACATCTCGTCCGTCTTGGAAGATGCAGCAGCCTCAGTTCCTAGCGGGTCAAGCTTTCAGGGTGAAGGGAAGGAGACCGAACAGAAATTAAGGTCTGCTGGCCCTGGTGTTAAACCGCCTATGACCTTTGAGGTAGGTGGATGTGCATCCATCAGTCACATGGGGTGTGCAGAGAAATTACAAGTCGGTGGCAGGTTAAGCCTATTTTTGCACGAATGGTGACAGATAACCTCTGACCCGTTTATACTGCATAGTATAATGGGTTACAAAATTGAGTTCTTGGCTAACTCATTTTCACCGAGACAAGATATGCCGAGTCGGGCGTATATTCGTTCCGAAAAGGAAACCTTGCATATTCAAGCAGAAATAGACTTTAAAGCTCTGTGGTTTCATGCAGTGAACCAGTCTCGATGTAGACACACTGCCTCAATTGACCAAACATGGTTGAAAGAAACATACTTCATTAAAACATGATGTTAATTCGCAAACATGTCCATGCTTTAATGGAAACAGTCCCTTTACATCAGGGATAACCACTTGATTCAATCAACGCAACTTAAAATTCTACCAGCAAATAAACCGGGCCTGTTAATTGGTTTATTGTAAAATGTCTGAAAGGTTCGCTCATCGGCCCATCCTGCTGTCACAAGAATGTGATCCAGCGGAACTTCCATATTACTCGCTGCCGAAGTAGCTGCAGCCCTGGTAGAGTGAGATTTGAAAATACCAGTATCCACTCCCGCATCTGCTAATACGCATCTTAACCACCGTGATATTCTTTGTTTTGCATACCCAAGGTATGCATAGAGTCGCCACGAAATGGGCGCTGACAGAAAGTACCCCCATACCCCTCCTTTGTTTTCCCCCCCTCCCCCCCCAGGTTTGCATAATGGTTCCCCCAACCGGGCTATCAGTGGTTTGTTTATTGGATCTGCATGCACAATTGATTTTCACTTTTTAAGTTGCTCAGGATTCTGCAGGAAATCATAAGTAGGATAGATCTCCTCCTGCCAGGCACGGTGACGCAGCGGTAAAGTTGCTGCCTTACCGTGCTTGCAGCGCCGAAGACCCAGGTTCGATCCCGACTATGGGTGCTGTCTGTATGGAGTTTGTACGTTCTCCCCATGACCGCGTGGGTTTTCTCCGAGATCGTCAGTTTCCTCCCACACTCCAAAGCCCTGTCTCACTTAGGCGATTTCTTAGGTGACTGCTGGCGACTGGGCTGTCGGCACACGGTTGCCGGGTTGTATGGTCGTGAGTCGTCTCCTCAGTCGCCCAAAGAATTGTAGAGTCATTCTGGTCACCGCTGGATATTGGAATGTTCAAAACTTTTCGGCGACAGTCAGCGACCATGGGCTTGCTGTAGCTTGTCTTCTCCTGACATAGGTTGTCGTAGGTTGTTGCCAGGATGGCATAGGTTGTCACCAGGTGACGTAGGTTGTCGCCGGTGCTGACTTTGGTCAATTCCATTATCGTTGTCACCGGCAGTCGCCTAAAAAATCGCCCAGTGGGACAGGCTCTTTACAGGTTTGCAGATTAATTGGCTTGGGTTTGTATACTTTGTATAAGTGTAAAGTGTCCCTAGTGTGTGTAGGCTTGTGTTAATGTGCGGGGATTGCTGGTCGGTGCGGGCTCAGTGACCCTGTAAGGCCTGTTTCTGCACTGTATCTCTAGACTAAACTAAAAAGCTGACAGTACTAGCCTGAGAGCAAACAGGCAGGATTCACTCTCTATTTCTGCACTTAATGTGACACCTCCGCTTTCTAATAGCCGGCAATTACCACATTTAGGTGGATACTTATAACTTGCCTGCAAGTCTCTAATGGCAGATTACTCACAAGCCTGCAATGCACCAGGTCACATGATAACCCCAAGTCTCCAACGATTAATAAGCGAACAATATTGGTGCTGACATGCAGCAAGAATTCACAATCATCAAAACAACCAAGGTAACAGGAACATCAAAATGAAGGAACATAGCACAGAGAACAGAACAGCACAAGAACAGGCCCTTCAGCCCACAATGTCCATCTCAAACATGCTGCTGACACCAACTCTTATCTACCTGCATATAACCAATAATCCTCCCTTCCCTGCATACCCATGTGCCTATCTAAAAGTCTTTTAAATTCCACTATGCCTCTATCTATTGAGGGAAATGCACAATAATTTGAATTGGGACAGTCTGAAAGATTGGAGATATATTACTGTAACAGGCCCTTCAGGCCACCGAGCCTGCAACAACCAGTGATAACCCCATACACTAGTGCTATCATACACACTTTAAAATGTAACCAAAGCCATGTAGTCGACAAACCTGTATGTCTTTGGAGTATAGGAGGAAACCGCAGCATACAGAAAAATCCCACGTGGTCACGGGGAGAACATACAAACCCCGTACAGACAGCACCCATAGTCTGGATCAACTTCAGGTCTCTGGTGCTGTAAAGCAACATCTCTACCGCTGTGCCACTGGCACTACTGTCTATTTCCATCCACAAATGCTGCCTGACCCATTGAGCTCCTCCAACAATTTGCTTCCGCCCCAAGTAGTACAACCTATTTTATAATTATAATAATAATAATAATAATAATAATAATAATAACTATTTATAAAGCACTTTAAACAACCTATGCCAATTTAAGAGAAGATAGACACAAAAAGCCACCATCTCTGTAAAAAGGGGAATAGGTGATGTTTTGGGTCGAAACCCTTCTTCAGACTGAAGGGCCTGTCCCACTTGTGCATCATTTGCACATCAACTAGATGGCGCGCAAAGATTTTGTACATCCCAAAATCCTGGGGCTCCTCGCATGACCGCACGTCACTGCCTACGCCACCAAGCACCATGCGCGCATAATGCGCACCATGCGTGCATCACGTATGCGGCATGATGCGCACATCGTGCGTTGTGACGCATAAATGATGTAGCGTAAATTGTTGCAAATTACGCCCGTGGAACAGGCCCTTGAAAGTGGGGGGTGGGGGTGGGACGGAGAGAAAGGGGATGCATGGGTTACTTGAAGTTAGAGAAATCAATATTCAACCTATTATAAGAGTTGGGTGAAGGAAAGTCTGGAAGATCTATTTGCAGGAGGCTCCATCCGTCCACTCTAACCCAGTCTAACGAAGATAATGTGTGTAAGTATCTGATATTTAGCAACACACACCACATGTTCTAGGCAATCTGAAGATGGGTCTTGACCCAAAATGTCACTAGACATCTCATCCCCATATGCTGCCTGACCTGTTGTGCTCCTCCAGCACTTTGTGTGTTGGTTTTAGCCACTCACGTAGCCACAGCTGCTTCGGTAATGGGGAGAAGGGAAAGATCCTCCATTACTTTTGCGACTATTTTCTCATGTGTCTTCAAGAGATTCTCTTACATCAAAGCCAAGTTCTAAATTCAAAACCAAAAATAAAACGTGCTGATGTTGGAAATTGCAAGTAAAAGCAGAAAATACTGGAATCACTGGAAGGTCAGTCATCACTTGTAAACAGGTCACCATGGAAAAATCAATATTTCTTTTACTCGTAGGTTTAGTCGAAGTAGGTCGTAATAGGCCGGCATGTTATTCGTAGGTAATCGAGGGTAGTCAAAGGCAGTCGGAGATAGTCTTCAACATAGTCGAAGGGAGGTTGAAGGAGATCGAAGGAGGTCGTCTTCACTCTCCACTGTTTAGTGTCCAATTTTCTCAAAGCTGGTCTTCTACTTATTCGAAGGTGGTCTTCAACATGACACTTTTTCAAGTTGGCCTAAACTCTTCTAAACTCGACAATAAGGTTGCCCACAGTGGGACAGCCCCTTAAGAGTCCCGGGGGGGGGGGGGGGGGTGTGGTGAGAGCGGGTGGCTCGCTGGTGTGAGAGGGGGAGGTCCGTGGGTGAGAGTGGGCCTGAGAGTGGGGGGTGGGTGAGAGTGGGTGAGAGTGGGGGGTGGGTGAGAGTGGGGGAGGTGGATGAGAGTGGCCGGGGGATAACTTCTACCGCGGGGGGTGAGAGTGGGTGAGAGTGGGGGGTGGGTGAGAGTACGGTGGAGTGGCTGCGGGGGGGTCTTTGAGAGTGGGGGGGGTGGTTGATAGTGAGCCGGGGTCTCCGGTGAGGAGAGTCCTGGACTGGAGAGTGGGGGGGGTGGGTGAGAGTGGGGGGGGTGTGTTGATAGTGATGAATGCTGGTGGATGTGAGAGTGGTTGTGTCCTGGGGGGTGGGGGTGAGAGTGCTTTGGAGAGTGGGGGGTGGGGTGAGAGTGGGGTCAATGAAAATTGACTTGGTAGTGAGGGGGTGGGTGGGTAGTCGAAGGGGGGGGAAGGTGGGTGGGGTCTAGTCCTGTGAGAGTGTGGGGGGGGGGGGGTGAGAGTGGGGGGGGGGTGAGAGTGGGTGAGAGAAGGGGGGGGGGGGGGAGAGTGGGGGGGTGGGGGAGAGTAAGGGTGGGACAGTAAGGGTGGGGGGGGGGGGGTGGGGTGAGAGGGGGTGGGTGTGTGAGAGTGGGGGTGTGGGTGGGGGTGGGTTAGAGAGTGGGGGGGTGGGTGGTGGGGGGGGGGAGTGGGGGGGGGGTGGGTGAGAGTGGGGGGGTGTGTGGTGTGTGGGTGGGGGGGGGGGTGGGTGGGAGTGGGGAGGGGGTGGGTGAGAGTGGGGGGGTGGGTGAGAGTGGGGGGGGGGGGGGTGGGAGAGGGGGGGGGGGTGAGGAGGGGTGAGAGTGGGGGGGTGTGGGTGAGAGTGGGGGGGGTGGGGTGGGGGGGGGGTGGGTGGGGGTGGGAGGGGGTGGGTGTGTGTGTGTGGGGGTGTGTGGGGGGGTGGGTGGGTGTGTGGGTGTGTGTGGGTGTGGGTGAGTGTGGGGGGGTGGGTGAGAGTGGGGGGGGTGGATGATTGTGGGGGGGGGGGGAGTGGGGGGTGGGGTGGGTGAGAGAGTGGGGGGGAGAGTGGGAGTGGGGGGGGGGGGGGGGTGGGGGGGGGGGGGGGGGGGGGGGGAGGGGGGGGGGGGGGGGGAGGGTGGGTGGGGTGGGGAGAGTGGGGGGGGGGGAGAGAGTGGGGGGGGGGGGGGGAGAGTGGGGGGGGGAGGGGGGGGGGGGAGAGTGGGTGTGGGTGGGGGTGGGGAGGTGGGGGGGGGGGTGGGTGGGAGAGTGGGGGGGTGGGAGAGGGGGGGGTGGGAGAGAGTGGGGGGGGGGTGAGAGGGGGGGGGTGGGTGGTGAGTGTGGGGGGGGGTGAGAGTGGGGGGTGGGTGGGTGGGGGGGGGTGAGAGTGGGGGGGTGGGTGAGAGTGGTGGGGGTGGGGGGAGAGTGGGGGGGGGTGGGTGTGTGGGGGGGGGGGTAGTGGGTGGGGGGGTGAGGTGAGTGGGGAGGGTGGGTGAGAGTGGGGGGGGGTGGGTGGGATTGTGGGGGGGTGATAGGTGGGGGGTGGGTGAGAGTGGGGGGTGGGTGAGAGTGGGGGGGGGGTGGGTGATTGTGGGGGAGAGGTGATAGTTGGGGGGTGGGTGTGGGAGAGTGGGGGGTGGGTGAGAGTGAGTGGGGGGGGTGGGTGAGAGTGGGGGGCTGTTGGATATCTGTCACCCACGTGAATACAGATTATCTGATTTAATTAGACATGTGCATGAATACATGGATAGGACAGGTTTGGAGGGGTATGGACCAAATGCACGCAGGTGGGACTAGTGTAGATGGGACATGTTGGCCAGTGTGGGCAAGTTGGGCTAAAGGGCCTGTTTCCACGCTGTATCAGTCTTTGACTCTATGACACAAACAAAGCATTTCACTACATCTCTGTGGCACGTGACAAGAATAAACCAATACCAAATGCTTTTGCCCCACAGCACCAACTCCCCCAACCATCATTTTCAATCATTTTCTTCCCGCTGACCCCTAAGACCCTGATGGCCCAGCTTTCTGGCAGTGTGTCCCTGGACCCAACGTTCGATCATTTCCAATCATCATCGGCAACTCTGCTGGGTCTTTTCCCCAATTCCTAACCGTAGCTACAACCCCACGACCCTTACCCAGTAACCTAATCTCATCCCATTCTTTGATCTCCCCATCTGCACCCTGGCAGTGATCTCGCTTGCAGAGCTACATTCATCCTCTGGAGGAAGAAACTGCAGATGCTGGTTTGCACCGAAGATAGACAAAAAAGCTGAAGTAACTCAACGGGTCAGCAGCATCTCTGGAGAAACAAAAAGAGAAACTTCTTCAGTCTGAGGAAGGATATCGACCCGAAACGCCACCTATTCCTTTTCTGCAGAGATGCTGCCTGACCCAATGAGTTACTCTAGCTCTTGGTGTCTGCATTCAACCTCTGTTAGTCTAGGATCATTCTGCTCAATAACCTCTCCTTCAACCAGCCTTTGACCTTGCTCACCAACTCAACACCAGAACCTGATCCTTAGCTCTTCCTTGCTTGCCCGACCACAGCGTCTTCACCCCGTGGATAGACTGGAGCACTAGAGCTGAAATTGTTATACATTGATGCAAAGATGATAATTTCCCAGCAATTTTCTGAACTCTTGTACACAAGGACAATGCTGCTGAAGATCGGTACTACATCTGCCGTTGAATTGCAAAGTCCAGATGCAAGTACAATAGCGTCTGACATTTTATCATTCCAAGCACGAGGACATTGTTCTCACGAACCAGCCGACAACAAACATATCAGTGTCGGGCAAGTTCAATCGAGCGACATTTTACATTAAATAACTCCTGTAGTAGAAAAGATAAGCAACTCAATATTTACACAAAGAAGACTCGAAGCGCTGGAGTAACTCAACTGCACAGGCAGCATCTGTGTAAAACATCGATACGCAATGTTTTGGGTCAAGACCCTTCTTCAGACTGATTGTAGCAGAGAGGAGAAGGCTGTAATAGAGGTGGGGCCAGGACAATGCCTGGCAAGTGATAGGTGGATATAGGGGGGGGGGGGGGGGGGGGGGGGGGGGGGAGGTTGGCAGATGTGTGGACAAAGGCAGGAAATGGGAAGAAGCCAAAAGGCTATGAGAAGAGGGGGGAAGAGGAATGAAATGTGAAGTCAGAGGAAGGGATATAGGAAGGACGTGGGAAAGGGGAAGGGGTTGTTGTTGGTTAGTTACCTAAAATTTCAGAATTCAATGTTCATACTGTTGGGTTGTAAGTATTTGACAACATTTATTCAAGATGCCTTAAACATGACAGAGTCCTGACCATATCTTGAGAACCTCAGGAAATTCCAAGATCTCCTGGGGTTTCGTATTATTCCAAAATTCCTGGGATCAGATGTGTGACAGGACAGAGGGTAAACAGAAGTGTCCAGGCGGGAACTGCGGATAATTCAAACATAGACACAAAATGCTGGAGTAACTCAGCGGGTCAGGCAGCATCTCTGGAGAACTACTCAGAAGTAGCAGTGGGCAGGTTCACACAGATTTTCACTCCTCTCTAGGTTATTTTTGTCTTTGTTCTGATAATGTTCAGCAACAGAAAGTAAACAGGAAAGATTCTGAATCATTGGAACAACCTAATATGTGTTTGGTTGTTAAATTTTAGCAGGTAATACAAACCAATCGACAATAGATAATAGGTGCAGGAGTAGGCCATACGGCCCTTCAAGCCAGCACAGCCATTTAATGTGATCATGGCTGATCATCCACAATCAGTACCCCGCTCCCCATATCCCCTGATTCTGCTATCTTCAAGAGCCCTATCTAGATCACTCTTGAAAGTTTCCAGAGGACCGGCCTCCACCGCCCTCCGAGGCAGAGAATTCCACAGACTCACAACTCACTGTGTGAAAAAGTGTTTCTTCATCCCAGTTCTAAATGGCTTACCCCTTATTCTTAAACTGTGACCCCTGGTTCTGGAATCCCCCAACATTGGGGACATGTTTCCTACCTCTAGCATGTCCAAACCCTTCATAATCTTTATGTTTCAAAAAGATGCCCTCTCGTCCTTCTAAATTCCAGAGTATACAAGTACAGCTGCTCCTTTTTCTCAGCATATGACAGTCCCGCCATCCCTGGAATTAACCTTGTGAACCTACGCTGCACTCCCTTAACAGCAAGAATGTCCTTCCTCAAATTTGGAGACCAAAACTGCACACAATACTCCAGGTGTGGTCTCACTAGGGCCCTGTACAACTGCAGAAGGACCTCTTTGCTCCTATACTCAACTCCTCTTGTTATGAAGGCCAACATGCCATTCACTTTCTTCACTTGCCTGCTGTACCTGCATGCTTACTTTCATTGACTGATGATCAAGGATCTCCAGATCCCAAAGTACTTCCCCTTTTCCCAATTTGACACCATTTAGATAGTAATCTGCCTTCTCACACTCCAAAGATGAACAGATTTGTAGGTTAATTGGCTTCTGTAAATTGTCTCCTGTACGTCTTGAGGGCATGTGACTTGTGCAGCTGGGACATGTTGACCGGTGTGGGCAAGTTGGGCCTAAGGGCCTGTTCCCACACTGTAGCACTCCATGGCTCTATGACTCTATGTAGGATAGTGCTAGTGTACAGGGTGATCACTGGTCAGCACGGACTTGGTGGGCCAAAGGGCCTGTTTCCACACTGCATCTCTAAAGTTTGAGGTGTCCTCTTTTATTTTCATTATATTTTATCAATTAATTGTTATTGAGTCAAACAGCACAGGAACATGTTGTGTGGCCCTGCAAATCTAAGCTGACACATTTACTCTTATGGATTGATTGATTGAAAGATGCGGCATTAAAACAGGCCCTTCAGCTCACTGAGTTCAGGACACCCCATTCCCCATTGACACTAGTTCTATCTTATCCCACTTTCGCATCCACTCCCAACACACTAGGGACAATTTTACAGAGCTTCAATCAACCCACAAACAAGCACTTCGTTGTGATTTGGGAGGAAACCGGAGAACTTGGAGAAATTGTACAGGGTCTCAGAGAGAACATGAACATTTCACGCAGACAGCACCCGAGGTCAGGATCGAACACGGATCTCTGGCGCGAGGAGGCAGCGGCTCTACTATCAAAGATAGATCAGCCATGATTGAATGGCTCATAAATTGGAGGAGCAGAATTAAGCCATTCGGCCCATCAAGTCTTCTGTGCCATTCCATCGTGGCTGATCTATCTTCTCCACTTAATCACATTGTCCTGTCTGTCTGTCTGTCTGTCTGTCTGTCTGTCTGTCTGTCTGTCTGTCTGTCTGTCTGTCTGTCTTGTCTGTCTGTCTGTCTGTCTGTCTGTCTGTCTGTCTGTCTGTGTCTGTCTGTCTGTCTGTCGGTCTGTCGGTCTGTCGGTCTGTGTCTGTCTGTTGGTCTGCCTGTGTCTGTCTGTCTGCCTGTGTCTGTCTGTCTGTCTGTCTGTCTGACGGTCTGTCTCTCTGTCTCTCTGTCTGTCTATCTTTGCCTTAAAAAAAAAACATTGACTTGGCCATCCATTGAATGATGGAGTAGACTTGATGGGCCGAATGGCCTAATTTTCCTATAATATATGGACTATAATTCGTAACATGCAGACTAAAATGATCTTATTTTCCTAGCTTAAACACACAACGCTTCCTCACTTGTGGAGATGTATTTATCATACCGGGCAGCCGACTATGATACATCATCTATTTGCACAATGTGGAACACTGAATGAGCAATGAGCTCTGGTGCATTTACCTGTGCTCCTGATAAGCAGACTGATGTTTGCAAATGATTTTCTAATTAGTACTTTATTAGGAATTAAGGTGGCAAGTCTTTGAGACTGCCCTGCAAACGTCTTGCTACCTAATTAGCACAAAGCAATGGCTAACCTCTGGATATCATTTTGCATCCATTAAATGTCTTTAATTCAAGCTTGGTGAGATCCCAGGTCCAGACACCCAGTCCACCTGGACCTACCAGACACCCAGTCCACCTGGACCTACCTGATCTCCCGGCTGCTAAACACTTTAATTCTCCTTCCCATTCCCACACTGACCTTTATGTCCTAGGTCTCCTCCATTGTCAGAGTGAGGTTAAACACAAATTGGAGGAACATCTCATATTTTGTTTGGGCAGCTTCCAACCCAGTGGTATGAATTTTGATTTCACTAACTTCAAGTAATTCCTGCATCCCCTCTCTCTCTATCCCTCCACCACCCAAGTAGCACCAGCTTCTTGTTCTCACCTAGCAAACAGCTAACAATGGCATGTTTCCTTTATTGTTGTTACATTTTTGTATATCTTTCATTCATTTGTTCTATATCCCTTCACTACAAGGTCAATATCTCTCATTTCCCTTTCCCCTGACTCTGGTCTGAAGAAAGGTCTCAACCTGAAATTTCATCCATATCTTCTCTCCAGAGATGCTGCCGGCCCTACTGAGTTACTCCAGCATTTTTGGTCTGTCTCCAGTGTCTATTCTCATAGAATTAATAGGGAAGTGTATTAAACACACTGACTGATCACAAAGCTGGATGTGTCTGTGTGAAAACATTTTAATTTGCCTTGCGAAAAAATCAATAAGAATTGACAGCTGCTTTGAAATGCTTTTTTTTACCACATGAAAGTACATCACATCAAATTACTATTCTAAGAAGCAATCTGGAGCTGCTTCCAATATATCTCAACAGTACAATGACATTTTAAGTGCAGGATTTTTATTGCAGTTTTCATCACTGAGATATTTTTTAATACCTTTGCAAAATAGATTGAAAAATTGAAATATTGAATGTTAACAGGAAAATTATTGCTTGGTGTACAACATATGATAATTGATTTTGTTTCACCAGATTAGGTTTTTTTCCCCTCTCTTCAAAAACAAAGTAATACTTTTAACCCTTTTGGGGCTGTATATTTCGAACAAAACTCATGCTGTGTACGAGGTTTACGAGAACGATCCCTGGAATGAGGGTTTACGAGAATGATCCCATTAATGAGTGGGTTAACATATGATGAGCGTTTGACGGCACTGGGCCTGTACTCGCTGGAGTTTAAGAGGATGAGGGAGGGATCGCTTATCGAATAGCTTGGATTGAGTGAATGGGGAGATGATGTTACCACTAGTGGGAGAGTCTAGGACCAGAGGCCATAGCCTCAGTATAAAATAACATACCATTAGATAGATGAGGAGGAATTTCTTTCGTCAGAGGATGGTGAATCTGTGGAATTCATTGCCACAGACGGCTGTGGAGGCCAAATCAATGGATATGACTTGGTGACCTAATTCTACTCCTCAAACATGTTTATACATCATAAGAACAGTAAAGCCTGATTAAAAGAGCATTTTGGAGGTCAACATTAGAGCCGTATTTTCAGTTCATCAACAAGCACTATGGTGGCACAATGGCACAGCTGGTAGAGTTGCTCCCTCACAGCGCCAAGAACCCACTTTAATCCTGACCTTCGAGTACAGTCTGTGTGGAGTTTTTCACTTTCTCCCTTAAGTCAAAAATAATACAGACAAGCTGGAAAGACTGCAGAGAAGATTTATGAGGATGTTGACAGGACTTGAGCTATAGAGAGAGGTTGAACAAGCTAGGGTTTTATATCTTGGAGCGCAGGAGGGTGAGGGGTGATCTTATAAAGGTGTATAAAATCATGAAGGAGAAGAGAGGTAAATGCATAGAGCCTTTTCCCCAGAGTAGGGGAATCATGAACCAGAGGACATAGGTTTCAAGTGAGAGGAGCAAGATTTAATAGGAACCTGAGGGGCAATCCTTTAATACAGAGGGTATATGGAATGAGCTCTAGAGGAGGTAGTTGAGACAGGTACTATAACAACATTTAAAAGGCATTTGGACAGGTACATGGATTAGGAAGGTTATAGGTATATAGGTACCAAATGCGGGCAGGTGGGACCTGCCACTTGGTTGGCATGAGCATATTGGACAGAAGGGCCTGTTTCCATTGTATGACTGACTCTATGTCTGAGTGGGTTTCCTCTGGGTGCTCTGGTTTCATCTCACATCCTAAAGACATGTGTGTTTTTGTAGGTTAATTGGCATCTACAAACTTGCCCCAAACATGTAGGGAAAGGACGAGAAAGTGGGTTAACATAGAGCCTGTGTGAATGTTAATCCTGGCCAAATTGGAGAGGCTAAGACTTTAAAAAGGGGTAAAAGCTTCAGGGCTGCTGGGAGGCTTGGTCAATTTGGAATTGCTCCCTTCAGAGCTGGGACAAGCTACGGAGTGGTGCCAGTGTGTCTAGAGCCTAGATACAAGTAGCAAGAAAAAATAAGAACATCTGCAGACCCTGTCGATTAGGTGCAAAATGCATAGAATGGATTGGTTGGCTGCAAACCAGACATACACCTTGTAAATAATCATAAATAATGTTGCAGAGTTCTACTTTGCCGAGTGTTGATTGGATGAGGTATTGAGCCTTGTCTGGGTTTATTGCAGATCAGGGTAAATGTTTCTAAGTTGGCTTATTGAATGGCGGTGCAGGCTCGAAGGGCCGAATGGCCTACTCCTGCACCTAATTTCTATGTTTCCTCAAGAAGTCCGGTTTGAATACAATGTATTGAGCAAATATGTAAGGAAATGCAGATATTAGTAGCAAGCACAAGGTAGTGATTGTGGGAGATTTCAATTTTCCACACATAGACTGGGAAACACATTCTGTAAATGGGTTGGATGGGTTTGAGTTTGTAAAATGTGTGCAGGATAGTTTTTTGCAGCAATACATAGAAGTACCTACTAGAGAAGGGGCGGTGCTGGACCTCCTGTTAGGAAATAAGACCAGTCAGGTGGCAGAGGTATGCGTTGGGGAACAGTTTGGGACCAGTAATCACAATACCATTAGTTTCAATATAATTATGGAGAGGGTCAGAACTGGACCTAGGGTTGAGATTTTTGATTGGAGAAAGGCTAACATTGAGGAGATGCGAAAGGATTTAAAAGGAGTAAATTGGGACAGTTTGTTTTATGGGAAAGATGTGGAAGAGAAATGGAAGACATTTAAAGATGAAATTTTAAGAGTACAGAATATTATGTCCCTGTTCGGTTGCAAGGAAATAGTAAAAATTGGAAAGAGCCATGGTTATCAAGGGAAATTGGACACTTGGTTTGGAAAAAGAGCGAGATCTACAATAATTATAGGCAGCATGGAGTAAATGAGGTGCTTGAGGAGTATAAAGAATGTAAAAAAGAATCTTAAGAAAGAAATTAGAAAAGCTAAAAGAAGATATGAGATTGCTTTGGCAAGTAAAGTGAAAGTAAATCCAAAGGGTTTCTACAGCTATATTAATAGCAAAAGGATAGCGAGGAATAAAATTGGTCCATTAGAGGGGCAGAGTGGACAGCTATCTGCAGAGCCAAAAGAGATGGGGGAGATATTGAACAATTTATTTTCTTCGGTATTCACCAAGGAGAAGGATATTGAATGATATGAGGTAAGGGAAACAAGTAGAGTGGCTATGGAAACTATGAGATTCAAAGAAGAGGAAGTACTGACACTTTTGAGAAATATAAAAGTGGATAAGTCTCCAGGTCCGGACAGGATATTCCCTAGGACATTGAGGGAATTTAGTGTAGAAATAGCAGGGGCTATGACAGAAATATTTCAAATGTCATTAGAAACGGGAATAGTGCCGGAGGATTGGCGTACTGCGCATGTTGTTCCATTGTTTAAAAAGGGGTCTAAAAGTAAACCTAGCAATTATAGACCTGTTAGTTTGACTTCAGTGGTGGGCAAATTAATGGAAAGGATACTTAGAGATAATATATATAAGCATCTGGATAAACAGGGTCTGATTAGGAACAGTCAACATGGATTTGTGCCTGGAAGGTCATGTTTGACTAATCTTCTTGAATTTTTTGAAGAGGTTACTCGGGAAATTGATGAGGGTAAAGCAGTGGATGTTGTATATATGGACTTCAGTAAGGCCTTTGACAAGGTTCCTCACGGAAGGTTGGTTAAGAAGGTTCAATTGTTGGGTATTAATGGTGGAGTAGCAAGATGGATTCAACAGTGGCTGAATAGGAGATGCCAGAGAGTAATGGTGGATGGTTGTTTGTCAGGTTGGAGGCCAATAACTAGTGGGGTGCCACAGGGATCTGTGTTGGGTCCACTGTTGTTTGTCATGTACATCAATGATCTGGATGATGGTGTGGTAAATTGGATTAGTAAGTATGCAGATGATACTAAGATAGGTGGGGTTGTGGATGATGAAGTAGATTTTCAAAGTCTACAGAGAGATTTATGCCAGTTGGAAGAGTGGGCTGAAATATGGCAGATGGAGTTTAATGCTGATAAGTGTGAGGTGCTACATCTTGGCAGGACAAATCAAAATAGGACGTACATGGTAAATGGTAGGGAATTGAAGAATGCAGGTGAACAGAGGGATCTGGGAATAACTGTGCACAGTTCCCTGAAAGTGGAATCTCATGTAGATAGGGTGGTAAAGAAAGCTTTTGGTGTGCTGGCTTTTATAAATTAGAGCATTGAGTATAGAAGTTGGGATGTAATGTTAAAATTGTACAAGGCATTGGTGAGGCCAATTCTGGAGTATGGTGCACAATTTTGATCGCCTAATTATAGGAAGGATGTCAACAAAATAGAGAGAGTACAGAGGAGATTTACTAGAATGTTGCCTGGGTTTCAGCAACTAAGTTACAGAGAAAGGTTGAACAAGTTAGGGCTTTATTCTTTGGAGCGCAGAAGGTTAAGGGGGGGCTTGATAGAGGTCTTTAAAATGATGAGAGGGATAGACAGAGTTGACGTGGATAAGCTTTTCCCACTGAGAGTAGGGAAGATTCAAACAAGGGGACATGACTTGAGAATTAAGGGACAGAAGTTTAGGGGTAACATGAGGGGGAATTTCTTTACTCGGAGAGTGGTGGCTGCGTGGAATGAGCTTCCAGTGAAGGTGGTGAAGGCAGGTTCGTTTTTATCATTTAAAAATAAATTGGATAGTTATATAGATGGGAAAGGAATGGAGGGTTATGGTCTGAGCGCAGGTATTTGGGACTAGGGGAGAATACGTGTTCGGCGCGGACTAGAAGGGTCGAGATGGCCTGTTTGCGTGCTGTAATTGTTATATGGTTATATGGTTATACTGAGCTGATGTATTATTGGGTAAGGGAAATGTCTGTTATGCATGGGGTTAATCGACATCTGTAATTGGATTATTGAGAGACTACCCCCATGTGGTTCGCCCCCTCGAGGTCCCGGGACATATAAAAGTCTGCTGCCATGAGGTCCAGTGTCGATCTTCTGGGATAGCGCTTGGGACTGCGTGACCTTCTGGAGTGTCTCTGTTTTAGCAAGGCCTAGAGGACTTGATCAGGCAGATACAAGGATCAAACCCGCGGTGGGATAGGTACAGTAGTTGAACTGTAATTTCACTTTGTTAAAATAAAGATTAGTTGCTCAAGTGCTTGATTCAGTGTTTTTGGACTGAAACTAGACTGGGGCGAAACTTAGAATGAGCAATTTACATGAACTGGTGATCAATGGTTGGCGTGGACCCAGTGGGCCAAGGAACTTGTTTCCATGATGTATCACTAAACTAAGCTAATCAAACAAAATACAAAACAAACACTGTAAATGCTTGAAATCTGTAATAAAAACAGAAAATGCTGGAAACAATCAGAGATCAGGAAGCATCTGTGGAAATAAATGCAGTATTTCAGGGCAGAGATTGGGAAATGGAAAGAAAGGTAGTTTTAAGCTACAGAGATGGTGATCGGAGGTGAATAGGATTGAGGCAATGTCTGTGATATGGTTAGTCAAATGGGATAATTGGGTATTTAGAGGGTGATTATATTTCTCTGAACATGTGAAGATATGAACATGGGCTATTGTGGTATTCTGCCTCATGTGTCTGAGATCAAACCTGCCACAGATTTAATAATATATGATTGCAGCATTTAAGCAACATTTAAAAACTGGTTGATATGCAGGGAATTAAAGCATATGGATTATGTAGAGGCAAATGAGATTAGTTTAACTTAGCATTGAGTTTGGCAAAGACATTGTGAGCTGAAGGGCCTGTTCCTGTGCTGTGCTGTTCTATGTTCTATGTAAAATGTAGGCTGCAGTTAAGGAGTCAGGACAAGGTGTCGTGTACAGTTGCAGATGCACCAACATACACATACATGTTGGAGATTCCATCAACCCTTTCAGCTCAATCATCATGGTGTATTCTGGATTTTCTGTATTGCAGCATTTTGTTTTTAGTTGCATTCATTTCAACTCTTTGTTTAGTTTTAGTTTAGATTAGAGATTCAGTGACGAAACAGGCCCTTTGTCCACTGAGCCAGCACCGACCAGCGATCCTCGCACATTAACACTATCCTACACACACCAGGGACAATTGACATTTATACCAAGCCAATTAGCCTATAAACCCGTATGTCTTTGGAGTGAGGAAGGAAACCAGAGATTCCAGGAGAAAATCCATGCAGGTCACGGGGAGAACGTGCAAACTCCAAACAGACAGCACCCGTAGTCAGGATCGAACCCAGGTCTGTGGCACTGTAATACAACCACTCTACCGCTGTGCCACCGTGCCGCCTAGACGTGTTTTTCTAAGTTGAAGTAATGACATTCACAACAGATTAACAATTCTTCAGACTTGAATTAAAAAACCATTCAAACTCTCTCTGTTTACAAAACCAAACAAAATCAATCCCAACCCAAGCTTTTCAACTCAACTCACAATTGATGATAGTGTAGAAACAAGGAACAGCAGATGCCGGTTTACACCAAAGATAGACACAAAGTGCTGGAGTAACTCAGTGGGTCAGGCAGCATCTCTGGAGAAAAAGGATCTTTCACGCCTTGCATAACAAGAATCTGCCAACCTCTGCTTTATAATAATATATTCAAAGATGAGGTCCAAATGAAACGTTTCTGCAGTCATACTACCCACGAAAAAGAACAAAAAAACAATTTCCAAACATCCTTCAAGCATCTTCTCCTTTAAACCTTTCATGTAGTCAAAGACCGAGTCAAACAGCGGGCGATGTTTAAATGTCCCGCAGCCATTAAAGCCATTTATATCTTGGTGTTGGCCCCCGGCGGGCGCTCACAAAAAAAGGTAATCTTCAACCCCGCAACTCGGGATCTCGACTCGATACGTTGCCCCATTAAAAATATTCAAAGATTCTAACTCTACTACCCATTAAGAACAAAAAAAATGATTTCCAAATTTTTAAACCTTTCTTAGTCACTTCTGATTTATATCTGGAAAAAATCTAGGTTTTAATGTGGTGCTAAATGTTGTTGTGTTGTGAAGTGACTGTGCTATAAAACCCATATTGACTGCTGCTCTGTATCACAGCAGGATGATGTTGTGGTTGTTTGGTTTATCATCGGTTCACCTTCCTCTCTCTATGTGATGTGTTCATCCCCCTTTCTCCACCTTGCCCATACACAGCTCACCCCATTCACTGTCGGCCAAATGTCCCACTACACCGCTTTGCAGGTTAATTGGCCTCTGTAAATTGCCCATAACATATGGGGAGTGGATGAGAACGTGAGGTATCAAATTACTAGTGAGAACAGTTCGGTGTGGACTCGGTGCGCTGTAGAGCCTGTTTCCATGCTGGACCCGACCTTTTCCATGTCGGGTCTCCGTTGTCGTTGGGGCCTAGCACCATGGAGCGGCCTCCAACCGGAACGACCTGGGGGCTTCAGTCGCGGAGCCTGCGGATTTACCATTGTGGAGCTGGCCAGCTTCGGAGCATGGAGAGCTGTGGCGGTGCGCGGCTTCGACCTGACTCCGGAGCTCGGAGGCACCAGCCGCAGGTCCGGTGGACGGTGACATCGGGAGAAGAATGGAACACAAGGGAGAGACAAGGCTTTGCCTTCCATCACAGTGAGGAGGAGATTCACTGTGATGGATGTTTGTGTAAATTGTGTTGGCTGTGTGTCTTGGTTCTTTTCTTGTTGTATGACAGCAGAAACTAAATTTTGTTTGAACTTCATACTTGATGTTCAAATGACAGTAAATAAATTGGATAATAATTCTATAAAATTGTACAATTGTATCTCTAAACTAAACACTGCCGCCCTGAATAAAGAGGATAATTTCAGCACAGCCACAGGTAGTCATCTGGAAAACAAGCCACCAGAATAATTGGCTCTCCCACAGGCCATCTATTCTGTCGCACTTCTTCTTCAGGCTGAAATAAAGGATCTCGACTCGATACTTCACCCATTCCTTTTCTCCAGAGATGCTGTCTGACGCTGAGTTATTTCAGCGTTTTATGTCTATCTCTCAGTTTAAACCAGCATCTGCAGTTCCTACCTACACAGTACGTACTTCTGATGCTATTTCTCTACGGGGCCCAAAGTGACCAATACCCCCGGAGGCTTGCCCAACCAAATAAACCAATATTATTCAAGAGAAGGCAACATTAAATGACACTAGAAGCCTCTTGTATCGGATCAGAAAATATTGCTTTGCATATTTTTCATACAAGATGAAGGCATCACTTGCAAATCCAACACTGATTACTCATTACAATTTTACTTCGGAGTCACGTGAGTGACTACGTGAAGAAGGGCCGTCCGTCTGCGTGCGCGTCATTACGTCTGAACGCAACGCGCGATGGACTGGCAGAGGCACTCTAGGGATTTGATTATAGGAGTAGGGAGATTCTACTGCAGTTGTACAGGGTCTTGGTGAGACCACACCTGGAGTATTGCGTACAGTTTTGGTCTCCAAATCTGAGGAAGGACATTATTGCCATAGAGGGAGTGCAGAGAAGGTTCACTAGACTGATTCCTGGGATGTCAGGACTGTCTTATGAAGAAAGACTGGATAGACTTGGTTTATACTCTCTAGAATTTAGGAGATTGAGAGGGGATCTTATAGAAGCTAACAAAATTCTTAAGGGGTTGGACAGGGTAGATGCAGGAAGATTGCTCCCGATGTTGGGGAAGTCCAGGACAAGGGGTCACAGCTTAAGGATAAGGGGGAAATCCTTTAAAACAGAGATGAGAAGAACTTTTTTTCACAGAGAGTGGTGAATCTCTGGAACTCTCTGCCACAGAGGGTAGTCGAGGCCAGTTCATTGGTTATATTTAAGAGGGAGTTAGATGTGGCCCTTGTGGCTAAATGTATCAGAGGGTATGGAGAGAAGGCAGGTACGGGATACTGAGTTGGATGATCAGCCATGATCATCTTGAATGGTGGTGCAAGCTCGAAGGGCCGAATGGCCTACTCCTGCACCTATTTTCTATGTTTCTATGTTTCTTCAGACCTGACCCGAAACATCACTTACCCTTTTCCTCCAGAGATGTTGCCTGGCTCTACGTTTTCTATGTTTCTATGTTTCTATGTAAGGATGGGCAGGTAAGGAAAGTTGAATCACTTGCCTGTTTTCTTTCGGGCTTGAAACTTTTTGTAGTTTCAGGGCCCAGATGTCGAGGATACGGTCCGCGGGGAAGTTGGCTGCCGAAGACCGCAGCCTTTCCCAGTAGCGGGCAACGGTATTTCCCAACAATGAGCGCCGGCAGCTGAACCGGCAGGAGACTTGTTGCAGGAGGAGAGCTCCGTTGCTGGTCCTGCAGTACGGGAAAATCCACCCGCGAGTCAAACAACCCGTTGACTCAGAAGAGTCCAGGGAGGGAAAGGGATACCCTCCCTCAACAGAGAGCATCTGAGGACGACTCTCCCACATAGGAGCAACCTTTTGGAGAAGTTGCTCCAACTATGACCTGCTCTAAGGAGAGAGCTGTGTTAGCCCGGAGCCTACAGCAGCAGGCAGTACCGGGAGCCTCGCATAATTGGGCAACCCAACGTCTTGCCCATTGGAGGGGGAAGTACATATGGAAGAAACCACTCTGAATCAGAGTACAAAAGCAGGGGGGGGGGAAACCTTCTCAGGGACAAGCAGAATAAAGGAAGGAAGTAAGTAACTTTTACTTATATAGCACTGTTTAAGTTAACTTGCACCAAAGAGCTTTACATAAAATAAATAATAAGCACAAAAGAAAAGAAATACTTCTGCAATCATCCAGGTTCCACTGGGTGCTTCCCTGGATAGAGATCAAGAAAATGTCTCCTGCTCTGAGTAGAGGAGCATTCACGGTCAGTTTCAGTCTGACCCAAAGCAAGAGTCTCATTTAGGCCCGCTAGAGGGGCCATGTCAGCGCAGGTATCCTCAGGGGCCTGCGGCAGCACCTGTTTTCAGGGCTACCTACAAATCTCACTCTCAATGGAGGGGAGTGTGAGTGATCAGTATGTAACTGATTTCGAATTACAATACTATACAATACCATTTATTTGTCATTTGAACCTCACTTAACGTTCAAACGAAATTTGGTTTCGAGATCAGTAGGTAACTGGCCTCGAATTAAAGTGTGAACATACTGAAGCACATGCATATGGCCTCAAGAGACAGCAGTTGGCAGAATATCCGCACGCTACAAATGCCGGCAAGGGAACAGCGCTATCAGGGTGACTTTGGGGAAACCAGCCGCCGAATCCTCTCTTCAGGTAAGACCAGAAGAAGGAAGCAAATTCTGTCGGACCAATCAAGGTACCAACGACAAGCAAACTTTATCAGTAGGCGACAACGCACCCCACACCTCCATAGGGGGTAAGCAGTTCACTGAAGCCGGTGGTAGCTTGAAAGCTGGGCACGGAAATATGATCAGAGTCATCTTTCAAGGCAGACTCAGAATTATGGCCAGTATTGTCCGACAAGGCAGGCTCAGTATGATAAGGTTTTCAGACCAAGACCCAAGCAGAGGTCAGGAGAAACATGGAATCCACACTTCCTACCAGTCCAACTCCCAATCAAGGAGAGAAAAGGAACCCGCATCAGGGGCCTTTGGGCTTACCACAAGACCACCGGTAGCCATGGAGGTAGGTGGGTCTGGGTTTACTGAAACAAGGGATTGTGGACCAGTTACATGTTGGTAATTTTACTCTTGTGTTTTTGTTCAAAATGACATTAACATGAATTTCAGATCTGGTTTTAAATAAAAACAGATAACAACATGTGATTATTTTTTACTGCACAACATACATAGGTTCCAAGCAGACTTGGAACTCTGACCGGAATTGTCTTCAAGGCAGGCCCAGTATTTTGGGCAGGATAGCCTTCCAGGACAGGTGACAGATGGAGGATGTCACTTCATCCAAGTTTAACTCATTTGTGCAGTACAGACTTTTAGAAACAGCAATTTTTTGTTACGGTCTAACTACTGTTTTATCGGAGCTTCCTATAAAATGGTCACATGGCATGCATCGACCTCAAAGATGCATACTATTCGGTGTCTATTCATTAAGAACAGGAGATATTTGAAGTTTAACTGGATGGCATGGCTCTGCCAAATGGGTTGACATCAGTTCCTAGACTATTAACTAAACTACGGAAACCAATTCTGGGACTACAAAGGTCTCAAAACCACATAGTAATGGCATATTTGGAGGACATTTTCATTTTGAAGTCGCCAAGAATTGGCAGAAGCATTAGTCAAGCAAACCAAAACCCTGTTTGAAAGAATTGGTTACCTCATCCATCCAGTTAAATCAAAATTGACACCTACAAGGGTAATTGATTACCTAGAATTTACTATCAAAAACAGTAAATATGTTGGTGACTTTGCCTAGGGGCAAACGACAATATTAAT
The DNA here is from genome assembly GCF_028641065.1 of Leucoraja erinaceus. Taxonomy (NCBI): domain Eukaryota; kingdom Metazoa; phylum Chordata; class Chondrichthyes; order Rajiformes; family Rajidae; genus Leucoraja; species Leucoraja erinaceus. The sequence goes on along the minus strand of NC_073402.1, from coordinate 3,857,453 downwards.
TAAGCCTGCAATGACCTGATAGTCAAATTCTAGCCATCTATCAGGCAAACAGCGAGTGTAATTGGCAAATAGTAGCTGCATTCCCAGCAGTACGGGCCTTTGCATTACCAGAACTTACAGCGAGCAAAGGAACGAACACTCAGATTACATGCAGGCCGAATTGGCAAACTATGGATTGCCAGCAGAGGCCATTATTGAATAACTATGGTGGATAACGAATGGGAGACAGCTCAGGGAAATTTTGCTCGAAAGCCATCGAGGGTTCTTCAGACCTATGCAAGTGGCTAAGGATGGGGAGACACCAACACAGTCTAAAGCTGTGGGGGCAGATGGAATGAGCAGGTGTCTGTAATTCCCCAAACACATGGAATCAATTACCCAGAATTGTTGGGGGCACAATATGGACTCAAGGTTCTCTGTAGCGATATGCAACCGGTGCTTGTTCAAATTCAGATTGATAACACCACTGCGGTGGCATATATCCATTAACGAGGGTGGTGTAAAATCTGTATCTTACGACAGATTGTCAAACCTCATTTGGCACTGGTGTATCGAGAGGAATATTTGGGAAATCTACCTGGTAGATATAACACGGTGACAGATGTTGGATCACGATTGTTTAATAACAACACAGAATGGATGTTGAATCAGACAGTATTTAACAAAATAACTACACGATTTGGCATACCAGATGTTGATCCGTTTGCATCTAGACTAACCATTAGTTACCCAGATATGTGTCCTGCGAGCTGGATCCAGGAGCAAGGCAGTGGATGCTTTCTCCCTCAATTGGGGAGGAATGTTTATGTATGCTTTCCGCCAATTTGTCTCACAAACCGATGCTTGACAAAAATCAAGCAAGACTAAGCCACATGCATATTGGTAGTGCCAGTTTGGCCTACTCAAGCCTGGTCCCATAAAAGTTTGGGAATTATAGTCCTGCCAGTAGTGGCTGTACCCAAGAGCAGGGACCTCCTAGTGAACCCAGTTACAGGGAGCAATCATCCACTACATGAACGTATAACTAGTTGGTCTGCAGATTCTGAGGTGGCCATTTCAAGGCATAGGACTGTCCGAACAAATACAACACAGTTCGGATAACGAATGTCTTGGAGTTCCTATCAACTGTACTATAACTATAAACTAAGTTATAGTGCATCTATAGTGCCCTCTCCTCCAATCTGATGCCGGAAGCAGGGCACAGTTTGATAGGAACGCAGCCCTTTACAACAAAATTCATAAAGGGAATTTACAATTTAAGACCTCCAAGGCCAAGGTACACTGACACATGGGATGTGAGCATGGTACAAACCCTACTTTTACAGTGGGGACCACTTATAACTAACCCTGAAGGTGGTATGCTGACAAAGAGTCCAGACACAGCAAAAGCTACGGTTGGACCACATGACCACCAATATGAACAACATAACATTCGTAATCAGGAACCTGATAAAACAGAGCAGGCCAGGAATGCCAGGGATGGAGATCCAGTTATTGGCATATCCAGAGGACCAACGGTTGTGGGGGTAGTAACATACTAACACCACTATCTGAGAGTTACGGAGAACCTCAGAGGCTCAGAACAATCGGTCTTCATCAGCCATAAAAAACACACCAAACCATCTCCAGATGGTCAAAAGAGGTAATGGTGGTAGCAGGAGTAAACATTTATATGGTTAAATCTCACTCCACCAGGGCTGCATCTACGTCGGCAGCAAGAGCTATGGACATGCCCCTTGACGACATCCTAGTGGCTGCAGGATGGATGAATGAAATAACGGTCCACCAGTTTTATAACAAACCCATAACAGGACTGGGGGTGTTTGCACGTACCATTTTAAGTTCTGTCCCTTAGTTTCCCCCCCCCAAGGTTGGGAAGGGTAACTTTTAAAAAAAAACCTTTTCTTTCATTTAAAGCAGCAGTTTCTTTACTTAACTACGTAATGTCTGAATGCTTTAATGATTACACGCATACATGGTCAATCCATTCAGTTTGTGACGCCTGGATTCGTAACCAGCGTAAAATCACAGAGCTTTAAAATCTTCACGTAGTCACTCACGTAACTTCGAAGTAAAATAGTACGATTAAACGAGAACTTACCAGTTTGAAGTTTGATCTTGATTTTATGAAGAGTTACGATGAGCGATTACGTGCCCACCGCTCCCACCCTCATACTATGAAGGTCATATGGAAGATCTAGTTTCTGCACAATCTTACTAATCTCAGGTCTTCTTTTTATCTGTGATTTAACACCGCTGCTTTGAAAATTGATGCGCACGCAGACGGACGGCCCGTCTTCACGTAATCGCTCATCGTAACTCCTCATAAAAGCAAGATCAAACTTCAAACTGGTAAGTTCTCATTTAATCTTACTATTAACCTTCACAACAAGGTGACACACTGCCCCCTTGAATTGCTGTGATTACCTTTGCTGACAAGTAGGGTGACACAGTGGCGCAGCAATAGAGCTGCCGCCTTATAGTGCCAGAGACCCAGGTTCGATCCTGACTAAGGGAGGTGTCTGTATGGAGTTTGTACGTTCTCCCTGTGACCACATGGGTTTTCACTGGGAGCTCCGGTTTCCTCCCACATTCTAAAGACGAACAGGTTTGTAGGTTAATTGGCTTCAGTAAGTTGTAAAATTGTCCCTTGTGGGTAGAATAGTGCTAGTATACGGGGTAATCACTGGTCAGCGTGGACTCAATGGCCGAAGGGCCTGTCTCTGTGATATATCTCTAAAGTCTAAAAAGCTAACTTTTTCATAACTTAAAATGTAGCTGGGCTACATCAGAGGACAATGAAGAGCAAACCACTCCATTGCTTGAATCCTGGAACACATATTGGCCAGACCTCTTAACAAAGTGCATGACCACACACTTTCCTACTTTAAACTTCTTTTCTGGATCTCCCAGTTGCTGACTATTTTAACTCCTGTTCCCAGTCCCATACTGACCTTTCTGTCCTGGGCTTCCTCCATTGCCAGTGGAGCAGCACCTCATATTCTGCTGGGGTAGTTTACAACAACGGTGAATTCTCCAATTTAAGGTAACATCATCCCTCCACCTTCCCCTTCCTCCCACCCGTCCCCCTCCTCTACCCCTTTCTCACCCCCCCCCCCCCCCCCCCCCACCGTGCCCCACCTGGACTTGCACATATTTCTCCCCTCCACCTCCCCCTTCTACCTACATCTCCACCTCTGGCTTCACAATTCGGAACTCTGCAATTCTTTTGTCTCACACCTTTTCTCTTTTCATCTCTGGACTTTATCCAACCATCTGCCTATCCACCTTTTGGACGGCATGGGGGTGCAGCGGTAGATTATGCGGCAGTATTACAATCTATGGGCGTCTAAGGACGTACCTTTGGAAACAAGACACAAAGTTTGGTTTCTCTGTCAATTGTTTGGAGACCAGGATATTCCTCATTTAAGGGAGGATGGGGCAACTGTTCACTGGCATTTGATCGCTTTGCGACACAGTGGCACGGTGGGCTGCAGTAGAGATGCTCAGGGGCCCGGGTTCGATCCTGACTATGGGTGCCGTCCCCATGGAGTTTGTACATTCTCCCTGTGACCACACGGGTATTCTCTGGGTGCTCTAGTTTCCTCCCACACTCCAAAGACGTACAGGGTTGTAGGTTAATTGTCTTGGTATAAAATTATATAAATTGTCCCTAGTGTGTGTAGGATAGTGTTAATGTGTGGGGATCGCTGGTCAGTGTGGACTCGGTGTGCCGAAGGACCTGTTTCCGTGTTGTATCTCTAAACTAAACTAAACTAAAACCATATACTTGGGGATCCAGTCATTTGGTTCCTCATTTTCCATCACATTTCTGTTCATTGAAATGGGATTGTGTAGTGAACAAAAAAAAAACACAATCCAATTTCAGGGGACATTTATTTTTCCACAGTCACCTATTTCCTTGTGTGGTGTAGAAATTGACTTTAATGTCAAGATATGATGGTGTGAATATTCAGGACCCATTGCACCATTCCCGGATACCTGCTTTACAACAGCAGCAGTTTTCATGCTTGTTAGTTTGATCCATCAGTGGAAAAACAGCAGACACTGAGCACTCCAACATTATGCAGCATTTTCTACTTGTCCACGGGCAGCTCTGCTGCACATTCTGGTTCTGATGGAGCACATCGCAGCTTTAGAAACAATGGGAAAGGCCCAATAAAGGGGAGACCCGGCAGGGAGGGTGGCTGTTGCCACGTACGGTGGCAGGCATACTCTCGGTGAACTTCTGTAATGTTGCCGGCACCAAAACGTGCACTGCCCAGGTGAAGTCTGCTACATGATATTACCAGGTTGAATGCAAAACAAAGCATTTCACGAGGCACATATGACGATACAGTATCATAGAATCATTGCATCTTTCAATGACATGGAGTAAGATTGAGAGGAGAACACCAGATGAAACACATCTCACCTTGCTGCATAAGAGCTCCAACTCCAAACCAGAAGCTGTTCAACAGGGTGAAGTTGTTCTCCACTATATCAGACCCAGGGTTGCAAGGATGAGCATCATACCATTCATATGGACTGAACCTGCAACGGGAAGGAGAACAAAGACACCATTGAATGGAAAGGCTGAAGCATCAACATTTCAAAAGTAGACATAGTTGAAGATCGGCACAAAATGCTGGAGGAACTCAGCGGGGCAGGCAGCATCTCTAGAGAAAAGGAATTGGTGATGTTTTGGGTCGAGACACTTCATCAGGTCACCTATTCCTTGTCCCCACAGATGCTGCCTGACCTGCTGAGTTACTCCAGCACTTTGTGTCTGCCATCGGAGTAAACCAGCATCTGCAGTTCCTTCCTACACAGCAGACATTGCTGGTTGTTCCATCCAGGTCTATTCACCACGTGAAAGAAAAGATAGATTAATGTTGAGTGCAGCAAAAAATATTTGTTTACCATCAAATGAGCCATTGAGAGAAACTGACATTTTTGCACATCAAACTTCCTGCACATTCAGCCTAATTTCTTTTAGTTGATATTTTAGATATAATGTCCCCACAGGACAGCACGGTGGTGCAGTGATAGAGTTGCTGCCTTACAGTGAATGCAGCACTGGAGACCTGGGTTCGATCCCAACTACATGTGCCGTCTGTACGGCGTTTGTACGCTCTCTCCGTGACCTGCGTGGGTTTTCTCCGAGATCGTCGGTTTCCTCCCACACTCCAAAGACATACAGGTTTGTACGTTAATTAGCTTGGTAAATGTAAACATTTTCCCTAATGGGTGAAGGCAGGGTTCACTGGTCGGCGCGGACCTGGTGGGCTGAAGGGCCTGTTTCCGTGCTGTAACTCTAAATTATACCAAAACTCAATAATGTTCGTCTGTGTCTTAAATTAAATTCCAGTTCAAAAAACCTTATAATTGCTGACCTTAGTGATTCTACGCTGGTATTTATTCTACACGCAGGTCTCCTTCCATCCTGTGGATATCGCTCTATCCTTGCTCTCGTGTCTATTATGTGGTCGAGAGATTTTTCTTGATGACTCACCATTTATTTCCAGTGGTAATTTTGTACATTCTAATCACTTTCTTGCGTGACAGAAAGGACATGACTTGTTGGGCTTTGTATTATTAAAAGATTCCCTATAGTTTTGCCCTTTGTGAGTGGGCGGTGCGTTGCTTTATGTGAAGAGCAAAGTAATGCAGAATGAATATCAAAACCTCAGTTTTGCAATGAACAAATAAATGAAATTGCATTGTAACAACCTGTCATCCCCTTGTTTTTTCACAAGCTAAGTTCATATTGCTGCGAACATTTTAGTTTTCAACAAGTAATTATCGGGTATATTTGGTCTGGAATTTACTTTGGGATACAGAAAAACTTGTCTTTTAAGGAACTGCAGATGCTGGTTTACACCGAAGGTAGACACAAAGTGCTGCGGTGACTCAGTGGGACAGACAGCATCTCTGGACAGAAGGAATGGGTGTTGTTTCAGGTCGATATCCTTCTTCAGGGGAAAGGGAGACACAGAGATATGGTGGGGTAAGGTGTGAAAACGAGAGGTCAAAGGGGATGAAGTTCAAGGAATATTTAGAATGGGTCATTGTTAGCTGAGGGGAGGGTGACAACGAGGCATGGGGTCAATAAAGTTTAATCAGGAGGATGGTGAAACTTTGTTGAGTTTGGATGTACTGAGGTTTACAGTGTGCCCAACATTAAAAATAAATTATTTCATTTTAACCACACTTGACAGCTCCAAAAGAGGCTTTGACTTGTTATTTGAAAGAAAATGTGAAGCATATTTTGCACTTCATCTTCAAAATGCTGTGTGATAATCCTTACTGTTTCTTTCTTAAACGCCCCAGATACATAATCTTGCAGCCAACATGTAGACAAAACAATTTTCCACGGGTCAGTAGAGATTTCTTCAAAGATTTCTATACTTTGTGACTTTGTCGTCGCCCAATACGTGGCGACTCTTTGCATGGTTTGTGTGTAGGCGGCAGAATGAAGAATTTCACTGTGACCATGTCACTTGTAAAAAACTAGTAAAGAGGGCCTGTCCCATTTGAGTAATTAACGCAACATCATTTGCGCGTCACGATGCAGGCGTGCGTCATGCCGTACATGTGGTGCGCGCACGGTGTGCATTATGCGCACATGATGCGCATTACGCACGCATGGTGCGTGGTGACGTAGGCAGTGACGCACGGTCGTGCACAGCGCCCCAGGATTTTGGGATGTACAAAATCTTCGTGCGCCATTTGTGTGACGCACAAATGACGCCCAAATGGGACAGGCCCTTTACAGTCAATGAACGATGACAAGGATAACATTATCAAAGGGAATGAAAACTATTCATTTGAACTGAATTTTCTTTACATATAGAGGGCTACAAATTATTCCTGACAAGGTTCACGGTGGCGCAGCGGTAAAGCTGCCTCACAGCGCCACAGACCCGGGTGGGCTTTTTTCCGGGTGCTCCGGTTTCCTCCCACACTCAAAAGGCATACACGTTAGTAGGTTAATTGACTTTGGTAAAATTATAAATTGTCCCTAGAGTGTGTAGGATAGTGTTACTGTGAGGGGATCGCTTGGACCCCGTTTCCATGCTGTATCTCTAACTTAAACTAAACTGATCAAAAATAGTGAATTCAGCAGGGCAAAACACAGTGGGTTATGGAGAAACTGCATCAGCCATGAAATTTAGAGAATGTTGGTCTGAAAAGATGAGGACAAGAGACCACAAAGATGCAAAGACAGAAAAAAAGCTATTTTGTACAGTACACCACATTTATTCGACATAATTTACCACAGAGAGCTGCTTGACCCCATGGCACAGTGCTGATGTTATATTCTTCAGTGTACCTACTGATCTTTCCTCACTCATCTCCTTATCGACCTTCCCTTTTAAGTCCATCAATACTTATTTGCCACAATCTCTCAATGACACCGATTTTCACACCCCAGTGCATTCCAAATGCAGCTGCCTCTAACGTTCCTGCAACAGTACCTTCACACCAACTCTCACGGTTAATGAATGCTCAGCTCTGATATCTTTTCTGTAGATCACAACTTTAAACTGAAACAGTAAAGGAAAATAACGGCTGGTACATTCAAAGAACTTTGTGTCTCAGTTATTTGCATGACAGCGTCTGAATGCAGGCACAACTTGGAACCGTATCAAATTGGTGAATTATTTATCTTTTTTTTTGGTCTGATTTGGAGTTTAAAAAAATGATAAATTGACTCCCGTGTCTAATACATGATGGAGGAGTGACCTAGGAACCATATAAGATCTTTCACTACAGTCAGTGTGCACTAAAGGGCCTGTCCCACTAACGCAATTTTTTCAGCGACTTGCCAGCACCCGTCATAGTCGCAGCAGGTTGCTGAAAATGTTCAACATGTTGATAATCCAGTGGCGAACAGAAAAAGGTACGACTCTTTGGGCATCCACTCATGACCATACAGACGTCACCACGAGACATGTTTTCCCAGCTCTCCCACAGCCTATTGTCTCTGCCTCTTCCTTTCTTTTTCCCACCCCCCCCACACATCAGTCTGAAGAAGGATCTCGACCTGAAACGTCACCTATTCCTTCGCTCTATAGATGCTGCCTTACCCTCTGAGTTTCTCCAGCATTTTTGTGTACCTATGATAATAGTTTAGTTTAGTTTAGTTTAGTTTAGTTTAGAGATACAGCGTGGAAACAAGCATCTTGTTTGGCACAGACATTGTGGGCTGAAGGGCCTGTTCCTGTGCTGTTCTGTTCTATGTTCTATGTAAAATGTAGGCTACAGTTAATGAGTCAGGACAAGGTGTGTACAGTTGGAGATGTACCAACATACACATACATGTTGGAGATTCCATCAACCCCATCAGCTCAATCATCATTCTGGCTTTTCTGCATTGTAACATTTTGATTTCAGTTGCATTCACTTCAACTCTTAGTTTGGTCTTAGTTTAGTTGAGAGATTCAGCACGGAAACAGGCCCTTCAACCCACAGAGTCGGTGCAGACCAGCGACCACACACCAGGGATAATTTACAATAATACTGAGCCAAATAACCTACAAACCGGTACATCTTTGGAAAGTGGGAGTAAACCGAAGATCTCGGAGAAAACCCACGGGTTCACAGGGAGAATGTACAAACTCCGTACAGACAGCATCCGTAGTTGGGATCGAACCCGGGTCTCTGGTGCTGCATACACTGTAAGGCAGCAACTCAACATTTTTATTTTGTTTGCCTCTTTACTTCTGCCAAATTATCTGGAAATGTAATTGATTAGAAGTTATGTTTTATGCGTTAATCAAGCAAAAAGAATATGATTTAACTCAGATTAGATTTTTATTGCGATCATTTCCAGACCAGACAGATCAGTGCAGTTCTTCATGTACAGTAAGGCCCAGCAAGTCCGCCAAGATATGGGACGGGGCGGGGCAGAGATTGGTGGGGTTTGGAATACATTGCTAGCAGTGGTGGTGGTGGAGGCAAATAGGATAGTGGCATTTGAAGAGGCTTTTGAAGAGTGCAGGGAATAGAGGGATATGGATCATGTGCAGGGAGATGAGATCAATTCAGCTAAGCATCATGTACGGCACAAACATTGTGGGCTGAAGGGCCCATTCCTGTGCTGTTCTATGTCCATCTATTACTTTATCTATGGCTCTGCCATCCTTCATCTTTGGAGATTTAGATTTAGAGAGATATGATGTGGAAACAGGTCTCCAGCCCACTGAGTCCACTCTGACCATCGATTACCAGTACACTAGTGCTTTGTTATCCCACTTTCACATCCTATACAGTAGGGGCAATTTACAGAAGCCAATTAACCTATAAACCTGCACATCTTTGGGAAGTGGCAGGAAACTGGGGCTCCTGGAGGAAACTTGTGCGGTCACAGGGAGAACATAAAAACGCGGCATGGACATCACCGGAGATCAGGATTGAACCCGGGTCGCTGGTGCTGCAACACAGCAGCTCTACCCCTTGTCACAAGTGCCTCCATCCCAAATCTTCTTGATTGCTCCTTCAAAAAATTCCATCAAATTCCTGAGACATGACCTCCTATGCCAAACCATGCTGAAAATCACAAATAAACCCTTGGCCATCCAATAACATATCTCTTATCCCTCAGAATCCACTTCCGACCACATGTTCGGATATGCTCTATAGTTCCCAGGTGTATCAGCGCAGTGAGATACAAACTGTTTTCTTAAGGATTCTACACTTATTAAATGTTATTTATTCCCTTACTGTTCTTGCCCTAGCTCTCGAAGACATTTTAATGAATTGCCGAAGGGTCTGTTTCCACGCTGCATCTCAAACCAAACTACTTAAATGAGAAGTTGTGTTCTCAATCTGGGGCACCTGAGTAGCTGAGAGCTGAGGAATGATTTTTTTGCCCACTTAGTATCAGGAACAAACAATAGTTGGTCACACACACCAAAGGTTACACATAGGTTACATCTCCTCGACTCTCATCATCACTATATTTGGAACCAAGAAGAATAAGTAACTAAGATGCATTCTGCTCATTTTTGCCTGGGGTTTCAACGTGGAGATTGCCCAACAAATATAAAATCCCAGTATGCATGTTCATGGTGACACAGTGGTGCAGCAGTAGAGTTGCTGGCTTACAGCACCAGAGACCCGGGTTCGATCCTGGCTACGGGTGCTGTCTGCACGGTGCTTGTATGTTCTCCCTGTGACCCACATGGGTTTTCTCCGGGTGTTCCAGTTTCCTCTAACTCTCCAAAAATGTGCATGTTTGCAGGTGTATCGGCTTGTGTAAATTGCCCCTGGTGTGTAGGATGAAACTAGTGTACGGGTGATGAATGGGCGGCGCGGACTCAGTGGGCCAAAGAGCCTGTTTCCACGCTGCATCTCCAAAAGTCCAATAAAACATGTCCAATCATGGTAATTAGCAGCAAACTTGATTAGATTGCAAGCCTCACATATTAAACCATTTCCATTCATGGAGACCAGACTTTGAACTAATTTTAACTTTGAAGTCAACATCAAAATCAGAAGTGGCACCTTCATAGAAAAAATAAAAATGACTGAACTTGGTGGCTAATGAATGTCCTCTAACACAACAAGTGTAGCCTCATTAATTCACAGTTGTACGATGAACGTTGATGTGATACGTCTTATACAGTATACTTGTCGAACCGAGTTTCAGCTTCACAATACAACCAAACGCTGAAAGGACCGAATCAATCTTGTTAAATGGGGTTTTCTTTGGCATTAAATATGTTGCTGAAAAATTGGAATGGCTCTTTGTTGAAAAGTTCTATCGAGACGACTTTATTATTTTGTCACAAACACTTACAAAGTTGCTGTTTCAGGATAAAGAATAATACTATTTATTGAAGGTTTCTTCACTCAATCACCACTTTAAAGCTGTGATCCATCCTGGGCTGAAAGCACGAGACTCTTCCAAATGTCTCCTGATATTTGCGAAAGGGGCGGCATAGTGGCGCAGCGGTAGAGTTGCTGCCTCACAGCTTCAGGGAACCGGGTGCAATCCTGATTACAGATGCTGGCTGTGCAGAGTTTGTACATTCTCCCCATGACCGTGTGGGTTTTCCCCGGGTGCTCCCGTTTCCTCCCACACTCCAAAGACAGACAGGTTTGAAGGTTAATTGGCTTGATAAGATTGTAAATTGTTCCTAGTGTGTGTAGATCAACCGTTGGCATGGACCCGGTGGGTCGAAGGGCCTGTTTCCACACTGTATCTCAAAACTAAACTAAACTAGACTACTGTGCCAAATCTTAGGCTGTGAGTAATATTTTAAGTTAAAGGTGAAAGAAAAACACGTGTATATGGTGTCCGGTGCATCTCTTTACAAAGTTCCAAACGCCTTTGTAGGCACTAAACTAATCCTGAAGTGGAGACATCATATTATAACCATGTAAGTATATAACCATATAACAATTACAGCACAGAAAACAGGACATACGTGATGCATATTGGAGACTGTTCACACAAAGAATGGTGTGTAAAGTATTTGTTTCAGAAATGTTGGTAGGGAAATCAGTTTTGGTTAGGAGCCAAGGATAACTTACCTATGCTTCAAAATAATACAGTGAAACCTTCTGTGGGGTCTATTGGGATGGGCTCATAGTTTACTAGTTGAAACTGAGTTGTTGCATTGTTGCAAATCTTCCACCTTCTCCCCCTCTCCCTCTCCATCTCTACCTCCCTCTCTCCCCCTCTCCCTCTCCCTCTCCCTCTCCCTCTCTCTCTTCTCCCTCTCCCTCTCTCTCTCTCTCTCTCCCTCCCCCTCTCTCCCTCTCCCTCTCTCTCTCTCCTCTCCCTCTTTCTCCCTCTCCCTCTCCTCTCCCTCTCTCTCCCTCTCCCTCTCTCCCTCCCTCTCCCCCTTTCCAGCTATATGTTTGTGATTACGTTTTTGGACTTGAACAAACCTACAGCATCTTAAATCGGAGGTCACATTGCTACCTACTCAGTCAAGCTGACAAGAACAGCAAAGAATATCTCCCTTGTGGTCTGACCAATAATTCTGCTTCAGTCAAACTATGAACATATCATCTTGAGGAATTGGGATGTGTTCAAGCTCCACTGAGTTTCTGACTGAAGAAGAAATCTCCAGGAATCATAAGGAAATGGGGGAAAGTATTTAATATGGTCACAGAGCCATGGAAACATATCATTCGGCCTATCTCCTCCATGCCAACCACGATGCTCCATCTAATCTAGGCCCATTGGCCTGCATTCGGCCCATATCCCTCCAAACTTTTCTTATCCATGTATCTGTCCAAGTATGTTTATAGTACCAGCCTCAATTATCTTTTCTGGCAGTGTGTTCCATAACCCAACACCCTCTGGGTGAAAATTTTCCTCCTCAGGTTCTATTAAATCCTGCTCCTCTCACCTTAGACCTACATCCTCTGGGTCTTGATACATTTACCCTGATTACCTTGACTACAAGATTTGACCCGATTCATTCCCACCAGTCCTAGATTAACCAAACATTCTGTATTGTTGAATCCTGGCAACATCCTCATAAATCTTCTCTGTACTCTTTCCCCTTAATGAAATGCTTCCTAGAGCAGGGTGACCAAAACTGTGCACAATCAGGGCCGGATTTAGTTGAAGAGAGGCCCTAGGCTATTCCACTTGCGAGCCCTCAGAATCCCCTTAAGGCCCCTCCCAATCAGCCTATGAAGGCTACAGGTAAATCTGGCCCTGCTGAGGCCCCCTTAGATCTCGAGGCCCTAAACTTAAGCTTGTGAAGCTTATACGTAAATCCGGCCCTGTGCACAATACCTCAAATGCAGCCTCACCAATGTCTTGTGCGATTGTAACTTAAGCACTTTATATTTTGGAAATGGATTATGGAAAATTAAGCCAATTAAGCCAAGGTAGCTGAAAGGTCGTGTTAGAGTAATTAGAGATTAATTAGGGTAAACTGCAAGGAAAAGTTAATTAGAACCATTAGCTATGTGTGGGAGTTAGAATGTGGGATGATGCACAAAAAAGCAAGGTTACAGGATAAGCAAAGATGTACTAAGGACAGAAGAGTAGGCCTACAAATCTTTCTGTCGACACAGATGGCAAATGAGGAGTGGTTATCTACATGAAGAATGGAGGAACCACTGTCAGGCAAGTCCCAGATTAAACCAATAATTAACAAGCAGTTCAGTCTCTGCTGTTATACCGTGAGTCCATCACAATGGAAACAACAAGAATACATTGCATTAATTTGTAGATGAGAGGGGGCAAGAAGGTGAGAGGGCATGTTTGGGGCAAGATACTTTGTTTTGACATAGTAGGTGGTAGAGGCCTGATACTGCCGGCACATGGTGGGTGCCTGATACTGCCGGCACTGGTGGTGGAGGCAGATACAATAGTGGCATTTAAGCATCTTTTCGGGCAGGCACATGGACATTCAGGGAATAGAGGGATATGGATCACGTGCAGGCAGAGGAGATTAGTTTATATTGGCATCATGTCTGGCACACACATTATGGGCCAAAGGACCCATTCCTATGTTGTACTGTAATGAGAAAGACAGGATTGTGGTGCTTTATTTTGAAACTATAGAATCCACATGCAGCTAGTGTAATGCAAATACTATAAAGTACGGGAAGATTTTGTGGTCAATGATTCATCTTTGAGCTCTCATTTCAAGTGGTTCTCAGTGTACACCATAGGCAAGACCAAAAGAACCCGTCTTGCCTCAGAATATCAAGTCAGCTGTATGTTGGCTTCAGCGTGCCGTCTTAGTCAGAGGAGAGTGATTGGATATGAAAGCCAAAGTTTGGGATGAGTCACACTCCAGCCACTCCCTCTTCTCCCCTCTCCCATTGAGCAAAAGATACAGAAGTGTGAAATCGCAAACCTCCAGCTTCAGGGACAGTTTCTTCCCCAGTTGTTATCAGGCAACTAAACGATACTATTAACAACTAGAGAGCAGTCCTGAACTACTATCTACCTCACTGGCGACCCTCAGACTATCTTTGATTGAATTTTACTGGTTTTATCTTGCATTAAACACTATTCACATTATTGCCTTGATCGTGTACCTGTATACCTTGGACGGCTCGATTGTAATCATGTATTGTTTTTCCGCTGTCTGGTTAGCACGCAACAAAAGCTTTTCATTGTACCAAGTACGCATGACAATCAAACACCTACACTACCATTTTTACATGACTTAACTGGCTGTGAAGTATCTCCTGAGTTTAGGAAAGATATATATAAATGCAAATTATTTCAGTAAATGCATTCATGTGCATGTTCGTGTGGAAAAGACTGGTTCAGGTTAAGATTTGGTTGAAGATCTACTCATTCAGTGCTGGCCTCAGTTTACACATTTGGTATATTAAATGAATTCGTAATCCAGGGAAGAATCTTCATAACCCCACTGCAGAGTTTGAGTGGCACGGTGTCGCAGCGGTAGAGTTGCTGCCTTACAGCGCCAGATACCCAGGTTTGATCCTGACTACGGGTGCTGTCTGTATGGAGTTTGTACGTTCTCCCTATGACTGCGTGGGTTTTCCATGGGTGCTCCGGTTTCTTCCCACATTCCAAAGATTTACACATTTGTTGTTAATTGGCTTTGGTAGAGATTGTAAATTGTCCCTAGTGTGTGTAGGATAGTGCTAGTGTACGGTGATCACTGGTCTGCACGGACTTGGTGGGTCAAAGAGTCTGTTTCCATGCTGTTTCTCTAAACTAATAACATTGCCTCTAAAGCAAAAGCTAATTTCAGTAGATGCAATCCAACCTGTTTCCCCAATGCCCTTCATGGAAGGTACTCAGTCTTCCCTATCCAGCAATCAACTTTTGAAGGCAATGGGTACTAAATGTAGCCAGGAATACTGTATCTTAATCCACTTAATGAATCAAATTAAATGGCCTCTTGGAAACAGAGAGCTGGCAACAATTTTCACTGCATCGCTGTGCCTTCAGGGAGGAAGGCTGTGAATAGAAGTAATAGACGGAACCTCTCTTGCATATTTATCGTTGCCCTTTTAATGAAACGAATGAACATTAAAAAAATTTTAAAGTCATGAATCATGTTTAACTGCATTTTCAGCTTATCTAAAATATAATATAGATGGGACATGTCTAGTGCAGATGGGGAACGTTGGTTGGCATGGGCAAGTTGGTCCGAAGAACCTGTTTCCATGCTGAATGACTCGATGACTCTATTTCCATCCAAATACTTAAAACTGATGTTGGCAACTAATCCATTAAATTCCCATGAATGGCAAAGGACCAGTTATTGTACGTGTGCGTGTGTGCATGTGCGTGTGCATGAGCGTGTGCGCGTGTGCATGTGCGTGTGCGTGTGCGTGTGCATATGTGTGTGTGCGTGTGTGTGTGCATGGGCATGTGCGTGTACATGTTCATGTGCGTGTGCGTGTGCGTGTGCGTGTGCATGTGCTTTCAGTATGTAGCCCATATGCACACCAAACATTAACAAAGTTAAACCCAAGCACTGCCAGTCACGCAAGATCACATCAAAGATTAACGGGTGTGGAAGAGATAAAATCAGGCCTTCACTTGAATTTTAAGACATAATTGTGAATCTAATTATAAATCAATGAACGATAAACATTTTGCCACTTGATGCTTGAACAGGTCTGCAAAATATCTATAGGAGCCTAACTAATAATGGACGGAAATTGATCAAATCCACTCTTAACTCTTTTGGCCAAACTTTTTCAATAGTAATGACCTCCTCTCTCTGCCATTATGAGAAACTACACATCCCTTTAGACCTAAGCTTCAAGTGTATCTCCAGACGAGAGTCAGGTATGACTCATTTTAGTGTTTAGTTCAGTTTAGTTTATTAACACATGTACCAAGGTACAAATAAAACTTTTGTTGCATACTAACCAGACAGCAGAAAGACTATGTTACAATCGAGCTGTTCACGGTGTACAGATGCATGATAAAGGGGATAACATTTAGTGCATGATAAAGTCCAGTAAAGTCCAATCAATGCTAGTCTGAGAGTCTCTCGTGAGGTAGATAGTAGCTCAGGACTGCTCTCCAGTTTGTGATAGGATGGTTCAATTGCCCGATAACAGCTGTGAAAAAACTGACCTTGAAACTCATTCCAGGAATGAGTGGGTTTGCATATGATGAGCGTTTGACAGCACTGGGCCTCTACTCTCTGGAGTTTAGAAGGCTGAGAGGGAACTTCATTGTAACTTACAGAATAATGAAAGGCATAGATAATGTGGATGTGGAAAGGATGTTTCCACTGCTGGGAGAGCTAGGATCAGAGGTCATAGCCTCAGAATTAAAGGGCGCTCTTTTAGAAAGGGGGTGCGGAGGAACTTCTTTAGTCAGAGGGTAATTAATCTGTGGAACCCATTGCCACAGAGGGCTGTGGAGGCCGTCAGTGGATATTTGTAAGGCACAGATAGACACATTCTTAATTATAATGGGTGTCAGGGTTGTGGGGAAAAGGCAGAAAATTGGATTAGGAGGCAGAGATCAGCCATGATTGAATGGTGGAGTAGACATGTCTGGCAGAATGGGAAGAATGTGGAGGAGTGGGATTGAAAGATGTGACATTGTAAGAGAGCATAGACTTGATGTCGAAATGGTCTCTAATGTAATAAGAAAATATGAACAAATACTAATCACTAACTTTAATTTTAGACTTGTTTTGTTTTGTTTAGAGATACAGTGCCGAACAAGGCCCTTCGACCCACCGAGCCTGTGCCAACCAGCGATCCTGTACACTAACACTATCCTACTCACACTAGGGGCAATTTTACAATTTTACTGAAGCCAATTAACCTACAAACCTGTACATCTTTGGAGTGTGGGAGGAAACCAGAGCTGCCAGAAAAAAACCCCATGCAGGTCACGGGGAAACGTACAAACTCCATACAGGCAGCACCCATTGTCAGGATTGAACCCGGGTCTCTGTAGCACTGTCAGGCAGCAACTCTACCACTGTGCCACCATGCCGCCCTGTTATATTTACATTATGTTACATGACATTACATGATGCCGTATTATATCGACATTATTGTCACCAGTGCCATCCATGGTGTTTACATTTTGATTCTCCCACTGCTCATTAGCCACAATTCTGTACATTATTCAACGTCATGGCTTCCTGTTTTAAGTGTGGCCTTCACATTGAGAGTGAAGATGGTTGTCATTACGCTGGTTTGCCAGTAGAGGCTCTAATCACATATAATGAGGCTGCCTACCCATTATTTTTCTGGTCATTTGCCGTTTATGAAATCTTGATGAGTTGGTTGCCGTGCCGACACTGAACATAGCTTCAGTTTTAATTACTTAGATGGAAATATTTTAGCAATTCTGAGCTTTAAATGAGCATAGTTGTGAAGGGTGATTGTCATTACTTCGTTAGCAGATTTTTTCCACCAGTCTCAAACTATGCCAAACTAGCTCACCTGAGCATCAGAACGGAGTCTGAAGAAGGGTCCCGATCCGAAATGTCACCGATCGATGTTCTCCATAGATGCTGCCTGACCCACTGAGTTACTCCAGCACTTTTGTGTCCTTTATCAGAACTCTTTCCTTTGCTATTTGCTATTGTTATTTGCCTATTCACTGCATTTAACACCAATGCCACATCCCAGCTGAAACCTTTTTTAACTTTTGGATGCCTTTCTCCATACAGCATTTTGACATACAGGATCAAACACTTAACCTGGTACATTGAAATCACACATGAACTTGTCAGGAAGTCTTCAAGACGCCAAAGTTACAGTGTAAGTAGATTCTCCTATACAACTATGCGAAATAAGGATCGCTATGTGGTCATTAATGTTCTCTCTTGATCTTGGATTTCTAGTTCCGTATTTGTAGCTTGTACAACCACTGAAGACTCTGGGTAAAAGTCAATCTCTGCCACTTCACAGAATTAAACTTTTTTAGTCATGAATAAGCCTTGTCAAAGTTGCATATGTAGCCAGGCCTATTGGCATTGGCTACAATTATTTTGTATCACCTCATGTGGTTCAACTCGAGCAGGCACAACTATGTCTACACCTTGAATTTCTATTAAAGGTAGACACAAAACACTGGAGTATTTCAACAGGTTAGGCAGCATCTCTGGAGAAAAAGGATAGGTGATGTTTTGGGTCGGGACCCTTCTTCACTGAAAGTAGGGGGCTGGGGGTGAAGAGCAAGAGGCGAGTAGAGACCAGGTCCAACTGGGGTTGGCAACAAGTGACCTCAAGCAGGGTGGTGCCCTGGCAAGCTCATTGTTGGCCAGGGAAGGTTTGAACTCAAGAGGGATACAATGTAGTGAACTGTCTAACTGTTTCTACACGCTACCTGACCCGCTGAGTTACTCCAGCACTTTGTGTCTACCTTTGGTATTAACCGGCATCTGCAGTTCTTTGTTTCTGAATGTTATTCTTTGATCTGAGGTGGATCTCCATTAGTTTACTTCACTTCCTGAAGGGCTCTAGTGCTTTATCATAAACACCACAGTTCCCGGCACAGTTAAATTGGGACGGAGTCCCTTTAACAGCTACATATCCAATGGTCCACGTACACCACTCCATTTCACTCATGCTCAAGTCTCTATTGGGTCGCACCATTTCAATTTTATGTGTTGATGTTATTGAGATTAGACAATAGGTGCAGGAGTAGGTCATTCGGCTCTTCGAACCAGCACTGCCATTCAATGTGATCATGGCTGATCATCCCCAATCAGTACCCCGTTCCTGCCTTCTCCCCATATCCCCTGATTCCGCTATCTTTAAGAGCCCTATCTAGCTCTCTCTTGAATGTATCGCAAATCGATTGATCGCAAATTTTCAGATATCAGTATCATAGGTGTGCGGCAACCTGATTTATCTAATGACTTTGTTCCTTGAAATTCTTTCAATCAATATCGTCATCACGAATGTGATACATCTGCCTCTGTAGGCTTCAAATCTAAAATAAATCTGAGTAGATAGTGCAGCCTATTATACAGTTAATACTGAGTGCTCATGAAGGGGTGTTCAGTTCATGAGCTTGGAATCTAACTTGGTTACACATTATAATTCTCTGGTCTACTCAACTTCAATGAGTCAGTCCATTTACATAGAATCATAGAAACATAGAAAACAGTATGGTACAGCAGTTTCACGGTATGGTACAGCAGTTGCACTGTAGCGGACAGGAAGGCACTACAACAAGTGGTGAAAAACGCGAAGTACATCATCGGTGCCCAGCTCCCTACCATGGATGCCCTACACCGAAAACGGTGTCTGAGATGGGCCGGGGAGATCATTAAAGACCCCTCCCACCCCAACCATGGACTGTTTGCCCTCCTCCCATCAGGGAGGCGGTACAGGAGCCTCAGGTCTCGTACTAGTAGGATGAGGAACAGCTTCTACAATAATATCATCACATTGCTGAACTCGGAGTCCCGCCGATAGATTTCTCCAGTCTCTCCGTCCACATTGTTTGATTATTCTGTATTTTTATTTCTATATTGCACTATTACTACGGACTGACGCTAAACTGCATTTTGTTGTACCCATACTTGTATCTGTGCAATGACATTAAAGTTGAATTGAATTGAATTGAATTGAATAGGTGCAGGAGTAGGCCATTCAGCCCTTCGAGCCAGCTCCGCCATTCAATATGATCGTGGCTGATCATCCAAAATCAGTACCCCGTTCCTGCTTTTTCCCTCGTATCCCTTGATTCTGTTAACCCTAAGAGCTCTATCTCTCTTGGAACCACCCAGTGAATTGGCCTCCACTGCCTTCTGTGGCAGAGAATTCCACAGATTCACAATTCTCTGGCTGAAAAGGTTTTTCCACATCTCATTCCTAAATGGCCTGCCCCTTATTCTTAAACCCCTGGTTCTGGACTCCCTGAACTTTGGCAACATTTTTCCTGCATCTAGTCTGTCCAATCCTTTAAGAATTTTATATGTTTCTATAGGATTCCCTCTCATCGTCATCGCCAATGTGATACATCTGCCCCTGTGGGCTCTAAATCTAAAATAAATCATTGACTACAGCAGACAGTGAAGAAAGCAAATGACATGTTGGCTTTCATGGCGAGAGGATTTGAGTACAGGAGTATGGAGGTCCCACTGCAGTTGTGAAGGGCCCTGGTGAGACCGCACCCAGAATATTGTGTGCAGTTTTGGTCTCCTAGTTTGAGGAAGGACAGACATTCTTGCTACAGCAGCGTAGGTTCACCACGTTAATTCCTGGGATGGCCGGACTGACATATTTTGAAAGAATGGATCGACTCAGCATCTATGCAATGGAATTTAGAAGGGTGAGAGGGGATCTTATAGAAACATGTAAAATTCTGGTGCTCCGTTAATGAGCATGTAATCCAACTTAGTTGCACATATTACAATCCTCTGGTGTATTCAACATCAATGAGTCAGTCTCTTTAGGCCTAGTTGGGACAATTGGTCCTCATTCTCAGACAACATTGCAAAAATGGTGCAGCGGTAGAGTTGCTGCCTTACATCGCAAGAGATCCGGGTCCGATCCTGACTGCATGTCTGGAGTTTGTGTGCGTTCTCCCTGTGACGGCGTAGGTTTTCTGCAGGAGCTTCTGGTTTCCTCCCACATTCCAAAGATAATAATAATAATAATAAAAATAATATCTTTTATTGTCATTGCACGTTAGTGCAACGAGATTTAGTATGCAGCTCCAACCGATGAAAAAGAAAAGTCAAATAAATAAATAAGCTGTGTGTCATGACCATCCGAGGGAGACAGTCCAGGGGGGGGTGGGGGGCATTCAGCAGGGCCAGTTCAGAGCCGCTATAGCTCTTGGAATAAAGCTGTTTCTGAGTCTGGAGGTTCGGGCATAGAAGGCCTTGTAACGTCTGCCGGAGGGAAGTAGTTGGAACAGACCGTTACAGGGGTGTGATGAGTCTTTATGGATGCTGACGGCCTTCCTGAGGCACCGTGTGTGGTAGAGGCCCTCCAAGGGTGGTAGCTCTGTCCCAATGATCTGTGGACAACGTGCTGAAGAGCTCTCCTCTCCGCCTCCGTGCAGCTGAGATACCACACAGAGATGCCATACGCTAATATGCTCTCTGTGGTGCAGTGGTAGAACGTTGTCAGCAGCTGTTGGGGCAGACCAGTCTTTTTTAATGTCCTCAGGAAGAACAGTCGTTGCTGTGCCCTCTTGACCAGTGCAGCGGTGTTGGTGGACCATGTGAGGTCCTCTGAAATGTGAGTGCCCAGATACTTAAAGCTGGACACTCTCTCCACACTTTCCCCGTAAATGGAGATTGAGGCGTATTCTCCATTATGGGACATCCTGAAGTCAATAATCAGCTCCTTGGTCTTGGAAGTGTTTAGTGACAAGTTGTTATGTGTGCACCAGTCCGCCAGGTTCTGCACCTCCGCTCTGTATTTTGTTTCATCACCGTTGGTGATCAGTCCAATCACTGTCTGCAAACTTCACGATAGTGTTGGTGTCGAATGCAGGAACACAGTCGTGAGTGAAGAGGGAGTAGAGCATGGGGCTTAGTACACAGCCCTGTGGTTTGCCGGTGCTCAGGGTGATAGTGGAGGACAGGTGCGGGCCCAGTCTCACTGCCTGCGGTCGCTCCGTCAGGAAGTTCAGGATCCAGTCGCATATCGGCGAGCTGAGGCCTAGCTGGTGGAGTTTGGTGGTGAGCTTGGTGGGGATGACCGTATTGAATGCAGATGTATAGGTTTGTAGGTCAATTGGCATTGGTAAAAATTGTAAATTGTCCCTAGTGTGTGTAGGACAGTACTTGTGTATGGGGATCGCTGGTCAGCGTGGACTCGGTGGGCTGAAGAGCTTGTTACAGTGCTGTACCTCTAAAATAAACTAAACTAAAAACAAAACACTGAATCATGAGAAATATATTTCATGTACTAGATTGCATTAATATGAAAGATTGGGACTTTTCACCTGGAGATACTAGTTAAGTCAAATAAATATCTAAATATCTAAATCTCTTTATCTCCAAGTATTAAAACTGATAAATGCAATGTTGTCTTTTGTTTGCAAAGTGCAATGGTTCCAATAAACTGTTAAACTTCCAAGCTTAATTATTTAATAGGTTACCAGTTAATTTGCTTTTATCTATCATGAGGGAGATGGCACTAATTCTCCAGCAACATAACTTATGAGAAATCTAATGAAACTAATTTTAAAAGAAAACATTTAAATTAGTTAATGGATATTTTGAACATTGCAGCTGATTAAGGTGCTTAATTTTAATTTTAACGACATGTTCTAAAAGCACTGAAGAGAGAATCGTCTTGATTTTATGAAACATTTGTGTCTCCCCTGTGTGAGATGTCCTGGGCTGTTTGTTTCAATCACTGGTCCGACAAATAAGAAATGTGAGATATGAAATTAAACGTATGCACAATTTTTTGACAGATTGACACAAATTTGCAGAATTTGTATACAAACGAGAAAATAAACGCAAACCTGAGTCATCAAAATATTTCATGAATTTTTTTAAAAAATCAGAAAGTGCTGGAAATATTAACCGGATTAGGCCGTGCCAGTGTAGAGAGCAGAGTTAACATTTCAAATCACCGACCGTTCATGGGAACTGGATTAAGATCTTTGACCTGAAATTATGGCTCTTTCTCCTTCCAATGATGCTTCCTGATGCACAGTTATTCCTGGATTTATAGCAGGTTTCCAGCATTTGCACTGCATTGTTTTTGAATTACAATATATTAAGGGGTGCTTTATTGACTTAAGGTTTCAATAATGGTTGTAAACTGTGGGTCTGTGAGTCCACTTTGACTGTAGTCAGAGATCGATGTGAATTGCACCCAAAACATCCCTCATTTAAAACGTTCATCTTCGGCACAGACATTGTAGGCTCAAGGGTATGTTTTTGTGTTGCTTTCTATGCTTTCTGTTTTATGAATAGGACTGATACTGTAGATTGCTCTGGGAGCCAGCATAGACCCAATATGTCACATGGCCTTCTTTTGTACCATAAGAAAATATATGGTCTCCTTCATTGATGCCAATTATTCAATAATACAATGTTTGTAACTGGATTCCATTTCTTGAACTACCACAGTGGAGCCATGAATTGAACCTTTCACTTTCATGCCTGGAGACAGCTTAAAGGAACACAACACCATTTTTATACTGCTCGTCCATGTATCTCCCTCCAATGCTCGTTGGCAAAGACAGAGCAGGCAGCCCTCAATCCCCTATAAACAATAGCAAACCAGGTGAAATAGTAGGCAGCAAATTTGCGCAGCTGGTAGTTCTGCTGCCTCACAGCTCCAATCCTTACCTTGTGTGTTACCTGAGCGGTGTTTGCACATCCACTCCGTGACCATGGGATAGACACAAAAAACTGGGGTAACTCAGCGGGACAGGCAGCATCTCTGGAGAGAAGGAATGGGGGTCGTTTTAGGTTGATCACCCTTCTACAGACTTGACCAGAAACATCAACCATGTGGGTTTTCTCTGGTTGCTCCAGTTTTCTCCCACATCCCAGAGATGTGCCGGTCTGTTGTTTAAATAGCCTCTGTAAATTGCCCCAAATGGATGGCACAGAAATAGCGTGAATGGGTGATCGCTGGTCGGTGCGCTGGACTCGATGGGCCAAAGGGCCTGTTTCTATACTGTATCTCTAAACTAAACTAAATTAAAATGAACTGAAGGATCATAATCCAAAGTGGTTTATGGCAAGCTTTAAAAAATCTCAGCAGATTCTTCAAATCTATACCGCAGGTCTCCCAGACACCCATTATTGCATAAATGATTTGTTCGCAAGATGGGGAGCACTTGTACATGTTACATCGTATATGATCTATCATTCCAGCTGACTGAATTAGACAATCCAATATTATAAAACCTACCTGATCCCCTTGATTAGATTACAATGCAAAGCGACTCTTGGGTGTTAATGATGATACAAAAGGACTTCAGTCTTGATTAGATTTATAATCATTCCTGGATCTTAATTACCCTGCAAACAAACTGTCCTGTCTGACAGTAGCCTATAATTAGTCCCCGATGTATATATTTGTCACTAGTGAATGCCGATTGCTTGTGGTCCGATACATTCTCAATTACTGGCCATTATTTCATGACCTTCTTATTTCCATGTTGCAAAGTCAATGGCAATCCAGAAGCAATTTTATTTTTATGTGACTCACCATTATATCATTTCATTCCCTCCAACGTGCCTCAGCCAGGTATCTCAATTATCAGTTACTGCATTCTGATTTATAATATATTCTCAGCAAGATTAAAATTTCACAGGTTCAGTTCAGTGGACTTGCCAGGACAGGCAGAGCACAATGTTTGCGCCCAAGGTCAATACATCGACTGGATTTTCCAACACACATTGTTTGGATCAGTCTCTGGCTCAGAATTACAGTCCAGGACCTTATAACGATTTAAGGTAGTTTGTTTTGAGAAGTACATTATTTATTTATACATGGTATTTGTGGATTGATATTCAAACATTTTACTCTACAAAAAAAAAAATCAATTTAAAACATTCTTCTTGTCATTTGGTTTTATTTTATCCTCCAATTCTAGCCTATTAAACATTCATGAGTCAGTTTAGCAGAATCAAACTGGAGCAAATAATTATCATTCAATAATAATATCCTTTAATTTCTCCGAATTGCTATGTCTTTACCACAAACCTTCTAATATAACATGTCTGTGCTATTTAATTTGGATTGTCAATATAAATTTTAGTTTAGGTTAGAGGTATTGCATGGATTCAGGCCCTTCGACCCACCGAGTGCGATCCCCACACATTAACAGTACCCTACACACACTAGGGACAATTTATTTTTACAATTATACCATGCCAATTAACCGACAAATCTATAAAAGCCTTGTTCCACGGTACGAGTTCATTCCAAGAGCTCTCCCGAGCTTGCCCCGATTCAAACTGACATTTACGGTAATGGCCACTCATCGGTACTCGGGGCTCTTGTGGACATTTTTCAACATGTTGAAAAATCTTCACGAGTCTCCCGTGCATACCTGCCATTAGCGAGCCTTCCCGAGTACCTGCCGTTAGCGTTACGAGCCGCTAAGAGACGTCTCCGAGCTCCGACGAACCCGCTATGTTCATTCTCCGTGCTTACCATGAGTTTGATTTTTTTTACCTTGGGAGAGCTCTCGGAATGAACTCGTACCATGGGACAGGGCTTTAAGCCTTTTGAGTATGTAAATGTTCAGGATCCTTTTTGTATCAAGAACATTGTGTCATCTTCATAAGTATTGTGTCTACTCCGCCATTCAATCATGGCTTATCTATCTTTCCGTCCTAAACCCATTCACCTGTTTTCTCCCTATAACCCATAACACCCATTTTAATCAAGAATCTACCTTAAAAATATCCATTGATTTTGCCTCCACAGCCTTCCGTGGCAATGAATTCCACAGATTCACCACCTTCTGAATAAATAAATTCATTCTCATCTCCTTCTTAAAGGAACGCCCTTTAATTCTAAGGGTACGACCTCTAGTCCAAGACTCTCCCACTAGTGGAAACATCCTCTCCACCTTCACTCTATCCAGGCCTTTCACTGTTTGGTAAGTTTTAATGAGGTGTCCCCTCATCCTTCTAAACACCAGCGAGTAGAGGCCTGTGTGTGTTCGACCTATCCTGATATGAATGCCCAAATAACCATATAACCATATAACCATTACAGCACGGAAACAGGCCATCTCGACCCTTCTATTCCGTGCCGAACACGTATTCTCCCCTAGTCCCATATACCTGCGCTCAGACCATAACCCTCCATTCCCTTCTCGTCCATATAACTATCCAATTTATTTTTAAATGATAAAAACGAACCTGCCTCAACCACCTTCACTGGAAGCTCATTCCACACAGCCACCACTCTCTGAGTAAAGAAGTTCCCCCTCATGTTACCCCTAAACTTCTGTCCCTTAATTCTCAAGTCATGTCCCCTTGTTTGCATCTTCCCTCCTCTCAGTGGGAAAAGCTTATCCTAAAAGCTTATGTTGAGGAAAAAGGTTGTTACTGTCCACCATTTACAGTACATCTTTTAAATGTAGTGAAATCCTGATAGCATAATCAGAAGAGCAAGCCAGAGGAAAATAATAAGCATGGAGTGTGAAACGGCTAAATGAACATTGGTAGACAGTGATTACCCTAAAGGCAATTCAGTAACCAAGGCATTTCAACAGTTGCTAAATTCAGAACCACCTCATTACTGGGTTTTATTTTCTCCAGGCCAATTTTATGGCTAATGTAATCACTATTCACCAGCTAAAGAGCGAGTGGATGGGTGTGGAAGTGATCATAATACATCAATTTTTTTAAACACATTGAAGTACTCCACTTACCATTAAATATATTATCTTCTGAACTAAAGGTCATTCCTGTTAAACCACCACGCAATCATTACATTGTTCCACTTCAGAAATAGAGAAGTTAACTCGGAATGAATATATAGCAGAGGGGCTTGTTCATAAACTCTCTGGCCCCTCCTTTAGTTTGGAGATACATCACTCTCTCATCCATCCATTGGTCTATGACAGATCACAAAGCAAACACATTGCCCCATCCATTTTCCTACTCTTCCGCATTACCAGTCTGAGGAAGGGTCTCGACCCAAAACGTCACCTCTTTGATTTCTCCAGAGATGCTGCCTGACCCGCTCAGTTACTCCAACATTTTGTGCCAATCTTCTTTACCAACCTTCTACCGGCCTTCTGTGTGGGGACACGGTGCAGTGGTCAATTGACCTATGAACCTGCATGTCTTTGGGATACGGAAGGAAAGGCAGATTGTGCAAACTCCACAAAGATAGCACTGCACGTCAAGATTGAGCTTTGAGGCAGTGGCTCTACTAGTTGCACCATTGTGCCACACCTGCCATCATCCTTCCTCTCCTTACACTCCACTGTTCCTATTCTGACCTTTTCAATATTCCTCAATCTGTCCATCATCAGAGGTCATGTTGCAGATCCCATGCTGGGATCAAAACTTGAAACTTAAAACTTACTGGCTCTTTACCTCCTTTACAATGTTCTATCTTGTATGACCAAGATGTTGATTTAGTTTAGTTTAGAGATACAACATGGAAGCAGGCCCATCAGCCCACCTTGCCGATGCCGACCAGCAACCACCCCGTACACTAACACTATCCTACACTCACTGAGTACAATTTACAGTTTTACTGAAGCCAAATAACCTACAATCCTTTGGAGTGTGGGTGAAAACGGAGCACCCGGAGAAAACCTACACGGGTCACGGGAGAACGTACAGGCTGCGTACAGACAAGCACCCATAGTCAGGATCGAACCCGGGTCCCTGGCGCTGTGAGGCAGCAACTCTACCGCTGCGCCACAGCCTGTACATTTTAGAGGGAAAGTATTTTAAATTGAATTAGTTGCTATCTTTTTCTCTCCGTAGATGCAGAGTATTTCCCAAATGTAGCAAGTTTCTCAGAATTTGAGCATCTACAGTTTTGTTTTTCCTCCCAGTCCCTGGTGCAATGGCAATAACGCAACAATGTGATAAATGCCTTTGGGCATTTTGTTCTTTTTAAGATGCGTTGCAGAAGTAAGTTGTTGTTGTTGTCCTCACATTCAACAACTCTTTGGCAGGTTCTATTTTGGAGGCTGGCATTTCCAATCAAGCACTAATGCGTTACCTAATTGCAGCATTTAATCCGTAATTACAGGAGGCAAGGGAATGCTCGCACACACAAACCATTCCATCCTTGCATTGACTAAGTATTATTGGTGTCGGGGGAATGCCGCCTATATGGGAAATCACTGGCCATTTATTTCTGGAGTCTGTCTGATTCCAACCACATAATTGCTGCACCAAAGTATAATACCGTGGATGCAAGAAATCTGAAATAAAAGCATCAAGTGTTGGAAATACTAAGCAGACTGGTATGTGTGTGTGGAGAGAGAAAACAGTTCAGATTAATTTAGGTCCTTAAAAACAATTTAGGGCAGCAAGGTGGCGCAGCGGTAGAGTTGCTGCCTTAGAGCGCCAAAGATCCAGGTTTGATCCTGACTACCGTTGCTGCCTGAATGTAATTTGTACGTTCTCCCCGTGACTGCGTGGGTTTTCTCCGGGTGCTCTGGTTTCCTCCCAGATTCCAAAGATGTACAGATTTGTAAGATAATTGGCTTAGGTAAAATTGTAAATTGTGCCTAGTGTGTGTGTAGGATGCTGTTATTGTGCATAGATTGCTGGCCGGCGCCGACTCGATGGGCCAAAGGGCCTGCTTCTGCACTGTATCTCTAAACTAAACTAAACTGAAACTGTCGGCAGAACAGTTGAATGGCTATCATTTTATTATTTTAATTCCATTGTCAACCATATAACCATATAACAATTACAGAACGGAAACAGGCCATCTCGGCCCTACAAGTCCGTGCCGAACAAATTTTTTTTCCCCTTAGTCCCACCTGCCTGCACTCATACCATAACCCTCCATTCCCTTCTCATCCATATGCCTATCCAATTTATTTTTAAATGATACCAATGAACCTGCCTCCACCACTTCCACTGGAAGCTCATTCCACACCGCTACCACTCTCCGAGTAAAGAAGTTCCCCCTCATATTACCCCTAAACTTCTGTCCCTTAATTCTGAAGTCATGTCCTCTTGTTTGAATCTTCCCTATTCTCAAAGGGAAAATCTCTGTCAATCAACTCTGTCTATCCCTCTCATCATTTTAAAGACCTCTATCAGGTCCCCCCTTAACCTTCTGCGCTCCAGAGAATAACGACCTAACTTATTCAACCTATCTCTGTAACTTAGTTGTTGAAACCCAGGCAACATTCTAGTAAATCTCCTCTGTACTCTCTCTATTTTTTGTTGACATCCTTCCTATAATTGGGCGACCAAAATTGTACACCATACTCCAGATTTGGTCTCACCAATGCCTTGTACAATTTTAACATTACATCCCAGCTTCTATACTCAATGCTCTGATTTATAAAGGCTAACATACCAAAATCTTTCTTTACCACCCTATCTATATGAGATTCCACCTTCAAGGAACTATGCACGGTTATACCCAGATCCCTCTGTTCAACTGTATTCTTCAATTCCCTACCATTTACCATGTACGTCCTATTTTGATTTGTCCTGCCAAGGTGTAGCACCTCACATTTATCAGCATTAAACTCCATCTGCCATCTTTCAGCCCATTTTTTCCAAATGGCCGAAATCACTCTGTAGACTTTGGAAATCCACTTCATTATCCACAACACCCCCTATCTTGGTATCATCTGCATACTTACTAATCCAATTTACCGCACCTTCATCCAGATCATTGATGTACATGACAAACAACAAAGGACCCAACACAGATCCCTGAGGCACCCCACTAGTCACCTGCCTCCAACCCGATAAACAGCCATCCACCATTACCCTCTGGCTTCTCCCATTCAGCCACTGTTGAATCCATCTTGCTATTCCTGCATTTATACCCAACAGTTGAACCTTCTTAACCAACCTTCCATGAGGAACCTTGTCAAAGGCCTTACTAAAGTCCATATAGACAACATCCACTGCTTTACCCTCGTCAATTTCCCTAGTAACCTCTTCAAAAAATTCAAGAAGATTAGTCAAACATGATCTTCCAGGCACAAATCCATGTTGACTGTTCCTAATCAGACCCTGTTTATCTAGATGCTTATATATATTATCTCTAAGTATCTTTTCCATTAATTTGCCCACCACTGAAGTCAAACTAACAGGTCTATAATTGCTATGTTTACTCTTAGATCCCTTTTTTAAACAATGGAACAACATGCGCAGTACGCCAATCCTCGGGGACTATTCCCGTTTCTAATGACATTTGAAATATTTCTGTCATAGCCCCGGCTATTTCTACACTAACTTCCCTCAATGTCCTAGGGAATATCCTGTCAGGACCTGGAGACTTATCCACTTTTATATTTTTCAAAAGTGTCAGTACTTCTTTTACTTTGAACCTCATAGTATCCATAGCTACTCTACTAGTTTCCCTTACCTCACATAATTCAATATCCCTCTCCTTGGTGAATACCGACGAAAAAAAGTCAAGTCTTCTAATGTTTTTGTGCAGATTCCCCGCTTGAAAGGGATCTGATTCATCCACCCCGAAATGATGAACTGGATTTCACTCAATGACCAAACCACTTCTTTTCCATTTTTTTTTCTCCTTTTATTTTGGCAGATTCAGCAATTAATTGACAGTTTCACTTGATTTATTGCTTCAGCCATTACTTTGAAGGCATTTGGATGTTGTAGGTCTTAAGGTATTTAACAGTTTAGTCTTTTAGCAGCTGAAAAACTGGCTGCCAATCGGGTGCTGTAGATAATCAGTCCTGCATGCCTTCGCTGGCGATCGCGGCAGTTTTAAGGACAGTCTCTTAGATTATACTGTTCAAGTTTTTAGCCGCAAGTCAACTTCCGTCTTTTTCCTCGCTTCAAGCCCCGGGCGGAACTCGGCTTATCTCCGCTTCTCTGTTCACGGTCGGGCTGACTCTGCTCCCGACCGGGCTTTCTCTGCTTTCTCCCCCCACCGGGTTGACTGTTCCCAGTTGGGCTGAAGACTCAGCCTCTTGTCAGTGGCTTTTCTGGACCTGTCCATGGCCTTCACGGTACTAGGCCCCCACCCGACGTCTGTGGCTGCTGCTTGGGCTTGGCTGTGGGCTGCACAGCCCTGGATACATTCCAGGTAAGCTGACACTGTGCTTGGTGACCCTTACTGCCCCGGCTTGTTTTCCTAGCTCTTCCCTGAGCTATTGCTTCCCGTTCCTACCTTTTTCTTTTTGGCGCCAATTCAAAACCATTTGGCTTGGTGCTGTTCCACTTGTTTCCAAATACTACTTCTATTTTTAACTTTTGGTTTCGATTCTTCTTGCTGGCCTTGTTCTTATCTTCGTTCTTTTATCCTCGTCGCCAATTGTTGTGTATTTGGATGCTTTGAACAGTCTTGAATAAAGGCTTGGACACGGGAGGATTCATACACGTTTCTTTACTGCAGGACGCCACCTTGTCTTTTTTGCTCCTACGTACTTGCCCCAGACATCACAAGACACCAATTACTTATCCTAATTATCCCATACCTAACACTCCTCCCCCTTTAACTTGGAGGCCGGTAACATCATATATATTACATACATAATACTCCTCCCCCTTTAACTTGGAGGCAGGTAATACCTTTCATTACAGTTTGACTTGACATCCATTGAGGGTCATCAACAAAAAATATTGTTGAAGGATCAGCTGGATCAATTTAATATTTACTGATACAAATTTGACATATATCTTGTTTTTAAAAATCACAAAGAAACTTCTATAAGGAATTTTAACACTTTAGTGAAATAGAGCATATTAAGCCAAAGATCAGACTTGGGTCCGACTAGAACAGTTGTTCCAAATATTTCTGAATGAAAGCCCCAATTGCTTGCAATCAGTGCTGCCCCATCACTAAATGACATTAAACGACTCTCGTATGTAAGATGCTGGGCCTGAGACGAGAATTACAGCTGACCATATCTAGCACTAAACGTTATTCATTTTATCATGTATCTGTACGCTGTTGTTGGCTCGGTTGTATTGTCTTTCCACTGATTGGTTAGCGTGCAACAAAAGCTTTTCCCTGTACCTTGGTACTCTGGATAATAAACTAAACTAAACATCAAAGTCCAGGTAGACAAAAGTCTGAAGAAGGGTTTTGGTCCGAAACATTGCCTATTTCCATTGCTCCATAGATGCTGCCGCACCCGTTGAGTTTCTCCAGCACTTTTGTCTACATTTGATTTCCCAACATCTGCAGTTCCTTCTTAAACATCAAACTCCAGGTAGCTTGCATCTTATATTTTTATTTATTTTTCCTTTGAGATAATATTACCTCAATGTTATTGGCTTCATTAACCCACATCCATCAGGTTATTAAACTTGCCAACAAACAGACTCTGAACTGTAACAGTTGCACTTTATCTGCTTATTTATGTGTGTATTGAACTAAACTGTTATGTATTTTTGTTTATAATACTCAGTTGTGCTTCAGCAAGCAAGAATTTCATTGTCCTATCTGGGACACGTGACAATAAATTCTCGACTTGACACTTGACTTGTAAACTGGAGAGTCACAGACACCAAGAGGACAAAGCTGGAAAAGAGTGGTGGGCTTTTCCAGCTTTTTCCCTCCTACTCCAATTAGTCTAAAGAGGCGTCCCGACCCAAAACATCACCTGTCCGTTCCCTCCCTAGATGCTGCCTGACCTGCTGAGTTACTCCAGCATTTTGTGTTTTGCCCAGTTCAGAGGGATTCCTCAGCTGAGTGTCAGCCCTGTTCAGCCAGGTCTCTGGGGCCAACAGCAATATGATAACATGGTCGTACCACTGTGTCATTGACAACTATAACACACATCATGAAACACAATGTGGTGATAACTGCCACCATTCACCCATTTCAACTCATCCTTGAACAGACATTCCCTTCATTTTACACTTTTGTTTATGCAGGCGACACAGTGGTGTAGCGGGAGAATTTTTAAAGACCCAAATTCTATCCAGACTACGGGTGCTGTCTGTATGAAGTTTGTACCTTCTCCCTGTGACCACGTGGGTTTTCTCCGGGTGCTCTGGTTTCCTCTCACATTCCAAAGGTTTGAAGGTTAATTAGCTTTGGTAAAAAAAATATGGATTTTCCCTAGTGCATGGGATAGAGTTAGTGTACAGGGTGATCATTGGTCGGCGCGGACTCCATTGGCCGAAGGGCTTCTCCTCATTTCTACATAACGGGTGGCATCGTGGTACAGCAGTAGAGTTGCTACCTTACTGTGCCAGAGACCCAGGATCAATCTTGACTTACTGGTGCTTGTCTGTACAGAATGTGTACGTTCTCCCCGTGACCTGGTGGACTTTCGCCAGGAGCACACACTCCAAAGACGTACAAGTTTGTAGGTTAATTGGCTCATAAATTGGCCCTAGTGTGTGTAGGATAGCATTAGGGTGTGGGTATCGCTGGTCGGTGCGGACTCGGTGGGCCGAAGGGTCTGTTTCCACACTGTGTCTCTAAACTAAACTAAATCTACAGTGTTAAACAAATCAGACACTGAAGTGTCTACATTCTAAAGAACTCTGAAGTACTCATTCCTCACCCACTTTCTTACCAACTGAAGACTATCTTGAATCGAAGATGGACACAAAAACCTGGAGAAACTCAGCGGGTCAGAAAGCATCTCTGGAGAAAAGAAGTAGGTGACATTTCGGGTTGAGACCCATTTTCCCCAGACTCCTATGGTATTAACAGTCTACGAGCATACACTTTGTAATATAGTCATAAATAAAACGCCATGTCTGGCTGAGCCTAATATATATTAAATATGCTATTAATTGCTGCAGGGATTGATTAACAGTTTCCTAATAAATCCTGGTACCACAAATGTCATCTGTATTCCATTCAAATGTAATCCTATTACTAATCCCCTTCTGCTTTAGTTATTCTGGTGTAATTAAAATGTCAGGAACAGAGGATACTCTGAAGGCAATCTCCTGAAATCACACTTGTCATTTAAAGGATTACTGTACTGTCAAATGTACCGTCTCATATTAATAGACAATAGACAATGGGTGCAGGAGTAGGCCATACGGCCCTTCGAGCCAGCACTGCCATTCAATGTGATCATGCTGATCATCCCCAATCAATACCTCGCTCCTGTCTTCTCCCCATATCGCCTGACTGCTATCTTTAAGAGCCCTATCTAGCTCTCTCTTGAAAGTATCCAGAGAACTGGCCTCCACCGCCCTCTGTGGCAGAGAATTCCACAGACTCACAATTCTCTGTGTGAAAAAGTGTTTCCTCATCTCCGTTCTAAATGGCTTACCCCTTATTCTTGAACTCTGGCCCCTGGTTCTGGACTCCCCCAAAATCAGGAACATGTTTCCTGCCTCTAGCTTGTCCAAACACTTAATATTCTATTATGTTTCAATAAGACCCCCTCTCATCTTTCTAAATTTTAGAAAGTATAAGCCCAGCCGTTCCATTCTCTCAACGAATAACAGTCCCGCCATCCCGGGAATTAACATTGTAAACCTACACTGCACTCCCTCCATAGCAAGAATGTCCTTCCTCAAATTAGGGGACTAAAACTGCACACAATACTCCAGGTGTGGTCTCACTAGGGCCCTATACAACTGCAGAAGGACTTCCTTGCTCCTGTACTCAACTCCTGTCGTTATGAAGGCCAACATGCCATTCGCTTTCTTCACTGCTTGCTGTACCTACATGCTTACTATCATTGTCTGATGAACAAGGACCCCCCAAATCCCTTTGTACTTCCCCTTTTCCCAACTTGACATCATTTAGATAATAATCTGCCTTCCTGTTTTTGCTACCAAAATGGATAACCTCACATTCATCCACATTAAACTGCACCTGACATGCATCTGACTACTCACCCAACCTGTCCAAGTCATTCTGCATTCTCATAGCATCCTCCTCACAGTTCACACTGCCACCCAGCTTTGTGTCATATGCAAATTTGCTAATGTTACTTTGAACATATTAAACATCCACCCTGTCTGTTTTCTGGCTATTTATTATGATGACAAAGTTCATCATTTAATATTATATCTGTGAAGGGACAAGCCAATGGCCAAACAATGAGGAATCCCATCAGAATACCTTAGTAAGTGTACTTTGAATATTGTCCCCATCAACACCTTTGCCCAGAAACATTTTAAGAGAAACAGTTGGATTAAGAAACAGTTAGACCGGTAATTGATAGGACAGGTTTGGAGGGATATGGGCCAAACGCGGGCAGGTGGGACTAGTGTAGCTGGGACATTGGTGGTCGGTGTTAGCTAGTTGTGCTGAAGGGTGGAGATTGAACTTTTGTTCACTATCCATCACAGTGAGGAATGTGGAGGAGCCTCTGTGGTGGATCTTTATGGTACAATGTATTTTGTGTGTTCCATCACTTTTTATTTGTATGACTGACTTGGCAAATGAAACTCCTCATATATTTTTTAAAACATACTTGGCTAATAAAATGTTATTGTGATTTTGATTGTGATTTCCACGCTGTATCACTCTATCTCATTCAAAGCAAAATTACTTTCAAAGATGTGAAAGAAAGTGGTTTAACACTGCAGGGGGGTTATTCAATGACTTTGAGGACACCCTGAATGCTAAACTGCATAAACAAAAAATGATTAATTATGTCTGCAGAAAATGATAATTTAATCATTTTCCTATTGGTGAAGATGAAACATTGTGAGGCAAATAGCAACAATCACAGTCCAATGAAGATTATTTTGTGCTTCATGGGTACCGGAAGGATGTTTTCTCAGCATCAACTCCATCAGTTAAGATGTCACCAATACCAATGTCAAATATAAAAACATATTAAGTGGCCTATGGATATAGATTTGTGCAAAGGTGTATAAGCCAAACTCTGGTAATAATCCTCTAATTTAGTATTTGACAAAAACTGTTTTTCGAAGCAACATTATGCACTAGAAGTCTCACTCTTCCAGATAAAATAGTATAATTTATATTCATGGTATCGCTACATCTCTGTATACTTGCCAGTGTGTTAAGTTTTTAGCATACTTTACTTTAGAAATACAGCGTGGCCCATCAAGTCCACGTTGACCAATAGTTACTTGTATTAGTCCTATCCTACACTTTGGGGACAATTTACAGAAGCCAATTAACCTACAAACCTGCATGTCTTTGGAATGTGGGAGAAAACTGGAGCATCCGGAGAAAACCCGGGCAGTCACAGGGAGAACGTGCAAACTCCTTACAGACAGCACCCCATAGTCAGGATCGAACCGGCGCCATGAGGCAGCAACTCTACCGCTGTGCCGCTGGTTTGTTCAGACCCTTCACTCTCACTCATCATTGACTTTGATGGAAAGGTATTTACACTAAGCATCCATTAAATAAGGTGCCACATCAACCAAGCTCTGCTGTATTACACCACCCCTCAACTATAAAGGTCCACTTCATGACCCTGTTGACTGTGAATTACTCACTGTACATTGAAAGCTAGATAGCAATGACTTTGAATGATGATTTTCACCATTGCTTCCAATGCACCACCATAGAATTTGGTTGTCAAAGCAAAAGGAAAATATCCACCTCTTACCCCTTCAAGTACCTCTACTCCACCTGTGGAAGAATGGGCTGTTCCCCAATGGCCCTCATCAGCCACGACAGCTCTTATAGAAACATGGTGGTAGCTGGCCTTTCCTTCTCTATCCCAATTCCCTTTCTGTGCAGATGGATCAGCCAAAGCTTCTGAGATTCTTTGGAATGTGGGAGAAAACTGGAGCACCTGGAGAGAACCCCGGCAGTCACAGGGAGAACGTGCAAACTCCCTACAGACAGCACCCGTAGTCTGAAGAATGGTCTCGACCCAAAACGTCACCCATTTCTTCTCTCCAGAAATGCTGCACGTCCCGCTGAGTTACTCCAGCTCTTTTGTCTAATCTCAGAGATTGAGTCACTTTAAATCAAAGCTTGTCTTTGACATATAGAGTGAGCCGAGTAAATTTTTCAAATTATGTTAACAAAACTGATAAAACTCTAGAGACATAATGGTTAACACACTACACTGTAGCTTGGTACACGTGGTAATAAATTAAAACCGTGCCAAGCTAAACTAAACAAGGAACTGCACATGCTGACATTTTGAGTTAAATGCAAAGTGTTGGAGGAACACAGGGGGTCAGGCACCACTTGTGGAGGGAATGGACAGGCAATGTTTAGCATTTGGGCCCTTCTTCATGACAGGTAAGACTTGGAATTACTGGGTTTTTGAGAGAAGACAATGCAAACTCCTCGGCATCCTCCATACGGCAGCACATGTACTTTGAAGAAAGGTATGGAAGTACAAATCACAATTTTGCTTTTATCAATAACCTGCAAGAAAGTAATGATCCCTTTAAATCGTCATCCCTTTAGGTATCCTTTTTGCCACCAATCTTCCCTGGGCAGTGACCAAGTGGTGTGAAGTTTGTTCGAAGTTTAATTTGGCATTAGTATCCCTTAGTAATTCTCCAGACTGATGGATATCAGCAATAATAGAACATAGCACAGTCCAGCCCAGCGACAGGCTCTTTGCCCCGTAATGTTCATGCCGTATATGATGCCAAGTCAAACTAAACTCCTCTGATCCATAGCGCCCCATTCCCTGCATAGCCATGTGCCTACCTAAAATAAGCCTCTTAAAAGTGACCATAGCTCGGCAACAGGCATGGCTCACCCGCCATGGACCTGGGAATCTGCCTGGAGTGGGAGCTTTGTCCGAGGCTTGGCTCCTACCCGTCTCCAAAGACTGCTCCTCTCACCTTAAAGCTATGCCCATTCATTTTTGACATTTTCACCCAGGGAAATAGGTCTACCTTGTCAATGCCTCGCAGAACGTTACAAACTTCTCGATGCAAAATATATCAAGGGCATAATGAGCAATTTAAGGGCCTGTCCCACTTACACGATTTTTTTCGGCGACTTGCCGGCACCCGCAACTTGCCGCAACTGCTCACGGCCATACAGGCGGCACCCCGCGACATGTCGCCACGTGACGCCTGTATGGTCGTGATTCGTCGCCCAAAGAGTCGTACCTTTTTCTGGTCGCCACTGGATTTTCACCATTTCGGAAATTTTCGGCGACCTGTTGCGACTGTGACGGGTGCTGGCGGTCGCCGAAAATATCGCGTAAGTGGGACATACAGGCCGTTTACATCCTTCTCAATTATGTGAGAGCCTAAGTCTATAAATCTCCCACGCATTGGATTCTGAATTGGGCACAGTTCGACATATGTCTCCCCATCCTCCCCCTGCCAAAGCGTGCAATGCAACTGAACTTTGCAGCCTTTACATCACAGCCTTTGTTCAATTTCAGAAATGTGCTTGTTCTTCTGACATTCTCATTTCCTTCAGTCCGTCGAGCTGAAGTTCCTCTCTGCTTGCTGATTTTTACTCGTGATTAAGAATCAAACGGCAGACAATGTTAACATCTAGATGTAATTCGCAGCTTATTATCTTAAACCCAACCAGCGAGAGAAAAAAATCATTCTTCTAGACGTTCCTAGAGTTGATGGATTCTAATACACATTCTGGTCGTTACCAGAGTTGATGGGTTGTAATACACACTGTCACCTCATCAAAGATTTCAACTTAAAAGCCACTGAACCAAATCTACAAAAACAGACTGTTGGAACACAGATTATCAACATGAACCTATACTTCTAATTAATTTTAAGCTAGATATTTTTCTTATCTGCTCTTTATTTTTGTGCTCTTATCTTTGATTGTAGGAAAGGCACTGCCACAATCCAATTACATTGAAAGCCATGCATCAGGATTGTCATCTGCCTTATTACACCTATCGATGTTTAGGTATTAAATTGCAGTCAGATAAGCCTCTGTCATACCACAACAGAGACAGTACATGATGATAGCACACAAAGGCAACAAATACCAGCCTGAGACTTCTTTTGACTCTGATATTTCGATCTGCATAAAACTGGAATGATGTATTTACGATGAACTGTTTACGAGCAATGACTCGCTATCTGCGCATTCTGCACGGATGCCTCTGATATACCTGTGTTAACGTTGATAGCAGGATGGTTGAAATCTGGGAACTGCAGTTGCTGTTTTAAACCAACGATAGACACAAAATTCTGGAGTAACTCAGCAGGACTAGGCAGCATCTCTGGAGAGAAGGAATGGGTGATGTTTCAGGTTGGGACTGAGAAAGGGTCTCCACCCGAAACGTCACCCATTCCTTCTCTCCAGAGATGCTGCCTGGCATGCTGAGTTACTCCAGCATTTTGTGTCTATCTTTGGTTGCAATCCGGGGTCAGTCAATGGAGACTAAATGGTGCTGACCCTAAATCCCCTGGTGTGGATGAGGAAGCAGCGGATTGCACAAAGCAACATTACATGGCTTTATATACATTACTGTATTTACAATTAAATCAAGAGATAATCAGATAACCTTGTAGTAAGAACAGTCTCTTTCCAATGCTAAACTTGAAATCTGGTATATTATGCATGCCTGTTGGCCTGTACTGATTTTACTTAAGACTTTAGACTTTAAAGAGATACAGCACGGAAGCAAGACCTTCGGCCTATCGAGTCCACTCCGACCAGTGATGACAAAACCCATAGTCAGGATTGAACATGGCACAGTAAGACAGCAACTCTACCACTGCACCTACTCCTGCCCCCATAACCGCCAAGTTGCAAAGCTCAGGGTGTCATGGTTGTTTGGAACAAAGGCATCAACTTTCATAAGGTCATGTGATAGGAGCAGCATTAGGCCATTCGGCCCATCACATCTTCTCCGCCATTCAATCACGGCTGATCAACCTCTCCCTACTAACCCCATTCTCCTACCTCTTCCCGTAACCCCTGACACCCGTACTAATTATAAATCTATCTATCTCTGCCATGTGTTTTTAATTTAGTTTAGAGATACAGCGCAGAAACAGGCCTTCCGGGCCACCGAGTCCGCACTGACCAGCGATCCTCGCAGACTAACACTATCCTACACAGTGGGGACAATGCAGAGCATCCAGAGTTGTCAAGCCAGGGGTGGCAGGCCTCTGCAAGATCAGTGGGTGTGAAAGCGATACCTTCATCATCAACCTTTCTCCATATTTAATCTCGATGCTGGATTATACTTTACAAACCTGCTCGATCATCTACTCCGAGTTCAAGTGCTCTTCCTACAGCTCTTGACATCTTTCGCATCAAGAAAATTGTCTACAGCCCTTTCTATTGGAAAGTTCCGCAGATTCAAACTGATGAGGTTTCTCCTAATTTCAGTGCTGAATGATACTTTATTATTATGAGTGAGATGCCGGCTGGCCGCCCGCCACTTGCTCCTCTCTTGGTCAGCCCCGCAGCTTTCACCGGGAGCTCCCAACGTCCCTCCTCGCACCTCAAAGGTCCTCCTCATTCCCCGATGGCCCATCTCACTCTCCAATAGCCCATCTCACTCCTCGAGGAATGTACCAAAGAATGAACAATATTTTAAGAGAGTGGCCCTGCCAGACACAAGTAACGTCAGATAGCTCTGGTCAAGAGGTTGCAATGAGAAGAGGTGAGTGATTCTCCTCAATCCCGGCAGACCACTGGCCCATTGGTATGCTGTACAAATATTGAAAACCATAATTCAGTGGAACCTTGATGGAAAATAAATGCCAGTATAGATATACAAACCAAACAATCTTGCTTTTAGTTTAGTTTAGTTTAGAGATGCAGCACAGAAACAAGCCTTTCTGCACACCGAGTCCACGCCAACCAGCGATCCCCGCACACTAACATTATCCTACACACACAAGACCAAGCCAATCAGCCTACAAACTTGTAAATATTTGTAGTATTGGAGGAAGCTGGAGCACCCGGAGAAAACCCACGAAAGTCCCCGGGAGAACTTACATAGTCCGTACAGACAGCACCCATAGTCAGGATCGAACCCAGGTCTCTGGCACTGTAAGGCAGCAACTCTACCACTGCGCCACCATGTAAAATGATTAAATGCCAGTGACCAAATGCCCCATCCTCCCTGAGGAATATCTTGGTCTCCAAGCAATTGATAGAGAAACCAAACGTTGTGTCCTGTTTTCAAAGGTATGTCCTTGGACATTGTAATAGTGCTGCATAATCATACACCCAGTTCATTAATATTTTCATTTGAGGTGAAATTGAGGAGCAAAGTATACATATTAAATATTTTGGCAAAAATGTATAAAAGATGGAGAGATGACTGAATAAATTCATAAGTGATAGGAGCAGAAATAGGACATTTGGTCCAACAAGTCTACTCCACCTTTCAGAATGGCACAATGGTGCAGCAGTAGAGCTAGTGCCTGACAAAGCCAGAGACCTGGGTTTGATCCTAACTATGGGTGCTGTCTGTACAGAGTTTGTACATTCCCACCGTGACGTGCGTGGGGTTTTTTCCGGGTATCCCGGTTTCCTACCACACTCCAAAGATGTACAGTTTTGTAGGTTAATTGGCTTTGGTAATATTGTAAATTGTCCCTAGTGTGTAGAGGACAGTGTTAATGTGCGGGGATCGCTGTTTGGTGCGGACTCAGCGGGCCAAATAGTCTGTTTCCGCACTAAACTAAATTTATTAAAAAAACTGAAGTGACATCACGTATCACATATGTGATACGTGATGTCTACTCAGTCATTCAATCATGGCAATTCGATCTATAGTCCCAAAGCTATGAGTTTAATGTCAACTCCATCTTACCTGGCTATGACAAAGAGCACACAACTGACTCCAAAGTAGGCCAATAAGATGTACATCCATATATCTGGAGAGAGAGGGTTGAGGAAGGAGAAGACACCAGCGTTTGTTCCATTCGATTTTCGGTACAAAATACTGATCCCCAACGTCATGAAGGGCTTAGAGAAATCAATGACCTTCTCCCGGGCGTAGGTGATGGTGAGCGGAGCGACGGCAAGGTCAGCTTTCTGTGGAGGGAAAGATGCTCATTAAAGAAAACTTTTATCAATCTTATTTTTAAATTGCATTTCATTGAAAGCGCGCCGATGAATTGCAATGTGGAGCAGCATCATTAAATAAGCACAAATCACACATATTATATGTGTGTCAGAAGCCCTCTCTGTTTCCTGCAATTAAACACTTTTATTTGTCAGATTGATGGCAGTGATATATACCTGTAACACCGACAACAGAATACAGGGACAACAGAATAACAGCAGGGATGAATGTGCAGATGCACAATAAATCAGAAAGGTCCTGTACAATGCAGTCAGCAAAGGGTGGTGGAACTGGTGGATGTTTGAATTCGATCAGAGGCCATCTCGGCCCTGTCCTGCCGAACAATTTTTTTTTCCCCAGATGCACTCACCATCTGGTCCCCTCCCAACTTCCATACCTTCTGTACTTTGTACCGGTACTCCTGAGTAAAGAAGTTTCAATTCCTAAACTTTGGAAGATGTCCTGAATGAGTCCTCTGTTGGTCCCCAGCAAAATTGGGTAATCCAGAAACTCTTGCTCTGGAACTAAGGATACAAGCTGGTAAATTTCCCCGCGGTGGTGGACCTGAATAGTAGCTTTATCTGTTTTGATTGGTTAGCACACAATACAAAGCTGTGTCACCTTGGTACATGTCATAAGGAATAGGAGTAGAATTAGGCCATTCGGCCCGTCAAATCTACTCCGCCATTCAATCATGGCTGATCTATCACCTCCTGCTAACCCCATACTCCTGCCTTCTTCCCATAACCTCTGACACCTGTACTAATCAAGAATACTTGATTCTTATTTTTTATTATCGATTATTATTAGCTGCCAGACCAAACGAGTTGACACTGTCCTTAACTCTGCAATGTGGGTCATCACATGGATGCTTAAGACAACACCTTTGTCGAGGGTCCCTTTCCCCTCTCATATAGCCCCTCCCAGCAGACACAGAAGGGAGAGGATGTTGAAATATTGGTGCACCATCGAAGCTATCACTGATCTTCCCATCCATGCTGAATTGAACAACCTGCGCAACATGCACCTGAAGTCCCGCAAACCCATCTGGTCGTCCGTTATACCCCTGGAAGTCTTTGACTCCAAGACTGAGTGGTGCAGAGCCTGGAAAGATGCCAACACCAACAACGGAGAGGTCACCATAGACCCCACAGTGAAACCACCAGGTTTTGACCTCCATCACAAGCAATGGCTAACCTTGAACAGAATCCACACCCTCCACGCTAGAACAACCCGTCACCTGCATAAGTGGGGGGTGACAGACAGCCCTGCTTGGGACATCCTGACCCCACACATCGTGAATGACTGCCAACTGAGGCTTTTCCCTGGTGGCATTAAAGCCAGTAAGTGATGCTGTCCTGGCCTGGATGTCCACCCTTGATCTACAACATTTAGGCTGTGCACGTCATACGCAAGAAGAAGAAGAATACACCTAAACCCATTATCACAATTCATGTACCTTTTCCCTCTGTGATTCCTGGTCTA
Source organism: Leucoraja erinaceus (assembly GCF_028641065.1). NCBI lineage: Eukaryota > Metazoa > Chordata > Chondrichthyes > Rajiformes > Rajidae > Leucoraja > Leucoraja erinaceus. Next base: position 3,814,522 of record NC_073402.1, on the reverse strand, counting down.
CAATTTGCTATTTCGCTGCAAAACCTCCTCAACGTAATTCTACTTTGAAGACGTCCTCCTCCTTTCTCCAATGGGAGTTCTGTGAGACTCTCTCCCTCTTCTCCCCTTCTGTGATTCCTCCCAGCACTGTGTCTTTTTTGTAAAGCCGCGTCTGCAGTTCCTTGTGCTTAGTTTTCACTTCTGGTCCAGGTTCAGAACTGTTAGACTATCGGTGATTATGAAATGATCAGTCAGTTTCTCATAGCAGTATTCAACAATTGTGCTTGTCTCTTCCTGTGGCTGAACTACTGAGTATTCCCTCCTCATGCCTTTTTTTATGCCTTTGGTGAAATTGAATATTTTATTTCACTATTCTTCTATATATACTTAGCGAATAAAGTGTGATTCTGATTCTGAAGCATGGTCAATCATATTGGCACATGTTTCATAACCATCATAATCATAATCATATTTTATTAGCCAAGTATGTTTTGCAACATATGAGGAATTTCATTTGCCGTACAGCCATGCCAATAAAAAGCAACAGAACACATAAAATACATTTTCACATAAACATCCACCACAGTGACTCCTCCGCATTCCTCACTGTGATGGAAGGTGGAACAAAGATTAGACCCAATGTTCCTACTCTGCAGTATTGGGCAAGTGATGATTACTCGCACTGTTTACAACTGAAGGTGATCAATAAGTTGATTCATAAGTTCATAACTTCTATGAGGAGAATTAGGCCATTCAGCCCATCAAGTCTACTCTGCCATTCAGTCATGGCTGATCTATCTTTCCCCCTCAACCCCATTCTCCTGCTTTCTCCCCATAACCCCTGATACCTGTACTAATCAATAATCTATCTATCGCAGCCTTAAATATATCCATTGACTTGACTTTCACAGCCTTTAGGCAATGAATTCCACAGATTCACCACCACATTGACATACTTACTAATCAAGATAACATATTCAGGCATTACACCTGTATTCAGTCTTTTCCTCATGGCACGCACTGGCAGTGTGAGAAGAAACCACTTTCATTATCAGCTCAACCGTCCACTTAGAGTAGGTCACGTTGACCAGTCTGGTTGAAGGACAACTTATTTAACTGTAAGAGGCAAGATATACAGTAATTTGTCTCGTGTCTTCCTTGATGATGAATGAATTTGACCAATATATGTACAAAATATCTCTCGCTTCAAAGACATTTAGATAATTACAGCATTAATCCCTGTGCATGTTTTTGTTTCATATTAAATTGAGGTCAATTAAAACTAATTTGTGCTTCTCAACTGAAGACAGGACCACTTTTCTGGAATAAAATCGGAGTTCTGATGAGCTCTTAAGAGACTCAGACTTCAACATGCTTATCACAACAGGTAACCAGAAGCAGATTCTGGAAGGAGGTGAGGAGGAATTTATTTCGTTAGAGGGTGGTGAATCTGTGGGATTCATTGACACAGAAGGTTGTGGAGGCCGTCAATTAATATTTTTTAAGCAGGGATAGATTCTTGATTAGATAGATAGATAGATAGATAGATAGATAGATAGATCGACTTTTATTGTCATTCAGACCGAAGTCTGAACGAAATTGCAGCAGCCATACATATAATACCATACAATAAAACAACAATAAACACACATTAACATCCACCACAGTGAGTCCACCCAGCATCTCCTCACTGTGATGGAGGCAAAAGTCTTAGGTCTTAGTATGGGTGTTATGGGTTTATGGGGAGAAGGCAGGAGAATAGGGTTAAGAGGGAGAGATAGATCAGCCATGATTGAATGGTACAGTAAACTTGATGGGTCGAATGGCCTAATTCTGCTCCTATCACATGAATTTATGAACTTATGATTCCAACTTTGAACTAGCCTGTGTACAGATTGCGAGGTGATTTCCCTATCAAGTGGCACAGTGCGTGGTTCCAGTCCACAGACTTATATCTTCAGAAGGTAAGGTTTAGGATTAGGTTTATTATTGTCACGTGTACCGAGGTACTGTGAAAAGCTTTTGTCTCCATGCTAGCCAGTCAAGTTAGATGATACTATATGTAGGAAGGGACTGCGGATGCTGGTTTATGCCAGAGATAGACATAAAATGCTGGAGCAACTCAACGGGTCAGGCACCATCTCTAGAGAAAAGGAATTGGTGCTTGGAACCCCTCTTTAGACTGGAAGTATAAGTAAGATGGGTGTGGGAGGGTAGGGGTGTGACTGGGGGCAAGAAAAGGTCAGAGCAGTAAGAGAGAGTGTTGCAGAACTATCATTGGAGAGGAGGAGAACTTCTTCAAATTAGAAGCCTTCAAAATCTCCTTGAGGAGATTGCACAGTGGTGTGGACAAAATGTGTAGGAAGGAACTGCAGATGCTGGTTTACCCTGGAGATACTCACTAAAAGCTGGAGTAACTCAGCGGGTCAGGCAGCATCTCTGGAACATGAGTACACTCAAGCCCAACACAGGTACAAAAGATAACGTGGAAAGAAAGAAGCATGAGTGTAGAATATAGTTCTCAGCATGTAGCATTACTGTTCCAGAGATAGGACTCATACACGCAAAGAATTAGGCTGGAGAATTGGGACTATACGCTAGCTTATGAAGAGTCTGATAACAGACGGGAAGAAGCTGTTCTTGTATCTGGTGGTATGCACTTTCAAGTCTCTCTATCTTCTGCTGGAGCAGGATGATGAAGGAAAGGCCAAGATGAGAACGGTCCTTGATTTACTTCGGAGTCACGTGAGTGACTACGCGTGAAGAGCCTGCTCAGCACGCATGCGCGACATTTTACGTTCAGCTGTGCAACATTGGCCGCATCGGGAGCCAGGCACTCCTGCTACAGGTGAAAGAACGGACCGTCAGGTAAGCTCTGAGGTCGGCTTTTCTTTCACAGGGAGCCTTCTGCTTTCAGGCAGAGAAGAAAGGCTCTTGGACAAACCTGTCCCCCGCTCGACTCCACGGAGGAGCGTTCCATCTGGGGAGGGGCAGCAACAAGGCGGTAGGACCGCTTACCCAGCGCTCCGCTATCCCGACACCGTGCCGAGCCCAGTCCCACTAGCGCCTGAGCAGCGGGCTGGAAGTAAAGCCATGGAAGAGGCGTCCGGCCAGTGGCTTCCGACTTGTCGGACGGGGACGTCTCACCACCCGCATGGGGGAGAGACAGCCGCTTGAGCCGCTTGGAGCGGCTCCTGGAGCAGGTGCTCCAGCGAGACGCGCTTCGTGAGGGGCGCTCTCACAGGGGGAGTTCAGGCACTCCCTCCACAGTGTCTTGTGCACTGTCCATTGCTTCCTCCTTACCCGAGGGTAGCTTTGGTGACCAGAACTGGGCTGGTCAAGAACAGGGGACGATGGCTGAAGATCTCGGGAGTATGCAAGGGGTGCAGGAACAGGAAGAGCTGCTGGGTGTGGTGGACCGCTATGTGGCAGCCCCATGTGCAGGAGGCCGTTAAAAGCCAGACGTCAGCCATCTCATCTTTTGCTCGTTCCGTGGACGAATACGGAGATGACCACAACCTTCGTAAACAAATCATAAAACCTGCCATAAAATCCTAAATTTGCAGGGTTGTGCTAAACCCCAGCCACTGAGCCAGACCCACTGCTCTTTGGCAAAACCTCACAAAGCATATGAAGGATATGGAAGAGGCTTTAAAAAACATTCGGTCTCATGAGGGCAGGCCCGGGACGAGCAAACCAAAAACAATAATTCCCAAGCAGCAGCACCCCATCGCGTCCATCAGTCGACGTCTACCTTATGGGACTGGTGAAAGCTCGGGGTCCGCATTCTATCCCCGGAAGTCTTCTTTAGACCAGGGCCCAGAGCGGACCCCATGGAAAATGCGCCACCCCCCAACGTCACCGCCACGTCAGACAACGTGCAAGACTCGTTGGACCAGCAGGAAACAGAAGAATACCCATAACCATGGAGGTAGGTGGGTCTGGTTCCTACCAGTGTATAGAGTAATACTAACAGGGGGGAGATTACACCTGTTTAAAGAAGCATGGGAGTCTATCACGAGTGATCAGTATATACTCAATGGCATTAGTGGATACAAATACAATTCATACTAGAAAAATTGCCACCAGTTCAACATTCACCCCAGAGGGTATTTTTCCCCCTCTCCGTTAAAGAAACGAGAGGGACAAGCTGAACTGGTGAGACTAATTACAAAGGGTATCATGGGGAAACATGAACCATTGGAATTCGTATCAAATATATTCACTAAACCCAAAAAAGATGGTGGATGTCGCATCATCATTGACTTAACTTCACTAAATATGTTTGTTAAGTATATACATTTCAAAATGGAAACGGTTGTTACGGCCAAACAACTAATTTCCAAAAGATACTTCATGGCAAGCATTGATCTTAAAGATGTTTACTATTTAGTACCATTCACAAGGATCATCGTAGATACCTGAAATTTACCTGGATGGGGCAGCTATAGCAGTTTAAAGCGTTACTCAATGGGTTCACATCAGCCCAAGATTGTTCACCAACATACTAAAACCTGCTCTGGCAACATTCAGAAGACAAAAACATATTGTCATGGCATATCTTGATGATATCTTAAATGGTAGGCAAGACCATGGAATTGACTATGTTAGCTGTATCAGCTACCAAACAGTTATTCAAAACCCTGGGATTGTCTTACATCCAGATAAATCTAAGTTGAAGCCATCCACAATCATGGACTGCTTGGGCTTCACAATTAATTCAGTCTACGTGACTGTAACATTGCGAAGAGACAAAACAGTTGAATTGGCACAATCATGCAACAATTTAATGGTCAACGAACTACCAACTATTCGACAAGTAACAGAGTAATTGGAAAAATGGTAGCAGCATTTCCGGCTACATAATTTGGACCTTTGCACTGTCAAAACTTACAAAGAGCAAAGGTACAGGCACCAAAATGACATACAGGTCATTATGATCATGTCATGAAGTTACCCACTGAAGCAATATCATAACTACAGTGGTGGGCAAAAAACGTTTGGCATAGTTTCAGCCCTATTATCATCACTAACCCTACGTTAGTTATCCAAACAGATGCCAGTGCTCAAGGCTGGGGAGCAACTAACTCTATATCCAGCACAGGTAGTAGGTGGACTAACCCAGAGTCATCATTACCACTTACACTGGGCATTAATTATCTAGAGATGTTGGGTGACTTTTATGGTTTAAAAGCATATGCACAAAATATGCTTCACTTGCATGTACAGTTACAAATAGATAATACTACGGTGGTGGCCTACATTAACCGGCATAATGGGCGGCATAAAATCGGTATCATGCGACAAGTTGGTCAACACAATTTGGCAATGGTGTGTCGAAAGTCATATTTGGCTATCAGCAACTTACCTGCCAGGTAAGCTAAATACAGTGGCAGACACCAGGTCACGTAAATTTAATGACAACATCGAATGGATGTTAAAACCCCAAAAGATTTTGCAAATGTTATCAAGCAATATGGCACACCAGATATCAATTTATTTGCATCAAGGCTAAATCACCAGGTACCTATGTATGTCGCTTGGGAACCAGACCCTGAGGCAGCAGCGGTAGATGTGTTCGCGCTGGATTGGGGAAATTCTTCATCTACGCATTTCCTCCCTTCTGCCTCATCAGTCGGGGACTACGCACAATACAAATTGACTCTGCTTCAGGTATTTTGATAGCATCCGACTGGCCTACACAGCCATGGTTCCCAATACTCCATGACATGGTTGTTGAAACTCCGATGGTATTCCCCAGTGACCCAGAGTTATTAACACCCAGTGTCGGGCACAAGCCACCCGTGCCATGAAAAAATCAAACACCTGGGTTGCAGATTCTGCACAAACCACTTCTGGGACTGAGATTATCAGAACAAACCGTCGACACCATGTCAGCATCCCTCCGAACATCCACTAAAAAACAGCACTTGTCCAGCATCAAAAAATGGGAGAAGTACTGTTTGGATACAGGGACCACCTACTCAACCGCTACAGTTACCAACGTACTGGAATTCCTGGCGAACCTTCACCACGATGAAGGACTCAGCTACAGAGCCACCAACACAGCTAGAAGTTCCCTGCCTGTCTATTTAAAACCAGCTCCAGGACAACAGGCCATGGGGCCCCACCCACTGGTGGTCAAACTAATGAAGGGTATTTACAACTCTAACCCCTTAGACCAAGGTACACCCATATATGGGATGTCAGTGTGGTCCTGACATGCCTCAGGGGATGGCCACCAGCCAGATCCCTCAACCTGGAACAATCTATGCCCAAAACACTCATGTTGATGGCACTTGTATCTGCACAGAGGGACCAGTCACTACACCTATTGCGACTGGACAGCATGCTCACAGCTCCAGACCAGATCTCTTTCGTTATCCAGGGACTGATCAAACAGAGCAGGCCAGGAACACCTAATCCAGTCGTGGAATTCCGGGCTTACCCGCCAGAACCACAGTTATGTGCCATGACCCACTTACTATCCTACATAGACACAACCAAAAATATTCGAGGGAGATGAAAAGCCTTGTGGGTCAGTCATAAAAACCCTTATGGTCGGGTGATGAGCCAAATCATTGCAAGATGGCTCAAACTGGTGCTAAAAGCTGCTGGGATAAACACTAACATGTACAAATCTCATTCCACTAGGGCAGCATCCACGTCGACGGCTAAAAGAATGGATGTGCCTATAGACCATACCCTGGCTACAGCAGGATGGTCGGGGGAATGATCATTCAGAAATTTTATAATAAGCCGTTGGCAAAACCTGCTTTATTTGCAGAATTTTTTTTTACAGACTGCAATAATTTAATTTAAGCCCAGGGGAGCAATTTAATTTCTTTGTTGTTATTGTTAAAAAATACCATTGTGTTTTCTACAAACAGATTCATTGGTTGATTACGATAACACACTTCCTCCCTCAAGGACTTCGGCAGTGAGTGAAGTAATAACTGTTACACGGGTTGAAATCACAGAGCTTTGAAGTCTTCACGTAGTCACTCACGTGACTCTGAAGTAAAATAGTAAGATTAAACGAGAACTTACCAGTTTGAAGTTTGATCTGTATTTTATGAGGAGTTACGATGAGGGATTACGTGCCCTCCGCTCCCACCCTCAATAATATGGGTCAAACTGATAAACTGATGTCTCCTTTTCTTTACTATGTTTACTTCAATAACTGTGTCTATCTGTGATTCCACACCGCTGCTTTGAAGTATGCCGCGCATGCGTGCTGAGCGGGCTCTTCACGTAATCCCTCATCGTAACTCCTCATAAAATACAGATCAAACTTCAAACTGGTAAGTTTTCATTTAATCTTACTATTATGTCGGCTGCTTTCCTGAGCGAGCATGAAGTGTAGATGGAGTCAATGGTGGGGATCTAGGTATCAGTTATGGACTGAGCTACATCCACAACTCTCTGCACTCTCTTGCAGTCTTGAGCATGGCTGTTCCAAAACCAAGTTGTGATGCAACCCGACATTATGCTTAACATAGGCACAAATTTCTGGAGTAACTCAGCGGGACAAGCAGCATCTCTGGAGAGAAGGAATGGGTGAGGTTTTGGGTAAAGACCATTCTTGAGCTTTCTGCGGCGCATCAGTAGAAGTTTGTAAAAGTAATTGGAGACATGCCAAATAGGATGGACTGAAATCCTTTCCAGTTTCATTTGAAGGGGAGTTATTTTGTTCCGAGAATTGTCTGGCTAATGTTCCTTGGGTGTCATGGCCAAGAGGAAATAAAGGATTCTGATGTACCTCAGTGTAGTCAATAGTATTAACATCCTTGAGCTTTCACCCTGTGTAAGTTGCTGTATAAGCCAGGGAGTCACATGTCATTGCGTGGTTGTTACATACTGTGATATAATGCCATATTGTTATGGATTTCCGAATGATCCATCACAGTAATAAGGAAGGCAGATTGTGGGTGGGTCTTAATGCAACGAGCTGGAGTATTGAACAGGTTCTGCTTCATTTGTACTCAGGTTATAATAATTTTGTAATCTCTGAAAAGAAGGAATGGTTGAAGTTTTGGGTCGAGGCCCTTCTTCAGACTGGGAAGAAGTCTGAAGAAGGGTCTCAACCCAAAACGTCTCCCATTCCTTTTCTCCAGAGGTGCTTCCAGTCCTGCTGAGTTACTCCAGCTTTTCGTATCTATCTTATCTTCGGTTTAAACCAGCATCTACAAATAATAATTTTGAATCCTACCTTTTCAGAAGATATTTATATTCAGCAAAATATTCTCACTGAGGCAAGGATCACACTGGGCAAGGATGATTCACCAAATTAATTCCCAAGTTTTCAGCGGCATGGTGGCGCAGCGGTAGAGCTGCTGCCTTACAGCTCCAGAGACCTGGGTTCGATCCTGACTATGGGTGCATGCTGTCTATATGGAATTTGTATGTTCTTCACGTTGATGCATGTTTTTTTTTTCCGGGTGCTTCGGTTTCCTCCCACATTCTGAAGACGTACAGGGTTGTAGGTTAATTGGCTTTGATACAAATTGCAAATTGTTTCAAGTGTGTGCGTGGTAGGCTGGTCGGCACAGACTCGGTGGGTCAAAGCTCTTATTTCCGTGCTGTATCTCTAAAATAAACTAAACTGAACTGATCTTCTGATAGTGGTGGTGACAGATGGAAGTGAAGATTGGCTTTGGTGAGCGGGCTGCGGACTTGATTCCCATGGACTTGAGGGGACACTGGATGTTCCAAGATCGGCCATGGGAGGCGCCTTGACTGAGTGGCGGCCTGTGAAAGGGTCGATGTGTCGATGGAGAGGGCTACTGAAGGCCCTGCAGCACCCAGTGGATCACATGGATTGGACACCACTAGAGGCCTCCCTGTGATCAGACGAGCGCCTGGGTCCGCCAAGGCCTGTAGTGGCACAGAGTAGGTCTTTAAGGCGAAGATAAGACTATACTGTATATTGTTTTGCTTCTAGTTCCCTCCCACCACCACTAAATTTAGTCTAAAGAAGGGTCTAAACCCAAAACATCACCAATCCATTTTCACCACAGATGCTGCCTGAGCCGCTGAGTTACTCCAGCATGTTGTGGCTATCTTTGATTAATCAGTTGCACAATTGGCAATGATTTACTCTCTTGGGATCACACTGTGCCCACTAAACACTTGAACTATTGGGGAACCATCGTGCCTGAGGTCATCTCTTGCCAGCCATGATAAGTCCTGGTCTATTGTTGTTTCTAGTTCCTCCCCCTACAATCAGTCTGAAAAAGGGTCCCGATACGAAACGCCACCTATCCATTTTCTCAAGAGATGCTGCCTGACCCACAGAGTTACTCCAGCACTTTACGTCTATCTTTGGTATTAACCAGCACCTGCAGTTCATTTTAATGACTCTATATTTTTAAGAACTTTGAAACTTGAAGGATACAAGATGGCACCGGAAATGGCAAATTGTTTAGTGCCTTAGTGTAATCTACTATTCTTACACACTTATACTGAGGTACGATTACGTATAATAAGATTATACTGAATTGTCTGCAAAACATAAAATCTCACTAAAGGTATACCTTGGTACCTATGACAACACAGTGGTGCAGTGGTGGAGTTGCTGCCTTACAGCGCCAGAGACCTGGGTTAGATCCTGAATACGGGGCTGTCTGTAAGGAGTTTGTACATTGTCCCCATGACCAGTGTGGATTTTCTTCTGGTGTTCCGGTTTCCTCCCACACCCCAAAGACAAACAGGTTTTCAGGCAAATTGGCTTTGGTATGAGTGCACTTTGTCTCCACTGTGTGTAGGACAGTGTTAATGTGCGGGGATCACTGGTCGTAGCGGACTCGGTGGGCTGAAAGGACTGTTTCCGCGCTATATCTCTAAACTAAATAATATATTAAGAAAATGCATTGACATTCAGTATTTCTGAAAAAAATGGGTTATTTTAGGTAGACAAAAGTGTTGGAGAAACTCAGCGAGTGAGGCAGCATCTATGAAGCGAAGGAAATAGGCAATGTTTCGGGCCGAAACCCTTCTTCAGTTTAGTTTAGTGTAGTTTAGAGATACAGCATGCAAACGTGCCCTTCGGCCCAGCGAGTCCGCACCAACATTTACACTGCACATTAACACTAACCTACGCACACTAGCAACAATTTGCACTTATACCGTGGCCAAGTAACCAACAAACCTGTACATCTTTGGAGTGTGGAAGGAAACTGAAGATCTCCACGCAGGTCACAGGGAGAATGTACAGACAGCACCCGTAGTCGGGATTGAACCCGGGTCTCTGGTGCTGCAAAAGTGCTGTAAGGCAGCAACTCTACTGCTGTGCCACCGTGCCGCCCTTTTTGTTTGCACTGGTTGATTTAGTGAAAAGATCCTCGAGGCAGAATTTGCCACCATTTAGTCGCTTTCTGTGTTACTTAACATCTTCCAAGAATGGATAAATTCACAGCCAATACTGCTACATAGTCTGGTCTCACCAACAGTCTCTGCGCTTGCCTCTCTTGTTATCTTGAATCTGTTATCAATTCCGTGTCTGCAGTAGTTAAAGGCAAGCCAGAAATGAAAATTGATTTTATTTGGCTAGACTTATAACTGCTGCACACACAGAAATGAGGGCTGATTCTGAATAAAATAATGTGTCTGTCCGCTGATCCCTGCTCATCGATTTGTCCATATCAGATTTAATGGGGGTTTTATAGCATGGAACTTATTTTTTAAAAAGCATTTTGTAGATTTGGAATTCTGTACTCCATTTGTTCCACTACAGCTGCTCTCGTTGCAGAGTTGATCTTTACTATAGATAGACACAGTTCAGGAGTAACTCAGCAGTTCAGGCAGCATCTCTGGAGAAAAGGATCAGATCATAAGATCATGTGATAGGAGCAGAATTAGGCCATTTGGCCCATCAAGTCTACTCCACCATTCAATCTTGGCTGATCTATCTCACCCTCCCAACCCCATTATCCCACCTTCTCCCCATAACTTCTGACACCCATACTAACCAAGAATCTATGTATCCCTGCCTTAAATATATCCACTGACTAGGCCTCCACGGCCTTCTGTGGCAAAGAATTCCATAGATTCACCACCCTCTGACTAAAGAAATTCCTCCTCATCTTCTTCCTGAAAGAATCTCCCTTAATTCTGAGGCTGTGACCTTAGGTCCTAGACTCTCCAACTAGTATAAGCATCCTCTCCATGTACACTCTATCCAGGCCTTTCACAATTCTGTATGTTTCAATGAGGTCCTCCTTCGTTCTTCTAAAGTCCGAGAACAGGCTGAGTGTCGTCAAACGCTCATCATATGTCAACCTACTAATTTCTGGGATCATTCTTGTAAACCTCCTCTGGACCCTCTCCAGAGCCAGCACATCCATCTTCAGATATGGTGCCCAAAATTGCTCACAATACTCAAAATACAGCCTGACCAGCGCATTATAGAGACTCAGCATTACATCCATATTTTTATATACAAGCCCTCTCGAAATAAATGCAATAGCATTGAGTTTGCTTTCTTTACTACTGATTCGACTCGCAGATTAGCTTTTTTGGGAATTCTGCACTAGCACTCTCAAGTCCTTTTGCACCTACAATTTCTGGTTTTTCTCTCCATTTAGAAAGGTCTTACCAACCACCGAAGTCAGACTAACCGGCCTATAGTTCCCACTATTCTGCTTTGCTCCCTTCTTGTGCAGCAGGGTAATATTGGCAATTTTTCAATCATCTGGAACCACTCCTGACTACAGTAATTCTTCAAATATCACTGTCAATGCTTCCACAATCTCTAAAGCCATCGCTTTCAGAACCCGAGGGTGCAGTCCATCTGGTCCAGGTGACTTATCCACCTTCAGCCCTTTCAGCTTCCCAAGCACCTTCTCCCTAGTAATAGCCCCTCCACTAACTTCCACCCCCTGACTCTCTTGAATTTCTGGAACGTTGCTGATGTCTGCCACTGTGAAAACTGATGCAAAAAAGTTATTCAACTGCTCTGCCATTTCTTTATTCCCCATTATCACATCTCCTGCATTATTTTCCAGTGGTCTAACGTCCACTCTTGCCTCTTTCTTACTCTTTATTTAACTGAAGAAATTTGTGCTATCCTCTTTTATATTATTAGCTAGCTTACCTTCATATTAAGTCTTTTCTCCCCATATTGCCTTTTTAGTTACCTTCTGTTGTTCTTTATAGGTGACATTTAGAATCATAGTGTGATACAGTGTGGAAACAGGCTCTTCGGCACAATTTGCCCATACTGGCCAACATGTCCCAGCTACACTAGTCCCACCTACCCTTGTTTGGTCCATATCCCTCCAAACCTGTCCTAACCAAGTACCTGTCTAACTGTTTCTTAAATGTTGCGATTCCCTGCTTCAACTACCTCCTCTGGCAGCTTGGTCCATACACCCATCTGTGAAAAGGTTACCCCTCAAATTCCTATCAAATCATTTCCCCTTCACGTTAAACCTATATCCTCTGGTCCTTGAATTACCTACTCTGGGCAAGAGACCCTGGGCATCAATCTGATCTATTCCTCTCATGATTTTATACCTCTATAAGATCACTCCTCATCCTCCTGCGTTCCAAGAAATAGTCCCAGCCTACTCAACCTCCCCCTATAGCTCAACCCCTCTCGTCCTGGCAAACCTTCTTCAGTCCGATTGAGGTTGGTGGTGCGGTATGATCTTTAACATGCTGTGAAGGAATTAATTAAACAAATCGTAAATAGAAACATAGAAACATAGAAATTAGGTGCAGGAGTAGGCCATTCGGCCCTTCGAGCCTGCACCGCCATTCAATATGATCATGGCTGATCATCCAACTCAGTATCCCGTACCTGCCTTCTCTCCATACCCCCCTGATCCCCTTAGCCACAAGGGCCACATCTAACTCCCTCTTAAATATAGCCAATGAACTGGCCTCAACTACCCTCTGTGGCAGAGAGTTCCAGAGATTCATCACTCTCTGCGTGAAAAAAGTTCTTCTCATCTCGGTTTTAAAGGATTTCCCCTTTATCCTTAAGCTGTGACCCCTTGCCCTGGACTTCCCCAACATCGGGAACAATCTTCCTGCATCTAGCCTGTCCAACCCCTTAAGAATTTTGTAAGTTTCTATAAGATCCCCTCTCAATCTTCTAAATTCTAGAGAGTATAAACCAAGTCTATCCAGTCTTTCTTCATAAGACAGTCCTGACATCCCAGGAATCAGTCTGGTGAACCGTCTCTGCACTCCCTCTATGGCAATAATGTCCTTCCTCAGATTTGGAGACCAAAACTGTACGCAATACTCCAGGTGTGGTCTCACCAAGACCCTGTACAACTGTACAACTGTAAATGACAATGCAAGACCCAAAGTGCGAGAGTAACTCAGCAGGTCAGGCAGCTTCTCTGGAGAACATGGAGAGGTGATGTTTCAGGTCGGGACCCTCTTCAGACTGATTGTGGCAGGGGTGGGGGGAGAAAGCTGGAGGGGAGGTATTGGCGGGACAAAGTCTTGCAAGTGACAGGAGGATACAGATCACTGGCTCAGGAAGGATCCTAAACCGAACCCCCGCCTATCCGTATTCTCAGGGATGTGTCTTTGTGTCATTTTTTGTAAACATTCATCTGCTGTTCCTTGTCTGTACAAAAGGGCAATGTACGTTGTCCATGCCTCAGCATTGTGGATGATATGATACAGGCATTGCAAGTAATTAGTTAGGCAACCAGTAATTTCCCTTAATTGCAACACTTTGGAGAGCAGAAGGCTTCTGCAGAACTTCAGGAAGAACAAATAGAGCAATACAGCACTGAAACAGGCCCTTCAGCCCAAATCATCAATGTCGATCAAGATACCCCATCTGGGCTAGTCCCATTTGTACAAATTTGGCCCATATCCCTCAATCTTTGATATCCACAGTCCATTCCTACTCATGTATCTTTATGATGAGGCCCTTGTTAAAATATGTATCAAGGCTTTACTGAAAACAACTATGTTGTTAAACCATCCAAAAATTCCCATGGTTCATACAGGTTATTGAGTTCAGAAGATAGACAGAACATGCTGGAGTAACTCAGTGGACCAGACAGCATCTCTGGCACAGATAATAAAAGAGCATCTCTGGAAATCCTGCTATCCGCTGAGTTATTCTAACATTTTGTGTTTATCTTCGATGTAAGCCAGCAGCTGCAGTTCCTTCCTACATGTATAGTTAAGAAGTTGGGACGTCATTCTCTGACATTGGTAAGGCCACATTAGGTGTGCTGTGTAGAGTTCTGGTCGTCCTGCTGGAGGATGGATGTCGTTAAACATGAAGGGGTGTGAAGTGGGCGCATGTGCGCATGTGCGGAGCTCTTCTAGTGTGTGCGCATGCACAGGATATTTCCGGAGTGTGCGCATGTGCGAAGTATTTCGGGCGGGAAAAGCCTGCAGAATCAGCCATGTTTGCCAGGCGTTTCTGAGTTTGCGTATTGCAGAAATAAGTTGCTTAAAGCTTAAATAAAGTTAAGTTAATTACGAGTAGTGAAAGTTTCATTTATCTCACAACAATTTAAGCAACTTATCTTCAGAAGTCAAACAGTCCGACTTGGGATGGAGAAGGTACTGAAACCACAACGCTTGGGTCTGGATCCCAACTCACCTGCTGCTGCAAAGAATTGGAAGCACTGGCTTCGCATACTAAATAACTTCTTTGATGAGTGTGGCAATGATGCACCAGACAGACTCAAAACATTAATAAGCTTTGTCTCTTCTGATGTATATGATTACATAGAGGAATGTACAACTTATGATTCTGCTATTGATGTACTAAGCAAGCTCTTCGTTAAGACACCCAACATGATATTCTCTCGACACCTCCTTGCTACTCGGAAACAAAAACCTGGTGAGTCACTTGATGAATTTTTACAAGAACTTCAAAGACTTAGTAAAGACTGTGCCTTCAAAGCAGTTACGGCTGATCAATATCGACAGGAAGTTATTCGAGTCTTTTATCAATGGTTTGGCATCGCCTTTAATACGACAGAGACTATTAGAACACAAAAACTTGGATTTACAGTCAGCTTACAATCAAGCTTACTCTTTGGACTTGGCTCAGAAAAATTCAGATGCTTATGGCTCATCTAATGTGTATTCTGCTGCAACTACTACAAAAGAATTTCACCCACGTACTAATATGGAGCAAACGGAAACAATTTCTACTGATAAAGGTGCCCTTGCTGCAGCATATAATTATTCAAAAAGGAACTGTTACTTTTGCGGGGGTAATATTCATAAGAGAGAGACATGTCCTGCTCGAGAGGCAACTTGTAATAGTTGTGGCAAGAAGGGACATTATTCTAGAGTATGCAAGTCCAAAGCAACGACTAAAAGTGTGACTGCTGCCATATACACACCTTCTTTATGTGCAATTACAGCTGCATTTCCTCAGAGCTTGTCTCATGCAGCTACAACGGTATCCATTAATGGCCATACACTTAATGTATTACTTGATTCTGGCAGTTCAGAAAGTTTTATAAGTGAACAAGTTGTGTCCCGACTAAATCTAACTATAATTCCTTCAAATAGAGAAATCTCGATGGCTCTGACAACTCTCAATACTCAAATTATAGGATCTTGTATTGTAGACTTTATTCTGAACAAAACTAGCTATAAATCTGTATGTCTTGGTATTTTGAAAAATTTGTGTAGCGATATAATTCTAGGTCAGGATTTCCAGAAACTGCACAGATCACTTCAAATAATGTATGAAGGTACTATGCCTGATCTTGTATTGTCAAAGCCACCAGTATTGTGTGGTTTTTCTGCTGCATCTGTTGAATGTCCTTCATTATTCACTATTTTATCCTCCAAGTGCAAGCCAATTGCTACAAAATCAAGACATTTTAGCAAAGATGATAGGAACTTTATCAACACAGAAGTAACTAATCTTTTACAAGAGGGGATTATAGAACGCAGTTCTTCCCCTTGGAGGGCACAAGTTGTCGTGGTTAAGGACCCCTTGGAGAGACATAGAAACAGACTCTGCATTGATTACTCTCAAACTATAAACCAGTTCACGGAGCTTGATGCATATCCATTACCTCGAATAGAAGAGATTATCAATACATTAACTAAGTATAAGATATTATCTACTCTTGACTTAAAAAGCGCTTACTATCAAATTCCTCTGAAGGAATCAGAGAAGAAATACACTGCGTTTGAAGCAAATGGGAAATTATATCACTACTGCAGAGTTCCTTTTGGGGTAACTAATGGCGTGGCTGTTTTTCAGAGAGAGATGGACAAACTTGTTGAATAGGAAAACCTTAAAGATACTTTCCCTTATCTTGATAATATAACTATTGCAGGAAAAGACCAAACTGAACATGATGAAAATGTACAACGGTTTTTAGATGTTGTACATTCTAAAAATCTAACATTAAATGAGGCTAAGTCAATAACATCAGTATCATCAATTAATATTCTTGGTTATTGGGTTGGAAATGATATAATCAAGCCTGTTCCAGAAAGACTCCACCCACTCCAAGAGATACCTGTTCCAGCAACATTAAACTCTCTACGAAGGGTTCTTGGGATGTTTGCATATTATGCTAAATGGTCACCAAATTTTTCTGACAAAATTCAACCTTTGATTAGAGCGAAATCTTTCCCCCTTGACTCCACAGCAATTGGTGCCTTTACTTCTTTAAAGAAACAATTGGAATCTGCGACATTGCACGCCATCGATGAGGATCTCCCCTTTGTTGTTGAATGTGATGCCTCTGATTTAGCAGTATCAGCTACATTAAATCAAGGAGGACGACCAGTGGCTTTCATGTCTCGTACTCTCCAAGGTAGTGAATTGCACTACCCATCCGTCGAAAAGGAAGCTACAGCAATTATTGAAGCAGTGAGGAAATTGAGTCATTTCCTTGCTCGCCAGCACTTCACTTTGATAACAGATCAGCGTTCAGTGGCTTTTATGCTGGATAATCGGAAACGAACGAAGATTAAAAATAGTAAAATTCATGAATGGAGGATTGAATTATCCGCATATAGTTATTCAATTGAGTACCGCCCTGGTAAGGATAATGTTGCTCCGGACACATTAACTCGAGCATTTTGTGCCTCTGTTCATTCTTCTGCACTCACTGATCTTCACAATGGGTTGTGTCATCCTGGAGTCACTCGTTTGTTACACTATGTTCGTTCCAAAAACTTACCTTTCTCTGCAGATGATGTGAAGATGACGTGTGCTTCATGTAGAATCTGTGCTGAATTAAAACCAAGGTTCTTCCATCCTGAAGAAGGAAGATTGATCAAAGCTACTCAACCTATGGAACGTTTGAGTATTGACTTCAAAGGGCCTTTACCATCCTCCTCTCAAAATTTTTGTATACTTACCTTAGTTGACGAATATTCGAGGTTTCCATTTGCCTTTCCTTGTCCAAATATTTCAGCTGCTATGGTTATCAAATGTTTAGATCAACTGTTTTCATTCTGTGGATTTCCAAGTTACATACATTCTGATAGGGGCACCTCATTCATGTCAAAAGATTTAAAGGACTACCTTTCTAAGAGAGGAATTGCAACAAGTAAAACAACACCATATCATCCTATTGGAAATGGTCAGGTTGAGAGGTATAATGGAATCATTTGGAAAGCAGTGAAACTGGCTTTAAAGTCGAATGATATACCAGATCAGCAGTGGGAATGTGTTCTACCAGATGCATTACACTCCATCAGATCTCTACTGTCAACTGCTACCAATACTACTCCACACGAACGGTTCCTTAACTTCAAACGGCGTTCTTCTAGTGGTACTTCTCAGCCATCATGGTTGAAGAGCCCTGGACCTGTGTTGCTTCGTCGGTATGTCCGATTAAATAAGAATGAACCTTTTGTTGATGAAGTTGAACTGACTGATGTCAACCCTTCTTATGCAACTATCAAGTATCGGGATGTACGTCAGTCAACTGTCTCACTTCGTGACCTTGCACCATGTCCATCTTCTCCATCAGCTCCGTCACTTCTTGATAACACTAATCGAGAACTTCCTCCGTCAGCTCCGTCACTTCTTGATAACACTAATCGGGAATTTCCTCCAACACTTCCAGCATCCTCTATGGAAACTTCTACAAGAAATTCTAAAATTGAAAATCTAAATAACAATACGAGTGAAGTTGATGACCAAGCAATATATCTACCCCCAGCTATTGAAACACCGGTATCTCCTGAGGCTCCAGTGCTGCGACGGTCATCAAGACGTATTAAACCTCCTGACCGTCTCAACTTATAAATAGGAGGGGAGAATGAAGTGGGCGCATGTGCGCATGTGCGGAGCTCTTCTAGTGTGTGCGCATGCGCAGGACATTTCTAGAGTGTGCGCATGCGCAGGACATTTCCGGAGTGTGCGCATGTGCGAAGTATTTCGGGCGGGAAAAGCCTGCAGAATCAGCCATGTTTGCCAGACGTTTCTGAGTTTGTGTATTGCAGAAATAAGTTGCTTAAAGCTTAAATAAAGTTAAGTTAATTACGAGTAGTGAAAGTTTCATTTATCTCACAACAGGGTGCAATAATGATTAAGAGATATTACTGGGTCTGGAGGGTTTCAGTTTTATGGAGAGGCTGGATAGACTGGGTCTTTTATCTCTGGGCTATTGGAGTCTGAAGAGTGACCTTATGGAGATGCATAAAATCATGAGCGGCATAGATAATAAAAGAGCAGTGGCAGCGTGAGCCTCGATGGCAACGGGCGCCCCAGTGGCGGCGGGAATCTCGACGGCGGGCTCGTGATCAACCTGCGATCAATGGTCGATGAACGTGAGGGGGGGAGGGGTAGGCAATGGGGACCCATTGTGGGGGGACTGCCGTGCAGAACAATGGGGACCCGGTGTGCGAGGGGGTGAGGGGGAACTCTAGTTGACAATCCTCTGCCCAGGGGATAAGTCTGTGTTTGTTTGTTCATTTGTTCTGGTGCACGTGGCAGCCAGATAACGGTCGCTCGTCTTTTTATTTTTATTTTCAATTTCAATTTCAATTTTTTGTGTACCTTGTTGTGTGTTGTGACTGTTGACAGACCAATTTCCCTCCGGGGATTAATTAAGTTTTATCGTATCATATCGTGTAATGCGACTAGCCACAGTTTCTATCCCAGGATTGGGGAGTCTAAAACTAAAGGGCGAAGGGTTAAGGCGAGAGGAGAAATTTTTAACGGGGATCTGCTTAATAATCTGTTACTGTAACCGTAATCATCGTTTACGGCTTTCAATTGTGAAAACTGCGACCATCAGTTTCAAGAACAGCTTCTTCCAGGCTCTTGAACACGACACAGCACTAACATCAGCTAACAACTATGAACTGTTCTGGGTTGCAGTCAGTACTTCACACCGATGATGGGGCGTACATGGAATAAGTTGCCAGACTAAGTGGTAGAGGCATGGAACAAATACAACATTTAAAAAGGCACTTAGTGGAATAGTTGTACCCGAGTGTGTTGATGTCATTCGTCCTTCGTAGTCGAAGAAGACCATGACTTCAATGTTTTTGTTCGTCGGTCCGGAGGTGACCGGAGGTGACATAAAGCGAATGGTATGTTAGCATTCATAGCAAAAGGATTTGAGTATAGGAGCAGAGAGGTTCTACTGCAGTTGTACAGGATCTTGGTGAGACCACACATGGAGTATTGTGTACAGTTTTGGTCTCCAAATCTGAGGAAAGACATTCTTGCCATAGAGGGAGTACAGAGACGGTTCACTAGACTGATTGCTGGGATGTCAGGATTTTCATATGAAAAAAGACTGGATAGACTCGGTTTGTACTTGCTAGAATTTAGAAGATTGAGAGGGGATCTTATAGAAACTTACAAAATTCTTAAGGGGTTGGACAGGCTAGATGCAGGAAGATTGTTCCTGATGTTGGGGAAGTCCAGGACAAGGGGTCACAGTTTAAGGATAAAGGAGAAATCCTTTAGGACCGAGATGAGAAAAACATTTTTCACACAGAGAGTGGTAAATCTCTGGAACTCTCTGCCACAGAAGGTAGTTGAGGCCAGTTCATTGGCTATATTTAAGAGGGAGTTAGACGTGGCCCTTGTGGCTAAAGGGATCAGGGGGTATGGAGAGAAGGCAGGTACAGGATACTGAGTTGGATGATCAGCCATGATCATTTTGAATGGCGGTGCTGGCTCAAAGGGGCGACTGGCATACTCCTGCACCTATTTTCCATGTTTCTATGTTCTGAAAACATCTTGAGTTGAGAAGAAGATCCATGTATATAAATGGTGGAGAAGCCACTTCTACACGGTGACGCAGCGGTAGAGTTGCAGCCTTGCAGCGACTGCAGCGCCGGTGACCCGGGTGCGATCTCGACTACGGGCGCTGTCTGTACGGAGTTTGTACTCCCCCCCCCCCCACCCCCCATGACATGCGTGGGTTTTCTCCGAGATCTTCAATATCCTCCCACACTCCAAAGATGTACAAGTTTTGTAGGGTCATTGGTTTGGTAAATTGTCCCTAGTGTGTGTAGGATAGTGTTAGTGTGCGGGGATTGCTGGCCAGTGTGGACCCGGTGGGTTGAAGGGCCTGTTTCCGCACTGTATCTCAATAGACAATAGCACAATAGGCTACCGGAAATTGGAGGAGCAGCACCTCATATGCATCTTGGGCAATCTACATCCTAGTGGCATGAACATCGACTTCTCCAATTTCCGGTAGCCCTTGCTGTCTCCTCCCCTTCTCAGCTCTCCCTCAGCCCTTGGGCTTCTCCTCTTTCTTTCTCCTTTCTTCTCCATGCCCCCCCCACACTACATCAGTCTGAAGAAGGGGTTCGGCCCGAAACGTTTCCAGTTTCCTTCGCTACATAGATACTGCCACACCCCCTGAGTTTCTCCAGCACTCTTGTCTATCACCAATAGACAATGGGTGCAGAAGTAGGCCATTCGGCTCTTCGAGCCAGCACCGCCATTCAATGTGATCATGGCTGATCATCCCCAATCAGAACCCCGTTCCTGCCTTTTCCCCATATCCCCTGACTCTGGTATCTTTAAGAGCCCTATCTAGCTCTCTCTTGAAAGTATCCAGAGAACCGGCCTCCACCGCCCTCTGAGGCAGAGAATTTCACACTCACAACTCTCTGTGAGAAAAAGTGTTTCCTCGTCTCCTTTTTAAATGGCTTACCCATTATTCTTAAACTGTGGTCCCTGGTTTTGGACTCCCCCAACATCGGGAACATGTCCAAACCCTTAATAATCTTATATGTTTCAATAAGAATCCCTCTCATCCTTCTAAACTCCATAAGGAGTTTAGCCCAGCCACTCCATTCTCTCAGCATATGACAGTCCCGCCATCCCAGGAATTAACCTTTTAAACCTACATAACGCAATAGCAAGTCCCTCCTCTAATTAGGGGACCAAAACTGTACACAATACTGCAAGTGTGGTCTCACTAGGGCTCTATACAACTGCAAAAGGACCTCTTTGCTCCAATACTCAACTCCTCTTGTTATGAAGGCCAACATGCCATTCGCTTTCTTCACTGCCTGCTGTACCTGCATACTTACTTTCATTGACTGATGAACAAGGACCCCCCAGATCCCATTGTACTTCTCCTTTTCCCAACTTGACTCCATTTAGATAGTAATCTGTCTTTCTGTTTTTGCTACCAAAGTGGATAACCTCACATCTATCCACATTAAACTGCATCTGCCACGCACCTGCCCGCTCACCCAACCTGTCCAAGTCACCCTGCATTCTCATAGCATCCTCCTCACAGTTCAGACTCCCACCCAGCTTTGGGTCATCTGCAAATTTACTAATGTTACTTTGAATCCCTTTATCTAAATGATTGATGTATATTGTAAATTGCTGTGGTCCCAGCACCGAGCCTTGCGGTACCCATTAGTCGCTGCCTGCCATTCTGAAAGGGACCCGTTAATCCCTAATCTTTGTTTCCTGTCTGCCAACCAATTTCTATCCATGTCAGCATTTTGCCCCCGATACCATGTGCCCTAATTTTACCCACTATTCTCCTATGTGGGACCTTGTCAAATGCTTTCTGAAAGTCCAGGTAAACTTCATCCACTGGCTCTCCCTTGTCCATTTTCCTAGTTACATCCTCAAAAAACTCCAGAAGATTAGTCAAGCATGATTTCCCCTTCGTAAATCCATGCTGACTCGGACAGATCCCGTTGCTGCTATCCAAATGTGCTACTATTTCATCTTTTATAATTGACCAGCATCTTCCCCACCACCGATGTCAGGCTACCTGGTCTATAATTCCCGTTTTCTCTCTCTCGCCTTTCTTAAAAAATGGGAGAACATTAGCTACCCTCCAATCCACAGGAACTGATCCTGATCATGATCATGAGTCACGGGGAGAACGTAGAAACGCCATACAGACGGCACCCTTACTCAGGCCTGAATCCCCGGTCTCTGGTGCTGTAAAGGGCCTGTCCCACTAGATGATTTTTCAGGCGACTGCCGGCAACTACGCCAATTGAATTCACCGAAGTCAGCACCGGCGACAACCTACGATAGCACCTTGCCAGAGGACAAGTTACGACAAGCCCTCGGGAGAGAAGGAATGAGTGACGTTTCGGTTCGAGACTGAATCAGTCTGAAGAAGGGTCCCTGACAAGTCATCGGCTACTTGGATCAGCCGACTGTGGGATCAAGGTAGATGAATTTAAAGGAAAATGAAATAAGGTGCATGTGTCCCTTGAATACAGAACTGCTCATTGAGACTGCAGTGTACGCTGACTAAGAACAATATCACCAAGGATGTAACTGAGAGAATAAAGGAAGATTTGAGCAAACACTTTCAAAAATATATCATTAAATTAGGCTCCTGCCTGGGGATCTGCAAAGGATTAAGAAACAGCTAATTAAGGCTCTCAGTGTGTTCATTAAGGTCATTCAAAACATTGGAGAGGTTGAGAAGGATATTAAAGAACCTGCGGAAACCAGCTGGTGGAAAGCTATTTGGAATCTGGGTATAATTGTACAACATTGTGCAAATTAATTGAATCTTGCATACACACGGATATAACATGTCATATGCATTTTGCAGGCTTATCTTTTATTCATTACCGCTGTATCTTTACATTTTTAGCACATTATATGCCGACCAAGTCTTTGACACAACTTGGTACGGAATCGGCCAGATTATGACCGTTTCCTATGATGTTTTCATCTCGATATCACAGACGCATTATGGCCACTATGTGCTTCTGTCTCGTCATAGAGTCATAGAGTCTTACAGCACGGAAACAGGCAGTTAATTCCAATTTGCCCACACCGCCCAACATGTTCCACCTACACTAGTCCCACTTGCCTGCATTTGGCCCATATCCCTCCAAACCTGTCCTGTCCATGTACCTGCCTAATTGTTTATTAAACATTGCCATGGTACCTGCCTCATCTATCTCCCTCTGGCAGCTTGTTCCATACACCCACCACACTTTGTGTGAAAAAGTTACCCTTCAGGTTCCAATTAAAACTTTTCCCCTCACCTTAAAGCTACAGTATGTCCTCTGGTTCTTGCATGTCAAACCTTTATGTTTTAATGCCCGCTAGCTAAACAACTGACTTCAATGAGGCATCGGCCCACAGTGTTGGAGCTTGTTGGAACTCCTGCTGCCTCCAAATCTATCTTCAGGGCATCACTTGCCTTTCTCACATCATTCTTTCTCCAATTTTAGGTAACACACCCTCCCCTTTTTTTTTTCTCACGCTCTCTTTTGAGTTCCTCAACTGGTGTGCACCCATTTCTCCCATTATCCCGCTCCATTTCCCCCTTCCCCCTCCCCCCATCCCTTCCAGCTAAATCCTTCCCTCCGGCCTTAACGGGCTGTCCCACTGCGGTGATCTAATTGGCGAGTTTAGAAGAGTTTAGGAGAGTTTGAAAAAATTACATCTTGAAGACCTCCTTCGACTAGGTTGAAGACCAGCTTCGACTAGCTATGACTAACTTCGGGAAAATTGGACACCGAATAGTGGAGAGTGAAGACGACCTCCTTCGATCTCCATCAACCTCCCTTCAACCTCCCTTCGATTATGATGAAGACTATCTATGACTACCTTTGACTACATTCCTCTTCTCCATTCTAAATGGTTTACCCCTTATTCTTAAGTTGTGACCCCTGATACTGGACTCCCCCCAACATTGGGAACATGTTTCCTGTCTCTAGCATGTCCAAACCCTTAAAAATCTTATACATTTCAATAAGATTCCCTCTCATCCTTCTACACTCCGGAGTGTACAATCCCAGCTGCTCCATTCTCTCAGCATATTAACGTCTCGCCATCCCGGGAATTAACCTTGTAAACCTACGCTGCACTCCCTCAATAGCAACAATGTCTTTCCTCAAATTAGGGGACCAAAACTGCACACAATTCAGGTTCAGGGACAGGTGGTACATCTCTTGTGTTTGGCCACAATGCCTTCAATTACATCATCCAAATCATTGCCACACATCATGGAGTAGCGGCCCCAGCACCAACCTCCGTGGAACACCACTAGTCACTGGCAACCAACCTGAAAAAGCCCCCTTTATTCCCACTCTTTGACTTCTGCCATTCAGCCAACCTTCTATGTTTAGGAAGGAACTACAGATGATGCTTTACACAGAAGGTAGACCTGCGTGGGTTTTCTCCAGAGATCTTCAGTTTCCTCCCACACTCCAAAGACATACCGGTTTGTAGGTTAATTGGCTTGGTATAGAAGATGGATACAAAATGCTGGAGCAACTCAGCAGGACTGGCAGCATCTCTAGAGTGGAATGGGTGATCATTTGGATCAAGACCCTTCTCCAGAGATGCTCCGGTATTTTGTGTCTATCTTCTAACTAAGGTAATATCTTCCCTCTGAAACCACAAACTCTCATCTTGTTTAGCAGCCTCACACGCGGCACCTTATCAAAGGCCGTCTGAATATCCAACATCCACTGACTCTCTCTCCTCTGTCTATCCTGCTATCAGATTCCTTCTCCTCTCACCCGATCTTTTTCTCTTTTGTGCAAAAGTTACATGAAATTCACTTAGCCAGTCTCAGCAATGGGCTGCAGGAGAAATAAGTGTTTGATTCACTGATACACTGGAAGCCATACACAGTAAAGGCTTGTGCTGGAAGTTATTGTTGAGATGAAGGGATGTTGGTTGCTCAGGATGGGTACTTCAGATAAACCCTGTTCTATTACACCGCATGCTGATTCCTCATCCACAGTTCTGAAGGCAGGAAGAGCGAGCAGAAGTACAGAACAGCCTGTTACAGGATCAAATGCCCAGGGTGTCTCTGTTAAGAATCCTTTGAAACGTATATGGGGAGAAAAACTACTTTGATGTGTTTCATGTGACGGGGACTGGTGTCAGTCAGACGGCAGAAAACTCATGATTTGTTCCAGCAGAACAAACGCGTGTAACTCTGGCCCGAGACTTGTGCCTGATTAACTCAATCTAGTCTCAACACCGAGACCTGAAACTGGAATCTTTCCTGTGATCTTTTGAAGTCGAGTGAAGATATCACTGCAGTGAAAACATCAGCAGTTCTGAGTGCAGCAGGCATGGGAGGTACCTAGTTATATTGTTGGCTGTACAGAGAAAGTACAGGCAGGCAATAAGTCACAGAGTGTCGAGACATACAGCATGAAAATAATCCTTGTGGAACACCGAAATGGCACCAAACACCAAGCAGCCATTTATACTCACGCTTCACTGATCCCATTTCATTCTCCCCAAAGTTATATGGGATGCAGATACAATAGAGGCTTTTAGATAGGCACGTGGAAGTGCAAGGAATAGATGGACATGGATCATGTATAGGCAGGTGAGATCAGTTTAACATGGAGGCACGGTGGCGCGTGTTCTATCCTGACTACGGGCGCTGTCTGTATGGAGTTTGTACATTCACCCAGTGACCTGCGTGGGTTTTCTCCAGAGATCTTCAGTTTCCTCCCACACTCCAAAGACATACCGGTTTGTAGGTTAATTGGCTTGGTATAAATGTAAATTGTCCCTAGTGTGTGTA
Organism: Leucoraja erinaceus; assembly: GCF_028641065.1. Taxonomy (NCBI): domain Eukaryota; kingdom Metazoa; phylum Chordata; class Chondrichthyes; order Rajiformes; family Rajidae; genus Leucoraja; species Leucoraja erinaceus. The sequence goes on along the minus strand of NC_073402.1, from coordinate 3,788,597 downwards.
GGATAGTGTTAGTGTGCGGGGATCACTGGTTGGAGTGGACTCGTCGGCTGAGGGACCTGTTTCTGCACTACATCTCTAAACTAAACTAAACTTGGCATCATATTCATCACAAAACATTGTGGGCTGAAGAGCTCATTGCTGTACTATGTTCTATGTTCCATGTACTTATATCAACTCCCACACAAATTCTAACCCTCACATACACTTTATAAGTGAGATACAGTGTCCACAACATTTTTTATGTGGGAAGAAACTGGAGCACCTATAGAAAACGCATGTGGTCGAAGGAAGAACATGCAAACTCCACACAGACAAGCACCGAAGGCCAAGATTAAACCTGGGAAGCTGGGGTTGTGAGATGGTAGCTCTATGCTCGCTACATAATGTTGTCCCTTCCACACACAAAGACCTAATGTCTAATGCCTAATCATTCATATGGGCTTTAAACCCAAGAAAATAAGTAAAGCAGGGGAGGAAATACTCCTAAATACCAGGGTTCAGTGATGGAGCCAAAATGGTCGTAAACATTTTTGAAATAGAGTGTTGGTTAAAAACCCCACAGAAAGATGGACAGTGGACAGAGGGAAGCATGAAGAAAATTATTGTTGTAAAACACAACTCTTAGATGTCAGATTTGTAAACGTTTGTTGCAAATAATGTACATATTTCTAGTTGATGAAGGTATTAGTGTGAGGCTGAAGAGCTAGAAAACATGCACCACTAAATTAAGGAGCAGCTCCTTCCCAGTTGTTGTCAGATTACTGAATGGTCCTCCATGAGCTAAAGTGTAGTCCCCATCTTCTAACATGACTCATTGTGGGTCTTGGACATGGTCTCTGTAATGATAATGCTACATTACTGTCACACTATATTCTGGTATTGATCTACTTGCACTACATGTTGTACCCGAGTATGGCTTGATTGTACTCATGTACAGTTTGATTTGACTAGATACCATGGAAACAAATCATTTCACTGTCATTTCATTTCAAACAAATAATTTCATTCGCGTGACCCTAATAAACCAAACTAAATCGGTGGCACATTCGTAGAGTTGCTACCTCACGGCACCAGAGACCCGGGTTCAATCCTGACTACAGGTCCAGTCCGTACAGAGTTTGTACCTTTTCCCCATGACCTGCGTGGATTTTCTCCAGTTGTTCCACCGTCCAAAGACGTACAGGTTTATAGGCCAATTGGCTTGGTAAAAGTGTAAATTGGCCCTGGTGTGTGTAGGATAGTATTAGTGTGCAGGTATCGCTGGTCTGTGTGGACTCGGTGGGCCGAAGGGTCTGTTTCCGTGCTGTATCTCTAAACTAAACAAAATCAATATTTGACGGATCTATGATAAGTTGTAGGATCATGACGTTAATGACTATGCTCCGAATAGCCAGTATTAAATGTTGGTACTCCCAAGTAACACCTCTTATCTTCACACAAGTTATCACACACCAATGTTAGCCAATGGATCATAGAGTCATAGAGCATGGAACAAGGCCCTTCGGCCCAACTTACCCATGCTGACCAACAAGCTAAACTGCCGACCAACACTAAACTACCTGCAGCTGTGGTTGTTGATTAATTTATTCATCTTTTGCTGTGATTTGATAATAGTTTGGTGCTTTGTACAATTCCTCAGCATCACTAAAGCCTGCGGGGAGAAGGTGCGATAAGCGCTGAAGGACTCCTCGCTGGGTTCAAGGCTCTGCACGTATCAGCTGCTCGCAGCATGAGTCAATTAGAAGCATTGCATTTGCGATGGGAAGTGCGAAACAGGCTGCTGAGAAAACAAAGTAAATGAAGACAGGGCAAAGAGCTCTCCACAGGGTTCACATTTGTCCATGCTGTTTGGGAAGCGTTTCCACGCGGTGAATCTCAGAGTGGAACAATGCGTGAAATATCTGCACTACAGGAGGACTGACTTCTGAACCTGCTCCAGCTAATGCAGCCTCACAGCTGGTGATACCTCACAACACCAGTCTCAGTGAAGATGGCCATGATCATGGGTTGTATGCATCTGTGGATATTTGTAACACTGACTTTTGCCATCCATATTTTTTACTGAGCTTCCTTACTGCAAGGCAACCACATATCATGCACTCTTGCTGGAGACCAGAAACACAGAGACTGTGCTAGTTGATGATACGTGGAGTTATGCTGCCTCTGGCTGTATGGACATTGCTCTGTAGGTGCTGCAGTCATTTCCCAATGTTTCAGTCAAAAGGGGAGGAAAAAGGGAACTCTTGACTGCAGTGAATACAATCATAAGGGGCGGCACGGTGTCGCAGCGGTAGAGTTGCTGCCTTACAGCACCAGACCCAGGTTCGATCCTGACTACGGGTGCTGTCTGTATGAGTTTATACGTTCTACCCATGACCTGCGTGAATTTTCTCCGGATTCTCCGATTTCCTCCCACACCAAAGATGTACAACTTTGTAGATTCATTGGCTTCGATAAAGATTGTAACTTGTCCCTAGTGTGTAGGGTAGTGCTAGTGTATGGGGACTGCTGGTCAGCATTGGGCTGAAGGGCTTGTTTCTACACTGTATCTCTAGACAAAAGAGTAAACACTAAACACAGTTCCTGACTGATATCATGGATCTATACAGCAAAAACCCAGGCCCTTCTGCCCATCATGTCTATGCTCACCATCAAGGACCTATCCATGTTAATTCCGTTTACTGACATTTGGTCTGCAGCCTTCCATGCAGTGGCAATCCAAGGACTCATCCAAATGCATCTCAAATGTGATAAACCCTGCGAACATGATGCCAAGATGAACTCTTATCTGCCTGCACGTACCTATCCAAAAGCCTCTAGAATGTTTCTGATTCCATCACCACCCCTGGCAACACATTCCATGCATTCACCACCCTCAGTCTAAATAAACATGCCCCGCACATCCATCTTGCATCTTGGCAGCTCCAGCCTCTAACCTATGCCCTCTAGTCTTTGAATTTCCACCCTAGAGAAAAGTTCCGACTGTCTCTCGTTTTTATGCCTCTCATAATCTTATACGCTTCTATCAGGTCTCCACTCAGCCTCTGATGCACCAGGTCCATAGACGTCTTGTGCTAAGACCTTCCTATTCTTACATGCAATGCTCGACTCGTATACGTTCCTGCATTATGGAAAATGTCACAATGACTCAGAAGGTGGTAGATTAATAGAACAAGCCACCAGATAGATGGCACGGTGGCACAGTGGTAGAGTTTATGACTTACAACGCCAGAGACCCGGGTTCCATCCTGGCTACAGGTGCTGTCTGTATAGAGTTTGTACGTTCTCCTCGTGACTGCGTTTCCTCCCACATTCCGAAGACGTTCAGATTTGTCAGTTAATTAGCTTTGGTAATATCGTAAAATTGGCCCTAGTTTGTGTAGGATAATGCCCGTGTACGAGGATTACTAGTCAGGGCGGACCCGATGGACTGAAGGGCCTGTTTCTGTGCTGCCTTTCTATACTAAATTAAGCCAAAAAATAAGGTACTTATAGGTAGGGACAATAATGGTATTTAAAAGACAATTGAACAGATATATGGATAGGAAACATTTGGAGGAAAATGGGCTAAACATGGGCAAATAAGATGTTTAAATGGGGCATCTGGGTGGCATGGATGAATTGGGCCAAGGAGCCTGTTTCTATGACAATATGATGCCTTTTTACCACAGGTCCATTGATATAAGAGGAGCCAAAACAACTCAGATGGATACAGGGCAATAAAGACTAGTTAAGATAGACTTTGGACTTTAAACTTTAGAGATATAGCTACAGAAACAGTCACTTTGTCCAACTGAGGCTGCGCTGGCCAGCTCTCATCCCACACACTAGCTCTATCCTACACACTAGGGAACATTTACAATTTTATTAAAGCCAATTAACCTACAAACCTGTACATTTTTGGAGTGTAGGAGGAAACTGGAGCACCCGCAGAAAACCCGATGGGAAGCAATAGGAGGCGCGGAACAGGCTGCTGAAAGATCAAAGTAAATGAAGAGAGGGAAAAGAGCTCTCCATAGGGGGAAGAGCTCATTGAAGCCAAGGAAAGAGGGGAAGAAAGCTGGGAGGCAACACAGGCATCTCTCTGGGGTGAAGTACAAAGTCTGTGTGTAAAACAGTAACCCTGGTTTCCACACTGACCTTACCTTCATCCTTTTAGGACAGTCCGAGAGAATGGTGTTTGTGAGTTTAGAACTAAGGGTCACAGCTACAGAATAAAGGATAGACCATTTGGGTCTGAGCTGAGGAGAATTCTCTGCACTGGAAAGTTATGAAGATTCAGGCATTGATTTAATCCAAAATAGAAATTGATAGATATACTCAATGGGTCAGGCAGCATCTGGGAAGGGAATGGGCAGGCAATATTTCAGTTGGGATGTTTCTACAGGCTCATTTAAAGTGTTTGTGGGGTCCAACTGACCTGCAACAGGGTACTGATCCAAAATTGAGTGTAGAAGTTGGGAGGTCATGTTGCAGTTGTATGAGACGTTGGTGAGGCTGCATTTAGAATATTGTGTTCAGTTCTGAGCACCATGTTATAGGAAACATGTTGTCAAGTTGGAAAGGGTGCAGAGAAGGTTTACGAGGATGTTGCCAGGACTCAAGGGTTTGACCTATAGGGAAAGGTTAGGACTCTATTCCTTGGAGCACAGGAGGATGAGGGGTGGTCTTACAGAGGTGTACAAAATCATGAGAGGAATAGTTCGTGTAGGTGCACAGTCTTTTGACTAGAGTAGGGGTAAAGAGAACCAGAGGACATTGGTTTAAGGTGAAGGGGAACAGATTTAATAGGATTCGCAGGGGTAACTTTTTCACACAATGGGTGTGGGTGTATGGAACAAGCTGCCAGAGGAGGTAGGTGCACAAAAATGCTGGCGAAACTCAGCGGGTGCAGCAGCATCTATGGAGCGAAGGAAATAGGCAACGTTTCGGGCCGAAACCCTTTTTCAGACTCTCTAACTGCCAGAGGGGTAGTTGAGGCTGGGACTATCCCAACATTTAAGAAGCAGTTAGACAGAAACATGAATAAGGCAGGTTTGCAGGGATATTGGCCAAATGTGGGCAGGTGGCACAAGTGTAGATGGGACATGTTGGTCTGTGTAGGTAAGTTAGGCTGACGGGCCTGTTTCCACACTCTATCAGTCTATGACTGTGACTTTAAGTATGGCTGGATAAAATGTTGCCACAATTCGTTATGCCAATTATATGTTCCTTGTTCTTGTTTGTGTTCTCGGTTTATTGTTGTCGTGTGTACAGAGATACAATGAAACGTTTTGTTTGCATGCGATCCAGCCAGGTCTTGCTATGAACGAGTACAATCCATTCATTCACAAGTACAAGTACAATCCATTCATTCACAAGTACAACAGGTAATGCAAAGTGATGAATACCAGAGTCTTTCAACCTCGACAATCACTTCAATGTGTTACCTGCTTCTATGGATGAGAAGGAAGATTGGAGTGTGGATGCAATATGTGGTCATAGCTTTGTGTAACAGAATACCATTGGGAATATAAAGCTCTGTGGTTGCAGTCAGGGATAGTGGTAAAAGACAGTGGGAAGGGCAGATATTGTTCTCTGTAGACAAAACTAGGAGTCCTGGAGACTGTGTAGGAAGGAACGGCAGATGTTAGTTTACACCAAAGAAAGACACACAAATCTGGAGTAACTCAGCGGGTCAGGCAGCCTCTTTAGAGTAAAGGAATAGGTAATGTTTTAGGTCAAGACCCAAACTGAACTAGGACTGAGTCGGGGAAAAGTATACTTTCTGTCCTGGGCCTCTGCCAATGTGAGAGTTAGGCCAAACGCACTCTGAGAGTGGAGGAGGCAAGGGCAGCAAGTTTCCCTCTCCCTTGACTCTCAGTCTGAAGAAGGGTCTCGACCTGAAACATCACCTATTCCTTTTCTCCAGCGATGCTGCCTGTCCCGCTGAGTTACTCCAGCTTTTTTGTGTCTGGTCCTGGAGATTGTATGTGTCCGGTGCCAAGATTAAGGATATTCCCACAAGGCTGGACAACTACTTGGAACATAATGGGGATTTTGGAGTTATCGAGGTCCATAAGAAGCAACTATAAATTAGCTGCTTAATGGTTATCAACCTGAAACAGTGCTACTGAACATTGAACTTAGAACATAGAACAAGAACAAGCCCTTCGGTCCACAAAGGCTGTGCCAGAGATGATGCCAAAACCTTCACTTATCTACCTGCATATCATTGATATCCCTCCATTCCTTGCATATCCATATGCTTATACAAAGTCCTTTAAATGCCACTAACGTATCTGCTCCAACCAGTACTCCCAGCAGCATTTTCCAGGCACCCATTCCTCACTGTGTACATCATTTCCTTTAAATCTCGCCCCTCTCACCTTCTGTTTTTTCTTCCATCAGATGTTTGGGCGGCACAGTGGCGGCAGGTTTGACGGTTCATTCGCTTGGTATAAGTGTAAATTGCCCCTAGTGTGTGTGGGAGAGTGTTAATGTGCGGGGATTGCTGGTCGGTGCGGACTCGGTTTGATAGTCCTTGCTATCTCCTCCCCTTCCTCAGTCCCCCTGCTGTCTCCTCCCATCCCCCAGCCTTCGGGCTCCACCTCCTTTCTCCTTTCTTGTCCCCACCCCCCCCCCCCCCGATCAGTCTGAAGAAGGGTTTCGGCCCGAAACGTTGCCTATTTCCTTCGCTCCATAGATGCTGCTGCACCCCCTGAGTTTCTCCAGCTTTTTTGTGTACCTTAAACTAAGATGCGGTCTGACCTGTTGAGTGGCTTTACAGATGTGTATGAAGGTGCAGATAGTCTGGGCAACGGAGGAAGGAACTATAGGGAGGGAGTTGAGGCAGTGGACATTCTACGGCAAGAGGGGGCACTGAGACAAGGAAAAAGCAGAGGATCCAGAAAAAGAAATAAAATAGAGCTAGAGAAAGAATGAAATGGGAGTCACATAGGAGGGGGAGGAGGTTAGTAGGTAGATGTGGGGGGGTACAATTTGTGTGCAATTTGTGTACAATTTTACTTCGGAGTCACGTGAGTGATTCCGTGAAGAACCCGCTCAGCACGCATGCGCGACATTACGTCCAGCAGAGCAACAGCGGCAGGCAGGAGTCGGGCTCTCCCGCTGTGGAGAGAGGTTTTACAAAACTTTCGGCTCCTGAGGGCGGGCCGGGACGAGAAACCGAAAACAGTAATTCCTACGCAGCAGCAACCCATCGCATCCATCAGTCAACGTCTATCATATCGGACTGATGAAAGCTCGGGGTCCGCATCTATCACCGAAAGTCTTATTTAGACCAGGGCCCAGAGCGGACCCCATGGAAAATGTGCCACCCCCCAACGTCACCGCCACGTCAGACGACGTGCAACACTCGTTGGACCAGCAGGAAACAGAAGAATACCCATAACTATGGAGGTAGGCGGGTCTGGTTCCTACCAGTATATAGAGCATACCAACACATGGGAGTCCATCACGAGTGATCAGTATGTACTCAATGGCATTAGTGAATACAATTCATACCAGAAAAATTGCTACCAGGTCAACATTCACCCCAGAGGGTATTTTTCCCCTCTCCGTTAAAGAAACAAGAGGGACAAGCTGAACTGGTGAGAATAATTACAAAGGGTGTCATGGGGAAACCTGAACCCTTGCAATTCGTATCAAATATATTCACTAAACCCTAAAAAGATGGCGGATGTCCCATCATCATTGGCTTAACTTCACTAAATATGTTTGTTAAGTATTTACATTTCAAAATGGAACCAGTTGTTACTGCCAAACAACTAAATTCCAAAGGATACTTCATGGCAAGCATTCATCTTAAAGATGTTTACTATTTAGTACCATTCACAAGGATCATCGCAGATACCTGAAATTTAACTGGATGGGGCAGCTATAGCAGTTTAAAGCATTACCCAATGGGCTCACATCAGCCCAAGAGTGTCCCCAGACACTAAAACCAGCTCTGGCAATATTCAGAAGACAAAAACATATTGTCATGGCATATCTTGATGATACCCTAAATGGTAGGCAAGACCATGAATGTTAGCTGTTCAGCTATCAAACAGTTATTTGAAACCCTGGGGTTGTCTTACATCCAGATAAATCTAAGTTGAAGCCATCCTCTATCATGGACTGCTTGGGCTTCACAATTAATTCAGTCTACGTGACTGTAACATTGCCAAGAGACACATAGTTGAATTGGCTCAATCGTACAACAATTTAATGGTCAACAAACTACCAACTACTCGACAAGTAACAGCGTAATTGGGATAATGGTAGCAGTATTTCCAGCTAGATAATTCGGACCTTTGTACCAAAAACGACATACAGGTCATTATGGTCGTTTCATGAAGTTACCCACTGAAGTAATATCAGAACTACAGTGGTGGGCAAAAAATGTTTGACATAGTTTCGGCCTATTATCATCACTAACCCTACGTCAGTTATCCAAACAGATGCCAGTGCTCAAGACTGGGGAGCACCTAACTCTATATCCAGCAAAAGTATTAGATGGACTAACCCAGAATCATCGTTACCACTTACACTGGGCATTAATTATCTAGAGATGTTTGGGTGACTTTTTATGGTTTAAAAGCATATGCATAAATATGCATCACTTGCATGTACAGTTATAAATAGATAATACTACGGTGGTGGCCTACATTAACAATATGGGCGGCATAAAATCGGTATCATGCGACAAGTTGGTCAATACAATTTGGCAATGGTGTGTCCAAAGACATATTTGGCTATCAGTAACTTACCTACCAGGTAAGCTAAATACAGTGGCAGACACCAGATCACGTAAATTTAATGACAGCATCGAATGGATGTTAAAACCCCAAAAATATATATTTTTCACAAAAGGTATCAAGCAATATGGCACGCTAGGTATCGATTTATTTGCATCTAGACTAAATCACCAGGTACCTACGTATGTCGCTTGGGAACCAGACCCTGAGACAGCAGCGGTAGATGCGTTCGTGCTGGATTGGGGATTTTTTTTTTCTCTATTCATTTCCTCCCTTCTGCCTCATCAGTCGGGGGCTACGCACAGTACAAATGGACACTGCTTCAGGTATTTTGATAGTACCCGACTGGCCTACACAGCCATGGTTCCCAATACTCCATGACATGGTTGTTGGAACTCCGATGGTATTCCCCAGTGACCCAGAGTTATTAACACCCAGTGTTGGGCACAAGCCACCCGTGCCATGAGAAAATCAAACTCCTGGGTTGCAGATTCTGCACAAACCACTTCTGGGACTGGGATTATCATAACAAACCGTCGACACCATGTCAGCATCCCTCCGAACATCCACTAAAAAACAACACTTTTCCAGCATCAAAAAATGGGAGAAGTACTGCTTGGATACAGGGACCACCTACTCAACCGCTACAGTTACCAACGTACTGGAATTCCTAGCGAACCTTCACCACGACGAAGGACTTCAGCTACAGAGCCATCAACACAGCTAGAAGTGCCCTGCCTGTCTATTTAAAACCAGCTCCAGGACAACAGGCCATGAGGTCCCACCAGCTGGTGGTCAAACTAATGCAGGGTATTTACAACTCTAACCCCCTAGACCAAGGTACACCCATATATGGGATGTCAGTGTGGTCCTGACATACCTCAGGGGATGGCCACCAGCCAGATCCCTCAACCTGGAACAATCTATGCTCAAAACACTCATGTTGATGGCACTTGTAGCTGCACAGAGGGTCCAGTCACTACACCTATTGCGACTGGACACCATGCTCACAGCTCCAGACCAGATCTCTGTCATTATCCAGGGAATGATCAAACAGAGCAGTACAGGAACACCTAATCCAGTTGTGGAATTCCGGGCTTACCCGCCAGAAACACGGTTATGTGCCATGACCCTATTATCCTACATAGACACAACTAAAATATTCGAGGGAGATGAAAAGCCTTGTGGGTCAATCATAAAATATCTTATGGTCGGGTGACGAGCCATTTCGAGATGGCTCAAGCAGGTGCTAAAAGCTGCTGGGATAAACACTAACATGTACAAATTTCATTCCACCAGGGCAGCATCCACGTCGACGGCTAAAAGAATGGACGAGCCTATAAACCACATTCTGGCTACAGCAGGATGGTGGGAAGTAAGACCGTTCAGAAAATTTATAATAAGCCATTGGCAAAACCTGTTTTATTTGCAAGAAATATTTTACAGACTGCAAATATTTAATTTAAGCCCAGGGGAACAATTTAATTTCTTTGTTGTTATTGTTAAAAAAAGACCATTGTGTTTTTCTACAAACAGGTTCATTGGTTGATTACGATAACACACTTCCTCCCTCAAAGACTTCGGCAGTGATGTAGTAATAACTGTTACACGGTTTGAAATCACAGAGCTTTGAAATCTTCACGGAATCACTCACGTGACTCCGAAGTAAAATAGTAAGATTAAACGAGAACTTACCAGTTTGAAGTTTGATCTGTATTTTATGAGGAGTTACGATGAGGGATTACGTGCCCTCCGCTCCCACCCTCAATAATATGGGTCAAATTCACAAACTGATGTCTCCTTGTCTTTACTATGTTTACCTCAATAACTGTGTCTGTCTGTGATTCCACACCGCTGCTTTGAAGTATGCCGCGCATGCGTGCTGAGCGGGTTCTTCACGTAATCCCTCATCGTAACTCCTCATAAAATACAGATCAAACTTCAAACTGGTAAGTTCTCGTTTAATCTTACTATTTTATACTCATTCCTACATTAAGTGATGCACTGTAAGATCTGAAACAATACTTCTGACCACATTTTTCGAAAATCAGACCTGATCCCCACTCTGATTCTGGGCCTGAGGAAGGGTCTCGACCCGAAGTATCACCCATTCCTTCTCTCCAGGGTTGCTGCCTGTCCCGCTAGGTTACTCCAGATGCTTGTGCCTACTGGTCCTCATTCCACCATTAGGAGCTTTGTCAGAAGACACCTTCTTATCTTTTTACTTTAGAGATACAGTGCGGAAACAGGCCCATCGGCCCACCGATTCCATGCCGACCAGTGGTCACCTCTTACACTAGCATCATCCTACACACCACGGACACTTTACAATTTACAGAAGCCAATTAACGTACAAACCTGCGCGTCTTTGGAGTATGGGAGGAAACCGTGGCACCCGGAGGAAACCCACGCGGTCACAGGGAGAACGTACAAATTCCGTCCAGACAGCGCCCGTGATCAGGATCGATCCCGGGTCTGTGGCGCTGTGAGGCAGCAACTCTACCGCTGCGCCACCATGCCTCTCTACTACCGGTGAGGAAGGCCAGCCATCATTTACAAAGAAACATAGAAACATAGAAAATAGGTGCAGGAATAGTCCATTTGGCCCTTCGAGCCTGCACCACCATTCAATATGATCATGGCTGATCATCCAACCCAGTGTCCTGTACCTGTCTTCTCTCCATACCCCCTGATCCCTTTAGCCACAAGGGCCACATCTAATTTCCTCTTAAATATAGCCAATGAACTGGCCTCAACTACTTTCTGTGGCAGAGAATTTCACAGATTCACCACTCTCTGTGTGAATTTTTTTTTTCTGATCTCGGTCCTAAAAGACTTCTCCCTTATCCTTAAACTGTGACCCCTTGTTTTGGACTTCCCCAACATCGGGACCAATCATCCTGCATCTAGCCTGTCCAACACCTTAAGAATTTTGTAAGTTTCTATTAGATCCCCCCTCAATCTTCTAAATTATCGCGAGTACAAGATTTCTTGGCACACCTGGGCTATTGAAAAGTGGAAGACGTCTGGCTGAGTAAAACCCAGGGAAAAGTCTCTGAATCAGTTTGCAGCACATTAGGCAGGTGGATAGAACATCCCATGCGAGTGGGTTTATGACTGAGTGCTTTGAAATGCCATTTCTAACAATAGATACATTTTCAGAATCGAGGTGAAACCTCCAATATTGCCTTCAATTCCCAGTATATTCCATTTATTCCTACGTTGGAAACAGCAAAGGGCACTGGTTATAATCAAAGTGATGAAAAATCTAATCACAACCCTCACTGATGGAAGCCAAAAATAATCTTTGCTGGTTCTCACATTATAAGAGAACAATTGAATTTCAATATACTATTGCAAATCAGTCGACCAACATTGCATTTCTTATGTTCCAGCGAACATTCAAATAGCATAATAAATTATATCACATTGAAGTGCAATTTAGTATTACAGTATGGAAAAAATGTATGCGTGGTTAATCGTGTAGTAACAAAAATATCTGCAATGCTATCTGGAAATGACTCCAGAAACATTATTACAAGGACACAATCCGTTAATAATGGCAAAGGGGCATGTTAGAATCTCCGTGTCTTGGAGTTTCAGTTCTCTCGCCATCATGCCAACATCATAAGATAAAAACTTGATTCAAGAAACACTAGTTTCTACCATTTACAACCCTAAGACAAGCAGAAATCAATTATCACAGCTATGCTCAGTCTGCCTAGGCCTAAACGACCTCCTGGTTGCCAAACATTTTAACTATCCTTCCCATTCCCACACTGACCTTTCTATCCTGGGCCTCCTCCATTATCACAGTGAGGACACATGCAAAATGGCGGAGCAGTGCCTCATATTCTGCTTGGGAACATTGACTCCTCTAACTTCAACAAACCCCCTGCGTTCCCTCTCTTTCCATCCATCCCTCACACTAGTCATCCTGCTAGTTCCACTGTTCATGCCAGTATCCTTTCGTTATCACCTCTTCCCCATCCAACAACCCCACCCTTCCTTGGTCATCTATTGGTGGCCTTAATTTGTTCTGGCCTTTTCCTACCTCTAGCATCCCCTACCCCCCCCCCCCCCCCCCCCCCCCCCTCCCCCCGATCCAAAACGTCACATCCTTTTTTCACCGCCTCTACTTTCATTCTGAAGAAGGATTCCGATCCAAAACGTCACTCATCCTTTTTTTCCAGAGATGCTGCCTGACCCCGCTGAGTTACTCCAGCACTTAGTGTTTATCCTTCTGAACCTTCTGAATGTTTTAGCCGGCAGGGCAGTACTCTGCATATCGCCAACTTGGACAATTTTACATTTTTTATCAAGCCAATTAACCTACAAACCTGTACATCTTGGAGTGTGGGAGGAAACCGAAGATCTCGGAGGAAACCCAAGCAGATCACGGGGAGAACGTACAAACTCCATACAGACAGCACCCGTTGTCGGGATCGAACCCGGGTCTCTGGCGCTGTATTTTGCTGTAAGGCAGCAGCTCTAATGCTGTGCCACCGTGACTGCCCCGTGACTATATCATCGGTATAAACCAGCATCTGCAGTTCCTTCCTAACAAACAATTATCAGCATAGGCTTCGTGTAAAGCAAAGGTAAGAGGACTATTGATTCGAGATATTAAAAATATGATCGAGAGGCAATGAATTATAAATCATGGCATAATGAACCTCTAATGTAGAATAACTGCTGAAACTTAAAATTCACATGTTCTTATGCATTCCCATACAACCTTAATTTGCAATGACAGAAAGATAGTATTTTACCATTCAATAAATGCCTAGGAAAGATCATTGTTTCCATTATCGCTCATATTCATGTCAGCATAAGAATATGTGGCGACATTGTACATTAACTTTCCCTTGTTAGTATCCTCAATTATTTTTAAGTTATGCTTTTTGTGAATCCTGCACTTAAAATGCAGAGTTTTCCTAATTGGGAGTCAACCCTGCTCTCTGTTTCAGTGCAAGAACTTATATGTAAAGTGAAGGTCAAATCAGAAGTGAATTTCTCTAATTTCTAGTAACCCCTGCATTCCCTCTCCCTCTCCCCCTCCCCAACCTGTTGCTATACTACACTATTCTATGTTCTGTGTTATTTATCAACTTTTAAGGGCATGTCCCACCAGCATGCGATAGCATGCGTCTAGCGCGACCAGACGTGGTCGCTTGAGGCGTATGGCCTCGCGGGGCCGGTCCCACTTCGATCGGCGGAGGTGTATGGAATAGTGCGGTGCTGGTCCCGACATCACGCGGGGCTCCAAAAATCTTGCACTGTCCAAAAATCCCGCGCGACAACGGCCTGTCGGCCCGCAACCGCATTGAGGCTGTACGCAGCGCCTGGATGGGCGTACGCAGCATCTTGACACCGTACACAGCGTCTTGACGGCGTTCGCCTGGTGCGTGGCGTTGCGCGATGACGTCACTGTCCGACGCCGTGCGACGTCCAAATTCAGTCTGTCCGCCTCCTGCCCAGCTGATTGGTGAGTATGATGTTGGGACCAGCCCCGCACAACTCCATACGCCTCCGCGGTTGGAAGTGGGACAAGCCCCGTGAGGTCATATGCCCCAAGCCATCACGTTTGGTCGTGCTAGACGCATGCAAACACATGCTGGTGGGACAGGCCCGTTACACGTTCCCCAGCATAACCATTGAAAATTACAGTTTGAGCGACTGTGAAGTTTGGCCAGTTAGTGCTCAGTGCACCCCAGTGTAATCTATGCTGTGGAGGTCTTGTTAGACTACCTGACTGATGATTAGAAAGGAACTGCAAATTATGGACATAAGGTGATGGAGTAAATCAACATTCAAGCTGGTCGTATGTTGTAAGCTGCCCAAGCGAAATATGAGGTGCTGTTCCTCCAATTTGCATGTGGCCTCACTCTGACAGTGGAGATGGCTCAGGATGGAAAGGTCAGTGTGGGAATGGGAAGGGGAGTTAAAATGTTTGGCAACTGGGAATTCTCATCGGCCAAGGCAGACTGAGCATAAGTGTTCAGTGAAATGATCACCCACTCCAGCACTTTGTGTCTATCTTCGGCATAAACTAGCATCTGCATTTCCTTTCTACACCAACGATAAGGTCATTTGGATCGTGAAAGAACAGTCTCATCTGAACATTTTTCATTTTTCAATTATACAACCAATTCCCTTTAAAAAAATTACCACTGACATTAGAAAACAATATTTTCTAGATTATAACAGACTTTCACATTAATCATTTCTCCTGCTCTCAGTTTTATTGGCCAATTTAATTTAATAGCTCCACTTTAACAGCAGCTTTTGTCTAAACACGGTCCTTTCTTTCAATTAGGCAATAGCTTTCCAGAGATAAATACGCCTTTTGTAATGCCACAGGACATCCACAATGTCCTTAAAATTTTTGTTTATGAACTCCATATTTTCAACGTATAAATAGATATTACAAACTCATTCGCTTCATTAGATTACTACTTCTTAATAACCCATTATGTGCAATCAGTCTGAAGAAGGGTCTCGACCCAAAACGTCATCCATCCCTTCTCTCCAGAGATGCCTGCTGCCTATCCCGCTGAGTTACTGCAGCATTTTGTGTCTACCTACAGTATATGCAATGCTTATATTATTTCCCAATGATACAAATGGACGGGAGAATTCCATTAACCCGCAGCAATTACATTACACCTGTCATTTTCTGTTCATTGCATAATCAACATGAGGCACTATGAGGTCGTTGGAACTACTGTTAGACACATCATTGGTGGGAGGAAAGACACAGCTTAAAATGGTATCAAAGCATTTCCACAAACACTGTAAATATAATTGATACTGTAGATGGAAGTGACATCATGGCAGTCCATCTTCTTTTGAATGATTGCTTTTGCAGTTTCACAGTCACTTTAACTGTGAAAACATCCAATTTGTCATTTGGTGCAGAAATCAGCGCTAGGCACAGTTTAATCCTGTAATAACATGTCAAGAATATGGTGGCATGCTAGTATCAAATGGTTGTGTTTAGTTTAGTTTAGTTTTGAGATACAGCGTGTAAACAGGCCTTCGGGCCCACCGAGTCCACACCGACCAGCGAACCCCGCACATTAACACCACCCTACACACACTTGGGACAATTTTACATTTATACCAAGCCAATTACCCTACAAACCTGTACGTTCTTGGAGTATAGGAGAAAAAATGATTTCGGAGAAAACCCACGCAGGCCATGGGTAGAACGTACAAACTCCGTACAGACAGCACCCATAATCGGGATCGAACCCAGGTCTCTGGCACTAAGGCAATGGCTCTACCTGTG
This sequence comes from Leucoraja erinaceus, assembly GCF_028641065.1. Lineage (NCBI taxonomy): Eukaryota > Metazoa > Chordata > Chondrichthyes > Rajiformes > Rajidae > Leucoraja > Leucoraja erinaceus. The sequence continues at coordinate 3,772,562 of NC_073402.1, read as the reverse complement.
TGTGTTCTGACCCTCCTCCTCCACAAACACGCACCCACACCCACACACACACACCCACACCCACCCACCCACACCCACACACCCACACACACACACACACACACCCACACACACACCCACACACACACCCACACACACCCATATAAAAGAAGCAATGATAGTGCAAAATAACAAAACCAATGCCTCAAGTCTGTAATAGTTCAGAGCTTATTTGAAAGGAAACATCCTGTTGGGAAAAATCTGTTTCTGAACCTGGACGTTACAGTTTTCAGACTCCTATATCCTCTTCCCGATGGCTGGAGTGAAATGAGTGGCCAGGGGGGTGTGGGTCTGCTGCTGTGCCACAGTGCTGTCCTAACAATGTTCTAACTATGGATGTTGAAGCCCAGCCGAATCTTGGTTTTACTCAATGTTTACAAGATCGCCATTTCTACCAATTTGCAAAGGCAGTATCTTCAGTTGATATTTGCTCTCAAAAGCCAGGTGGCTTGAACTTTATTAGATGTAATTGCCCAAGCTAACGGTAAGTTTCAATGAGGTTTCCTCTCAACCTTCTAAACTACTCACTTCACCTCATTGAAACCTACCAAATAGTGAAAGGCTTGGATAGAGATGTTTCCACAAGTAGGAGAGTCTAGGACCAGAGGTCACAGCCTCACAATAAAAGGACGTACCTATAGAACGGAGATGAGGAAGAATTTCTTTAGTCAGAGGGTGGAGAATCTGTGGAATTCCTTGCCACAAGGCTGTGGAGGCCAAGTAAATGGATATCTGAGATTGATAGATTCTTGATTAGTACAGGTGTCAGGGATTATGGGGCAAAAGCAGGAGAATGGGGTTGAGGGGGAAAGATAGATCAGCCATGATTGAATGGTGGAATAGACTTGAAGTGCCAAATGGTCTTATACTTCTCCTAGAACTTTTGATGTCAATGTAAAACAAGTATTGAGAACAAATAGCATTGATTACAGATTTATCATTCAGTAATATTATTGTAGATCTAGTATTGTCCATGTAGTTTGCAATTTTGATTCAATGAAAACTATTTTGCATCTGAATGAGCAGGCTATAGATTAAAGGTAGTAGGTTAATTGGCCTACAATATGTGCATTGCCCACGAGTATAGGGGGTGGAAGAGAAAGTGGGATGATATGGGACTAGTGTGGACAGGTGATCGGTGGTTGGTGTGGACTATGTGACCCAAATAACCTGTTTCCATGTTGTATTTTGTTGGTTCACATGCTTGATCAATGGTGTTTTATCATTAATGTCTTATTATTATTAATGTTTAGTGTTTTCGGAGTCATTCGTAACTGTCACTGTATGTCATGTTGTTACTTGTGGGTGGAGCACCAAGGCAAATTCCTTGTATGTGAATACTTGGCCAATAAACTTACTTACTTACTTGCTTACTTTTCTCTAAATCAAAACTAAATCTAAGTGAAAGATAGACACAAAATAACTCAGTGCGCCAGCCAGCATCTCAAGAGAGAAGGAATGGGTAACGTTTTGGGTCGAGACCCTTCCTCAGATTCTTGCCTGAATTTGAATCTCCTGTTTCCATGCATCATCTCTAAACTAAACTAAACCAAACTAAACTAATCTTACTGAAGCAGGAAAACAGAATGTTCCAAAGTGATGACAGCTCTGTATGAAAGCAGCCGATCCCAAACAAAAACAAATTGGCATTATTAACGCAATACAATTACTGTGAATCATCAGAAATACAAGGCAATATACAACCAACAACCCAGCATCCAGAGAAAAAATGAGTATAACCACAGGGCATTGAGGCCATTTCATTTTTAAATTAGAGACCTTTCCTAGAGATTAAATGTGACCTGCTTGCAAATATAAATGATGGAACCATGTTAATATTCTGGCTGCAAGAACAGGTCAGGGGCTGGGCGTTCTGTACTGAATAACTGACCTCCTGAGCGCTCAAGGTCTCCCTGCCATCTGGAAGTAATGGGTGTGATGGAATACCTTTTCACTTGCTCGGATAACGCAGCTCCAGCAACAGGCAAGAAGAGAGCAGACACCAGCTAAGATAAGGCGGCCCCTGATTAGCACTCCATCGCCATATCCACTCTATCCAGGCCTTTCACTATTCAGTAAGTTTCAATGAGAAAACCCCTCAACCTTCTAAACTCCAGCGAGTACAGGCCCAGTGCATTCAAACGCTCATCGTATGTTAACCCAATAATTCCTGGGATAATTCTTGTAAACCTCCTCTGGGCCCTCTTGAACGCCAGCACATCCTTCCTTAGATATCAGGCCCAAAACTGCTTACAATACTTCAAATGCTGCCTGACCAGCGCCTTATAGAACCTCAGCATTACATCCCTGTTTGTATATTCCAGTCCTCATCTATGCTAAACATGCGAGTCCACATCTATGTTCAGTCATGCTAAACATGACTCCTTCTACTACCACTATAGCTGTAGCGTTTGCCTTCCACAAATAGTAACTCAGCTCGGCTACTCCAACAGCACTGTGATCAGCGCCACACAGATTATTTCCCAGCTATTATCAGGTAACTGAACCATCCACCAACAACTATGGATGGAGCTGTTCCCAAACCAGGCTGTGATGCATCCCGATTAAATGCTTTCTACGGCACATCTGTAGAAGTTGGTGAGAGTTGTTGGGGACATGCCCAATTTCCTAAGTCTTCAAAATACAAAGCACAAATTCTGATACTCGATCTTCAATCGTGGCTTAAAGACATATTTCCCAATGGAAAGAGTTAATAAAACTGGTCATTCGATTAGTTTTTGGAAAATGTGTGGCTGGATATTTTGTGCCTCCACAGAGATCAACTGGATGTTGTCCCAGCTGTTATCAGAAACGGAACCATCCTACCAACAACTAGTGAGCGGTCCTCAGCAACTATCTACCTCATTGGAGACTCTCGGACTATCTTTGATCGGACTTTACTTATTCTACACTAAACATATACATATTATTCCCTTTATCATGTTTTTGTACACTTTGGAAGGCTCAATCGTAGTCATGTATAGTGTTTCTGCTGAATGGTTAGCACGCAACAAACTCTTTTCACTGTATCTTGGTACATGTGACAATAGACAAAACTCAAACTCAAAAGAGCAAGCATGGGGAGACCACAAAATCCCCCTCCATGTCACACAACATTGGGACTTGGAATGGCAACATCTTACATTCAGAGTTATTAGATCTAAATCCTGGAACCTCTTCATATCTACATTGGAATGACAGCAGCAGTTCAAGAGATCAGCTCCTCAATACTTTCTCTGTGGGAATTAGGGGTAGACAATAAATGCTGGGAGGTACCATCAGTAGTGGCTACCTCGCCAACAGTCTGTCTGCCCTATTCTGCCTATTCCTTCGCTCCATAGATGCTGCCTCACCCGCTGAGTTTCTCCAGCATTTTTGTCTACCTTTTCGTGTTCCTTGGATTTGTTTTCTGCCTAACATCATGGAGTTCCAAGCCGCAGGAGTCTGCGGGACTTTGACATCGCGGAGCGTACGATCCCTTTGCCGGGGATCAAAGCTCCAACCATGGGGCCTGTGGACTTTAACATCATGAAGCCCGCGGTGTCTGGTAAGAAGAGGCCGACTCGGGAGCTCCATGCCGCGGAGAGAGTTTTAACTGCCCCAACGCGGGAGTTTCAATTACCCCGATGGGGGCTTCGGTCTTCGGCTGCGGGGGCTTTGATCGCCCCGACTGTGGATGGTTTGACGGCCCCGACCACGGGAGAACAAAGAGGAAGAAGATTGAACTTTATTGTCTTCCATCACAGTGAGGAATGTGGAATCCACTGTGGTGGATGTTTATGTTAACTTTTATGTGGTTGGTGTTTCTTGTTGCTTTTCACTTAGTATGGCTGTATGGTAACTCAAATTTCACCGTACCTTAATTGGTACGTGTGACAATAAACTGACCTTGAAACCTTGAAATGCTGGTCTACTCACAATATATGCTTAGATTAGTTGAGAGATACAATGTGGAAACAGGCCCTTTGATCCAACTTTCTCATACCGGCCAACATGCCCCATCCACACTAGTCCCGCCTGCCTGCATTTGGCCCATATCCCCCTAAACCTGTCCTATCCATGTACTTGTCTAAACGTTTCTTAAACGTTGCAGAGTACCTTCCTCAACTACTTCCTCCGGCAACTTGTTCCATATATTTACTACTATGTAAACTGTTGCCCCTCAGTTTCCTATTAAATCTTACCCACCTCTCCTTATACTTATGTCCTCTGGTTCTTGATTCCGCTACCCTGGGTAAAAGGCTATGTGCATTTACCAGATCTATTCAACTCATGATCTTTCAAGAGTACTTTGAAGGTGAGAGCTTGCTTGGAGATGATCATATGCTGCAAAAGATTGTAAACTGAAATATTTATCTTTTTTTGCTGTTTTTAGATAAGGGGAAACATCAACTCGATGTAATGTTGTATCCAGCCACTTTGAGATAATTGAAGATCAAAATTGAATCAATATAAATGCAGAGGCCTTTGCTTTTCACTGCATGCCTAAATGTAGATAGATATTTTTGGTTCCCTGTCTTAAAAAATAAGTAGGACTTGATTATTTTTTGGTTTCATGATGTAGTTTAGATCTGGGCTACTTTTATTTCATTGTTTACAATGTTTGGCAATGTCTCAGATAACCAAACAAGCTTGAACGTGGCAGAGCTGGTGCTTCAGTGCAATTGTATTTAATAACAGAACACAGGACAAAGTGCTGGAGGAATTATTCCTGCATGCTATCCAATCAGATCAGATACATAAACATAATTATGTCAAACTCAAGTACAATAGGTAGCACAAATTGGAAGGTACAGGTTGCAGAATAGTTTAATTTAGCTGGATTTAGTTTACTTTAGTTTAGTTTAATTTATGATCACATTACTGAGGCACAGTGAAAAGCTTTTTGTTGCATGCTAACCAGTCTGTGGGAAAGCCATATATGATTACAATCAAGCTACCCACAATGTACTGTCTTAAAAAATAAGTAGGGCTTGATTATTTTTATCGAGGAAGGTTTGAATGAGTGGAGAGATTGTAACAAGTGATTATAGATTCGCTTCTGGGACCGGCACACACAGAGTTGCCTGTCTTGGGCGCCTCCTTGGAATCATTCTCAGCAATGTAGTGTATCAGTTGCATAGACAGAGTCCAATGTTAACAATGGGGTAGAGGTGAATTGGATGGTACCCTGCTTATGGAAGGACCGTTCAGGAGCCTGATAACAGAGTGGAAGAAGCACCTGATGAGTATAATCCACACTGTTTCATTTCTCGTTTTGCACATCCTACAGTTCTCATGAATGGTTTAAATTTAACCATGCATGGTACGATTTGCACTGTTTTTCTCTTAATCTCAAATGACATGATAGTCATAGCACGCCAACACCTTTACTTCCTTAGAAATCTTATGAAGTTTGCCATAACTCTCACCAACTTCTATAGATTGGTCGTAGGAAGCAGCTCATCAGGATGCATCACAGCATGTTTTACAAACTGCTCCACCCAAGACAGCAAATTGTGGACGTAGCCCAGACCATCAGACAAACCAACCTCCCTTCCTTTGATTCCATTTATACCTCTCATTGCCTCTGCAAGGCCAGTAGCAAAATTAGGGATGTCTAATTATGGACTCCCTTTTCTCCCCACTTCCTTTGGGCAAAATGAATACGAATGAAAAATGAGATGAAGTATGAAAACGCACACCACCAGATTCATGGACAGTTTCTTCCCAGCTGATGTTATCAGCCAACTGAAGCATCCTTCCAACAACTAGATTGCAGTCCTGAGCTACTATCTACCTCATTGGAGACCCTCGGACCATGTTTGATCGGGCAACACTGAACATTATCTTGCACTAAACATTATTCACGTTATTCCCTTTATCATGTATCTGTACACTGTGAATGGTTCGATTATAATCTTGTATTTCCGCTGACTGGTTAGTAGGCATGAAAAGCTTTTCACTTGACTATAAACTAAACTCAAATTCTATAATAACTCAAAATTAACTAACAAAAAAAAAAACATGCATGCACAATAATACTTAGTCATATCATTGACTAATTGATAAAATTGACCAGAACCTACCAAGTCAACACTGACCAGGAAAACCCAGAAACAGAGAAAATGAGTCTATCGTCAATGTTTGCATTTCTAAGGCATTGTTGACTGATTAATGACGCAGAATTTTATCAGAGGAGCACCGAGATAACATTTAGTTGAGTTTTAGGGAGGCCTTCATTCAAATATGACAACACATGGTTTATGCAGCTTTAAACTGGCAGTTTCTGCAATTTATAATTGATATGAAAAATAAAAGAAAATAGAATTACAAAATAATAGATTACTAGACCAAGTGGGACCCGTTGTGTCCCATGTTTACATGGGAGGGCTGGTCCCCCGATGCAATATTCCACCTCTTCACCAATTTCAATATTGGTGGCAGTGGGGGGGGGGGGTGGGGGGGGGGGGGGGGGGGGGGGGGGGGGGGGGGGGGGGGGGGGGGGGGGGGCTTTCTTTCTGGAGCGCTCGTATGGGTGTTGTTGGCTGCAGGGACTACTGGTCTCCAGATTGCTAGTATGGACATTGTGGACATTTCAAGCATAGTGCAAAGCCACCAAATTCAAATCCATTTTCCTACCATTTCAAGCAGGGTGCAAGGTCACCAAATTCAAGTGCAGTTTCATACCATTTCAAGGAGGTAAATTCAAATGCAGTTTCATACCATTTCATGCAGGGTGCAATAATACCACATTCAAATGCAGTTTCATACTATTTTTAGCAGGGAGGAACCACCATAAAAACTACCATAAAACCACACAAAACACCACACTCACAGTACAGTAGACATTCAGTGTGTTCAGTTGATTCATAGCTCAGACAGAGTCGTGACCTCTCCCTTTCCCATCATGCAGAGATTGACCCACACCCACACTTCCGGGTTTTATAATCCCTCCCCCTCCCACCATAAAAGGTGTGGCCTTCATGGCGTGATTGACAGGAGAGAGATTCTCAACATTTTTTAAACACTAATAACACGTTTGTTTTTCATTGATGGGAAGAACCTTCTGCACCTGATGAGCAGAGGGGGACTGAGTAAGATGGCCAAAAATCACAGCCGTAAGTGGTAGCGTTTTATCTAAAATCAATATAGTGCAAACAGGAAGTTGTCAAGTTTAGACAAACAACCATCTGCAGTGCCTTTTCACTTCAATCCAAAACCCCCAAGCAACCCTTTGCAGTGCCTTCTCTCTCTCTCTGTCCTGTACTCACTCCATCCCCTCCTCAACTACTCCCCATCCATTCTTCACAGCCCTCCGGTGGCGCAGCCATTCCCACCCATTGGGTTCCCATTGTGACGTAGAACACGCTGGTATTACTGCGCAGGCTTCAGGAGGCGGCTGTCGGGGGTCGGGGGGAAAGTGTCCTACAGACGGGGGAAGGGAACGGATTCAGGCAGGCGGCTGTCGGGGGTCGGGGGGGAATTCGGGCAGCAGGTCTGACAGGGGCCGGTGGGGAGATCATCCTGCAGCTGGGGACGGGGATGGCTTCAGGCTGGGAACGGCGGGAGCATCCTGTAGACGAGGAAGAGGGACAGCTTCAAGCGGGGGCTGTCAGAGGCCGGTGGGGGAGGGGGGAGCGTCCTACAGCCGGGGGAGGGAACGGCTTCAGGCGGGGCCTGGTCGAGGGCTGGTGGGGAGGGGGAGGAGCACTGCCATGGCCTACCACTATGGGGCGCTCTTCCCTCCATGGCCCCCGACAGCCCCCTCCTGAAGCTGTCCCTCTCCCCTCTGCAGGTTGCTCTCCCCCCACCGTTTGGAGAGAACGTCCTGCAGCGGGGGACCGGGACGGCTTCACGAGGGGTCTGTCGGGGGCCTGTGGGGGGGGAGCGTCCTACAGCCGGGGAACAACTCCTCCAATTTTGCTGTTGTCTCCAAATGTATTAACCGGTCCATCTCCATTTATGTCAAAGTCATTTATAAATATCACAAACACAGAGCTCACACCACAGATCCTTGAAGAACTCCACTGACCACAGACATCCAGCCAGAATAACACCCTTCCACCACTACCCTCTGTCCTATATGAATGAGTGAATGAATCAGCTTATTGGCCAAGTATTCACAGACAAGGAATTTGCCTTGGTGCTCCACCCGCAAGTAATGACATGACATACAGTGACAGTTAGGAATGATACATATGGGTAAATCAGATCTACGTCCAAACAACCATGTTCCAGCTCTAGGTTTGTCACTAATTCGAACATCTTGGGAACTTCTTAAACTTTCTGAATAAAAAATACTGCATATGAGCGATATTCATAGGCAAGGGGGGTACAGAAGTGTGAAAACGCACACCTCCAGATTCCAGGCTGTTATCGGGCAACTGAACCATCCTATCACCAACTAGAGAGTGGGCCTAAGTTCATAAGTTATAGGAACAGAATTAGGTCATTCGGCCCATCGTCTTCTCTGCATTCAATCATGGCTGATCTATCTCACCCTCCTAACCCCATTCTCCTGCCTTCTCCCCACAACCCCAAACACCCTTACTAATCAAGAATCTATCAATCTCCACCTTAAAAACATCCTTTGTCTTGGCCTCCACAGCTCTGTGGCAATGAATTCCACTGAGCTACCATCTACCTCATTTGAGACCATCGGACTATCTTTAAATGGACTTTACTGGACTTTTGACAGCCTATACCATCTCTTCTGATTTTTATTTCGAATCATATCGTCTTTATTTTTTTGAACATTGAGCAAAATTGCCTCCTGATTACCGAAAGCTCCAATCTAAAATGTATGCTTTTACTCGTGTTTTTGACTATTGTTGACTCTGCAAGAAAACCTTTGCATTTTGCTTATTCGGACTTTCTGTGAAACACAGCTCCAATTGGCATAACTGAGCTCAGTTTCCAAGAAGACAGTGCTGTTTTCTGAAGAACCTTTAAAAAATTCTCTAACTTTGTCCCTTGTTCAAGGACCATTCCTAAATAGCCAGCTTTAGTTTCTTTTAGAGGTGCAGTGCGAAAATAGGCCCTTCGGCCCACCGAGTCCACGCTGATCAGCAATCCCTGCACACTAACACTATCCTACACACATTAGGGACAATTTACAATTATACCAAGCTAATTAACCTACAAAACTGTTTGTCTTTTTGGAGTGTGGTAGGAAACCGGAGCCCTGGAGAAAACCCATGCAGGTGATGGCGAGAATGTACAAACTCTGCACCGACAGCTCCCGTAGTTAGGACCGAACGCAGTTCTTTGGCCGCCGTGCCACACAGCTCTTTGAAATGCTTCATCCTCTCAAATGCTTCCTTTCCACCCTGAGATAAAGGTTTTGAATGTCTACCCTATCTATGTTATCATTTTACAAACCTCTATTAGGCCCCCCCTCAACCTCTGATGATAAATATGAGCTATTGTTATTAACTTAAGTCTCTCAATATAAATCTTATATTTGGGAAATAGATCAATAGTTAAACACAAAGATAAACTGAGGGACACAGTGGTGCAGCGGTGGAGTTGCTGCCTTACAGTGCCAGAGACCCAGCTTTGATCCTGACTGCGGGCACTGGCCGTACGGAGTTTGTACATTTTTCCTGTGACTGCGTGGGTTTTCTTCGGGTGCTCCGGTTTCCTCCCACACTCCAAAGTGCAGGTTTGTAGGTTAATTGGCCTCTGCAAATTTTCCTTACGCTATAGGATAGAATTATTGTATGGGGGAAATCGCTACTTGGCACGGGCTTGGTGTGCCGAAGGGCCTGTATCCATACTACATCTCTAAACTGAAACTTAAAAACAATGATTCTCCAAGCAATGTGGTGACAATATCAGTATCGTGTCAGCATTCTCTTTACACCAAAATGATAAGTTCCTTGTAAAACATTTAATAAATTATAATAACAGTCTGCTGAATGTTTCAAGAAGAGACTGGTTGGAACTAGTATGTCACTGACTGATGGAGTCTCCACAAAAAGACTAGGTGCCTTTACTGCTTTCTGATGGTAATATCCAGCAGATATTGAATGGAGCAATTGTTATTGTAGCTAAACACAAACCAGCTCGAATCAAACAGCTATTGAACTTCACTGAACAATATGTCTCGAAATATCCTTTCCCACAAATCTACAAAACAAATCGTCTATTAATCAAAGCATTTACTTTTGTCTGACCTTTTTAACGACTGCTGCTGGGCATTTGTGACATGATGGAACATATCGATCAAATCCAGCAAGTCTTTGATTGCACTCTCCCTGGCACCTTGATAACAGCACGAAGAATTTCTATCTGTATGAAGATGGATGATTGTAGAAAGCTGTTGTAAACATATGCGACAAATCTCTCTTCAGAAGTACTGATCTCCTGAGAGGTTCTAATTAGAAGCCCTGCTTCACAGTGGACAAGCACACTATTGTGATCGACAGGGACATTTCACAAAGCTTAGAAGGTACAATCAAGGATAAGGCAACGCTGATTGCACTGGACATCACATAATATCTGCACCACTCACATTCTGCTGTAACTAAGAGGCGTCGATAATAATTGAGGCTTACGTAGGATTAACCGCCTTTATTTTTATGCCTTTGTCTGATGGTATACAAAGGAGAAAAAAGTACTTTGTCATTATGAATGATGCCATTAGAAGCTTTGTTGCTACTGCTGGCTTGTTTAAAGAGGCAGCACCCAGTTTGTCCATCACTGTAGAACGCAATTACACTCTGTCAGAAATCAGACTCAAAGTTTAATGAACAATTACAGTCCAGTGCAAAGTGAGAGGCACACTGTCATGTAATGTTTGAGTACCGTGCATCAGACATTAAACATCATGGTATTAATCATTAATAAATTAAATGGCTATCAAGTTCAAGGAAGCTCCTGCTTTCCGGATGCACTCATTTTTGAGATTATATCATATTGATTAGTAGGACTGGATGTTACAATCCCTAAGGTTTTTCACCACAACTGACACCCGGTATTCTTGGGGGTGACCACTAGGAGATTTGCTACCAATCAGACACATCTTCATATATCAGATTATTGTCAATGTAGAAAGGCAATCAGTCAGAGCCACCTCAGAGGAAGCGAGGAAAAGACCCAAACAAAGTACAAACAAAGAATGAGGTGCAGCGGTAGAGTTTCTGCCTCACAGCGGCTTACAGCATCAGATACCCAGGATTGATCCCAACTATGGGTGCTGTCTGTTCAGTTTGTACGTTCTCCCCACGACCACATGGGATTTCTCTGAGATCTTCGGGTTTCCTCCCACACTCCAAAGACGTACCGGTTTGTAGGTTAATTGGCTTGGTCTAAATGTAAATTGTCCCTAGTGTGTGTAGGATAGTGTTAATCTCCAGGGATCGCTGGTCGGTGCAGACTCGTTGTGCCATTGGGCCTGTTTCCGCGCTGTATCTCGAAACTAAACGAAACATAAAACCAATTGGGTAGAATGTTTTTGCATGTGTAAGCTGGCATTAAACAGGGAGCTGTACCAATTACAGTAAGAATGCTTGTAAGCACAAATGTTTTGCATGTAGTAGATTGGGACATTTGAGAACCTTGGGTGCTAACCATGCATGAAGTAGGCATTGGAAGCAAATGTTTAAAGTTTAGTTTAGTTTATTGTCACGTGTACCAAGGTACAGTGAAAAGCTTTTATTGCGTGCTAACCAGTCAGTGGAAAGACGAAAGCAATGCATTCAGAAAGTATTCAGACCCCTTCACTTTTTCCACATTTTGTTATGTTACAGCCTTATTCTAAAATTGATTACATTAATTGTTTTCATCATCAATCTACACACAATACCCCATAATAAAAAAGTGAAAACAGTGTTTAGAAATTTTTGCAAAGTAATTAAAAAAAACTGAAATATCACATTGAAAGTATTCAGACCCTTTACTCAGTACTTTGTTGAGGTACCTTTGGCAGCGATTACAGCCTCAAGTCTTCTTGGGTATGATGCTACAAGCTACACCTGTATTTGGGTAGTTTCTCCCATTTTCTCTGCAGATCCACTCAAGCTCTGTCAGGTTGGATGGGGAGCGTCGATGCACAGCTATTTTCATGTCCCTCCAGAGATGTTCGATCGGGCTCAAGTCCGGTCTCTGGCTGGGCCACTCAAGGACATTCACAGACTTGTGATGAAGTTACTCCTGTGTTGTCTTGGCTGTGTGCTTGGGGTCGTTGTCCTGTTGGAAGGTGAACCTCCGCCCCAGTCTGAGGTCTTGAACGCTCTGGAGCAGATTTTCATCAAGGATCTCTCTGTATTTTGCTCCATTCATCTTTCCCTCGAACTAGTCTCCCAGTTCCTGTCACTGAAAACATCCCCACAGCATGCTTCACCGTAGGTATGGTATTGGCCAGGTGATGAGCGGTGCCTGGTTTCCTCCAGAAGTGACACTTGGCATTCAGGCCAAAGAGTTCAATCTTGGTTTCATCAGACCGGAGAATCTTGTTTAGGTGCCCTTTGGCAAACTCCCAAACGGGCTGTCATGCGCATTTTACTGGGGAGTGGCTTCCGTCTGGACACTCTGCTAAAAAGGCCTGATTGGTAAGAATGCTGCAGATATAGTTGTCCTTCTGAAAGGTTCTCCCATCTCCACAGAGGAACTCTGGAGCTCTGTCAGAGTGACCATTGGGCTCTTGGTCACCACCCTGACCAAGGCCCTTCTCCCCCGAATGCTCAGTTTGGCCGGGCGGTAAGCTCGATGAGTCTTGGTGGTTTCAAACTTCTTCCATTTAAGAATGACGGAGGCCATGTGACGAAGTGCTCTTTGGGACCTGCAATGCTGCAGAAATTATTTTATTCCCTTCCCCAGATCTGTGTCTCGACACAATCCCGTCTCAGTGGTCTACGGACAATTCCTTCGTCTTCATGGCTTGGTTTTTGTTCTGACATGCACTGTCAACTGTGGGACCTTATATAGACAGGTGTGTGCCTTTCCAAATCATGTACAATCAATTTAATGTACCACTGGTGGACTACAATCAAGTTGTAGAAGCATCTCAAAGATAATCAATGGAAACAGGATGAACCTAAGCTCAATTTTGAGTGTTACAGCAAAGGGTCTGAATATTTATGTAAATGTGATATTTCAGTTATTTATTTTTAATTACTTTGCAAAAATTTCCAAACACCTGTTTTTGCTTTTTTATTATGAGGTATTGTGTGTAGATTGATGATAAAAAAAAAATAATTTAATCCATTTTAGAATAAGGCTGCAACGTAACAAAATGTGGAAAAAGTGAAGGGGTCTGAATACTTTCTGAATGTCCTGTATGATTACAATTGAGCCATCCAAAGTGTCCAGATATGTGATAAAGGGAATAACATTTAGTGCAACGTAAAGTCCAGTAAAGTCTGATTCAATATAGTCTGAGGTCTCCACTGAGGTAGATAAGAGGTCAGGACCTCTCCAGAACCAGGGGCCACAGTTTAAGAATAAGGAGCAAGCCATTTCGAACAGAGACGAGGACACACTTTTTCTCACAGAGAGTGGTGAGTCTGTGGAATTCTCTGCCTCAGAGAGTGGTGGAGGCAGGTTCTCCGGATGCTTTCAAGAGAGAGCTACATAGGGCTCTTAAAAATAGCGGAGTCGGGGGATATGGGTAGAAGACAAGAACGGGGTATTGGTTGTGGATGATCAGCCATGATCACATTGAATGGCGATGCTGACTCGAAGGGCCGAATGGCCTACTCCTGCACCTATTGTCTATTGACCACTCTCTAGTTGTAGATAGGATGGTTCCGTTGCTCGAAAACAACTGGGAAGGCAGGTGGAGGTGTGCATTTTTACAATTCTGTACCTGATGGGAGAGAGGAGATGAGGGAGTGACCAGGGAGCGACTCTTCCTTGATTACGCTGCTGGCTTTGCCGAGGCAGCGTGAAGTGGAAATGGAGTCAATAGAAGGAAGGTTGGTTTGTGTGATGGTCTGGGCTGGGTCCACAATTCTCTGCAATTTCTTGCGGTCTTGAATGGAGCTGTTCCTAAATTAGGCTGTGATGCATCCCGATAAAATGCTTTCTACGGCACATCTGTAGAAGTTGGTGAGAGTTGTTGGGGACATGCCAAACTTCCTAAGCCTTCTAAGAAAGTATACAAATCTCAAATTCTGATACTCGATCTTCTGTCATGGCTTAGAGAGGTACAGTATTTCCCAAACGCGCTAGCCAATAAAATTAGTCATGCAGTTTGTTTTTGGGAAGTAGTAGTCTGGCCATTTTTTGTGCCTCCAAAGAACAGCCAGTGTTGTCCCATCAGAGGAAGACACTGTGCCAGGATGTCCAGTGATCAGGCCATCTCAAGTGGGACTGCCTTAAATGGACCCTACATAGAACAGGAGATCACAAGAACAGGCCCTGTGACTCATAATACCAGGCCAAACATGATGCTGGGTTAAATTAATCTCCTCTGACTGGGCGGTAAAGTTGCTGACTTACAGCACCAGAGACCTGGGTTCGATCCTGACTGTGGGTGCTGTCTGTACAGAGTTTGTCCGTTCTCCCTGTGACCGCGTGGATTTTCTCCAGGTTCTCTGGTTTCCTCTCACACTCCAAAGACGTACCGGTTTGCAGGTTATTTGGCTTCTTCAAAATTGTAAATTGTCCCTAGTGTGTAGGGTAGTGCGTGTTTACAGAGTCATCGCTGGTGGGCATGGACTCGGTAGACAGAAGGGCCTGTTTCTACGCTGTATCTCTAAACTAAACTAAACTAAACTAAGACTGCACGTGATCCATATCCCTTCATTCTCTGCATGTGTCTCTCCAAATGACTATTAAATGCCACTATGGTAGCTGCCTTCACCACCACGTCTGGCAGCATGATCCAAGTACCCACCACTCTCTGGGTAAAAAACTTCCCCTTCACATCTCCATGCAACTTTGCTCCTCTCATGTTAAAGTTATGCCCCCTCGTCTTTGACAATTTCACCCTGGTAATAAGGTTCTGCCAGTCTACCTTCTCAATGCCACTCATAATTCTATACACTGCTAATTGCTAACTCCCTTCAGCCTCAAAATTCGCAGAGAAAGCAATCCAAATTTGTCCTACCTCTCCTTAAAGCGTTTTAAAGCTAATTCAGGCAGCATTACTGCAAACCTCTTCTGTCCTATCATGAAGCATGCATACACTTTAATGAGTCAGCGCTCTCCTAAACCATCACATCCTCAAAGTATCTACGTTCTGAGATGCATTCACCCCCGCTGAAAGGTATTGCTACCCAAGGCAGCTCAAAGACATTAGGTCAGGCTTAGATAGGCCTCAGAACTAATGTTCTGTTATTGCAGGCATTTACTGTTCATAAACCTTGTGCATCTGGTAAAAGAGATCTAGGTTATCCACTGCTTGATAACACAATGCCGATACAGTGACTTCTGTGCTTGTTGCTGTCAAACATATTGAGGACAACATTTTCCAACTGGGGTTTAACTTCTCGTCCAGCTTTTGGGAAGGGTGACATTTTTATTTAAAGTACTGCATGGAAACAAGACCTTCAACACAGTCCAGGCCCAGTTCACTCAGACCGTTGATCACAAATTCACACTAATACTATGTTTTCCCACTTTTGCATCCAGTCCCCACACAATTTTACAAATCCAGTTAACATACAAACCCGCACGTCTTTGGGATGTGGGACAAAACTCACGTAGCCACAGGGGAGACTTGCAAACTCCACGCAGACAGCTACAAGTTCCACGCAGACAGCAACTGAAGTCAGGGTCAAACCCGGTCTCTGATGCTGTGAAACAGCAGCTCTACCAGCTACACTACTGTTCTGCCCAAAGTTATAATATACATTCTTCAAATGAAATCAATGAATTGTGTTTGAATTGATAAATAAAACCACTTATGTGTTTAAGAAGGAATTGCAGATGCTGGAAAATCGAAGGTAGACAAAAGTGCTAGTGAAACTCAGCGGGTGCAGCAGCATCTATGGAGCGAAGGAAATAGGCTACATTTCAGGCTCTATGGTGCCCTATGGGTTTCGGCCCGAAACATTGCCTATTTCCTTCACTCCATAGATGCTGCTGCACCCGTGGAGTTTCTCCAGCACTTTTGTCTAAATAAAACCACTTAGTTGTGAACAGGTGACTTTTAGAATAAAATGAATTAGTTGTGAACATTTACAATTGGAATATGTTTAAATGCTGGAGAAACTCAGCGGGACAGGCAGCATCTCTGGAGGGAAGGAATGGGTGACATTTTGAATCGAGCCCCTTCTTCAGACTGATGCCAGGGGTGAGGGAGATAAATAGATTAGGAAGTGTAAGGTGTGAAAACATGGCAAAGGGAATGGTGATCAAGGATAATGCAGAATAGATCATTGTTGGTTGGGAGAAGGTACCAACAAAACAAACAGAGATAAAATGTAGTCTGAGACAGTAAGACAGGTCGGAGAACTGGGAAGGGAGAGGGATGGAGAGAGAGGGAAAGCAAGGGTTACTTGAAGTCAGAGAAGTCAATGTTCATACCGCTTGGGTGTCAGCTGCCGAGTGAAATATGGGGTGCTGTTCCTCCAATTTGTGCTTGGACTCACTCTGATAATGGAGGAGGCCCAGGACAGAAAAGACAGTGTGGGAATGGGAGGGGGAGTTAAAGTGTTGACCAACCAGGAGATCAGATAAGATTATGCAGACTGATTTGAGGTGTTCAGTGAAACGATCGACGAGCAAGCACTTGATCTTGCCGATAAACATGTGCCCACACCTGAAACAGCGGATACAGTAGATGAGGTTGAAGGTGAACCTCTGCCTCACCTGAAAAGACTTTTGGAGCCCTTTTACGGAGTCGAGCGGGGAGGTAAAGGGACACGTGTGGCATCTCCTGCGGTTGCAGGGGAAAGTAGCTGGGGAGGGGATGGTTTAGGTGCAAAGGGACTCTATGAATATTAAGTTTTGTACTAATGTTCTTGCGGGATGGTATTTGCATGGAAATCTGTACAAAAAAAAGTTGAATTCAAATTTTTGATTGATTGACTAATTGTAAAATGCAGCATGGAAACAGATCCACCTGCCCACAGAGTCCATGCCGCCCATCGATCAACTGTTCAAGTTATCACTCTTTTGTATCAACTCCCTAAACACTTGGGGCAATTTACAGATGCTAATTAACCTACAAACCCACTTGTCTTTGGGATGTGAGTGGAAACTGGAGCAGCCAGTGGAAACTCACGCAGGCACCGTGAAAATGTGTAAACTCTACACAGCCAGAACCCTTGGTGAGGATTAAACCCAGGTTTCTGGTGCTGTGGTAGCTGATCGACCAGCTGCACTACTGTGCCACTCATAAGGCAAGGTGTTTGACAGCAAGAAAGTACATTCCCAATGAACATTTTGCTTGGATGTATATCTATATAAATGTAGACTGAGTAGGACCCAATGGGTCCCATTCTCGCACGGGAGGCCTGGTCCCACAACACAATATTCCACCTCTCACACATAGCCCCCAACTGCACAGGTGGGGCTAATGGGTTTCCGTCTTGAAGCCCCTGATCCCCCCCTCCTCCCCTCATCCCCCCAACTCCGTCCCTTGCCCTCCCCCCCATTGCCACAGACTCACTCCATCCCCCCCTCAACCCCCCCCCCCCCCCCCCCCCCCCCCCCCATCCACGCTTAGCGGCTCTCCAGCGGTGTAGCCATTCCCTCCCATTGGGTTCCCATTGTGACGTAGAACACGCAGGTATTACTGCGCAGGTGCAGTTGACGGGCACGGCAAGTGGAAAAGGGATTTATTATAGCTTAAAATGTGAATAACTTAAAATATAACAACAATTTAAATGTTAAAGAGGAGATGAATTCAGTCCATTCTTTCTTGTTGTGTCTCTTGTCGAGTTCTGCTGCTGGGGAGGGGGACGGCTTCAGGCGATGGCCAGTAAGTGGGGGGCTTTCTGGAGGGCTAGTATGTGTGTTGTGGCTGAAGGGACTGGTTTCCAGAGAGCTAGTAAGTACATTGTGGGCCAAATGGATTATTGGGATAGTCCTGCAGATGGGGATGGGAAGGCTTCAGGTGGGGGTCGGCTGGAGCATTCTGTAGCCAGGGGAGGGTGATGGCTTCAGGCAGGGGCCAGTAGGCGGGGAGGAGAAGCACTGACGTGGCCTACTGCTGCCATGGCCAACCACCGCCTTGGCCCGCTGCTGGGGGTGGGGGGTGTGTGCGAGGGGAGGGGGATGGGGGTGTGTGGGCGGGGTTGGTGAGTCTTCTGGTCTCACATTTCACTCACTCACGGCTGATGGACTCACAGTTCACTCAGCCACGGCTTGTGGACACAGTTCACTCAGCCACGGCTTGTGGACTCACAGTTCACTCACTCACGGCTTGTGGACACAGTTCACTCAGCCACGGCTTATTGACTCACAGTTCATTCAGCCACAGCTTGTGGACTCAAGGTGAGAGGACCAATCTGCTGATCTCATGATTTGGAAACCTTCATAACTTTTGTAATATTCCATCAATCAGAAAAAAACTTGGTGCGCTTGGAGCAGAGGAGAACTGTGAGTGAGGTAGCAAAAAATCCTAGCTATATAAGGTACCATTTTTGTGCTAATTTAAAAACAACACAGACGGGAAGTGGTCAAGATGACAGTTTTAGTAATAGTATAGAAGATACATTTCTCTCTCTCTCTCTCTTTCTCTCTCTCTCTCTCTCTCTCTCTCTCTCTCTCTCTCTCTCTCTCTCTCTCTCACTCTCTCTCTTCCTCTCTATTATACGTATATATATTTTTTTCAGAAACAAAGAACTGCAGATGCTAGTTGATACCAAAGATAGACACAAAGTGCTGGGGTAAATTAGTGGGTCAGGAACCAGCTGTGATGAAAAAAGTTGGGCGATGTTTCAGTTTGAAAAGTCCTGACCTGTCCTAACCCGACCTAAAACGTCACCCAACCTTTTTCTCCAGAGATGCTGCCATGTTGCCTGCCTGCTGAGTTACTCCAGCACTTTGTAGCATACATACATATATATATGTATGTTGCAAAGTGCTGGAGTCTATAGGTAGTGGGGGAATTTAAACCGGACATCTTGAAAATCAAGTGTTGAGTCTTTAAAACCAAGGCAGGTCTCTAAAAGGTGTGATCTGGAGTACACCGTCTTCAGATTGGCAAAATGGTGTGTGTGTGAGGTGTGCCTGCATTGACTATATATTTACATGCTGTGGATAGATTGCACGGATTTTGTAAGTGCTGAGGGGGTTTGGAGAGTACCAGCTCTGCAGCTCCATCACGCTGGCATCAAGGGACTGACAAAAATAAAAATGAAGTGCATTCAGCCTATTTTATGTGAAGATAGTCTATGCGGTGCATAATATATGGCATTGACATTCAATTTAGGTTGCTCTTTCATTGCCCTGAAGATGCTAAACTCTGGGGGCACCTGTTCCAAAGACGCCATCTCTGTTATAACTTAACCATTTGTGGTGCACTGTGGCTGAGATGCTTATCTGAGAGGTATTTAGGTGCTTATATATAGTGGGAGTTGTACTGAACTGTATACACGTGAAATAAAGTACTATTCATCCATTGAAACATTGATTATCACACTCATAAGTGATAGCAGCAGAATTAGGCCATTCGGCCCATCAAGTCTACTCCGCCATTCAAATTCAATCATGGTTTATCTATCTCACCCTCCTAATCCCATTCTCATGCCTTCTTCCCATCATCCCTGACACCCGTATTAATCAAGAATCTATCAATCTCTGCCTTAACAATATCCACTGACTTTGCCTGCACAGCCTTCTGTGGCAAAGAATTCCCCAGATTCTCCACCCTCTGACTAAATAAATTCCTCCTCATCTCTTTGCTAAAAGAATGTCCTTTAATTCTCTCGCTATGTCCTCTAGTCCTAGACTCTCCCACTAGTGGAAACATCCTCTCCACGTCCACTCTATCCAAGCCTTTCAATGAGGTCCCCCCTCATTCTTCTAAACTCCAGCAAGAACAGGCCCAGTGCCGTCAAACGCTCATCATATGTTAATGTATTAGTACCTGCTCAATCTACTTCCTCCAACAACTCGCTCCATATACCCACCATCCTCTGAGTGAATAAAGGTTGCCCCACCGGTTCCTATTAAAAATTTCCCCTCTCACCTTAAACCTATGTCCTCTGTTTCTTGATTCCTCAACTCTGGGGAAAAAAAACTGTGCTTTCTTCCTATCTATTATCTTCATGAATTTATCCAACTCTATAAGATCACCCCTCAGCCTCCTGCACTCCAAGGAATAAAGTCCTAGCCTGCCCAACCTCTCCCTATAGCTCAGGCCCTCAAATCAACGCAACATCCATATAAATCTTCTCTGCTCTCTTTCCAACTTAAAGATACTATGAACAGTTTGAGAAAAACTTGGTGCGGCACGCTGGCGCAGCGGTAGAGTTGTGGCCGTACAGTACTTACAGCGCCAGACCCGGATTCCATCCCGACTATGGGTGCTGTCTGTATGGAGTTTGTGCGTTCTCCCCGTGACCATGCTGTATCTCTAAACTAATACAGATGGCAATGGCACGTCTAATACTTATTCCTTCTTCGATAATCTGTTTATGAGCACATTAAAGATTGAGTGACAATCTACTGCAGAAATGCTTTTATAGCATTAAACTAGAGACATGAAAACTTCAAAATTCCATTAAGGGAAATTTCACCAATACATAACTAACTAATTGCATGTCTGCATTGAGGCTGCCTCCTACACCGCTGCAGAACTCATGGATTTTATTAACTTCACCTCCAACTTCTAACTTGCCCTCAAATTCAAAGGACGTTCATTTAGGAAGGAGATGAGGAGGAATTTCAATAGTCAGAGGTTGGTGAATCTGTGGAATTCATTGCCACGGAAGGCCAAGTCAATGGATATTTTTAAGGCAGAGATCTTTAAGAAAGAACAGCAGATGCTGGAAAAATTGAACGTGGATAAAAATGCTGGAGAAACTCAGCGGGTGAGGCAACATCTATGGAGCGATGGAATAGGTGACGTTTCGGGTTGGACCCTTCTTTAGACTGATGTGGAGGTGGGGGGGGGGGGGGGCAGGAACAAGAAAGGAAGAGTCGGAGACAGTAGGCTGTGGGAGGGCTGGGAAGGGAAGGGGAAGGAGGGAGAAAGCAAGGATTACTTGAAATTGGAGGTCAATGTTCAATGTTTAAGGCAGAGATAGATAGATTCTTGATTAGTATGGGTGTCAGGGGTAATGAGAAGAAGGCAGAAGAATGAGGTTAGGAGGGAGAGATAGATCAGTCATGATTGAATGGCAGAGTAGACTTGATGGGCCAAATGGCCTAATTCTGCTCCTATCAATTATGACCTTATGAACGCCAGGACGATCTCTGATCCTTCTCTCCCCTTTCTTGATCTCTGTCTCCATCGTCAGTGACAGGCGTCTACTATAAACATACCAGCTCCCACAGTTATCTGAACTATACCTCCTCCCACCCTGCCTTGTGTGAAGACGCTATTCTCAATTCCTCCATCTCTGCCGCTTCTGCTCCCAAGATGAGATTGGCTATTTCACGGCATCTCGGATGTCCTTTCTTTAGTAAATATAGTTTCCCCTGGCTGTCATAAATGGATCCTTCAGTTGAATCTCCTCAGTGTCCCATAGTTCTGGTTTTGTTCCCCCACCCCCCAGATGGAACAACGGTAGAGTTCCACTGATCCTCAACTTTCACCCCCCCCCCCAGCCTCTGCATCCAGCACATCATCCTCCGATATTTCCATCACTCCAATGTGATCCCATCACTCGCCACACCTTCCTTTTCCGCCCTCCACGGAGACTGCTCCTTCCACATCTCCTTGGTTCACTCGTCCCTTCCCACCCAAACCTGCCCCTGCCCAGGTACTTTTGCCTGCAACCGCAGGAGATGCAACACCTGTTCCTATACCTCCACCCTCAGCTCCATCCAGGGACCCCAGCAATTCCGCCAGGTTTGACATAGGCTCACAGGCACATCCTCCAACCTCATCTACTGCATCTGATGTGGCCTCCTTTATATCGGTCAGACCAAGCATAGACCCGCTGAACACTTAAGGGCCTGTCCCACTTTCGTGCCAAGGACACGTAAGTGGGACAGGCCCTTTACGTTTGGTGTGCCAAGACCTACAGGATCTCCCAGTTGATGGGCATTTTAATTGCCCCTCCATTTCCACACTGACCATCTCTCCTCCTTTGCCAGGAACAGCACCTCATGTTCCGCTTGGCTAGTTTACAACCCCACGGTATGAACATTAAATTCTCCAACTTTAGGTAACTAATGGGCCGGATCCACTTGCCAATTTTTTAGGCAACTGCCGGCAACTGTCATAGTCGTAACAGGTCGCCGAATAACTGGCAACAACCTACGTCATCCTGGCGACAACCTACGACAACAACTACTTCAGGAGCAGGCAAGCTACGCTCATTGGCATCAAACACATGGTCGCTGAAAAATTTTCAACATGTCGAAAATTTAGCGGCAACCAGAAAGACACTACGACTTTTTGCACGACCGAGGAGACTACACCCGGCGACCACCAGCGAACATGTGGCAACAAACTAGTCGCCTGTAGTTGCCTAAAAAGTTGCCAAAGTGGGACAGGCCCATTACTAAACCCCCCCAACCACTTTTCCCCACACATCCCTTTCCTCAGCATCACCCCTTCCCTCCCCTATGCCCCACCAGGGCTACCACCTACTTCTCCCCTCCACCCCTCATGCTATTTTCCTCCCTCTTGCTTCACATTCTGCAACTCTTCAAATCTGTCTCAAACCATCTGTCTTTATTTCTGGCCTTCGTTCCAATTATTAAAACGCCTCCTCACCGATGTCCGCCTATTATCTTGTGTAGGAACTGCAGATGCTCGTTTACACCGAAGATAGACACAAAATGCCAGAGTAACTCAGCAGGACAGGCAACATCTCTGGATAGAAGGAATGGGAGGTCTCTCGACCCGAAACATCACCCATTCCTTCTATCCAGAGATGCTGCCTGTCCTGCTGAGTTACTCCGGCATTTGGTGTATATCCACCAATTATCTGCTGTGCTTTGTCATGCCTCTCCCCATTCAATGCTTTCTTGTCCCCCCCACAATCAATCTGAAGAAGGGTCTTGACCCGAATCTTCAACTATCCATGTTCTCCAGAAATGCTGCCTGACCTGTTGAGTTACTCCAGCACTTTGTGTCCTTTTGTGCATTAACCAGACTCTGCAGTTCCTTGTTTCAGCATGTCCAATATTGACGGATTCATACAAGTAAGCATATCCAACAGTTTATTAGTGGTCTGTGGTGAACGAGGTCTGTCCCCATTAGTATCTGTTTCACCAGTTAATGAAAAGACGATCAGCGGTGTGCCCTGCATCATGATCCAGTAAACTCTGCTGATGTTCCCAATATTTTTCAAGACTAGATCTCATCTTTCACAAACTCCATGTCCCGGAGTAATCAACAGTTATTCAAATTGTAATAATCTCGCAACTGGATTTTGCAGTTAAATGACCAGTTGAAACAGACATTGCAAAGGTGTAACACCAATTGCATGTTACAGACTATTAATCCAAATCACTATGTAGTGCAAAATACATTTCTGAAGCTGTTTTGAACATTGTGAAAGGAAAGTTAAGATGTGCTGCGACACGTTTAGTTTGGAGATACAGCACGGAAACAGGCCCTTTAGCCACCGTGACACGCGATCACCCTGTACACCAGCATTGTCCACGTAGATTAGGGAAAATGTACAATTATTACCAAAGCCAAATTAACCTACAAACCTGTGTGTCTTTTCAGTTTGGGAGGTAACCAGAGCACCCGGGGAAAACCCATGCAGGTCGCGGGGCGAATGTACAAACACCGTACTGACAGCACCCGTAGTAAGGATCAAACTTGGGTCTCTGGTGATGCAAAGCAGCAAATCTACCGCTGCACTACTATGCCGCCCACATTCTTATCCCCACTGTCTTAAAGTAATCCTCCAAGAAACTGCAAATGATATAAGGCTGAAAACAGACTGTTGAGCTCAGCAAGTTCATGCCAGCATTTAAACTCCATGAGCCCCTTCCCCTCTTTTTTTTCCCAAATCGTTAGTGTGACCCTCTAACTCTTTCTCCCCCTGACTATATCCATACCATTCACTTTAACCACTTTCTTTGGTAAGGAAAATGTGTAGGAAGGAACTGCTGGTTTATACCGAAGATAGACACAAATTGTTGGAGTAACTCAGCGGGTCAGGCAGCATCTCTGGAGAAAATGAATAGGTGACATTTCGAGTCGAGACCCTTCATCAGTCTGAAGAAGTGTCTTGACACAAAACGTCATCTATTCCTCTTTCCAAAGATGCTGCCTGACCTGTTCGTCCCTTCCCATCCAAACCACCCCCTCCGCTGGTACCTTCCCCTGCCACCGCAGGAAATGCTACACTTGTCGCTTTACCTCTCCCCTTGATTCCATCCAAGGACCCAAGCAGTCTTTCCAGGTGAGGCAGTGGTTCACCTGCACCTACTTCAACCACATCTACTACATCCGCTGTTCCAGGTGTCAACTTCTCTACATCGGTGAGACCAAGCACAGGCTCGGTGATGGTTTCGCTGAACACCTCCGCTCGGTTCGCAATAACCAACCTGATCTCCCGGTGGCTCAGCACTTCAACTCCCCCTCCCATTCCGAATCCGACCTTTCTTTCCTGGACCTCCGCCATTGCCAGAGTGAGGCCCAGTGCAAATTGGAGGAACAGAACCTCATATTTCACTTGGGTAGTTTACACCCCAGCAGTATGAACATTGACCAATTTCAGGTAGTCCTTGCTTTCTCCCTCCTTCCCCTCCCCTTCCCAGCTCTTCCACAACCCTACTGTCTCCGCCTCTTCCTTTCTTTTTCCCCCCCCCCCCCCCCACGACATCAGTCTGAAGAAACGGTCTCTTCCCGAAACGTCGCCTATTCCTTCTCTCCATAGATGCTGCCTCACCCGCTGAGTTTATCCAGTATTTTGTGTCTCCCTTTGGTAGGGAGTTCCACATATTCACCATTCTTTATACAGACCTTTCTAAATTCTATAATGGATTTCTTATTAGTTGAAGAGATGAGAACAACATGTGAGGCCATTCAGCCCATCATGTCCTTGCCACATTCCACCATAACTCACTAGTTCCATCCACCTGCCCTTTCTCTGGAGATAGCCTTGCAGTTTTCTGCTCCATATAATTCTATGCAACTCCTCCTTGCAACCCACAATGGAATCTGCCTCTACCACAAGCAGTTCAGTTACAGATTCCAGATACTCTCTGTGTAAATAAAACTTTTTTCACTTTTGTCACTTTTTTACAACAACTGCATCTTAATTTATATCAATCTTAACTCGATGTGCTGTGCTTTTTTGCTGCTTGTATGTGTTATTGTTGATTTTTTAAATTACTGGTGCTTTGTTGCTTATTGTATGTTTATTACTGATATTACATGATGTAAGGTGACCTTGAGTGTCTTGAAAGGCACCATTAAATAAAATGTATTATTATTATTATCATTATTATTATTATTAATTTGCAGGGGAGATGCATGCAACGATGGGTCAAATTCCATGCTCTCTTCCAAGTTCACAGGTGTCAATATAGAACCCACCATTAATGGGCACAAACATTTCAATGCTTCAGGAGAGACGATGGAACTGGGTGTTTTTGGGACCAATATTGAAGATGTCACATAAAGGATTGGTGAAATAGGGTGCGCGGTTCTTGGACAAGACAATAGTAATGGGGTCAATACCATGCCTATCTACTGCTTCAATACTATGAAGTTCAGTTTAGTTTAAAGATACAGAGTGGAAACAGGCCCTTCGGCCCACTGAGTCCGCACCGGCCAGCACAGGCACATGCACATTACACTAGCGCATACTACACACTAGGGACACTTTACAATTTTTACCAAAACCAATTAACCGACAAACCTTCACGTCTTTGGAGTGTGTGGGGGAAATTGGATCTGGGGAAAAGGCATGCAATGATAGGGAGAATGTACAAACTCCATTCAGACAACACCCATAGTCAGGATCGAACCCAGGACTCTGGAGGTGTAAGGCAGCAACTCTACCACTGTGCCACCATGCCGTATTTTACAAATTACAGTAGCTTGAGTGACTGGATTAGAGTTCATATCCTCTTTAGCCCATTGAGATCTATATATTCATTATTGTTAAGATGTAAAGAATGTTCCACAAAAGGTCATCTCACTTTAGTTAGGATGGTCAGCAAACTCCTGGGCCATATTTTTTCATGGTGTTTCGCAGTGATGAATTTTCAGATTACAAGACACAATATTAGAATTATTAGTTAACAGAACCTCTCAGGTTAGTTGGCATGTATTCATGAAGCTAGGTTTGCTGGTGTTGCTGATATGGGTTCTGGAAGTTATTTTCAGGAGAGAAAATTATTCTGCACTGATTGATGTTCCCATTCGACTAAGATCGCATGAATATGTTTCCATCCAACATTGAAGTCTCCTTCGAAGATAGACACAAAATGCTGGAGCAAGTCTGAAGAAGGGTCTCGGCCTGAAACATCATCCATACCTTCCCTCTAGAGATGCTACCTGTCCCACTGAGTTACTCCAGCATTTTGTGTCTGTCTTCAATTTAAACTGGTATCTGCATTTCTTTCCTACACATTGAAGTCTCCTTGGTTGAGACATTTGCATGTGGCTCAGGAAGTAAAACCATGAGCCAGCTGTATTTATTCTACTTCCTCGGTAGCAGAATTTCACTTTACTTGGTGGGTTGAGTGGAATGGAATGGAGTGTGTGGAGAGTGTGGAGTGTGTGGAGTGGAGTGGTGTAGAGTGGTGGTGTGGAGTGGAGTGGAGTGGAGTGGAGTGGTGTAGAGTGGTGGTGTGGAGTGGAGTGAAGTGGAGTGGAGTGGAGTGGAGTGGAGTGGAGTGGAGTGGAGTGGGTGAATGGGGTGTGATACAGCAGGGAAAAATGCCCTTTGGACCATACCAACCATCGATCACCCGTTCTATGTATCCCACTTTCTCATCCACTCCCTACACACAAGCGGTGATTTACAGATGGCCTAATTGACCTACAGACCTGCACGTCTTTGGAATGTGGGAGGAAACCGGAGCAGCCAGAAGAAACACACGTGGTCACAGGGAGAAACGTGCAAACTCCGCACAGACAGTCCCTGAACACGAACCATGTCCAGCAGCTCTAGCAGCTGTGTCATTGTGCCGCCCCTCGTTGGGAGTATAAATGATAAAAGCATTGCCACTGCATGAAGAGATGTACAGTTTGCACGGCAACAACATGCAATGCTGTTAAACAATGCTGTGTAATTCATTCATCTATTGTGGCACAGTGATTTTTTTGCCTCTAGGTCGGGCATCATTTAAACCAAGACCATGCCAGGAGAGTTTGCAAATATATGATGTTAGCTTAGGCATCAAATCTAAATCCCATGAGCCCTTTCACAAACATGTAAACATGATCCCACAGGAAGATCTCTGTTCTTCTTTGAAGCAATCCCCCTGTAACCCAGTTACAGATTGTTTACCTTGTTCCTGCGTATGGGAACTTTCACTGTACAGGCTGATATTTCTTCATTCCATATATGCCATGCTTGTGAAAAATGTCATTAGGGTAGCTGCTTCTTAGGATTAATATTAATCTATAAAAAGTAACTACAATCCAAAATGACAGAAGTAATTCTGTGGTTGAGTCAACAAGGTCGTTATGGGACTAGATGAATGGTGAGGTGCTGTCTCTCATGCTTGTTTTGGGCATCATCATAACACTACAGTCACCATGGCGCAGCGGTAAAGTTGTTGCCTTACAGTGCTTGCAGCGCCGGAGACCCGAGTTCGATCCCTACTACAGGTGCTGTCTATATGGAGTTTGTCGTTCTTCCCTGGGTTTTCTCTGAGGTCTTCGGTTTCCTCCCACACTCCAAAGACGTGCAGGTTTGTAGGTTCATTGGCTTGGTGAATATGCAAATTGTCCCTAGTGTGTGTAGGAGAGTGTTAATGTGTGAGGATCGCTGGTCTGTACGGACTCAGTGGGGCGAAGGGTTTGTTTCCACACTGTATCTCTAAACTAAAAAAACGAAACTAAACTACAGGAGGCTACACACTGGCAGTTCATAGTGATAGTGGGATAGAGAATTAAAGTGGCAGACAGCCAGAAGCTCAGAGTTGATCCTGCAGATTGAACACAGGTGCTCCATAATGGTCACCCAGTCTGTGTTTGGATTCTGTAATGCAGAGGAGCTCAGGTAGCAAACGCCAAATGCAGCACGCTAATAAAAATACTCCCTCTGCCCTTTCCAAGTCTCCCCTTCACCTTCTCTGCAAACTGGTCTTGTGTTCTCTCTCTCTCTCCCAGTTCAGAGGAAGAGTCTGCAAACTGAAAGGATCATTCTGTTTCTCTTCGAGTGCTCGCTAAGTATCTGGAGCATTTTCTGTTTATGGTTTTAGATCACATTTGCAGTCCTGTCTACAGCTTTGGGAACAGCACTGTGAAGGGAGACAATGGCCTTGCAGGAACAGCACAGTTACTGTGGTAATGTTCAGGGCTGCAATACCAGCAAGAATAAGTGTGGAAACTGCAAGGACAAGTCATGCAATGGACGCAATATTGTTAAGAGACACAACACGGAAACAGGCCCTTCGGCCCACAGGGTTCGTGCCTGACCAGTGATCCCCGCACATTAACACCATCCTACACCCACTAGGGAAAATCTTTACATTTACCAAGCCAACTATACTGCAAACCTGTACGTCTTTGGAGTGTGGGAAGAAACCAACGATCTCGGAGAAAATCCACGCATGTCACGGGGAGAACGTGCAAACTCCGTACAGACAGCACTCGTAGTCGGGATCGAACCGGGTCTCCGGCGCTGCATTCGCTGTAAGGCAGCAACTGTACCGCTGCGCCACCGTGACCGCCTGTGGTAAAGGGGTGACTTGATTCAGCTTTAGTTCACTTTAGAGATACAGATCCTTCGACCCACCGAGTCTGCGACGCCCAGTGATCACCCATACACTCGCTCAAACTACAAACTAGAGACGATTTAAAGGTTAATTGGCCTCTGTTAAAAAAAATGCCCCTAATATATATCTCTATATATCCCTGAAAAAGTGGGATAACATAGAACTCGTGTGAATGGACAATCGATGATTGTTGCGGACTCTGGTGGGCCGAAGGACCTCTTTCCGTGGTGTATCTCTAAACTAAACTAAACTACATGGCCAACATAAGGGGGAGGAGGGATATGCAGAGCATGGCCGAAATCCAATTACTTGCATATAGAAGATAGAAGATAGAATATGCATGAGGTTAAGTTTGAATAATGACGGGTCAGATCTCTGAGTCTGAGAACGTGCGGAGCTTATACATAGCTTACTGTAGTAAGATGCTAACAGCTCAGTAGCGTTTTACACAATGAGCCACAAACACACTGCACAATCGCTGAGCACACATACTCAAACTTAGCTAGACAGCCAGGGGTAGGAGATAAGCAGAGGACAGGCACCTCCGCACACAGGGAGGTTAAAGCTGTCTGACAATTTGTCTGATGTTTGTGTTTGCCAGAAATAAAACAAAACTGGCTGGGAACACCCAACAGGCCAGGTAGCATCTGTAGCAAGAGTTATAGAGTGAATGACCCAGCCTGAAGATAGTCACAACATGCTGGTATAATTCAACGGGTCAGGCAGCATCACTTTAGAGGCATGGATAATGCTTTGGGTCAAGACTTCTCTTGGAATGTTCCATCCCTATGGCTTTAAACCCGAAATGTTAACTTTGTTTATAACCTCTGCAGTATTGCCATAATACTCAGTTTACCCACTGAGTATTTCCATCATTTTCGGTGTTATTTTAGATTTCTTGTGTCTGCAGCATTTTGTTCTATGGACCGAGCATTAGTGTTCAGCGGAATGGTCGCTAAGTCTACGTTTAGCTGATATACTGGAGCACACATGTGGATCACCAGATGCCGTCAATGAGGTTAGAGGAGGTACAGGTTTTTTCTGGTAACTCACAATCACTATCCCAGTCGTAAAGGGGATGGGTTTGGAGATTATTGATTAACACCACAAGAAAGCCTTTTGATTTGACCTTGTAATTTGCATATATCATCAGGACTCTATGGACTTCAAAGTGTACTCTGGATTGTGGTTGGTCAAAATGGTTACTCCCATCCCCCTCCCCCCATCCCCCCATCAAGACCCGTGCATGCATACTTACTATCCTTGGTAAACCCAGTTACAGCTCTCATCCTGAAACACCTTATGGTCAGTGCAACACGTCCCAAGTTTAGTTTTGTTTAGTTTAGAGATACAGCATCGAAACAGGCCCTTCAGCCCGCTGAGTCTGAGCTGATCAGTGATCACCCCAAACACTAGCACTAGCCTAACCATTAGGAACAATTTAAATTTTTAACCAAAGCCAATTAACCTGCAAAACTGTACGTCTTTGGAGTGTGGGAGGTAACCAGAGTACCAGCGTGTGGGAGAAACCTGAGGAAACCGCAGGAAACCCATGCGGTCACAGGGAGAACGTACAAACTCTGACCAGACAGCACCCATAGTCAGCATCAAACCCGGGTCTCTGGAACTGACATTACCACTGCACCACCGTGCTTCCCAAGTATGTTCATTCCTCAACTACGTCAATGAAAAAGACAATCCCATTATCATTTGTGGAACTCTTTGCTGTACACAATTAGCAATTTGCTGTACACAATTTGGCTGCATTGTAACTGTGAAGCTGCTTAGTGAGGTGAAAGCAATTGGGATGACTGAGATTGTGCATTCAAAAATCAAATTCTTCTTTTGAATCGTAATGGAACGAGGCTTAGATTGTTTGGTCAGGGTGTAATGGGATGTGTGATGGGACAGGATCTCTCTTCTAAGATGGATATGAAGGTGAAGGGGGGCATAGTTTAAAGGAGATGTGAAGAGAAAGTTTTTTTTAATACAGAAAGTGGTGGGTGCCTGGAACACGCTGCTAAAGATACTGGTGGAGGCAGATATGATAGTGGCATTTAAGAGGCTTTTGGATAGGCATGTGGATATGCAGGGAATCTCGATCTCGATCAGGATCTCGAACCAAAACATCACTCATTCCTTCTCTCGAGAGATGCTGCCTGTCCCGCTGACTCCAGCTTTTTATGTCTAATTTCAGTTTAAACCAGCGTCTGCAGCTCCTTCCCCATATAACCATATGAGCATGCCATCTCGACCCTTCTAGTCCGTGCCGTACACGTATTCTCCCCGTCCCATATACCTGCGCTCAGACCATACCCCTCCATTCCTATCTCGTTTTAACTATCCAATTTATTTTTAAATGATAAAAAACCAGCATCTGCAGCTCATTCCACACAGCTACCACTCTGAGTAAAGAAGTTCCCCCTCATATAAAGAGTCCCTTAATTCTATGTATGCCCCCTTGTTTGAATCTTCCCTACTCTCAGTGAGAAAAGCTTTTCCACGTCAACTCTGTAAATATAGAGAGATATGTATCAAGTGCAGGCAGATACTTAACTCGGCATCAAGTTCAGCATAAATGTTGTGGGCCAAAGGGCCACCTCAGTTGCTATACCTTTCTATGTTCAATATTCTATATCCTAACGGTGTATAGGTTGGTAGGTGGATTGGCCACAGTAAATTAATTGCCCCTTAGATATAGGTGGATGGAGAATCTGAGGGGAATTGATGGAACGATGGGGAAGAACATAGCTTGAGAATAGTTTAACTTGGCATCATGCTCAGCATGGACATTGTGGGCCGAAGGGGCCTGTTGCTGTACTGTACAGTTTTATGTGGTATTTCAGTGAGTTGTCCGTGCAAATATAGACAAGGCTCAGATCGAACTCACTTGCTGCAAAATGCTACATGCAGACAATCTTCACACAACATGCAAAATCATTATGTTTTCTAACCTTTTCAAAGGAATAATTTCCTTTCTCAAATTTCAGATCGCTATCGGATCAATTACCGAGACACGCCGAACAGCAACTAGTCTGATCCAATAATAGGTGATTTTGTCAGCCGCAGTTTCACCTAGCAACAAGATGCAAAGTCTCCAATTACCTTGGAAACCTTAAGGTAGTGCCTCATCTGCCGCCTGTTTCATTGAAACATATTTACGCCACCCTCACTCGCAAGGTGCTGCAAACTCCATGGAGATTAAAGGGCCTGTCCCACTTACCCGATTTTTGTTCGGCGACTTGCCGGCACCCGTCCTAGTCGCAGCAGGTCGGCGAAAATGTTCAACATGTTGAAAATCCAGCGGCGACCAGAAAAAGGTACGACCCTTTGGGCGACTACTCACGACCACTACTTCACGTGTCGATCATGATATCACCCACACCATGCAGGTCACAAGGAGAATATACAAGCTGTGTACAGATCAGCATGGAAACAGGCCCTTTGACCGAGTCAACGCTGACCAGCGATTACACCAGCACTATCACACACTAGGGGCAATGAACATTTTTTTCAGAGGACAATCAACCTACAAACCTGCATGTCTTTGGAATGTGTGAGGAAACCGGAGCACCCGTGGAAAACCCACACGATCACAGGGAGAATGTACAAACTTCCAACAGACGGCACCCGTAGTCAGGATCAAACCTGGGCCTCTGGTGCTGTGAGACAGCAACTCTACTGCCGTGCCACTGTGCTGTTTGGAAGCAGCGAACAAGATTTACTGACAGAACAGCTGCTGGAAGCTGGCTCAAAAACTGGTTGTGGGGTGGAAGATTTATCCCAATATCTCAATTATGTTGAGACTTTTTACAGAGTTGTTCCAGCTTCACAGAGCCGTAAAGACATTTTACCCTCGACCAATGCTCAGTGTGTAATTTAACTCCCCACTGCTAAATGGAAGTTGGAAGAGCACAGTTATATAAAAGCCATATCAAAAATTACATGGTGAATTTGCCACTATGTAGTTAGTTTTCATTTTGCTGTATTCAGTTCACATTAGTTCGGTGTAAACCGGTGAACAAGCACAGATGTTTCTGCCCTAAATAAATGGAACTCTTAACATGCAATAATGAGGGAGAAAATGATGATAGGCCGCCATAAATACTTGTACGAGTCTGTCTCCTCTTGTACTCACCTTCACATGTTAGGCTTAGTCATTGTTATAGAATCATACAGCATGGAAACAGTCCATTCAACTCAACTCATCCATGCCATCTAAGGTGCCTACCTGAGTTTAGATCTGCAGAAAGTTCTCGACCTGAAACGTCACCTGTTACTTTTCTCTAGAGATGCTGCCTGACCTGTTGAGTTAATCCAGCTTCCTGTGTCTATCTTTGGTTTTAAACCAACATTTGCAGTCCCTTCCTACACATTTTGCCAATCAGAGCCTATGTTTGGCCCAGATACCTCTAGATCTTTCCTACAGCAGTGCCAGGGTGCCACGGTGGCACAGCAGTAGAATTGCTGCCTTATGCCCCTGTCTCACTTAGGGAACCTGAACGGAAACCTCTGGAGACTTTGCGCCCCACCCAAGGTTTCCGTGCGGTTCCCGGAGGTTGCAGGTGGTTGCCAGAGGTTGCAGGTAGTGGAAGCAAGTAGGGAGACTGACAAAAAACCTCCGGGAACCACACGGAAACCATGGGTGGGGCGTAAAGTCTCCAGAGGTTTCCATTCAGGTTTCCTAAGTGAGACAGGGGCATTAGAGCACCAGATACCAGGGTTCAATCCAGACTACGGCTGCTTGTCTGTACAAAGTTTGTACGTTCTCGCCGTGACCTGCGTGGGTTTTCTTCTAGATCTTTGGTTTCCCTCCATGCTCCAAAGATGCAGACATTTTTAGATTAATTGACTTGGTAAAATTGTGTATTGTTCCTAGTGTGAGTGGGATAGTGTTAATGTGCGGGGATTACTGATTGGCGCGGACTCGGTGGGTTGAGTCCGCACACTAACATTATCCTATAGACCCTAGGAACAATTTACAATGTTATCAAGCCAAGTAACCTACATACCTGCACATGTTTGGAGTGTGGGAGGTAACCGAAGCACCTCCCACACCATACAGGTCAGAGGGAGAACATACAAGCTGTGTACGGACTAGTAACCAGTGGTCAGGATCGAACCCGGGTCTCTGGTGCTGTAAGGCCGCAACACTACCACTGTGCCACCGTGCTGGAAAGTCAACACTGTGCCTGTACTTCAATTAAGTCTCCCCTCAACCTCTGGCTTAATTTAGTTTAGTTTGTAGATACAGCACGGAAACAGGCATTTCGGCCCACCGGGTCCGCACCGACACTATCCTATACACACTAGGGACAAATTTTACATTTACGTCAAGCCAATTAACCTACAAACCTGTATGTCTTTGGAATGTGTGAGGAAACGGAAGATCTCGGAGAAACCCCACGCAGGTCACAGGGAGAACGTACAAACTCCGTACAGACAGCTTCCGTAGTCAGGATCGAACCCGGGTATCCGGCGCTGCATTTGCTGTAAGGCAGCAACTCTACCGCTGCGCCACCGTGACCACCTGGCATTCCAGAAAATTCAACGCATGTCTGAGAAAAGAATCTCAGTCTGAAGCGATCCTGGTCTGCCTTTAACAAGATGCAAGCTTGTAAATAAACAAGGTCATCGTGGGGTTAGTTCAGGAATGGAACCTAACAGTAAACAGTGAGCCGGAATCTTACTGAATGCTACAGCAGGCACCGATGGTCAATTGACCCACTCTTGATTCTACTTTATGTTCTGTCACACAGATAAGCTTGCTTGCCAAGTCAGTAGATAGCCACAAGCACTGCGATGCCCGTCCCAATAACTGGTAGATATTGGCGGGCAGGAAAAAAGACATGCAGATTTTTTTTTAAAAATATTTAAATCCATTTCAACAGCATAGAAACTTTATTAGAAGCATAAACAAATGTGTGCCTGCTTTATAAATGAAATTCAAATTAAGAAAACATGTTGCTTACGTTTTGCAGTCCTTTTTTGTTTTTACTTTAGTTTAGTTTTTAGTTGCAATGAAATTGCCGCCCATCAGGATTTGGATCAGCCACTTCCTGTTGACCTTTGACCTTTTTGTGGATGTAATTTCTTCTTCTTAATTAGTGCAAGGAATCAAATCATAAAAGGCATATTTTCGACCCCCGGAATTGAAAGGTCAGATCCACGATCTTCATTTTTCACTCAGGATCGAACATGGATCAAAACCAGCCTCAAGTCATCAACCTTTTATGATTAATATAGTTTCTGCTGAGAGATTGCTTTTTTCATCACTAGGTCCCACAGAATGCATCAGTCCTGCCCCCCCTCTATTCCCCCCCCCCCCCTCCCCCTTCCAGTCAGTACAAAGAAGGTTCCTGTCCAGAAACATCTCCATTTCCATGTTCTCCAGCGATATTGCCTGATCCACTGAGTTACTCCGGCACTTTGTGTCTTTCTCAGAATTAATTCCATATGCATTCTCGGAAAACGCAGCACTGATAAAGTTTTAAACACCTGTGTTTGAAGGCGTGGTTTAGTCCTGCCCCTGACCTCTCCTTCCCCCCAATTTCTCTCTCGCCCTCTCTCCATCCATTTCCACCCTTCCTCCTCCTTGTCTCCATGGCAACCTGTACCAGTGCCAGGACATGATTACTTTAATCCAGCCGAGCTTTTTTCTCAGTGGTCAGCATCTGAATGAGGCGGTAGAGTTGTTGCTTTACAGCGGCAAAGACCCGGGTTCCATCCTGACCAGGGGTGCTGTCTGTACGGAGTTTGTACATTCTCCCTGTGACCGCATGAGTTTTCTCTGGGAGCTCCGGTTTCTTCCCACATCCAGAGGAGCCAGCCTCCACCACCCTCTGGAGCACCAGCAACAATAGCCGAGGTCAATGCCCTTTCATCAGAACTTTCACCAGCAAGTTAAAGTAAAGGAAAGCACTGGGAATGTGATGAGGATCAGCAACTTACCTGCTGGCTGTTTGCTGCTAGACTCTCCTTGGAACTTGGTCTGAAGAAGGGCTTCCGCCCGAAACG
This sequence comes from Leucoraja erinaceus, assembly GCF_028641065.1. Classification (NCBI taxonomy): domain Eukaryota; kingdom Metazoa; phylum Chordata; class Chondrichthyes; order Rajiformes; family Rajidae; genus Leucoraja; species Leucoraja erinaceus. The sequence continues at coordinate 3,736,589 of NC_073402.1, read as the reverse complement.
TTGTCTATTTCCTTCACTCCATAGATGCTGCTTCACCCGCTGAGTTTCACCAGCACGTTTGTCTCCTCTTGGAACTTGATAGGTTCTACAGTTTCAGTGAATCTGTGTTTTCTGGCCGATTTGATGTAAAATCACCAATATTACACGTTTCCTCCCTTCACTCATGTTGCCTGACCTGCTGCGTATTTCCATCATTCCCTTTTATTTCAGGTTTCCAACAGCTGCTGTCTTGTGCATCTCACATGTCTTGCACTGGTTGATGTTTCTACCTTATTCATCTCCTTCTGTTCGCACATCTCCATATAGATCCCATGATTAACACACTTTTGTCAAGTTCTATAGAACAATCTGATCATTAAAGACGTAATGTGGATTCTCTATCCTATCACAAATATTCCTCATCCCCCTTTACTGCAACTTAAAACATTTTTGATTCCTCACTTTTCCAATTCAAATGAATGGTCAGCGACCTGATCCATGAATTTTATTTACGTCCATAGATGCTACATGAGCTGCTAATCCCTGGCACTTTCTGTTTATATCTCAGAGTTGCAGCATCTGTGTTTTTTTAAAAATAGAAATTATTAACATGTAATTTTGGGGGTTTTGGCAGCAAGGTGGTGCAGCGGCAGAGTAGCTGCCTCACAGCGCCAGAGACCCGGGTTTGATTCTGGCTACAGGTGCTGCCTGTACAAAGTTTGTACGTTTTCCCCGTGATCTGCGTGGGTCGGCTCCGGTTTCCTCCCACACTCGAAAGACGTACAGGTTTGTAGGTTCATTGGCTTGGTATAATTGTAAATTGTCCCTAATGTGTGTAGGATGGTGTTAATGTGAGTGGATCGCTGGTCAGAGCAGACACGGCGGGATGAAGGGCCTGTTTCCATGCTCTCTCTAAACTAAACTAAACTAAACCAAAATGTAGGGAAATGGTCTAGGTGCAAGGGAAGGATAATTAAAGTCTGGTCAGAGGAGGTGGACTCCACACTTCAGCAGTGTTTTGGAAACACTGACTGGAAGGCGTTTGCAGCCCAGGCCACCCTTGACTCCCACAGAGACATTGATTCCTATACATCCTCTGTTCTGGACTTTATAAACTCCACCATCAACAGTGTCACCTCCCTCAAACAGGTGACCATATACCCGAATCAGAAGCCATGGATGAACAGCGAGGTCAGGCTACTGCTGAAAGCACGGGACACCGCTTTCAGGTCAGGCGACGCTCGAGCCTACAGTTCATCCAGGGCTAACCTGAAGAGGGTCATCAAGAAGGCCAAGCACTGCCATAAGCTCAGGATTGAGGAGCACTTCAACAACAACTCCGACCCCCGACGCATGTGGCAAGGCATCCACCTATCACGGACTACAGGCCCTCCAACATCACCCCCACATCCAGCGACGCCTCCTTCCTTGAGGAGCTTAACCACTTCTATGGCCGCTTCGACAGGGACAATCTAGAGATGGCCATCAAGGCTGTGCTACCTGCCGATCACCAACCCCTCACACTCACCCCCTACGACGTGTACGTGGCACTGAGTACGACTAATGCACATAAGGCTGCTGGCCCTGACGGCATCCCTGGGCGCGTCCTCAGGGCCTGTGCTGCGCAGCTGACAGACGTCTGGACTGACATCTTCAACCTGTCACTTGCCCAAGCAGTTGTCCCCACTTGCCTTAAAACCACCTCCATCGTGCCGGGGCCAAAACACTCCACTGCGGCAAGCCTCAACGATTTCCGCCCAGTTGCACTTACTCCCATCATCACCATGTGCTTCGAGAGGCTGGTCCTGGCACACCTCAAAAGCTGCCTACCCCCCACACTGGATCCCTATCAGTTTGCCTACTGCAAGAACAGGAGTACGGAGGATGCCATCTCAACGGCACCTCACTCCGCCCTCTCCCACCTCGACAACAGAGACATTTACGTAAGAATGCTGTTCATCGATTACAGCTCAGCATTCAACACCATCATACCCTCTAAACTGATCACCAAACTCGGTGACCTGGGCATTGACCACTCCCTCTGCAACTAGATACTGGACTTACTAACCAACAGACCCCTGTCTGTTAGGTTAGACAAGCACACCTCTTCAACCATACAAAAATACTATGACTGTATGCACGTAAATAGATTTATTTATTGCTCATATTTATGGCGGTTTTCTAGGGAGATGCAAACTGCATTTCGTTGTCTCTGTACTGTAAACTGCACAATGACAATAAAGTTGAATCTGAATCTGAATCCTCCCACCATCACTAGCCAGGCCATTGCATGCAGTAATTAGTCAAATGATGGACCAATCAACACGTCCACTTTAATATTCACTGTAGCATCACCTCCACGGTTTGTCGCATTGATAGCTGGTGTAGTATTCATAAAAAGATAACAATCTGGCAGAGCAGCTGGCTCTTCCTCAAGTACCTCCAAGGTACGATTGTTAACACCATTTAATGTTTCATTTGAACCTCTGAGAATCCCATAGGTGTCAGTGTGCTCTGATCTTTCCTATCAATGTGTCCCTCTTAGTTGTGAGAGGGCTGTAAAGATTACACGTGCTAAAACAACAGCAAATGATGGGACCTTGGTGAGCTATCAACTGTTCATGAAATAATTGTGGATTTTTAACATAGGAAGATTTAAAGGTAGTTAAATAATTAGCAAGAAATAAAACTAATATATATGTTAGCAATGAGATGCAATTAGACATACAACCAAAAGTACTATTTCATTTAGACATAGAAACAGGGCACCACAGGGGCACAGCGGTAGAGTTGCTGCCTTACAGCGCTTGCAGTACCAGCGAACTGGGTTTGATCCTGACTACGGGTGCCGTCTGTATGGCATTTATATGTTCTCCACGTGACCACGTGGAAACTCTCCGAGAGCATCGGTTTCCTCCCACACTCCAAAGACGTACAGGTTTGTAGGTTAATTGGTTTAGTATAAATATAAATTGTTCATAGTGTGTGTTGGATGGAGTTAATGCGCGGGGATCGCTGGTTGGTGCGGCCCTGGTGGGCTGAAGGGTATGTTTCTGTGCTATATCTCTAAACTAAATGAACATAAAGAATTACAGATGCTGGTTTGTACCAAATACAGACACAAAATGCTGGAGTAACTCAGCGGGCCAGGCAGCATCTCTGGAACATTTCGGGCTGGGTCTTTGTGCGTTGTTCTTTTATTCTGATTCTCCATAACCAAAGGAAATTAACACTTGCCACCGTACTTTCCACCAAAAAGAAAGATGAACAAAACAGCTGGTGCAAAACAATAACTAGTCCTTGTGTGACAATAAAATAAAAACGTCCAATGTTGACACAATCAACAATCCATGCAGCATCTGTGGAAAGAGATACAGAGCTGTTTTGCTGGTGGGTCTCTATCCTGATACATTTAGTCTCTTTCCTTTTCCACATCTGTCACCTGAACTGTTGTGTGATTCCTGCATTTTCTGTTCATATTTCTGATTTTCAACATCTGCCGTTTCTTTTTATTTTATTCTGTATGTTCTTCCTGTGGCCAAGTGGGTTTTCTCCGGGTGCTCCGGTTTCCTCCCACACTCCAAAGATGCAAAGGTTTGTAGCTTAATTGGCTTTGGTAAATATAGTAAATTGTCCCTAGTGTGTGTGGGATAGTGTTAATGTGTGGGGATAGCTGGTGGGCGTGGACTCGGTGGGCTGAAGGGCCTGGCTCCTCGCTGTATCTCAAACCTAAACTAAATTAAACTAATTTAAATTAATTGCAATATATATTAAACTGTTTGACAAAGCAATTAATTACATTCAAACCAAAACAGAGAAAACCCATTCACCAAAATTTCAAAAATAACTTCAAAGTAGTATCTTAATTCAGGATGATGTAAACAATATTTAAATAGTTATCATACTTGTTGTCAGGTCGGGGGGAGGGGCGGGGGGGAGCTCTCCCTGCCACGGGTACCATGTAATCCCATGCTACCTGCTCCATGGTCGGATATTTGGCAACTAAACCGTCTCCCCCGCCTGGTTTGCCAGGTGAGGAGGGGGCTGTGGACCCCCAGCAGGTCCAAAAACAAGACCTGTCAAAGGCGGATGAGCTTCTAGCGAGCCAATGGCCATCCACACTTCAGTAGAAGTTGCGATCTCTGTCGTACACAGCATTGTAAGGAATGATGATAAAGCACACACACACCAAAATCCTATACTTCCAGCGGCGGAGGTCCGCAGGAACTGGAGGACAGAGATGTGTGGTGCGTCCGTCACCGTTCCCGTCGGAAACCAGCACCACTGCGTCGCTAATGTTTTCAACAATAATGAATGAATACTTGTATTTTTAATGCATAGCCAATGTTTCCAGTGAAGAAGGTATGATGACAGCTTTTTCATGAGCCAGTCTTTGATTTTGTTCAATGTTACAAAGTTTAAAGGAGATGTGTGGGTCACATGTTTACACAGAGTGGCTGTTGCCAGGAACAAACTGCCAGGGTGGTTAAGGCACTATGAAAGCGGCATTGACGAGGTTTTGAGGTGGACATATGGATATGTAGGGAATGGAGGGATTAGGATCATGTGCTGGAAAAAAGTGGTTTAACTTGGCCCAATGTTCAGCATGGGCATTGTGGGCTGAAGAACCTATTTCTGTGCTCTACTGTTCTATACCTAAGCTTATATCTTACCTTTGTTGTAAATTGTATAAATTTCTTCCTGTATTTTTAGAATGGTAGACACATAATGCTGGAGTAACTCAGCGGGACAGGCAGCATCTCTGGAACATTTCTTCAGACCGTTTCTCGACCCGAAACATCATCCATTCCTTCTCTCCAGAGATGCTGCCTGTCCCGCTGAGTTACTCCAGCATTTTTTGTCTATCGTCGGTTTAAACCAGCATCTGGAGTTCCTTCCTACACTTTTTAGAAGGGAATAAGCACTTACACAAACTTACATAGAACTAATTCAACTCTTTATTGGGGTATATCTGGATTTGTGTTTGATCTGGCTTGCTGCCCATGCTCACCACAAACCCTTCCCCCGAGCGCAGGTTTAATCAACCTCAAGATGGCGTGAAGTTACCAGGCCCCAGGTGGCTGATCCTGAGGCAGATTAACTTGGACCACCCTGACAGAACACTGCTGACAAAGGCCATCGAGCAGTGTTGAAGCATCACGAACTGTGCATTCACCCTATCTGTTGCCCTTGTGATTTTATACACCTCTATAAAATCACTCCTCAGCCTCCTGCGCTCTTAGGATTAAAATCCTAGCTTGCCCAGTTTTCCCAATAGCTTCATCCTCAAGTCCTGGCAACATTCTCGTAAATCGTCTCTGCGTTCTTTACAGTTCTTCCTAGAACAGGGTGATCTAAATTGAACAACTCTAAATGCCATGTCTGGTACAAGTGTAACAGAATGTCTAACGAATTTTGATGTAAATATTAATTTATCTCATTTCAAGTTGCTCCTGCATCCCCACCCTCTCTCCTCTCCCCCCTCTCCCACCCCTCCTCTCCCTCCAGCCTAGTCATCCTACCAGTTCCACTGTTCGCATCCTTGTACCCCTCTTGTTGTCACACCTTCCCCAGCCAACAATGTGCCATTATGAGCTGAACCCTTCCTGAGGTCATAAGTTGCCGGCCCTGATTTGTTCTGGCATTTTCTTGCCTCCACCTACCCCGTGCACGAGCACTGTCCTACACACACTAGGGACAATTTACCAAAGGCAGTAACCTACAAACCTTGGCGTGTGGAAGGAAACCGGAGCACCCAGAGAAAACCCACACAGTCGCAGGGAGAACACACAAACTCCGTACAGACAGTACTTGTAATCAGGATCGAACTCGGGTCTCTGGCGCTGTGAGGCAGCAGATCTATCACTTGCACCACCATGCCACCTCTGCGTCACTATGCCAAGGATGTACCATTGAGCCATTGAGCATGTTAGCATAAGGGTGAATGAGTGCAACAAAGCTTCAGTAATGTATCCACATTTACAACAGGAGAGACCACAGATGTGTAACCTTATCCCCGTTCTACTTACATGGTCAATGAGATCCTTCACCATGCCGTTCCACTGGCCTCTCTCATCAGGAGTTCCATATTTTCCATCTTGTGTCAGTCGAATTTCGTAAACGAATCCCAGGATACTGGACAGTTCCTTCAGCAGATCAATGCAGTACCCTTCAAAGCGGTCGTTGCCAGAGAGTGGCTTGTCAGACTTCTTGAACATGACATATGGTTCCTCCTGTCAGATTAGCAACAGTTAATTGTCAAGGTCATTCTCAATGCTGAAAACATTTAGTCTGGATACAGACTACCTATGTGAGTGACAATAATGTATTACCAAGACTGAGTGTGAGAGCTTTATTAAGTTCTAAAATTAGCTTGAAGCCAATTAGATAGTAGTTTCCTCTTATTTAAGTGACTCGCACACATTATGCACGTCAAGCCTCATTTATTCAGATTTATAAACTCTCCGGGTGAAGTTCAAATATTGCTGTATGATATCGCCCTTCAAAATGGCCACACGGACAGAATCAGGCTTCTGTATCTAAGATAGACACAGAAAGTTGGAGTAACTCAGCGAGACAGGCAGCATCCCTGGAGAGAGGAATGGGTGATGTTTGGGTGGAGACTCTTAGAAGGGTCTCGACCGGGAGCTTCACCCATTCCTCTCTCCAGAGATGCTGCCTGGCCCACTGAGTTACTCCAGCTTTAGGTGTCTATGTTCAGTTTAAACCAGCATCTGCAGTTCCTTCCAACATGCTACTGTACCTGAACAGAAGCATTCCCTCAACACCAGTAGCCTTTTCACAGTTTAGCCATTTTCTAATGACATTATTTAAGTACAATTTGTAAGAAAGGAGAAGCAACCTTCAATTTGAAATTAATTTTCAGTTCAGTTCAGTTTATTGTCACGTGTATCGAGGTACAGTGAAAATCCTTTGCTGCATGCTAACCAGTCAGCAGAAAGACATTACAACATAAATTTGGTTTCCTTCAATGGCATCAAGAGAGAAACAAATTTGCACACCACTCTTTCTAGACATTCAAACAATCAGTTCATTACCTTTTGGGATGAACAAATTAGACATTGTTAACGTTAGTGCCACAGTAGCTGGAGCATGGCACTGTTCGGCGGGCAATGCTTGCAAAACAAAATTTTAGCGGATGGTGTGGATGATCGTCTCCTCAAGAGTCGAGAGAGAGTCAAGAGTTTTATTGTCATACGTCCCGAAATCGAACAATGGAAGTCTTACTTGTGGCAGCATAGCAGATATGTGAGCATAGTACTCTGTGAACACCATAATAATCTACAACTAATATTCTGTATGTTTAAGAAGGAACTGCAGATGCTGGGAAATTGAAGGTAGACAAAAATGCTGGAGAAACTCAGCAGATGAGGCAGTGTCTATGGAGCGAAGGAAATAGGCAACTTTTCGGGGCTAAACCCTTCTTCAGTTTGAAGAAAGGTTTCGGCCCAAAACGTTGCCTATTTCCTTCGCTCCATAGCTGCCTCACCCGCTAAATATTCTGTACATATATCTATATCTTCTAACAAGCATTAATAGCGCACTAGCTTATTTGGAGGTTGGCGTGTTTAACAGCCTGATGGTTGTCAGGAAGAAGCTGCCCTTGAACCGGGACATTAATATTTTCAGGCTCCTCTACCTTCTTCCCGATGGCTGGAATGAAATATAGAAACATAGAAACATAGAAAAATAGGTGCAGGCGTAGGCCATTCGGCCCTTCAAGCCAGCACCGCCATTAAATATGATCATGGCTGATCATCCAAAATCAGTTCCCCGTTCCTGAATTTCTCCCCATATCCCTTGATTCTAGTAGCTCTATCTAACTCTCTTGAATACCTCTATCAAACTCTCTCTTGAATGCGTCATTGTGGGCAGAGTGGTGTGGGTCTCTGATGATGCTGGCTGCCTTTTTGAGGCAGCGACTCTTGAAGATCCCTTTGATGGTGGGGAGGTCAGTTCCCATGATGGACCGGGCAGTTTAAAATAAACCAATGAATGAGGAAGGTGAGGGAGCACCATGGAATGACAGTAACAAAACAAGGCACAAAGCGCTGGAATAACACAATGGATCAGGCAACATCTCTGGAGAACCTGGATCTGTGACGTTTCTGATCCGGACCCTTCTTCAGACTAACAAAAGTAGGAGGGAGAAAGCTGGAAGAGAGGTAGCGGTGGGACAAAACCAGGCCAGTGCGAAGTAGATGCAGGTGAAGGGGCAGTGGACAAAAGTCAGGGAGGAAGAGACAAAAAGGTGTGAGATGAGGAGAGGAGAGGTGAGAAATGTGGGGCCAGAGAAAGGGATAAAGGTGAAAGGGGAGGGGACGGGGGGGGGGGGGGGCACAGTATAAATGGGTGCGCATCCAAGTGAGTCACTGGAAAGAGGGGGAAACATAAGTGGTGATTGTTTGGGTGTTGGTGAGTCAGTTGCTTAAAATTGGATTATCCAGTCTTCATATCATTTGGTCAGACACTCACCAGGCGTTAATGTAATAGAATGCATTTCATCATAGAGTCCCACAGCAAGACTTGTCCAGGCCATCCAAGACGTCCCATCTAAGCTACTTAGACTGCTACTAAGTTGTTGATAAAAGTTATCAAGCAAAACCATAACCATTTATGTCCGAGCTATTTATTTTATTCCTGACAGCTGTAACCCACGCCAATGGCTACAGCACTGCTGGAGTTAACAGATAATTATGCGTTTCATCATTTTTTTTCATTTTCTAATCCCAGTTCAACAATTTACTTGTACAACGTCCTTTGTTAATTCACTAAGTTCTGCCTGTTCATCATTTTTATGCAAACAACTCTAGTTATGGACAATATGGTAAAAGTGTTTCATCATAATGAGATGGTAAGGACAGAAGTTGATTATTTTCCATTGAGGGGGTCAATTATCAAGGAGATTAGGTAGCATTTCACGCTTGGTGCAAAGAGGAGCAGAAAGGTCTATGCACGCACGCACGCACACACACACACACACACACTCACTCACTCAGGGGAAGCACAGTGGTGCAGGGAGGCGCGGTGGTGCAGTGGTAAGCCCCTGTCCCACTTACGTGTCCTTGGCACGCTAATTAAGCGACCTCGTGGTCGCCTTGAGGTGCGACGGTCCTGCGAATGTTGCTGCCTCACAGCACCAGAGACCTGTGTTTGATCCTGATTATGGATGCTGTCTGTACTGCAGAGTTTGTGCGTTCTCTCTGAGATCGCGTGGGTTTTCACCGGGTGCTTTGGTTTCCTCCCGCACTCCACAGACGTACAGGTTTGTAGGTTAATTAGCTTCTGTAAAATTGTAAATTAGCGCTCGTGTGTGTCGGATAGGGCTTGTGTACGGGGTGATTGCTGGCCGGCATGGACTCAGTGGGCTGAAGGGCCTGTTTCTATGCAGTATCTCCAAACTAAATAAAATTAACCTAAACACAACATTATGAGACATTGAGATTTGACGATTTAAAATCAAACTATGATAGCTAAATGTTGTGTAGGCAGATGAAAGACCTGGGGAACTATATGACTGTGGGAATAGCATGAGTAAAGGTGATTAGATACAAAGCTTTTGATGCAGATTGTTAAGCTTCTGTCTACCACAGTGGAGTTAACATTTGGAGCATTTGTTCTGATCAGGTTCCATCAGTTCAAATAAACTTCATGCAAGATTCCAAGAATTACTTCACGCTCTTAACCAAATCAATGGCTTGTGTTGTGTGAGACAATAAAGTATTGTATTTTTGAGTGCCTACCTTGAAGGTTCTAAAGATTTTACAGCTATTAATGTAATAAGCTGGTTTGGTTTAGTTTAGTTTAGCTTAGAGATACAGCGTGGGAAGAGACCCTTTGGCCCACCGAGTACGTGCCGACCAGTGATCACCCCTTACACTCGCACTGTCCTGCACACACTGGGGACAATTTATAATTTTTTCCAAAGCCAATTATCCAACAAACCGGCACATCTTTGGAGTGTGGGTGGAAACTAGAACTACTCTGTTGCTGCTGTAAGGCAGCAACTCTACCGCTGTGCCACCGTGCCGCCCTTGAAGAAATGATAATTTGATGAAAGATTTGACAATAAGCGAATTCGGTATTACGAAAAACACAAGGAATCATGGGATTTGTCAAAGGTCACTGGCTATAAAGAAAAAGTCAACGAAGCGCTGGCTGTATAAACTGTATGTAACTTCTTATCTTTATTCATGATTTATGTGTAAAAATAAGTGTAAAATGTATTCATATGTAAAAATATATTTAATCTGAGGAAGTGGGGGGGGGAGGGTGCCAGGTAGCAGGAGAGTGGGGGCAGATGTGAGTGGGAGACAGGGGGAGAGACTGGAGTAGCGGCGGCCCACAGCCAGCGCAGAGGAGAAGCGCCGCCCGACCGACAGCCTTGGACCGACCGGACAGCGGAACTATCCTGCAGACACCAGCCCAATAAAAGCCCCTGTCCCATTTCCCAGTCCCTGTCTCCTCTCTCCTGCCATCTATCCCGTTGATCGCCGCTCCTTTGCGGGAACCACTGCTCAACGATCCCAATCGCTGCACCGACTGAGGCCGGAGCTCCGGATCTGGGGAGAATGGCACCTGCCCTCCCCCACAGTGAATGGGACCCGAATCCCTCGGCATCGTCACAGGTCACAGAGTGACCTCGGGGGGGGGGAGGTGAGGGAGGTGACTGTCGGCTCTGCCTCTCGCCTTTTCCAGTGGCTGTCGATTGGTCCCCCCGGCACCGGAGCAGCAGCGGGGGAGGGTAGGTACGATTCTCCCTGGACCTGGAGCTCCGGCCACAGTCGGTGCAGCGATGGGAATCGTTGAGCTGCGATTCCCGCAAAGGAGCGGCGGTCAAAGGGATAGTTGGCAGGAGAGAGGAGGCAGGGACTGGGGAGCGGGAGAGGGGCTTTCTCCCCCCCACCGCCCCGGCTGCAAGTCCAGGGCCACAGGGATGGGCACGTCTGGCCGCCCTTCTGCATGGACCAGTGGAAAAGGGAGAACTAGTGTCGCTAACTTCAGTAGCAATTCAACAGCGCTCACAGTGCGGGAGACCTGGTTTGATCCAATGTTTATCTACAGTGACCTATGACCTGGGCATGTGCAGTCGGAATACCGAACTTGCTTATTTACTTTAGTTTGGAAAGGAGAAGAACTGTAAATGCCAGGAGCAGCTTCATCATCAGCCAGTGATGCCATGGTGTTTGTGGACACAATGACTTAGAACGTTAGTTATGTGGGCACTGGTAGTGGATGGTTGGCAGAAGGATGAGATACTCTGAGAAAGAATGGCGAGTGGTGACAGTTCCTTTAAGCAAGAATTCATGCAGGATTTGACAATTTATTGAAGAGGAACCATTTGCTTAGGGATCTCAGCCACCAATTGGAAAATCAAGGGCACATTCTTAATTGCCAGCCTGTAATATCAATGGGTGGTAAATTGCAAACAGGCCATCTGTCATTTTCTGATGAATGACTTTCATTTGAGACTGTAAGGATGGTGTGGTGTGCTGTCCTCTGGTTTGGTGAGAATGGTATCTTATTACCTTCATAGTCAGAGGGAAAGGAAGTGCAGAGACAGAGGTTTACTGCAAATTTAGTTTACAGGCATCAGACCCTCCAGCCCACTGAGTCCACAACGACCAGCAATTCCCACACATTAACACTATCCTGCACTAGCGACAATGTTTAAATTTTCAAGCCAATTAACCTACAAACCTGCGATTCCCGCAAAGGAGCGGCGGTCAAAGGGATAGTTGGCAGGAGAGACAAGGCAGGGACTGGGGAGCGGGAGAGGGGGCCCCCCCCCCCCCCCCCCGCCCACCCCCCCCGGCTGCAAGGGGACATGACATGAGAATTAAGGGACTGAAGTTTAGGGGTAACATGAGGGGGAACTGCTTTACTCAGAGAGTGGTAGCTGTGTGGAATGAGCTTCCAGTGAAGGTGGTGGAGGCAGGTTCGTTTTTATCATTTAAAAATAAATTGGATAGTTATATGGATGGGAAGGGAATGGAGGGTTATGATCTGAGCGCAGGTATATGGGACTAGGGGAGATTATGTGTTCGGCACGGACTAGAAGGGTCGAGATGGCCTGTTTCCGTGCTATAATTGTTATATGGTTATATGGTTATATGGTTAACCTGTACGTCTTTGGAATGTGGGAGAAACCAAAGTTCTCGGAGAAAAACCCATGTGGTCACGGGGAGAACGTACAAACTCCAGACAGACAATACACATAGCTAGCATCGAACCCGGGTCTCTGACGCTGTAAGCGCTGTAAGGCAGCAACTCTACTGCTGTGCCCCCTCATCAGTTATGAACATGCTCAAAAATATCAGGAAGAGGGTAACATGATGGACTTTATCCTTCAATATTACTCAGAAATATATTAAAGCTTACCTTTATTACAGTCTATAATTTATCTTACTGAGTAACCAATAAACATCCAGCTGCATGTCTTATATGCAGCATTTGAATTCTGTGAAGATAGTCACAAAAATGCTGCAGCAACTCAATAGACAATAGACAATAGGTGCAGAAGGAGGCCATTTGGCCCTTCGAGCCAGCACCGCCATTCAATGTGATCATGGCTGATCATCCCCAATCAGTACCCCATTCCTGCCTTCTCCCCATATCCCCTGACTCCGCTATTCTTAAGAGCCCTATCAAGCTCTCTCTTGAAAGCATCCAGAGAACCTGCCTCCACCGCCCTCCGAGGCAGAGAATTCCACAGACTCAGTGGGTCGGGCAGCATCTCTGGAGTAAAGGAATAGGTGGCGTTTCGGGTCAAGACCCTTCATCTTACTCTTGTATGAATTTAAATTTAGTGATTAATTTCAAGGACGAGGAGACGCAAATTAAAATAAAGACCTAAAGATGCAGGGTTTTGTAAGGAAGATTACTTCTACAGTGATTGCTAGTAATCTGGAACTCCCTATTTACAAGCACAGTGAGAATGGGGTAGATCAAATGGGCTTGAAAGATCACACCCAATCCTTCTTATTTCAGAGATACAGTGTGGAAACAGGTCTTTCAGCCCACCAAGTCCAGGCCCTCCATCTATCACCCATTCACACTAGTTCTATGTTCTCCTACTTTCTCATCTCACACACTAGGGGCAACTTACAGAGACCAATTCACCCATAAAACCAACACATCTTTGAATGTGGGAGGAAACCCGAGCATTGGGAGGAAACCCATGTGGCCGCAGGGAGAACCTGCAGACTCCACGTAGACAGGACCTTAGGTAAGGATTGAATCTGTGTCTCTGGCACTGTGAGGCAGCAGCTCTACCAGCAGTGTGATTGTGGGAATGACTATAATAGTGAACACAAATTAATTTGCAACTGTTTTGACAGAGTTGGGAAAATGTTGTCTCGAGAGCAAGAGATTGCCCCTCAAAGACTAGGCATGGATACAACGGTTTGAATAACTTCTCTGGAGTCAGCATAACTCCTTAATTCTATCTTCAATCTCATCAGAACTAGATATACTTTCACAAAACTATGTCTGGCACAGCTAGTAAAGCCACTACCTCACAGCACAAGAGACCCAGTTTCAATCCTGACCTCAGGTGCAACCTGTGTGGTGTTTGCATGCTCTCCCTGTGACCGTGTGGGTTTCCTTCAGGTGCTCCGGTTTCCTTCCACAGTCCAAAGACGCATGGGGTTATAGGTTAATTGGCCCTCTGTAAATTGCCCCTGGTGTGGAGGTGAGTGATAGAATCTGGGGAGAGTGGTGAGAATGTGGGTGGGACACCATTTTAAAATAATTTATGCAGAATGAGTGTAAATGGGTGGCTGATGGTCTGTGTGGATTCATGGGTCGAAGAGTAGGGACCCATGGCGTCTATACAGACTGTAAGCGCATTTAAATCAGGCCTAAAAACACTGTTGTTTACTATAGCCTGTCCATAACCCGACATGCAAGTAATCTTAACCGTCTAATTTTAACCCTTTTATGTGCTCTTTAAAATCGTTTTATTGTTTAATTGACGTTGTTTTATTATTCATACATTTGTCATATTGCTTATTTTGCAATTTTTAATTATTGACTATTTTATTTTTTCTTTCCTGTAAATGAATTGAATTGCTGTTTGCACGAATGGTGCTATACAAATAAACTTGCCTTGCCTTGCCTTACTGGTGGCGCTGTCAGCGATGGCAGCCTCGCCAATGGTCTGTCTATCTTTTCATCTTATTGTTATCTTTTGTGTGTTTTAAAAAGTATGTGTCAATGTTCTCTGGTTTGTTTTATGTGGGGGGGGGGGAAGGGGGGGAAGGGGGGGGTCGGAGAAAACTTTTTTCAATCTCTTACCTTACCGGAGATGCGATTGTTTTCCGGATCGTATCTCCAGTCGCTCTGCAGCCTAACATCAAGGAGCTGGAGGCCTTGCTCGAGAATGACTATGAACCCCACCGTGGGGCCAAGGACTTACCATTGGAGCCTGCGATCCCTTGCCTGGGATCAATGCTCCAACCGTGGCCTGCCATTCCAACGTCGAGGAGCTCGCAGTCTCGGATAGAGACTGTTGTCGGGAGGACATCAAGGGTCGCAGGAGGTTTAACCAGCCCCAACCCAGGGTCCAATTGCCCAGCACGGGGGGAGATGAGATCCCCCCGATGCGGGAGGTTGATCGCCCAGACGCGGATGGCCCGACCGATGGCCACGGGAGCCAAGATTGTCATGTTAACGGAAGGCTCGAGGCCCCCGACTGCGGGAGAATGAAGAAGGGAAGGAATTTCACTTTTTTTTCGCCTTCCATCACCATGAGGAATGTGGAGGAGTCACTGTGGTGGATGTTTATTTTAAAATGTATTTTGTGTGTTCAGTTGCTTTTTATTGGTATGACTGTATGGCACATCAAATTCCTCATATATGGTGCAAAACATACTTCGCTAATAAAGTATGATTATGATTATGATATATCTTTGGTGACTTTATGGTTATTTTTCTTAAAAATACTTTAGCAGATGAAAGGTTCAGTGAAAGCAGTAGAAATACTACAAGGACAACCAACTGATGACAAACCCTGCTAAGACCCAAGTTTGCCTGTTCCACCTTTGTAATCATAAAGCTGGGAGGAAGCTGTCCTTAACATGGAATGGTGTCCCCTTGGGACACTGTGAGTACCTTGTCTATCTTGGGGTCACTCTGGACCGAAATCTCTCCTTCAAGCAACACATCGAAAGGGTGAAGGGGAAAGTGAGGATGAGGAACAGCCTCCTTCGCAAGCTGGCAAACTCATCGTGGTGTACCAATGCATCCACATTGCGGTCAACTGCTCCTGCGCTGTGCTACTCTGCTGCAGAGTATGCTTGTCATGTTTGGGAGAGATCATCTCATGCGAAGAAAGTTGATGCCGCCCTTAATAACAGCTGCAGATGCACTGGCTGCCTAAAACCAATGGATGGGGATAGCTTGCATGTCTTGGCCGGTATTGCTCCACCAGGAATCCGCAGATCAGTCGCCGGTAGAACTGAAGGTAGCGGGCAAGTAGGGGAAGCCCGCCATTCCCGTCACTCCCATCACCCATCCCCGAAACGGCTGAGGTCGAGGAAGAGCTTCCTCCATACAGTCCAGCCACTGTCACAGTCACCTCAAGCAACCAGACTAGCCTTGTGGGAAAAGAAACGCAGTGAAAACCACCACCACCACGTAAAGATGCCAATCCCCACCAAGGAACAGCTCCCACCTGGTCACGGGTGTGACTGGAAGACCTGGAAGTCCCTCTATAAGCTTCATACAGGGATGGGCCGAAGCAAGACCAATATGAGCACTATGCAGATGTGGCAGACACAGAATGTGAATGTGGAACATCTGTACAATCCATGCCACACCTACTAAGATGCCTACTTATTGGTGAACAATGCTGCCTGGAAGATCTAGCGTGGCAAACAAAAAGACTGTCCACTGTGCAAGAGCCTGTGCGGACGTTGGAAACATAGATGATGGGCACGAAAGAAGTAAAAGCTATCAATGCATGGTTGAGGACTCAAGAGAGAATCTGTAGATGCTTAAATCCTGATTAAAAACCAAGTGCTGGAGAAACTCAACTGGTCAGGCAGCATCCGTGGAGTGAAATGGGCAGACAATGATTCGGGTTGGTATCTTTCTTCAGACTTCATCCAAAACGTCGCCTGCCCATTTCAATTCCACAGATGCCGTTTGACCCATTGAGTCCCCCCAGCACTATGTTTTTTGCTCAATACATACTGGAGTCTATTTTTGCTGCTCTTGATAATGTTTGCTGCTTGACAATGTCCCCTAAGGATAACTCTTCAAATGCTAATTCTGTACTTCCTTCCTGCCTTTGGACTTGAAGGAGCGTTGACCTTGACGGCATTGTAGCCCCTGGTATTTGAGATAACGTAAAAGTCAGGACCATTAACATCAAGCCCAATTTAAAAGACCAGAAACTCCAAATGTGAACAATTGCATTATCACAACTAAGGTTTCTCTCAGAAGCTGTGAAATTGCATGTTGGATGAAAGTTTCTCATTTATATCCAGAACAGTTGCAAATGAACTTGTGTCCACTGAAATATTAATAGCAAATGTATTACTTTATGTGCACACAAAGTTCTGAGGGTGCTTTGGTTTCATGACTTGCTCTTGTGTAATAGTTATTTAACATTTTAGTCTGGTTTTGTTTAAATATACAGCATGGAAACGGGCCCCTCGGCCCAATCAGTCCACGACAACCAGTGTTTACCCCGTACACCCCTAGTTCTATCCTACGCACTAGGGAACATTTACACAACCCAGTTAACCTACACATCTGCACGTCTTTGGAATGTTGGAGGAAACCGGAGCACCTATAGGAAACTCACGCGGTCACGGGGAGAGCGTACAAACTCCGTACAGACAGCACCCATAGTCAGGATTGAACCCAGGTCTCTGGTGCCTCGAGGCAGCAACTCTACCGCTGCGCCACTGTGCCACCCTATCTGTCAACAATCATGTTGGTGAAACTACCCTGTGCTGGAAGAGATTGTCACTGCTGAAATTTGAATTCAGAGCATTTATTAAAGCAATACCGGACTCAGTCATCCCCGCAAGAAAGCATTAAGTTTGTCGATAAAGGAAAACACCGACTGGGAGAAGATCTCTCATTCTATCCGATGAATTAGTGCACAAATTGTATTCATGTCAAACCCTACTGAGGTTGCTAACCTGCTTATTATTACCCTGCCTTCCTTTTGCTGTGTTACATTTCGCTAAGACAAAGATTAATTGTGGCTCTCTGCAGCAGAATTGGGTTTTACTGAATTACTGGAATGGATGTTTCTCTCCGTAACCTCTACCATTCTCAGCATGATGACTACAATCAATACACTTTTCTCTGAAGTCGTACCTGGATTATTTGATGAGAACTGCTAACTGCAGATTCACATTGTAACAGAAAAATTGATACTGAAAATAAACAGGGCATCCCATTCAGGCAACTCTTCAGAACAATAATAGATTCTCGGCCAGCATTTTCCACTGAGGGCGCTCTCAATTTCAAAGGTTTATGGCGTGTAGATTACTTCAGGGAAATGTGAAATATTTTTCTCACTCTCTGTTAAAACTACATTTTCATCCTGGCAGAGGCTTAATAATCTACATCATACATCTTAGAAGCGTTATTTTCACGAAAAATAAACTGCATTTACAATATCTTCTGAAGTGTATTTTTTTGGACAATCTTGACAAATCTCAGTTATTTTCTACTGCGTACACATGCATGCAAGGTGTATGAGGCAGTGCCTTTCCAACATTGCAATTTTCACTGGAAAACAAATGTTTGAGTTTCCATTATTATATTTTTAAGTGACAATGTTGAATTTGGCCACTTCAAATCTGGCTCAGTATACCAGCATGTCTTTAGACTTTAGAGATACACGGAAACAAGCCCTTCGGCCCACCGAGTCCGTGCCGACCAGTGATCGCCCGATCACACACTAGTTTAGTTTAGAGATACAGCACGGAAACAGGCCCTTCGGTACACCGAGCCCACACCAACCAGCGATCACCCCGCCCACTATCCTACACACTAGGGACAATTTGCAGTTTTACCGATGCCAATGAACCTACAAAGCTGTACATTGAGGAGTGTGGGAGGAAACTGCAGCACCTGGAGAAAACCCACGTAGTCACAGGGAGAACGTACAAACTCCGTACAGTCAGCACCCGAGGTCAGGATCTAAATTGGTCTCTGGCGCTGCAAGGCCGCAACTCTACCGCAGTGCCACCATGCCACCCTAGATGGTAGTGTCTTTCCCCCCAAAACATGTTTATATTTATGACATATACGGTAAATAAAATGTAGTCATGTCTTTATCTACATTCTTGTAGCAACCAATTCAATATGTTACCTTCACAAATATTTCCTAATTAATCATTGCAATTCTTAATTATTGCATCAGTAAGACTTGGGCTTTATTCCATGGAGCACAGGAAGCTATAGGGTGATCTTATAAACATGTATAACATCATGAGGGGAATAAATAGGGTGAATTCCCAGAGTCTTTCACCCAGAGAAGGGGAATCATGTCCCAGAGGACACAGGTTTAAGATGAAAGTGGGGAAGATTTGATCGGAACCTCAGGGCTAGCTTTTTCACTCAGAGGGTGGTAGGTATATCGAATGAGCTGCCTGATAGCATAACATTTAAAAAATGCTAGGTGCATGGATGGGACACTTTTAAAATAATTTGGGCCAAATGCTGGCAAATGGGGCTGGCTTAGATGGGACTTCTTGATTGGCCTGAGGGAGTTGGGCCGAAGGGCCTGATTCCACATGGTATGTCTAAGATACGGCCATATATTGCTAGATGGTGCACACTGAAGGAACAATACACCAGTGTTGTAGAGGGTGCAGATTTAGTTTAGTTTAGTTTCAAGATACAGAGCGCAAACAGGCCCTTCGGCCAACCTAGTCCACTTCGACTAATGATCCCCGCACATTCCCACACGCACTAGGGCCATTTCATAATTTTACCAAGCTCATTAACCTACAAACATGTACGTCATTGGAGTGTGGCAGGAAACTGGAGCAAACGGAGAAAACCCACGCAGGCACGGGAAGAATGTACAAACTCCCTGCAGACAGCATACGCAGTCAGGATCGAGCCTGTGTCACTGGTGCTGAAAGTTAGGAAATCTACCGCTGCACCACTGTGCTGCCCCCAGGATGTTTAGGACATTGGAGGTTGGGGTTGCCTACTATCCAGGATGGTATTGAGATTCTTATGAATTGTTAGCACTGCACTCAAGGGGGCATGTGTTGAGATGTTCATCATAGTCCACCAACCAGCACTTTGTAATTGATGGAGAAGCTTTGTGGATAGATGAGCCAGCCTATAACCTCATTCATTTCAGCATGCTAATGATGTGACAGTGTCATACAGTGTAGAAACAGGCCATTTGGCCCAACTTGAGCACGCCAGCCAACATGACCCAACTACACTAGTCCCACCTTCCTGTGTTTGGCCCGTATTCATCTACACCTATCATATCCAGGTATCTGTCAAAATATTTCGTAAAAATGTTGTGACTATAACTGCCTCAACGACCTCCTCCGACAGCTCATTCTATACACACCCACCACCCTTTGTGTAAAAAAAGATAAAAAGTAAAAGTAAAGAAGAAGATGTTGTTTGATTTAAAGATGGTTATACTATGCTGCTGAATATCATATTGTAATTTTCCAAATGCCACACTCATATAGCAGAATATTAATTATCAGTTATCATCCCTTTATGAATATTCTCACTTCTTGCAGACACCCCTGGATGTTTCATTCTCTGAGGCAGATATTGTGTTCAAAATTCTCTTCACTGGAAACTAGAAGGCAGACATAAAATCCTGGAGTAACTCAGCGGGACAGGCAGCATCTCTGGCGAGAAGGAATGGGTGACATTTTGAGTCGAGACCCTTCTTCAGACTCGACCTGAAACGTCAGCCAATCCTTCTATCCATAGTCCCACTATCCTGTCCCGCTGAGTTACTCCAGCATTTTGTGTCTATCTTCAATTTAAATCAGCATCCACAGTTCTTCCCTAGACAATATAACTAAATGGATTGTTAAAGAGGAAAAGCCTTTTCACCCAGAGAGTTGTGAATCTGTGGAAATTTCTGCCACAGAAGGCAGTGGAGTTTTCAAGAGAGTTAGAAATAGCTCTTAGAGCTAAAAGAATCAAGGGATATGGGAAAAAGCAAGAACGGGGTACTGATTTTGGATGATCAGCCATAATCATATTGAATGGTGCTGGTTTGAAGGGCTGAATGGCTTACTCCTGCACATATTTTTTATGTTTCTATGTTTCTATGATAGGAAAGATGGAACATTAGTCTGAAGAAGGGTTCCAACCCAAAACATCATCTATTCCTTTTCCCCAGAGATGCTGCCTGACCCGCTGAGTCACTCCAGCTTTTTGTGTCTATCTTTGGTTTAAACCAGCATCTACAGTTCCTTCCAACACAAAGCCACTGATCTGTTCCAGACAAAGGGCTTAGAGATGGGAATCTTGAATCCACTTCCTCCCTCCCTTGCCCCTTAACAATTGCCACACATTGTGTGCCTGGTGACAGTACAAGTGTCGGAAGAGTAATCAGACAGAATCTTTTTCAAAATGTTTAGTTTAGTTTACAGCTACAGCTGGAAAATGGGGCCTTTGGCCCACTGAACCTGCGATCACCCATACATTAGTTCTATCCTACACACTAGGGACAATTTAAAAAACTAAATTAATCTCTTTGGAATGTGGGAAGAAACCAGAGCACCCTGGGAAAACTCACGTGGTCACGGGGAGAACGTACAAACTCCGTATGGGCAGCACCCGTAGTCAGGTTCGAATCTGGGTCTCTGTCGCTTTAAGTAGCAACTCTACTGCTGCGCCACTGTGCCGACCAAACGTCGAAGATGAGAGGGCACAGCTTATTACATGAGGGGGCGAAATATGAAGGAGATGTGCTAGACACATTGTTTTACACAGACGGTGATGAGTGCTTGGAATGCACTGCCAGGGATGGTGGAGGAGGCAGACATAATTAAGAGACTTTAAAATAACACATAGATATGCAGGGAATTGAAGGATGTGAATCACGTGCAGGTTAACTAGTCATCATATTCAACATGGACATTGTGGGCCACGCGGCCTGCTCCTGTGTTGTACTGTTCTAGGTTCATTGTCAGCATTGGTCCTGTTATATATACAGGAATTTCAAACAGAACCTCATTATTGAAAAATGCCTGCAGTTATTAGATGTGGAGCTGGAGTAAAGAAACGGTACCAAATATTTATGTTTGGGGAAAATGAACTACGAAAGGCTTCTGCAAAACAGACAAGTTGGGAGATTGTCGTTCAACGTAGATAGATTAAATAGACCTTGAAAGGATGTAAAAGTGCGCACGTCGATATACTCTGCAAAACTAAGTGAAAGAGAGGGAAAGGGTTCCATAGCAGCAGCAGATAGAGTATTGGAAAAAATGTGTGCATCTTACTTTTAAGTTGATGATAGACACACTATGCTGGAGTAACAGCAGGACAGGCAGCATCTCTGGAGCAAAAGAATGGGTGATGTTTTGGGTCATAGAAACATAGAAAATAGGTTCAGGAGTAGGCCATTTGCCCTTCGAGCCATTCAAAAATCACTTGGGGATTTTTTTTTTCCTCATCTAGTCCTAAATGGCCTCCCCGTTATTCTTAAACTGTGACCCCTGGTCCTGGATTCCCCCAACATAGGGAACATTTTTCCTACATCGGGCCTGCCCAATCCCTTAAGATTGTTATATGTTCTTGAGATGAGATTAAAAAATTTCACACAGAGAGTGGTGAATCTCTGGAATTCTCTGCCACAGAAGGTAGTTGAGGCCAGTTCATTGGCTATATTTACGAGGGAGTTAGATGTGGCCCTTGTGGCTAAAGGGATCATGGAGAGAAGGCAGGTACAGGATACTGAGTTGGATGATCAGCCATGATCATATTGAATGGCAGTGCAGGCTCGAAGGGCCGAATGGCCTACTCCTGCACCTAAGGTCTATGTTTCTATGTTTCCATCAACCATCAGGCAGCACAACACGAACCACAACACCACCTCAGCATCAAACACGACGAACTTTGTGTAGTGGTTGCACTGCATTGCATCAGGAGGCTTCGGAGATGGTGCAGATGAGGTTTACCAGAGTGTTGCCTGGATTAGATGATTTCAGCTACAGGGAGAGGTTGGATAGACTTGGGTTGTTTTCTCTGGAATGTCCAGAGGTTGAGTGGAGACTTGATAGAACTATATAAAATGATGATAGGTATAGATAGGGTAGACAGTCAGAACCATTCCCGCACGGCGGAAATGTCCAACACTAGACGACACAGCTATAAGTTGAGAAGGGGAAAGTTTAATAGAGATGTGCGGAGCAAGTTTTTTGGAGGCTTGGAATGCACTGCCAGGGGTGGTGGTGGAGACATGCTGGTATTTAGGAAGCTTTCAGGCTGGCACATGGAAGCGCAAGGAGTAGAGGAATACAGATCATGTACAGATTGATGAGATCAATTTAAATGGGCATCATTATCGGCACAAACATTATGGGCTGAAGGGCCTGTTCCTGTAGTGTACTATTGTGTGGTCTATGGACTTTGGCTCACATTATTATGGCATGGTGACCTACAATAACTTATAATTTATTGTATTATTGTTTATTTGTTGTGTTGATGTGTTAATATGCCTATTAAAGCTGCAGTAAGCAACAATTTCATTGTTCAAGTGCATATTAAATACTTTTGATTCTTGAGTAGGGAAGGGATCACAAAACACCATAACATTTCAGTTGTGATTTGTCCTTTCTGTCTTCAACCTTCACCTTCAGCAAGGTGAAAGTTCCCACCCTCTGGCCTCTGTTGTACTAAGGGTTACAAATAAGCAAAATTATTCTCTGGTAGTCTGCAAAATTAACATTGAATTAAATAATGTATTATGGAACCAATCAGGTTTGTCCTATTTCCATTTGTTCCAAAGGTAGAAATGTAATAAATAACATTGTAAAGCTTTGTAGTGCGGCACAATGCGTAGCAGTAGAGTCGCTGCCTCACAGCGCCAGAGACCCGGGTTCGAACCAGACTACGGGTGCCATCTGTACGGAGATTTATGTTCACCCTGTGACCACGTGGGTTTTTCTCCGGGTGCTCCGGTTTCCACATTCTAAAGACGTACAGGTTTGCAGATTAATTGCTTCTGCAATTGTAAATTGTAAATTGTCCATAGTGCATAGGATCGTGCTAGTGTGTGGGGTCATCACTCGTCAGCGCAGACTCGGTGTGGGCCGAAGGGCCTGCTTCCATGCCGTCTCTCTAAAGTCTAAAGCCTACAGTCTAAAGTATTTTGATAGATATTGATTCATTTGTCAAAATGGGAATGTTTTTACTGTGTAATAGTATGAATAATAATTTTAGAATTTCAATGAAATTGGCCAGATTCTTTGAACAATGGACTTAAATTGATCATAACTTGAAGTTAATTGAAGAAAATATGGATTTTCTTTCTCCAAGTGTTATAGATTAAAAAGCTTGAAATCGGTTAAAGATTTGTATTTGACTTTTGGATTAGTAAGAGTTTGTTAATTTTAGGATTGGAAATGAATTCCTTGGAATATAGGCTTATAGTGGTGTACAAAATCATGAGTGGAATAGATGCATAGACACACAAGTCTCTTGCCCAGAGTAGAGGAATCGAGATCAGGAGGACATAGGTTTAAGGTGAGGTGGGGGTGGTTGTAAAGTTTTAGTAGGAACCTGAGGAGTAACTTTTTTACACAAAGGATGGTGGGTATATGGAACGAGTTGCCGGAGTAGATCATCGCGGCAGGTATTATCGCAACGATTAAGAAACATTTAGATTGGGACATTTGGATAGGACATATTTGGCGGGATATGGGTTTAGCTTAGGCAGGTGGGACTACTGTGGATGGGACACGTTGGCTAAAGTGGGAAAGTTGGGCCGAAGGGCCTGTTCCCACACTATATGATTCTATGAATTTGACTTTAATATAGAATTAAAGCACAGCGGCACGGTGGCGCAGTGGTAGAGTTGCTGCCTTACAGCGCTTGCAGCGCCAGAGACCCGGGTTCGATCCCGACTACGGGTGCTGTCCGTACAGTCTATGTACAATCTCACTGTGACTGCCTGGGTTTTTTTCCGAGATCGGTGGGCCGAAGGGCCTGTTTCCGCGCTTTATCTGTAAACTACATTAAATTCTGCTTCATGTTTTCAAGGTGAGAAGAGGAACTATGCAGCCGGGTCACCTACCAGGACTGTGGTCACAATCAGTGAGCGATTTGTCAGCGAATCGGTTATGTTCGATCTTCTGCTTCTGGACATCTCGGTGATATTTAAGCCATTGATTGGATCCCAGGTTCCAACCTGCAAGAGAAAAGACCACAACAGGAATTTACTGAGATGAGCTATGGAAGGGGTTTCGGGTGGAGTAATGGAGAGAATTTGGCAAGTAATATTTGTAAACTGAAATTTGAAATCTGGATCTGGATCTATCTGTACACAGTGGATGGCTTGATGGTGATCTATAGTAAATACTATAATATATAATATATAGTATATAGTATAATCTATAGTACATACATGTAATGTCTATTTGCTGACTGGGTAGCATGCAAAAAATAACTTTTCGCCCTACCTCAGTACACGTGACAATAAACTAAATAAAACCAGTGAAAATTACCGAAGATAGACATAATGTGCTGGAGTAACTCAGCAGGTTAAGCAGCATTAGGTGAAAACGAACAGGTAACGTTTCGGGTTGAGACAATTCTTCAGACTGAAAGTCTTCTTCAGACTGAGATCTTTGTCAGACTGAAGATCTCCCTTCCCTACACCCCCATATTTCAGTCCAGGAGTCATGTTTGTCTCCTAATCAGGCAAAAAACATCCCAGAAGATGCAACGGGACAAAGCAGGTCCGGTCTACAACATGAAGGTGTGTTTCCATTGGGTTAATGCCATTGCCTCCAAGGATGGGAGTGTGAGACACAGCCTGACTGGGAACGAGTGCTGTGAGCAGGGCGGCGCAGTGGTGCAGTCATAGAGTTGCTGCCTTAAAGCACTAGAGACCCAGGTTCGATCCAGACTATGGGTGCTGTCTGTACGGAGTTTGTACGTTCTCCACCAGCATAATCAAGGACCAGTCTCAGCCTGGCCATTCCCTCTTCTCCCTTCCCCCAACACGATGTTTGAAAAAGCATACTTCTAGATTCAGGGTCAGTTTCTTCTCAGCTGTTATCAGGCAACTGAACTGTCCTCTCACCAGCTAGAGTATGTTCTTAACCTCCCATCTACCTTATTGGAGACCTTTAATCGGACTTTGTTAGACTTTAGCTTGCACTGAATGTTGTACACGTTATCCTTTACCTGTGCACTGTGGATGGGTTGGTGGTACTCATCTATAGTAGTTTCCTTGAGTGGATAGCATGCAAACAAAAGCTTTTCATTATACCCTGGTACGTAACAACAATAAGCTAAACTGAACTAAACTAAAACATTTTTCTACAGATAACTTGCAAGTTCAGTTCTTCTGCTTGAGTAGCTTCAGCCCAATGACATGGAAATTGAATTCCCCAATTTTAGGTAACAAAACAAACCTACAAACAACCCCCCCCCCCCCCCCCCCCCCCCCCCTCCTCCTCTCCTCCCCCCACCCTCTTTTCCTTTTTCTCTGTCTCCCCTTTCCTCTAGCTTCATATTTCACACCTCTCCTTATCTCTTTATCTCGCATCATTTTATCTTTCCATCCCTGACCATGCTCCACCCACACTTGCCAAGCAAACCTCTCCTCATGTGACCATCATTCCCGGTGTTAGTCCCATCTCCATGTTCCTCTTGCTTTCTTTCACCACTATCATCAGTTTGAAGAAGGTTCCCAACCCAAAATATCACCTATCCATGTCCTCCGGAGATGCTGCCTGTCCGCTGACTTTCTAGCACTTTGTGTTCAATGCAAAATCCCAGCATCTCCAGTTCCTTATGTCTACAGAAATCCAATTAATCCTTTGTTAGGAAGTTACATCTATCTGTTGATTAGAGGTCTCACAGCCTGATTTGTTCCTTCGGGCTCTGAGCTGAACATGTATTAAGAATTCCACCTTTTGTGTGATTTTATTCCCTCTGTTTTTTGTACATTATATCTGTTGCTCCGAGACAACAGTTAAACTAATGTACACCTTATTGTAGAAAGGACATTAGATACATAAAAATCAATAAACACAGAGAAAAAACAAGTAAGAAAGTGCAAGGAGGAACAAATAAAAATTGAGTCAATAGTACATTTAACCCAGCTGCCAGACCAAGTAAAACCAATGCGTACCTTATTACGGAAAGGACATTAGATCCAGGGAAACTAGTAAACACAGGGAAGAATATGTCATGAAAATGCAAATAGGATCACAGCGGCGCAGCAGTAAAGTTGCTGCCTTAGAGCGCCAGAGACCCAGGTTTGATCTTGACTACAAGTGCTGTCTGTACAGAGTTTGTATGTTATTCCCGTAACCTGCATGGGCTTTCTCCGGGAGCTCCGGTTTCCTCCCACACAAAGGTTTGTAGGCTAATTGGCTTGGTAAAATTGATGTGTGCATAGTGTGTGGGATAGTGTTAGTGTGCGGGGATCGGTGGGACGAAGGTCCTGTTTCCGCACTAAATCTCTAAACTAAACTAAACCAAACTAAAAGGAGCAATCAATATTAGGTACTCACCAAGACATATGAACTTACAAGAAACATTATTTCCCCGGTGTGGTGGGATTGTGGAGTCTGCTCCCACACCGAGTGATCCAGTCGAATGGTGCAAATTGAACCAAGAAGAGACCAGCAAAGACACAACAGGGATGTAATGCTGAGGCTCTATAAGGTGCTGGTCAGGCTGCATTTGGGGTATTTTGAGCAACTATTGGTACCATATCTCAGGAAGGATGTGCTGGCTCTGGAGAAGGCCCAGAGGATGTACCAGACAATGTGCTGGAGTAACCCAGACGGTCTGGCAGCATCTCTGGAGGGCATGGATAGATGACGTTTTAGGTTGGAACCCTGCTTCAGATTGGAGACTATGTCCTCCAGGGATGCTGCCTGACCCATTGGGTTACTTCAGCACTTTGTGCCCGATGTAAGATTCGAGCATCTGTTGTTCCCCATGGCCGGATTGACAGAAGAGGAGAAGAACTGGGGCTTATTCTGAAAGAGCTGGAGGAGGACTGGAAATCGGATCAGAGACATGAGCTCGAACAGCTAACTATCCTGGTTCTGTGATACAGCCTTAGATTCATACGTGTGCGGCGCCGACGGACAAGAAGCCGAAGCAAAGAAGTCGAAGCCAAAGAACCGAATGGAAACGAGGCCGAAACGCCACAAAACCGAAAGAGTACGAAGATGAAGCGCCAACTAACCGAAAGGATGGGACGCCTAAAAGCAAACTCACCGAATGGCCGCTCTGTTGAAATGCCACCTACCCAAAAGGCGGTGTCTCCTACAGGCCAACGAACCGACTGCCGCTCAACAGAAAAGTCAATAACGGACATGACGTTGCCGGGGCGCGGGACTTGTCAGCGATTGGTCCAGACCCCCGCGTCCATCACATCACTGTGGAGGGATGGACATTGTCCCACACCTCCGCTCCACACGACCCACAGTCCGCGGAGGATGGCCGTGGGAGAGTGCGGGCTGTCCCGAGGGATGCGCACCTTCGGCCACTTACAACTTGGTGCTTGGGTTCAGATTGCCCGGTCACCTATGGCTTGTGTGGGAAAATGACCCCCATGCTCCTGTCTTCCCCTTCTCTCTCTCTCTCTCTCTCTCCCGCCTCTCTCTCTCCCCCTCTCTCCCCCTCTCTCTCTCTCTCTCCCCCTCCCCCTCTCTCCCTCCCTTCTCTCTCTCTCTCCCCCCCTCTCTCTCTCTCTCTCTCTCTCTCTCTCTCTCTCTCTCTCTCTCCCCTCTCTCTCCCCTCTCTCTCTCTCTCTCTCTCTCCCTCTCCCTCTCCCCCTCTCCCCCTCTCTCTCTCCCCTTCTCTCTCTCTCTCTCCCCTCTCTCCTCTCTCTCCCCCCCTCTCTCCTCCCTCTCTCTCTCCCCCCCTCTCTCTCTCTCTCTCCCCTCTCTCCCTCTCTCCCTCCCTCCCTCTCTCTCCCCCTCTCTCTCCCTCTCTCTCCCCCCCCTCTCTCTCCCCTCTCTCCCTCCTCTCTCTCCCCCTCTCTCCCTCCCCCCCCCCCCCCCCCCTCCCTCCTCTCTCTCTCTCCTACCCCCCCCCTCTCCTACCCCCTCTCTCTCTCTGTTGTCTACGAAAGAACTGCAGATGCTGGAAAATCGAAGGTGGACAAAAATGCTGGAGAAACTCTGCGGGTGAGGCAGCATCTATGGAGCGAAGGAAATAGGCAACGTTTCGGGTCAAATCCCTTTTTCAGAAGAAGGGTTTTGACCCGAAACTTTGCCTACTTCCTTCGCTCCATAGATGCTGCCCCACCCGCTGAGTTTCTCCAGCAGTTTTGTCTACCTGTATAGTTGTCTGTAAAGTTTACAGCAGAGGTTTATCAGAGTGATAGCAACAATGTTCAAAAGCTTGAAATGATAAGGTTAGATGTATTTTAAATAATGAAGAAATCCGATAAAGCTCTTTCAGTAGGAAACTGGAGATGAGGGATTTTCGATTTAAAATTAGCACCAAGAAAGATGAAATCGGAAGTGAATTGATGAAGATTAAAAAGACTTTAGAATGTATTGTGTACAAAGGAACTGAATATGCTGGTTTACGCTAAAGATAGACATAAAATGCTGGAGTAACTCAGCGGGACAGGCAGCATCTCCGGATATAAGGAATGGGTGATGTTTCAAGTCAGAAAAAGGGTCATAGAAACATAGAAAATAGGTGCAGGAGTAAGCCATTCGGCCCTTCGAGCCAGCACCGCCATTCAATATGATCATTCAAAATCATTACCCCGTTCCTGCTTTTTCTCCATATCCCTTGATTCCGTTAACTCTAAATCTAATTTTCTATTGAAAACATCCAGTGAATTGGCCTCCATTACCTTCTGTGGCAGAGAATTCTACATTCACAACTCTCTGTGACCCCTGGTTTTGGCCTCCCCCAACATTGGGAACATTTTTCCTGCATCTAGCTTGTCCAATCCCTTAAAAATCTTAACATGTTTCTATCAGATTGTCTCTCATCCTTCTAAATTCCAGTGAATACAAGCCCAGCTGACCCATTTAGGTCTTGACCCAAAATGTCACTCATTTCTTCTATCCAGGGATGTTGCCTACTCCACTGAGATACTCCAGCATTTTGTGTCTATCTTTCAAATGCATTGTTACGTGGAGATTTTGTGCCAGTGCCATTGTGTTGAATTGTTCTATCACGTTGGTCACTGAGAAATGATAAATATAATCATTCTGTTCTCTGCTGTATCAGTTGTGTATCTACACGTTTATTATCCTTTCAGTGGCTGTCAATGTCACTAAACCATGAAGACAGCAGCGGGGTTGGGAGTCTGTTATTGTTTGCAGGAGGTCACTGGGAGTGTGTCAATATTTAAAGAGATGTTGAAAAGTAGACACGTTTGATATTCTCCTGATATTTTGTGCAGCTCAAAACAAAACTGTTTTTCCCCCACGGGAGAGGTAATAACTAAACAAACCAAATCCAAAACAGCTCCACATATGTGATAATGGAACATTGAATTACAAATGCCGACACATTTTGGCCTATAATAGTAGACACAAAATGCTGGAGTAACTCAGCAGCATCTCTGGAGAGAAGGAATGGGTGACGTTTCGGGTCGAGACCCTTGGTTCTTGGTCCTTGGTTCTTGGTCCTCCAAAATATTCCAAATTGAATTTAAACTGGAGGTGGTGAAGGGAGGGCTTAAGCCAGAAAGGGTTATTGGGAAGAAAGAGCTACTTTAAATTTAGTTGCGTCTGGTTGGGTAACAATAGTTGGGTGGAGATTATTCCATGCTTTAATTGTGCGGGGGAAGAACGAATTGCTGTATACATCTGTCTTTGTAGCTGGGATCACAAATTGGATCGAATGTCCTCGTCTGCTCCTAATTGGTTTGGGTTTGGTGTAGGTCTTGTAACCTATGTCGAGCTGACCATTTAACATTTTGTAAAAACAGGTCAAACGGTGAGCTTCACGTCTGTCTTGGAGAGGGTTCCACCCCAGAGAATTCCGAAGTTTGGTGACACTCGCTTCTCTCTCATAGGTGTTAGTAACAAATCGAGCTGCCTGTCTTTGGACACGTTCGATGGAAGAAATGTTTTTTTTTGTGTATGGGTCCCATGCTGCAACTGCGTAGTCCAAATGAGGTCTAACGAGGGTGAAATATAGCTTCTCCTTGACAGAAGTTGAACAATGATGAAAGTTGCGCCTCAGGAAGTTTAGGACACCTGTTGCTTTCACTGTTGCATGATGAGTCTGACCATTCCAACACAGATCATTCTGCAATTTGATGCCAAGATACTTGGTTTGTTTGGATTCTTCAAGGGTGGCACCAAGTATATTGTAAGATGTTTCGCCTGGACTCCTCTTTCTGGTGACACGCATAGTTTAACATTTGGAAGGGTTGAACTGCATGCCCCATTGTTGTGACCACTCAACCATAGTATCGAGATCCTTTTGGAGAGCATCTTCATCATCAGCTGACTTAATTGGACTTCTTCAGGCTGATGGCAGGGGAGTGGGTGGGACGGAGATTGAATGTAGTAGGAGACAGTAAGACTGGTGGGAGAACTGGGAAGGGGGTGGGGATGGAGAGAAAGGGAAAACAAGGGCTACTTGAAGTTGGAGAAGTCAATGTTCATACCACTGGGGTGTAAACTACCCAAGCAAAATATGAGGTGCTGTTCCTCCAGTTTGCACTGGGCCTCACTCTGACAATGGAGACAGCAGCGGGGCTGGGAGTCTGTTGAGTCAGGGCAGGGAGGTCAGATTGGGAATTATTACATTGCCATCATTTGAACAAATGTAAATATGAGGAAGTTGATTTGTGCTATATTAAATCATTGAGTTCAGTGTCTACTTGGTGTAAATGGGTGATCAATTGTCAACATGGACTCGGTGGGCAGAAGGGACTGTTTCCAAGCTGTACCTCTAAACCAAACTAAACATCAGTGGACGCATCATCTTTGCATTTACACCGTCATGCCATGTAAGGATTATATTTTCATGACATCATCTCTCTCTGAACTAAGAAATACAGCCCTGGTTTGCTCTTTCCTAACCAGAAGAAGCCCTTTCCCCAAGCACAATTGTAAGGTCATGAGGTCATACGTAATAAGAGCAGAATTAGGCCATTCGGCCCATCGTCTACTCCACCATTCAATCATGACTGATAAAAAAAGTAAAGTAAATGTATCCTTTAAAGGAAGGGGAGGAGGAAAGGAAGAGGCAGAGACAGTGGGCTGTGAGGTGGGAAGTGGAGGGGAAAGAATGAGAAAGCAGAGACTATCTGAAATTGGAGAAATCAATGTTCATACCACTGGGGTGTAAACTACCCAAGCAAAATATGAGGTGCTGCTCCTCCAATTTACGATGGGCCTCACTCTGGCCATGGAGGAGGCCCAGGGCAGAAAGGTCGGATTTGGAATGGGAGTGGGTTGAAGTGCTCAGCCACTGGGAGATCAGGTTGGTTATTGCGAACCGAGCAGAGATGTTGGGCGAAGCGATCGCCAAGCCTATGCTTGGTCTCACCAATGTAGAGCAGCTGACACCTCGAGCAGCGGATGCAATGGAGGAGGTTGGAGGAGGTGCAGGTGAACCTCTGCCGCATCTGGAAAGACCGTTTGGGTCCTTGGATGGAGTCAAGGTGGGAGGTAAAGTGACAAGTGTAGCATTTCCTGCGGTTGCAAGGGAAAGTGCCAGGAGAGGGGATAGTTTGGGTGGGAAGGGACGAATTCCCAGGGAGATACAGAGGGAGCGGTATCTATCTAACGCTGCTTTACAAATAACCATTGACTTGGTCTCCACAGCCTTCTGTGGCAAAGAATTCCACATTCACTACCCCCTGACTATATAAATTCCTTCCCATCTTTAATTCTGAGGCTATGACCTCTAGCCCTAGACTCTCCCACTAGAGGAAACATCCTCTCAACATCCACTCTATCCAAGCCTTTCATTATTCTGTATGTTTCAATGAGGTTCCCCTCATTCTTCTAAACTCTAGCGAGTACAGGCCCAGTGCCGTCCAATGCTTATCATGAGTTAACCCACTAATTCCTGGAATCATTCTTGTAAACCTCCTCTGGACCCTCTCCAGGGCCAGCACATCCTTCCTCATTTACTCCCGCTATCATAAGTTTACCCATCCATAGGTTGAGACACAGAAGCCCAGGTGTGGTCTCTCATCTGTAAGGAGCGCTTTATGTTGCACTTAAGTATAGGCATTAAATGCCAGCACATCGTTTCTGTTCTGAACTGTTTGCAATCAGCCAATTTCCAAGTACAATTTGTATTAACTCTCAAGTTGTATTATTGATAGTTCTATTTTTTTTAATTTCTTTCTTTCTTTCTTTCTTTATAAAAAAAAAAATTAAATAGAAAATTTCCAAGTACAATTCAAAAGTTTAAGGCATTGGTGTTGAAAAGAAAAAGTGCTCATGAGGACACAAAGTGCTGGATAACTCAATGGATCAAGCAGCATGTCTGGAGAACATGGCTAGGTGACATTTTGGGTTGGGACCCTTCCTCAGACTGAAATGTCACCTACCCCTGGTCTTCAGAGATGCTGCCTGACCCATTGGGTTACTCCAGCAGTTTATGTCCTTGTGTGTAAACCAGCATCTGCAGTTGCATGTTTCAGCAAACAAAAATGGGTAGTTCAGTTCATCTAATAAGAGGAAAGGAAAAATTGCTTTAAATGCAAGTCTCAAGGATGATTCTGAGTGAAAAGAATGTAATATTGAAGAAAGATTGTAGAAGTTTTCATTATACTGGAATTCAAAGACTTTACTTTGATTGTATTAAATTTGTTGGGAATGTATGAAGAGAATTGAAAACATTGATCCAAATTAATTGCCCATTCTAGTGAGGTAGACAAAAATGCTGGAGAAACTCAGCGGGTGAGGCAGCACCTATGGAGCGAAGGAATAGGTGACGTTTTGGGTTGAGACACTTCTTCAGACTGATATGGAGGTGGGGTGGTGAGAAAAAGCCCATTCTAGTGAAGGAGTTTCATCCAAGAGGTTATGAAGTAGGAATAAGAAGGGAAATCAGGTGAAATACTTTCTCAGAAAAAATAATGCATGTGTAATTGATTGCAATTACAAAATACAAAGTGCAGGTGGAACTCAGAGTGTCAGCCAGCATCTGTGGAGGGAATACACAGGCGATGTTTCAGGTTGGAACTCTTCTTCAAACTGATCAGTCTTCAAAGTGTTCTTCAATCAGTCTGACGTAGGGTCCCAACCTAAAATGTCACCTCTGCATTCCCTCAGCAGATGCTGCCTGACCTGTTGAGTTCCTTCAGCACTTTGCGTTTTGCTCAGGTTTCCAGTATCTGCAGTATCTTGTGTCTCCAATAGGGCAATATAGTGTCGGGGGCGATCGCTGGTCGGCGTCGACTCCGTGGCCTGTTTGCATGCTACTCTAAAGTAAATTAAAGGATTATTTATTCCTTTCTGAGATGGGATGTTCATTAGTAATTTAAATATAATTACTACATTTGCTAGGTTATCTTAGTAATACCTTACTAATGAAAATCCCATCTCAGAAAGTAATAAGTAATACTTTCATTTACTTTAGACTTACAGTGTGGAAACAGGCACTTCAGGCAATTATCATCCTTCCTTAACTGTTCCCTTCAATTAGTGTTCCGTAAGCCATTTCACATTGCTGAGTCTGGAGACTTCTTCTTATCGAGTCCACACACAAGATTAGAAGTTGTTCAGCCAGAGCTGCGCACACTTCTCGGCATCTGCACACAATGGTATCTGTCTGGCGCTTCTTGTGCTTCTTGTGTGAGGTGGTGGAAAGATTGGTGGAAACAGGACTGCGACGTGAACGCTCTTTCCTTGACCCCGGTCTGGAGTCACACACACACACACACATAGTCCTGACCAGATATGGGGAGCAAATGTCCTTCCCACTACGTCATTGATGAACTAGATGGGAGCTATGGTAATCCTATAGTTCTATGGCTCAGTAGTTTTTTTTTTATTATTTTATTTTTATTAGAAGTACGGTAAATTACAATACTACACAACACATATATCTTAATACATTTTTTGTACCGCTTCATTTTTTTTTTTTTTGAGCTTTAAGAAAAAGATAGAAGTAAAGAAAGTAAAGAAAGTGCGCAAGAGTCGTGAAGTGCAAGAGTGTTGGGAAAAGAAAGCCCCTTAGAAAAGAAGTTAGAGAAGGAAGTAAAGTGAGAAAGTAGACCCTAGAAAAGAAAGAAAAAGAAAATAGGAACAATCGCTCTATTATAACATTAAACTCCGCAGAAAGGGGACTACCAACCAAGTCTGTTTTTGTTGTTTTACATCCCGTTACCAGGTCCTGATACCATTTATTTATTTATTTATTTTTAAAATTACTATTGCACCTCATACTTGTAATAGGTCCAGAAACATAGACCACGTCTTTTGGAATTGGTCTGCTTTACCTGCTAAGAGGAATCTCATCTCTTCCAGATGTAATGTTTCAAACATATTTGATATCCACATTTTTATTGTTGGTGTGGGCGCATTTTTCCAGAATTAAGTATAAGCTTTTTTCCCATTATTAGCCCGTAATTAAATAAATTCTTCTGAAACACGTTTAGTTCAGGGTTACCTTCCGATATTCCAAAAATAATCCATTCTGGTTTTGGTACCAGTTTTATTTTGATTAATTTTGAAAAAATATCAAATATTTCATACCAGAATTTTTGGATTTTTGTACAAAAAACAAAAGAGTGCGCTATGGTAGCTTCTTGACACAGGCATTTATCACAGATTGGTGAAACATTAGGGAAGATTTTATTTAGTTTAGTTTTTCAAT
Organism: Leucoraja erinaceus; assembly: GCF_028641065.1. NCBI lineage: Eukaryota > Metazoa > Chordata > Chondrichthyes > Rajiformes > Rajidae > Leucoraja > Leucoraja erinaceus. The sequence continues at coordinate 3,701,606 of NC_073402.1, read as the reverse complement.
AATATAATCTATGTAATGTTTTGAATTGGATGAGCGTATGTCGTACGTTGATCGAACATTTATGCACCTGTAGTAAATGATTATCCCAGCTCTCTTTTGAAATTTTTATAGCTAATTCTTGTTCCCAGTCTCTTCTAATTCCATCTGTTGTGGGTATTTCTATGTTTATGGCTCAGTAGGTTGATGTATAAAAATAGACAGGTTATTTTGTCACAAAATGCTGAAGTAACTCAGTGGGACAGACAGCATCTCTGGAGAGAAGGAATGGCTGACATTTCCGGTTGTGTCAGAAGAAGGGTCTCATAAGGACATAAGGTCATCATCCATTAGGCCATCCGGCCCATCAAGTCTACTCCGCGATTCAATCATGGCTGATCGATCTCTCCCTTCTAACCCCATTCTCCTGCTTTCTCCCCGTAACCTCTGACACCTGTGCTAATCAACCCTGTCTCGATGCGAAATGTCACCCATTCCTTCTCTGCAGAGATGCTGCCTGCCCCGCCGAGTTACTCCAGCATTTTGTGTCTATCTTCGGTGTAAACAAGCATCTGCATGTTTCTGCCTACAGGTTGTTTTGTCATGTTGGCCCTGTATCTCTACATCCTCTGGGAGACATTTTTCTTTATTCACACAAGTTGAGTGTGCAGCATCGATGGTTTGGGGATGCAAATTAAATGACATTGAATGTTGAAGTGAAGGATAAAGTTCACATCCTCCGCTCTATGGCACATTTAAACCTTGCCACCAAGGGCCAATTTCTAGCCCGCTTGAGTTCCGCTTGAAGAGGTACTACAGGCTTACATATAATCAAATAGCAATCCACCTCCAGAATCCAGACAATGGAATCTTTCATTGAAATGAAAACCCATATCATGCTCTTTCCTAAGATAATCTAACAAACGTAGTAATTACATAGAAACATAGAACATAGAAAAATAGATGCAAGAGTAGGCTATTCGGCCCATCGATCCAGCGCCGCCATTCAATATAATCATGTATGATCATCTAAAATCAATACCCCATTCCTGCTTTTCCCCCATAACCCTTGATTGCTTTAGCCCTAAAAGCTAAATCTAACTCTCTCTTAAAAACATCCAGTGAATTGGTCTCCACTGCCTTCTGTGGCAGAGAATTCCACAGATTCACAACTCTCTGAGTGAAGAAGTTTTTCCTCATCTCAGCCCTAAATGGCCTACCCCTTATTCTTAACCTGTGACGCCTGGTTCAGGACTCCCCAACACATTGGGAACATTTTTCCTGCAAGTAGCCTGTCCAATCCTTTAATAATTTTATCCCTTCTCATCCTTCTAAATTCCAGCGAATACAAGCCCAGTCGACCCATTCTTTCTTCACATGTCAGTCCCGCCATCCCGGGAATTAACCCGGTGAACCTATGCTGCACTCCCTCAATAGTAATAATGGCCTTCCTCAAATAAGGAGACCAAAACTGCACACAATACTCCAGGTGCAGTCTCACCAGGGCAGTGTACAACTGCAGTAAGACCTCCTTGCTCCAATACTCAAATTCTCTCACAATGAGGGCCAACTAGCTTTTTCACTGCCAGTTGTACCTGCCTGCATACTTTCAGTGACTGATATACAAGGGCACCCAGGTCTCGTTGCACCTTCCCTTTTCCTAATCTGACCACTCAGATAATAATCTGCCTTCTTGTTCTTGCCACCAAAGTGAATAACCTCACATTTATCCACATTATACTGCATCTGCCATGCATCTGCCCACTCACCCAACCTATCCTAGTCACTGCAGCCTCGTAGTATCCTCATCACAGCTCTCACCCTGTCACCCAGCTTTGTGTCAGCTGCAAACTTGGAGATGTTACATTTATCTTGTTACAAATTATATTTAAATTACTCGCACACCACATTGCCCGTGTTTCCATCTCCTGGGCTTTAAACGTTAGCACACAAATGTTCCTGGATCTTGGCTCAGTGTAAAAGCAATCTTAAACTGGCACTTATAATGAATGTAGACACAAAAATCAGTAGTAACTCAGCGGGCCAGACAGCATCTCTGGAGAAAAGGCCTAGGTGACTTTTCGGGTCGAGATCTTTCTTCAGGTCTAAAGAAGGGTCTCAAACTGAAAATTCACCCATTCCTTTTCTCCAGAGATGCTGCTTGACCCGCTGAGTTACTCCAGCATTTTGTGTCTACCTTTGATTTAAACCAGCAACTGCAGTTCTTTCCTACACACTCTTTCATTCATTTGTTCTATATCTCTCTATATCACTGACTATATCTCTCGTTTCCCTTTCCCCTGACACAGTCTGGTCAACCCGAAACATCACCTATGCCTTTTCTCCAGAGATGCTGCCTGATCCACTGACTTACTCCAGCTTTTTGAGTCTGTCGTCGGTTTAAACCAGCATCTACAGTTCATCCCTACACATATAATTTATGTCTCAAAGTGATTCAGGAAGTGATGTTGTGGCGTTGTTGCCAAGCAACAAAATAAGGGTCTGGAACGGTACAAAGAACACTTTTCGAGAAAAAAAGTTCAATCATTTCCTTATGCTATAGGAACATATTTTGATGGGGTGGGACATTAAATTTGCTACTTTTCCACAGCGTCAATCTAACCTTCTGAGTGTTTCCAGCACTTCCTGTCTAAATCCATTATATAAGCAAGGGTAACTATCAAAAGGCTTATGAACAACATAAGAAATATTTATCTTTTTCCCTCATGTTATGAAACCCAGCTCTCGAGTGCCGGAGCCACAGGGAGAGGTTGAGCAGGCTAGGACTATATTTCTTGGAGGGCAGGACGATGAGGAGTGATCTTATAGAGGTGTACAAGGTCATGAGAGGAATAGGTCGGGTAAACGCGCAGTCTTTTACCCAGAGTATGGGAATCGAGAACCAGGGAACATAGCTTTCAGATGAGGGGGAAAAGTATTCAATAGGAACCTGCAGGGTAACTTTTTTACACAAAGGGTGGTAGATATATAAAACGAGCCGCCGGAGGAAGTAGTTGAGGTATGTACCATCGTGTTTAAAAAACATTTGGACATGTACCTGTATAGGATAGGTTTAGTGGGATACGGGCCAAACACTGGCCCAGGTGGGACCAGGGGCGGGGGCCAGAGGGGATTCGTCCCCTCCATGTTTTGAGAGGTGGGGGACATCCCCCCAAGTTTTTGTAATCCGGATTTTAAAACCCGGTGAAATCTCCGCTTTCCGCGAGACAGTGGGGGTGGGACTGATGATTGAGGGCATCGATTGGACGAGAGAGACGTCGGTCAGCAGGCAATGGGGGCGGGACATGATTCAGCATGATGATTGGAGGAGGGAGGACTGGGGGAGGGTGGGACTGAGGATAGAGTGCGGTGATTGGAGGAGGGAGACATGGCACAGACCTGCGTTTCATCCGCAGCCAGGATCGATCCCGGCCGGCTCTCCGGCGCTGTCCTGTCCCCACCCGAGTACCACCCCCCCCCCCTCACGGTGTGACCAGAGAGGTCGGTAGTAAAGATCCTCCGCTGTAGGATCTTTGGTCGGGAGTCAGACGGGAGCGTTGCCCACAGGCCCACAGCCAGCGCAGAGAAACAGCGCTAAGCACAGCTAACTCTGCCTGTTCCGCCAGGTGAGCCTACAGCCTTCCTGGACTTGCGGGAAATATGGCCAGCACGGAGAAGCAGCACTGGTATCCCGTCAGCCTAGACACGGCTGTAGTTAACCCGGTGAGACAGGCAGAGTTGAGTTGCATTTAGCGCTGGATTGAGGCTCCGAAGCCTCTCGCATGTGTGTGTGTGCGTGTGTGTGTGTGTGTATGCGTGCCTGGCCGCCAAAAAATTGTGTCGCCCGTCCCCTCCATGTTTTGATAGCGAGCTCCGCTCTTGGGTGGGACAAGTGTGGATGGGGCATGTTGGTCGGCGTGGGCAGGTTCGGCCGAAGGGCCTGTTTCCATGACGTATGACTCTATGACTATGACTCTATATGGAAGGAAGCCATTCGGCCCAGCAATCTTCTGCAAGCTTTTGAAGCACTTATTTCACTATGACCTATTCTGCCTGACCATGCCCATTATCTCCCACCACCCACTTACACACAAAGATTAATCTACAGTGGCCAATTCACCGACCAACCAGCATGTCTTTAGATTTTACAATTTAGAGATAAAATACGGAAGCAGTCCCTTCAGCCCACCGCTGGCATTGACAAGGGATCACCCCGTACACAACTTACAATTTTACTGAAGCCAATTAACCGATAAACCTGCACGTCTTTGGAGTGTGAGAGGAAACCGGAGCACCATGAGGTCATGGGGATAACATACAAACTCCATACAGACAGGACCCGTAGTCAGGATCGAACCGGGATCTCTGGCGCTGTAAGGAAGCAACTCTACCGCTGCGCCACCGTGCCGCCCAGCTTTGGGAGGAAACCACTGGGGCAAACCCGTGCAGTCACTGGAAGTACTGTAAAACATCACACAGATGGGACAAGAGGTCAAGACTGAAGCCAGGTCTCTGGAGCTGTGAGGCAGCAGTACATCCCATTATAATAACCATACAACCTTCCAGTTGCTATATCTATGTTGGTGAACGCAGCCAAGGTCTGGGATTTGATTCACTTGAAGGGCATAAGTTAAACTACTTAATTTATACTGCAAAAGCTCTCCCTCCGACATTTGCTGCACTATATGTGATTTGCACTATATGAGGGCAGCACAGTGGCACAGCTGGTAGAGCTGCTGCCTCACAGCGGGAGAGATCCGGCTTTGATTCTGAGCTCGGCCACTGTCCAAGTGGAGTTTGCACGTTCTCCCTCTGACCACGTGGGTTTCCTTCGGGTGCTCCGGTTTCATCCCACGTTCTAAAGACGTGTGGGTTTGTAGTTTAATTGGCTCCCTGTAAATTGTGCCTAGTGCGTAAGGGCATGGATGAGAATGTGGAATATCAGAGAACTGGTGTGAACGGATGATCAATGGTCAGCATGGTCTCTTGTGGGAGTGATGACCTGTGTCCGTGCTGTATCTTACAATTCAGTTCAATTCAACTCATTCAGGAAACATGGAACTGCATTTTCATATGGTGTCAGGGACCTGGAGATTTTTCAACAGTGTTTTCCCAGGGTTGGTCTTCCGAGCTCAACATTAAAAGTGCTGTACGCTGGAAGAAATGTTGCCTCTGTGACGGAACCAAATGCTTTATGTATACAATATCCTGCTGTGACCCTTCATTAATGCTAGTCATCTGCTTATAAATCAATTTGCTCTGCAGCTTTATCTATTTTAGACATTTGAACCATTTCATGAAAGTAAGATTGCATTAAAAAAAAACACCAAATTCTCCGAGGATGTTCTAAGACAAATTGTGACTTTGGTAAGTGAATACTTTGATCTCATGACAGGACTGTAGTAATCCTGTCAGGTAAAATCAAATAACTGTATGTGTTGTAGCTGCAGCAGAGTAAGAACTATTTGGTTGGATTAAAGGGACATTTTTCTCTGAAGTAAACCAAAAAATAATTTTTGTTTTGTTTCGAAATACAGCACAGAAACAGGCCCTTTGACCAGTGATCCCACACACTTTAAACACATTGGGGACAATTTTACATTTATACCAAGCCAATTAACCTACAAATCTGTACGTCTTTGGAGTGTGGGACGAAACCGAAGATCTTGGAGTAAAAACATACAGGTCTCGAGGAGAACCTAAAACCTCCATACAGACAGCACCTGTAGTCAGAATCGAACCCGATTCTCTGGTGCTGTAAGGCAGCAACTCTATCGTTGCACCGCCGTGCCGCTGTGCCGCTCGACATCAAACCTGCCTTGCCTGCCACGGAACTTGCCTGGATGAGGAAGCTGCCAAGCCCAACCCCTGCTTACCCCGTAGACCAGAGAGGAGGGAGTCACAATGGAGGGCCTGTAAGCAGAGTGGCCACGAGAGACAGCATCCCGCGAGGGAATGGGCCGCTGGTGGCCCTGCAGCAGACCGGAGCTTGGCTAGACCGGACGTGACCTGCAGCTGCACGGAGCAGTGGAGGATACCAATGGCTGCACTTGACCAGGCCGACCCTGCAACACCGACAGGACAATGGGCCTTCATGGTCAGGTTAAGAACTCTGTACATATAACAACTTGGACTTGAAAATGGCGATTTCATGTGTACTGTCTGAGTATACTATTTCTGCACATGTGTACTGTATCTAAGATGAGTATATGTATAGTAAATCTTGTACTGAACAGTCGGCAGAAATAAATTCCACTGTACCTCAGTACATGTGACAATATGTACCATTGAAACATTAAAATCATCGAAATCGTTGCCCCAGCAGGATATTCTTTAAATCACTTCCAGTTTCTGACTTGCAGGTGGATTCACCTTTGTTTAAATGAGTGAATAATGAAGGCTGGAGGTCATAAAGCATGTAGCATAAATGGTGCTGTTATCACTGCACTGAGTCACAGCAGAAAGTGCCGGGTCTAATTCTGATTGGATGGGGATTGACCAGGAACTGCATTTTGTTTTTATCAAAATGAGAAACATTTACTTTCTCAAATCCATTTTGCTGTCCCACCTCCTGAACTCCCCAGGAAATGTCCTCTGCACCCATAGGATAAGGAAGGGCATTCTTGCGATTGAGGGAATGCAGTGTGGGTTCACCAGGTTAACTCCCAGGAGGCGGGACTAACATATGATGAAAGAATGGGATTGTATGCACTGGAATTTAGAAGGCTGAGAGGGTATCATAGAAAAAGATATAATTCTTTCAGGACTGGACAGGCTAGATACAGGAAAAACATTCCCGATGTTGGGGGAGTCCAGAACCAGGGGGTCACAGTATAAGAATAAGGGGTAGGCCATTTAGGATTGAGATGAGGAAAAGCTTTTTCACCCAGATATTTGTGAATCTGTGGAATTCTCTGCCACAGAAGGCAGTGGAGGCCAATTCACTGGGTGTTTTCAAGACAGTTAGATTTTGATCATTGGGCTTAGGGAATTAAGGAATATGGGGAAAAAGCAGGAACGGAATGATCAGCCATGATCATATTAAATGGCGGTGCTGGCTCGAAGGGCCAAATGGCCTGCTACTCCTGCACCTATTTTCTATATTTCTATATGCAACACCTGTCCCTATACCTCCTCCCTCAACTCCGTCCTGGGATCCCGATAATCCTTCCAGGTGAGGCAGAAGTTGACTTGTACCTCTTCCAACCTCATCTACTATATTCACTGTTCTAGAAGTGGGCTCCTATATATCAGCAAGACTAAAAGCAGGCTTGGGGTCATTTCACTGAAAACCTCTGCTCAGTCTGCCTTGGCCCATACAATCTCCCAGTTGCCAAATATTTTAACTCCCCTTCCCACTCCCATACTGATTTTTCTGTCCCATGCCTCCTCCATTGTCAGAGTGAGGCCGAGTGCAAATTGGAAGAACATCATCTCATATTTCACTTGGGTAGCTTACAACCCAGCAGCATGAATATTAATTTCTCTAACTTCAAGTAGCCCTTGCATTCCTTTCCTCTCCATCCCTGACGTGACCAAAAAGGTTGATGAGGACAGAGCGGTAGATGTTGTATATATGGACTTCAGCAACGCATTTGACAAGGTTCCGCATAGTTGGCTGCTCTGGAAGGTTAAATTGCATGGGATCCAAGGAGAGACAACTGAATGGATAGAAAGTTGGCTTCAGTTCGAAACACCATGTTATAGGAAAGATGTTGCCGAGCTTGGAAGGGTAAAGAGAAGATTTACGAGGATGTTGCCAGAATGAGAGGGTCTAAGCTATAGGGAGTGGTTAAGTAGGCTGGGACTATTCCTTGAAGCACAGGAGGATGAGGGGTGATCTAATAGAGGTGTATAATATCATGAGAGGAATAGATCGGGTAGATGCACAGTCTTTTATCCAGAGTAGATGAATTGAGGACCAGAGGACATTTAAGGTGAAGGAGAAATGATTCGATAGAAAACTGAGGGGTAACTTTTTCACACAAAGGGTGGTGGTACATGGGACGAGCTGCCAGAGGAGATGGTTGAGGCAGGAACGATGCCAACATCTATGAAACGGTTAGGCAGGTACATGGATAGGACAGGTTTGAAGGGATATGACACAGGCAGGTGGGATATGTTGGTTGGTGTGGGCAAGTTAGGCAGAAGGGTTTGTTTCCACACTGTATCACTCTATGGCCTGTGCTAAACGTTGATACTGAGATAATATATATGTTGTTGTGGAAAGATTGCAACTATAGTGACTATATTGCAAAGAATATGCAAAGTATTGTAGGGAAATTATATAGCAAATAAATAGCAGTATAGCAAATGCAATAGCAATTGTCAGGGTATGAATTATGTTTTTCAGTGAAAGCACATATATTGATATTCTGTGATGTATTGAGAAAGCCATATTCGCTGTTACAGTCAATTAACTCACTCTTCTGAAAACTATAACAAAAGTATTGAGGGAAACAAACAGTTGTGAAGAAGCAGCTTACTAGGTTTTCATTTGTCGTAACAGGGAAGGGTGCAATGATCATCACCTCTCCCTATAGCTCACACCCTCAAGTCGAGGCAGCATCCTCATAAATCCTCTCTGCATCCTTTCCAGCTTGACAACATCTTTCCTATAACATGGTGCTCAGAACTGAACACACTACTCTAAATGCAGCCTCACTGACATCTTTATGCACCATAAAATCAAAGCCTGCTAGAACACAAGAACAGATTTAGCTAAGCCACTGTCTTTTAATCTTCCTGTAATGTCTACTCTAATTCTACTTTTCTTTTTACTCACTCTTGCCTTCAATATTCCTATCTTTACAAATGTTTATCCATTGCAGGATTCAGGCCTGACTGATTCCACGAATTGATTGATGAATTGAAAGACACGGCATGGAAACAGGCCCTTCAGCCCACTGAGTCCATGCTGACCATCGATCACCTGTTCACACTAATCCTATGTTACCCTACTTTTCACGCTTTCTCCATCACATGGGATGGCACAATGGAACAACGATAGAGCTGCAGCCTTATAGCGCCAGACACCCGGGTTCAATCCTGACTACGGGTCCTGTCTGTACGGAGCTTGTACATTCTCATCGTGATCACATGGATTTTCTCCGGTTTCCTCCCACACTCCAAAGATACACAGGTTTGTAGGTTAACTGGATTTGGTAAAATTATAAATTGTTCCTAGTGTGTGGGATAGTGTTAGTGTATGGGGATCACTGGTCGGCACAGACTTAGTGGGCCAAAGGGCCTGTATCCATGCTGTACCTCTGTAACTAAACTAATAGTTAACTAGTTCTCAGTTTAACTATTTTAAATGTTTTCCCTCGCTTTACCATGTCATTAATAGTGGAATCATCTTATTAAAACTGTCATGTGGTTAACAAGAACATTGATTGGAACAATGAATGTGAATTTGAGGAAATTTTAATAGGATGTTCAACGTTAAATATCGTTGCTTGTTGACTCAAATAGCATGAACGCTTTGGAAGGATCTGCAGATGCTGGTTTAAACTGAAGATAGACACAAAATGCTGGAGTAACTCAGCGGGACTATCAGCATATCTGGAGAGAAGGAATGTGTGACGTTCGCGTCGAGATCCTTCTTCAGACTTGTGAAGAAGGGTCTCGACCCGAAAGTCACTCATTCCTTCTCTCCAGAGATGCTGCCTGTCCTGCTGAGGTACTCCAGCATTTTATGTCCAGCCGCTTGGTCTGCTCATAAGTTCCTCTAAAGATTTTTTTTAATTAAGTCATTAAATAGTCGACATTAACTTTGGAAAAACAAATAATCGGAAAAGGCACACGGTGGAATTTAGATAATATGCATTAAGAAATCATATGTAAATACCATAGGATGGACATGATATGAAGTATTGAACATTGTCATTTAGCGTAACTGCCTCCATCTACCTTAAGTTTAGTTTTAGTGTAGTTTAGAGTTTCAGAGTGGAAACAGGCCTTCTGGACGATCGAGACCACGCTGACCAGCGATCCCCGCACACTAACATTATTCTATGAACACAAGGGACAAGTTACATTTATACCAAGTCAATTAACCTGCAAACCTGTATGGCTTTAAAGTGTGGGAGGAAACCATAGATCTAGGAGAAAGCCCACCCAGGTCATGGTGAGAACAGACAAACTCCGTACAGCCCAGCATCTGGAGTCAGGATCGAACCCAGGACCCGTGTCTCTGGCGCTGTAAGGCAGCATCTCTACCGCTGCACCACTGTGCCACCCTTGGCCTGGCGCTTCACTAATTGGTTTTGGCTCCATTAACTGAAGGGAGAAACATGATTATAAACGCAAGTTGTGATGATCAGAAAGTCTTCCTTTGGCATAAACATCACTTGCAAAGATTCCGTATTAGCCAGAATGATGATTGGAGTCACCATAAAAGGCCCAGTAATTACTGCGGTAAATGAGAATGACAATTCATTAAAACTATATGTAAAACAGCAACTAGGTAAAAAAAAACATCTTGACAGCTGGAGACCTAATCACAAGTCACGAGGAATTTTTAAAGCTTGTGACAGTAACAACACTGGGATGAATTTTAGACAGTAAATCAACTTCTGCAGTGCTTTGACAGTATAAAGAACACTTGACTAATGAAGCCAGTTGTACATTTGTGTAACAAGTTCCTACGACCTTTATCAGGCAGAATGGTGGACTTACTGTGAAAGCTCAGTTCTTTGATTCATTCACAATGTGCTCGTGCACAGCCTGTCTTTGTGTTAGTTTATCCTCTTGGCAATTAAATCAGACTCAATGAACCCCATGAAAGATGGACACGAAATGTGGGATAATTCAGGCAGGCAGCATCTCTGGAGAGAAGGAATGGGAGGTTTTGATTCAGGCAGGCAGCATCTATTTGGTAGAGAACATTCATACAGATGAAGGTTTGGGGCTCATGAGACCATAACTTCTAATATCATAACAATTACAGCACGGAAACCCATTACCCTTCTAGTCCGGGTATCTCCCCTAGTGATACACCTGCGCTCATACCTTCCCATCATATAACTCCAATTTGGATAAAAACGAACCTGCCTCCACCACTTCACTGGAATCATTCCACACAGCTACCACTCTCTGAGTAAAGAAGTTCCCCCTCATGTTACCCCTAAACTTCAGTCCCTAAATTCTCATGTCATGTCCCCTTGTTTGAATCTTCCCTACTCTCAGTGGGAAAAGCTTTTCCACGTCAACTCTGTTACCCCTTAGATACCCCATCTAAGCTAGTCCCGTTTACCTACGTTTGGCCCATGTCCTTCACAACTTTTTCTATCCATGTACCTACCCAAGTGTCTTTCAAATGCTGTTATATCATCTGTCACAACTACCTCCTTTGGCAGCTCGATCCATGTACCACCACCATCTTGAGTGAAAATATTATCCCTCAGGTTCCTATTAAATCTTTCCCATACTGCCTTAAAACTATGTCCTCTGTTTCTTGATTCCCCCACCCTGGGTAAAAGGCTCTGCATTCACCCTATCAATTCCCCTCTTGATTTTATACATCTCTATAAGATCATCCCTTAGCCTCCTGCGCCCCAAAGAATAATGTCCCAGCCTGTCCAACTTCTCCCTGGAGACCAGGCCCTCAGGTCCTGACATCAACTTTGTAAATCTTCTCTCCACTCCTTCCAGCTTGTCATCTTTCCTACAGCAGCGTGCTCAAAACTGAACATAAGTGCAGCATCAGCAATGTCCTGTAAAACTATAACATTACATTATAAGGGTGGCACAGTGGTGCTGCAGTAGAGTGGCTGCCTAACAGGACCAGAGAGCCGGGTTCAATCCTGACTACAGGTGCTGTCTGCGCAGAGTTTGTATGTTCTATCTGTGACTGCATGGGTTTTCTCCAGGTGCTCCGGTTTCCTCCCAGACTCCAAGGACCCACAGGTTTGTAGGTGAATTGGCTTCTGTAAAATTGTCCCTAGTGTTGAAGGTAGTGTTAGGGTACAGTGTGATCGCTTGTTGACAACGGACTCTGTGTTTCCGCGCTGTATCTCTAAAGTCTAAAGTCTAATTTAGGCCCCCCCCCGAGTTCTGACAGCATCCTCGTAAATCTTCTCTGCAATCTTTGCAGCTTAATGAGACTCGTGGAGTAATGTAGGGAACTGAATGTGTTGTTACACATGACTGCACACATTTCTACCACATCACCTCGCAGTTGTCATGTTACTGAAAGAATTAGCTGCTTCTTATCCAATAGTCAATATTGCTAATGATCTTTGCTATACACCTAATCACATTTAGAGCACCAAGATAGATGGATACACTTCCATTATAATAAGAATTATTCCTTAATTAACAATAAAAGATTTATTAGTGAAATATTTCTCATTCCTAGTGCTATCATATTTGTCATGTGTTCAAGTTAATTTGCATTTTGTATCGCATTCTCACTGATTGATCTCTTTTGCTTTGCCATTGGCAATAATAGTCTCATTTATTCCTATGCAAGTATTTTCTATCACAAGGACAGGAAGAAAGGATTGTGATAAAATATATTTTTATTCGCTCTTTTTTCATCATGGACAGCTCTTTGTCACGCAAGTTATCAATCTATAATGATGCCCGGGAAGGACGCCACTATGCTTGTTAATCCTGGCTAAATTGGACCAGCTAGGACTTCAAAATGGGGCTAAGTTTCAAGGTTGCTGGAATATTTGGTCAAATTGGAATTACTCTCTGCAGAGCTGGGACACGTTGTGAAGAGGCGTCAGAATGTCTGGAGCTGAGATACAATTTGCAAGCAAAGAATGGGAAGATCTGCAACCCCTGTCAATCTGGTGCAAAATGCATAGAATGGATTGGATCGCTGCAAACCAGACATACACCTTGTAAATAGTTGTAAATAATGTTGCAGAGTCTGACTTTGCCAAGTGTTGATTGGATGAGGTATTGAGCCTTGTCTGGGTTTTCTGTTAATCAGGGTAAATGTTTCCAAGTTGGTTTCCTCTCGAAGCCCGTTGTGAATACAATGTATTGAACTGTTGTATAATTGGGCTAGGGAAATGCCTTTTATGTATGGGGTTAATCGATATCTGTAATTGGGTTATTGAGAGACCACCCACATGTGGTTCGGCTCCTCGAGGTCCGGGGACCTATAAAAGTCCGCGACGACGAGGCTCAGCCTCAATCTTCTGGAAGAGCGCTTAGGACCGCATACCCTTCTGGAGTGTCTCTGTCTGGGCCAAGCCTAGAGGGCTTGAACAGGTAGACGCAAGGATCGAACCCGCGGTGCGATAGGTACAGTGTGTGACCTGTGACGCGCTTTGGGTTTTAAAAAATGTTGTTGTTTCAAGTGCTTGATTCAGTGTTTTTACTGAAACTAGACGGGGGGGGAAGCTTAGAAATGAGCAATTATCAATGGGGGCTCATCTGGGATCTCAAAAGACCCCCATACACACCCTTGCAATCAAGGGTGTTGAGCTGTTGCGATCGCGTGTGCAGAAATCTGGCCCACTGTGCAGTTTTCCCATTGAATTTCGGCACTTTGTGAGTCGGAGCGGATCGATCATTTGCGTGCTTGGGAAAGGGTCTAATCGAGATCATTAGAACAGTCCAACAAGCATGGGAGAGTGGTTAGCATGCCTTTGGGTTGGAGGCCCATAAAACCAGGTTAGAGTTAGTGGCCCTGCTGGGGTTGGGTTAGAGGCCCAGTCCTTGGTTAGAGGCCTAAAACTGGTTGTAGTTGGGCAGACTGCAGCTGCTTTAACGAGAGCCAAACTTGTTTCATCGGACTAGGAGTGGCCCAGGGTTTGACCTGGTAAACAAATGGTGGGGTATTAAAAGACAGGTCTCGCCTTCGACCGAATCGCTGCCAGGAGCATGAATTGAGGAGGTACACTTCGAAAAACAGCATTGATAATTCACAGCGAGAAGCGGCTAGGTGCTGCTTCCTCAGTACTTAGCAGATGGTGTGTCTGTGTGTAGGTATCTGAGTCTCTCCCTGAAGTTTGGGACGAGAAGCCTCGAGAAGGTACCGAGCCTTGGATAAACTGGGTATAGATTGGCTAGAATACTCTAGTTTGTTCAAGAATTTAATTGGGCAATTTTAGCTGATTCGAGAGCCCACGTAGTAAAAACGATACGCACTAAAAATTAGGAGTTCGAGTTCGTCTAAATTTGCAGCAAAATTTCCAAATATACTGATGTTCTGCGTAAGGTGGGATTCAAATTCCTGTATATAGAACTTCGAAGTTGGTGCATGTCCGTGATTGATTCGGAATAGCGGCTGATCAACAGTGAGTTGTAACCCTCTGTCGATTGTTGATTAGTACCCGATAGCGAAGAGTAGCTGAGAGACAGGAGCCTCCCTACTTGACGCAAAGTACTTCGAATAGCGAAGGGTACCCCTAATTCTGTCGAACTTAAAGAGGAGGGGTAGAGGTCCCCCTACAGAAGTCCAGTCTTAGCAGAGGGTTAGTAACATTTGGGAGGAAATGTAATCATTTATGGAATAGTACCCCTCAGCAAAGAGTTAACTAGGAAGGGAAAATCTCCGGTATCAGAGGGACAGGTTCACTGTGTGATACCCGCGTGACTCGACGTCGAGATCAAGTGTCCGTGAATTGTGCGCTAGTGCTTTAAATCATTTTGTAAATTGTAAAGAATAGTTTTTTTGTATTGGTGTAGGATCAGGATTTAGTGAAAATTTTCTGTATGTAAATATATTTAGAGTAATTAAAAGTTAAGATTTAGATCATTTTAAGTCCGCGGACCATCATTGTGTTGCTGCTTGTGCGAGTGTTTACAGATTTAAAACTTGAAGCGAGAGTGTGTTTAAGTTAGATATTCGTAGTGTTTAACTTAGATATTCTATTTGTTTAAGATTGTTTTGTAAGAATCTGAATCGGGGTGGTTTGATCAGGGGTTGTAATCCTTCGATCGCTGCGTCGGGGGAGGAGTCATCCTGCTGATTGATTGTGCTACGAGGAGGATTGATTAAAGTGGGGTTTACTGTATGATTATAGTTTATATTGGGGTGTGATTTGGGTTATTGATAATCGGGGGAATATTTTCATTCTTAGTTATAGTCTTGTTGGCATGGTTTTGTTTTATTTGTTTGTGCCAACTTAAAGTTAATTAAGAGAGAGAGAGACTGCTGCATGAGAGACTGCGAGTGGGAGTTAGACCCTTTGTTTGAAAATTTTGAATTGAATGCAGCGATTGTGATTTAGCTGATAAGAGAGTTGGGAGAGACTGAATAGGAGCGAGTGGTTTGAATAATTAAACAGGAGTGATTGGGAGATAGTTGAAAGGAGGCGATTGCTGGAGTAAGTGCGAATCGGAAAGATCATTGACCATTGTGTGGGAGAGATTCCATTGACCTTGGCATCTGGGAGAAGTTGTGAGAGAAAGAGGTGTTAGTGGCTGGAACCTTTATTTTACACTTTGTGTTTTGTCCATTGTTCTGAGCTGGGGAATGTCTCTGAGAAGGATTGATCAAACAGATTGGAAAGCCCGATAAGGATAATTTGCGGGGAGCTTCCAAATGAAGCACGTAGACTGAGGGAATTATCAGAAAAATTAAACACACTTTTGAAAGATCAACTTTGGCCATTGGGGGGAATAAAGTCTTTAATCGGGATCAACTATATAGAGACAATCGTTAGAAATTATGGGAATAGTGAAGAAGCAAACGAGTTAATTCAGATGTGGAAGGCATTCTTCATTAAAAGAAAAATAAAGAAGGAATGTGTTTTCCTATCCACCCTCAGAATGGCGGCTTGTAAATTGGGAATAGGAGAAGATAATAGAACTGATCCTTCTCAGGACATTTCAGAGCGGGGACATGGAAAATTAATACGCCAACAGCAGGAGCAAGAACAGGAGAGAGTGTCATCTATCAAAAAGGAGACTGCTGAAACGGCTCTTAAAGGGAAGGTGCCAATGGAAATTAAATCAGGTAAATTGGGTAAGAATGAGAAAGGGTCTGCACACCTTGAAGGGAATTAGATGCCAAACTGGGCAGAGTCCTTTGGAGTAGATATAGAGCCACAGTGTCCCTCACAGAACTCTCATGTTCCCAATTCAGAGGAACCGTGCGCAGCTGGCGAGCAGGCACACAGGAGTCAACGCTAACTTGGTCTCCTCCCCCTAAATTTGAATCTGACATAGAAACATCGGGAAGAGATCTTCTATCTCCTGGGATTGCCCCACTGGTGGAGATTAATAAGGGAAACCCAGGAGCTAGAAAGAAGACTTCATCGACATGGGTGCCAAAATTAATTAGGGATTCCAGTAGTGAAAGAATAAAATACTGGGATAAAACAAATAGCCTTTTTGGGGATGAGATAAGGGGAGAATATGGATGGATTGGTCCAGACATAAATAATATTATGGTGTCGGAACAAGTCACCACAGAAGAGAATTTAGTAAGAACTCTCCGTAGACAATGTGTTTGAAGGGAGATGTCCGCAACAGGTATAAATGTTTCCCAGACTACGGACAATCAGACATAAAGGCAGCTTGGTTCAATGGCAGCACGGAGATTAGAGGTCCGAATAAAAGAGATTAGAACAAATGGGGATAAGGAGGAAGAAGTCCTCAAGGCCAGGATAGACCATTTACAGAACCAACCTTTCCTAGGTTTGCCTGGTGAGGTTGTAGAGCAATCCAGCCCGATCAGTGTTTTAGTTGTGGGGGACTAGGGCACTGGACTCAGTCGTGTCCCATGAGAGAATATCATCAGGAAGGAAGGGGGCAGAGGAGGAGGCCACGGGGTCACGGAAACCAATGGATTCCAAGAGGGCACCGAGGCTCCTGCGACCCTGGAAGTAGAGGAAGGGGACACTGGCAGGGGATCAGGGGGAAGGGACATTCCAACAGTCCAGCCCATTTCGGTAGCTCTGACCTGCCAGTTAGCTGCATCTGATAAATACCATCTGATAAATACCATCTGATAAAATTAAAAGACATCCTCACATGGCCTGAGAAACACTACTGTACATTGAATAGGAACATCACCCCTTCCAAATAGGGGAAGATACACCGAATCTGACTCTCAGAGAAACCCCAGTAAAGGAAGAAATACGACAAGGAAACATAGTAGCTAGCGTGGGAAGAGATAACAACTGAGGAATGGAAATGGCACGAGGGAGAGAAGAAAGAAGCTTACTGTGCAGGAAGAATGGGAGTGGGGAAAGAAGATATTGAACCAATGTATTGCTGAGTTTTGTGCCTGCAGGACAGTATGTCAACAAGACACTATCTGGGGAGTGAGGTAAAATAATGCACAGACCCCTAAGATCGGGAAGGAGACAGCAAAAGGTAATGTAGCTCCCCGGAAAAAGGTGACCAGCAAGAATAATTGATACAGTCCTGCCCCATTAAGACCTTTGGGAAGACCAGCAGGCAGAGCGACATGCTCCTCTGTATCTCCACTCCCTAGTAACTGACCCCATCAGTAGAAAGGAGGAAGAAAAGGACCTACCCTAGTGCCCAACTTTAATTTCACCTAGCTACTGGAGGAATAAAAGGAAGGAGAAAAAAGGACACTCTAAACATCTGTGAAAGAAATAACACCGATGACTTATAATGACTTCTGGGACAAACCTCACTAAAAAGGACTGATTTCAAATAAAATATTTCTCTGCGGTTTGGAGTAGAATACCTGAATTGCGTCTAAATTATGGGTTTTAGAAATAAATTTATAAATTGTGGATTCGGTCTCGAAATTGTGCGGTGATGAATTGGGATAGACTTGTGGAATCTGACACAGGACTATTTTGGAGTTTGAGTATTAACTAACATTGCTATTATCTCATCCTCAGAAAGGCGGGAAAAGATGCAAAGGATTGTTCGGAAGAAGGATGGAACTTGGGAAGATCTGGTCATATGGAATCACTTGGGGAATATGAGAGTTGAATTAAAATTGGGATTAAAATTGGAATTAAACTTGGAACTTAAAATGGTAATTGCAATTGGAATATAATTGGGAATGGTCAAAGGAGGAACTGTGAGCAACAGGACTTCCCTTTGTGAGACCGGATTAAGGAATTATTCAGTAGTTGAGAACTGTAAAAGTGAGAACCCCTAGACAACGAATGAAGCCAATAGAATAAAAGGGAAAAAACCCCTAGATATAGAATGAAGCCAATACAGTAAACAGCTAATATAGTAATAGCTAATAGAGTAGAGAATTAACATCATGGGGAATTAACATAGTAATTAGTTACCATAGTGAAGAGTGCATACATAAATAAGAGAAAATAGAGGACAGACTTGGTTAACTGTAGGGGGAAACTTGGATTGTATTGGGAATAGTAGAGCTGATGTGTATTTGCCCAATGGACTTAAATTGTTTAACTCTTGATGGTAAAAAGGCGTATGTTGTCAAGGTGGAAAGAAATTGTCCCTGGATTTGGCATTTGTGATTGGACTTAGGATGAAATTAATAGTAAAAAAAATTGATTGTTTAAATTTGAACAGCTGGGAATGCCATAGGAATTGGAAGGGAATTGTATTATTGGCTACAATGCAGTGGAGTGAGAAGAGGAAATGGGCATTGAAATTTGAATAGTAATTGAAGGCTGAGACTGAATCTGGTTAAATTGGAACTTTTATCATGGTTTGCCTCAAATTAAAGTCACGCCTGTAGGGGAATCTGGACCGAACCCAGTGGAAAATTATATGATTACCTGTCACCAGATATACATAGTAACGACGTGTGTGGATGAAGAAGGATATTTAGTGTTGATCCTAGAATAATAAAGAGTATGTTAGGGAACAGATATGAATAGGGATAGATTACAATATAATAGGTTCAAATAGATAATAGAATAAGGATAGGTTCAAATGAAATATAAATAGTGAATGTGTGGGGATGTATGAGTGCATGATGGTAACTCGCTTTGTCCCAAGCTTCTTAGGATTTTCTAGGGTTTAGATTCGACTGTGGAAGGTGATGGACAGTAACACGGATGGAGGGAATTTGCGCCCACGGAAACTCGGGAAGTTCCTCAGACAGAACTTGTGAAGTCATGCCCTTGAAATCTAGGGGTGCTTGACAAGTTTCTGAGAAGAAACATCATCATTTTGTGTTACTGATAGATGGGAAATGTAAAGCACACTGATGTATATCTGGTTAGCTGATTATTGAGCCACTTTCGCTATCATTAATGATGGGTTATCATTATGATAAAAGGAAGGAATATTAATCCTGGCTAAATTGGAGCAGCTGGGACCTCAAAATGGGGTTAAGTTTCAGGGTTGCTGGGAGACTTGGTCAAATTGGAATTACTCTCAGCACAGCTCGTACAGGCTGCAAAGAGGAGCCAGAGTATCAGGAGCTTAGATACAATTTGCAAGCAAAGAATGGGAAGCCCTGCTAACCCTACCAATCTGATGCAAATTGCATAGAATGGACTGGATGGCTGCAAACCAGACATACACCTTGTAAATAGTTGTAAATAAGGTTGCAGAGTTTGACTTTGCCAAGTGTTGATTGGAGATGTTGAGGCTTGTCTGAGTTTTCTGTAAATCAGGGTAAATGTTTCCAAGTTGACTTCATCTCGAAGTCCATTGCGAATATAATGTATTGAGCTGCTGTATCATTGGGTTAGGGAAATGCCTGTTATGTATGAGGTTAATCGATATCTGTAATTGCGTGATTGAGAGACCACCCCCATGTGATTCGGCCCTCGACGTCCCGGGACATATAAAAGTCCGCGACCACGAGGCTCAGCGTCAGTCTTCTGGAAGAGCTCTCAGGACCACGTACCCTTCTGGAGTGTCTGTCTGAGCGAGACCTAGAGGGCTAGAACACGCAGGCACAAGGACCGAACCCACGGTGGGATAGGTACAGTGTGTGATCCGTGATGCGCTTTTGGTAAAATAAAATCTAGTTGTTTCAAGTGAATATCATTTATTCAAATTGTTTGCTATGTCGCTCTTCAAGGGAGATGCTAAATGCATTTCGTTGTCTCTGTACTGTACACTGACAATGACAATTAAAATTGAATCTGAATCTGAATCTGAATCTGAATCTGAAGTGCTACATTCAGTGCTCTTACTGAAACTAGACTGGGGGAAGCTGAGAAACGAGCAATTGTCATTCTGATAGTAATCAGTCACTCATCAGGTCAATCCACACGTACTCTGTTCTTACTCCACCATTTCTCCCCTGTTTTTAGAAACATAGAACAGAGAAACATAGAAAAATAGGTGCAGGAGTAGGCCATTCGGCCCTTCGAGACTGCACTGCCATTCAATATGGCCATGGCTGATCATTTAAAATCAGTACCTCGTTCCTGCTTTTTCCCCATATCCCTTGATCCCTTTAGCCCCGAGAGCTAAATCTAACTCTCTCTTGAAAACATCCAGTGAATTGGCCTCTACTGCCTCCTGTGGCAGAGAATTCCACAGATTCAGAACGCTCTGGGTGAAAACGTTTTTCCTCATCTCATTTATGACTATCTTGAATGTAACAAAATATCATATCATATGTAAAACTAAATGCCAACATCCTCTTTAGTTTAGAGATACAGTGCAGAAACAGGCCCTTCGGCCCACCGATTCCATGCCGACCAGAGATCCCTGGAGGTTAACATTATTCTACACACTGGTGACAATTCACAATTACATTAAGCCAGTTAGCCTACAAACCGAAGATCCAGGAGAAACCCCATGTGGTCACAGGGAGAATGTACAAACTGTGTGCAGGCAGCACCCATAGTCAGGATCGAACCTGGGTCTCTGGCGCTGTAAGGCAGCATTTTGTTTGTCATTTTGATTTAGTTTAGAGATATAATGCAGAAACAGGCCTTTTCAGCCCACCGGGTCTGCGCCGACCTGTGATCCCCGCACATTAACACTGTCGTATACCCACAAGAGACAATTTTTATATTTACCAAGCCAATTAGTCAATTAACCTACATACCTGTACGTCTTTGGAGCGTGGAAAGAAACCGAAGATCACGGAAAAA
This sequence comes from Leucoraja erinaceus, assembly GCF_028641065.1. Lineage (NCBI taxonomy): Eukaryota > Metazoa > Chordata > Chondrichthyes > Rajiformes > Rajidae > Leucoraja > Leucoraja erinaceus. The sequence continues at coordinate 3,680,685 of NC_073402.1, read as the reverse complement.
TCTCACTCAGGATCTAACCTTGGTCTCCGTTGCAGCATTCGCTGTAAGGCAGCAACTCTACCGCTACGCCACCATGCCACGCCCAGCTGCTCCATTCTCTCACCATAACCTGACATAATGTATGACACAGACATTGAGGGCCGAAAGGCCTGCTCCTGTGCTGTACTTATGCGTTATTTACATGCCATGTGCCAAGTCATACCACCCCGTTTAACTGGTGGAATATTTTTGTTATACACAGTTATTATCATCATGCATGTGAGTTGCTTAGAAGGGCTGCAAAGAAGTGAGCTGGAGAAAGAATAATAAATGATTTGTATTCCCTTTCGCTTTCCACTTTAACAAAATGTGGTGTCCTAACTGAGATAGTTAACTCACAGAGACTCAAAATCAACTTGGAACCATACTGATGTATTTATCTTAGACACCCTTTAATCTCATCCAGATTTTTTTTTGTTGCACAATTTAGTTTAGTTTTTAGAGATACAGCATGGAAACAGGCCCTTCAGCCCACCAAGCCCGCGCCGACCAGTGATCCCCGTACATTAGCACTATCCTACGCACACCGGGGACAATTCACTATTTTATCAAAGCCAATTAACCTACAAACTTGTATGTCTTTGTAGTGTGGGAGTTAACAGGAAATCCTGGGGAATACCCACGCAGGTCACGGGGAGAACGTGCAAACTACATACAGACAAGCACCCGTAGTCAGGATCGAACCCAGGTCCCTGGTGCTATAAGGCAGCAACTTTGCCGCTGTGCAGCCGTGCCACCCATTCTGTTCACTTATTCAAGAAACATCATAAAAGCATCAGTGGCTTCCCCAATTAGGTTTCAAAAATATGGTAATGGATGGCTCGTGCAAACGCCATCGTTCTGAGCGTGTGTGTGGTAAATTACATTCATTGTAGCGTACACCCTTGATAGCACAAAATAATATGTAGTAAATAATATGTAGATAGAAATGTAAATAGACTGAAAATAGTAAATAATTTTTAAAGTAAATAATTTTAAAACAGTTAAAACCGTAAAAAATCGTTTTTCATTTTTTCATCCAGTGTAAAGGTGTTATTAATCATTTTTCTGAAGGATACCATCAGGTACTGGCTGATGGGCTGGTAATTGCTCATTATAAATCTAATTCAACTCATTAAATTATATGAAAAGTTCTCCACCTGAAACATTAACTCTGTTTCTCCTTCCACAGATACTGCTTGATCTGCTATGTTTCCATAAGATTTTGATCCTATTTTCTTGGATCAGAGCTCTGTCTCTGCCTGAGTGTATCTGTGTTTGTCCGTATCTGTGCTTGTCTCTGTCTGTATGTGTATGTATGTGTCTCTGTGTGTGTGTGAATGTATGTATGTGCTTGGCTGCGTGTGCATGTGTATGTCTGTGTGTGACTGTGTGTCTGTATGTGCATGTGTGTGACTGTGTTTGAATGTGTGTCTGTGTGTGACTGTGTGTGTGAGACTGTGTGTCTGTGTGTGCCTGTATGTGAGTGTGTGCATGTGTGTTCATGTGTGTGTCTGTGTTTGAGTGTGTGGCTGTGTGTCTGTGTGTGACTATGTGTGTGAGACTGTGTGGCTGTGTGTGCATGTGTGTGTCTGTATGTGAGTGTGTGCATGTGTGTTCATGTGTGTGTCTGTGTGTGCCTGTGCGTGACTGTGTGTGTGTTTGTGTGTGACCAGGGGCTGAAATCCCGGGGGGGATGGGCAAGTGGGAAACATCCCCCCCTGTTTTGAGAAGGGGGGTACTCCCCCCCCCCCCATTTTTTGTAATCCGGATTTTAAAAGCCGGTGAAATCTCCGCTTTCCGTGAGACAGTGGGGGTGGGACTGCTGATCGAGGGTGCCGATTGGACGAGAGAGACATCTGCAGGCAATGTGGGCGGGACATGATGATTCAGCACGATCATTGGAGGAGGGAAGTGTCGGTCAGAGGCAGAAGTAGTGGGGTGGGACTGAGGATAGAGCCCGGTGATTGGAGAAGGGAGACGTGGCACAGACCTGCTTCTCATCCGCAGCCAGGATCGATCCCGGTTCCGGCGCCGGCCGCCCCCTACCCGAGTGCCCCCACACCCGATTGCCCCCCCCCCCCCCCACACGTGTGGCCAGAGAGGTCGGGTGTCAGACTGGAGCTGTACTCTCAGGCCCACAGCCAGCGCAGAGAAGCAGCGCTAAACCCAGCCTCTCTGCCTCTCCTGCCAGGTTAACCTACAGCCCTGCCTGGACCTGCGGGAAATATGGCCCAGGTTTACAGCCAGCGCGGAGAAGTGAGTTGAGCTGCATTTAGCGCTGGATTGAGCCTCCGAAGCATCGTGTGTGTGTGTGCGGGTGCGCATGCGTGCGCCGCCGCCAATAAATTGTGTCCCCCCTGTCCCCCGGTCCCCTCCATATTTTGATAACAATTTCCATGCCTGTGTGTGACTGTGTGTGTGCTGTGTGTGTGCCTGTGTATGCCTGTATTTTCAGCTGCAGATCTCACTAAATGTAAGTGTGCATTTAAGCCTCAGCTATGAGAGAGACAATGCTCCATGTGGACTGTTACAAAATATTACATTTACATTTACACATACAACGGCCAAAATAATTATGAAAAGTAGGAAAACATGCAAACCTTTTCCAGTCCATCTTCCTTCAGGCTGACGACGTCCAGATCAAAATCGGTGCGTAGTCCAGTGGTTTTGTTAAATATGATTCGGCCTGTTAATCCTTCCCATTGAGCCTCAAAGGGAAAATAGAGCATGGTGATTACACAGCAATACAAATCATTACTACAACAGTAAACTTTAATTACAATCTCACAATGAAATTATCCTAATTCCCCCTCCTTGTGGAATATGGTTAATTAATCATTGCCTTTCTTCATTCACTGGCTGCAGCTCGCTCTGTGAATCCCATTCGGCTCAACGCACTGATTTATAGGCACAGCCATTGTGAAAGTCATGTATCTTGTTTCAGACGTTAATAAGATTATGTGTCTCATCAGTGGCTCAGATGTCATTTGGAAAGAAGAAAGGGTGCTGCTTTCATCTCGCCAGTTCCTATTGCAAGCTTCTTATCTCCCAGCCTTTTGTAACGGTGCGTGTATCTGTCAGGAGTGGAGTGAGTGGAGTACTAACTGGAAAGTGGTGGAACGTCTTATTAGCTCTCTCATTAACCTTCATAACCCACGGTGACTGCAAATGTGCTGCTACCTAATGAATTAGAAACTTGGGTTCACCCTGGTCTGTATCGGTGGGTGCACCTGCTGACTTGTGACAGGAGCTGTAGGGGAATGATGAATGAATCCGCAGGAGAACCTCCCTGGAACTGCACTGGAACAAATCTGATGCCGAGCTGTAGAATTAGTGTCGCTCTTCGCAATCCGCCTTGTTTGTAATGCCTGGGAGCAGCTTGGTAACAAATGGCCTGTGATCACAAATGTTTGAAGTGATATTCTCTTGTGGAAAACCTGGGATGGTTTGTATTGAACAATAAGAGAAACAGAGGATGTAGGTTTGCGGTGAAGGGGGAAAGATTTAAGAGGAGTCTGAGAGGTAACTATTTCCCACAAAGGGTAGTGGGTGTATGGAATGAGCTGCCGGAGGCAGTAGCTGAGGCCGAGGCAGATACTATCACATCTATCAAAAGATATTTGAACAGGTGGATAGCAATAGTTTTAGTGATATGGGCCAAACGCAGGTGTACGAGTGTACATGTGACATTTTGTTCGGTGTAGGCAAGTTGGGATGAAGGGCCTGCTTCCACACCGCATGACTCTTTGATTATGAATCTAATAACATTAGGCCAATAAACTTAAAACTCAGCCTGAAGACAGGTCTCGACCTGAATTGTCACCCAGAGATGTGGCCTGTCCCGCTGAGTTACTCCAGCATTTTGTGTCTATATTCGGTGTAAACCAGCATCAGCAGTTCCTTCCAACACGAAGTAAAACTGAGTTACCACACAGGGGGAGCAACAAGGCATCAAGGCTGGGATCTGGTCATGCGTCGCTGTCCAGAATCAGAATCATACGTTATACTTTATTAGCTAAGTATATTTTGCAACATACAATGAATTTGATTTGCCATACAGTACTAATAAAAAGCAACAGAACACACAAAATATATTTTAACATAATCATCCACCACAGTGACTCCTCCACATTCCTCACTGTGATGGAAGGTGAAAAAAAGTTAAATCTCTTCCCTTCTTTGTCCTCCAGCGGTCGGGGGCCTCTAACCTTCTGTTGATGGGACGATCTTACTCCTGTAGCCCGCAGCGGGCCCGCTTCATCGGGGCGATCAAGCTCCTGCACCGGGAGGGGATTCTCAGCTCCCCCGCACCGGCCGATCTACCCCGGGTCGGGGCTGGTCAAATCGTTGTGCGGTTTTGGAGCTTCCCGACTCGGTCTCTCCCAGAGACTGCGAGCCCTTGATGTTGAAATCCACAGTTGATGTTGAAATTTATGTGGAAGCGACGATCCCAGCCAAGGAATCGGCTCCGATGGTAAGTCAACGCCCCGCAGTGGGGCTCAAAGTCAGTCCCGAGCAAGGCCTCCAGCTCAGTGATGTTAAGCCGCAGAGTGACCGGAGATACGATCCGGAAAACCATTGCATCTCCCACAAGGTAAGAGATTGAAAAAACGTTTCCCCCAACCCCCAACATAAAACAAACCAGAGAACATTGACTCAAACTTTTTAAACACATTAAAAATAACAAAAAAAGACGAAAAGGACAGACAGACTGTAGCCGAGGCTGTCATCGAAGCGCTACCCGATGGAACTTGAGGTTGAGCTAGAGGTGGACTTCTGATCCATGTGTGTTACAGTTGCAATAATAAGGCCAGCACACAACTGCAATAAAATGCATCAGTCTCTGAACCATTAAACTCTTTGCAGAGTAAGTGTTAGAAGCAGCTGCCTCTGTTGCTATGTGACGATACAGAACATACTTTACACATTATAACCTTTATGGGCTCCAGAAGGCAATGTAAAAGGAAGAGCCTGCTATAAACATCACAGAACATTATTTTTATTATTCCCATAATATTAGAAATGTTGATTAATGGAACGTTTCTCTGTTATAATATTGTACCAAGTCAGTGCTGTTGATCAAGACAATTCAAACAGTTTCTTGTCCAATTGTAATGTCTGTCAGCAAACAACAAAAACAATGCCCCCAAGTCTATGTAGTTTGGAGCCTATTTGGAGGTTGTGGTATTTAATAGTCTGATGGCCGTAAGGAAATACTTGCTTGTGAACCTGAACTTAGCTTATCTATTCCCCTCATGATCTTATACACTTCTATAAGATCACCTCTCATCCTTCTAAGCTCAAAGGAATACAGTCCTAGCCTGCCCAACCTCTCCCTATAGCTCAGACCCTCAAGTCCTGGCTACACACTCACCATGTATCTGATCTTTATACCCGCACAAGATCTACCATACATAGCATCAGACATGTACATTGAAGATGACCATGCTCTGGGAAACCTTGGATTATGAACCTTAATGAAGCCATAGTCTTGGTCAGCATGGCCGAGTAGGGCCAAAGGGCCTGTTTCCATGCTGCCTGAAGATGAATATGAGTACTGAAGGTAGCCATTCAGTCCATCATACTTGTCAAGAGTCAAGTGTGTTTACTTGTCATATGTACCAAAAACGGAACAATGAAAATGAAATAATATGCTTATACTTCAAAAAATTAATGTCATTCACCAACGTAACCATCAACACCCTGCAAATGTTACTCCTCTATGTAATTCCACTTTCAAAATTATAATTGAGTCTTTTAATCAAGTGTGTGTGTGTGTGTGTGTGTGTGTGTGTGTGTGTGTGTGTGTGTGTGTGTGTGTGTGTGTGTGTGTGTGTGTGTGTGTGTGTGTGTGTGTGTGTGTGTGTGTGTGTGTGTGTGTGTGTGTGTGTGTGTGTGTGTGTGTGTGGGAGGAGGGTCAGAACAAAGCCTGGCAAGTAAAAACAGACCTTTTGAAGTATATCTAGTCACTGGTGCACTGGGATGTGTTTTTCTTATTAACTTCATCAAAGCCATCATGATTTTGAACACTCCTTTCAAGTCATCTCTTATTTGCCTCCACTCCAATAAGAACAGTTCTTCATGTAAATGCCCATACCTGATGCAATTACAATATATCTCCAATAATATCAATTCTGCAGTTTAGATCTGAGTTGCAGTTTAAATGTTAGTGGGGCTACTTCCAAGGAAATTGATAGCCTTAAATTGGGTTTTAGTTTGCTGTTCAACTGATTGCAATTCTGAAAGAACCATGAAAAATGTGGTAAAGGGAAATTCAAGGAGAAAAAAGAGGTATTATCAGCATTGTATGTCTATAGTTTCCTGTCCATAATCACCCCAGCATTCAATCATGAAAATGCCAGAAGAAACTGCCTTCAACTCCCAAAACATTGTCCATTTCTCTCTACAGATACTACCTGCTCCCTTGAGTTCCTCCAGCAGTTTATTTGTTTGCTCACGTGTCCAGCATCTACAACCTACTGTTTCTCATTTGCAGATCTGATTCCACTTAATGCCAATAGACTTGAAATGAGCACAACACATTAATGGACACAGCCACTCACATTGATTAGTGCGGGTGTCAGCGGTTATGGGGAGAAGGCAGGAGAATGGGGCTGAGAGGGAAAGATAAATCAGCCATGATTGAATGGAGGAGTAGAATTGATGGACCGAATGGCCTTATTCTGCTCCTAGAACTTATGAATGAATCTCTTCCTGCACATGATCCACATCCCTCCATTCCCCACATATCCTTATGCCCATCCCCAAGCCTCTTAAATACCACTATCGTATCTATCTTCAACACCCTGGCAATGCATTCCACTCTCTATGTAAAAACATGCCCCACACATCTCGTTTAAACCATATAACATGAAACTAAATCAAGGACTGGTTTATGACAATGGCATTGTCGGAAACACTGGAAACACTGGCAATGCTTTAAAGGTACAAGTGAGTCAGAAGGAACTGCAGATGCAGGTTTACACCGAAATAGACAAAAAGTGCTGGAGTAACTCAGCAGGACAGGCAGCATCTCCAGATAGAAGGAATGGGTGACGTTTTGGGTCGAATCCCTTCTTCAGACGGTGAGGCGTGAAAAAGAGATATCAAAGGGGAAGATGGTCAAAGGAGAAGTATGATACAAGGTATAAATATGATCATTATTGAATTGAGGGAAAGATAAATCAGCCATGATGAAATGGTGTAGCAGACTTGATGGGGCCGAATGGCCTATTTCTGCTGCTATAAAGGATGAGCTAATTGACCTTACGGATGTATTCTCACAACCGGTTATTACCTCTTTTATGAAGTTCATGAAACGGCTCCCGAATCGCCAAGGTTTGTGCCGATGGCACTGCAACGAGTTAACCGTCATCTGAGGAGCTCGTTGGTAGGACATTGATACAATATGAACTGCATCGTATGTCAGAGCAGCATCTGTCTGAAATAAATGTGAAAACTGTTTAAGTTGATTTCTCAAAATGTCTTTGCTTACGACAGCACACGTTAGCTCTGAGCCGGCAGGCTTTTGACAAGTAAGCTTTATAGCATAGATATTACAGTGCATTGTAACATTACTTACACTATAAATTATTCTGTCAACACTGCTATATTAATTCTGAGCAGCCCCTTTCAAAATATTATATCTCATAAAGGTTGCTTTCATAATGGTTATCAGAAATCAAGGTGGCTAGCTGTCATCTATTGTTTGTCTGTCATCTAAATCTAAGTTATATAGATAACTCTACTAATCTGTAAATCTATTCTTGACAGTAAAAGACTTGTTCTGATATTTTTTTCCCAATCACAGCTTACTTAAGATTTAGGTTTTTATACTGGCTGTAAGATGGTTGTATTTGGTGGGATCTATTATGGTTCTAAGACCGACATCTAACTTGGTTGCACCCTCAGATAGGAGTGAGATGGACAAAAGAGGTTATATTAATTTTAGAAATCGAAATTTGCTTTAGTTATTTAGTTACACTGTGCTAGATGGAAACGCCATTTCAAATTCTTTAGGATAGCATGGTGGCGCAGCGGTAGAGTTTCTGCCTTAAGGGCCTGTCCCACTTTTACGACCTAATTCACGACCTCTGTCGAGTTTGCCCTTGACTCATACTCGCAGCATGGTCGTCACGAGGTCATAGGAGGTCGTAGGAGGTCATAGGTAGGTCGTGGCAGGCCGTGATGCTAGTCGTAGGTACTCATGGCATCAAGTAGTTCGGGGCGTTTTTCTAGCCGGATGAAAAATGTCCACGAGTAAACTAGGTTGTGAATTAAGTTGTGAAAGTGGGACAGACGCTTTACAGTGCCAGAGACCCAGGTTCAATCCTGACTACAGGTGCTGTCTGTCTCGAGTTTGTACGTTTTCCCCATGTTGGTTTTCCCCGAGTGCTCCAGTTTCCTCCCGTACCTCCAAAGACGTGCAGGTTTGTGGGTTAATTGGCTCTGGTGAAGATTATAAATTATCCGTATTGTGTAGCATAAAGACAGTGTGCAGGGGTTGCTGGTCGGCGCGGACTCGGTGGACCTGCTCCGTGCTATTTCTCTATCTCTGATAATGGTACCTGGGGAAATATTTAACAATCAACACTTCCAGCTCCAGAGCTATTTTAGCCGTTCATAAGGACATACCTTGAGGGATACTGTACCTTCCCTGAGATTATGTATTGCAAACCAATTGACTAATATCGACCTGTTTTTCACGTTGATTTTATAGAGATTATCGTCTTTATGAAATATTAGAATTTGAACAAGGTTTGTTATTCTTAGAGGTCAGCTGACTGTACTCAACCACAGTTTAAAATTGACTCACTCTTCCAAAGTAAGAGAGAGCAAACTGACTCCTTCAAACTGGTTCCTATCCAGAGTCAATATTGGCCATGTATTTACATACAACCTTAAATGTCAAACAAAGTTGTCTGCCGAGGCAGAGAAAGAACTATTGTGCTCGACACCCAGGGGGCTGCTTGGGTTCCTCATCAATAATTGTTCCTCAGCCAAATGTACTTACTCTGGACATGGCGGGTGGAATGAACGGATCCACCGGGAGTTTAGAGAGGCTGGGCAGACTTTGTAAGAGGAATGTATTTAGACTTTAGACTTTAGCGAAACCGTGCAGAAACAGGCCCTTCGGCCCAACGAGTCCATGCCGTACAGCAATTATCCCATACACTAACACTATCTTGTACGCTAGGGACAATTTACAATTTTTACTGAAGCCAATTAACCTATAAACTTGTACGTCTTTGGAGTGTCGGAGGAAACCGGAGCACCTGGAGAAACCTCATGCGATCACAGGGAGAACGTACACACTCCGTACAGACAGCACCCGTTGTCAGGATTGAACCCGAGTCTCTGACCCTGCTTTAAATGATTTAAACTGATTTAAATGAGTAGCGAGAGCAGGCTATACTCCAGGGGTCAAAGTTGATGGGTTTCAGGATGGAGGAGAGAGTCAGCTTGGACTCAAGTCGATGCTGAGTTTACATATGGTCTGCTTCAACCTGAAAGGACATTTACAGAGCGGCAGAAACATAGTTTTTGGCAAGGATTGGAAATGAGAACATTGGTCATAGAAACATAGAAACATAGAAATTAAGTGCAGGAGTAGGCCATTCGGCCCTTTGTGCCTGCACCGCCATTCAATATGATCATGGCTGATCATCCAACTCAGTATCCCGTACCTGCCTTCTCTCCATACCCCCTGATCCCCTTAGCCACAAGGGCCACATCTAACTCCCTCTTAAATATAGCCAATGAACTGGCCTCAACTACCCTCTGTGGCAGAGAGTTCCAGAGATTCACCACTCTCTGTATGAAAAAGGTTCTTCTCATCTCGGTTTTAAAGGATTTCCCCCTTATCCTTAAGCTGTGACCCCTTGTCCTGGACTTCCCTAACATCGGGAACAATCTTCCTGCATCTAGCCTGTCCAACCCCTTAAGAATTTTGTAAGTTCCTATAAGATCCCCTCTCAATCTCCTAAATTCTAGAGAGTATAAACCAAGTCTATCCAGTCTTTCTTCATAAGACAGTCCTGACATCCCAGGAATCAGTCTGGTGAACCGTCTCTGCACTCCCTCTATGGCAATAATGTCCTTCCTCAGATTTGGAGACCAAAACTGTACGCAATACTCCAGGTGTGGTCTCACCAAGACCCTGCACAACTGCAGTAGAACCTCCCTGCTCCTATACTCAAATCCTTTTGCAATGAAAGCTAACATACCATTCGCTTTCTTTACTGCCTGCTGCACCTGCATGCCTACCTTCAATGACTGGTGTACCATGACACCCAGGTCTCGCTGCATCTCCCCCTTTCCCAATCTGCCACCATTTAGATAATAGTCTGCTTTCCCGTTTTTGCCACCAAAATGGATAACCTCACATTTATCCACATTATACTGCATCTGCCAAACATTTGCCCACTCACCCAGCCTATTCAAGTCACCTTGCAGTCTCTCCTAGCAGCATCCTCCTCACAGCTAACACTGCCCCCCAGCTTAGTGTCATCCGCAAACTTGGAGATATTGCCTTCAATTCCCTCATCCAGATCATTAATATATATTGTAAATAGCTGGGGTCCCAGCACTGAGCCTTGCGGTACCCCACTAGTCACTGCCTGCCATTGTGAAAAAGGACCCGTTTACTCCTACTCTTTGTTTCCTGTTTGCCAGCCAGTTCTCTATCCACATCAATACTGAACCCCCAATGCCTTGTGCTTTAAGTTTGTATACTAATCTCTTATGTGGGACCTTGTCGAAAGCCTTCTGGAAGTCCAGATACACCACATCCACTGGTTCTCCCCTATCCACGCTACTAGTTACATCCTCGAAAAATTCTATAAGATTCGTCAGACATGATTTACCTTTCGTAAATCCATGCTGACTTTGTCCAATGATTTCACCACTTTCCAAATGTGCTGCTATCCCATCTTTAATAACTGACTCTAGCAGTTTCCCCACTACCGATGTTAGACTAACTGGTCTGTAATTCCCCATTTTCTCTCTCCCTCCCTTCTTAAAAAGTGGGGTTACGTTTGCTACCCGCCAATCTTCAGGAACTACTCCAGAATCTAAAGAGTTTTGAAAGATTATTACTAATGCATCCACTATTTCTGGAGCTACTTCCTTAAGTACTCTGGGATGCAGCCTATCTGGCCCTGGGGATTTATCGGCCTTTAATCCATTCAATTTACCCCACACCACTCTCCGGCTAACCTGGATTTCACTCAATTCCTCCAACTCCTTTGACCCGCGGTCCCCTGCTATTTCCGGCAAATTATTTATGTCTTCCTTAGTGAAGACGGAACCACAGTAGTTATTCAATTGGTCCGCCATATCCTTGTTCCCCATGATCAACTCACCTGTTTCTGACTGCAAGGGACCTACATTTGTTTTAACTAATCTCTTTCTTTTCACATATCTATAAAAACTTTTGCAGTCAGTTTTTATGTTCCCTGCCAGTTTTCTTTCATAATCTATTTCCCCTTTCCTAATTAAGCCCTTTGTCCTCCTCTGCTGGTCTTTGAATTTCTCCCAGTATGCTGCTTTTTCTGGCTAATTTGTACGCATCATCCTTCGCTTTGATACTATCCCTGATTTCCCTTGTTATCCACGCTCCTTCTCCATCCCAAAGGAGAAGTTTGAGACTTACCTTCCATCACACAACACCGCACCCACTGCAAATATTGACTGCCATTGACAATATCTGAGCTATAATCCTTCTGAAGCGTTCAAATATCACTGGGACTGGGGTGAAGATTAAGAAGCCTTTATCGTCACCATTCGAAACAGATTTCCACAACATTTCTGATGATTTACACTGTTGCTTCCATTAACCATGCTGGATCTCATTCATAACCTACATAACATCATCATCAGGTAGTCGCATAGATGCTAGTCTCGCAGCTATCATCTTGCAGATGTGGGATCTATATAGATACTGGATGTTAACCATCATCACAGGACAACACGTCAAGTACCGTAAAATTATTTTGCTGAAATTGAGTTTGTGAAAAGCTCAATACAAGCAAAGCTTTACTTTTCCTTGTGGACACTTTGTGAACAGCAAAATAATTCACTGATTTATTTTAACTGAACTAATCAAATATTGGGCTTTATGGGCTTTTCTGGTGTGTTAAGGATGTTTTTGTTCATTTGTTGCTGGCGAGAAACAGAATGTGAGAGCGCTGACCTACATGTTATGCTGATGGCATGCCTCCACATTCTGAGTCACACATTTAGGATGCCCATTGCTTTACCAAGTTTACAAGTAGTTTAAAAAGTGTCCTAACTCAAAACACAAGGCCCCTCCTATAATTGGCAGCAGTGTGGCACAGCTGGTAGTTCATAGGCTGTAGGAGCAGAATTAGGGCATTAGACCCATCGAGTCCACACGTTCTCCTTGTGATCATGTGGGTTTCCTCCGGGTACTCTGGTTTTCTGCCACATCCCAAAGGCATGTGGGTTTGTAGGTTAATTGATAAGTGAGATAACATAGAACCAGTGTGAAAGAATGATCGATGGTCGGTGTGGACCTGTGGGTAGGACTGTTTTCATGCAGCATCTCTTAACTAAACTAATATATAGCAAATAAAAAGGCAGCAAATCCCTGATATGTTTGGGTAGTACAGTTGTGTAGATGGTAGGGCTGCTGCCACACTCCGCCAGGTTTGATCCTGAATTCAGGTGCTGTCAGTGTGGAGCTTGCACGTTCCCTTTGTGACCGGGTGCTGTCCTGTTTTCTACCACATCCCAAAGACATGTGGGTTTGTAGGTTAATTGGCTTCTTGTAAAATTCTCCTCTGTAACAGTACGTAGGAAGCGGATGTAAACGTGGGATTACATAGAACTAGTGTGAATAACTGATCAGTGGTCGGTGTGGACTCGGTGGCTGAAGGTCCTGTTTTCATGCAGCTTCTCTGAGTTAATCTTCTAAACTAATGTATGGAGAATGAAGGCTAGCTGGCGACAGTTTCTATAACTTCGCCTTTTCAAAATGATGGATAGAAACAGCGACTACAGCCAGCTAATAAAACCAGGAAAACTCCAGAAAATGCAATGGATTTGGACAGAGCACCTGGGCCAGCCCGTATTCCTGGTGGGGGGGGAGGGGGGGGGGAAGGGAAATGGAAACGCTCCTCGGACGTCGCCAAGTCTCCGAATGTCCGCTTCCTCCGGGTTTTGTCACTGCTTCACTGACACACACCCTTACAACCTAACAACCTAACACACTCTCACACACACTTTCACACACTCACACACACCCTCACTTCTATCACTTCAATAAAAATTAGAGGCTAACTGTTTTCATGGTCTGAGTTTGATTGCTGGAAGCAGGCTAATAAAAATTAGGTGCAGTTGTGTAGCCTACATTTACAATTTGTTTCGATAGGTCGACATTTGTGGCTGCTAATGTTCGATTTCAAATGGTTTATTAATGGAAAGGGTGCGTTCGTGCGTGCACAACTGATCCGGCCCGCATGAAGTCACATTTTGCTTAATCCGGCCCGTGAACTAAAATAAGTTTGACACCCCTGGTTTAAAGTGAGAGAGGAACAATTTGATAGGAATCCCTCAGACAACATTTTCAAGCAGAGGATGGTGGGTATGTGGAACGAGCTGCCAGGTAAAATCACAGTATTTAAAAGACATTTGGACAGGTATGTGGACAGGAAAGGTTTAAAGCGATATGGGCCAAATGTGGATAAATGGAACTAGTTTAGATGAGGCATCTTGATCTGCATGAACAAGTTGGGATGAAGGGCCTGTTTCAATGCTGGAAGACTATGACACATTGTAGAAAGGGTGCAATTGCTCTGGAGTGGATCAAGGGGTCATTTATGAAGATGTTGGCTGGGCTTTAATTTTTTTTTCACTTTGAAGGAAGATCCGATAACCGGGATTGTATTCTCTGCAGCAATGGAGGTGAAGAAAAGATTTAGTTGAGGTGAATAATATTATGAGAATAGGACCTGTTTTGCTTAACAAGGAGTGTAGGAGGAACTATAGGTGCTGATTTAAACTGAAGATAGACACAAAAAGCTGGAATAACTCAGCGGGACAGGCAGCATCTTTGGAGAGAAAGAATGGGTGATGTTTCGGGTCGAGACCTTCAACTGAAGAGGTTGAAAACCAGCCATATAGATGTAAAATACAATGACTGGAGAATGTGTGTTATCCAACTAAGGGCAGAAATCAGAATCATGTGTTCATCTTTGTTGACGTGACACCATAATAAATATATTACAGGAAAAAAAAGTTTAATGGGGTGGCACGGTGGTAGAGTTGCTGCCTTAGAGCACCACAGACCCAGATTTGATCCTGACTACGGGTGCTGTCTGTACAGAATTTGTACATTCTCCCTATGACCACATGGGCTTCTCCGGTTATTCCGTTTTCTCCCTCATCCGAAAGAAGTGCAGGTTTGTAGGTTAATTGGCTTCTGTAAATTGTCCCTGACGTGTAAGATGGAACTGGAACTAGATTGCTGGTCAGTGTGGACTTTGTGGGCCGAAGGCCCTGTTTCCATATATATGTTTTACATATATATCTTAATTTAATTGAACCATAAACTTGGTTGAATACGTGGCATTATTTTTGCCATGTTTCTATAGTCAAAGGGTAAGGATGATTAATTTACTTGTGCAGAACAGTGATGGAAGTCCAACTCCTCTTGCCTTGTTTCTCTTTTTTTCTCTATATATGCATAACAGCATGAATTATAATCTGATTTCCTCACATGAATATACTAAGGTCATTCATGTGCTGTACCTGTTGATCAGAGCCTGGCTCTACTGGGGAATGTAATTAGGAATGTAATTTAGCCAAACCTTATTCATACCTAATCCGATTTAAAGCATAAATGTTGCATTCAAGTGTAAGTTAAAAGACTCGCTACAGTATGCACCAGATTGCACAATTTCAAGCTGAAAAATGCAAAAGCTTCCAACCGTAGGAGGGGTGACCCTCAATCCCCTCCCCCCCCTCCCCTCTCCTCGGTCGCTACACTCCCTTGGGCTTGGTCGCTACACTCCCACACAATTTCTCACTCTCAGCTCTCACCCAAAGTTGGCAGCCCTGCAAATGTGAGACTTCTGCTGAGGACAGAACATTCTGTATCAAAAAGGGAGAAGTCAGAAGGGATGGTGAACACAGGGGGCGGAGGAAGGCATGTGAGTAGATGGAGGCCAAGACGATGTCTGATGGGGGGGATGGTGGGTGTTCAGAGGGGGGGGGGGGGGGGGGGGGGGGTGGGGGTGGGGGGGGAAGGGAACTATTGTATGGGAGGGGAGTAGCTGGGGCCAACTGGCTAAAAGGGGAAGACTCAGTGGAACACCTACTGAGGTTCCCTGTAGGAGGGGGGAGCAGTAGGCCCCAGCAGAGTCAGGCCCCGTGGTGTGGGAGTCTGCATCGTGGAGACGGTGGGCCCGGTGCTGAGCCTGAGACTCTGGTAATGTGGAGTCTGTGGGCCCGATGCTGAGGCTGGGACTCTGGTAAGGCGACGGCTGCGGCCCGCTGGTGAGCGATGGAGTGGCGAGGGTTGTCATCATCGGTGAGGCGGTGAAGGTTGGTGATCCTGGGAGGCAGTGAAGGGTGGCGGCAGCATGCGGTTGTGGCATCTTCGGTAAATGGCAGCTTGCCATTTATAGTCTAGCTGGTACCCCTGTCCAGCCACTGCACTGTCTACATCTCTCTATATTACTTTCTATATCTTTAGTTTATTTTAGTTTTTTTAGTTTAGAGATACAGCGCAGAAACAGGCCCTTCGTGAGTTCACACTGGCCAGCAATGCCCGCACATTAACACTATCCTACACACACTAGGGACAATTTATACACCAAGCCAATTAACCTACAAACCTGTACGTCTTTGGAGTGTAGGAGGGAACCGAAGTTCTTGGAGAAAACACACGCGGTCACGGGGAGAATGTACAAACTCCGTATAGACAGAATCCGTAGTCGGGATCGAGCCCGGGTCTCTGGCGCTGCGTGCAGTAACCTTACTGCTGTTCCACCATGCCGCGTACAAATCACTTGGTTCCCTTTTCCCTGACTCTCAGTCTGAAGAAGGGTCTCAACCAAAAATGTTACGGATTCCTTTTCTCCAGAGAAGCTGACTGGCCCACTGAGTTACTCTATCTTTTAGTGTCTATCTTCAGTTTAAACCAGTATCTGCAGTTCTTTCCAACACAGTCACTATGTGCAGCTTTGTAAAATGTGTTGTTAATATTGCAGCATCCTGAATTTTTATGTATCCAAACAATCAATGGATCATTTTCCATGGCATTGTTAACTTCCATAAAATGCATAACCAATTGTATCCATCATTTGAGCTTTCAGCATGAATGCAAGGATTAGTGTCCTGTGTGTGGAGGTAGGTTTGCAAAAACGTATCTACTGGCTTGGAAGATTCATGTTCCTAGTAAATAGAAGCAGTAGAGGGCCTGTCCCATTGTACGAGGTAATTCAAGAGTTCTCCCGAGTTCTCCCCTGATTCGAACTTGCGTAATGTACGTAGCGGGTACGTAGGAGTTTGTGGATGTCTCATAGCGGCTCGTACGAGTAACGGGAGGTACTCGGGAAATCCAGTAAACTCGTGACATTTTTTCAACACTGTGAAACATGTCCACGAGTAAAAAAATACTCATGATGAAAAAAATGGTTGCTTTTAACTCGTACGAGCCCCTACGTACCCGCTACGTACATTACACGAGCTTGAATCAGGGGAGAACTCGGGAGAACTCTTGAATTACCTCGTACAGTGGGACATGCCCGTTAGGACGTTGCTGGCCTTTCAAGCTTCACTCCATGGCTGAAGAATAATCGCAAACTCATAAATAAAACAGCAACACAAAGAGCGAAAGGATAAAATTAGCCTGAAGAATATTCATCCCCATTAGTACATGATGCAGAGTGTAAGTAAAACCTGACTATTTCAGAAATGTTAAGCTACCAGATTTAATAAACCTGAAGGAGTTTTGGTGCTGACAATTTGAATGAAGGGATGAAGATTGCAGCTCAGGACAGCACAGATGGCCAACAGCAGTGTGGAGGAGATGGCTGCAGCCTTGGTCGGGGAATATCAGAGGCACAGATTTAGAGATACAGCGTGGAAACGGGTCCACACTGACCATCGACCACCTACACTAGTTCTATCCTACACACTGGACGCGACCTGCAGCTGCACGGAGTGGTGGAGCAGCAGTGGAGGACACCAATGGCTGTGCTTGGCCAGGCCAACCCTGCAACATTGCCAGGACCTTGGGCCTTCATGGTCACTCTACACCTACACAAATGGAGTCAAACCTAGCGACTCTTGTAGACTATTTCAGTGTACTATTTCTACATACTAATATTGTATCTAAGATGTGCATATGCGTCTAGATGTAATACGTTACTGAACTGTATGCAAACAATGTATATCACTGTACCTTGGTACATGTAACAATAAAGTACTGTACCATTGATAAATGACCATTGAATCATTGGTTCCGATCTCTTCCCAACTTGTCCCAGTTTGTGTGAATGCTTTGTTAATATCAATAGTAATATCAATAGTATAAAAGCAGGCTGAGGAGGGAAAGACCAAGTAAGAATTCAAAGAGATGGGTGGACTAGCTTGGTATATTTGGTATATAGACAGCGACAACATTAATACAGCTGCTGCCTCACAGCATCAGGGACCCAGGTTCAATCCTGATCTTGGATACTGCCTGTGTGGAGTTTGCATGTTCTGCCTGAGACTTCATGGGTTTCCTTTGAGTGCTCTGGTTTCCCCTGACATCCCAAAGACATACAGGTTAATTGGACAGTGTTAATTGCCTCCAGTGTGTAGGTGGATGATAACATCCGAGGGAGATGATAGGTGTGGGGGGCAGAAATTAAAAATGGGATGTTGGATTAATGTAAGAGAGTGGTTGACACCTGGGGCGGAGGGCCGAGTGGCCTGTTTAATGCTGTATCTCTAAATGATTCTAAATCAGCCAGTTCCATACAATGGGACGCAAAGTGCTGGAGTAACTCAGCAGGTCAGGCAGCATCTCTGGAGAACATGGATAGGTGACTTTTTGGATCAGGACCCTTTTTCATGCTCCACTGTTGATTTTCGAGGAAGGGTTCTGACCTGAAATGTTGCCTGTCCATGTTCTCCAGAGATGCTGCCTGACCCGTTGAATTACTGTCATTTTGTGTAAACCAGCATCTGTAGTTCCTTGTTTTCTACATTCTCCCAATGTTATGACTTCTTATTTTATGACACAGAAGGAGGCCTTTTGCACATCACGTTTATAGCAGTTATCAGATCAATCCCATCCCCGTTTATTCCCCTGTAACCTATTCTCTTGCAGATAGCCATCAACTCCCACCCACCCCTCAATTATCCTGCCTCCCATCCTGGGGACAATTTACAGTGGCCAATAGATTGAGCATGCCTATGGGATCTGGAAGGAATACAGTCAGAAACAGGCCCTTCAGCCCACCTTGTCCATGCTGACCAATTTGTATATTGGGATAGCCCTCTAAACTTTTCCTATCCATATATTCTGGCAAACCTGGGAAAGAAAGCAAGCAAAGGGAATGTCTAAACTCCATGCAAACAGCACCACAGGTCAGGATCGAACCCAGATTGTTGGAACAGTCAGGTATCTGCACTTATAACTGTATCATTGTGCCAGTGACAGTTTTGTATTTTACTCCTGCATCATTCCATCACCCCACTCCGGGGCGACACAGTGGCGCAGCGGTAGAGCTACTGCCTTGCAGCACCAGAGACCCGGGTTCGGTCCTGACTACAGGTGCTGTCTGTACGGAGTTTGTATGTTCTCCCTGTAGCCCCATGGGTTTTCTCCAGGTGCTCCGGTTTCCTCCCCCATTCCAAAGACGAGCGTGTTTGTAGGTTAATTGGCTTCACCACTTTGCACCTGGTGAGCAGGATGCGATAACGGGATAGCGCAGAACTAGTGTACAGGTGGTCTTGGTCGGCATGGACTCAGTGGGCTGAAGGGCCAGTTTCTACACTGTATAACTAAAATAAATTAAACTAAACTACTATAACTATACTAAAGTAAACAGTCTTGGTCCATCATCGCTTCTCTTTGCAGTTTCATTTGTTGCTGTGACTTTTTCTCTCTGCTTCATTATTTTCCCATCACCTGCTTCCACTGAGCCATTGGGGAAAGCTAAAACGGGGAAATTATTGCAATCACACAAGTGACATTGTGGATAATGAAGTAGGACCCTCTCGGGGGAGCTATGGAAGTGACTGCAGCCAAACCACAGCTACAGCAAACCAACCAGGAGCCTCCCTCAGTCACTCTCCCCTCATCGAACCAACAAAAGCAAGGAGGTGGCTTTGTTCAGCTGGAGATGGAATGAAAAGCTATTCTAATTTATTTACATTCATTTGTGGATTTTATCTTGATGGAAACAGATGGAAATGAATGTCGGATCAAAGGACTTGGAGCAATTATTTCTTAAGTAATTTTGTTTCTTTTGCAATATTCAAATGTTGGTACCTATTTGTTAACGGTGTTTCTTTAGCTTCACTCCGATTGCTATTCTCCATAATTTGAATGCACATTGACACCACTTCCGATGGAAGACTTTCAACTGCATAGATGGAGCTTTAGTTATTTTCAATGATGCTAATTATTTGCTCTGAGGAGTGGTTATATAGCAGCGAACACAAAGAGGGAACAAGATCGGAGTGGTGCAGCTGGTAGATCCGCTGCCTCACAGAGATAGAGATGTGGGTTCAGTCACAACCTCTGGCACTGTCTGTGTGAAGCGTGCATGTTCTCGATGTAACCACATGGGGTTCCTCTGCGTGCTCCAGTTTCCCTCCCACATCTCAAAGACGTGTGCGTAAGAAGGTTAATTGGCCCTCCGTAAATTACCCTCGGAGTGAAGGGAGTGGAGGAGAAAGCATCTCCGGAGAGAAGGAATGGATGACATTTCATGTCGAGATCCTTTCAAGGACAACCTGAAATGTCACCCATTCCTATCATCTGGGGTAAACCATCATCTGCAGCTCCTTTCTACAAATAACTTGAATAGGTGATCGATGGTTGGTTTGTGCTTGGTGGACCAAGTTGCCTGTTCCCAGGCATCACGTCTCATTTATTATCAAACCTAAATTAAGGAGATAAATAATTAGATTTTATTATAATAATGAAACCGCAAAATGTATTCCAGCCCGTGAATAGATCATAAGATCATGTGATAGGAGCAGAATCAGGCCATTCGGCCTATCAAGTCTACTCTGCCAATCAATCATGGCTGATCTATCTCTCCCTCCTAACACAATTCTACTGCTTTCTCCCCATAACCTCTGACACCCATCTTTCAAATCATTCAAAACACTTCCACAAAAGCTTTTCACTGCACCACGGTACACGTGACAATAGACGGAGCTGAAAGTGAAATCTGCGTGATTTGGAAGTCTATCGTACCGTCATTATGCCATCGAGCAGTCCGGAATCTGCGCTGGGCGGTGCTTGGAGCCGCTCCATGGACCACTTTTCAATGATTGATGTGACATGCAAGTTTTCAGTGTTTAAAATTCGGAATCCTGTCATGTTCACTCCACAGTAGCGGTAGGAGTCCAAGTCGAGGGCAAAGAGATCCTGTGAAAGAGAGAGAGAGAGAGTCCCGTGTTGAGACAATTCACACGCTGAACATTATGAATAGCCACACTGTCTCTTTGATTCCGAGTGCAGCCGTCTTCAATCAAAGGCAGGCTCAAGTGTTTTGCTGCTCAGTGTTCTTTCAGCTGCAATCATCAATATTGTGTGATGTGTAGGACCCTCCAGAGCTCAAACCTCACCACTGTCAGAATCTGCTCCGCACTGTCTCATCTCAGTTGTGGAAACAAATAGGTTTGAATTGGATTATAATTAATTACAAGAATTCTGAACATCAATCGTACCGAACAATGCAACTGCCATGGCAACAGAGGACTTGACATTTGCATAGTCAAAGTACTGGAAATACCATGCCAAGAACTGAGAAGTTTCTTTCAAAAGTTGCTTAATTTTCTTTCAATTGCTTTTGCATTTGAAGTGAACTCCATTGAACACAAAAAAGTTAGGTTGGAGTTTGACTGAGAACTCCACCAGAACACAAGAGCCTAGAAACACACAGTAGCAGCAGGCCATTCAGCCCTTCATGACTGCTTCGTCATGGAATCAATTCATAATTAATCTTTTAATTCGGCACCACTTTCCTGTATTGTTCGTTAATTTGTTCAAATAATTGGGGCGGCACGGTGGCGCAGCAGTAGAGTTGCTGCCTTACAGAGCCAGAGACCTGGGTTCGATCCTGACTACGGGTGCTGTCTGTACGGAGTTTGTACGTTCTCTGTGAGACCGCGTGGGTTTTCTCCGGGTGCTCCGGTTTTCTCCCGCACTCCAAAGATGTACAGGTTTGTGGGGTTAATTGGCATCAGTAAAATTGTACATTGTCCCTTGTGTGTAGAACAGTGCTAGTGTACGGGGTGAGCACTGGTCGGCACGGATTCGGTGGGCTAAAGGGCATGTTTTTGCCCTGTATCTGTAAAGTCTAAAGTGTAATATTAAAAAAACGTACAGATTTCAGGCAGAATGAATACCCATAACAATGAATTGTAATGTAATTATATCTCATTCTTCTCAACTCCAGATCACAATCACAATCTGCTTTGTCCTTCCTCAAACAGCTAGGCTTTATATTACGTAAGGGTAAATGTGTCAGTTCGATGACCTAATATCTTCCTAATGAAAGGTCATAAAATGGAAATGTTAGACACAAAAAAGCTGGAGGAGCTCAGTGGGTCATAAAGACATAGAAACATAGAAAATAGGTGCAGGATGAGGCCATTCGGCCCTTCGAGCCAGCACCGCCATTCATTGTGATCACGGCTGATCATCCCCTATCAATAACCCGTGCTTGCCTTCTCCCCGTATCCCTTGATTCCACTAGCCCCTAGAGCTCTATCTAACTATCTCTTAAATCCATCCAGTGACTTGGCCTCCACAGCCCTCTGTGGCAGGGAATTCCATAAATTCAAAACTCTCTGGGTGAAAAAAGTTTTTTCTCACCTCAGTCTTAAATGACCTCCCCTTTATTCCAAGACTGTGGCTCCTGGTTCTGGACTCACCCAACATTGGGAACATTTTTCCTGCATCTAGCTTGTCCAGTCCTTTTATAATTTTATATGTTTCTATAAGAACCCCCTCATCCTTCTATACTCCAGTGAATACAAGCCTCGTCTTTTCAATCTCATCTACATTGGTCAGGCAGCATCTTTGAAAAAGAAGATTGAGTATAGAAGTTGGGATGTAATGTTAAAATTGTATAAGGCATTGGTGAGGCCAATTCTGGAGTATGGTGTACAATTTTGGTCACCTAATTATAGGTAGGATGTCAACAAAATAGAGAGATTACAGAGGAGATTTACTAGAATGTTGCCTGGGTTTCAGCAACTAAGTTACAGGGAAAGGTTGAACAAGTGAGGGCTTTATTCTTTGGAGCGTAGAAGGTTAAGGGGGGACTTGATAGAGGTTTTTAAAATGATGAGAAGGATAGACAGAGTTGACGTGGAAAAGCTTTTCCCACTGAGAGTAGGGAAGATTCAAACAAGGGGACATGACATGAGAATTAAGGGACAGAAGTTTAGGGGTAACATGAGGGGGAACTTCTTTACTCAGAGGGTGGTAGCTCTGTGGAATGAGCTTCCAGTGAAGGTGGTGGAGGCAGGTTCCATAAATTTTTATCATTTGAAAAAATAAATTGGATAGTTATATGGATATTCCAAGGGAATGGAGGGTTATGGTCTGAGCGCAGGTATATGGGACTAGGGGAGATTATGTGTTCGGCACGGGCTAGAAGGGTCGAGATGGCCTGTTTCCGTGCTGTAATTGTTATATGGCTATATTATATGGTTATAAGAAGCAAGTCTGAAGAAGGGTCTCGACCCAAAGCTTTACCTATCGTTTTCCTTCAGAGATGCCATCTAACCTGCTGAGCTACTCCAGCTTTTTGTATCTATCCTCAAATAGAAATGTTATCTCTCCGCGGACAACATTCAGATAACAGAAAACAGACCGCTGGACCTGCTGAGTGCCTCCATCATCCTCTGTTTCATATCAGTTTGATGAGATATCCTTGTACTCTACCTTAACTGTAAATGTATCCTCTGTTAGGTAGTGAGACCACCATCATACATAGAATTCCCATTGTGGTCTCACCAGGGCCCTACAATTAGATCTCTTTACATTTTGTAGTCAAGATCCTAATTACCTACATAACATTTATCCATTTAAATACTTCCATGATTGACATGAACACTTGTCTGCTTCTCTCCATTCTAATCCTTCAGAAATCACCACAAATCCCCATCCTGAAGATGAAACCACAATTTTGGCTATTCAACTAAATTCTTAGCAGCTCTGGTTTCTGCTGGTCTGTTACAACAGGAGCTGGCCAAAAATGTTATTTTTCCCCTCTTTAGTTTAGATTAGTTTACAGATACAGTGCAGGAACAGGCCCTTCGACCCACCGAATTCACGTCGACCATAGATCCCCACACTATATGCATATATTTACATTTCTACCAAGCCAATTTAGCTACAAACCCATATGCCTTTGGAGTGTGGGAGGAAACCGAAGATCTCAAAGAAAACCCACGTGGTCATGGGGAGAACATACAAACTCTGTACAGGCTAAACTAGGGCCTATTTCCATGCTGTATCTCTAAACTAAACTAAACTAGACAACTCTCATCAACTTCTACAGATGCGCCGTAGAAAGCATTTTATTGGAATGCATCACAACATAGTTTGGGAACAGCCCCATCCAAGAAAAAGCCCCATCCAAGACCATCACACAAACCAGCCTCCCTTCCATTGACTCCATCTACACTTCCTGCTGCTTCGGCAAGGCCAGCTGCATAATCAAGGACGCATTGCCCCCTGGCCACTCCTTCTTCTCCCCACTCCCATTGGGCAAGAGGTACAGAAGTGTGAAAACGCACACCTCCAGATTCTTCCCAGCTGTTATCAGGCAACTGAACCATCCTATCACCAACTAGAGATATCAACTATCTTTAATCGGACTTTAATGGCCTTGCACTAACTAAAATTCCCTTCCTTCTGTATCTGTACACTGTGGACAGCACGATTGTAATCATGTGTGGCCTTGCCGGTGCCTGCTTGGCACACAATAAAAAACCTTTTCACTGTACCTCGGTGCACATGACAATAAACTGAACTAAATGACACTCTCTGTAACCACAGAGACTGGTCACTTGGCTGGTTCCTGTTTCAACACACAAGTTGAATCCAGAGTTCAGCTGATTAACCAATTTGAGGTTTGAGTTCCCACAACGGGGATTTTAGGAGGTCTGTGACAATTTCTGAGGGATTTAAAAGACTGAGAATTTGAAATTAAAGCTAAATGTCTCTGAATGCATGAGTATGCAAAACAAAATAAGGTAAAGAACGAAGGGAAAACTATTGGGACCGTTGAGAAAGTTGGATAACATAAATCTATAACTGATGGGCTGTTTAGAGTTCTAGTATCTATCTTTCTGTTTCTTTCACCCTCCAATTTATCTCCTTTCATGTTTTTGGCCTGAATATGAGCTCGCTTGACATGTTGCAGCCTTGTAAACATATGTCACTGTCTTGGATTACATGCATGTTCCTTTTGAACAAGGCCACGTTGTCAGACATGAAATAGAATTTGGGATTGTGGTCATAGAATGTTTCTGGCAGATTCATCATGAGGACCAAGCTACATAGAGCATGCGTTCAAATCCAGAATAGAATAGAATAGAATAGTTTCTTTATTGTCATTGTAACATGAACCATGTACAACGAAATTTAAAATGTCAGCCAGTCAGTGCAACATTCAAACATTTCTAAAAGCTAACGATACATACAAGGTAAAATATTAAAGATAAACAACTAAATAAAAATGATGGGACGTGAAACAAAATTAAATTTCAGTTAATTAAGGCAATGCCTATCAATATTGTCTTATGCCATGTGCCCCATCAAATCAGCAACAACTATTATCAACCCTATTCGTCCCCTTATTTCCCTGTAGCCTATACTCCACATAGAGTACAGCATCCCAGCAGTAGAGTCACTGCCTTACAGCGCTAGAAACCTGGGTTCAATCCTGACTACGGGTACTATTTGTACAGAGTTTGTACGTTCTGCTTGCGTGGGTCTTCTCCAGGTGCTCTGGTTTCCTCCCATGTTTAAAAGACTTGCAGGTTTGGTGGTTAATAGGTCTCTGTAAATTTCCCTATTGTGTAGGGTAGAACCAGTATATGGGCGATCATCAAACGGCGCAGACTCGATGGGCTGAAGGGCCTGTTTCCACGCTGAATCTCTAAACTAATCCAAATTAAATGTGCATATTAACACCATCTTATTCACCTACCCATACTAGAGGTAATTTACAGCAGCCAAGTAA
Source organism: Leucoraja erinaceus (assembly GCF_028641065.1). Taxonomy (NCBI): domain Eukaryota; kingdom Metazoa; phylum Chordata; class Chondrichthyes; order Rajiformes; family Rajidae; genus Leucoraja; species Leucoraja erinaceus. The sequence continues at coordinate 3,655,204 of NC_073402.1, read as the reverse complement.
TAATAAATCCCAAGTAATAAGAAATGCTATACTTGTCGCTTTACCTCCCCCCTTGACTCCATTCAAGGATCCAAGCAGTCGTTCCAGGTGCGACAGAGGTTCACCTGCACCTCCTCCAACCTCTACTGCTCTAGATGTCAGCTGATCTACATCGGTGAGACCAAGCGTAGGCTTCACCGAACACCTCCGCTCAGCACTTCAACTCCCCCTCCCATTCCGAATCCGACCTTTCTGTCCTGGGCCTCCTCCATGGCCAGAGTGAGGACCATCGGAAATCGGAGGAGCAGCACCTCCTATTTCGCTTGGGCAGTTTGTACCCCAGCGGTATGGACATTGACTTCTCTAATTTCAGGTAACCCTTACTGTCTCCTCCCCTTCTCAGCTCTCCGTCAGCCCTCTGGCTCCTCCTCTTCCTTTCTTCATGACACCATCTGCACAGCTACTGTGCTCTTTCTTCCTGCAGAATAGGATATCTGTGGTCATTATCTAATTATGTAGTAGGAAGGAACTGAAGATGCTGACTTACACCGAAGATAGACGTCAAATGCTGGAGCAACTGAGTGGGACAGGCGGCATCTACGGAGAGAAGGAATGGGTGATGTTTCGGATCTGAAGAAGGGTGTCAGCCCATAAGGTCACCCATTGCTTCAGTCCAGAGATGCTGCCTGTGCCGCTGAGTTACTGCAGCACTTTGTGTCATTATCTGATTGTTCTGGCTAGTTTGTCACTCTAAGTATGCAACAATGAGTTGTCACAACCCTGTTTCTTCCTTTTTTCAGATAGTCTCTGAGAATCAAGGAGGACTTGACTCCACTTTGTTTTTTGGATTTCTGAGGTGATCAATGATGTCAATGGGGGATCTTCACAGGTCAGGCAGAATCTCTGGAGGACATGGATTGGGCAATATTTTAGGTCGGAACCCTTCTTCAGACCCAAAACATCGCCCATCCATGTCCTCCAGAGATGCTGCCTGACCCCTTGAATTACTCCAGCACTTTGTGTTTTGTTCAAATCTTCAGCATCTGCAGTTCCCTGTGTCTCCTTGACCTACAAAATGATGCCGACATACAATGACTAAATGAGTAGAACTAAATCTAGATCCTACCTGTCCGCAGCATGTCAACACTATTTCTGCCAACTTACCCCTGAGGTTGAGACCTGACAAGCTTGGAGTCTTAATCTTAAAGTCATAGTCACAGCGCGGAAACAGACCCATCAGCCCAACTTGCCCACACCGGCCAACATGTCCCAGCTACACTAGTCCCATCTGCCCACGTTTGGCCCATATCCCTCCTAACCTGTCCTATATATGTACCTGTCCAACAGTTTCTGAAATGTTGGTATAGTTTCCGCCTCAACTACCTCCTCTAGCAGCTTGTTCCATACACCCACCACCCTTTGTGTGAAAAATTGACCCCTCAGATTCCTATGAAATCTTTTCCCCTTCACCTTCAACCTATGTCTTCTGGTCCTTGATTCACTTACTCTGGTCAAGAGACTGTGCATCTACCCGATCTATTCCTCTCATGATTTTATACACCTCTATAAGATCACCCCTCATCCTCTTGCTCTCCAGGGAATAGAGTCCCATCCTACTCAACCTCTCCCGACAGCTCAGATCCTTGAATCCTGGCAACATCAACATCCTCATAAATCTTTCTGCTTGACTGGAAATCCATTTGCTGCCACATTATATGTGTGCTCGCTTATTGCTCTAAATTTACATTTCGAGCAGTTTTGTTGAAGCTAAATTTGTTTGCCTCACTTATCAAAACCTATGTTAATTTGCAGAGGAAGGAAAATTAGCAGAACTGAAATTACCACGTTTTGCTAAATTTGCGAAAATCATTGTTTATTGTTGTTCATTTTCATCCAATGTTCACTCCTTCTATCTCACACACCCTGAAAAAAAAACCCCATCTCGAGGACGAAAATGAACTGATTAAATTGTTGTCATTAATACACGACTGTGAGATAGATGGATTATTTACCAACAGTATGTGTCACGGTGTAATACCACCATTGGTGTGTAAGTTGCCACATTAATAAACCAAGCTTGCTTCTCAGTGAACAATTGAAACTTATCCGGTGAAGGGCAAGATTGCTGCGATCCTTCATGTAAAGAATAACTTGTAAATCACTGGGCTACATTTTTTGTTTTAAGTCAACAATTATACAAAACGGTAATATTATGTATCAATCTATTACTAGAAATAATATTCAACTGGGTAGGAAGGAACTGCAGATGCTGATTTACACTGAAGATAGACACAAAATACTAGAGTAACTCAGTGGGTTAGTCAGGATCTTATGAGAGAATGAATGGGTGAATCGGAACCGTTCTACAGACTGTTAAAACCATCTAAATGATGTCTGAAGACGGGTTCTGACCCAATACATCACCTACTCCTTTTCTCCAGAGATGCTGCCTTACCCTCCAGTGTTTTGTGTCTATTTTAATATTATACTGGTCTTACAATAACAGTCAAAGTGTAATTGTACATACAAAACAGTTTAAAGGAAACTGCTGCCACCAATTTAATTGTTTTTGTTCATTTTTATCCCCTACGCTCATCACCAATAAACATATTATTTTAGTTTAGTTTAGTTTAGTTTAGAGATACAGCGTGGAAACAGCCCCTTCGGCCCACCAGGTCCACGCTGACTCGCGATCCCCACATATTAAGACTATCCTACTAGGGACAATTTACCTGTACAGCTTTGGAGTGTGTGAGGAAACCAAAAATCTCGGAGAAAACCCAAGCAGGTCACGGGGAGAAGGTACAAACTCTGTACAGACAGGACCTGTTGTTGGGATCGAACCCGGTCTCTCGTGCTGCAAGTGCTGTAAGGCGTAACTCTAACACTGTGCCACCGTGCTGCCTTTGTACTCCTGTTGTCCGTCTCCCTGTACTTATATAACTTAATGCTTCCTTGCTTTTGAGTGATATGTCAGGCAAGTCATTGGAATGTGTGCTATGGGTCATCTTGTGTTAAAGGGAGGAGTTGTATGGACCACAAAGCTCACCCAATATGCTTGTTTAAAGCCTCACCATATGATTCCATATGATCATGGTTTAGAATATAGAACCATACAACACCGGTTTCTAGCTCATTACATGCCAGCCTTGGATGGGATTTAATTACAAACACTTTCAGTTTAATTTAGAAATAGAGCATAGAAATTGGCCCTTTGGCCCACCAGACCAAGCTGACCATTGAACACCCATCCACAACAGTTCTATGTTATTCCACTTTCTCATCCACTCCCTACACACGAGGGACAGTTTACAGAGGCCAATTAATCCACAATTTATCTATTTGGGATGTGGGAGGAAATGGTCTCCGGCCCTTTGGCTCACAATATCAATGCCAAACATGATGACAAGAAAAGCTAGTCTCAGCTAGCTGCACGTGATCCACATCCTTCCATTCCCTGCATATCCATATGCCTATCTAACAGCCTCTTAAACACTACTGTGGTATCTGCCAGCACCACTAACTTGGTAGAGTATTTCAGGCCCCCATCCCCCTGCTGTGCAAAAACTAACCCCCCACATCTCCTTTAAGCTTTGCCCCTCCCACAGTTATACCCTCTAATTGTTAACATTTTCACCTGATGAAAAGGTTCTGACTCTCTACCCATCTATGTATGCCTCTCATAATTTAACATGAATGATTTAACGAACGATTCATCTGATGCAGGAAACATCACCAAATGCCAGAACAAATCAGCTTTGATGAAGCAAAGAGCAGTGTGTTAGGGTGGCACAGTGGCGTAACCACTGCCTCACAGCACCAGGGACCGGGGATCAATCCTGATCTTTGTGGAGCTTGCCTGTTCTTCTTCTGCTCACTTCCTCCCACATCCCAAACACATGTGGGCTTGTAGGTTAATTCACAAGCTCACATTATAGGAGTAGAATTATGCCATTCAGCCCATCGAGCCTACTAAACCATTCAATCATGGCTGATCTCTGTCTCCCAATCCAATTTTCCTGCCTCCTTCCCATAATTCTTGCCATCCATTCTAATTAAGAATTTGTCCATCTCTGCCTGAAAAATATCCACAGACTTGACCTCCACAGCCCTCTGTGGCAATGAGTTCCATAGATTAACTACCAACTAAAGACGTTCCTCCTCACCTCCTTTCTATAAGAGCACCCTTTAGTTCTGCGGCTATGACCTTTCCACATCCACTCTATCGATGCCTTTCATTATTTTGTAAGTTACAATGAACCTTCTAATCTCAAGCAAGTAGAGGCCCAGTGCAGTCAAACACTCATCATATGCTAACCCACTCATTCCTGGAATCATTCTTGTAAACCTCCTCAGGATCCTCTCCAGAGCCAGCACATCCACCCACAGATACCACATCCACCCTCTGTAAATTGGCTGTAAATTGCCCCAAGTGTATGTTAGAGTAGGGATAAGGTAGAACTAGTGTGAACGGGTGATCAATCGTCAACGTGGACTGCTGGGCCAAAATACCTATTTCCATGCTATATTTCTAAATTAAACTAAAAGTCCCCTGCAAGGATGCCATGTTTTCCGCTACAAACTTGCGTGCTTCATTCTAATAGCTAAATAGATAATGAAATATTAGAGAATCAAGTATACCTTTGCCTTTTACGATGTACAGCATTCCTTTTTTATGTTCTTATGGTCTAATTGCCAACCAACGGAGCATTTTTACAGCTGTTATATATAGGAACAGATGTGTGGCTTTTTGCTGTGCTACGGAACAAATCCCCAATTGGATTGTTCACTGGGATAATTTTACACAAAGACAACCAATTGGACCACATGTTTTTGCTGAAAGTACAAAATGCTTTCGTGTGACGTTGGTATCTCTGCAGAAATATTATTAAAGTATTTTGGGCTGCTCAATGAAGCATTAAAATTCAGATGAGTTGAAGCAAGAAAGGGATCTGGACAGTCATACATAATCAGTGCTTTTTTTTAGACAAAAATATGCCAGTACGCACTTTTAATCAGCACACGTGTCATGTGCCGGAAAACGAAATAATGCTGCCTACATTTTGCAAAGTGCCTCTAAATATTTTAAGTTAGTTTAGAGATACAGCGCGGAAACAGGCCATTCGGCACACTGAGTCCGCACACACTAGGAACAATTTACATTTATACTAGGCTAATTAACCTATAAACCTGTGCGTTTTTGGAGCGTGGGATGAAACTGAAGATCTCGGAGAAAACCCATGAAGGACACGGGGTGAATATAACGTACAGACAGCACCCATGGTCAGGATTGAACCCGGGTCTCTGGTGCTGTAAGGCAGCAACTCTACCGTTGCACCCCGCCAAGTAATGTGTGCAGTTCTGGTCAGCCCATTACAGGAAGGATGTGGAGGCTATGGAAAGGGTGCAAAGAAGGTTTACCACATTGATGTCTGGATTAGAGGGTATTGGCTACTGGGAGAGTTTGGACAGACTGGAATGCTGGAGGTTTCAGGAAGACCTGATAGAAGTAGATACAATTATGAGAGGCACAGATGGGCTCGACCATCAGAACCATTTTTCCCCAGGATGGAAAAATCAAATACTAGAATGCAAAGCTTTAAGGCCAAGGGGCAACACTGAATAATTTTGACATCAATGATTGCCAGAGATGCAGCATGGAAACAAACCTGTCGGCCCACCGAGTCCACAAGGACCAGCGATCACCCATATACTAGTTCTATGCCACCAACTGGGGACAATTAACATACAAATCTGCACACCTTTGGAATGTGGGAGGAAACCGGAGCAGCCGTAGAGAGCGGGTACAATCACAGGTGGAGCGTGCAAACTCCGCGCTCATATTCAGGATCGAACCCGGGTCTCTGGCGCTGTGAGGCAGCAACTCGACAGCTGCGGCACTGTGCCACCACTGTTGAATGAGGTTGAAGATTATATCTGTTTGAGCTTCTGCATAATCGCGGGAAGTTTTATTCAAAGGACAGAAAGTAGATAGAAGAATAATGAAAGCCAAAAAGACGTTAGGTGCAGGAGTAGGCATTTCAACCTTCTAGCCAGCACCGCCATTCACTGTGATCATGGCTGATCATCCACAATCAGTACCCCATTCCTGCTTTCTCCCCCTATCCCTTGACTCCACTATCTTTGAGCTGTATTTAACTCTCTCTCTTGAAAGCATCCAGAGAATTGGCCTCCCCTGCCTTCTGAGGCAGAGAATTCCACAGATTCACAAGCTAATTGAGTTCCTTACCTAAAACATACAGAGTAGCATTCTGGGCACACATAACAAAGATAGACACAAACTAAAAAAGTTATTATTCATTGTCTTGATCCAATATTCTGGTCTAAAAGACAGACACAAAATGCAGTAGTAACTCAGCGGGACCGTCAGCATCTCTGGAGAAAAGGAATGGGTGACGTTTCGGGTCGAAACCTTCCTTTACACTGTGCTAATATTCTCCTTTGTAAACTACACTTCACCAAGCAACTATTCCCTATCTTTCACATTCACTATTTTATCTTCCCTATTAAACAAACGTCTAAAATTGCAAATTAAGACATACATGGAATTGCATTGTTCGTTCATATAAGAAAGATGGAAATCCATGGTGTGCAGTTCCACAACCACACAGACATCTGACAGAACAAGCGCTTGAAGGGTTAATGTGTCATGCAAACTCCACCTGCCACGCTGCCTATTGAAAGGGGACCATTGAATGCTGCCAGCTGGCTGGAGCTGCCACGACCAGGCTCCTGAACACAAAGCTTTGACTATCAGCGTGGGACCATTCTAAAACGCTCAGCTTAACATAAAAGTCCAATTGATTCAGACCCGTGAGTCTGGTTCTGTGGAGCAACATTAACTAAAGCAGACAAGTAAGGAGGGAAACTTCACCAGCCTTGCAGCAAACATGTAAAGTGACAATCTTGGTACCATAGATATATTGTTGCTGAGCTGACACAGAACATGAGGTAATTCGCTTACAGCCAAACAAATCTTATTCAGACAAACTTAAAATATTCCGCACATTCAGCTAAGGAGAGGATCTTTCCACCACGAAGAAAGCATCATTCCCTCACATCCCTCACAGGGGATTATTGTTAGTGGTTTACAACTGTTTTTTTAACCAAGTACATTTATCTTAATGCATTGTAGAATGCGAACAACTTGTGATAACTTTATCAAAGGAAATTAACTAGGTGGAATTATCATGCAGGGTGCACACACACGCATGCACGCGCACACATGCACACAACACACATGCACATGTGTGCATACACACAAACGCACACACATGTATACACGCACACACTCACGCACATGTGCACACTCACACACATGTGCACACACACACATGCATGCATACACACACAAGTGCAACCTACACGCACTCATAAACACACACACATACACACACTTGCATATATTCGACAACACAAATGAAAATAAGAAATTGAGAACTCTAAACTGGAGCAAGAACAATAAATGGGAAAGATGAATAAAGTCAGTCAGTATTAAGGAAACACGAGATGGCAGAGGCTTAAATGTTGAGCAAAGCACACAAAATGATGGCGAAACTCAGCAGATTAGGCACCATCTGTAAGATGCATCCACACAAACTGTCACCTGTCGATTCCCTCCACTGATGATGCCTGACCTGCTGAGTCTCCCCAGCACCGTGTGTTTATCGCTCAATCTGTATTATGATATCTAAAGGTATGATGTTAAAGAGTGGACTCTCTGCCAATGGAAACATAATTTAGCACGTGTTTAGCTGTCTAGATTGAAGAATTGTAGCCCGTGATTCTGCTTCACCAATATTGTCACAGTGGCCTAGTATATGAAGGTTGAAGTAACAGTCTGAGCTCCCGCAGTGTTGTTGTTGGGTACACGCCACATGAATCGAGAAGTTGGGAGGTCATGTTACAGTTGAATAAGATATTGTGGCCACATTTACAGAATTGTGTTCAGTTTTGGTCACTCTGTTGTAGGAATGATGTTGCTTTAGAATCCTCTGCCCAGGGGGTAAGCCAGCATTTGTTTGTTTGTTTGTTTGTTTATTCTTTGCGGTGAAGGCGCTGTTCACGTGACAGCCAGCCAACAGTCGCTTGTCTTTTTATTTATTTTTTCAATTTTAAGTTAAATTTAATTTCAAGTTTGTGTGTACCTTGTTGTGTGTTATCACTGATGTATGTGGCAATCAAATGCTTTGGTTTGGTTATGAAATTATTTTCACACAAAGGGTGGTGGGTGTATGGAACGAGTTGCCAGTGGAGGTAGTCGAGGCTGGGACTATCCCAATGTTTAGGAAACAGTTATACAGGTACATGGATAGGACAAGTTTGGAGGGATATGGACCAAGCACAGGCAGGTGGGACTAGTGTAGCTGGGACATTTGGCTGGTGTGGGCAAATGATGCCAGCACAACAACCTTGCTGTCAATGTCAGTAAGACCAATTAACTGATCGTGGACTTTGGTAGAAGGATGAGGATCCACAAACCTGTCTATATTGACGGGATGGTGGTGCTGAAAATCTAAAGCTTCATATTCCTGGGTGTGCATAGCTTGGAAGATCTATCCTGGACCCAACACACTGATGCAATCATAAACAAAGGAATGCCTCTACTTCCTGAAACGATTGAGGAGATTTGGTTTGTCAACATTAAACTTACTTGAACTTTTGCAGGTGTACAGCAGAGAGCATATTGACTGGTTGCATCACGGCCTGGTTCGACAACTCGAATGCCCAGGAATGAAGAAGATTGCAAAAAGGGGTGAGCACTGCCTAGTCCATCACGGGTACTGACCTCACAACCATCAAAGGGATCTACATGAGTTAATGCCTCAAAAAGGCAGCCGGCATCATCAGAGACCCAGACCACCCTGGCCACGCTCTCATTTCATTCCTGCCATCGGGCAGAAAGTATAGGAGCCTGAAAACTGTAACATCGAGGTTCAGGAACAGCATCTTCTCCACAGCCATCAGACAATTGAATACTACAACCTCCAAATGAGCTCCAAACTATATAGAATGGGGGGCATTATTTTTGCCTTTGCATGACACCTTATAGTATTTGTTTGTTTGTTTTCCAAGTTTGTCCCATCTCTCCTTTGTCTCTCAAATCCAGACCACTTCCTAGAGAAACTATTTTGTAGACTTCCAAAGACTCCACATCTTGAACTGTGACCAGCTAGTCTTTAAATCACTTCCGCATGTAGTTGCAGACTTACCCAACAACTGTTGCACCCAATCCACTATCCCTGGCTCCTACCTAATGCTGTTGTAATTAGCCTTCCCTCAATTTATCACTTTTCCTCAAGGTCCAGTCTAATCCTTACCTTTATCTATAACTATCTTAAAACATCTGCAATAATGGTCACTGTTCCCAAAATATGTTCCCACGAAATCTTCATTCACCTGCCCAAGCTCATTCTCCAACACAAAGCCTCCACCACAACTATGGCCCAACTCCTGGTTGAACTATCTACATACCGTTTCAAATAACTCTCCTGGATGCTCAAAATCTTTCAGTAGTGCCAGGCAGCTGGAAGGTATAATTGAACATGCTGTATGTGTTAAATATTAAACATTTGCCCAATGGAGAAAAAGATGGAATACAATCTTCTCAACCATCACTGCCATTCAAATAAAACAATAAAATATATTACCAAAGTTGTAAAAATGTAGTGGTAGTATTCGGTCATCATACCCATTGCCATCGCCTAAAAAAAACAGAAAAGAAAAGTGTGTTACACTTTAAGAAATTCTTTCAATGCAGCAGTGCACCCCATGCCGAAGGTTCCCCATTCTTCTCAATTTCTTCTGCTCACTCGTGTTCGGTTTCTATTCTACATGCAATTCTACCTGAACTCAGACATGTGTGAAATCAGACATGAAATGTGGAAAGATATTCAGCTATATCTGCACACAAATCACAGGTCAGGATGTTGAAGTCTCGATTAAGGGCCTGTCCCACTTGGACAACCTAATCCACGAGTTTAGAAAACCCTAGACGAGTTGAAAAAGATGTTGTGTTGACTCGTCGAGGTAAAATAACTCCTACGCCCTCCTACAACTATGTCTACGCCCTCCTACAACTATGTCTACGCCCTCTACAACTATGTCTACGCCCTCCTACAACTATGTCTACGCCTTCTACAACTATGTCTATGCCCTCTACGACTATGTCTACGCCCTCCTACGACTATGTCTACGATCTCTACAACTATGTCTACGCCCTCCTACAACTGTGTCTACAACCTCCTACAACTATGTCTACACCCTCCTACAACTATGTCTACGCCCTCCTACAACTATGTCTACAACCTCCTACAACTATGTCTACACCCTCCTACAACTATGTCTACGCCCTCCTACAACTATGTCTACGCCCTCCTACAACTGTGTCTACGACCTCCTACAACTATGTCTACACCCTCCTACAACTGTGTCTACGACCTCCTACAACTATGTCTACGCCCTCCTACAACTATGTCTACGCCCTCCTACAACTATGTCTACACCCTCCTACAACTATGTCTACGCCCTCCTACAACTATGTCTACACCCTCCTACAACTATGTCTACACCCTCCTACAACTATGTCTACGCCCTCCTACAACTATGTCTACGCCCTCCTACAACTATGTCTACGACCTCCTACAACTATGTCTACGACCTCCTACAACTATGTCTACGACCTCCTACAACTATGTACAACTATGTCTACGACCTCCTACGACCCCCCTCAACCTCAGACTTCCACACCTAAGACCTACTATGAGTAGAAATTATCACATGATAAAATGATGTCATGTTTGCATTTTTTCCTCTGGCCAGTTACTGATCAACGACTATCCACGACTACCTACGACCTCGTGGCGACCAGGCTGTGAGTACGAGTCAAGGGCAAACACGGCAGAGTTCGCCAATTAGGTGGTGAAAATGGGACAGGGGCTTTACTCTACTTCTCCCAAGCACAAAGACACAAGGAACAGTCGCAGCATTCTCACTGCCGCAGATGCAATCAACTAACTCAATGGTCATTGTTTTATGTCAATCCTTTTAAATTGCAACGCAACCCATTTGATTGACGCATGCCAGCTCTTCACTCTGTGCTATTTGCCTGACTCTCTTCCCTTTCAAATATTTCCTTTTCTGTTAAGGATCATAACAGTCACTTTGGGTCATAGAGTTAGTCAAGCGGCACAGAAACAGGCCCTTCAGGTCAACACATCCATGCCAACAAAGATGCCCCATCTAAGCTAGTCCCATTTGCCCACATTTGGCTCATATCCCTCTCAATCTTCCCCGATTTGTGGAACTGTCCAAATGTCTTTTATTTAAATCTTTTTATTTGAATTTCACAGCAATTTGCATACATACAATGATAACAGACAGTGACAGTCAAGGCATAATTGTGCAACAGTATGTAAGCGACCCTCAAAGCTCTTACCCTTACCCACCTTCAACCCACCCGAATCAGGTCGGAACCAAACGGGGACAAACAACACTCACTTACATACACATCCACACAAATATGGTAAGATAAACAAAACAAAAAGTACTAAAAAAAAGAATTTAAAAAAAAAAAGAAAAAAAAGGGGGTCACTAATAACAGTAAATAAATAAGTAATTAAATAAATAAGTGTGGGATAAGTGTGGGGAGGGGGGGGGGGTTAAGGGGAGAGCAGCTGCAGTAGAGCAGAACAATGGTGGAGAGCACTAAGTTCTCTTCCGAGTCCGGGGACAAGTTGAGAGAGTTAACAAGTTCCAAGAAAGGGTTCCATGTATCTAGGAATGTCTTGGTAGAGCCTTTGAGAGAGAACCTAAGTTTTTCAAGCTTTAAATTGTAAAGCACCTCCCTTAATCCAGCGGGTGTGTGTCGGGGGACAGGTGAGCCTCCAGTTAAGCAACATCAGTCTCCGGGCTAACAAGGTTGTAAAAGCTAGGACCCGTTTCACCGCAACAGAGAGGTTGGTGATGGGAGGGGTACCGAAAATGGCTGACAGTGGGTTTGGAGGAATAGTCTGGCCGTAGGCTCTGCTTATCAAGTCGAAAGCACTCCTCCAAAAGGCTGCTAGCTTAGGGCAAGACCAAAACATATGGCTATGGTTGGCAGGGGATTGATTACATCTGTTGCAGGTGTCCCTAACAGCGGGGTAAATTCTAGATAATCTTGTGTTTGTGTAGTGGACTTTGTGAAGGGCTTTGCATTGGACTAGGCCATGACGGGCACATATGGAGGAAGAATGGATCAAATCCAAGGCAGAGTCCCATTGCTGGTCTGTTAGTTTCGTATTCAGCTCACCCTCCCACGCAGCTTTTAATGAGGTACGAGGTTTCAATATAACCGACCCTAACAATTTATACAAAACAGAGATGCATTTCTTCCGGTTGGAATCTAGAGCTAAGATGGTATCGGTCAGGGTTTCAGGGGGGCGATTTGGGAAATGGGGGAATGTCTTCTTCACAAAATCCCTAATCTGGAAAAAACGAAAAAGGTGGGAGTTTGGGGGGCTATAGTTGGACGAGAGCTCCGCAAAAGACGAAAATATGCCATCCTGTAAATAGGTTTTTGATACTACCGTTGCTATGCTAGGTTTTAAATGCGTGGTACTTGGACCAAGGAGACCAAGGAGCTCATTGTAGACTTCAGGAAGTCCAGAGGCGGCTCGCACACCTCCATCCACATTAACGGGACGGGGGTGGAACGTGTTTCTAGCTTCAGGTTCCTGGGAGTCAACATCTCCGATGACCTCTCTTGGACCCACAATACCTCTACTCTGATCAAGAAGGCTCATCAGCGTCTCTTCTTCCTGAGAAGACTGAAGAAGGTCCATCTGTCTCCTCAGATCCTGGTGAACTTCTACCGCTGCACCATCGAGAGCATCCTTACCAACTGCATCACAGTATGGTATGGCAACTGCTCTGTCTCCGACCGGAAGGCATTGCAGAGGGTGGTGAAAATTGCCCAACGCACCACCGGTTCCACGCTCCCCTCCATTGAGTCTGTCCAAAGCAAGCGCTGTCTGCGGAGGGCGCTCAGCATCGCCAATTCTGCTCTCCCCCAACCATGGACTGCTTTTACCCTCCTACCATCCGGGAATATACAGGTCTCTCCGTTGCCGAACCAGCAAAACAGAACAGCATTTCTTCCGGCCGCTGTCACTCTAGAAACAATGGTACCTCGGTGACTGGGTTTCCCCCCCCCCCCCCCACTTATTGGGGGAATTTATTTTTTTTAATTCAAAATCGTTTGCTATGTCGCTCTTCAAAGGAGATGCTAAATGCATTTCGTTGTCTCTGTACTGTACACTGACAATGACAATTAAAATTGAATCTGAATCTGAATCTGAATCGGAATGCGTGGTCTGTACTTGAAGGTTTAAAGTGTCTTTTAAATGTCTTTTAAATGTCGTTATTGGACCTGCCTTCACGACCTCTTCTGGAAGCTCATTCCATAAACCCACCACCCTTGCCCCTCAGGTTCCTATTAAATCTTTTCCCTTTAAGGTTTAAAAGGATATGGGCCAAATGTGGGCAGGTGGGACCAGTGTAGGTGGGACCTCTTGGTCAGCATGGACACGTTGAGCCGAAGGGCCTGGTTCCGTGCAGTATGACTCTGGCTCTAATTCCCTCTTAAGTGGCAAATGGCAAAATAATCCAAAGTCATGTGCAAAGAAGAAAATGATGTTCATATTACACACTTTACCTCTTCATGTTTGGATCGTCAGGAGAAAAGAAATCCACCAATAATTATACTTCAGGAGAAATTTAGAATTTTTGGTGATTGTCCTAATTATACAATTGGCATCCCATTGATTTACAGAAATAAAGAAACTAATTTAATTTGAATTGAATTAAATTAATTGAAATAAAAGTAATGCAAATAAAATCAGGATGTGTTCAATCGGACAGGTAGTAACTATGGAGAGAAAAGCATCAGAGCCTTAATCGAGACATGGATGTTTCTGTAAAAACAGCACTCAGTAGTGAAACTGAAGGTCTCCCAAATTCCAGGTTATTTTCCAATTTTTTATGTAATATTCCCATTGTTTCATATCCTATTTTAAGTAGTATAGCTCACGGTGTACAGCCAAAATAAATAAATCGGTTTATACAAAGAAAAAAATCTGAGATGTCCCTGTGTTTTCTTGCCTTACATTTTTCAAGCAGGATTTCATCAAATCCTTAGGCTAATTTATACCAGAAAGATTACATTCATTTTGCAATTAAATAACTATATAAACCAAATTCTGATTATGCTTATGATTTTTTCTAATTCATCATCCAATGAGGGTTTTTGATGCCCCAAGTTTCTGCAGCAGCAGGTGAGTAGTGGTATCAATTTGGTCACGTGGGAAATATGTGAATTAAAAAGAGTTACAGTTTTTATATTTCTTGTTTTATTGTTTATATTTTGCTTTTAAGCTTTCCATTGAAATAGCTAATAATGAGTAGAACTTAAAATCATGAATCTAGCTTGCTCACCTATTTTAGCAGTGTCTCATTCTCTTTCCCCCCCCCCCCCCCCCATTGAGTAACGTCGCGAATGCTATTAATCGCGCTATCATGGGATTTTTTTGGCACTGGTCGCAATTTATAAAGGAACTCAAACATTTAAAAATTAAAATGACCCTGGTGTGAACTAAATATCATAGAGCAGTGCTTGAGAGAAAAAAAAAAGACCCACAAAATGTATTCGACTATTCGCTTAAATGCCCTAATACATTTGCCGGAGTGGTAAAAAATAATGGTTTCCGTAACTTTCTAATGTACTGACAAACTTAGTTTCCCCATGACTGTTGAAGGGAGAACATATTATTAACATAATAATTTGAACAGAAAGTAATAATATTTTCTCAACATTCTTTGTTCTTGGGAAACCTGAAGAAAGACAGGTCGGGTTGTTTACTTTGGCGATTTGAGTAATTTATAGCAGAACAGTGAGCTGTGCTTGTAGAAGTACATGTAGACTCCATGACGATTCTTGTGAATCTGCTTACCAAGATGGCGCTAAAAAAGATGGCGCTAAAATTTACCCATGCACTACTACGGCTTTTTCGTCGAGTGGTCTATCTTGAACTGCTCTATGAACTTTGGTGTGAACTAAGGGCCTCGTGTGGGTTAGATGCTGACATTTTACAAGGGAGCTTCAAAATCAGTAAGTGTCCCATATGTCTTATTTGTTTTATATTTTTAAAAATGATCTTTTTTTTCAAATTTTGGAATTTTGGTCACATTTTTATCGATTTTGATCACAAATTAGCTGAAAAAGGATCATAGGTAGGCCCATTTTTATCCTGTGATATTTCATTATGATTTAATAACTTTCAAATTTGTCCACCCATGTCATAGGTTGGTACCCTTATTTACGGAAACACCCATATCGGTATTGCTCCGATTTCCCAGAGCTTTATAGTTTTAAATCAAGAAAGATTAAAGTTATTGAATAATCAGTTGGAATACATATATTTCATTATTTAAAATTCATGTTCATGTCATAGGAGCAGAATTAAGCTATTCGGCCCATCGAGTCTACTCCTCCATTCAATAATGGCTGATCTATCTTTGCCACTCAATGCCATTCTCCTGCCTTATCTGTGTAACCTTTGATACCCTTATAAATCAAGAATCTTATCAATTTCTGATTTTAAAAATACCAAATTACTTGGCGTCCACAGTCGTCTGTGGCAATGAATTCCACTGATTCACCACCATCTGACTAAATAAATTCCTCCTCATCTTCTTTCTGAAGGTACATCCGTTGATTCTGAGTAATTGGCATGAGACAGTCGTTGCAGATATCTCTGTTCATTAGCCTTTAGAAGGATTGTATGATTTTGTTTTTTAATGATTTAACACTCAATTACTACTTATGCATAAAAACTGAATTTCTCTCTAATTTAGTAGGCTAAACAGCTGCTGCATTTAGTACTAATCATAAGAACCCCCAACATCTCACATGTATGGTAGCATTTACATTTAAAACATTGTTTGGTGGTTTTCACACCAACCTTTCGTGCATAAAACAGGATGAGAGTGGTTTCCAATGACAATTGCCTGCCGAGGTTACTGTGTAACACATATTTGTTGCTAGGCTTTGGGGAAACAAATTCACAGCCTTCAAAGCTCTCATACAGTCATAGTCATAGAGTGATACAGTGGAACAGGGCCCTTTGGCCCAACTTACCCACACCGACCAACAATGACCCAGCTACACTAGTCCCACCTGCCTGCGCTTGGTCCATATCCCTTCAAACCTGTCCTATCCATGTACCTGTCTGTTTCTTAAACGTTGGGACAGCCCCAGCCTCAACTACCACCTCTGGCAGCTTGTTCCATACAACCAACACCCTTTGTGTGAAAATGTTACCCCTCAGATTCCTATTAAATCTTTTCCCCTTCACCTTGAACCTATGTCCTCTGGTCCTCGATTCCCCTACTCTGGGCAAAAGACTCGGTGCATCTACCCGATCTATTCCTCTCATGATTTTGTACACCTCTACAAGAACACCTCTCCATGGCATCCACAGTGTAGTGACTTATTGGTATCACATGGGGATGGGGGGGGGGGGGGGGGGGGGAATATGAGGGGAGGGTGACAGGTACATTTCAATATATGAAAGTCTGCAAATATTGTCAAAATTTGAGTGCAGTTCCATGAACCTTCTGCTAAACAGAGGCCCATTATTCCTGTGGAGATCACAGTGTATCTAAGAGCTCTGCATATCTTCCAGTGCTGAGAGATACAGCACTGAAAACGCAGGCACACGCACAGTTCTACAATCTTAATTCCAGTGCACACTTGGGTCCCTTTCATTCAAGATTCCCAGCCAACTTACAAAGGTGGTTTGATGCTCAAAATGCAAAGGTCATAGATCACACAGTCTTGCTCCAATTTCTATCAAGTAGGATAGAGCCAAAAAGGAGACAAAATGAGGTTTAACCCTTCTCTTCCCTCTGCCCCACCCGTGTGTACAGCCATTTCTCCCACTATCCTTCCTCCTCTTTCCCCTTCCACCTATATTCCTTCCTCTAGCTTCACATTTCACTCCTCTTCTCTCCTGTCCTTACATCCTTGTGCCTCCTTTTTATCTCTAGACTTTGCCCACCCATCTGCCAATTAAAATCCCCGTCACCTGTATCCACCTGGTTGCCAGGTTTTGTCCACCCCCCCCCATCTCTTTTCCAGCTTTTCCAGCTTTATCCCTCCGAGTCTGAAACAGGTTTCCAACTGGAAACGTCACCAATCCATGTCTTCCACAGTTGCTGACTGACCCGTTGAGTTACTCCAGCACTTGGTGTTTAATAATGGCTTGTGCATTAACAATGCCAGAGAAATTAAAGCTGCTAGGGTGAATAGAAACAGATCATCACGCTAACCAACCTCCGTTCCATTGACCCAATCTACACTTCACGTGGCCTCACAAAAGCCACCAACATAATCAAAGACCAATCTCACCTTGGCCACTTCCTCTTCTCCCCCCTCCCATCAGCCAAGAGGTACAGAAGTGTGAAAACACACACCACCAGATTCAGGGAAAGTTTCTTCCGAGCTGTTATCAGGCAACTGAACCATCCTATCAACAACTAGAGAGAGGTCCTGATCTACCACCTACCTCATTGGAGACTTTGAACTATCTTTACTCGGACTTTACAGAACTTTATCTTGCAATCAATGTTATTTCCTTTATCCTGTATCTACATACTGAGGGAGGCTTTATTGTAATCATGTATAGTATTTTCACTGACCAGATAGTACGCAACCAAAAAGCTTTTCACTCTATCTCAGTAAATATGACTATAATAATAAACTAAACTGGAAGTGCCCAGTCAATGGACAGGTCTTCTGCCAGAAATGGTGGCCAACACATTGAAATAGGCACTAAATGGCTCCTATGTATAATCTACCAGTGCCAAACAAATACATGATTCTAGGTTACAAATCCTAGCTAAAACATGGTGAAAGTAAACAGAATTAACAAAGCAAACCCAGGACTACACAACCCAAAAACAAGATTCCGCTGCTGGCTTTGTTGACATATTCCTCAGCATTCAATATCAGTGGGTTAATACAAGCAAGGCCACAAAGCCACAGCTACAGTGAATGGGACTCACTTGTTTCAGGATCTGAGCCGCCATTGTGAAGCTGCAGTCGAATATAATGCGGAATTCCCGTCCTCGCTTCATCTCCTTCAAGAGGGGCCTGGTGTCGCTCGAGTCGATGGGAAGCTGGCGAATTTTCAGCCGGATATTGTACCTGGAGGGAGCTGTTATCAACTCTTGCAAACGTATGAGACCTTCAATGATAAAGCAGAGAAGCTATTTCTGATGTGCAGTAAGTCCCATCAAATTGAGTTCACAAATTGCCAAGTCCTCCCCACTTCCTCATCTTTTTTTTCCACAGATCAGTACCAGTTATCTAATTCACACACATCTCAAATCACTGTAACACAGGTTAAATTGCATAGAGCAAAGAAAAAGGGACATTTGGCCCATTAAATTCAATGCAGTCGATCAAGTATTGATCTATATTTAAATCTCTTCTTAACCAAAACCATTTGCGTTCTTTACTTTTCTAACCTTTGTCACTTACTCCACCCAATTCATTCTATCAATTAGATAGACACAATAAGATGGAGTAACTCAGCGGGTCAGACAGCATCACTGGAGACAAGGAATGCTGTTCCTTCCTACACATTAATTCTATTGCTTGCCAGGCTTTATCCTGCCCCTACCTCCCCATTTTTATC
Source organism: Leucoraja erinaceus (assembly GCF_028641065.1). Taxonomy (NCBI): domain Eukaryota; kingdom Metazoa; phylum Chordata; class Chondrichthyes; order Rajiformes; family Rajidae; genus Leucoraja; species Leucoraja erinaceus. The sequence goes on along the minus strand of NC_073402.1, from coordinate 3,636,464 downwards.
CCCCCCCCTGTGAACAGAAATTGGAACTGGCGTTCAATGCTGGCACCACTGGTCTTCATACTATGTGTCATTGAGATGATTTTGGGAATGCAGGGCACCATTTTCATGGGCCGAATGGCCTAATACTACTACTATCGCTCATGACTTTATGACATTAAGATAAGATGGGCAAAGTTTAAAGGAAATGTACAGGACAAGAATGTTGTACACAGGGCTGGTGAATGTCTGGAATGTGTTGCTGGCGTGATGGCTAACGTAGCTACGATAGTGGCATTTAAACAACTTTTGGATTGGCATATTTGGATATGGAGGGAATGGAGGGATATGTATTAGCCAGATATGAATTGGTCTTAGCATTATGTGCAGCACAGATGAAGGTACATATAAGAAGCTGAAGTAACTCAACAGGTCAGGACTGCTGCCTGGCCTCCAGCCATGTTGTCTGGAGTAAAGGATGAGGTGATGTTTTGGGTCGAGACCCTTTCTCAGACTGGGCTGGTTCTTGTGCTGCACTGCTCCATGTAAACTATCTGATGGTAATAAATACCTGAAAAGGAAAGACATAGAGAACTGTGGAGAGAACCCAGAGCTGTGGAAATAATTTGCTGTTAAGAGGCCAAAAGGCCTCCCTCAGTGCTAATATTGGTTCAGGATTGCATTATCTGAGTTACACCCCGTCTCTGCTGCATACACATGTCCCTCCACTTGGTCATAAGCACAGATCTTGACGTACCAGTGCTATCATCATAGACCACGGTTGCCGTCCTCCACTTCAGGAACTGCACCAGGTCCAGAATGGCATAGCTCAGCGAGGAATAGTCGGGATAAAAGTTGGTGTAGAAGGAGTCCCTGTTGTCTATGGGATGGTGCTTCCAACGGATCTGGATATGAGGAACTTCCAGCGCATTGCAGATGGATTGAACGGCATTGGATGAGGAGCTATGAGACGGCCCGAATATCGCCACCACTCCCAAGGACAGCTGATCACAGGCTGAATCAAAAAATCAGAACCGTCAACTGTATGTTAATATTGTGACACTGCCATTTGCAAAGAAATCTCATTATATCAGACCATGTTTGACTTTATCATCAAGAGAATTACCTTGCAGGAGGTCACAACCATGAGAGGGAAGATAATTTAAGGTGCATTTGTTTATGTATATTAAAATAATTTAATATTCTCTCGCTGACTCATTCCCTAAACAAACATTCTCTATGACTGCATATCGACAGTGAGGGCGAGCTTGGCCCTGGGTTTATCTGCCTCTGTAAATGAACTGGGAGGATTCCCTGCAGTTTGTAGTATCTCCTCTGCCTCCCCAATGTCAAAGTTACCAGTGGAGAAATGGGATGTGTGCAGATAACTCTCCACTCTTCCAATCTGTGCATCTCATGCTATCCCATTGACTTCAGTACAGGGACTGGAGCCTAGACATAATGGCAGAAAGGATGGGGTCAATTATTAGAAACAAGGAACTGCGGATGCTGGTCTACACAAAAGGACACAATTGCTGGAGTTACACAGCGGGGCATGCTCCACAGATACTGTCTGACTCGTTGAGTTACTCCAGCACTTTGTGTCCTCTGGGGTCAATTATTACAGTGCACGCAACTTCCAAGATTACCCGCTACCCGTACAAAAAAAACATTGTAAACCAAATTCCTAGGATTTGGTGAATTGGGAAAGATTTAATAGGAATCCGAGGGGTAATTTTTCCACACAAAGGGTGGTGGGTTTATGGAACAAGCTGCCAGAGGAGGTAGTTGAGGCTGGGACTATTGCAATGTTTATGAAACAATTGGATAGGACAGGTTTAGGTTAATATGGGCCAAATGCAGGCAAGTGGGACACATGTAGATGGGACATGTTAGTCGGTGGGGGCAAGTTGGGCCGAAGTGCCTGTTTCCACACTGTATGCTTCTATGATTCTAAGCCAAAGCCAACAATTGAATATTGTTCCATATTCAGATGTACACATGACAAGAGACCACTGCCCATGGAATAGGTCTTCAAAACAAGTCATTGTTCATAGAGGTCATTCTTATGCTGAAAAATATTCTTAAAAGGAGCAAAACTGGATAAAGCAAACGATGTCAACACAAACACGCAGCCAAAGTGAAATGAATCAGAATATTGAAATATATTTACATCGAAAATCTGCCATAACAAAGCATTTTGAACATAGACATACCTTTTCGGGATGCTTCAAAACTGTCGTAGATGTTTATTCTTTGAATGTCGTAGGTCAGAGTTGTGTTGGGAAGCAGTGTCCTGTTCCTGTTGATGTTATTGACGGCAAATTTGAAGGCCAACTCTTCTGCTCCCACAGTGCCACTTTCCACTAGTTCGAAGATTCCACCTGTAACAGGAAGGCAGAAGGTCACTAAACACAAGGAAACAGTTCCACAGCACAGTGGCGTAGTAGACGATTTGCTGCCTTACAGCACCAGAGACCCAGGTTTGATCCTGACTACGGGTGCTGTCTGTACAGAGTTTGTACATTCTCCCTGTGGCCGCATGAATTTTCTCCGGGTGCTCTGGTTTCCTCCCACATTCCAAAGATGTACAGTATTGTAGAATCATTTTTCTTCAGTAAAATTATAAATTATTCCTTGTGTGTGTGTGTGTAGGATAGTGCTAGTGCTAGTGTCTGCATGGACTCATTGGGCTGAAGGACCTTTTTCTGTTAATCATGGCTAAATTGGCGCAGCCATGGAATTAAAATTGAAAAAGGGCTTATGTACTGCTAGGCCATTTTGGTCAAGCTAAATGTGCCTTTGCAGATCTGAAACAAGTTGCTGAATGGTGCCAGCATGTCTGTGGCCTAGATAAGCGCTGCAGAGGAAGAATGGGACATCTGCAGAGTTCTTACAATAAGTTGGAAAATGCATAGAACTGATTGGGTCAATGCAAGCTGAGTGTATGTAGTATATATAATGTTGCGAGATGGTTATCCTGTTAATTGCCGATTGGTTGAAATGTGGAACCTTGGAGGAATCATTTGAATCCCAGGGCACATGTTGCACTATTCATATGTGTTGGCTTTCTTCTAGAAGCTTCTTTCGAATACAATGTATATAAGATTATATTATTGGGTTAGGGAGCTGTCAATTGTGTACCGTTATTATCAAAATGATTGATTGGTTTATAAAGAGACCACCTCCATGTAGGCCCCTCAAGGTTCAGGGACCTAAAAAAGGCAGCCCCCACGAGGTCCAGTGTCGATCTTCTGGAAGAGCGCTTGGGACTGCATGACCGTTTGTAGTATCTCTGCTTGCACAAGGCTCGAAGGGCTTGGCCAAGCAGATAGGGGAATTTGTGTTGTGTTATCCAAAATGAAGTTTAGTTGCTCAAGTGCTTGATTCAGTGTTTTATTGACTGAAACTAGACTGGGGGGAGCTTAGAATGAGCTATTTACAAATCTATAAATTAAACTAAACTAACCTAAACTAAAGACATGATGAGTGATGGCGGAGTGGAGAGGAGAGAGGGTGTTAGATAATCCTTGATCAAAAGCTATGGGAATACGATACCTGCTGCAGGCGGATTTCTTCTGATCATTATCTCAAAGCATCTCTGAACAGTGGTTATAATCTCATCATTTTCTCACTCACAAATCATGGGGATGCGAGTTGGGAAAAAAGGTGGGGGTGGGAGCAGAGTATAGAGTCACATTGTGGAAACAGGCCCTTTGGCCCAACCTTCCCACTCCTACCAACATGCCCCATCTACGCAAGTCCCACCTGTCTGCATTTGGCCCTCAACCTCCTAAACCTATTCAATCCATGAACCTGTCTAAATGGTTCTTAAATGTTGACATAGTACTTGCCTCAACTACCTCCTCCAGCAGCTCGTTCCATACACCTACTACTTTTTGTGAAAAAAAGATGCTCCTCTGGTTCCTATTAAATCTTTCCCCCCTCACCTTAAACCTATGTTCTTTGGTTCTTGATCCCCTACTCTGGGTAAATGTCTCTGTGCATTTACTCTCTCCATTCCTCTCAAGATTATACACCTTTATAAGTTCACCCCTCATTCCTCTTGTGCTGCAACAAATTAAGTCCTAGCCTGCCCAACCTCCCCCCCCATAACTCAGACCCTCAAGTCTTGGCAAGATCCTCGTAAATCTTATCCGCACCTTTCTAACTTCAAGTAACACTTGCTTTCTCTCTCTCTCTCCACTCTCCCCATCCCAGTTCTCCGACCTGTCGTATACTGTCTCCGACTACATATTATCTCTGTTTGCTTTGTTGTTACTTTCTCCCAGCTAACAATGATCTATTCTACATTTTCCTTGATCTCCATCCCCTTTGCCCCGTTTTCACACCTTCACACTTCCTTATCTATCTATTTCCCTCACCCCTGATGTCAGTCTGAAGAAGGGTCTCGACCTAAAATGTCACTCATTCCTTCTCTCCAGAGATGCTGCCTGTCCCGTTGAGTTACTCCGCAATTTTGTTTCTATCTTTGGTTTAAACCAGCATCTGCAGTTCCTTTGCACACATTTTATCTGCACTCTTTCTGGTGTCTATCTCTGGTTGATTTGCACTATTAATTGTACCTATTCTAGCACATTGTTCTTTACATGCAATTCATAAAACCAATTTTGTGCATTGATCTTTGAGCCAATTGGCAACCGTTATGAGATTCTCACAGTCACTTCCTGTTGTCCATTGTAGAAGGTACAACCTACTACATGCCTTTTCCATTCACAGTTAATTAAGATGCCTCAGACAATTTGGTAATAGCCACTCGGGGCTCTCATGGACATTTTTCAACATGTTGAAAAATCTTCACGAGTCTTCCCGAGCTGACCCCGTTTCCCTAGTACCTGCCGTTAGCGTTACGAGCTGCTAAGAGACGTCCCCGAGCTCTGACGTACCCGCTACGTACATTCTACGTACTTACCATGGGTTTGATATTTTTTTAAACTTGGGAGAGCTCTTGAATGAACTCGTACAGTGGAAAAGGGCTTTTATGTTCGGTCTGGCCTTTGGGAAACTGGATTTCATCATCAGTTCCTCTCTCATTGATTCATACAGTCAGTCTTTGGGACAAATCATAGCATTACAGAGCACCTGCTGTCTCACAGCGCCAGAGACCCAGGTTCAATCCTGACCTCAGGTGTTGTCTGCGTAGAGTTTACACATTCTCCCTGTGATCATGTGGTTTTCCTCATGGTGCTCCAGTTTCCTCCCACACCTCAAAGACATGCGGGTTTGTGGGTTAATTGGTTTCTGTAAATTGCCCCTTACATGCAGGAATGGATGGGAAAGTAGGAAAACATAGAACTAGTTGAAATGGGTGATCGATGGGTAGCGTGGAGTCGGTGGCTCAAATGTCCTGTTCCCATTCTGTGTTTCAATTAATTAATCAATCAATCAATCAAAGACTCACTCATTCTCCAGATCTATGCAATATTTCTGTTTTAGATATAGAGGTATGTAGTCAATTTTCTTTTGAAAGCTATTGCCAATAATTTTACACACTATAACATTAATTCCCTTGGCATTCATATGTTGCATGAGAAAGGCTTCTAGGAATCTCTGTCCTTGTAAAAAAACACAAAGCCTTTATATGTTAAGCCAGAAGGCACTGAACTCATAGCTGTGCAAAACCACACTCTACATCTTTCATCTCCCTTTCCCCTGACTTCAGTCTGAAGAAGGGTCTCGAACCGAAACATCACCTATCCCTTTTCTTCAGAGATGCTGTCTGACCTGCTGTTACTCCAGATTTTTTGTGTCTATCTTGCGCTCAAAGCCAATTATCCTTTCCCAAACCTGATTCCCCATCCACTCCATGACAATAGTATGATGTGACGGTTTTCTGCATATGTTACCATAGTTTAATCGAGAAATGGGTGACAAAGTGTGACAATTAAAAAATAAACACAATTAAACACTTCATTCAAACTTTGAGAGATTATTACTTGATTTGAGGTCAATGGGATTTGAGGGAGTTACATAAAGCCTTTTAGGAACTGGCCGTGCTAAAAATGTCTACACTTTCTGCACGGAAATGATATTTTTAATATTGTTGTGTGGTAATCAATCAAACTGCTATCACCAATTAAAAATATCATAACTCATCATAACAAGCAATTTCTTATTAAGAATGGAAAACTGCACAAAACGCAGAGATGAACACAATGAATAATAGAATAGGCAGAATTGTGTCCCTGGGGAACTGAGCACATTTTTAATTGGATTTGTCTTTGTAATCTGAAATTAAGCTATTTTATTGATCACAATTTTTAAAGTGGACCATTGTGGTTTTGCACCAATCTGTGGGCTCGGGTCTCTGTCAACTTTCCTGGGGAGTTGTAAATGGAGCAGTGAGGGTAGACGAGAGTATCTGCTCCAATGCGGAGGAAGGGAAGGTTAAAGATGGTGCAGATTACTGGCCTTCAAGAGTTGAAACCTTTTAGAAGAGATCTAGATGCATTAAGGTAGACACTAAATGTTGGAGTAACTTAGCGGGTCGGCCAGCATCTCTGGAGAAAACGAATAGGTGACCGCTGGATTTTCAACTGGTCGCCACTGGATTTTCAACTGGTCGCCGCTGGATTTTCAACATGTTGAAAAATTTCGGCGACCTGTAACGACCTATGACGGGTGCCGGCAGTCGCCGAAAAAGTTGCATAAGTGGGACAGGCCCTTGAATCATGTAGGATGACTAGGGTGGGGGTTGGGACAGAGAGAGAGGGTCACCTGAAGTTAGAGAAATCAATATTCATACTGCTGGGTTGTACGCTACATTAAGATGAAATATGCATCAGCTCAAGATTAGAGTCATCGGGTGTCAGAGAGAAAGTATTAAAACAGGTCTCTTTGCTCACACTATGTCACCCATCATGTACCCATTTACACCAGTCCTGCATTCATCACACTTTTAATTTGCACCGCATTCTCATCCACTCCCACCAGATTACTCCAGCCACTGGTATATGAGGGCAATTTACAATGGCCAATTAACCTAACAACCCCAAGGTCTTTGGAATGCGGTTGGAATCAGATGCACTCAGAGGAAGCCCTAGTGGTCTCAGGGAGAACGCACTGTCTATTTCTCAGGGTTAGTGAATCTAAACAGAGGGTATAGGTTTATGGTAAGAAGAGACAGATTTAACAGCAAACATTTTCACACAGGTAGGTATATAGAACGAGTTGGTCATGGTTGGTACAGATACAATAAGAACAGGCAATAATGACAGATAGAAACAAAATGCTGGAGTAACGCAGCAGGTCAGGCAGGAGAAAACAGACAGGTAACGTTTTGGGTCAGGAACCTTCTTCAGGGTCTCCAGAACTGCTGCCCGACCCTCTGTGTTACTCCAGCATTTTGTTTAGTTTAGTTTAATTTAGTTTAGAGATACAGTAAGGTAACAGGCCCTTTGGCCCACCGATCAGTGAACCCTGTACACTAGTACTATCCTACACACTGGGGACAATTTACAATCTTTACCAAAGCCAATTAACCTACAACCCTGCACGTCTGTGGAGTGTGGGAGGAAACCGGAGCAGCTGGGAAAACATACGCAAGTCACTGGGAGAACGTACAATCTCCATACAGACAGCACCTGTTGTCAGGGTCGAACCCGGGTCTCTGGCGCTGCAAGGCAGCAACTTTACTGTTGTGCCACCAGGCTGTAAATTTTGTGTCTATCTTTGGTATAAAGCAGCATCTGGATTTCCTTTAATACAATAATTACATTTGGACTGGGAAATGGTTTTGAAGGAAATGGGTCAAATTTGTGAAAACAAGATTAGCTTTGATGGGCAGTTGGGCTGAAGGTGCAGGAAGGAACTGCAGATGCAGGTTTAAACCGAAGATAGATACAAAGTGATGGAGTAACTCAGAGGGACAGGCAGCATCTCTGGAGAAAGAAGGGTCTCGACCCCGAAATGTCACCCATTCCTTCTCTCCGGGGATGCTGCCTGTCCCACTGAGTTACTCCAGCATTTTGTGTCTATCCACAATTGGGCTGAAGGGCCTGTTTCCGTGTTATGCGACTCTACGACTCAGGCGAGTGGAGTGAGAGCAGAGGAGGTGATAGAGGAATGGGATTGTAGATAAGGCACAATTCATTTAGGGATGTCAGTAAGTTGCACGCCATGCTTTGCAGATGTAGCAGCGTATTGCTGTATTCATACCAACCATTTAGCTGATGAAACTATAATTAAATATAAATGCTGCTATCAAACTATAGCATTGAGGTAAACTCCGATCCTTCTGGGAGTGCATTAAGGCAACGTTCGGATCTTAATCACAGCAGGAGTGGCTATGAGAAAATTGAATGCAATTATTACAATGGGTCAGCTATCGTCCCAAAGTCCCACCTCCCCATATCATGCTCACGAACACTGATTAAATTAGAGGCTGGTAATTATCAAACACAGAAGGTCTCCCATTAGGATAGCTTGGAGAAGGAGCGCTATCTCTTTGACAACATAAATGACCCAGAGAAATCAAACTTAAAATGCATCAAAACAAGTAGCCAGGTGATGGTAAATTCTCAGCAGTAATTGTTGGTTTTAGCTCAATTCAGGGATACACCACAGAAACAGGCCCTTCAGACCAACGTGTCCGTGCCAACCAGCGATCCCCGCATACTTACACTATCCCACATGCTAGGGAGAATTTACAATTTTTACCGAAGCCAATTAACCTGCAAATCTTTGTAGTGTGGGAGGTAACGAACACCCGGAGAAAACCCACACGGTCATGGGAAGAACATACAGACTCCGTACAGACAGCACCCGTAGTCACAATCCAACCCAGGTTTTTGGTGCTGTCAGGCAGCAACTCTACTGCTGCTCCACTGTGCCAGCCAAATATAGTTAAAGGCTGGTATTGATCAAAAACACAGAAGGAGTCCAATTATGTTTGTTTGGAGAAGGAGCACAATCTCTTTGACAGCATAATTGACCCGGAGAAATCAAACTTTAAAGGGATCTAAACGAGTAGCCAGGTGAAGTTAAATTCTCAGCAGTGATTGTTGGTTCTTTGCTGTGGTGGGACCGTAGAGCTAATAAAAGTAATTTAGATACGTCGTATTTTACTTTTAGTGCCTGAGCAATTATTTTTCATGAGCATTCTTTTTCATCATTTTCTTTTAACATATTTGACTGCGTAGATTAACATGGTTGATGTTATAATTATCTTCTGGTGGGAATAGCTCAATAGGCATAATCAAAGAGCTGTTCTTTGTTGCCTTTCTCGTAAATTGCAGCTATCAGTTCACTGAAGCTTATTAGTGGGAAGCAGTACAGGATCTTAGGAAAGCAGAGATGTCTAACTATAATGCACAAGCTTTTAAATTAGGCTCCATGCTGGAATTCTCAGTGGTCCTCCAAACAATTTTCTATATTTTTGCATGGCTGACATCCAAATATTCAAAAAAAATGGTAGTTTTGTTCCATGTGTTACAATGGGTGAAATATTGGCGTACTTAATGATACTGATACCTATGCTGAGTAGGAGGGAACTGCAGATGCTGGTTTACACCGAAGATAGACTCAAAATGCTGGAGTAACTCAGCGGGACAGGCAGCATCTCTGGAAAAAGGAAATAGGTGACGTTTCGGGTTGAGATCCTTCTTCAGAGTGAAAGTCATGGGAGAGGGAAACTAGTAAGAAAAGATACAGAACAAATTAAAGCCAGCACCAATGTCCAAGGGAAGGTGGAGCCCACAATGGCCCATTGGTGGCTGTGGAAGAGGTGATAGCGAAGGAATACGAAGACTGAAGCTAGCAGGATGACAGTGAAGCTAGCAGGATGACTAGGATGGGGGAGGGATGGAGAGAGAGAGGATGCAAGGGTTACTTGAAATTAGAGAAATCGATATTCATACCGTTGGGTTGTAAGCTGCCCAAGCAAAATATGAGGTGCCATTCTTACAATCTGTGTGTACTAATACCCAGTTAGCTAGAAATTTCACTTAGAGCATACTGCCCAGGCTTCTGTGTGCAAACCTTCTTGTAAATGGAAGTTGACAATGAGAGATTCTGGACCTGAACAAACAGAGAATCTAATGCAACATCCCTGTAGACTTTGAGTTGCAGGAAGTGGGAAACAGCAAGCGATGCAATGAGAAGAAATGAATTGAAGGAAATTATTTCAGAGTCAAATTACGTGCAGAAGGATTTTTAAAAGTAAAAGGTTAAAACTGGGTTAAGCGAAAAAAGAACCAAAAGATAAAAACTGCAAGATTTTTATGTATTTTAAAAACGTCACAAAATATGAAAACCTTCAGCAATCTAAGTCCCAACTTGAAAGAGTTAGCTTTTGACACCAGAGGGGTTGTTTGATAGTCCTTATCAATAAACTCGTGCTCAGAGTTTTAATGGCAAGGATATACACAAAATGCTGGAGTAAATCAATGGGACAGGCAACACCTTGAGAGAGAAGGATTGGGTTTATTTTTCTTGAAGAGAATGCTCTGTTATTGAGCGAGCATAACAATGGCTTGATAAATGTGAAGACTCAATGGTTCTTCATTTACTTAGACTTTAGACTTTAAAGATACAGTGCAGAAACAGGCCCTTCAGCCCACCAAGTCCACGCTGACCAGTGATCCTCAGACGCTAATACTATCCTACAGATGAGGGAACATTTTTACAATTTTACCAAAGCCAATCAACCCACAAACCTGCACGTCTTTGGAGTGTGGGAGGAAACTGGAGTAACCTGGATAAATTTCACACGATCACAGGGAGAACGTACAAACTCCGCACAGACAGCACCCGTAGTCAGGATCGAACCAAAGTCTCTGGTGCTGTAAGGCAGCAACACTACCACTGCCCAAGGGATGGGTGCAATTTTAGCAAAGCGGATGTGGTAAAATTAAGACCGCAACTATGTAATACACACATTTAGATGCACACCTATTCAGTGGCAGAACTGTCCTCATGAACAATATAGAATTATTATAATATTTCATTATTTTCATAATTTATTGTCTACATTATGAAAGTAACCATAGTGCAACTTTCCTAGAGTGAGGTTTTAATATTTGGAAAAGAACTCAAAAAAGTTGCACTCTGGTTACATTTGTAATGTAGGCAATAAATGATCAAAATAATGAAATATTATAAATATTATAAATATTGAACACAGGTACTATACTGACATTGAAGAGGCTTTCAGATATGCACATGGATATGCAGGGACCGGAATAAACTGGATCACATGTAGGCAGTGGAGATTAGTTTATCTTGGCATCAGGTTTGGCACAGACATAGCGGGCCAAAGGGCCTGTTCCTGTGCTGTACTTTTTGCTCCGTTTTTATTTCTATGTTTTAACTCACTAGCGTGGCATGGTGGAGTAATGGTGGAGTTACTGCCTTACAGCGCCAGATCCTGACTATGGGTGCTTGTCTGTACGAAGTTTGTCCATTCTCCCTGTGACCTGCGTGGGTTTTCTCCGAGATCTTCGGTTTCCTCCCACACTCCAAAGACATACAGGTTTGCAGGTTAATTGGCTTGGTATAAATGTATGAATGTAAAAAAATTGTCCCTAGTGTGTGTAGGGTAATGTTAATGTACAGGGATCACTGGTCAGTGTGGACTCGGTGGGCCGAAGGGCCTGTTTCAGAGCTGTAAACTACACTAAACTAAAAAGAAGATAGTGAGTCCATGTTTCAGTTCAGACGAATGAACATTGATGAGAATTATTCATTCTCGATTTCTCCCCTTGGGCACAGTCTGGCCTGTAAGTATTTCTCAAATGTTCTCAAATTTTTATGATTCTATTGCAGATTTAAGGGTGATTAAAGGAAAAATATCTCATAAATGGGGTTTGATGTAATATTTTACAACTACATTAGACAGGTTGGAATACAAATGTTTACAGTATCTGTAAGACTATCTTACACAATTTTAAACAGGGTAGAAAATGATTGGACAAGATAGAACACAACTGTTTATCTTCCTTACAGATTCTGTCTTCCTCATACCAAGTAAACTTGGTAATGCGATCTAGAACCTGTTCATAACTGTAGAGACTGTAAGCACCGGATGCGCAGGACTATTGTGGAATTGTGTTGACAATGAACCAGGACTATGTCTTTGACCCCTTAGAGTGCAAAGGAAATTGAGAGATTTGTTGGTAATTCTGGACATAAGTAACTGATGTACAGAGTCCAAAAGTGGGAAAGTCATGCTGAACCTTTATGGGGCAGACCTGACTTCAAGTGGAGCATTGAGTTCAATCCTAATGCCACATTATAGAAAGGATCTGAAAGTATTGGAGACCATCCAGAAAACTATTCCAAGAAAGGTTCCTGGAATGTGAGACTACCTAAGGACAGATGAGGGAGGCTGGGGCTGTTTCCTTTTGAGGGGAGATTTAATTTAACTTATTTAAGAGATGCAGCGTGGAAACAGGCCCTGCAGCCCACCGAGTCCGTGCCGACCAGCGACCCCCATACACAGAGCAGCAGAGTTGCTGCCTTGCAGCGCCAGGGACCCAGGTGCGATCCTGACTACGAGTCTGTCTGTACCTTCTCCTTGTGATTGCGTGGGTCTTCTCTGGGTGCTCCAGTTTCCTCCCACACTCCAAAGATGTGCAGGTCTGCAGGATAATTGGCTTCTGTAAAATTGTAAATTGTCCCTAGTGTGTAGGATAATGCTAGTGTACAGGGTGATCATTGGTCTGAACAGACTTGGTGGGCTGAAGGGCCTGTTTCTGCACTGTATCTCTACACTAAACCAAACTAAACTAGACTAGCCTCCAAGGTATAATAATTGCCAGATTTGGGTGAAAGTGTATGTTACCCAACACCCTTTTAAAGTCAGGACCAATAGTTTAATTTAGAAATACCTTATGGAAACAGGCCCTTCAGCCCACCAGGTCCATGCCAACCATCGATCACCCATCCACACTAGTTCCGTGTTATCCCACTTTCTCCATTCATCCAGTCTCTAAACATTGGGGGCAATTTAGAAAGGCCAATTAACCTCTAAACCCACATATCTTTGGGATTATTGAGGATACTGGAGCACCCAAAGGAAAGCCATGTAGGTCACAGGGAGAACGTGCAAACTCGACATATGCAGCAGCCGAGGTTAAGTTTGAACTCGGGTCTCTGGCGCTGTGAGGCAGCAGCTCTACCAGCTCTTAAGGGATTCTCCTAGTGCCACCATTTTGGTCCATGAACCAAGAAATTCACTGCCAGCCATTAATCCAATGGAACATCTTAAAATGACGTGAAGAATAAGTGCATTGATAATTAGATTTTTAATGCCTTGCTTATTTGTTTTTTGCTATATTTCAGTCAGTATGATACATTGGTATTACACATTTTTAAATTAGTTTTCATCAGATGGAGCTCTATATTTAGTATCTATTATTAACAAATTCCTCAGGTTTAGCTGAGAATATAATCAAGTCATAAACCTAAATACTTCATCACTCTCTTCAAAGTTACAAACCGCAATAATTAATCTCACGGGAGTGACGTTCAATGGATGAAGATGCATTAATTATCATTCCCTTCTGCTCTGTTTGTCATAGATATCATCACAATGGGCTTCTTGGCATTCAACTATTCAGCAGTCACTGCAGCAGTTGGCTGCTAGAATCATTCAAAACCCCTTTGTTTCATTACGGCTGCATATTTCAACCTTGTAGTGCCACCTGCTTGAACATTGCGGGCATTGAACTGAATTCAATATGTTGACAAATATTTGTGATGTAAACCATTATGGTCACTCTGTTTGCACATGCAATGGTGCCTGTGCCAAGAATACCATCCAGAAATATGCAGCGCAGGCAGAACAAGACGTCGGTCAGTGAACATTATTAATGTAACAGTGCTGCTAATCTGTGACTCCAGCCAACAATCTCTCTTAACATAACACAACTGAAAAAAATTGTCAACCAGTTCGGGCCCCACCCTATGAATGCTATCATAAAAAAAACATCATTCTCCTGCAGGCATTTGTTAATGGGTTTAGGTTTTGGTTTATTGTTGTCGTGTATCAAGGTTACATGTACTATACACTATAATGTCTCAATTTTAATCACGTATTGTCTTTACGCTGACTGGTTAGCACGCAACAAAAGCTTTTCACTGTACTTCAGTGCACATGACAATAAACATAACTAAACTAAACTAAAAGCCCTGTTTTGCATGCATGCTATGCCATCAAATCAGATAATACTACACATAAATATAACATGTTGAATGTTGTACAATAGATAGATTAAAGGGGGAGATACAGAAAGCAGAGTACACGTAGATCTCAGCATTGTAGTGCAATTTTCCATAGACAAATGTTATCAATGAAGTCGAGGTGAATTGGAAGGACCGTTCAAAGCCGGATAACAAAGTGGAAGAAGCCGTTCCAAATTCTGGTGGTGCACACATTCAAGTTTCTGTGTCTTTCGCACGGGGGCAGGGAGAAGAAGGAGTGACCGAGGTCCTTGAATATGTTGGCTGCTTTTCTGAGGCAGCGTGAAGGGTTGATTGAGTGAATGGTGGGGAGTCTGGTCTGTGTAATGGACTGGGCTACATCTACAACTCTCTGGGATTTCATGCAGTCCTGTGTTGAGCTGTTCCCAAACCAAGCTGTGATGTAACCCGACAGCATGCTTTCCATGACACATCTGCAGACGTTTGTTTGAGTCATTGGAGACATGATGAATTTCCCAGTAGACCATGTGCTTTCTTGAGTGTCATATTTTAGATAATTTGGAATTTCTTTCGTCAGAGGAAGGTGAATCTGTGGATTTCTTTGCCACAGAAGGCGGTGGAGGCCAAGTCAGTGGATATACTATATTTAAGGCAGAGAAATATAGATTCTTGGTTAGTACAGATGCCAGAGGTTATGGGGAGAAGGCAGGAGAATGGTGTTAGGAGGGAGAGATACATCAGCTCTGATTGAATGGCGGAGAAGAATTGATGGGCCGAATGACCTAACTTTGCTCCTTTCAATTATGATCTTATGATCTTATGATCTTGCTGATGTTGAGGGAGAGGCTGTTTGTCCTAACACCATATTTCTGGTGTCTATTGCTGTGACGTAATAGGTGTTTGATGCGATCCAGAGTCAGTTGAAGATTAATCCACACAGAGAGTGACATAATAAACATTGAGGACATTGTCTTGCCTCAATTTGGCCACATCTGGGAACATGTGGAATGAACAGCATGTCCTAGATGTGGTGCAATAGAATACATTCATAAGTTCAAAAGTTGATAAGTCATAGGAGCAGAATTAGGCCATTCAGCTCATCAAGCCTACTCCGTCATTCAATCATGGCTGATCTATCTCTCCCTCCTAACCCCATTCCCCTGCCTTCTGCCCATAACTGCTGGCATCCTTATTAATCAAGAATCTATCTATCTCTGCTTTGCAGAAGAATGGCAAAAGTGGGAGACACAAGATTCTGCAGATACTGGAATCTTGAGCATGAAACAAGATGGCGGCATTCAGTGGATTAGGTAGAATCGATGGAGGGAAATCGGCAGACAATGCCCCAGAGTGAGACTCTTCTTCAGACTCCTTCAGATAAGTCTGGAACGTTAGTATGAGTACTGTGGGCTGAAGGGGCTGGTTTCCAGAGGGCTAGTATGGACATTGTGGGTCGAATGGATTCTTGGGCTGGTGGTTCAGTCACTCAAGTCTGTTGTGCTGGCAGCTCAGTTACTCATGGCTGGTGGGCTGGCTGTTGACTCACGGCTATTCCTTGAAATTCCATTTCAAGCAGGGTGCAAGGCCACTAAAGACAGCAAGTCGTGACCGCTCCCTCTTCCATCTTGCAGAGACTGAGCCACGCCCACACTTCTGGGTTTTATAGTCCCTCCCCCCTCCCACCAGAAGGGGTGTGGCCTTGTAATGGCGTGATTGTCAGGAGAGTTAAGATTGAATCTTAACATTTTTTAAACACTAATAATTCTTTTATTTTTCATCAATGGGAAAAATCCTCGGCACCCGATGAACGGAGGGGGACTGAGTAAGAAGATCCAAAATCACAGCTGTACGTGGTAGCGTTTTTTTTTCTAAAATCAATATAAAGCGCAAACAGGAAGTGGTCAAGATTAGACTTTTAATTAAATGGAAGGCAAGGCAACTTTAATTAGGCAAGGCAACTTTAATTAGGTAACACAGCTTTAGCATTTCCAAACCAAATGCAACACAGCTTCAGCATATCCAAACCAAAGGCAACACAGCTTTAGAATTTCCAAACAATATTTTCAAACCACATTATGGGCACTGACAGGTCAGTAAACCACTCACAGTTTAGTAGACATGTGTTCAGTGTTATTCACAGCTCAGATTGAGAGACGTGACCCTATCGCTCCCCCATCTTGCAGAGACTGACTGAGGCACTCAACAATTCCAGGTGTTATAGTCCCTCTGGAAGGGGCGTGGCCTGGAGGAGAGAGAATCTCAACATTTTTTAAACACTAATAACTCTTTTATTTTTCATCAATGGGAAAAATCCTCTTGTCCTGCACAGCGGAGGGGGACTCTGAATAAGATGGCTAAAAATCACAGCCGTAAGTGGCAACATTTTTTCTAAAATCAATATACAGAACAACAGGAAGTGGTCAAGATCAGACTTTTAGTAATATCAATCTCCATGAGGTTTAGACGTAGGCGGTGAAGAAGGAGTGCACATTCAGGTCCCGGTACAGCAGCATTTTGTTGGGTTGCATCTGAACCGTCATGTCCTTTGTGTAATTGCCCATTGCCTCGGAAAGAGGAGGGTAGGTCTTAGGAAGGGGGTGCTCAGTGAAGACCAGGAGAAAGGGAGGGGAAGGTCAGCAGCTGGGACCACTGGCTATTAGAGATCAGAACAGATCCCAGAATCACCAGAGTGGCGCAGAGGTAGAGTTGCTGCCTCACAGCGCCAGAGACCCTGGTTCGATCCTGGCTTTGGATGCTGTTTGTATGGAGTTTGCACTTCTCCCCATGACTGCGTAGGTTTTATCCGGGTGCTCCGATTTCTCCCCACATCCCAAAGACATGTGGATTTGTAATTTAATTGGCCTCCGTAAATTGTAAATTGTCCCTAGTGTGTAGGATAGTGCAAGTGTATGGGGATCGCTGACTGACGTTGACTCGGTGGGCCGAAGGGCCTGTTTCCTTGCTGTATCTCTAAACTAAACTAAACTGAACCAAACCCCGCAACCTCCAACTCTCCAGAGAAAAGCTGCCTTGATATCTGATGGTTAGACTATCAATTTACAGCCTTCACTATCTGAATCGGATGCATAACATTTGGAAATATATTAAATATATTTGCTTGAAAATTCTGGGAGAGCAAACCACCAATTTCACTGCTCTCCTCCTGCAAGATGTACTTTTACCTAGACTGGAACTTTCTTGACAACTTTAGTCTCTGAAGCTAACTCCAACCTTGTGAAGTCTAGCTCATGATAAATTGTAATTACCACCCACAGAAGTATTTTGACAGTGGGTATTTGACTGGACACCCAGATGCACCACTTTCCCATTTATTGCCCAGCAAATAGTTTTCTTTGTGAATGTTTAGTTTCGATTTAGTCTGGTGATAAAGTGCGGAAACAGGCCCTTCAACCCACCAAGTCCACACCGACCAGCGATCCCTGCACATCAACACTATCTTACACACACTGGGGACAATTTACAATTATACCAAGCCAATTAACCTACAAACCTATACGTCTTTGGAGTGCTGGAGGGAACCGAAGATCTCGGAGAAAATCCACGCAGAGTATAGGGGAGAATGTACAAAGTCCATACAGACTGCACCCGTAGTCAGGATCGAACCCGGGCCTCTGGCTCTGTGAGGCAGCAACTCTACCGCTGCACCACCAAAGCGCCCAACATTTTCAACATTCAATAATTATCCACCTTATTCATACTGATACAAAATTCATGTTATAAAATGCCAGAAGAGGTAATTAAGGTACTGTAAAAATATGTAAAAACACTTGGACAGATTGGTGGACAGGGAAGGTTTAGATGGATATGAGCCAAATGTGGGCAAATTATATGAGCTTAGATGGGCAAGATAGCCACAAAGTGCTGGAGTAACTCAGTGGGCCAGGCAGAATGTCTGGAGAAAAATGATGGGTGACATTTTGGGTTGGGATCCTTCTTCAGATGGGGGCATTTTGGTCAGCATTGACAAATTGGGCCGAGGGGCTTGTTCCATGCTATGTGACTCTATGACTCTATGGATATAGTAAAGGATTTTTAAAGTAATTCATCTTAAGACATTTAAAGCAGTGGAAAATCCTTACAAGCAATTAATTAATTTAAGTTAACTTATTAGCAAAATAAAATACAGATTACTCCTAACTATACTTTTCTCTCCCATAGTCATTCCTCTCCTTTGGACTAACTGGGACTGCTGAGCCTGTGCCAAGTCTAACTTGTCACTGATCCAGAGTGGATTAATGCCAGCATAATACGATGTTGCCAGGTGCCCATGTTGAGGCATCGTCAGAAAATCAACAGATTAATTATGGAAGTTCATGAGTCACAAATACCCCATCAGTAACAAGAGGGAAAATTCATGGAGTCATAGAGTGATACAGTGTGGAAACGGGACCTTCGGCCCCACTGCCCTCACCAGCCAATATGTCCCAGCTCCACTAGTCCCACCTGCCTGTGTTTGGCCCATATCCCTTCAAACCTGTCCTATCCATGCACACTTCTAACTGTTTCTTAAATGTTGGGAGAGTCCCAGCCTCAACGATCTCCTCTGCCAGCTCGTGCCATACATCCACCACCCTTTGTTTGAAAATGTTACACCTCAGATTCTAGGTATGTTACAAAACTTACCTTCAGCGGCGCTGCAATTCTGTCACTGGCCATGTGCACGACTTTGGCGTCTTTGAGGGGGGGGCCGGGTTAAAATGCGGATTTCATCTGCCTGCCGGAGTTTTATTTTCTCGGGCTACTAGCTTATGCTGAAGAATTGTTCCGACTGCCGGTCTGTGAATTATTTTTTTTTTTAAACCGCGGGACAATTTCAGTGCTGGAGTAAAATAAAAATCAGCTTCTAATGCCGTAAACGCCGATAACCGGGACGGACTTCACGTACAGGACAGCTAAAGGAAAGTCGTATATTTTACATATAAACGTGCTTCTTAAGATTACCTTAATCCACATTTTACGTTGCGAAAAGGTGATTTAGGCCCCATACGAACCGGCAGTGTTTTTCCTGCCGATATGGGGTTTAAATTCACCGCAAATGCAACGTTCCAATCGATCGCGTTCCACAAAATCTCACTCGCAAGATGATTAAAATGGCCATTAATTTACGGGAATTAATCACTAAATTCCTTCCATTTGGCCTATAAATTCATGACAATGAGATTTAAAAATCATGTTATATTGTGAATTCTTGTATGAATGTTATTTGGACACTTAGGCTATTTAAAAATGTTAATCTTTTCTTAAGAAATGGATAGATGTTTAGATCTAGTAATTGAATTTTGTAATTAGCTACAATTAGGTAATTAACTAATTATATGCTTTAATTTCAGGTCATCCAAGTAAGATTGTTTCATATTTGTTTCACAATGCTTCAATCTATAATAACTGAACATTTATTTCAGTTCTCTTAAATTTTAAGAAAGTTATGGGCTTTTGATTGTCCTCGATCACAGCTTTTGTGTTCAGTCAATGGAAAAGCAATAAGGAACAGGATGATAATTTCTGAGTAGGAAAATGGCCATAACCTTTTTAATACTGAAGATATGAAAGTGAATTAGGTGTCAAAATAAACTTCTTGTTAGGCTTTATCTGATGGGATAAATTGCAGACTTGATTTTTAAAATCTCAAAATTTTGTAACATTGCTAATTATAGTCGACCTTTGTCAGGGGTTTGTTCTTTTCTGATGCCTGGTTCTGCCAGTTGATTGTTGGTGTTGTATTATCAAGGTGGGAGGTCACAAGAAGCCAATCTGGGAGCTAAGCATTTAATTTTAAATCGATATTTTAAATATGCAGAAATTAAAATAGTTGCATAAAAGTTGGAAGCTAAAATGTCACCTACCTGATTGATGGTGGGGGGACGGGGACGCGGTGGGAGAGGTGGGTGGTGGGCAGCGGGTTGAAGCAGATCCTATCACCATATTTAAGAGGCATTAGACAGGCGTGTTAACATGCAGGGAATGGGGCGATATGGATCATGAGCAGGGTGGTGGGATTAGTTTATTTGGCATCCTTGTTTCCATAGGCATTGTTAGCTGGAGAACCTGTTCCTGTGCTACACTGTTCTACCATCATGCTGTTGGACCTAGGCATATATTTTAGTTTACACATAGAGTCATGGAGTCATTAAAGTTGTTAGTTGTCCTTTGTCCCAACATATCCCAAATCACCACGATGCCCAATCTAAGCGTCAGATTTGCTCATATTTGACTCATATTTCTCTGATTGTCTAACACTCACCAGAATGTAGATCTAGAACATTAACCGGAACTCATGGACCTTTGGATAATCCTAATCCTGATCTTTATATTAATTGTATGTTGTATAGACATTGTGATTGGGCACATGCTGATTTTGTGTTTGTGCCCAATCAATCAACCTTTTCCCTGTAAGACTATTTAGTTGTTAGTATCACTTAGCAGCATTCAATATCAATGTCTATACGGTGACCTGTTAGTGTTTTGGGAATTAGTTTGTGATTTCTTCACAGCACGGGAGGTGAGGTGGGTACTTGTGGGATACTGTATTGTAACGGCTGAGCAACTGGACTGACAGACAGTTCTGGGCCATCGATTGAGAAGACGACTTGCCAGCTGATCCTGGCTTTAGCAAAGTCAATAAGTATCTGGAGTTAAAAAGTAGATGCAGGCACAGTGACAGCAGCAACTGGGTTTATGTAAAAGCTGCCGGGTTCTAAATGTTTATTCTGGGAACGATGTCCATGATACTTATCATTTCCGCTCTCGGCACTCTTGATTCCAGATGCAACATTCAGATTAATTCTTAACTACCTCCTCTGCAACACTATAATGTTGTCATTGCCCAGTGGCACGACAGCAATAGAGTTGCTGCCTTACAACGCCACAGACCCGGGTTCGATCCTGAGTACGGGTGCTGTCTGGATGGTGTTTATACATTTTCCCTGTGATTAAGTGGGTTTTCTCTGGATGCTCCAGTTTCCTCCCACACTCCAACGACGTGAGGGTTTGTCGATTACGTGGCTTTGATGAAAAATTGTAGATTGTCCCCAGTGTGCAAGATAGGGATAGTGTATAGGGATAGTGTATAGGGATAGTGTATAGGGATAATGTATAGGGATAGTGTATAGGGATAGTGTATAGGGATAGTGTATAGGGATAGTGTATAGGGATAGTGTATAGGGATAGTGTATAGGGATAGACGCAGAATGCTGGAGTAACTCAGCAGGACAGGAGAGAAGGAATGAGTGATATTTCAGGTTGAGACCCTTCTTAAGACTAGTGTATGGGGAAAGGGCTGGTAAGCATGGACTCGGTGGGCTGAAGGGCCTGTTTCCACGCTGTATCTCTAAACAGTGAGGTCCACAAACCGGGATTAAATAAACAAAGCAAAAGTTGCAATTGCAAATTCATTCTGAATGGTGGGCAGATCTAGCTTGTTTGCATGGGGATGAGCATTTGACAGCACTGGACCTGTACTCACTGGAGTTTAGAAGGATGAGGGGGTCCTCATTGAAACTTAGTGAATAGTGAAAGGCCTGGATAATGCAAACGTGAAGAGAATGTTTCCACTAGTGGGAGAATGTAGGACCAGAGGCCATAGCCTCAGAATGAAAGGATGTTCCTTTAGGAACAAGATGAGGAGGAATTCCTTTAGTCAGAAGGTGGTGAATCTGTGGAATTTTTTTAAGGTGGAGTTTAACAAATTCTTCATTTGTAAGTGTGTCAGAGGTTATGGGGAGAAGGCAGGTGAATGGGGTTGAGAGGGTTCAGCCATGATTGAATGGCAGAGTAGACTTCATGGGTCAAATGGCCTAGAACTTATTATAATATCAGGAGAGAATGTGGTTTCCACCTTTCCAATGGTATTGCTGTAATTCTGCTGCAGCAATATCTTACTTCATTGCTTTTTTGCACCGTGTTCATGTTACACCACAAGGGAGCTGTTTCTCAACCTTCTCACAATGGTAGTCACTGAATGTGATGAATACATTATGAGGAGCTGACACTCTACCTTGGCCTTCCTGTATTGAGTTGAAAAGGACAACAATGGTGTGTTAAAAATGATCCATAACATCGATGGGTGGACCAAACAGTACCAAACAGAGTACTCTGATATAGGGTTACAAATGTTCTGAAGTTTAGGGCAAAGGATGGCTCTCAGTGGCGCAAGCCCCAGGTACTCTCAGTGTGCAGTTTCCCTGTGACTGAGTGAGTTTCCTCCGGGTACTCTGGTCTCCTACGACATCCCAAAGATGTGCGGGTTTGTAGGTTAATTGATGTGAAAGTGGAATAACGTAGAACTAGTGTGAACGGGCGATCGATGGTCGGCATGGACTACCTTGGCAGAAGGGCCTGTTTCCATGCTGTAATTTTCAATCAGATTCAGGGACAGTTTCTTCCCTGCTGTTTTCAGGCAACTGAACCATCCACTCACAACTAGAGAGCAGTCCTGCACTACTATCTACCTCATTGGTGACCTCGGACTATCTTTGTTCGGACTTTACTGGCTTTATCTTGCACTAAACATTATTCCCTTATCATGTATCTCTACACTATGAATGGCTCAATTATAATCATGTATTGTCTTTACACTGACTGGTTAGCGCACGGCAGGAGATTTTGCCTGTACCTCGGTACACGTGACAATAAACTAAACTGAACTGAACTGAATCATTTAATCAATTTTCAACACATGCTGCGATTTGTTGCTCATCTCACTTCAGTTTCAACAATTGCTGCAGGTTTGATGAGTTCTGACACTATGATTTGCTGAGCATCAGCGCACCTGAGCAGTTCTTTCTGCCTTGTGTGGGAGGCTGCCAGCACAATGATAGCTTGGCTTTCATCTCTGCTTATCTCGCCAATGCTGACAATTGTTCTCTGTCAGTAGTTTCAGATGAGTGGTTCTACCCGGGTGTCTACTGACACCTCTGAATCGGTTCACAACCGTATCTTTTGATCTTCCCACACTAACTGCTCTCTGATCTGAAAGCAAGAATGATCTTGCCAGCTCAAGATCTTGCCAGCTCAAATAGTCTCAGATTATAGAACATTTTTATATTCAGTTCCAGGGCTTTCCCCCCCGAAGCTGCTTTGATTTCCACCCTTCAAGGATTGACGTTATGACTTCTCAATCAGATCAGAAACGGCACATTTTATGACAAGTTGTCTCAGACACCTACAATATTGATAAATTGTTTCTTAGGCTTTTTGCCAAGAGCCATAGAACACAAATATCTCAATGCTGCATTCAGCCCTGCAGTTCAATGTACAGTTTCATTCGCAGATGACAACATTTCCCAAACATCGCCATTGAGCAAGATTATTGGTTACGTCAACTGTGATTCCAAACCTTGTCATTATTCCTACAAACCGTCCCAGTGGGGCAGGGCTGAGGATGATTGAATTGCATGTCAATTGTCATTAGTTTAGGCCTGGATATCACTGTCATCATAACATATGAATGCAACGTTGCTCCTTTGAACATAATGCTAGCGTTAATAGCCATATAGTAAATTGGCAAATTTACTAGAGGGCTGTCAGGGATTAGTGTGAATTGATTATTCTTGACAGCTTGATATTTTGCCAGTGAAGGTGCAACTGAGGCCTCGTTTATCTCTCGCTCAGGGACATGACCCAAACGTATTGTGAAATGCTTGCATCCCACAGGAACGCAGGAGGATGAGGGGGGTCTTATAGAGCTGTATAAAATCACAAGGAGAATAGATCAGGTAGATGCACAGTCTCCTGCCTAGAGTAGGGGAATCGTGGACCAGAGGAAATAGGTTCAAGGTGAAGCGGAATAGATTTAATAGGAATCTGTAGCAATGTTACAAAATTTTGAGATTTAAAAAATCAAGTCTGCAATTTATACCATCAGATAAAGCATAAAAAAGAAGTTTAATTAGACACCTAATTCACTTTCATATCTTCAGTATTAAAAAAGATATGGCTATTTTCATACTCGGAAATTAGCATCTTCTTCCCTATTGCTTTTCCATTGACTTAACACAAAGGCTGTGATCAAGGACAGTCAAAAGCCCATAACTTTCTTAAAAATTAAGAGAAATGAAATACATTTTCAGTTATCATAGATTGAAGCATTCTGAAACAAATATGAAACAATCTTACTTGGATAACCTGAAATTAAAGCATATAATTTGCTAGTTACGTATTGTAGCTAATTACAAAATTCAATTACTAGTTCTAAACATCTATCCATTTCTTAAGAAAAGATTAACATTTTTAAATAGCCTAAGTGTCCAAATAACATTCACACACGAATTTACAATATTACATGATTTTTAAATCTCATTGTCATGAATTTATAGGCCAAATGGAAGGAATTTAGTGTTTAATTCCGGTAGATTAATGGGCATTTTAGTCATCTTGCGAGTCGGATTTTGTGGAAGGCGATCGATTGGAACGTTGTGGTTGCGGTGAATTTAAACCCCATATCGAAAGGAAAAACATTGCCGGTTCGTATGGGGCCTAAATCACCTTTTCGTAATGTGACATTTGGATTAAGGTAATCCTAAGAAGCACGTTTATATGTAAAATATACAACTTTCCTTTAGCTGTCCCATACCTGAAATCCGTCATTAGAAGCAGATTTTTACTTTACTCCAGCGCTGAAATTGTTCATCGATTAATTTTAAAAAATTTCACAGAACGGCCGTCGGAACAATTCTTCAGCATTAGCTAGTACCCCAAGAAATTATATCCAGGACAAGGCAAGAGAAAAACCATATTTTATCCCCGCCCCCCCCTCAAAGGCGCCAAAGTCACGCACACGGCCAGTGACAGAACTGTAGCGCCGTTGAAGGTAAGTTTTGTAACATACCTACAAATACAGTAAACCCTCACAAGTCTGTTCAAGACTGAGTTTATTGTTTCACAGAGTGACCACCAGGTACATAGAGCGATTCTTTCATTTAGTTTAGAGGTACAGGTACTGTTTATCTTTCATCCATTTGTTCTATGGATATCTATATCTCTCATTTCCATTTTTCATGACTCTCAGTCTGAAGAGGTCTCGAACCGAAACGTTACCTATTCCTTCTCTCCAGAGATGCTGCCTGTCCCGCTGAGTTACACCAACTTTTTGTCTCTATCTCTGGTTTAAAGCCAGCATCCTTCCTACAGACACTGTACATTGATGTTGCTCTGTAACTTCTACTGTCCTTACCTTTGTACTAATAAAAACATTGTGAATACTTTGGGGAGCTGTACATTTGAAGTGTGTTTGAACCATTAATTTAGTTTAGAGATGTAGCGTACAAGCACTGAGTCCATGCTGAGCAGTGATCACCCTTACACTAGTTTTCTCCCACTGACAATTCAATGTGTAGAATAGAACTACTGCAGTGGGTCATTCCTTTCCTGCCACACAACTGCTGTACTGGTTCTATCTTTCCTCCATATCTTAAAGAGATTGTGGAAGCATTGGCTTCCTCTGACACTGCACGGTGACACTCTGCCAACCCACATTTTGTGTCCTTTGCTGTTTATTGTGCAGTGAATGTTTATTAGCTGTTTTTTCAATAACACTGTACATATTAACCCCCTATTCGGTGATAGCGGACAATCGATAATAACGGATACCATCTCCCCCTATGTGGTCCGTTACAGTGAGTGTTTACTGTATTCTAGTTTAGTTTAGTTTAGTTTAGAGATACAGCACAGAAACAGGCCCTTTGGCCCACCGACTCCTCACCGACCAATGATCCCCGCACATTAACACTATCCCATATCAGGGGCAATTTTTCTTTTACATTTTTGCTAAGCCAATTAACGTACAAACCTGTACGTCTTTGGAGAACCAAAGTTCTCAGAGAAAACCCACGAGTGTCATGGGGAGAATGTACAAACTTCGTACAGACAAGCACCCATAACCAGGATCGAACTTGGGTCTCTGGCGCTGTAAGGAGCAACTCTATCTCTGAGCTACTGTGCCACCATAATTTTTCTTTTAAAAACACCCCCTTCCTCCCCCTCTCCATCTGTCTCTCTTTCTTTGGTAATGTTTAATAGTAAGATTAAACGAGTACTTACCAGTACGAAGTTTGATCTGTATTTTATGAGGAGTTACGATGAGGGATTACGTGAAGAACCCACCCAGCGCGCAGGCGCGGCATACTTCCAAGCAGCGGTGTGGAATCACAGATAGACACTAGTTGAAGTAAAGATAGTAAAGACCAACGAGACATTAGTCCGAATTTGATCTATATAATGAGGGTGGGAGCGGAGGGCACGTAATCCCTCATCGTAACTCCTCATAAAATACAGATCAAACTTCGTACTGGTAAGTACTCGTTTAATCTTACTATTTTACTTCGGAGTCACGTGAGTGACTACGTGAAGACTTCAAAGGTCTGTGATTTCAAACCGTGTAACAGTTATATCACTCACTGCCGAAAGATCATCGAGGGAGGAAGTGGTAGCTAGAGACCAACAAGTTTGTTTAGTTATAAAAGAAATGTTTATTAACTATAACAAAAAATAGCTCCCATGGGCTTTAAATCATAACTTTGCGGTTTTTTAAAATGGTATCCGCAAAGACGTCCTGTTCCATCAGCGGTTTCTTGTAAAATCGTTGGAATGTCGATTCCCTTGACCATCCCGCTGCTCTGAGGATGTGGTCTAGGGGAACCTGCATCCTATCCGCCGCTGAGGTGGACGCTGCCCTGGTTGAATGGGATTTAAAAACATTTGTGTTAATCCCTGCCATGCTGAGGACCTGTTTCAACCATCTGGATAATGTTTGGCTGGTTACCCGTCCAAAAGGCTTTCTGTGGCTAACCCATAAGGCTTTCTCTCTCCCTCTAAGCGTTTGGGTTGTGTCTAGATAATGATGAAGGTGGGTCACCAAACACAGCCTAGGTTCTGGAGGGTAAGCCCGGAAGATCAACGGGGAGTTTGATGTACCTGGTCTACTTTGTTTTACCAACCCCGGCATGGTGAAAGTAATGGTATCTGGGGTGGTCACCATGTAGTTCAGATTTAGCTGATGGAGCGACTGAACCCTTTGAGCTGAGACAAGCGCCATGAGCATGAGGGTTTTGTAAGTGGCCTGTTCCAGGCTCAGGGATCCCACCGGAGGCCAACCTCGAAGGTGTGTCAGAACTACACTCACATCCCACATGGGAGGTTATCTAGGTGTAGGGGGTTTGGTATTAAAAAATCCCCTTAAGGGGGCTGTGGACTAGAGGGTGGGTCCCCACCCAATGCTGTTCTATCGGCATGAGGTATGCGGACAGTGCGCTCCGAGCCGTATTGATGGCACTGTAGCTCATCTTGAGATCATGGTGCAGGTGGGCCAGGAACTCCAGCACATCCGAGATCGAAGCCGTCTTGTAGGATGTCCCTGCGTCCAGACAGTACTGTTCCCATTTCCTGATGAAGGTCAGGTACTGTTTCTTGGTGGAAACTCGCAGGGATGCCGACATGGTGGTGATTGTTCTGTCTGATAACCCCAATCCCCGGTAAGGCCTGTTCAAAATCTGGAAACCAGGAGTTTCAATTTTTGGTGGCATGGATGGCTAATGCCAGTTACCGGGTGAGTCAATAATTGGGGGTGGTGTTGAAGGACCATTGGTGTCTCTACCACCATGTCGTGGAACATTGGGAACCATGGTTGGGTAGGCCAGTCGGGCACGACCAGAATGCCAGAGGCTGAGTCTGCCTGAATTTTCTGGAGTACCCGACTGATGAGGCAGAAGGGAGGGAAAGCATAGAAAAAGAAATTTCCCCAATCCAGCGTGAAGGCATCTACCGCTGCTGCCTCTGGGTCTGGTTCCCAAGCCACATACATGGGTAGTTGGTGATTTAACCTAGACGCAAACAAATCTATATCTGGCGTACCATATTGCTTGACAATTTTAGCAAATAATTTTGGGTCCAACATCCATTCGATGTTGTCGTTGAATTTTCGTGACCTGGAGTCCGCCACTAAATTTAGCTTGCCTGGTAAATAGGCAGCTGATAGCCAAATATGTCTCTCGACACACCATTGCCAGATTATAGCAGTTAATTTGTCGCATGATACTGATTTAATGCCACCCATGTGCTGGATATAAGATACTGCCGTAGTGTTGTCGATCATAATTCTAACATGCACGTGCCGCATATCAGATGCATATGCTTTTAGCCCATAAAAGGCGGCGAGCATTTCCAAAAAGTTAATGCCCAGTGATTGTAGTAGCGATGCCTCTGAGTTAGTCCATCTGCCACCTGTGCTGTCTATGGAGTTAGTAGCTCCCCAGCCTAAAGCACTGGCATCCGTTGCAATGGTTATGTTAGGATTGGTTACGGCGATAGGACTGTGACTGTGCCAAATATTGTCAACCCACCACTGAAGTTCTGATTTGGCTTCAGCGGGTAAATCCATTTTGCGATCATAATGCCCCCTATGAAGGCGTAATGCATGAGTCCTTGCTCTTTGTAGATTTTGATAATGCAAGGGCCCATGTTGGGCAGCCGGAAATGCTGCTACTATAGAGCCAATAACTCTGGCTACATGCCGTATTCTAGGTTGTGGTGTAGCAATTAAATGGCTACAAGCTTCAATGAGTGAAACTGTTTTGTTTCTGGGCAGAGTGACAGTCATGTGAATCGTGTCAATAGTGAAGCCTAAGTAATCCATGTTAGTAGTAGGCTCCAATATTGATTTATCTGGGTGAAGGATAAAACCCAAAGTTTCAAGGAGTTGTTTAGTGGCTAACACTCCTGCGACAGCTTGTTCCCGTGTTCTTCCTAATATGAGAACATCGTCCAGATAGGCCACTACTAAATGTTTTAGTTCTCTCAATTTCTTCATGGCCACTTTAAGAATTTTCGTAAATAGTCTGGGAGCTGTCGTTAAACCATTGGGCAAAGCTCGGTACTGCCATAGCTGGCCCCTCCAGATAAATTTCAGATATTTAAAGTAATCTTTATGAATGGGTACCAAATAGTAAGCATCTTTGATATCTATGCTTGCCATGTAGTATCCCTTGGAGATCAGTTGTCTGGCAGTGACAAATATCTCCATTTTGAAATGTTGATACTCAACAGACTGATTGAGTGATGTCAGATCAATAATAATGCGACATCCACCATCTTTTTTGGTTTTGAGAAAAATATTTGATACAAATTCTTGCGGCTTGTGTGGTCATTTCTATGATGCCTTTAGCCACGAGCCGATCAAGTTCAGCTTGTCCTTCGACCTTCTCAACTGCCGAGGGAAGGAACACCCTTTGGGGCATGTGCTGAACTGGCGGTTCTACGCCTGGTTTGAACTCAATTTTGTATCCACTAATACTGTTGAGTATAAACTGATTTTTAGTAAGGGAGCACCAAACATGCTTGAAGAACCTCAAACGTCCCCCTGTTAATACTACACCCTTTGTCTGTGTATGTTGACAGGAACCAGACCCACCTACCTCCATGTTCACTTGTGGGGTCGTTTTCGGTGGGTCTGGCCCAAGGTTGTCCGTGTTGGTGCTGCGGTGGGGCGGCGCATCTTCCCACGGCTCCGCCCTGGGCCCCGCTCTAAAAAAGAGCACTGGGGGTAGTGGGAGGCGGTCACCAGGCTTTCACCAGCTCGGTATCTGCTGGTGGCTGCCGAGGCGTGCGGCCAACTGGGTGTCTTCACCCTGCTCGGTCCTGGCCCTGCCCTCATGAGGCCTACTGGTTTTGCCGCCTCTTCCAACTCCTTGAGCCTTTTGGCCAGATCCGCACCAAATAGCAGCGCCTGTCGTTCGGGCGCTGGAGCTTTACAGAGGCCGGCATATGTTGGGTTGAGGGCAGGCCTGATGTTGTCCCGCCGTAGGTTGTTTAGCTCATACGTGGTGCTGCACATCAGTGCGAGGGCATCCTGCTGGGGTATGGTCAGGTCTTCATCCCCAACGGACCGAGCAAAGGCGGTGACGGCTGCTGAGTGGAGCTTCAGGACTCGCTGCATTTTGACCTCCTGAGCCCTTATTTGCTGCCCCAGCTGGTTCCAGATCTGCCCATTGACCGTCTTGACCCTCAGCGCCTCGCAATTTTCTGGCGCGATGTAGTTGTCAAGGGCCTGCTGGACAGCCTTGTCCTGCAGCGGGTTGTTGGACAGCCTGTTTACACCATCCCAGTTGTTGGTGGTGCCGCATATCGGCCCACTACACCCAGTAGCTCTTCTTCCGGCACGCCCGGCATGCTGACGATATCCTCCGCCTGCCCTTGGGATAGGCCAGCCCAGTCCTGGCCTCCCTTACTGCCCTCGAACATAGAGGGTACAGAAGGGTGTGGAGAGGAGGAGGCCAAAGCCCGTCCTCCTGGGAGATGCCGCATCTCCTCATTTATCATACGCTCGAGGAGCTGCCTCATGCAGCTGATCCGAGCGTCTCCCCTTTTCGGTGGGGGAGAGTGTTCCCGTTCCTCCGATTCATCGGAGGACACCGGCCGGTCGGTTTTATGAGTCGCCTTCCTCCCTGTGCGGGGCGTTGAAATCTGCAGCACTGGGGGCGGCTCGGTGTCGGGTGAGCGGGAGCGTTGAAAAAGCTCCTCCGCTGCGAGAGGCTGCCGTCCCGCTATGGACCCGTCCTCGGGTGGAGTAGGGCAGGCAGTCCTCCTGGCTGGTCGCTTGCGAGAGGCCATTATTCTCTCTAGCGCGACTCTGTAAGAAAAAAGGCACTTACCTGAGGTCTCGTCTTTATGCTGCAGCTGGAGAGCCTGGCTCCAGCTGCTGCCGCTGTTGCACTGCTGACGTAATGCCGCGCCTGCGCGCTGGGTGGGTTCTTCACGTAGTCACTCACGTGACTCCGAAGTAAAATTGTGGTCTCTCTGTTATTGCTTGATACATGGTCAGTCTGCTCATGTTCATTAATGATAGGGCACAAATTAGGCCATTTGGCCCATCAAATCTACTCTGCAATTCAATCATGGCTGATCTATCTTTCCCTCTTAACTCCATTCTCCTGCCTTCCCCCCATAACCTCTGAAACCCGTACTAATCAAGAATCTATTAATCCTCATCTTAAAAATAGCCATTAACGGCCTCCATAGCCTTCTGTGGCATGAATTCCACAGATTCAACATGATCACATTGAATGGTGGTGCAGGCTCGAAGGGCCGTATGGCCTACTCCTCCACCTATTATCTATTGTCTATTGTCTATTGTCTCTGACTAAAGAAAATGCTCCTCATCTCCTTCCCAAAGGAACGTCCTTTAATTCTGAGGCTATCACCTCTGGTCCTAGAATCTCCCATAATCTCCCTCTCCACATCCACTCTATACCAGCCTTTCACTATTCATAGAAACATACAGAAACATAGAAAATTGGTGCAGGAGTAGGCCATTCGGACCTTCGAGCCTGCACCGCTATTTAATTCATTAATGACCCACAAGCTGAGTGCAAACCTACCACTGCTAGGACATTTTAGGTCTTTGAATCATCCACCATGTTTTAAAAAATAATCTGTTTACTCAATAATGAAGGAATGCATAGAGTAGCATTTATGCTCTATGAACCAGCTTAGGGCACTGCTCTGAGCTGGTTCGTCTCCTACCTCAAGGGTAGGAGTTTCTCGACTAACATAGGCAACTCTTTCTCCTCCCCAGCTAATCTCTGCTGTGGGGTACCACAAGGTTCCATCCTTGGCCCCATTCTCTTCTCCCTGTATATGCTCCCCTAGTCATTGAACGGCATGGCATTTCCTTCCATTGCTACGCAGACGATACACAACTCTATCTCCCCCTGAAGCACAAAAACCAATCAAATCTGCTTAACCTTACCCGCTGCCTCGAGGATATAAAGTGCTGGATAGCCCAGAACTTCCTCCAACTAAATGAGAGTAAGTCTGAGGTCAATCCTTCTCGGCCCCTCGGACTCAATCAAACTGATAGCAGGCAGCCTTGGAAGCCTTACCCCACTACTCAAACCTCACGTCAAAAACCTTGGCGTGATATTTGACTCAGCACTGAAATTTGACAAACAAGTCAATGTCGTGGTAAAAGCTAGCTTCTCTCAGCTTCGGACGATAGCTAAAATAAAACAATTCCTCCACTTTGATGACCTCAAAAAGATCATCCACACATTTATCTCCTCCCGCCTAGATTATTGCAACTCTCTTTACACTGGCATCAGCCAATATTCCCTGTCCCACCTGTAACTGGTCCAAAACGCCGCAGCGAAACTCCTGAGGGGCACCCGGAAAAGGGACCACATCACCCCAATCCTGGCCTCTCTCCACTGGCTCCCTGTGCGGTTCCGTATACATTTCAAGACCCTCCTCTATGTATGCAAAGCCCTCAATGGGCTTGCCCCCTCCTACATTAAAAGTCTTCTCACCCACCACTCCACCTCCAGGTCCCTCAGATCGGCCGACTTGGGGCTGCTGAATATCCTGCGATCTAGGCATAAGCTTAGGGGCGACCGAGCCTTTGCGGTTGCAGCTCCTGGACTGTG
Source organism: Leucoraja erinaceus (assembly GCF_028641065.1). Classification (NCBI taxonomy): domain Eukaryota; kingdom Metazoa; phylum Chordata; class Chondrichthyes; order Rajiformes; family Rajidae; genus Leucoraja; species Leucoraja erinaceus. The sequence goes on along the minus strand of NC_073402.1, from coordinate 3,603,894 downwards.
GAACAGCGTCCCCCTTCCCATCAGAACTGCCCCCTCCATCGACTCTTTTAAGTCAAGACTAAAAACGTATCTATACTCCCAAGCCTTTCCTGACGTCCACTGAGCGAGGGCTATATGTATATATATATGTAGTTTGTTTGTTTATACTATTCTTATAATAAATGTAAAGCACTTTGGCCAACGAGAGTTGGTTTTTAAATGTGCTATATAAATAAATGTGACTTGACTTGACGACTTGATTTATGTCTGATGTTGATAAAATGATATTACGCCTAATATCCATGGTTGTAGGCGATGCACAGAAATACTGTTATGTATGTATTTGTAGTACAAGTTTGATCTATAATACCTGCTCTGGAAGTTGATGAAATAGAACTGTTACCCGACAATTTACAAGTTTTCATGAAAGAGTTAGATTTAGCTCTTAGGGCTAAAGGAATCCAGGGATATGGGGAAAAAGCAGGAACAGGGTACTGATTTTAGATGATCAGCCATGATCATATTGAATGGTGGTGTTGGCTCGAAGGGCTGAATGGCCTACTCCTGCAACTATTTTTCTATGTTTCTCCCCATTCCCAATTACCGCTAAACTCAAATCCATGTAAGTTTTAATTGTCTCTGATATTAGAAAAACCATTTATGATCTATTTTTTTAAATAATGCAAAAGTATAAAAATCATTAAATATTTGTTAAGATAAACAAAACCTGAAACGCTTAAGAACCCTTACAGAAAAGCAAACAAAGCATAATTAATTCATGTAATGTATATTTGCTAATACAGCTTGTTCACTCCCATCCATTCCTCCTCATTCACGTGTTTGGAAGTACCATTTATCGCTTGGATTCTGTGGTCACAAAGCCCAGCATAAGAGGTGGGGAATTAGAATAATGCTGCACTCCACTGCAGGACAGCTGTGTTTGAACACAGTCAGAAAAGGCAGGCAGAAATCATCCATCAAGTTCAGAAATTCTGAGCAAGTCTGAAGAAGGGTCGTGACCTGAAGCATCACCTGTCCATGTTCTCCACTGATAAATGCAAAATGCTGGAGTAACTCAGCGGGACAGGCCGCAACTCTGACGAGAAGGAATGCGTGATGTTTCAGGTCGAGACTCTTCTTCAGACTGAGAGTTAAGGACTCCAGAGATGTGGCCTGATTCGCTGAGTTACTTCAACACATGGTCTTTTTCAGAAATTCGAAGTTTGTGTGGGAATTGTGAAAAATACTTTATTTGCATGAAAATGCTGTTTCGTTCTGTGTGTGACTATTTCCCCACAAAACAACTGCAATAGGTCTGTATGGTCTAAATGTGTTGCATTATAACTCCTCTGTGATGTTCAGTGAACTTTATGTCATTACTATGTTTAGCTTAGTTTAGCAATAACAGGCACCTCGACCCACCAAGTCCACAATAACCAGCGATCACCGCGAACACCAACACTATCGTACACACTAGGGACAATTTACAATTTTACCGAAAGCTAATTAACCTCCATGTAACCTGTAGATCTTTGGATTGTGGAAGGAAACTGGAGCACCCGGGGAAAACCCACCTGGTCACGGGGAGATTGTACAAGCTGCGTACAGATAAGCACCTGTAGACAGGATCAATAGACAATAGACAACAGGTGCAGGAGTAGGCCATTCGGCTCTTCGAGCTAGCACCACCATTCAGTGATTATGGCTGATCATCTCCAATCAATACCCCGTTCCTGCCTTCTCCCCATATCCCCTGACTCCGCTATTTTTAAGAGCCCCATCTAGCTCTCTCTTGAAAGTATCCAGAGAACCTGCGTTCACCGCTCTCTGTGGCAGAGATCGAACCCAGGTCTCTGGCGCGGTAATGCCCCTGTCCCACTTAGGAAACCTGAACGGAAACCTCTGGAGACTTTGCGCCTCACCCAAGGTTTCCGTGCAGTTCCTGTAGGTTGCAGGTGGTTGCCGGAGGTTGCAGGTAGTGGAAGCTTGTAGGGAGACTGACAAAAACCTCCGGGAACAACACGTAAACCTTGGGTGGGGCGTAAGGTCTCCAGTGGTTTCCGTTCAGGTTTACTAAGTGGGACAGGGGCATTAGGCAGCAACTCTACCGCTGTGCCACTGTGCTGCCCCATGTTATGACAAGTTTCCAATTGTGAAATGATGCTATTCAATTGACTGAAAAACGTGCTTATTATCAATCTGGGATGAATCAGTGCGATGAATATTGAGACTACTGTACTAGTCCCATTTTATTTTTGTATTAGACCTCATTTTTTTTGGAATGGCTTTTAATTATTTACAAATTAGCCAACAACATGCAAACCCCCAGCCTTTCATTTGGTGGAATGTCACTGTGAGAGAGCACTCCATCTATATTTAGAGAGCACTCAATCCATATTTAATCAAGGAGCATCGTTATTTTAATATAAAATGTATGAGGTAATTAAAAACAAATTAATTTTCTTCCTCACACTTATTCCAGTATATTAACATGTCTCCTGTGCCAGCTATTAAGCTCTGTCTATTCCTACCAAGAGAAATGGATTGGATCGAAACCAAAATGGACTAAAGGCTAATGCAAAGTTAATATTACCAAAGTTCACATCACAAACTTAAAACACATCTGTTATATTAGTCAAAACTAGGTGCAGGAGTAACGTAACCTGTCAGGCAGCATCTCAGGAAGACATGGAATGGTAAGACTTTAGTATGTTAGTGAAGTATGTAGTCTCCCATACTCTATACTTAAAACAAGTTCAAAAACAATCTTTATCTTTCATGTCCACCCGCACATCCAATTGCTCCTTACACACGGAGCCTTGATGTGTAAAATATTCTCTTTTATTCAGCTGTGACATCCCTCATTCTATATTCCTGATAGAGTGCCATGCTGTTTACACTGCTCCTCTGTTCCATTGCCGTTGTGCAAGGCCATCTTTCCGGTATCCCCCATAATACTGTCTGCAATATTATCTCATACTGTCTGCAATATTTTATATCACCAACATTTTTCTTCTCCTGCCAAGAGAGACAAAGGTTTGACTGTCCTGAGTGAGTTATTAGAACACAAAACATAGAACATAGAACAGTACAGCACAAGAGAAGGCCATTCTGCCCACTATGTATGTGCGAGCCATCACACCTATCCATACATAATCTGTAAAAAATCATGAGAGGAATTGATCCGGTAGATGCACTGAGTTTCTTTCCCAGAGTAGGGGAATCGAGGACCAGAGGACATAGGTTCAAGGTGAAGGGGAAAAGATTTAATAGGAATCCGAGGGGTATCTTTTTCACACAGCGGATGGTGGGTGCATGAAACAAGATGCCAGAGGAGGTAGCTGAGGCTGGGACTATCCCATTGTTCAAGAAACAGTGAGACAAGTACAGGAAAGGACAGTTTTAGAGGGATATGGACCAAGCACAGGCAAGTGGGACTAGTGTTGCTGGGACATGGTTGGCCTGTGTGGGCAAGTTGGGCTGAAGGCCCTGTTTCCACACTGTTTCACTCTGTGACTCCATATAACCCATAACCCTCCATTTCCTACATATCCATGTGCCTGTCCCAAGAGTATTTTAAGCTTCCACTATAACCATATAATAACCATATAACCATATAACAATTACAGCACGGAAACAGGCCATCTCGACCCTTCTAGTCCGTGCCGAACACATAATCTCCCCTAGTCCCATATACCTGCGCTCAGACCATAACCCTCCATTCCCTTCCCATCCATATAACTATCCAATTTATTTTTAAATGATAAAAATGAACCTGCCTCCACCACCTTCACTGGAAGCTCATTCCACACAGCTACCACTCTCTGAGTAAAGAGTTTAGAGTGTAAAGAGTTTAGAGTGGAAGAGTTTAGGACTTGACCTAAGAGCCTCAGACTAAAAGGATGTATCTTTGGAAAGGGAATGAGGAGGAATTTCTTTAGTCAGAGGATGGTGAATCTGTGGAATTCAACAAATCAAGTGATATTTTTAAATCGGTGATTGATTAGTACGGGTGTCAGGGATTATGGGGAGACAGCAGGAGAATGGGGTTGAGAGGGAAAGATAGATAATGCCGAGAACGAAGTGGGGCAAACGTGACTCTAATGTCTACATTTTATACCTTTGACGGCACCAGAAATGTGGTGACTCTTTTGTGTAGTTTGTGTTTTGTTTCCAAAAAACAAAGAATTTTGCTATACCCTGGTACATGTGACAATAAAGTATCACTGAATTGAATCGTTGAAAAGAAACTTGTGTGCTTGAAGTCAGTTTGTTTTTCTTCCATTCTGCTCCAGATTCAAAAAAGGGAATATGCCCCGTGTTGCTATCAGTGCTTAGAATTCACACCAGTCCTGAATAGAAAATAAAACTGATAAATTGAATATCAAATATTCATCAAATGAACATTTATGCCTCCTTCGAACTTCTCCTCTCTCACTTTAAAGCCGTGCCCTGTAGTCTTTGAAAAAGCCCTGGGAATATGGTTCTGGCTGTCTACCATATCAATGCTTTTAAAATTGTATACACTTTTGTCAGATCTCTCCTCAATCTCTGGCGTTCCACAGAAAGCAAACCAAATCTGTCCAATCTCTCCTTATAGCTAATCCCCTCTAATCCTGGCATCGTTTGGTCTCAACCCGAAACGTCACCCTTTCTCCAGAGATACTGTCTGACCCGCAGAGTCACTCCAGCTTTTTGTGTCTATCTTCGGTTTAAACCTCGTAAACCTCCCCTGCACCCTGTCCACATTCTTCCTGTAATGGGGCGACCAGAACTGTATGCGGCCTAAAAGAAATGCGGCCTAACTATAGTCCTTCAAATCTGCATCGTGACTTCCTGACCCTTGTACTCAATGCCCCGACTAATGAAGGCAAGCATACCATATGTTTAAGAAGGAACTGCACATGCTAGAAAATCGAAGGTAGACAAAGTCTGAAGAAGGGTTTCGACCCGAAACATTGCCTATTTCCTTCACTCCATAGATGCTGCCTCACCCGCTGATTTTCTCCAGCATTTTTGTCTACCAAGCATACCATATGCCCACTTCATCTTGGCATCGTGTTCGACACAGACATTGAGAGCTGGAGTACCTATTCCTGTGCTGTATTTTTCTGTGTTCTATGTTTTACATGAAGTGATTGTTTCTCAGTGGAAGATGGAAGTTGGTGAATGATGAGGGGGCTTCTCTTTAATTAAGTAAGATTCAATGATCTTCAATGTACTTTACCTCTTTTGAATGCAAAGTCTTAATCAATAGATTAATGCAACTACAATAAAAGCAGGCTAGGCTTTTCATGCTAAATTAATTATTTTATCCATTATTAATGGCTATATGTTTGTAGGCCTGTACCATCCTGTCCTTAACCATGAAAGAAAACCTCTCTAACACTTATCTGAAGACATGGAAGAAAGCTTTAACCATAAATTGACCAACTGACATAAAAAATGTGGCTGGACAGGTAGCATCTCTGGATAGAAGGAATGGGTGATGTTTTGGGCCAAGACCCTTCTTCAGACACTTCTTTGGCCTGTCTGAAGATGGGCCGAGACCCGAAACGTCACCCATTCCTTCTATCCTGAGATGCTGCCTGGCCCACCACTGAGTTACTCCAGTGTTTTTTGTCTATCTTCGGTGTAAACCATCATCCACAGTTCAATCCTACATAGTGTGATACAGTGGGGAAACAAGTGCTTCTGCACAACTTACCCACACCTTGCCAACACATATACAAAATGCTTATGCCATTGTCCACATGCACAAACACAACTACACATTGTTTTTTGTTATGCATAAACATTCTATTATTTCAGTCTGAAGAACATTCCCAACCCAAATGTTCACCTACCCATTTTCTCCACAGATGCTGCCTGACCCACTGAGTTACACCAGTACTTTGTGTTTGAGAAAGTACTGCAGATGCTGGAAAAATCGAAGGTAGTTAAAACATGCTGGAGAAACTCAGCGGGTGAGGCAGCATCTATGGAGAAGGAATAGGCGACGTTTCGGGTCGAGACCCTTCTTCATTTATCGGGCATTTAAAAGTTAACCAGACTGCTGCGTGGCATAGACTTGTCTCATAATTTTATCTGATTTTACTTAATAGATAGGTCAACAGAGACTTTGTACAGATAGTCACACTCCCCTAACCACCCCCCCCCCCCCCCTCCCCCCGCCCCTCCTCCACCTCTACTTTCACACTGAAAAAGGATTCCGATCTGAAACGTCACCGATTCTATTCCTTTTCTATGGAGATGCTGTCAGACGCACCGAGTTACTCCTACATTTTGTATCCATCTTCAGTATTAAATAGCATCTGCAGTTCCTTCCTACACAGTGTGCTGTGTACACTGCGCACAGTTTGCGTGCAAAGTTGTACCCAGTCTGTACAACCTAGGTAGTTTACAACCCGGCGGTATGGACATTGAATCCTCTAATTTCAAATAACTTCTACTTACACCCTCTTCCCTTCCACCCACCTCCCTTTCCCCCCCCCCCCCCCCCTCCCTCCCCCACCCTAGTTGTTTTACCACATTGTTTTGTTCTTGTGTTGACTCCTTCCCCTGCCAGCAATGGACCAACCAGGCACTGCCCTGCCTGAGGTAGTTGATGACCAGCCTTGATTGGCCCTAGTCTTATCTTGCCTCCATCTCTTCAACCTGCATACATAACTACCAAAGGACCCATAACTAGCCCACATGTTTAGATTTTAGTTTGGAGATACATTTACCAAGCCAATTAACCTACAAACTTGTACATCTTTGGAGTGTGGGAGGAGACCGAAGATCTCGGAGAAATCCCACGCAGGTCACGGGGAGAACGTACAAACTCCACGCAGACAGCACCCGTAGCCGGGATTGAACCCAGGTCTCCAGCACTGCATTCGCTGTAAGGCAGCAACTCTACTGCTGCACCACTGTGACTGCCCAATAAATGTATTGCATTACATTTATTTGTACATGGTAGAAAACCAAATGCAGTAAAAGGTTTCCCTCAAAATATGGAAGCAAGTAGATTTAGTAACAAGGAATGACAAATACCAATGAAGATAAAATGAGACATCTCATAAAAACAATGCTTGTAATTCAGCCACTAATATCATTCCACATTGGCAAGGCTTCCCAGTACATAGAGACAGGAGACGTAATCTGCTTCATTTGAATCAGTGTACTGCTTTATGTTCAGTTATAAACACATAACGTTGAAATAGTTCACATAAGAATCAATGATTCTCACTTCTGGTGATTTCTCCCCGACATGAATAGAAACTGTTTGATTGATGCATGGTACATGAAAGTGAAACAAGCCAAACAATTTGTCAATGAATCCAAATGAGAAGCTTGTCGATGACGAGGACATAACCTTCCATCAACACATCCTCATTTGCAGTTATTTAACTTGCACTCAAAAATATACTTAAAATCTTTAATTAATATAAATGTTGTGAATGTATTAACATGTCTTTGTTTCTTTCCAGCACTTTGCATTGCATGGATGTGGCAATGGTTTGGGCTACATCTTACTTGGTACTTCGTGGTGCTTCTTATTAAGATCAGCAGAGTGTAGAGATTGGAAAGTCATGTTACAGTTGTGCAAAATATTGTGAGACTGCATTTAGAGTATTGTGTTTAGTGTTGGTCACCTTGCTACAGCAAGTATATCACTGTGTTGGACAGAGCGCAAAGAAGGTTTACAAGGATGTTGTCAGGATCCGAGGGCCTGAGTTACAGGATTTTATTCCTTGGAGTGTTGAAGGCTGAGGGGTGATCTTATAAAGGTGCAGAAAATCATGAGAGGATTATATAGGGTGAATGAACAGTCTTTTACCAAGAGTGGATGTATCAAAAACCAGAGGGAATAGGTTAATGATGAGAGGGAAAACACTTATTTGGGGCATATTTTCAATCAGATGCTGGTGGGTATTTGGAAAACATTACCAGAGGAGATTAGTTGAAGAATTACAATGTTATTTCACCTTTGTTAAACCACCTGAAAAGTAGAATTAATCCATGTTTAATGCATTATTTTGAATTCCCAGGCTCACTTCCAATGTGATTAGTAATTTATAGTTAGTTATATATTTGGTCCATCTGGACATCGAGGAGAGTGTGTAGATCGGGTTCCATTACAAAAGAGATACTGAGACACTGAAGAAGTTATTTAAGCTATTTATAAGAATGATAACAGCAATCAGAGGTTATGAAAATCCACTGCCTTTTCTTTGGGTAGGTTAAGGATAGAGAGTGCGTGGACACATATTAAGTTCAAAGGCTCAGACTAGTAAATCCAAATGATTTGCTTCTGCGCTATGAATTCAACATCATTAGTTTATACATCGTAGGCATCAACAGTTATCCTTATAGTCTGGCAGCATTAAAACGAATAACCTCTATAGTCAGACTTCTATGAAAGATATAAAAACACGTTTGATACGTTGAATAGCATGGGCGAAGTAAACGACTTCCTAGGAAATGTGTTGTGGTTGAGGATGGCTTGTTTCCACTGCAGCACTTTAGGTTCTGAGATGTCTTTTGAGTGTAAATGGGGGAACATTGATCCTGTCAGAGCTGGAGGACAATGTTGTTGAAAAGATCTCATGTCCTGGCATTCTAAATTCACCATCCCACTCCGCTATCTCTGTCGGTGTCCCCCGTAATGTTACAGCAAGCCTTGGCTTTAGTTGTGAGAGAAGGAACTGCAGATGCTGCTTTACATTGAAGATAGACACAAAATGCTGGAGTAACTCAGCGGGTCTGGCAGCATCTCCAGAGAAAAGGAATAGTTGACGTTTAGGGTCAAGGCCCTTTTTCAGACTGACAGTCAGGAACTGGAGGCTGTGGAGACCAAGTCAATGGATATTTTGAAGGCAGAGATTGATAGATTCTTGATTAATATGGATATCAGGGGTTATGGGAAGAAGGTGCTTAGGAGGGAGAGATAGATCAGCCATTATTGAATCGCAGAGTAGACTTGATGGGTCGAATGGCACAATTCTGCTCCTATCACTAATTAGTGAGTGATAGAGAGTGAAACTAACCATTGTTTCTGTCTTTAGTTTGGTCTTTTCAGATCCTTCATTAATTTTTTTGTAAATTTTCATAAGTGCATTTGATAAGATGCCACAGCCTTCGATAAGGTGCCCCACGTCGGGCTGCTGGGGAAGATGAGAGCCCATGGTATGGAATGGAAGATACTAGCATGGATAATGATTTGGCTGGTTGGCAGAAGGAAAAAAGTTGAAATAAAAGGCGCTTTTTCAGGGTGGCTGCCAGTGACCAGTGGAGTTCCGCAAGGGTCGCTGCTGGGGCCGCTTCTCTTCACATTGTATATTAATGATTTGGATAAGGGGATTATCCTCTTTGTGGCCAAGTTTGCAGATGCTGCTAAGATGGGTGGAGGGGCAGGCAGTGGAGAGGAAGCAAGGACTCTGCAGAAGTACTTGGACAGGTTAGTATAGTGGGCAGTGAAGTGGCAGATGACATTCAGTGTAGCAAAGTGCGGAGTCATGCATTTTGGAAGTAAGAATAAAGGTGTTGATTATTTTCTAAATGGAGAGAGAATCCAGAAATCGGAGGTGCAATGGGTCTTGGGAGTGCTGGTGCAAGACCCCAAAATGTTAAATTGCAAGTCAAATTTGTAGTAAGTAAGGCAAATCCAATGTTCGCATTTATATCTTGAGATTCTTCTTTACAACTCAAACGTTATAACTCCTCCCCCTTCTGTCGTGGGGTCGACTGAGACTGACTAACCTCCCCTCACCTCAATCTTTGCACATCCCCAAAGCTTTTCCACTCGTTAATTTAATTTCATGTTCCATGTATTTTGTGTTTTTTATGACTGTTGGCAGATTAATTTCCCTCCTAGGATGAATAAAATTCTATTGTATCATATCGTATTGTACCGTATCATATATCAAGAGGACTGGAATACAAAAACAGAGATGTAATGCTGAGGCTCCATAAGGTGCTGGTCAGGCCACATTTGGAGTACCGTGAGCAAATTTGGGCACTATATCTGAGGAAGGATGTGCTGGCTCGGGAGAGGGTCCAGAGGAGGTTTGCAAGAATGATTCCAGGAATGAGTGGGTTAGCATATGATGAGTGTTTGACAGCACTGGGCCTCGACTCGCTGGAGTTTAGACATTTGAGAAGGGACCTACTTGAAACATAGAATAATGAAAGGTGTACAGTGACTTGTGAAAGGATGTTTCCACTGGTGAGAGAGTCTAGGACCAGAGGTCATAGCCACAGAAATAAAGTGCACTCTTTTAAAAAGGTGAGGAGGAACTTCTTTGGTCAGAGGGTAGTTAATCTGTGGAACTCATTGCCACAGAAGGCTGTGGAGGCCATGACAGTGGATACTTTTAAGGCAGAGATAGACAAGTCCTTGATTAGAACGGGTATCAAGGGTTATGGGGAGAAAACAGCAAAATGGGATTAGGAGTCAGAGATCAGCCATGATTGAAGTAGACTCGATGGACCAAATGGCCTAATTCTACTCTCATAACTTATGAAATTGTGAACTTCATCATCTCATCTTCTGTCTGGACAAGTTGCAGTTCACAGGACTCAATACTGAATGCTCCAGCTTTAGATAAGTCAATCTTTCTTTCTATTTGTATGAGCACTGGCTATTTTTGTTTTGTCTGCAAGGACAAGATGGGCCAAAGAGGGGTGGGAGGGGGGGGAGGGGAGGGGGGGGGGGGGGGGGGGAGGGAGGGTTGGAGGAGAGGGGGAGAGAGGGGGGGGGAGAGAGGGGGGAGAGGAGGGGGGGGGGAGAGGAAGAGTGAGAAAGGAAGAGGGGGGAGACGATGACGGGGAGAGGAGAGAGGCGCAAGAGGAGGAGGGGAGCGGGGCGGGCGGACGGTTGGGCAGCGGGCGTCAACCAAAGGGCTGTGAGTTTTGGCAGCTTCAATCCAAAGCCTGGGGGGGGGGGGGGGGGGGGGGGGGGGGGGGGGGGGGGGGGGGGGGGGTGGGGGTGGGGGAGAGGGGTGTGGGGGGCAACGTCGCAGTTGGGTGGGGGGGGGCGAGCAAGACAGTAGGCACGCATTGTGACATTATCAGCGAATGACCGTCATTTTTACTTCAAAGATTTGTCTGATTTCTGAACATTTTCATTAATAACATGAGAAATAAAGCATGACATTTTCAGACAAGGCAATTTTGGACTCCATGGGGAAAATTTCTACCGGAATATAAGCGGTTATTACTTTTACTATTACTGTTTTTTTGCGAACATGTGATTATACTCTAACAAATAAACACACACACACACACATCCAAGATCAGAGTTTTATAAGTATAGAGATTATACTAAAACTCTTCCCTTTATTCTCAGCATTCTAAATTTTCGTGTGTTTGCAGGGTTGTGTTGGGTTTCTTTTCATCTCCTTAATTTGTATCTTCTTCCAAAATGCTTGGCCGCAGCCTTCCTATTTTCACACATGCTACTCACATTTTCCCCCTCAATGGGATAAACATCTTCCCGTCGCATTCCAACCTATATTTCCGAAATGTTTTAAAGTTTGAATCGTTTATTTCAAAAAATTAACTGTTTTCATTGATGATGTCACAGTGCCATCTCACAAACTTCCAATCACAATGGATCTCATTTACATATGACATCACAATGGGACAGCGGTGGTCCGCCCCTGCTTCGACGAATGCAATCAACCTGGCGTGCACAATCAAATAAGATCAAATAGAACTAGTTGTCCTCCCCCTTCCTCTCTCCTCCCTCCCTCTCTGCCCCCTCCCTCTCCTCCCTGCCATGCCCTCCCTCTCTACCACCCCCCTCCCTCTCTACCCCACTCTCCCTCTCTAAGGAATGGCGAGTATTTGGACCTATGGGTGAGTGGTGGATTATTGTGTTCGGGGACCAACCCTCCCTTGTGATGCCGTGAGCCCCCCACCCCTCAATCTCTACCCACCTCCCCCTCCCCCTCCCCCCTCCCTCCCTCTCCCTCATTCCCTCCCTCTCCCCACCATGCCTGGGCAGTTTGGGGGTTATGCATGAGTGGATAGGGTGGGGGATGTGGGGAAAAGGAGCAAATGAATAATATTAATATAATATCAAGGGGGGTAGTTAGTGTATATGTGCGGGGGTGGTGGTTACTGTGTGTGTGTGACGCTGCAGGTCGACCCCCCCCCCCCCTGCAACTACACGTTGAGGGGATGGGACCCAATTGGTCCCACTTGGTCTAGTATATATATACGTGGACACAAATTGCTGGATTAACTCAGCGGGGCAGACAGCATCACTGGAGAGAACATTTCTAGTTAAGACCCTTCTTCAGCCCCGACCCTTCCGACCCGAAACGTCACCCATTCTTTCTCTCCAGAGATGTGGTCTGTCCCGCTAAATTGCTCCAGCATTTTGTGTCTTCCTTCGAGTTAAACCGGCATCTGCAGTTCTTTCCTACACATCCTACCTATATATGCATGTGTGCATGTGTATAAATATATATGCATGCACCCACATATATCTATATTACCAAAAGTCTGTTCTTGACCGGCTTTGGCCATCTGTGCTGCGATTTCCGAGAGAACGCCGCCACCTACCGCCGTCATTTTTGGCCACCTCGCTCAGAGCCTCGCTCAGAGCCCCCCTCCGCCGCACGTGTTCTGAGGATTTTTCCAGTCGATGAAAACTGACAGAGATATTAATGATGTTACAAAATTCCCCATTCTCTCTGCTGCCTCTGCTGGCGGCAGGGAGGATGGACTATAAAACAAGGAAGTGGTGTGCCTCAATTAGTCTGCAAGCTGGAGGAAGGCAGAGGGTCACTTTTCTCTGAGCTGTGAATAATACTGAACACATGTACACACAATTGTAAGTACCCTTAATGTGGTTTGAAAATGAAAATATGGTTAAAGTAAAAAAAGCACTGCCTGCAAATGGTTTTTTGGGTGGTTTGGATTGAAATAAAAAGGCACTCTCTCTCCCCCCCCCCCCCCCCCCCTCCTCCTCCCCCCCCCCTTTCCCCCAATCCTCTCCTCTCCCCCCCCCCCCCCCATCTCCTCCCCCCCTCTTTCTCTCCCCCCCTCTCCCCCCCTCCTCTCCCCCTCTCCTCTCCCCCTCTCCTCTCTCCCCCTCACTCTAACCTTCTCTCTCTCCTCCCCTCCACCCCCACATTTCCCCTCTCACCCACCGTCCCTCTTCTCCTCCTCGCCCCCTCCTCTCCCTCTTGCCCCTCTCTCTGTGTCTCTGCCCCTTCTCTCTCTGCCCTCACTCTCTAACCTCCCCTCACCCCCCCCTCTCTAGATGTGACTGCAAGTAGGGGGCTATGCATCAGTAGATAGGGTGGTTATGGGGTAAAAGGAGCAAATTAATAATATTAATATAATATCAAGGGGGATAATTAGCGTGAGTGCGGGGGGGGGGGAGGGGTAGTTAGTGTGTGTGACGCTGCATGTCGCCTCCCTCCTCACAACCGCACGTTGGGGGAACAGACCCAACGGGTTTGCACTTGGTCTAGTATATATATATATATATATATGTATGTACACACACACACATGGACACACATACATACACATGAAAACAACCAGGCAAACAATTATAGTGCTTAGAGACAAAACCAATCCCCCAAGTATGTAGTTCAGAGCTTATTTGGAGGTTGTATTGATTAATAGCCTGACGGCTGCAGGCAAAAAGCTGTTCCAGAGCTGTCACTACTCTTGTTCAGGAATGCGCCTGTCCCAACTTCAGCATCCAAGGGGAAGCTTCAGCCAAACAAATACAAATATCATCCCATGTTTTCACATTTCACGCGGGAGAAGAAAGATCTCTGGAGAAAATGGGATGGGTGACATTTCAGGTTGGGATCCTTGTTCAGACTGAAAGTAGGGTGTGGGGGGGAAGTAGCTGGAGGCGAGAAAAGAATAGGACCAATTAGGGCCAGACACAAATGACCTAAGGCAGGGTGGCCCACCCTTTGGGATTCATCTTTAAGTTAGACAATGCGTTGTCCCCCGGCTATGCAAATGGAAGGTCAATCCTACAGCTGTACTAATGGTATTGTGTAAAGTTAGAAGAGTGCCACGGTTATAAAACTTTTACTCAATGCATTTGTGTTACTCTGTGTTATTTTATGCATGTAATGTGTCAGAAAGACTTTGTGAGACTGCAGGGAAATCATGTGGGAGGTCAAGCGGAAAGGTGAAACTGAGGCCACAGAGTTCAGCCGTAGCTTTGAATGATGGAGCAAGCTGGAGGGCGTGTATTACCTGCTCCTAGTCCAACTTCTTTGGTTCAATGCAGCCAACGCCAAGGCTCTGTGGGGGAGGACCACGGTTTAGGGTCCTTCTGCTGCTGGACATTGAAGGGCAGAGTCAGATGGATGCTCCCCTCAAATAAGGGAAGGGATGTTGTTATAGGAAAGATTCTGTTGTTATAAGAAAAATTTTCTTGTTATAGGAAAGATATTGTCAAGCTGGAAAGAGTGCAAAGAAGATTTACGAGGATGTTGCCAGGCCTCGAGGGCCTGAACTATAGAGAGAGGCTAGGACACTATTCCTTGCAGTGCAAGAGGATGAGGGATGAACTTATAGAGGTGTACAAAATCACGAGAGGAGTAGATTGGGTAGATGCATAGAATCTCTTACCCAGAGGAGGGGAATCGAGAACCAGAGGGCATAGGTTTCAGGTGAGGGGGGAAAGATTTAATAGGAACCTGAGGGGAACTGATTCACACAAAGAATGGTCAGTGTATGAAACGAGCTGCCAGTGGAGGTAGTTGAGACAGGTACGAATGCAATGTTTAAGAAACATTTTGACATGTACTTGGATAGGACAGGTTTAGAGCCAAACGCAGGCAGGTTGAACCAGTGCAGATGGGGCATGTTGGTCAGTGTGGACAAGTTGGGCCGAAGGGCCTGTTTCCTCACGGTATGTCTCTATGACTATTTCACCCTACATGAGTGGCAATGGCGCTTGTTGTAAAACTAGGGGCTAATACTCCTGAGTGTGAAAGTAGCAATATTGAATGTATAGACTCTATGCATTATGAGTTTTTGCACAGTTTGTGTTTAATAATATTTTTTATTCTGAATAAAGACTATTTTTGAAATTTTAAAATATTTAGCTTCGAATGAGAATAAGGGCAAAGGAAACGCAAATGTTTAGAAGTAAGACACAAGAAGCTGCAGTAACTCAGCGGGTCAGGCAGCATCTCTGAAGAAAAGGAATAGGTGACATTTCAGGTCGAGACCGTTCTTCAGACTGAGCATCAGGGGAGAGGGAAACGAGAGATATAGACATGAATGTAGAGAGATATAGAACAAATGAATGAAAGATATGCAAAAATGTAACGAAGATCAAGGAATCGAACAATAGTTGGCAGTGCACTAGTTGTTAACGAATTATGCAGACAATTAATGTTTAAGAAAGAACTGCAGATACTGGAAAAAGTCTGAAGAAGGGTCTCGAGCCAAAACGTCGCCTATTCCTTCTCTCCATAGATGCTGCCTCACCCGCTGAGTTCCTCCAGCAGTTGTGTCTACATACAGACAATTAAACTCACCAGGATGACAGGGAAACTAGTACAATGACTCGGGTGGGGGAGGGGTGCAAGGGTTACTTGAAGTTAGAGAAATCAACGTTCAAACCGCTGGGTTGTAAATTGCCCAAGTGAAATATGAGATGCTGTTCCTCGAATACCTCAGGAAGCACCAGATGTCAACAGACAATAGACAATGGGTGCAGGAGTAGGCCATTTGGCCCTTCGAGCCTTTCAATGTGATCATGGCTGATCATCCACAATCAGTACCCCGTTCCTCCCTTCTCCCCATATCCCATTCCTGCCTCCTCTCCAGATGACCACCAATACAAAGTAATATAATGAGATCTCAGATGATAGACACAAAATGCTAGAGTATTCAGCGGGTCAGGCAGCATCTCTGGGGAACCGGAATAGGTGATGTTTTAGACAATAGACAATAGGTGCAGGAGCAGGCCATTTGGCCCTTCGAGCCAGCACCGCCATTCAATGTGATCATGGCTGACCATTCCCAATCAGTACCCCGTTCCTGCCTTCTCCCCATATCCCCTGGGTTTTGGGTCGAGACCCTTCTTCAGACCTGAAACGTCACCTATCCCTTTTCTTCAGAGATGCTGCCTGACCCGCTGAGTTACTCCAGCTTTTTGTGTCTGTCTTCAGTTTAGAATTTCTCAGAAGTGTGATGCAGCAAAAAAAAGTTTGAGAACCTGTGCTCTAATCTAACCGAATGATATCAGGGAGGCGGCTATTCTGGTGAGTGCAGTTCCACGAGACAATCCAAATGCTAATCCAATTGCTGCCTGGTGCAGTGTCGATATGCTCATGACTTCCTTCTTGTTGCCATGAGATCTTATCTCATATTCACAGGTGTGCAAGAAAAAAATCCATTAGTATTTCTAATTGAACTATTAAAAATGGCTCTGGCCTTTAGCTAGGGAACTAAATTATTTCAAAGTGTTCAAATTGAGAATCACATACTATCAAACAGGATTTGGGCTAAATTGTTATGTCAAAGCATATAATTAAGTCTTGAGTAAAATATTGGGTGGATTTGCATTTAGGAGCTGCTCTCAAAAACCAGTGTATGAGTCTAAAAATGTACAGCTGAATCTATTCAATTAAGAGTAAATGTTAAAGATGATGGACACTAGCAGCTGTTTCTACCTGATAGGTAATGTCCAGCAAATGCTATTCAATCATGTTTGGAGTATTGATTATGTTTGAAGTGAAGTTAAGGTAAATAGTTCAAGAAAACTATTTGGGCAGCATGGTGGCACAGCGGTAGAGTTGCTGCCTTACAGCGGCAGAGACCTGGGTTCTAATGCCCCTGTCCCACTTAGGAAACCTGAACGGAAACCTCTGGAGACTTTGCGCCCCACCCAAGGTTTCCGTGCGATTCCCGAAGGTTGCAGGTGGTTGCTGGAGGTTGCAGGTAGTGGAAGCAGGTAGGGAGACTGACAAAAACCTCCGGAAACCTCCGGGAACCGCATGGAAACCTTGGGTGGGGCGCAAAGTCTCCAGACGTTTCCGTTCAGGTTTTCTAAGTGGGACAGGGACATAACCCGACTACGGGTGCTGTCTGTACATATTTTGTACGTTCTTCCCGTGACCGCGTGGGTTTTCTCTGCGAACTTCGGTTTACCTCACACATTTCGAAGATGTACAGCTTTGTAGGTTCATTGGCTTGGTATAAATGTGTGTAGCCCTGACAGTGAACTGATGGCTGTGGGTCTACGTCCACACTATATGCTCAGGGAATTCACACACACCATTGTGATGGCTGTTTACATTCCTCTGTCTGCCAACCCTCTGTGCACGAGTGATATCATCCACATAGTCACAGCGAGACTCCAGACATAAGAAGTGTTTCAGCCCGAAATGTTGCCTATTTCCTTCACTCCATAGATGCTGCTGCACCCGCTGAGTTTCTCCAGCATTTTTGTCTACCTTCGAGGCTCCAGACACAACACCCGAGTGCTTTCATCGGTATCTCGGGGGACTTCAACCACGTGACTCTGGAAGCTACCCTGTGCACTTTCACTCAGTTTGTTGGCTGTCCCACCAGGGATATGAAAACATTGTACCTGCTGTACACCAATGTTAAAGAGGCGTACAGCTCCACAGCCCTTCCGCCACTGGGAAGATTCGACCACAACCTGGTTCATCTCCTACCCAGGTATAATCCAAAGACCTGAAGGTGAGACTGAGACAGGGCAAGGTCGGCAACAGGAAGAAGCTGGAGCTGACATTTTAGCAGAACAACAGAGGGTTGTGTGGAGCGTGATGAAGAGCATTACAGGCTACAAGAAGACCAGTGGCCTGGGGAGGGAAAGCAATCAGGACTGGGCCAACAAGCTAAACCAGTTTTTTAATAGATTTGATGGTGGGCCCCCTGTCCATGCTCCCCCATGCTCCCCAATAGACTCTCCCCCTCAATCCTCCTGGTCCACTTCCTCTGCCCTTTCTTTGTCGCACCTGACCATCAAGACCAAGCAGGTGAGGAAGGAGCTGAGCAGACTCCATCCAGGCAAAGCCACGGGTCCTAGAGTATTCAAGGTGTGTGCCAGCCAGTTGTGCGGAGTACTCCAACATGTCTTCAACCTGAACCTGGAGAGGCTTCCAAAATATCACCTACTCCTTTTCTCCACGACCCATTGAGTTACTCCAACATTTTGTGTCTATCTTCGGTATAAACCAGCATCTTCAGTTCTTTGTTTCTATGTTTCAGACATTGGATTACATGCTAATAAACTTAAGTCTGTTCCAGATGCCATTTTGAGGATGGACTGGACACACAAGGAACTGCAGACGATTGAATCTTGAGAAAATTGCTGCCTGACCCACTGAGGTCCTCCAGCACTTTTGTGTTTGGCTTGAGGTTGAGCTTACTGCCAGGCCATTGCCACCCCATGTCCAATGTAACCATTAGGGGATGCACAAGAGCACCACACAGATAACAATTATCTTGACCTGCTCTTTTGAGGGAAGGATCATAAAAACCCATTCTGATTGAACACAATATATTTCCTTCACCCAAATGAACATTCCAGAGGCTTTCATAAATGAAAGCCAAGAGAATGGGCATCTTCCATGGGTGGTTAAGGAACAGAAACTAGCCACTGAACCTGGGTGGTGACAGAAGATGCTATTCAGGGTGAGGTTAGCCTTGAGTTTCCTGCATCATGAATCCACTGTTCAACACAACACAACGGGGTGACAGTTTCGAAGGAGGAAAGTAGCATTGTCTTTTAATTCAGGGGTTAGCAACCTAGGACCCGTAAACCGAAATAGTCCGGCCTGCAGATGTATTTTTTTTCCCGTATTTATCCAACCCGCAGATTTCCTGCATCTCCAGTACCTCCCGGGCACAAGGCCGCGGCGCCCAGGCTCGGCGACGCAAGGACGCAAGGAGGCCTGCACTGGCGGCCACAATCGGCCAAGCAGCGCCGAGCAGCCGTTGAGCGCTGAGCTGCAGAGGAGTGACAAGCTCTGGATATACCGCATCCTGCACAGAGCCGCCAGCATGGCCGCGCACCTTCTGTGTCTGGGCTTCACTGTCGGGATCAGAGGTAGATAAAAAAGCTGGACTGCTCTCTGGTTGTGGTAGGATGGTTCAGTTGCTTTATAACAGCTGGGAAGAAACTGTCTCTGAATCAGGGTCAAATAGCATCTGTGGAGGTGAAGCTGCAGGGCCTTGACGGGATGCATCAACCAGCCTCTTCGGGTTGCTGCTTGTTCCTGATGAACAACCACAGCAGCTTGACTTTTGTTCCAGATTCCAGCCTCTGCAGTATTATGTCCTTGTGGGTTTTTCATTTGTCTAAACCCCTGGTGTTTCGTAAAATAGCATTTTTTGTGTATTGCAAAAACGAAACAAAAAAAACAGCAAAGGCAATCTCTGCAGGAAGTAATTCTAGTGCCGGTGGGAATTGCACAGTTTGTTGTCTGCTTCGGAGGACTGGTCACGCAGGAGTGAATCTGAAGCAAGAAGTTGGCCTGCAAATTCCACCCCCTCCCCTAATGGAGAACAGAATGCATCATCCGCTCTCCGCTTCCCATTGAATGTATTTTTTTTCCCGCACTTGGAAGCCACAGCGCTTGCATCTATTCAAGGCAGTGGGTCAGCAAAATAATACACAAAAAGAGCACATTATAAAGGTTTCCGAGCACTGAGATTGTGAACAACTGACTCAGCATTTGGAAGCTCATCAGTTGCAACATTCTTAACTGTTTCTATGAGCCGAGGTTATTTACTCTTGCTGCTCCTACATGGAATATCCCCTATGGTCATACTGCCATACAGAACAGAAACAGGCCCTTCAGCAAACGTTATCATGCCGACCAAGATGCTGATACAGTGTAATCCCATTTGCCTGCATTTGACCTGTAACTGGAAGAGCAGTGAGCCCGGGCGATACTTTTATGGCAGTTAAGTCTTTGCCATCCTCCCATTGCAATGATAGGTCATTCAGGTCCTACTGCTTCCCCCTTCCAACAGATAACCTTGAGAGTGAGCCTCCAAAGCTCATGAGAAAGTACTGTTGACTAACCGGGTTGGTGTAAAGTTCATAGAGTCATAGCGTCATACAATGCAGAAACGGGTGCTTCAGCCCAACTTGCTCATGCTGACCAACATGCCTATCTGCACTAGTCCCATCTGCCTGTGGTTGGCCCATAACCAAACCTGTCCTATCCATGTACCTATCTAAATGTTTCATAAACATTGTGATAGTACCCGTAAGTTCGGTTGTGCACTTTAATAAAGGATAAGAGGTTTGGAGAGATACGGGCCAAATGCAAGCAGTTGAGACTAGTGTAGCTGGGACACGTTAGCCGGTGTGGGCAAGTTGGCCGAAGGACCTGTTTCCACGCTGTATGACTTTAAGACTCTCTCTATGACTCTATTTGTATTTCCCGTGACTCCCCCCCTCATCCGGTAAGGTAATATTTCCTGCATCAATCAGGGTTGCTGTACCAAGAATAAAGTAGCTGGAAACAAGATGGGAACAACCCTTCTCCAATCATTGATGTATTCTACAACCTCTCAACAAATATTATTCACATGTATATCATAGAATCCATTTATTTTACAAGTTTCCATTACTTTTCCAAGCAATGCACTCCAGTTCATAGCTCAGCAAAAATAAAAGCCTAAATTATCGCTGCCTTTTTTTTGTCATTCCAAACCATATAAATCTGTCATCATCCTGACCATCTCTATTCATTCTCCTTTTAACCGGCTCGGAACATTCCTTACTTGTATCTCCTCTGTCCATGTGACTGGTTCCCTGGTATAACTCCAGTAAATTCTCCAGGCAGCCAGTTTAAGACCACAAAACCCCTTCCTAAGACTGTGTCAATGATTAGACACACTATTGCGCTAAAGACCCAATCAATCATTTAAAAATAAATAAATAACATTTTGTGTATCTTTGCTGTAACTGTACTTTTACATTACTTTATAAAGCCAATGGTCACACACACACACACGTGTATATATATGTATGTATATATATATATGCAGCCTTTTTAAGACCACAAGACCCCTTCCTAAGACTGTGCCAATAATAAATACAGTATATATATATCCCATATGTCCACCACACACACACACACACACACACACACACACACACACACACACACACACACACACACACACACACACACACACACACACACACACACACACACACACACATATATAGCCCTTGTCCAGGCAGGTGGGGCTAGTGTAGCTGGAGCATGTTGGCCGGTGGGGGCAAGTTGGGCCGAATGGCCTATTTACACGCGGATTCTAATTTGGTCCTCCAGAAATGTTGCCTGACATGCTGAGTTACTCCAGCACTTTGTGTTCTCTACAAGATTCCAGCACCTGCATTTCCTTGTGACTCCTTCTAGCCAACCTGTTACCTTTAAAGGTTTGTGCGCGTGCACCCTCTTTCTGCCTACTTCCCCTTCCAACTTCACCTCCAGTCCGAAGAAGAGTCCCTGCCTGAAATATGGTCAGCCCATTTGCTCCACACAATCTGCCTGACCCATGAGTTCATAGAGTCATAGAGTCAAAGACGCCCTTCAACCCAACTTGTCTGCACCGGCCAACATGTCCCAGCTACACTGGTCCCACCTGCCTGCGTTTGGCCTATATCCCTCCAAACCTGTCCTATCCATGTACCTGCCTAACTGTTTCTTAAAACAGCACCCACAGAGTTCCTCCAGCATCTAGATAAACAGGGTCTGATTAGGAACAGTCAACATGGATTTGTGCCTGGAAGGTCATGTTTGACTAATCTTATTGAATTTTTTGAAGAGGTTACTAGGGAAATTGACGAGGGTAAAGCAGTGGATGTTGTCTATATGGACTTTAGTAAGGCCTTTGACAAGGTTCCTCATGGAAGGTTGGTTAAGAAGGTTCAACTGTTGGGTATAAATGAAGGAATAGCAAGATGGATTCAACGGTGGCTGAATGGGAGAAGCCAGAGGGTAATGGTGGATGGCTGTTTATCGGGTTGGAGGCAGGTGACTAGTGGGGTGCCTCAGGGATCTGTGTTGGGTCCTTTGTTGTTTGTCATGTACATCAATGATCTGGATGAAGGTGTGGTAAATTGGATTAGTAAGTATGCAGATGATACCAAGATATGGGGTGTTGTGGATAATGAAGAGGATTTCCAAAGTCTACAGAGTGATTTAGGCCATTTGGAAAAATGGGCTGAAAGATGGCAGATGGAGTTTAATGCTGATAAATGTGAGGTGCTACACCTTGGCTGGACAAATCAAAATAGGACGTACATGGTAAATGGTAGGGAATTGAAGAATACAGTTGAACAGAGGGATCTGGGTATAACCGTGCATAGTTCCTTGAAGGTGGAATCTCATATAGATAGGGTGGTAAAGAAAGCTTTTGGTATGCTAGCCTTTATAAATCAGAGCATTGAGTATAGAAGCTGGGATGTAATGTTAAAATTGTACAAGGCATTGGTGAGACCAAATCTGGAGTATGGTGTACAATTTTGGTCGCCAAATTATAGGAAGGATGTCAACAAAATAGAGAGAGTACAGAGGAGATTTACTAGAATGTTGCCTGGGTTTCAACAACTAAGTTACAGAGATAGGTTGAATAAGTTAGGTCTTTATTCTCTGGAGCGCAGAAGGTTAAGGGGAGACCTGATAGAGGTCTTTAAAATGATGAGAGGGATAGACAGGGTTGATGTGGACAAGCTTTTCCCTTTGAGAATAGGGAAGATTCAAACAAGAGGACATGACTTCAGAATTAAGGGACAGAAGTTTAGGGGTAATATGAGGGGGAACTTCTTTACTCGGAGAGTGGTAGCAGTGTGGAATGAGCTTCCAGTGGAAGTGGTGGAGGCAGGTTCATTGGTATCATTTAAAAATAAATTGGATAGGCATATGGATGAGAAGGGAATGGAGGGTTATGGTATGAGTGCAGGCAGGTGGGACTAAGGGGAAAAAAAATTTGTTCGGCACGGACTTGTAGGGCCGAGATGGCCTGTTTCCGTGCTGTAATTGTTATATGGTTATATGGTTATAGCACATTGCTTTTGGCTCAAGATCACAGCATAAGTTGTTGTGTATTTTTTAAACTCCTTTCCATTATTCCAAAAAATGTCCTATTTGGCAACTTGTTTATTCCCTTTATTCACTGATAACTAGAGGAGTGTATAATTAATTAGAAAGTAACTACTGCAATTAACTTTTCTGTTTGTTGTTGTTAAATCTGTTCCTTGATGTTTGCGGTTCATTGGTGCCTGTGTCTATGAATGTTCATTTGCTTGGTCTATGAATGTTTTATTTCCCAATAGATTTCTCATAGATCCATTTGTTATCCTCCTCATGGACCAGCACAGTCATGTCGTGTAAATCTGAAAGGTGCTGGGCTGGCATTACAAATCTTGACAAGGTATTTTTAATTGTACGTCAATCAATCGCCACTGTAATTAACACAGTTAAAGGTCAATGAATTGTTACATTTTGACTCCAGCTTTTGGATAAATAACATGATCTTGATTATTCAGCTACTCGGGTCTATCAGTGAGAAATCAACCATATTTTCATGTCCCTGTTAAGTTTAGTTCAGTTTAGTTTATTGTCACGTGTACCGAGCTACAGTGAAAAGCTTATGTTGTGTGCTAACCAGACTGCGTAAAGACAATACATGATAACAATCAAGCTATTTACAGTGTACAGATACATGATAAGAGGATAACGTGTAGTTCAAGGTAAAGCCAGTAAAGTCTGATCAAATGTAGTCTAGGGTCACCAATGAGGTGGATAGCAGTTCAGGACTGCTCTCTGGTTGTGATAGGATGATTCAGTTGCCTGATAATAGCTGGGAAAAAACTATCCCTGAATTTGGAGGTGTGAGAATTCACACTTCTATAACGTTTGCCCGATGGGAGAGGGGAGAAGAGGGGGTGCGACTCATCCTTGATTATGCTGCTGGCCTTGCCGAGGTAGTGCGAGGTGTAAATGGATTCAATGGAAGGGAGGTTGGTTTGTGTGGTGGTCTGGGTTTCGTCCACAATTCGCTTGTGTTTCCCAATTATGGGTCCCCTTGTAGTAGCAAACCTGAACCAACTCTGCAGTTAACTCACTATGAAACAGTATAAAATGCATCAGTTATCTCTACCAAAAAGTCAGTTGTGATGATAACACATAAATAGACCAGGGCTCAGAACCCGGTATGCCAGAACTAACCAAAGGGTTTCACAAGCAACTTTAGGCTGTGCAGCAAAGGAAATGTCGACAACCGTGCACATAGGTTTAGGTTTATTAGTTTAGTTTAATGTAATGTAAGTTAAAAGCTTTTGTTGTGCGCTAACCAGTCAGCAGAAAAACCATACAAGATTACAATCAAGTCGTCAACAGCGTACAGATACATGATGAAGGGAATAATGTTTAGTGCAAGATAAAGTCCAGTAAAGTTTGAATAAAAATTGTCTGAAGGTCTTCAATGAGGTAGATAGTAGCTCAGGGCCACACTCTAGTTATTGATAGGATGTTGTCAGATGGACGTGACACATTCACAAAATGCAGTGAAAAGCTTTGTTTTACAAACTATCCAATCAAATCAGATAATACCAGAGATAGACACAATGACACAATGTAACTCAGCGGGTCAGGCAGCATCTCTGGAGAAAATGGTGTCAGCAGGGAGGCGCAGCGGTAGAGTTGCTGCCTTACAGTGCTTGCGGCGCCGGAGACCTGGGTTTGATTCTGACTACGCGTGCTGTCTGTACGGAGTTTGTATGTTCTGCCCATGGATCGTGTGGATTTTCTGCAAGATTTTCGGTTTCCTCCCACACTCCAAAGACGTACAGGTATGTAGGTTCATTGACTTGGTATAAATGTAAATTGTCCCTAGTGGGTGTAGGATAGCATTAGTGTGCGGGGATCGCTGGTCGGCCCGGACTTGGTGGGCCGAAGGGCCTGTTTCTGCCCTGTATCTCTAAACTAAACTAAACTAAACTAAACTAAACTAAACTAAACTAAACTAAACTAAATCTAAAGGGAATAGGTGACGTTTCGAGATGCTGCCTGACCCGTGGAGTTACTCCAGCATTTTGTGTCTATCTTCAATGCAAACCAGCATCTCCATTTCCTTCCCACACACAAATCAGATAATACCACAATCATGCTGAACTCAAGTACAATAGGTAGAGCAAAAGGAGAAACGTGATTTAGAAGAGTGGAGGTTTGTTTTGGAAGATAGTAGATCCTCCTCCGGGACCAGAACGCAAGGAGTCACCTTTATCTGGCACCATCTTGCACAGAGACAGAAACAGGCTGGAGTTAAAGTTTAATTATCTGTGTTTTACTTCAAATCCCAACCACAATACTAGTAAATCCACAGGAATGTAGCAAGTCAGGACTCACCTCCACACAGTCTCCCCCCCCCCCCCCCCCCCCCCCCCCCCCCCCTCCCCAAAGCATTTGCAAAAGATAACACTCAGACTGCTGTCGGAGTGAAACCAATTCATCAGTATTTTGACCTCCTGTTAAATCTCAACATTTCTGATCAAATAATTTTCTGGAGATAATGGTTGTACATCAAATATTTCCTTATCACGAGGGATTGGTTATCTCGCATCAACAGATTCATGGGCAAACAATAAACAAGCGATCAATCATAGTAAATGGAGGGGAGGGGATATGGGAGCATTGCAAGATAAATGGTGGGAGTTTACCCAATGTCTTCACTACATGAAGTGTAAACTAATTGTCGGCCTATGTTCTACTGAATTGTACGAAGTTAACTGTGAGGTGGACACATGGATAACATAGTTCAAGGTGAATTCTTGTTCACTCAAGGCCGTGTAGAATGAAGAATCTGAAATCATCAAGGAAGACATGCAGCCTGCGTGGAAGGTCACAGTGAATGGTAAGAAAGAGAAGCTAGAGAGGCAAATGGCAATGCCTGATCTAGGCTAGCTTTTTTTTAAAAATAGGTCTCAGCTACAAAGGCACTGCCATTGAAATATGAGGATCTGGACAGTCACAGAATGATGTCTGTGTCCGATCATCAGGTTATATCTTTGAGAATCTTAAGGGCATGTCAAAGCACGAAAGAAGACATGGCCATCCACTGCAGCCAAGGGAGTTTCCAGCCGTAACGTCTAACAATGTCACTGGAATCCAGCTTCTGCGGCCGTGAGGGTGGGTTGCTCATCAGGTCATAAGGTATTAAGCGATAGGAGCAGAATTAGGCCATTTGGCCCATCAAGTCTACAGTGCCATACAATCAAGGCTGATCTGTCTTTCCCTCCCAACCCAATTCTCCTGCCTTAACTCCTGAACCCCTTTACTAATTAAGAATCTATCTAATTAAGAAGGGTCTGAAGAAGGGTCTCGACCCGAAACGTCACCTATTCCTTCACTCTATAGAAGCTGACTCACCCGCTGAGTTTCTCCAGCATTTTTATCTACCTTTAATTTTTCCAGCATCCGCAGTTCCTTCTTAAACAAGAATCTATTTATCTCTGCTTTTAAAATGTCCATTGACTTGGCCTCCACAGCCTTCTATGGCCGTCTGTGGCAAAGAATTCTACAGATTCACCACCCTCTGACTGAAGAAGGCTCGTGTGCACCAGCCTCTCCTCCACCATCTCTCTCATGCACAGGTTTCTGTGCAAGTATGCACAGCCATGCTTTCATCCTCGACGACAAGCCACCACCATCTTTGAGAGAATATAGTGGAATTTGAATCATTGGCCATTTTGTTAAGTTATTGTTTCATCTCAAGTCATTCCCTGTATCGTATATCTTTTCACTGTGGATGACTTGATTTTAATCATGTATAGTCTTTCCGCTGACTGGATAGCATGCAACAAAAAATGCTTTTCAATGTACCTCAGTACACGTGACAATAATAAACTAAACAAGATAGATGAAAGTAGGAAATGCTTGTTTATCGCAATGTATTAATTCCCTGGTTCAATCTGTCATTTGTACACATAGATATGTTTGGTGGAGATGAAAGCTCTACATAGAGTCACAAAGACATATGGCACTTAAATAGGCCCTTCGTCCCTACCCATCCCTGCTGGCCAATATGCCCCATCTAAGCTAGTCCCATTTGCCTGCATTTTGCTCATATCCCTCTAAATCTTTCCTATCTGGAGGAGGACCCCCCACACAGGTTAAAATCCTGCTGACTACGCCAATTGTAGGAGGGAATTGTGTACTTTATCCGTACCATATATCTGACTTTACTCAGATAGGCACAGACACAAAATAGAACAGCTTACGGATCAGTGATGTGTCTATCATAATGTCGGGTTAATAAATGCCTTAGCAATGCACATTGGGAAACATTGTGAGCAAGCCCAAACTACTTCAAAAAGCTGTAGCAACTACAACATTTTTATATCCTCATGACTCAATGGTTACTTGTGGACATGGGCGGAAATTCCGGGGGAGTGAGGGGGAGCAGGGGGGCACATCCCCCTCATGTTTTAAGAAGTGGGGGACAATCCCCCCCCCCCCCATATATTGTTATCCGGATTTCTAAATTCGGTGAAAAATAATCTAGTAAAAATCTCCGCTTTTCTCGAGACAGCGGGAGTGGGATTGATAATTGAGGGCGCCGATTGGACGAGACAGACAGCGGTCAGCAGGCAATGGGGGACATGATGATTCAGTGCGATGATTGGAGGAAGGAGGTTTTGGTCAGAGGCGGAAGTAGGGGGGGGGGTGAGACTGAGGATAGAGTGCAGTGATTGGAGGAGGAAGACGTCTTGGTGGAGCAAAGATCATAGAGTGGAGCTTGAACCGGCCCCTTCGCGGGGCCTTTCATCACCCGGCCCTGCGCGGTTTAAAATTGGCCTCGTGATCTTCCATCACCCCGGGGTCAAATTGTTGCATTGAGGATCCCGATGTTGAATCCCCCACCGGGTGATGGAAGATCCCGCTGGCCAATTTTAAGCCAATTGAAGTCCCACGATTTGGGGCGGACGAAGCTGCTGTTGCTGGAGTTCGGAGTCAGTCACCAACCAGGTCTGCTCCCAATGTTACTGTCCCACAAACCTACTGTCTCTGCCTCCTCCTTTCTTTTTCCCACCCCCCACCCTCCGATATCAGTCTTGATATTGGAGGGTGGGTCTCAACCCAAAACGTTGCCTATTCCTTCTCTCCATAGATGCTGCCTCACCCGCTGAGTTTCTCCAGCATTTTTGTCTACCTTTGATTTTTCCAGCATCTGCAGTTCTTTCTTAAAAATGATTCCAACGATCCATTTACAGTGTATCGATACATGATAAGGGAATAACGTTTAGTGCAACATAAAGCAAGCAACATGAAAGAGGTAGATAGTCGTTCGGCACACTGCTCTCTGGTTCTGGTCAGAGACTCAGTTGCCTGATAACAACTGGGAAGAAACTGTCCTTGAATCTGGAGCTGTGTGTTTTTACACTTCTATACCTTTTGCCTGATGGGAGAGGGGAGAAGAGGGAGTGGCCAGGGTGCGACTCGTCCTTGATTATGCTGCTTTATTATGGTGCCAGATTTCCAGTGGAACAGAAACAACTTCAAAGATATTTTCAAAGTGTCATTGAGAAAATGTTACACCCTCACTGACTCAATGGAATCACTGTACCATGACTGCTCAAAATAGAGAGGGTTCATCAGGAAGGTAGCGAGCACCTTGAGGATCTACCATGGAAGTGCACAGAGTTTAGTTTAGTCTGGAGCAGGGGTCGGCAACATTGTTCTGTGCAGGGGCTGGGACGCATGTCTGTGAGCGGAAGGTGGGTCTCATCCATCACGTGCACACATGGATCCCGTCCCCACCCCGCCCCAGATGGCAGGCATCACAGACGGCAGACAAAAATGCTGGAGAAACTCAGTGGGTGAGGCAGCCTCATGCAATCCTTGCATGTCACACCCGCTGAGTTTCTCCAACATTTTTGTCTACTTTCGATTTTTCCAGCATCTGCAGCTCTTTCTTAAACATGTTCACAGAAGGTGCAAGGTGCGGCCGTGCTGGTGGCTTTGCGCGGGATGCGGTACAGCCAGAGCTCGGCGGTCGGCGGGCCGGATAATTACGGAAAAAAAATCTGCCTGCGGGCCAGTTGATTTCAGGTGATGGGCCGCATTCTGTGACAATACATCTTCCATTTCCTGATATAGACCAGATACTGTTTTTTGGTGGACCGCCAAAATCATGTTCACTGTTCGGTCCGTCAGTCCCAGCTGTAGTAGAGGTATTTTTAGACTCTACAAATTAATAAATTCATATAGTTATGGCATGGGTGGCTATCCCTTGTTACGGGATGAACCAATAAATCTGGTCTATTCGGGATGGTGATACATGGTTCCTAATACCATGTTGAGTATCACAGGGAACCATGGTTGAGTAGGCCAATCGGGTACTACCAAAATACCAGACGCAGAGTCTTGCTGTATTTTCCTTAATACCCGACTGATGAGGCAGAAAGGAGGGAATGCATAAATAAACAATTTCCCCCAATGCAGCGAAAATGCATCTGTCGCCGCTGCCCCAGGGTCTGGTTCCCACGAAACATAGTTTGATAACTGGTGATTAAGTCTGGATGCGAATAGATCGATATCTGGTGTTCCATACCATGCTGTAATATCAGCAAATACTTTTTTATTCAACATCCATTCGGTGTTTTCATTAAATTTGCGTGACCTGGTGTCTGCCACTGATCCCTGCCAAGGGGAAAAAATTTAGTTTACCTGGTAGGTAAGTAGATGATATCTAAATATGTCTCTGGATACACCATTGCCAAATTGTTTAGCCAGATTGTCACATGATGTCGATTTGTTTCCACCCATGTGGTTGATGTATGTTACCACGGTGGTATTGTCTATCTGTAGTCTAACATGCTGGTGATATATTCCAGAACAGTATGACTTTAGGCCATGGAATGCACCCAACATTTCCAGGTAGTTTATGCCCAGTGTTTGTAATAATGATGCCTCCTGTGCTGTCCATCTACATCCACAGCTGGAGATGCAGTTGGTGGCACCCCAACCAAGTGCACTGGCATCAGTTTGCAGCACCATAGAAGGGTTGCTGATAATGATTGGATTGAAACAAAGCCGGATGTTATCTATCCACCATTTTAGTTCCATTATAGCTTTGATTGGTTGCTTCATTGGTCTGTCAAAATGACCAGCATTAATTTTGAGTGCTCATATTTTTGCTCTCTGTAAATATTGGTGATGTAAAGGTCCGAATTGTGTGGCTGGAAAAGCAGCCACCATTTTGTCAATTACTTTTGCTACCAATCTGATGGACGGTTTACTGATGTCAATGAGGTTATTGCAAGCCTCTATTAAGTCTATAGCCTTTCCCTTTGGCAAAGTCACTGACATGTGAACTGAGTCAATGGTGAACCCCAAATAGTCCATAGTAGTGGAAGGCATTAATTTAGATTTAACTGGATGGATAACAAACCCCAGTTTTTCAAATAACTGTTTTGTGGCTGTTACAGTTTGTTTGGCCGATTCCAAAGTTTTCCCCACAATAAGTATGTCATCTAGATATGCCATGACCATGTGTTTTTGTTTCCAGACCCACGTACCTCCATACCCACCTACCTCCATAGTTACCAGTGGCAGGTTTACTTCTTTTTGTAAATCCTTCGTTGATGTTGAGGCGCCGGTGTCTGGGTTTGTGGTTAGGTTGGTGTTGGGGGTTTGCGTATCTTCCAAAAAGGCCGGCCTGGGCCATGGCCTAAAAAAGACTCATGTTCGGTGTACTGGACATTTAAGCTTTCACCAGTTTGTCTTGTTCTACTGGTGGGTGTGTAAGGGTGCTGTTTATGGCCGTAGTAGGTTTTTGATGAAGTCGCTTTTATGAGCCCCAGGGTTTTTGCCCTCATTGAGTTCCTTGACTTGCTTTGATAGGTTACCTCCAATAGTAGAATTGGTGGTTTTACGTTTCCAGGTTTACACAGACCTGCGAATTTTGGGATTAGAGCAGGTCGGATGGCACTCTTCCTGATGCTGTTTATTTCATATTGTGTGTTGCAAAGCAGTGCCAGTGCATCCTGTTGGTCCTGCGACATGTCCTTCTCATCTACTGTGCGGGTGAAAGCTGTTATTCCCGCTGTTAGGAGCTTTAGTACCTTTTGGAGTTTGGCATCCATGCCTCTAACTCCTGCTCCGATATGTTTCCGTATGCAATTATTTACAACAGGAACATTCAGGGATATACAGTTACCCGGTGCCAAGTGTCTTGCCGTGGTGTCCAATACAGCCTGTTCCTGTAGCTGGTTAAAGAACATATAATCTATACTGGCAGCTAGTTTTTGTTCCAGGTTTTGGCCAGTCTGGTCTGGCTGTATGAAGTTGGACACCATGTCCAGTAGATTTTCACGTTCCTGCACCCCCTGCACACTTGATTTCTCTTCTGCAAACCCCTCTTCAGGATCAGCCCAGAACTGACCCCCAGTACTCCCCTCTGACGAGGGAGATGCACTGTGCAGCCCTACAAGAGGTGCTGCTGTGGGTTTAACATAGAGCCCACAGTGACTCGACTCCATCTCCCGGAGCCTGTCACGTTGGAGCAAGTGCTCCACACACCGCTCCATCCGGCTCCAGCGCTCACGGTCGCTGGCCGCCCGCGGCTGCTCAAAGTCGGACTCATCTGAGTCCACGACTTTGTTGGTTTTTTGTTTTGCCTTACCGCCCGGCCGCGGAGTGGATCTGGCCGGTGCGGAGGCGACATCGGGCACAGCTGTTCCCATTACGGGTGATTCATGTGCCGCTGGCCGCTGCTGGCTGCCCGCTACTCCGCGGTCCTCCCCCACCAGCTTTGTCGCAGCCCTCGTTGTTTTCTTCGACTTGTCCATTGACTCCCCACCTGTAAATCAGTATGGGAACAACACAAAAGACCGCAGAGTATCTCTTACCTGCAGGTTCCGGCTTTTAAAACTGCCGCTGCGGGGGAACATCGTTCCACCCCGCCTGACTGTTTCGCAATGCGTGTAGCGATATGACACGCATGCATCCTGGCGGGGTTCTTCATGTAGTCACTCACGTGACTCCGAAGTAAAATGTGCAAACTCCTCACGGACAGCTCCCAAGGTCCGTATCGAACCAGGGTCTCTGGCACTGTGAGGCAGCATCTTCATCACCTGCACCACTGTGCCGTCAGAGCCACACACAGTAGGAGAGGTGTACAACATCCCTAACAACCTACCCAACCACCCATCAGGCTTTATCTACACCAACGTGGGCGCTATCTGCACCAGTTGGGTGGCACGGTGGCAAAGAGGCAGACTTGCTGCCTCACAACGCCAGAAATTTCCGGTTCGATCCTAACTATGGCTGCTGACTGTACGGAGTTTGTATGTTCTCCCCGTAACCTGCGTGGGTTTTCTCCGGGTACTCCGGTTTCCTCCCGCACTCTGCAGACGTACCGGTTTGTAGACTAATTGGCCGAGGTTTAATTGTAAATTGTCCCTAGTGCGTCAGATAGTGTTGGTGTGCAGGAATCACTGGCTGGCGTGGACTCGGTGGGCCGAAGCATTTGTTTCCGTGCTGTATCTCTAAATGAAACTAAAAATCTGTAGCATGTTGCTCACATTCTCACCAAAAAAATGCAGAACAGGAATGGATACACGCCAGCCCTGGCCCAGGAGAACGGCCAACAGAGATATAGGAGCACCAACAAGGGTTACTTATCCTTCAGTCAATATCATACAAGCAGATAATCTATTGACCTTCATTGTTGCTTGGACCAAACTGCTAACCTTCCCACACTTGAATAGTAACAACCACTCAAAGGGAGGGCTATGATCACCACTAT
This sequence comes from Leucoraja erinaceus, assembly GCF_028641065.1. Lineage (NCBI taxonomy): Eukaryota > Metazoa > Chordata > Chondrichthyes > Rajiformes > Rajidae > Leucoraja > Leucoraja erinaceus. Next base: position 3,571,122 of record NC_073402.1, on the reverse strand, counting down.
ATATATCCAAGTCTTACTGCATTTATTGGTTACTGCTGGTTTGTTCTGCTTTGGAGTGATTACACTCAATCCTCAGTGATTTGATTAATGAGAGTAAAAGTTATTTAACAAAGATAGACAAAAACGCTGGAATAACTCAGCGGACCAGGCAGCATCTATGGAGGGAAGGAATGGGTGACGTTTTGGGTCGAAACCCTTCTTCCGACGTGTAAATTCAGTCTCGACCCGAAACGTTACCCATTTCTTCCCTCCAGAGATGCTGCCTGTCCCATTGAGTTACTCCAGCTTTTTGTCTACCTTCAGTTTAAACCAGCATCTGCAGTTCATCCTTGCACATAAGCTATTGATCAATTCTGAATCTCTTTCTCGCAAGACCCTTCTAATGATGGATATTAGGTCAATAAGCCTCCCACATTCAGTCAATGAGGCTTATATATACCGTAGTGTTTCCACTCAAAACCTTCCTTGAAATTCTTCCAAATTCAAGCCTTTATCACTGATTACAGTTTGTTGGTTAGCTGACATCAGTCACCTTCATGACTATTAAAACTCGCATTAGCTTGCCTCAGATGCAGAATAAACTGCAAGTTTTTGCCATTTTATTAAAACAATGTGATAGATCATTGTTTGTTACACTGCAGTCTCTCAAGACCTTAATAGTCTTTTTCCAGAATAATAATCAATACTACGACAGTGACTGACACCCAGTCAATACCTCACAGAAGGTAACCCTTTCTGATATTTTAATATTCTTTTATTAATGCAGTCAATATCTTTATTGCCTTTTATTTTTTGCAGCCATTCAAAAATTATTAAATCTATTTCCGGGTCAGTCCAAGACATTCAAAACATATGTATTATTTAATTATTTGCCTCTGCAGTGATTCTTTTGCATAATCCATTCTGTGACACAGGTTCATGAAAATAATTTCAAAACTGAATTACAAATGTGCCCTAAAATAAGATACCATTGTCTGAGACCACGATATAATTACAAATCTCATTGCTGTCATGGATTAGGAATATTCCAATTAAACAAACATAATGTCATGCTAATTACTGAATTTAGAAATCGGAGACACCACTGGTAAAATGGATGCCTCGATCGAGTGGATGTGGAAAGGATGTTTATCCAAAAAAAGCCCACCAGGGGTGCCGTCGGCAGTCTGTTCGTATTTTATTTATTTTTGTTATTTTTTAGTGCGTTAAAAGTTTGTTTTAATGTACTTCGGTTTGTTTTATGTGGGGGGAAGGGGGAGGGGATCGGGGGAAAGCTCTTACTTTCCCGGTAATGTGATCAATATTTCGGATCACATTCTCCAGGCTCTGCGGCCTACCATCGCTGGTGCTGGAAGCCTCCTCAGACTGTCGTGAGCCCCACCGTGGGGCGTAAACTTAACATCGGAGCGGATCCCTTGCCTGGGATCGCTCCCACTGCAACCACCACGGAATCAACACCAAGGGCTCGCAGTCTCGGGTGAGGCTGAGTCGGGACCTCGGCGCAGGGGAGCTGACATCACCCCGATGCGGGAGCTTGATCGCCTCGACGCGGAGGATCTGAACACCACCGACTACGGGAGTCAAGATCGTCCTGTCAACGGGGGCTCAAGGCCCACGACCGAGGAAGAACAGAAGAGACAAACTTCATTTCACCTTCCATCACAGTGAGGAATGTGTACGAGTCACCGTGGTGGATGTTCATGTTAATATGTGTTTTTGAGTGATTTGTTGCTTTTTATTGTATGACTGACCTGGCCAATGAAACTCCTCGTATGTTGCAAAACATACTTGACAAATAAAGTGTGATTCTAATTCTGATTCTGATTCTGATTCTGATGTTTGTGGGAGAGTCTAGGACTAGAGGACATAGGCTCAGAATTAAAGGATGTTCCTTGAAGAAGGAGGTGAGGAGGAATTTATTTAGTCAGAGGGTGGTGAATTTGTGAAATTGTTGCCACAGAAGGCTGTGGAGAACAAGTCAATGGATATTTTTAAGGCAGAGATAGATAGATTCTTGATTAGTATGGGTGGCGGGGATTATGGGGAGAAAATAGGAGAATGGGGTCCGGAGGGAGAGCTATGCCATGATTGAATGGTGGAGTAGACTTGATGGGCTAAATGGCCAAATCCTGCTCCTATCATTTATGACCTTGTGGATGCGACCAGCGCTTTGTTCCATGTTAGCTTTGTTAAGCCGCCCCACATTGCTAGTTCTTGGAAGGAATGGGTTTCCATATACAAAATCAAAAATAGATATTATAAATGTTGAAAATGCACAGATCAGTTGTTCAGAGGTAGAGTTGCTGCCTTATAGACCCCCGTTTGATCCTGATTACAGGTGCTGTCTGTATGGAGTTTCTACGTTCTCCCCGTGACCTGCGTGGGTTTTCTCCGGGATCTCCGGTTTCATCCCACATTCAAAATACGTACAGGTCTGTAGGCTAAAGATAGGCACAAAAAGCTTGAGTAACTCAGCGGGTCAGACAGCATCTCTGGAGAAAAGGAATAGGCAACATTTCGGGTCGAGTCCCTTCTTCAGACTGAGAATCAGGAGAAAGCAGTAGGCTAATTGATGTATAATTGTAAATTGTGCCTAGTGTGTGTGGAATAGTGTTAGAATGCAGGGATTGCTGGTCGGCGTGGACTTAGTGGGCTGAAAGATCTGTTTCTGTGCAGTATCTCTAAAGTAAACTAATGGGGCAGCATCTGTGAAGTGATTAACAGAGTTATTTATTCTGGCAATTGGCCTTTTTTATGAGAAAAGTTATTGGCCTGAAATATTAACTTAAAACATACAACTTTGTTCTTGTATGAGCTTCTGCCAGTCTGCCTCTGTGAATTTAGTGGATTAGAATAGAATAGAATAATAGCATAGAATAGAATAGAATAGAATAGTAAGATTAAACGAGAACTTACCAGTTTGAAGTTTGATCTGTATTTTATGAGGAGTTACGATGAGGGATTACGTGAAGAAGCCCGCTTCCACGCATGCGTGTCATACTTCAAAGCAGCGGTGTGAGGTCACAGGAACCTATAATGATCTAACATAGTAAGATTACCAAAGAGATACCAGTTTTTGATATGATCATAAGAGGGTGGGAGCGGAGGGCACGTAATCCCTCATCGTAACTCCTCACAAAATACAGATCAAACTTCAAACTGGTAAGTTCTCGTTTAATCTTACTATTTTACTTCGGAGTCACGTGAGTGACTACGTGAAGATTTCAAAGCTCTGTGACCTCATGCCGTGGAACGAGTCCATGCTTCACAAACTGCCTTGGGTATTGGGAGAGAGCATCATTAGTAATTTTAAACACAATTATACAAAGAGTTGTGTGGTATAACGAAAAAATATATAACATTTTTTAAAAATTTGAGAATCATAGCCCTGTAACCTTTCGGGCAAATTATTTTGTTGAACATAAAATGTTTTCTTAATACAATGATGGCTCCAAAAAATAACTGGTTTATTATAAAACCTGTGGAAAACCCTTTTTTAATGACCATCCTGCCATTCTGAGGATTTGGTCTGTGGGTACCTGTACAATTTTTGCTGCGGATGTTGCTGCAGCCCTGGTGGAATGAGAGTTAAAACATTAGTGTCTATTTCTGCCATTTTTAGGACCTATTTGAGCCACCTTGATATAGTTTGAGTCATGACCCTTTCATGCGGTTTCTTGTAAGAGATAAACAACTCCATTCTCTGACCTCGAATGCTATGTATTGTTAGATGTGTCTTGCTATACAGTCGTTTGCCATATGGGTGTACCATAAATTCAAACACTTGACCCGAGGAACCCGATCTGTTTCCTTTTATTAAATCCTGTATGACAACACCAGTTTCTCGGTGAGATGATCAGGGAGTCCAGGCTCAGTTTGCTTAATGGCTGGACTTGTTGTGCGGTAAAATAACACCATGAGCATAACCATCTTCCTGGACTGTTACTGAAGTGACAACGCTGTTATGAGCTACAGGCTCCTCAGCATGTTGAGAAACGACACCCACGTCCCAGATTTCGGAGTACCTGGTTTTCTTACCAGGGGTGCGTTTCCACCGCGTGCCGCTCCGTTCCTTGTGATAGGTAATTGGAGAGTGCACTTGTGGCACTATTGAAGGCACTGTAGCTCCATCGATTATCCTAATGGAGGCTTGTAAAAATTCCAATACGGCCAGAATGTTCTTGGCCTTTTGGTCGAGATTGTTGTCCAAGCAGTATATGCCCCATTTCTTGATGTGTCCAAGGTACTGCTTCCGTGTTGACAGTCTTAGTGCAGATGAGATGAGATTCATCGTCCTGTCTGACAGTGTAGTGGGTCTGTTAGACTCTACAAATCAATAAATCCATAGTGTTATGGCATGGATGACTGCCTCCAGTCACTGGATAAATCAATAATTTTTTTGGCAATGTTCATAGGGAACATGGTTCTAACACCATCCCCTGTAAGACTGAAATACCATGATTGAGAAGGTCAGTCGGGTACTCTGAAAATTCCAGATGCCGAGTGTGGTTGAATTATCCCTAGTACCCCAATGATGGGTCCGAACGGGGGAAAACCTCACCCTATGGCTTATTTACATAACAATGCCAAGCTGGTTTACGAATTTTAGTACATAATAATGGGGCTAATGATTGCCCCTTATGTAAGCTCTATATTGCCAAAGTTCCTCTATTGAGTCAATGCCTGCCATATAGAAACCCACAACTGACACCAAGTCTATATCAATAATAAGAGCATCCATCTTAAAATGAATATCTAAAACAAATGTGTTTAGGGTTAAAATCAATGATAATCCTGCAACCCTACTCTATCTTATATTTAATAAATATGTTCAATCCCATCTATTGTGTACAATTCTTGTAGCACCATGTGGGTTTTAGATTGTTTGGTTTATGTAAGGACAAAATGCCCTTCTGGTGTATGATGTACTGTGGTTAATGGGATGAGAAAAACCCTATCAGATAACCCTGAATACTGCTGAGATTATATGAATCTGTAGTGATTATATACCATACATAACTGTAGTGTTGCAACCTCCCCTACCCTCGTAGGTCCCTATTTTAACAGAAGAAAACCCCACCCACCTACCTCCCTGGTTACCGGTGGTTTTGTTATTTCCTTGGTTTTTTGAAAATAAGGTTCTGGTTTAATATTTCTTGTTCGGGGTTGTGTGGGAGGTTGAGGCTTCCGCATCTTCCAGGGTGGCCGCCCTGGCCATACCCTAAAACGGATCCTGCAGGTTATATTGATTTCTGACCCTGCTACTGGTATGAGCCACATTTTTTATGGCCTTGCCTGTGGCTGGTATCATGCTCCAAAATAGGCCCTTGCGCTGGCCTTGATGAGCCCCAGTGTCTTGGCTTAGTCCACACACGGTTTTTATTTGCAAATGGTAGCATTTTTGGGGTCCTAGTGCTGGCTGAATGGCCGCCTTCCACGTGTAGTTCAGGTTATATTGCATATTATTAAACAGATCTAGTGCGTCTTGATGGTCTTTGGTTACCTACGTTTAGTCCAGGGTGCTGGTGTGTGCTATGATGCCTTCCGTCAATCCCTTGAAGGTTCTCTGGATCTTGAGGTCCTGGTTCCTGATGTTCGTCCATATGCTGCCAAATGCATTGGTTTACACTGGGCACCTGTAATGCCTCACCGTTGCCAGGTGGCAGATGTCTGGCCAGTGTTTGTAAATTTTTCTTGTTGGCGTTTGTGGCCAGACATATAGTAATACTATTGCCATCCTGGATCCAAGTCTACCCATGTTTGACTTGGCTAAAGTAATCGGCCACCATGTCCAGCAGAGTCCCTGCTGTGTTAGGATCATGGGACGCTGTATTACCAGGCTCTGGCCCATCAGGGTCCTGCCTACTCTTTTTTATAGAGTTAGAGATCTCTAGGGTCCCGCACGGGGTACCCATGTGGGGCTAAACTGCTGCCCACTTGTCTTTTGTTCTGCGGACCCCTCTTGCAGGTCAGCCCAGAACTGACCCACAGTGCTCCCCTCTGATGGGGTAAAAGCATTGTGCAGCCCTCAAAGAGGTACTGCTGTGGTTTTATCACGTTGGAGCAAGGCTCCATACACCGCTTCTTCCCGCTCCAGCCCTCTCGGGCACTGGTTGCCGGCGGTTTTATGCAAAGTCGGACCCTTCCGAGTCCACTACCTTGTTTGATTTGTGTCTAGCCTACCGCTCGGTCACATGGATCTGGCCGGTGCGGGGCCGACATCGGGCACAGCTGATCCCACTACGGTTGATCCAAGTGCCGCTGGCTGCTGCTGGCTGCCCGCTGTTCCACGGTCCTCCTTCTCCAGTTTTGTCCTTCCTTCCGTGAAGTGGATATGGCCGGTGTGGAGGATAACTGGCACAGCTGCTTCCATCTATTCCTTTAACCTGACTTCAACGCTCTCAGCACTCCTGGCTGCTCCTTTATCTTAGACCCCTGGGACCCACCCCCGTACTGACGGTACTGGTCCCTTATGGTCGTTGCAGCCGGTCAACCCCACTCTAATGCCCTCAATTCTGGGCACTCCTACTTATATGGTCCTTAGATAAGGGACATACAAGACATTAAAACTGATGATAACAGCTACTATAGTTTTTATATATATATATAGTCCCTAGATAAGGGGTGTATCAGATATTAAACTGATAAGAACAGATACTACACTTGATCTTAGCCAAAAAGCCGAGAAGCGATTATTGTAACTAAAACCCCGCTGGGACCGATCCTGGTACTCACATACTGGTCCCTTGTAGTAGATTGCAGCCAGTCAACTGCAAAGTCCTTTGCTGCCGAGAAATGCACTTTCTCACCATGCTGGAGCGAAGTTGGGCACAGGTGTTTTTCCCCCTCCGGGAATCGATGTGCCCATGCTGCTCCTGCCGTTGCCAGCTCCTCACGAAGTGCCAGCTGCCACTGCTGCTGTCTGTGCTACTGCAACTGCCGGCTGCCACTGCTGCTGCCGCTGCCGCTGCTGCTGCTACTGCCGCTCCTCCGCGGTTCTCCCGCCGGCCTTCTGCACCTTACATGGACCTGGTCCATGTCTGCACCTAGAAAGGTAAGTTGAAGGAAACGCAGGGTCTCTTACCTGCTGTTCCCGACTTTCCTTCTCCCGCCGGTGACCGTCGTTCCCTGTGTCGGGTTCGAGCCGCTTGGACCGACCCCGGTGTTCACGGGCCTGGTCCTTCGCGGCAGTTCCGCAGCCGGTAACCCCGGCTGTTCCTATAGATCCCCTGGACCCTGGTGCTTACCTTGTGAACAAGGTTTTCAGCCCGAACGTCCCGTTCCGACTCCATAAGTGCCGCTGCACTCGCTGAGCGTTTCGAGCCCCGGTACCGCTGGTCCGTGCTGTCTGTCCCGCAGCCTCTGTGCTGGCTGCTAGCGACTGGTCCCAAGCCAGTCTCGTTTGAGACTGGCATAGGGACCTTTTTTACTTTGCTTCCCGCCCGGCCGAGAGGTGAATTTTGCCGGTGCGGGAGCAAAGTCGGGCTCAGGTTGTCCCCCTCCAGGGAAACTCGTGCTGTTGCTGCTGCTGGCTGCTCGCCCTCCACGGGTCTCCCCACCAGCTTTCCGCAGCCTCCTAAAAGTAAGTAGTAAAAAGGAACGCAGAGTCTCTTACCTGCTGTTCCCGACTTTCAAATCTCCCGCTTGGGGAACGCCGTTCCCCCTGTGTGACTCGTTGCAATGCGTGTAGCGATATGACACGCATGCGTGGAAGCGGGCTTCTTCACGTAGTCACTCACGTGACTCCGAAGTAAAATAGAATCTTTATTTGCCATGCGACCAGGGTTGGTGGTATTTTGGTTCGGTACATGATGGTACACTGCTTTAGTTACATTAACACTAATAACAACACAGATCACAGTAATAAAGTGCATCCATACCACATCACAAATCACAAATCTCACCAACAATACGTAGTGCAAAAGAACAGACAAAGACCATAGACAAGACACTGTATACATCAAAAGTCCTTAGTATTGTCTGTTATTGGAGGGTATTGAGTGTTCTTATTGCTGAGGGGAAGAAACTGACGATTAGTACAGGCATTAGGGGTTATGGGAAGAAGGCAGGAGAATGAGGTTCAGAAGGTAAGGTAGATCAGCCATGATTGAATGGCAGAGTAGACTTGATGAGCCGAATGGCCTAATTCTTGTCACATAACTAGATTAGTTTAGTTTATTATTGTCATGCGTACTGAGGTAAAATTAAAAACTTTTTTTTACATGCTATCCAGTCAGCAGAAAGACCAGATGATTACAATTGAGCAGTCCACAGGGTACAGTTACTGGATAAAGTGTGTAATATTTAGTGCAAGCTACAGTAAGTCATATTAAGGCGAGCCCGAGGGTCTCCAATGATGTAGATGGTATCTCAGGACTGTTCTCTAGTTGGTGATAGTAAGGTTCAGTTGTCTGAAAACAGTTGTGAAGAAACTGTCCCTGAATCTGGAGGTGGGCGTTTTCACACTTATATTCCTCTTTAGTTTTAGTTTTAGAGATACAGTGCAGAAACAGGCCCTTCGGCCCACCGGGTCCGCGCCAACTGGCGATCCCCGCACATTTATCCTACACCCACTATGGCCAATTCTTACATTTACCAAGCCAATTAACCTACAAACCTGCACGTCTTTGGAGTGTGGGAGGAAACCAAAGATCTCGGAGAAAACCCACGCATGCCACGGGGAGAACGTACAAACTCCGTACCGGCAGCACCCGTAGTCGGGACAATAATAATAATAAAAATATATTTTATTGTCATTGCACATAAGTGCAACGAGATTTGGTATGCAGCTTCCATCCGATGTCATAACTTAAATAACGAATAAAATTTAGATTTAGATACCCTGAGAACATGGTTGTAAAAGAACATTACAAGAGTAAAATAGTCAAAAAAGTCAACACAGACTAAAATGCAGATGTGTCTGTGCGACGTGACCATCCGAGGGAGACAGTCCATGGGGATGGGGGGCATTCAGCAGGGCCAGTTCAGAGCCACTATAGCTCTGGGAATGAAGCTGTTCCTGAGTCTGGAGGTGCGGGCGTAGAAGGCCTTGTAACGTCTGCCGGAGGGAAGTAGTTCGAACAGTCCATTTTCATGATGTGAGGAGTCTTTATGTATGCTGACGGCCTTCCTGAGGCACCGTGTGTGGTAGATGCCCTCCAAGGCTGGTAGTCTCCCAATAATCTTCTGCGCTCTGTGGACGACGCGCTGAAGAGCTCTCCTCTCCGCCTCCGTGCAGCTGAGATACCACACAGAGATGCCATATGCTCTCTGTGGTGCAGCGGTGGAAGGTTGTCAGCAGCTGTTGGGGCAGACCAGTCTTTTTTAATGTTCTCAGGACGAACAGTCGTTGCTGTGCCTTCTTGACCAGCGCAGGGATCGAACCCTGGTCTTCGGCGCTGCATTCGCTGTAAGGCAGCAACTCTACTGCTGCGCCACCTCTTGCGTGATGGGGGAGGGGAGAAGAGGGAGTAACCGGTGAGACTGGTCCTTGATTATGCTGCTGGCCGTGTAAATTTGGTTTCCCCCAATAGCATCACCAGAAACAAAGAGAAGATGATTCAGTTGCTTGATACTAGCTGTACCCACCTACATGCTTCAATATCCTTCCTCATCTGAGCAACAGCCACTCGCTCCATCTGTGTTTGTGTCATATTTGAAATGCTAGTTCCTGAAAAAGATTGTCCTCCATAAGGTTTTACAATTAAAATTTTTGTTGAGCTAAATCCTGTTGGCTAGTAATGAAATACACAAAGTGTTGAGCAGGTAAGGTGGGATCTGTGGGGGATATCTTATGGAGGATCTTATAGAGGTGTACAAAATCATGAGAGGAATAGATCGGGTAGATGCACAGTCTCTTGCCCAGAGTAGGTGATTTGATGACCAGACATAGGTTCAAGGTGAAAGGGAAAAGATTTAATAGGAATCCGAGGGGTAACATTTTCACATAAAGGGTGGCGGTTGTATGGAACAAGCTGCCAGAGGAGGTAGTTGAGGCTGGGACTATATCAACGTTTAAGAAACAGTTAGACAGGTACATGGATAGGACAGGTTTGGAGGGATATGGACCAAGCGCTGGCAGGTGGGGCATGTTGGCTGGTGTGGGCAAGTTGGGCCAAGGGGCCTGTTTCCACACTTATTCACTGTAATACTCTATGACATGGATAGGTGATGTTTCGGGTTGAGATCCTTCTTCAGACTGATTGTTATAGGGGGGCGAAAGCTGAAAGAGAGGATATGATGAGAATGTCTTGTGCATTGCATTAGCATGGCACAATGGTGCAGCTGGCAGACTTGCTGCCTCAGAGCGCCATAGACCCGGGTTTGATCCTGACCTCTGGCACTGCGTGTGTGGAGTTTATACATACTCCTTGTGGTCACATAGGTTTTCTCCAGGTACTCCAGTTTCCTCCCACATCCTAAAGATGTGCAGGTTTGTGTAGGTTAATTGCCCTGTGTGAATTGTCATGAGTATGTAAGGAGTGGATGCAAAACAGATGCGAAAGTGATCAAAGTCGGCATTGACTTGTAGGGCTGAAGGGCTTGTTTCCATGTTGTATCTCTAAACTATGGATACAATAAAACTTATGACTGGCTCTGAGCAATTTTATATCTCCTTTTTCACAGGATCTGCCTTCTTACCCTGCATTTAATCATTTGCTATCTTTTTCACTACTCTTTTTTCTGTTTCATCAGAACGATATATTATAATAATTGCAAATCATTTATTGTTTATCATAGCTCTACCCTTGCCAGAACCGTCATCCACCTCAGTGCCAGTTTAGAGATACAGTGCGCAAACAGGCCCTTCGGCCCACCGATCCACACCGACCAGCAATCCCCGCACATTAACATTACCCTACCCACACTAGGGACAATTCACATTTATACCAAGCCAATTAACCTACAAACCTGCACGTCCTTGGAGTGTGGGAGGAAACCGAAGACCTCGGAGTAAACCCACGCGGTCATGGGGTGAACATACAAACTCCATACAGACAGGATTGAAGCCGGGTTTCTGTCGCTGGAAGGCAGCAACTCTAACACTGTGCCACCTTGCTGTTCTTAGCCATCCTTCACCAGCACCCATGCTTGTGACACCATTGCTGTTGATATTCCTGATAGCCCATGATCCACGGGCCGCGCGGCCAGAAGGCTTCCCGACGGGCCGCGACTGTGGGCTGGGAATGCGGGCGGAGGCCTTTATCGAGGCGCCACTGTCTCCATTCCTCCCGGATTGCTGCGTAGAAGCCCAGGTCGGGGTCTGACCGGGGCCTCACAGTTGAAACCTGGGTGGGACGGAGGCCACTGACGGGACCCACGGCTGGGGCCTGGGTCGGCACCATAAAGGCGTCAAGTGAGGCGTCGACAGCGGTGAGTCCTTAGCGGTGGTGAAGCCTTGTGTCAGCAGCGATACCTCGCTGGTTAACCCGTGGTCAACAGTCGATGAGATCATGGCGGACTGCCATGAGGTGGGAGGGGAAGAACAATGAGGACCCGGCGTGGGGTAGGTGCCTGCTATTAGTATACATTGTGTATGCAAGCAAAGAATCTCAACATGCCTAGTCACATGTGACAATCAAGAATTCCCTCCTATCCCAATATCTGTGCTTCTGGATAATTATTCATGGAGTTTTCAAGGGAGCGCAAGTCCAATTTGATCAAACCATTCTATTTCTAACATCGATGTCATTAATTTCCTCTCCACAAAAATAGTTTTATTTGGAGAGTCATAGAGTTATACCGTGATACAGTGTGGAAACAGGCCCTTCGGCCCAACTCGCCCACACAAGCCAACACTAGTCTGAGATGCCTGCGTTTGGTCCCTATCCCACCAATCCAGTCCTATCCATGTATTCCTCCTATCCTGTACCTTTTTCTTAAACTATGGGATAGTCCCTGCCTCAACTACCTCCTCTGGCAGCTTGTTCCATGCGCCCACCACCATTTGTGTGAAAAAGTTACTATTAAATCTTTTCCCCTTCACCTTGAACCTATGTCCTCTGGTCCACGATTCCGCTACTCTGGGGAAGAGACTCTGTGCATCTACCCAATCTATTCCTCTCATTATTTGTATACCTCTATAAGATCACTGCTCATCCTCCTGCGCTACATGGAATAGAGACCCTGCTTATTCAACCTCTCCCTGTAGCTCAGACCCTCTAGTCCTGGCAACATCCTCGTAAATCTTTTCTGTACCCTTGCAAGTTTGACAATATCTTTCCTATAACATGGTGCCCAGAACTGAACACAATATTCTAAACATAGTCTCACCAACGTCATATACAACTGCAACATGACATCCCAACTTCTATACTCAATACTCTGACTGATGAAGGTCAAAGTGCCAAAAACCTTTTTGACCACGTTATCTATCTGTGATTTGACTTTCAAGGAACCATGCACCTGTACTCCTAGATCCCTCTGCTCTACGACACTACCCAGAGGTTTACCATTCACTGTGTAGGTTGTGCCCTTGTTCGACGTTCCAAAATGCATCACCTCACATTTCTCTGTATTAAATTCCATCAACCATTCCTCCGCCAATCGATCCAGATCCTGCTGCAATCTTTCACAACCATCTTCACTGTCTGCAAAACCACTAACGTTTGTATCATCAGCAAACTTGCTAATCTTGTCCTGTATTTTCTCAACCAAATCATTGATTTAGATGTCAAACAATAACGGGCCCAGCACCGAACCCTGAGGCCCACCACTAGTCACAGGCCTTCAGTCTGAGAAGCTACCTTCCACAATCACTCTGTACTTCCTTCCATGGAGCCAATTTGCTATCTCCCCTTGGTACCCATATGTTCTAACCTTCCAGAGCAGTCTACCATGCAGAACCTTGCCGAACGCCTTATTGAAGTCCATGTACACAACATCTACAGCTCTGCCCATATAATTCTTTTTGGTCATGTTTTCAAAAAAATCAATCAGATTTGTGAGACATTACTGTGCAAAGTACTTATAGTCTCCTCAATTTATAGTCTCTTAATCTACAAAGTATAACCATATAACCATATAACCATATAACAATTATAGCACGGAAACAGGCCATCTCGACCCTTCTAGTCCGTACCGAACACGTATTCTCCCCTAGTCACATATACCTGTGCTCAGACCATAACCCTCCATTCCTTTCCCGTCCATATAACCATCCAATTTATTTTTAAATGATAAAAATGAACCTGCCTCCACCACCTTCACTGGAAGCTCATTCCACACAGCCTACTCTCTGAGTAAAGAAGTTCCCCCTCATGTTACCCCTAAACTTCAGTCCCTTAATTCTCAAGTCATGTCCCCTTGTTTGAATCTTCCCTACTCTCAGTGGGAAAAGCTTATCCACGTCAACTCTGTCTATCCCTCTCATCATTTTAAAAACCTCTATCAAGTCCCCCCTTAACCTTCTGCGCTCCGAAGAATAAAACCCTAACTTGTTCAACCTTTCTCTGTAACTTAGTTGCTGAAACCCAGGCAACATTCTAGTAAATCTCCACTGTACTCTCTCTATTTTGTTGACATCCTTCCTATAATTAGGCGACCAAAATTGTACACCATACTCCAGAATTGGTCTCACCAATGCCTTGTACAATTTTAACATTACATCACAACTTCTATACTCAATGCTCTGATTTATAAAGGCCAGCACACCAAAAGCTTTCTTTACCACCCTATCTACATGAGATTCCACTTTCCTGTTCACCTGCATTCTTCAATTCCCTACCATTTACCATGTACGTCCTATTTTGATTTGTCCTGCCAAGATGTAGCACCTCACACTTATCAGCATTAAACTCCATCTGCCATCTTTCAGCCCACTCTTCCAAGTTGCATAAATCTCTATGTAGACTTTGAAAATCTACTTCATTATCCACAACCCCACCTATCTTAGTATCATCTGCATACTTACTAATCCAATTTATCACACTATCATCCAGATCATTGATATACATGACAAACAACAGTGGACCCAACACAGATCCCTGTGGCACCCCACCAGTCACTGGCCTCCAACCTGACAAACAACCGTCCACCATTACTCTCTGGCATCTCCCATTCAGCCTCTGTTGAATCCATCTTGCTACTCCACCATTAATACCCAACAATTGAACTTTCTTAAGAAACCTTCCATGAGGAACCTTGTCAAAGGCCTTACTGAAGTCCATATATACAACATCCACTGCTTTACCCTCATCAATTTCCCGAGTAACCTCTTCAAAAAATTCAAGAAGTTTAGTCAAACATGACCTTCCAGGCACAAATCCATGTTGACTGTTCCTAATCAGACCCTGTTTATCCAGATGCTTAAATATATTTATCTCTAAGTATCCTTTCCATTAATTTTCCCACCACTGACGTCGAACTAACAGGTCTACAATTGCTAGGCTTACTCTTAGACCCCTTTTTAAACAATGGAACAACAAGCGCAGTACACCAATCCTCCGGGACTATTCCTGTTTTTAATGACATTTGAAATATTTCTGTCATAGCCCCTGCTATTTCTACACTAACTGCCCTCAATGTCCTAGGGAATATCCTGTCCGGACCTGGAAACTTATCCACTTTTATATTTCTCAAAAGTGTCAGTACTTCCTCTTCTTTGAATCTCATAGTTTCCATAGCTACTCTACTTGTTTCCTTTACCTCACATAATTCAATATCCTTCTCCTTGGTGAATACCGAAGAAAATAAATTGTTCAATATCTCCCCCATCTCTTTTGGCTCTGCAGATAGCTGTCCACTCTGACTCTCTAATGGACCAATTGTATCCCTCGTTATCCTTTTGCTATTAATATAGCTGTAGAAACCCTTTGGATTTACTTTCACCTTACTTGCCAAAGCAACCTCATATCTTCTTTTAGCTTTTCTAATTTATTTCTTAAGATTCTTTTTACATTATTTATACTCCTCAAGCACCTCATTTACTCCATGCTACCTATAATTATTGTAGATCTCTCTCTTTTTCCAAACCAAGTGTCCAATTTCCCTTGAAAACCATGGCTCTTTCCCATTTTTACTATTTCCTTTCAACTGAACAGGGACATAAAGATTCTGTACTCTTCAAATGTCACCTTTAAATGACTTCCATTTCTCTTCCACATCTTTCCCATAAGACAAACTGTCCCAATTTACTCCTTTTAAATCCTTTCGCATCTCCTCAAAGTTAGCCTTTCTCCAATCAAAAACTCAACCCTAAGTCCAGTTCTGACCCTCTCCATAATTATATTGAAACTAATGGTATTGTGATCACTGGTCCCGAACTGTTCCCCAACGCATACCTCTGCCACCTGACCCATCTCATTTCCTAACAGGAGGTCCAGCACTGCCCCTTCTCTAGTAGGTACTTCTATGTATTGCTGCAAAAAAACTATCCTGCACACATTTTACAAACTCCAACCCATCCAGCCCATTTACAGAATGTGTTTCCCAGTCTATTTGTGGAAAATTGAAATCTCCCACAATCACTACCTTGTGCTTACCTACTAATATCTGCAATCTCCTTACATATTTGCTCTTCCAATTCTCGCTCATATAACTGTCCGCGGTCTATAATACACCCCTACAAGTGTTGCTACCCCTTTCCCATTTCTCAGTTGAAGGTCACAATATAAATCCTGGCTAAAACAGAGCAGAAATAACTCCAAAATTTAGGTAAGGATTCATGCATTGTTAGGCCATTTTGGTCAAGTCTGTGTTTCTGCAGATATAAGACATGCTGCTGAATGGTGCCAGTAAGTCTAGGTCCCAGATCAGTGTTGCAGATATGAAATGTATGAGTATCTCTTCAATTGACAGAATGAATGAGATTTCTGCAGAGGACCTCCAAAGAAGTGTAAAATGCATGAAGTTGATTGTAAATATGGTAAATAATGTTGCTAGACTGTTACCCTGCTGTTTGTTGATTGGCTAAAGTGTTAAGCCCTGGCAGGTTTGTTTGAATTCCAGGGTAAATGTTACATTGTTCAAGTTAAGTTAGCTTCTTCCAGAATCTTCTCCTGAAACAATGTATGGGAGACTATGTTATTGGTTTGGGGAGCTGTCTATAATGTGCTGATGTAATTAATATGTTTGATTGGATTGTAAAGAGACCACCACTATGTAGTTCGGCCCCTCAAGGTTCATGGACATATAAAAAGTGTCTCCATCTTAAATCGGTGTCGATCTTCTGGAAGTGCACTTGGGACTGCGTGACCTTTTGGAGTGTTTCTGCTTGTAAGAGGCTGAAGGGCTTGGCCAGGCAGAGGCAAGGATCGAACCCGCGGTGGTTTAGGTATCGTATAGGGTAATGTGTTATGCCATCCAAAAATAATATGCTTGACGCAGTGGTTTTTGACAGAGCTAGACTGGGGTGTAAGCGTGAGAAGAGCGTATTTACAACACAACTGTCAAAGCTTTTTCTTGAGACACTCCGGGTCGTCCGGTGATCGGCGATCGGCGCCCCACCTTCGGCAGGTTGATGATCTATTGCCTCAGCATATACAAGCTGTTGTGCTTGTTCATAAGCTTCATCTCCTGCGAGGAGAAGGAGCATGCTTGCATGGACCATTGCCGGATTATTGTAGCAATGAACAAATCGTACCGTTCGTCAAAAGTACCCCACCTCTAACTGATTCTGCTATCAAAAACGAGTGGGTCAGGTTTTCTGAAAGCTTCAGCCATGTCTGAGACTATGAAAAGTCTTGTAAATAACAGCAAAAGTCTAACCGAAATCCCACTTCTGACACCATGTGCATACTTATCATACAGAGTCATTATACATCATAACAAGTACTTTAATTTGAATACATACAGAGACCATCAAAATGAGTACTGTAGGCTCCGAATCACGTTGAACTGCCAAACAGCATAGTTGCCCACATGCCACAAGGTGGTGGTGTGGAAAACCTGACATGGGTTATGGATCAGGTCACCAGCAGCAAAACAAGACACGAATCAAATCAGCAATACTGTTTGATCTACAACAACCTCCCACATACAAAACCATGCTTACTATCCCTATTCAGATCTTGCCCATCCAAATGCCTGTAAAACCTATCCCTCAGAATACTCTCCAGTAACTTACCAACTACAGATGTTAAACTCACCGGCCTATAGTTCCCAGCATTTTCCCTGCAGCCCTTCTTGAAAAGAGGTACAACATTTGCCACCCTCCAGTCTTCCGGCACCTCTCTTGTATTTAAAGACGGCTGGTAAATTTCAACCGGGGCTCCGGCAATTTCCTCTCCAGTTTCCCGCAATGTCCTCGGATATATCTGATCTGGCCCTGGAGATAAGTCTACCTTCATACACGGCATTGTTTTACCTGACTAATCAGTCTCGTTTTTCTTCCACCATATTCTGTCAATATGCAGCCCAGTATCTTCTCTTTAATGTATACATGCATCATCCATTACTCTAATTATTTAGCTTTTTTTAAACTCCTTTGCGACCATAAGCCATTCCAAACAGTAAGCTGGAAATGTACAGGATTGCAACTTTGCAAATGAGCAGCTTCTTAATGGTTTATGTGTAGGTAGGAACTGCAGATGCTGGTTTAAACCAAAGGTAGACACAAAAAGCTGGAGTAACTCACTGGGACATGCATCATCCCTAGAGAGGAATGGGTGACGTTTCTTCCTCTTCAAAGGGTCTCGACCCGAAACATCACCCATTCCCTCTCTCCAGAGATGCTGCCAGTCCCGCTGAGGTACTCCAGCTTTTTGTGTGTATCTAAATGGTTTATGTTTATTAATGTCACCGAGGTACAGTGAAAAGCCTGGGCTCCAGAAATACATTGGGTTCCAGCCTTCAAGTTATGTGTAGAATTCTCCACCAGAACACTCTCTGCTACATTGTTTGTGTATCTGTAGCCTCAGGTCTTGGATGAATATCGGAATAATCATTTTGTTTAGAGAGTGATTAATATTGATCCAGACCTGCAAAATGCAATAAACATTACTTACTACCAAACTATCCATTTTATAAAATTCAAACTATCATTCCCTTTAAATATTAAATTTGGGAGACAAACATCACCACAGGTACAATCAACAATAATGAAGATCAGGTAATTGAACACAAGATATTGTGGCGGTACTGTAGTGCAGCGGTAGAGTTGCTACCTCACAGCGCCAGAGAACCAGGTTCAATCCTGACTACAAGTGCTTGTCTGTACGGAGTTTGTACGTTCTCCCCGAGACCTGCATGGGCTTTCCCCAGGTGTTCCGGTTTCCTCCCACACTCCAAAGACGTACAGGTTTATAGGTTGACAAAAATGCCGGAGAAACCCGAGTTTCGGCCCGAAACGTCACCTGTTCCTTCGCTCCATAGATTCTGCCTCACCCGCTGAGTTTCTCCAGCATTTTTGTCTACCTTCGATTTTCCCGTATCTGCAGTTCCTTCTTAAACAGGTTCATAGGTTAATAGGTTTCCGTAAAGATTGTAAATTGTCTCGAGTTTGCAGGATGGGGCTGGTGTGCGGGGATCGTTGGTTGGTGCGGACTTGGTGGGCTGAAAGGCCTGTTTCCGCGCTGCATCTCGAAGCTAAAATAAACATTTGGATTTTGGATCAGGGAGATGTTTGCGTCCTTCTGTTGAGAAGTTGCTTCTATGGTTTCTGTCACACTTGAAAATATGCCAGAAGTCCTTGGGCAGAACTGCAAGAAGCTGGTGCAGCATTACATAAACAAACATTGTGAGATTTACAGATAATCAGCATGAGTACTCTAATAGACGTTCACATAATATTTTACATCAATCTTTGTTAGAGTATTGATTTTGTTTTTAAGCTTCATTATCACAATTGCTTTTCCTCTTTTATCGGAGTTTGGTTGAAGTCCAATTAACCTGCGAGGCAGATTTATTTTCAGAACACAACAGAATGGAAGAAAAAGTGCAAATAAAATTGGCTGAATTCAATAGATTAATTATTTCCACATAAAACTAAAAGCGAATTTGTGCTTATGATTTTGCATATATTTCATATGATTGATTTGTCCAGCTAGCTTGAGTGGGAAAGTATGGCTCTGAACTGGAATTGTGGAGGATGGAGGGAATGGGAAGGAAAGAGTTGCAACACAGGCTGGAACTTTTGGATTTATTTTAATGTGATAAAAAGAGTTGTGAACAAATTTCAGTTCGGGCAGCATAGTGCCATAGAGTTGCAGCCTTATGGGCCTGTTCCACTAAGGCGATTTTTCAGGCGACTGCCGGCAACTGTCAAGTCGTAGCAGGTTCCTGAAAAAACGGCGACTGAAACGGCGACTGTCAGAGTGGAACATACACACACACATCACTTCCTTCACCAGCCAGTTATGCAGGCAGGGGACAGAGCAAGCGCAGGGAGCGCTGTCTGAGTGAAATTCACACGGTGCAAAGCCAATGTGTTACAGATACACACCACGATGTACAGGAAGGTTGGCGATGTAATTAAGACGGTGAAAGCACAGTGTACGGGAAGGGTCACTTAAGTCCTTTAAAAGAGGGGGGAGAAGGTGTAGAAAGGGGGAGATGGGGTGGGGAGAAGGAGTGGAGACAACTTTTAAGAAGCCAAAGATACACGGCCGTGAAGCTCGGCGGACATTAACATTACCAGTCAGTTATCCTTGGTTCTGAAAACTACTGTTTACGTTTTTTTTCCCAATAAGCCAATGAAATTCACCGGTCACCAATGGCAACAACCTACGAGAACCTACGACGACCTCCTGGCAACCCTCTACCAATGCACCTACGCCACGAGAATGCTCGCTACTGTCCATAGCGGCTTCATTCTGGTCACCGCTAATTTTTCAACATGTGGCGACCGCATAGTCTCCTGCAGTCGCCTGTGTGGGGACAGGCCAATTACAGTGTTGGTGTTCTGGGTTCAATCCTGACTATGGGTGCTGCCTGTTCAGAGTTTGCATGTTCTCCCTGTGACCACGTGGGTTTTTACGGGTGTTCCGATTTCCTCCCACACTCCAAAGGCGGGCAGGTTTGTAAGTTAATTGGCTTCTGTAACTTGTCCCCAGTATGTAGGATTGAACTAGTGCACAGGTGATCACTGGTCAGCACGGACTCAGTGAGCCAAAGGGCCTTTTTCCATGTTGTATCTGTAAAATAAACTAAGCTTTGCATCACTTCTCTAACATTCTAATTACACTCCTGAGCATCTGACCACATCTTTAAACTAAACTAAACGAAGACTACTGATTAGACACAGTAACGCACCTGGTAGACCTGCTGCTTCATGGTGCCAGAGACCCGGGTTCAATCCTGACCTTAGGTGCTGTCTGTGTGGTGTTTACATGGTTGCTCCGATTTCTTCCCACATCCCAAAGCCACATGGGTTGTAGGTTAATTGGCTTCTATAATGTGTAGGGAGTTGGTGAGAAAGTGGCATCACATTGAACTTGTGTGTATGGGTGATGGATGGTCGGTGTCGTGTACAAAGGAACTGCGGATGCTGGTTTAAACCAAAGATACACACAAAATGCTGGAGTAACTCAGCGGGATGGTCAGCATCTCTGGAGAGAAGGATTGGGTGACATTTCAGGTTGAGACCCTTCTTCAGGCCCAGAACGTCACCAATTCCTTCTCTCCATAGATGCTGCCTGTATTGCTGATTTCCATGCTACATCTCTAAACTAAACATGCAGAATTTGATAGTAATGGGGATTTCAAGCTGCACGTAACTGAGTATGGGATTAGTACAGGTGTCAGGGGTTATGGGGAGAAAGAAGAAGATGGGGTTAGGAGCGAGAGATAGATCCACCATGATTGAAGGTGGAGTAGACTTTATGGGCCGAATAACCTAATTTTGCTCCTATTACTCATGAACGTCTGGCCACTTAGAATTCGAAGCCAGCAGGACAAACATTTCTCCAAGTATGGAGAGATGGACATCTTAACTCCAGGCCGTAAGCCCTGCTCCCATCATACTAGGAGTCAATGGTGGGGGTGAGAACATCAGGCAACTAGTGTTAATATTTTAAGCCTCTGTCACGTTTGAACCTCCTCACACAAAAGGGAATTGAAATGGAGGCTTCAATGTCCATGCAGATTAGTAGATTGGTTCCATTGAGCGCCCCAACCGCTGCACAGTAAGGTGAACACTAAATACTGGAGTTACTCTGCGGGTCAGGCAGCATCTCTGAGAAAGGGAATAGGTGACTTTTCGGATCAAAACCCTTCTTCAGAAGTTTGAAAATGCAACTCAAAATGACTTAAATGTAATCAATGGAGACACAAGGAACTGCATATTGTTGAATCTTGTGTAGAACATAAATTGCTGGAGTAACTCAGTAGGTCAGATAGCTTCTGTGCAGCACATGGATAGGCAACATTTCATGAAAGGAACTATCTGTCACTTGCCAAGCTTTGTCCCACCCCCGTATATATTCCGGCTTTGTGCCCCTGATTACAATCTGCCTGAAGAAGGGTCCCGACCCGGAACGTCATGGGGAGAAGGCAGGAGAATGGGATGAAGAGGGAAAGATAGATCAGCCATGATTGAATGGCAAAGTAGACTTGATGGGCCGAATGGTCTAAATCTACTCCCATGACTTATGAACATGAATTATGCCCTCCACAGATGCTGCCCGACCCACTGCCTTACTCCAGTAATATGTGCTGCAAGTTGTCAATGTTATGTATTGATACAAAAAAAGTGAAATTGAACTATAATAGCCAAGTTAAGAGTTGTTCATTGTCTTGTGTCCCAGACAGAACAATGAAATTCTTACTTGTAGCAGCACAACAGATTATGTATAAATAGTACTCTGTTAACAAACTAATAAATGAAAAAAAGCTCAGTATATATACGTATAGTGTGTGTGTACATTTATACACATATACATAAAAACGAACATTAATAGTGCAAAAAGGCAAAGCCAATGTCCCCAAGTCTATATAGTTCGTAGCTCATTTGGAGGTTGTAGTGTTTAATAGTCTGATGGCTGTATCTGGACGTTACAGTTTTCAGGCTCCTATTTATCTTCTTCCCGATGGCAGGAATGATATGAGTGCGTGGTCAGGGTGGTAAATAGATGAAAATTGCTCTGTATTTTGTGCGGGCTGGGTTTGCTGTTAGTACGTGGTCACACCAACACTCTCTGTCCGACCAGTAGATATAGCCTCACATGCTCCACGAGTTACACAGTGCAGGATTGATGTCTGCAGCAAGTCTAATGCATGCAAGGAAAATCCTCACTTCAAGAACAGAGAATACTTTACTTGAAATGTCCGCCACCAAAAATGTTTAAAGATGTTAAAATAAGGTTTATTCTCAATGAAGGCTCTTACTCTTATCTTCTCATGCATTCAGTTCACACCCCTATGCTTGACAGCACTGGGCCTCTACTCGTTGGAGTTTCGATTGTTGTGGGGAAACCTCATTGAAACTTACCGAATAATCTAAGGCATAGATAGAATTGATGTGGAAAGGATGTTTCCATTGGCGGGAGAGTCAAGGACCAGAGGTCACAGCCTCAGAATTAAAGGGCGCTCTTTTAGAAAAGAGGTGAGGAGGAACTTCTTTAGTCAGAGGGTAGTGAATCTATGGAACCAATTGCCACAAAGGGCAATGGAGGCCAAGTCATTGGACATTTTTAAGCTAGAGATAAACAAATCCTTGATTACAATGGGTGTCAAGGGTTATCAAATGG
The DNA here is from genome assembly GCF_028641065.1 of Leucoraja erinaceus. NCBI lineage: Eukaryota > Metazoa > Chordata > Chondrichthyes > Rajiformes > Rajidae > Leucoraja > Leucoraja erinaceus. The sequence continues at coordinate 3,548,497 of NC_073402.1, read as the reverse complement.
GATTAGGTGGCAGAGATCAGGCATGATTAAATAGCAGAGCAGATTCGATGGGTCGAATGGCCTAATTCTATTCCTATAACCTGTTAATCTGCTATATTTAGTGCGGGATTAGTATTATCGATGTCACACTGAGGAGTAAGGATTAGTACATACAAGTACCGGCATATTACAATGGTGGAAATGCCCAGGGTAACAGCAGGCAGCTGTACAACATCTGGAGCAGTTACTACATTGCTCTGGGCCAAATGCCCAGTTATCTCCTCAGCACAACTCCACACACTCCCTGCTTTCTGACGCTGTGAACACGATAATTAATTTACTGATCTCAGAAGGGAATTTGTATATGACTGGCAGCCGCAGCTAATTGACTTGCTCGGAAAGATTTGGTTATTTCCCACCACCAACAGAGATTGGGTCTTTCCCCAATCTATGTTGATTCTTCTTTGAAAACCGTGAGATTAGTCTCCATTCATGTTTCTGCTGTCGGTCTCAAGAGCTTTGCAGTTACACAAATCTTCCACTGTTGATATATCAATGAACCTCAAGTGATAAGTAACAACATGAAAGGAGTTGAAATTTAAAAAAAACCCCACCAAACACAGGAAACTTATTTGCTGTTTGCACTCTGCAGACATAAGAAAATATAAACTAGAGGAATACAAGCAGGAAGCCTTACACCATCTTTCAATAGATCATTACTAATCTTGAAAATTCATAGAAACATAGAAACATAGAAATTAGGTGCAGGAGTAGGCCATTCGGCCCTTCGAGCCTGCACCGCCATTCAATATGATCATGGCTGATCATCCAACTCAGTATCCCGTACCTGCCTTCTCTCCATACCCCCTGATCCCCTTGGCCACAAGGGCCACATCTAACTCCCTCTTAAATATAGCCAATGAACTGTGGCCTCAACTACCCTCTGTGGCAGAGAGTTCCAGAGATTCACCACTCTCTGTGTGAAAAAAAGTTCTTCTCATCTCGGTTTTAAAGGATTTCCCACTTATCCTTAAGCTGTGACCCCTTGTCCTGGACTTCCCTAACATCGGGAACAATCTTCCTGCATCTAGCCTGTCCAACCCCTAAAGAATTTTGTACGTTTCTATTAGATCCCCTCTCAATCTCCTAAATTCTAGAGAGTATAAACCAAGTCTATCCAGTCTTTCTTCATAAGACAGTCCTGACATCCCAGGAATCAGTCTGGTGAACCGTCTCTCTGCACTCCCTCTATGGCAATAATGTCCTCATAACTAATCTTTGAACTTCATGTTCATAAGATAGGAATAAAGAGTTCATAAATTCTCAGAGCAGAATTAGGCCATTCAACCCACCAATGTCTACTCCACCGTTCAATCATGGCTAATCTATCTCTCCCTCCGAATGCCATTTTCCCGCCTTCTCCCCATAAATCTGTCAACCTCCGCATTAAAAATATTCATTGACTTGGCCTCCACAGCCGTCTGGATTTTCCCAGATTCACTTCCGTCTGACTAAAGACATTTCTGCTCATCTGCCCACTGCAATTTTCCTACACTATTCCCACATTCTTTGAGTCCCTCATCTTCCCCATGTAGCGTGAACACAAGGGCAAATCTCGGCAGACAACCTTCCTGGATGGGTATGTGGATTATCACTAAGAGAAAAATAAAAGGAATGTGTAAACATATATGTTTTAGTTTTGTTTATCTGAGTTTGAGTTTAGTTTATTGTTCCTTGTACCGAGGCACAGCGGAAAGCTTTTGTTGTGTGCTAACCAGTCATGAGAAAGCCAATACATGTCATCTACATTAATTTCAGTTCCATTAGCAGATGGATTAGCCTGTCCCAACATCACCATGTTTACGAGGATGTTGCCAGGACCAGACAGTCTGAGCTATTGGGTGAGGTTGAGTAGGCTGGGACTCTATTCCTTGGGGCGCAGGAGGATGAGTGGTGATCTTATAGAGGTGTACAAAATCATGAGAGGAATAGATTGGGTAGATGCACAGAGTCTCTTGCCCAGTAGGGGAGTCAAGGACCAGAGGACATACAGTAGAACAAGCTGCCAGAGGAGATAGTTGAGGCAGGGACTTTCCCAACATTTAATAAACAGTTGGACAGGTACATGGATAGGACAGGTTGGGCCAAACGCAAGCAGGTGGACTAGTGTAACTAGGGCATGTTGGCCGATGTGGGCAACTTGGGCCAAAAGGCCTGTTTCTGCACTCTATCATTCTATGACTCCATTACTATGACATCGAGCCATCCGCAGTGTACAAATACATGATAAAGGGAAACGTTTAATGCAAGATACAGTCCAGTAAGGTCCGATTAAGGATAGTCAGAGGGTCTCCAATGAGGTAGATGGTAGCTCAGGGAAATATTGGACATGTTTGCGATATTCAAAAGCATTTAATCTACATTAATTTCAGTTCCATTTGTAGATCGATTAGCCTATCTCAACTTCACCATTTGGTAAGAGCATACAGTGATACATTTAGAAATACAGTGAAGAAACAGGCCCTTTGTACCACCAAGTCCACGCCGACCAGCTATCATCCCGCACACTAGCAATACCCTACACACTTGGGACAATTTCCTATTTTACTGAAGCCAATTAAGCCACAAACCTGTACGTCTTTGGAGTGCGGGAGGAAACCGGAACACCCAGAGAAAACCCACGCAGGTCACGGGCAGAACGTACAAACTCCATACAGAGAGCATCGTAGAATTGAGCCTGGATCTATGGTGCTGTAAGGCAGCAACTCTACCGCTGCACCACTGTGCTGCCCTATTTTATAAAGTGATGATTGATAAATATGGCAATAATTATATTAACATACTTTTCTGTGATTTCTGTTTTGGAATCTATGCATTAGTGTCAAAATGCATCTGATAATATTCGTTGGACTAACTGGAGAAAAGGAGGATGTGACGTTACAGGTCGGAACCCTTGGTCAGACTGGACTATGAACGTGCTTAACTCAGCTTCTTTCTACAAAAAGACCTGAGATGCTCCCAGTGAATCTGAAGCAATTGATTGATTTTGAGTTGATGCTTTAAAAAAAACATGGTATATATAAAAAATGACAGACTAGCTCTGTAAATTAATCGGTGAAAAACTTCATGAAAATAAACATTGTATTACAGGTGTAATCTATGAAGTCACTCTGCACCCGAGTCACGTTACAACATTAGAATGCTGCACCTCTATGCATAATGTTTTGTAATGGGATCCCTTAATACTCAAAGACACAAAACAACTACAAGCACACACTCCCTAATGCAATTTTTTAAAACTTAATACAACCATGCTCCTTTCAAAAAGAAATACAGCTTCGATCTTTGTATTAAGTTTAGAATCAGTCGTGTTTCCATTATTCCCATATGATAGCCTTTACTCAATAAACAATCTGCTACAGTATATGTCGTGTAGAATGTGGATTTCGATTTTCCACATATAAATTCTCACACACTATTAAATGGATTGAGAATTTCCTCAGTTTAATAGAAATATAGACATTGCCTGACATTAATCTTTCATTTGTGGAAAAATATGATCATCTATGCCTCAAAGTGGCTCAGCCAGTACAATGATACACAGCGAGATTGCCAAAATAAACTGCTTACAGTAGCTTTGATGTTGCAAAGATTTCATTTCAGTTTGGTTTAGTTTTGTTTCAGTTTAGAGATACAGCACTGAATCAGGCAATCACCCCGCACATTAATACCATCTATCCTACATGCACTAGAGACAATTTATAATTTTACCAAAGTCAATTTACCTACAAACCTGTACGTCCTTGGAGTGTGGGAGGAAACCGGAGCACCCGGACAAAACCAACGCAGGTCATGTGGAGATCGTACAAACTTTGTACAGACAGCACCCGTAGACAGGATCGAACGTGGGTCTCTGGTGCCGTAAGACAGCAACTCAACCGCTGTGCCACCTTGCCAGACCAGTATTGGTAGCTAACAAAAATGTTAAAAACCTCTGGCTGTCAAATAATGGTCTTGACCCCATCTCTTTGCCACGGGTATCTCAAAGTGGTACTGAGTGAGAGACTGTTCTGCAAGACTTTGGTATATTGTATAAAAGTGAATTGTTTAGTCATAGAGTCATACAACATGCAAGCAGGCCCTTTGGCCCAACAGCCATGCTGACCAAAATACCCCATCTAAGCTAGTCTGTATTTAAGTTATATTGCTATAAACTTTTCCTATTCATGTAGCTGTCCAAATGCTTTTTTTGTGTAGTTATTATACCTGCCTCAACTACCTTCTCTGGCTGCTTGACCAACATAGCCTGCACCCTCTGAGTGATCCTCTGATTCCTATTCCCCTCATGATTTTAAACACCTCTATGAGATCACCACAAAGCCCTCTGCACTCCAAGGAATAAAGCCTGTCCAAATTTCCTATGTTGCTCATGTACCTGAGTCCTGGCAATACCAAATAGTCATAGAGTCATAGTCACACAATGTGGAAAAGGACCCCTTCGGCCCAACTTGCCCACGCTGATTAACATCTACATGAGGCCCACCTGCCCCGCGCTTGACCCATAACCTTCTAAACCTGTCCTATCCAAATATCTGTCCAATTGTCTCTTAAATGCTATGCCTCAACTACCTCTTCCAGCAGCTTGTTCCATATAACCACCACCCTTTGTGTAAAAAAGTTACCCCTCATCTTCCCATTAAATCTTTCCCCCCCTCACCTTAAACCTACAGTATGTCCTTTGGTTCTCGATTCCCCTAACTGGGCAAAGCACTCTATGCATTTACCTGATATTTTCCTCTCATAACTCTGCACACCTCTGTAAGATCACCCCTCATCCTCCTGCGATCCAAGGAATAAAGTCTTAGCCTGCTCAACCTCTCTTTATAGCTCAGGCTGTCAAATAATGGTCTCATCCCCAACTTTTTGCTATGGGTATCTCAAAGTAGTACTGAGTGAGAGACTGTCCTCATAAATCTTCCCTGCACCCTTTCCTGCCTGACAACAAATTTCCTGTAACATGGTGACCAAAACTGAACACAATACTCTCTGAGTCTGAACAAGGGTCTCGACCCGAAACGTCACCTATTTCCTTCGCTCCTTGGATGCTGCCTCACTCGCTGAGTTCCTCCAGCATTTTTGTCTACCTTCGATTTTCCAGCATCTGCAGTTCCTTCTTAAACAATACTCTAAATGTGGCCACGCGAATGTCTTATACATGACCTCCCAATACGTCTATACTTTTTACTCTGACTGACTGACTGACCGATATACTTAAAAATCATCCCTGCATTCTTTCCAGCTTATCCTTCATCCCTCCTATAGCAGGGTGATCAGAACCGAACACGGCTCCAAATGCAGCCCCGCCACTTCAAATTAATTTGGCAAGACTTTTTCTGGTTTATATAAATTAAAATGTCAGAACAATGGTCATAAACTCAGATTTGTGTTGCTTCTGCAGAAATTAGAATGATACTGCAGCAGGATGCGGGATGCGCTGCGGAGCTTGGCCCATAACCCAGCAGGCCGTCAAAAACAATGTACTGCTGAGAACATATAGGGACCTGGCGGGGGGGCAGGGGCTTGGTGGGAGAACTAATAGGGACTTGGTGAGGGGTCACCGAGAACCAGGAGGGACCAAGTGTGGGGCCACTGAGAACATTACTGGACCCGGGGGGCTACCTGCGGCTGTGGCCCCAGTTCACCGCTGCGAGGAGAATAGATTATACAAAGAACCTTTGAAACTTTACGGTGCCAGAAATGTAGTGAATCTTTGTGTACTGCCTTGGTGAAGTCTGCTGTACGACTTTACCAGATTGTACGCAAAAACAGGTCGGCACGGTTGAGCAGCGGTAGAGCTGCTACCTCACAGCGACAGAAACCCGGGTTTGATCCTGACTGTGTGTGCTTGTCTGCATGTAGTTTGTACATTCTCCCCATGACCTGCGTGGGCTTTCTTCACTTTCCTCCCACATTCCGAACTCATACACCTCCTCCCATGTCAAAAGTCTCGGCGTCATTCTGGACAGTACACTTTCCTTTGGCCCCCACATCAGCAATATCACACACTCTGCATACTTTCATCTCCGCAACATCTCCAGACTCCGCCCCTCCCTCTCCAAAGACAATACAAAAGTCCTCATCCATGCTCTGGTCACATCCCGCATCGATTACTGCAACGCCCTCCTCACTTGCACCTCCAATAAACTTCTTCATCGCCTCCAATGCATTCAGAGCTCTGCAGCCCGAATCATCACCCGCACCAGATCATCGGACCACATCACACCCATCCTCACTCAGCTCCACTGGCTCCCTGTGCACCACCGGATTAACTACAAGATTTTACTACTGACCTTCAAAGCCCTACACCACCTTGCTGCCCAATACCTCTCTGACCTGCTGCTACCATACACTCCTTCCCGGTCACTTCGTTCCTCCTCAGCTGCAATTTTAACTGTCCCCACATTTAGACTCAGCACCATGGGTGCCAGAGGTGCTCTGCCCCACATCTCTGGAACACTCTCCCACCTCCCATCCGTCACCTGGCCACTATCGATCAATTCAAATCACAACTCAAAACACACCTGTTTAGATTAGCATACCCGACATAACTTTAACCATTTCCACCCTGATTTTAATGACTTAAAATGTATTGAGTATTTTTTTTGTTTTTGTTTTTTGTTTTTTGTTTTTAATCAACTTGATTTTAATATTGATAAATGTATTGTGATTTTATGTCCTGTAAGGTGTCCTTGGGTGTCCAGAAAGGCGCAAGCAAATGAAATGCATATTATTATTATTATTATACAAGTTTGTAGGTCAATTGGCTTGGTATAAAGGTAAAATTGTCCCTAGTGTGTGCAGGGTAGTGTTAGTGTGTGGGGGTCGCTGGTCGGTGTGGACCTGATGGGCCAAAGGGCCTTTTTCCGCACTGTATCTCTAAACAAAACAAAATAATTTCACTGTACTTAGGTACATGTGATGATAAATTATCATTGAATTGAATCATTGAACCTACGTGGCGTCAGGAATTCCCCCTCTGAATACAGAAGGGAGGAGATGGCTGTGAAGCCAGAATGCCAGGAGCCAAGCCCCAGAACCTAGGGCAGTGTTAGTGTGCGGGGATCGCTGGTCTGCGCGGACTCGGTGGGCCGAAGGACCTGTTTCCGTGCTGTATCTCTAAACTAAACTAAACTAAACCTGGATGTGGTGCCACATGAAGATAAATGACCTCATGCAGTTGGAATGGGCTCATGAATGCAAGTCCATGTGAAATATTACTGCCCCACCAGCCACACCACCACCCCACAGACACTGATCAATGCCCTGCATCCTAATTACTTTCCAACAAGCAATCATTATTAATCAAAGTCTTAGCGGACGTTCATACGCTCCACCACATTCTCACTCACTTATCACTGCTTCGCAAGTCCATCTCACACCCTGCACAATGCCAACACTCATACATATTACACAAGCACTCCGTTAAGTATTTGACTTTATCCTTTACCATGTTGAGACTTGAAGCTCTTCCTCACACACTCTGTCTGTGACATTATTACAGAGCCAGCCCACCACATAGTTAGACCGAGGACAGCAGGTCTATGCTTAAAGGTTTCTATACTTTCCAAGGTGGCATGTAAATGCAGGCGGGAGTCGCTGAACAATGTGTGACAAGGAACTGTAGATGCTGGTTTAAATCAAAGGTAGACACAAAATGCTGGAGTAACTCAGTGGGTGAGGCAGCATCTCTGGAGAGAAGGAATGGGTGACATTCGCCAATTCCTTCTCTCCAGGGATGCTGCCTCACCCGCTGAGTTACACCAGCATTTTGTATCTACCTCCAGTAGCTGAACAATGGAGGATAATGGCAGCTAAATGTGGGGGATGGATTGGTAACATCACATTATCTCCTGGAAGAGAGTGTTCATCATTTATGATAATGGTCAAGAAAGTGGCTTTAGTTTAGTTTACTTTAGTTTAGTTTAGAGATACAGTGTGGAAAGATGGCCTTCAGCTCACCGATCCATGCCAACTAGCAATCACTGTACACTAGTTCTATCCTACACACAAGGGGCAATTTACAGAAGCCAATTAACCTACAAACCTCTGCATCTTTTCAATTTGGGAGGAAACCAGAGCATCCAGAGAAAACCCATGCAGTCACAGGGAGAACATACATACTCCACACAGCACCCGTAGTCAGGATCGAACCTGGGCCTTGGGCACTGAAAGACCGTAACTCTACCGCTGCAACACCGTGTCGTCCTACACCAATATTACAGAAAGTTATAGCATCCTGAAACATATTTCTCCTTCATACATCATAAAGACCCTCTTCCACAATATCTTCTGTGTTGCAGGATGAAACTGTGTACATCATCATCATACAGTATCTTCCCTTCAGCTCACCACAACATACCCTTATTCCTGTGTCCTTTCAGGATGCCAAAAGATACAAGGCCCGATAACAAAGGATGAGTAGAACATGAGTGAGTTGCACTTCACTTGATTTAACGCAGTCCAGTGCCCACTCAGGCATGGACACTGTGCAATTGAGACATTGGTTTTGAGGTGGGAAGAGAGTTACAGGGCGGGAATGGCTAAAGTCAGAGTTGGGATGAGGACTAGAGTCGGGATAAGATTACTGCTGGCAGAGCCATACATGATGGGTGCCATTGAAGTCATCGAAGTGAAAGGCTAGGATAGAGTGGATGTGGAGAGGAGGATTCCACTAGTGGGGGAGTTCAGGTCCAGAGGTCACAGAATAAAAGGAACTTTCCTTTAGGAAGGAGGTGAGGAGGGATTTCTTTAGTCAGAAGGTGGTGAATCAGTAGAAATTATTATCACAGAAGGCTGTGGAGGCTGCCAATGGGTATTTTTAAGGCAAAGCTAGATAAATTCTTGATTAGTACGGGTGTCATGGGCTATGGGGAGAATGCAGCAGAATGTGGTTGAATGGGAGAGATAGATCAGCCATGATTGAATGGCAGAGTAGACTTGATGGGCCGAATGGCCTAATTCTTCTCCTAGAACTTATGATGAGGCAGTTTACAAATGAAACGCAAAAGATATTTACAATTAAATGGTTGGTACTTTGCTGGACCAGACAATGTGCAGTGATAAAGAGGTCTAGAATCAACCCCAGTGGCACAGCTGGTAGATCTGCTGCCTCTCAGCACCAGAGACATGGGTTTGATCCTGTTCTCAGATCCTGCCTGCTCTCCCTGTGACCGCGTGGGTTTCCTCTGGGTGCTCCGGTTTATCCCACGTTACAAAGACGTGCAGATTTGTTGTTTAGTTGGCTTTCTGTAAACTGCCCAGAGTGCGTCGGGAGTGGATGAGAAAGTGGGATAATCTAGAACTCGTGTGAACTGGTCTGCGTAGTCTCGGCGGGTGAAGGGCCTGTTTGCATGTTGTATTTCTAAATGTGAGAGTTTCTATAGTAGGTGCAATGTAAGCAACACATTGTCCAGATTATCTCTCTTCATCAAACAGGATGTTTTCATACCATGTCTTTCTCAATTTAAGTTTCCATGTCAGATTACAGTGGCCATATGAATGATCTCTACACCGCTGTCCCTCGCTCTCACATTATCTCTATATCTTTGCACTGCAGTGCATTCAGAAAGTATTCAGACCCATTCACTTTTTCCACATTTTGTTATGTTACAGCCTTATTCGAACATGGATTAAATTCATTTTTTGTATCATCAATCTACACACAATACCCCATAATAAAAAAGCAAAATCAGGTGTTTAGAAATTTTTGCAAAGTCATTAAATAGAAATACTGAAATATCACATTTACGTAAGTATTCAGACCCATTATACAGTACTTTATTGAGGACCCTTTGGCAGCGATTACAGCCTCAAGTCTTCTTGGGTATGATGCTACAAGCTTGGCACACCTGTATTTGGGTAATTTCTCCCATTCTTCTCTGCAGATCCTCTCAAGATCTGTCAGGTTGGATGGGGAGCGTCGATGCATAGCTGTTTTCAGGTCCCTCCAGGGATGTTCTATGTGGTTCGTCTGGGCTCTGGCTGGGCCACTCAAGGACATTCACAGACTTGTCACAAAGCCACTCCTGCTTTGTCTTGGCTGTGTTCGTAGGGTAGTTGTCCTGTTGGAAGGTGAACCTCCGCCCCAGTCTGAGGTCCTGAACACTCTGGAGCAGGTTTTTATCAAGGATCTCTCTGTACTTTGCTCCGTTCATCTTTCCCTCGATCCTGACTAGTCTCCCAGGTCCTATCGCTGAAAAATATCCCCACAGCATGATGCCGCCACCACCATGCTTCACCGTAGGTATGGTATTGGCCAGGTGATGTGCGGTGCCTGGTTTCCTCCAGACGTGACACTTGGCATTCAGGTCAAAGAGTTCAATCATGGTTTCATCAAACTAGAAAATCTTATTTTTCATGGACTGAGAGTCCTTTAGGTGCCTTTTGGCAAACTGAGCTGGCTGTCATGTGCCTTTTACTGAGGAGTGGCTTCCGTCTGGCCTATCTAACATAAAGGCCTGATTGGTGGAGTTCTGCAGATATAGTCATCCTTCTGGAAGGTTCTCCCATCTCCACAGAGGAACTCTGGAGCTCTGTCAGAGTAACCATCCGGTTTTTGGTCACCTCCCCGACCAAGGTCCTTCTCCCTCGATTGCTCAGTTTGGTCGGGCGGCCAGCTCTATGAAGAGTCCTGGTGGTTCTAAAGTTCTTCCATTTAAGAATGACGGAGGCCAGTGTGCTCTTCGGGACCTGCAATGCTGCAGAAATTGTTTTATACCCTGCCCCAGATCTGTGTCTCGATACAATCTCGTCTCGAAGGTCTACGGACAATTTTGCTCAATTTTGAGTGTCATTGCAAAGGATCTGAATATTTATGTAAATGTGATATTTCAGTTATTTCTTTTTAATTACTTTGCAAACATTTATAAACACGTGTTTTTGCTTCTTCATTCGGGGGTATTATATGTAGATTAATGATTAAAATTGTTTTTATCCATTTTAAAATAAGGCTGTAACATAACAAACATGTGGAAATAGTGAAGGGGTCTGAATAATTTTTGAATGCACTGTACATCTTTACATCTCTAACTCTATCTGACTATTATCTATCTATCTATCTATCTATCTATCTATCTATCTATCTATCTATCTATCTATCTATCTATCTATCTATCTATCTATCTATCTATCTATCTGTCTGTCTGTCTGTCTGTCTGTCTGTCTGTCTGTCTGTCTGTCTATCTATCTATATCTATATCTCTCTATATATATTTATCTCTATCTCTATATCTCTCTCTATCTCTCTTTATCTCTGTCTCTTTCTACCTCAACAGACTATTTGGCTTGGTAAGGCCAAGACCTGCCCAACCAGCAATATTTCAATGATACAGGGGTCCACTATCCTCTCTCAGGATAATAGCATTCCTGATCTTCCTACTTATTTTAGCTTTGCTTTTTTAAATTTGGAGATGCACCATGAAAACAGGCCCTTCAGCCCACCGAGTGTGCGCTGACCAATGATCCCCATACACTAACATTATTCCACATATGCTAGGGACAATTTACAATTTTACCAAAGCCAATTGACCTACCAATCTGCACGCCTTTGCAGAGCGGCAGTAAACTGGAGTACCCGGCGAAAACCTACGCAGGTCACGGTACAAACTCCGCACAGACAGCACACTTAGTCAAGATGGAACCCGGGTCTCTGGCGCTGTAAGGCAGCAACTCTACCGCTGTGCCACCCGTGCCGATATTGAGAATCTTAAGAATTGTTAGCGCCCACACTTCCACACAATTGTCCTTCCACTCTTGTCTGGTACCCATTCAGTGGCTGAGACGTAAAATGTAGGAAGATACAGATGAAACGGCAAATAGAATTTACTCAATAGAAACGTGGAATGATGCATATGGGCCTCTGCAGCAAAGCAAAGGGGAAAATAAAACAATGAATAGGGTGACACTGACTTGTGTGGTCGAACAGAGATTTAATGGTGTGTGGAATGTTAGTAAAGAGGTTAAAAAGCCACTGGGGCCAGCTTAATTTATGACCTGAAGCAAAGGGTTTATGATCGAGCCATACACAGTAATAGCTTGGGCAGAACATGAATATTGTGTACAGTTTTAGTCATCACATTGAAGGGACAGTGTGGATTTTATTGTGGAGAGAGTACAGAGGAAACTGAGAACAATGGTGCCTGGAACAGAATATTGCACCTTCACGGAATGATTGGTTCGTCTGGAACAGGAGGCTGAAGGGAGATTTAAGAGAGGTAAAAAAAAAACAGATATAACTAATTTAGAAGGATGAGAGGGTCTCTTATTAAAACATAAGATTATTAAGGGTTTGGACAGGATAGAGGCAGAAAACATTTTCCCGATGTTGGGGGAGTCCAGAACCAGGGGCCACAGTTTAAGAAGAAGGGGTAAGCCATTAAGAACGGTGATGAGGAAATACTTTTTCACACAGAGGGGTGTGAGTCTGTGGAATTCTCTGCCTCAGAGGTAGGTGGAGGCCATTTCTCTGCATACTTTCATGAGAGAGCTAGATAGGGATCTTAAAGATAGCAGAGTTAGGGGATATGGGGAGAAGGCAGAAACGGGGTACTGATTGGGGATGATCAGCCATGATCAGATTGAATGGCGGTGCTGGCTCAAAGGGCCGAACGGCCTACTCCTGCACCCTATTGTCTATTGTCTATAACATACAGGAGGGACTGGTGAGTCGACATTTGCTGGGCTAAAGGTAATTAATGGAAAATCTTCTCTAACCAAGTAACCCTTCTCTCTCCATCCCTCCCCATCCTGGTTCTCCGACCAGTCTGACTGATGTCCTGAGTAAATGTCACCTTCACCTAGCTTACAATGATCTATTCTACATTTTCCTTCAACTTCATCCCCTTTCATCTCTCTTTTCACCCCTTACCCTTCCATATCTCTGTGTCTCTCCCCTGACTCTCAATCTGAAGAAGGGTCTCGACCCGAAATGTTACCCATTCCTTCTATCCAGAGATGCTGCCTGTCCTGCTGGTTAATCCAGCATTTTGGTCCTAGTGTGTAGGATAGTGCTAATGTACAGGGACCGCTGGTCGGCATGGACTCGGTGGGCTGAAGGGCCTGTTTCCGTTCTGTATCTGTAAACTGAACAAAAACATAGTTGCCCCTGTTGGTTCATTCCACATAGACACCATATATAACCTTGTAGTATTGTAGAAACTCCCAGTAGATATTGATCAGAGACCAGCCTCCAGTTAAACTGATGCTGCCTTGAAACAGTTGTGGTGAGGTGCCTGCTGTGCAGTGCATGTCAAGTGGTACAAGGTTGTCAGAAGGAGGTGACAGAGCATTAGGATTCAGTTTGCAGAGCACTCAGTGCATCGTGAGTGATGGGACCATCTGCCGGATGTTAACCTGTGTGACCTGTCACCCTCCATAATGTGGTCGTAAATGTGACTCTCACCATAATAACACTCTGCAACCGTTTATACATCATAAGGGAAATATCAGAAGCTAAAAACCAGGGCAATCAGAATTCTAGGTGATCAGGCAAAATCAACATGCTTTTGTGAACAATAGAAATCATATTTGACCAATTTATCGGACTGTATCAGAAATAAAGGGGAGCTTATGGATCTCTTCATTTAAATCGTCAAGTCGTCACATTTATTCATATAGCACATTTAAAAAACAACGCTCGTTGGCCAAAGTGCTTTACATTTGTTATAAGAATAGTGTAAACAGACAAACTATATACATATATACATATAACCCTCACTCAGTGGACATCAGGAAAGGCTTGGGAGTATAGATAAGATGTTAGTCTTGACTTAAAGGAGTCGATGGAGGGAGCAGTTTTGATGGGAAGGGGGATGCTTCTCATCACATTTAAGGATGATAATTTGATGGAAACCATTCAGAGAATGTTTATGAGACTAATAACAAGTTTGGGCAGATTATCTTAAGATAACTTGATAGGCTGAATGGCCTAATTCTTCTCCTATCACTTATGAATTTATGAAAAGATTAGCCAAAATCTATTTGAATGTAGAAATGGGACAAGGGGCTAAATGGCTTACGCTTTTTTCTACTTCATTTATTCTTCCTAACAAGATTGCAAAAGGTTTTTTTTTCCCCCACTAAATCTTTCTTTCCTGGTGTGGAGGGATTGATCAAAAGCTGATCCCATTACTGCCTGGCCATCCCTTATCCTGCCCAACATGCTCCACTCTGCTTATTGCAATTCCTGCTCTATCCTGCAATCTTAATTCATGGCCAAAGCAACACAACATCCCAGGCTGACAGATTAATAGTCGAGGCTAAAGCTCCAAATTCACATTTATTACAGGAGCAATAAATTCATCCAGAAGCATGCCGTCAGAAATAACCAGCACAATAATTACAATCTCCAGAAGTATTTTGAGCTATGTTGCTGAAGAAAATATAAATCATTCGGATTTTTTGTGAGTAGTTCTTTAAATGAATATTAGGTGAATGTAATTGCTACATGAAAATATGTTTGCTGAGTGGGCTCAAGAAGTCAGGGCAAGTATTTTTTTTATTGGTAATTCTTAACTTTCTGCCGACTACTTGAAATAAAGGCTGGGTTTATTGGGAAGTATTTCTCTTCACTCCCACATCCCTCCCCCACACTTCCCTAATCACTCCACAAACTCACCCACAACCAGCCACTCATTAATTTCAGTCCTGTCAGATAATGACAGCTCAAGAGAGAAGGTAAATAGGCACATGGAACAGCTCTATTTCCTTCATGCTGTGTGAACTGTTTGTGTTTATTGGAGGCGCAACGAACCGCAGATGGTGCGATCACGAACTAAGCAAAAAGGTGCTGGAGGAACTCAGCGGGTCAGGCAGCATCAGTGGAGGGAATGGGGACTGGCGCGGTGGTAGAGTTGCTGCTTTACAGCGCCAGAGACCCCTTTTTTTTAATTGAATTTCCTTTATTGTCATTCAGACCTTACGGTCTGAACGAAATTTTGTGCCTGCAGTCATACATACAATGATACAATAATAACAACAATAAACACAAATTAACTTCCACCACAGTGAGTCCTCCAAACACCTCCTCACTGTGGTGGAGGCAAAAATCTTAGGGTTGCAGTCTCTCCCTCTGCTCCCTCTGCGCTGAGGCGATTCCCCACCGGGCGATGGTATAAACAGTCCCGCAGCTCACCGAACCCCGGGAACGGGCCGGTTCAAACACTGAGGCCCGGGGTGGTCGAAGCCGCCGCATCTCCAGTCCAGCACACGCAGCCGCCGGCCCGCGGCTGAACCCAGGACTCTGGACACCGCCGCCAGAACGTCGTCCCAGCCACCGGACCGTCCCAGCCCCCGGACCGGATCGCCCTCACGTGAGTACCGTTCCACCCTCGGGCTGGGCCACTCCAGCGGGAGTGCCGTTCCTCCCTCGGGCTGGGCCACTCCAGCGGGAGTGGAGTGCCGTTCCTCCCTCGGGCTGGGCCACTCCGACGGGAGTGCCGTTCCTCCCTCGGGCTGGGCCACTCCAGCCCCTCACCATGCCGCTCTCACGGGAGCACTGTTCCATCCCGGGCTGGGCCGGGAGCGAGCCCAGGACGAGTCCTGTCAGCTGCCTCCAGAGTCCCGAGGTCGCCGGCTCCGCTAGGCCTCAGCGTAGACGGAGGCAAAGAAGGGGGATACGACAAAAGGTCGTATTCCCCCGAAGGGAGTGACAGCAGCCCCCGTTTCACCCCCCACCCCCCTCCCCACATAAACACAGCCTAAAAACCAAAAACATAACTACACAAAACGAAAAAAACAACACAAAAAAGTAAAAGACAAACGGACTGCAGGCGAGCCGCAGCCGTTCCCAGCGCCGCCACTTCCGGAATCAGCCACTTTTGGATCCTGACTACAGGAGCTGTTTGTATGGAGTTTGTACGTTCTCCCTGTGACCGCGTGGGTTTTTTCTGGGTGCTCAGGTTTCCTCCCACATTCCAAAGACGTGCAGGTTATGGGTTAATTAGCTTCTGTAAAGTGTCTTCAGAGTAGGATAGAACTAGTGGCATAGATAGGCTAGTGATACAGCTTGAAACTTCCCCACACCGACCAACATGCGTCAAATACACTGGTCCCACCTGCCCACATTTGTCCCCGCTAAACCTATCCCATCCATGTGCCTGTCTGAGAGATTCTCAAATGTGGTGTAGGTACATGCCTCAACTACCTCATCTGGCAGTTTGTTCCATACATCCACCACCCTTTGCATAAAGAATTTGCCCTTCAAGTTTGCATTAAATCTTTCCCCTACTACCTTAAACTGATGTCCTCTGGTTCTAGATTCTACTCTGGGGAAAAGACTCAGTGATTTACCCTATCAATCACTGCCAAGATTTTGTACACCTCCATAAGATCACCTGTCATCATCCTGCTCTCCAAGGAATGAAGTCCTAGCCAGCTCAACCTCTCCCCATGGATCAGCCCCCGAGTCCTAGCAACATCCTTGTAAATCTTCTCCGTACCCTTTCTAGCTTAACAACATCTTTTCTACAACATGGTGCCCAGATCTCAACATGATAATCTAAATGTCTTGTATAACTATAACATGACGTCCAATCTTCTTTACTCATTACTCTGACTGATGAAGGCCATTGGGCCCAAAGCCTTCTTCACCACCCCACTTACCTGTGATGCCACTTTCAAGGAACTATGTACCCAAATTCATGAGTTACTGAATGCTGATTACTTCAGCATTTTCTGCCTATCTCTGGTGTAAACCAGCATCTGCAGTTCCTTCCAACCTGCATCCCTAGATCCTTCTGCACTACAATACTTCCCAACAGCTCGGCCTTTCACTGTGTTGGTCCTGCCGTGGTTTGACTCCCCAAAATGCAACACCTCACTTTCCTCTGTATAAACTCTATTAATTGTTCCTTGGCCCACCTGCACAACCATTCACGATCCTGCTGCAATTTTTGACAACCATCTTTGCTATCTACAAAACATTAGTGTAATCTGCAAACTTACTAATCATGCTCATGTACATTGTCATCTAAATCATTGATATGTCTATTCCCTCTACAGATGCTGTCTGCATCTCCACTGAGAATCTCCAGCACTTTGTGTTTTCCTCGAGTTTGTGTTTAATATCAGAAAAATGTAAACCGTTGTTTCTATCCGCTGACTATACAATAAAATAACTACGAAAGGTTCTTCAACATTTAGCTTAGTTTAGTTTGGTTTAGCGCGCAGAAATAGGCCCTTCGGCTCACTCGGTCCACGCCGACGAGCACACTAACACTGTCCTACACACACTCGGGGCAATTTACAATTACACTAAGCCAATTAATGTACAAACCTGTACATCTTTGGAGTGTGAGAGGAAACCGGATATCCCAGAGAAAACCCACGCAGGTCAAGGGGAGAACGTACAAACGCCGTACAGATAGTACCCACAGTCATAATCAAACCCGGGTCACTGCCGCTGTTAGGCAGCGACTCTACCCCTGTGTCACCACGCCGCCCTTTCTATTTGTTGTCCTCTCTCAGGTGATTTAGCCTTTACAATGCCAGAAAGCATCATTATCAGAACCATCACACACACACACACACAGAAACCGTTCAGTATATTTGTCTAGTTATGGTTTCAGATGAACCGATACAATGCAAAAATATTTTATGACATGTTCTGCAGCCAATATCAGTCTCACTGCCTGACCTGGCTCCATGGAGATTGGCAAGGAAAGACATGGCCACCATCCAAGTGATTTTATCTCGGTCCTTTTAAGTACACAGGTGTCCCCAATGCTATTGTGCCATCGATAACTAAATCACCACAGACCAAATCTTATTTATTCAATTTTCAATTTTCTTCCCATAAAACTAATTTAATTTTTTTTTAAAATCATGAATAGTAAGTTTCAGTTAATTAATGTCCTTTCTGATGAGAGTAATTTTGAATTGAGCAGTGTTCTAGTAGCCTCTGTTGTCAAAAGGTTTTTATAAAAATACTTTGTTCAACAAAATTATCTAAAATGTTTCTGGAAGGGAATTTTGTTCAATGGCATGGATTAGCACACTCATTATATGTTCCATAACCGATTTCAATATAATCTGCCACTATATCGATTGTATTTATTAAATTTAGCACATTGTGGTTCTGTTTATTGTAAGAGCGTATTAGGGCAACAAATTATTTGTTTAGAAGCTAAAATCTGCTAAGCCTGTGGTCAGAACAATGAAAAGGTGGACAAGTGAGGGCATTGAAAACCTACAGTCCTGCTTTGACTGCACTGATTGGAATGTGTTCAGGGAAACGAACGCAAGC
Source organism: Leucoraja erinaceus (assembly GCF_028641065.1). Classification (NCBI taxonomy): domain Eukaryota; kingdom Metazoa; phylum Chordata; class Chondrichthyes; order Rajiformes; family Rajidae; genus Leucoraja; species Leucoraja erinaceus. Next base: position 3,530,217 of record NC_073402.1, on the reverse strand, counting down.
CTCGATGAATATACAGACACTTTTGAGTACACATCATATGTTAGCTTTTGTGAGGGCATTTGCCTTCTCACTAGGACCTGGATCTGGTTCAATAACAACAAGCCCTGGTTTACAGCAGAACTCAGACAGCTCCGACAGTCTAAAGATGAGGCCTACAGAAGTGGGGATGCAGACCTGTACAGGCAGGACAAGTACAAGCTGAAAACAGGAATCTGAGCTGCCAAGGTACTCTGAGAAGTTGAGGAGCAAGTTCTCAGCTAATGACTCTTCATCAGTTTGGAAAAGTTTGCAAGAAAACACCAGCTGCAAGACCCCCGCTCCTTGGACAATCGTCAGCTGACCAACGACATGAACGAGTTCTACTGCAGGTTCGATAGACAGAACCCCCCCACCAATCAAAACCTATTCACAGCCTAACTCCAGTCTGCAAAGACTGGCTCCTTGTCCACTACTCACCCCTTCCTTACTGCCCAACATCAGTCTGGCCACTTCTCCATCACCAACAATAGAAATTGAGGAGGTGGAGAAGCTGTTCATGAGACAGAAAAGCCAGAAATCTCCAGGACCGGACAATGTTTCCCCCTCTACCCTCAAGCTCTGTGCCGGACAACTGGCACGGTCTACACAGACATTTTCAACCAGTCCCTGCAAATCTGTACTGTCCCTGCCTGCTTCAAAGTCTCCACTATTGTCCCTGTACCCAAAAAGACAGGGATTACTGGTCTTAATTGACTACAGGCCTGTCGCACTGACCTCTATAGTCATGAAGGCCCTTGAAAGGCTTGTGCTGGCCAAGCTGAAAAATATCACAATCCCCCTGCTGGACCCTCTGCAGTTTGTATATCGGGCCAATAGATCTACGGATGACGCAGTCAACCTGGGCCTGCACTTCATCCTCCAGCACCTAGACCACCAGGGGACCTATGCGAGGATCCTGTTTGTTGATTTTAGCTCTGCATTCAACACCATTGTGCCAGAGCTACTACACTCCAAACTCTCCTAGTTGACTGTGCCTGAACTGCTCTGTCGGTGGATCACCAGCTTCCTGACAGACAGGAAGCAACATGTGAGGCTGGGAAAGCACATCTCGGACCCACAGACCCTCAGCATGGGACCACCACAAGGCTGCACACTCTCCCCTCTCCTCTACTCTCTCTACACTAATGACTGCACCACCACAGACACCTCTGTCAAGCTTCTCAAGTTTGCGGACGACACAACCCTGATTGGACTGATCCAGGACGGGGAGGAATCTGCCTACAGACAGGAAGTGACACAGCTGGCGTCCTGGTGTCATTGCAACAACCTAGAGCTCAATGCTCTTAAGACGGTGGAATTGATTGTAGACTTTAGGAGAGCTCCCCCTCCCCTCCCCCCCACTCACCATCAACAACACAACAGTCACATCCGTGGAGTCTTTTAAGTTCCTGGGAACCATCATCTCCAAGGACCTTAACTGGGGCCCGCCATCGACTCCACAGTCAAAAAGGCACACCAGAGGATGTACTTCCTGCGGCAGCTGAGGAAACACAATCTGCCACAGGCAATGATGGTCCAATTCTATATGGCCATCGTAGAGTCTGTCTTCACCTTCTCCATCATGGCTTGGTTTGGCTCAGCCACCAAGGACGACATCTGGAGGCCGCAGTGAATCGTCCTATCAGCTAAGAAGGTTGTTGGCTGCAACCTTTCCTCCATTGACGAACTGTACACTGCAAGGGCCAGGAAGCGAGCGGGCAAGATCATCTCTGACCCCTCTCACCCTGGCCGCAAACTCTTTGAATCACTTCCCTCTGGAAGGCGACTCTGGACTGTCAAAGCCGCCACAGCCAGACATAAAAACAGCATTTTGTCATGAGCAGTAACTCTACTCAATAACCAAAAGCCTGTAGCTTTGCTCTGGTCTGGTATTTTATTTAATTCACATGTTTAAACTATAATGTTTTATTCTTAATGTTTTAAAGTTGTATGTTTTATTCTTAATTGTTACTGTATTTCGTATTATTATTTGCGAGCGGAGCACCAAGGCAAATTCCTTGTATGAGTAAATGCTATTAATTAATTCATTTATTCATTCAAAAATGAATCTTTATTCACCATTTAAATGGTATAGGAACAATATAGACTTTAGACTTTAGAGATACAGCGTGGAAACAGGTCCTTCAACACCGAGGCCATGTGTACCAGTGACCACCTCCATATAATAGCATTATCCTACACACTATGGACAATTTACAATTTACTGGATGCAATTAACCTACAAACCTGTACATCTTTGGAGCAATGGGCATCAAAAGAAAAAGTGGAAAATGGTTGGAGTCAAACCATGCACAACGTTAGAATATTGCTAGAGAACAATTACTCCAGCTATGGGAGATGCCAGCAGGAGTTCTTTCGGAGAGCATTTCTCCGTAGCTTCATCAATGACCTTACTTCCATAATAGGGTCAGAAGTGGGCATGTTTGCTGACAACTACATGATCAGCATATGAAGAAGCGTACCTTATTAATAGCTGGACCTGGAAAACAGAGAAGTATGAGTTGTTAATTGACAATATTCATGCCACACAAGAGCCCAGCGATGATTGTAGCAGAACCTATCGTCAACTGTCAATATTATTACACTTTAATTTTAGTTTGTTTGATGGCGGTACGGTGGCGCAGGGGTAGAGCTGCTGCCTTACAGCTCCAGAGACCCAGGTTCAATCCTGACTACCGGTGCTGTCTAAGGGACAGAGGTTTAGGGGTAACATGAGGGGGAACTTCTTTACTCAGAGAGTGGTAGCTGTGTGCAATGAGCTTCCAGTGGAAGTGGTGGAGGCAGGTTAGATTTTATAATTTAAAATAATTTGGATAGGTATGTGGACGGGAAAGGAATGGAGGGTTATGGTCTGTGTGCAGGTAGATGGGACTAGGGGAGAATAAGCGTTCAGCACGGACTAGAAGGGCCGAGATGGCCTGCTTCCGTGCTGTAATTGTTATATGGTTATATGGTTATACGTAGAATGTGCATTCTCCCTGAAGACCACGCGGGTTTTCTCCGGGTGCTCTGGTTTCCTCCCACACACCAAAGACGTGCAGATTTGTATGTTAATTGGCTCTGTAAATTGTCCCTAGTGTGTATGATAGTGCTAGGGTGAGCGCTGGTGGGCACGGACTCGGTGGGCCGAAGGACCTGCTCCACGCTATACAGTCTAAAGTAAGTCTAAAATACAGCGTGGAAACAGTTACTTCAGCCTACCGAGTGGGCACTCAACAACGATCAACCGTTAACACTAGTTCTATCCCGCACACTAGGCACAATTTTCAGAAGCCAATTAGCCCAATAATCTGCACGTCTTTAGAATGTGGGAGGAAACCTGGAGCACCCGGAGAAAACTCACGCGGTTATGGGAGAACGTGCAATGCCAACTCCGTACAGACAGCACCTGTTGTCAGGATCGAACCCTGGTCTCTGACGCAGTAAGGCAGCAACTGTACACTGCGCCACCCCTCTGTTGAATATTCCACTATCATTTATCTGTATTTCACAAATAACCAAAATCTCAATTGGCTCTGACACATAACTATTGTGACTGCAAGAAGCCATAGGAGGTGCTGAGAATGGAGGGATATGGATGAAATGCAGTCAGATGAGACAAGTTTAACTTGGCATCATGTTTGCCATGGACATTGTGGGCTGATGGACTGGGTCCTGTGACTAAGGTTTGTGTTTTTCACGACTCAGACATTTGGCAACCTGCCGCAAGTGACTTTCCTCCAGAACCCAGCACTGTTGGGTACAGGGAGACACGGGTCCGTAATACTGCCTTACAGCGCCAGAGATCCAGGTTCGATCCTGACTATGGGTGCTGTCTATACAGAGTTTGTATGTTCTCCTTGTGACCTGCGAGGATTTTCTCCAAGATCTTCGGTTTCCTCCCACATTCCAAGGTCTTTAAGGTTAATTGGTTTGGTGAAATTCTAAATTGTCCCTAGTGTGTGTAGGGTAGTGTTATTGTTCTGGGTCGTTGTTCTTCGAGGTCTCGGTGGGCCGGGGGGGCCTGTTTCGGCACTGTATCTTCAAACTAAACTAAACTAAACCATCGTCAGGACTGTAGCACTTCAATAAGGTGCTCACAACCACCTTCTCAAAGGCAATCTGGAAATGGCAGTAGGATCTGGCTATGTCTGCAAAGTTTATCAAAGACAGAGAGGGGGGTTATAACTTTAGAGGGAAACTAAACTTGAAACAGCATTATGCTCGGACCAATTTAAAAAGTATGTGTATTTCCATTTGTGGGGTGGTTTTGTGGAATGGTCTTGACAAAATGATTAAACAAAGTATGAATATAATGCAATTTAAAAAATTGTACAAAAGATACATCTTTGAAAAGTACAGTAATTAGGAAGGAGAATGTAAATCTCACAAATGTTAATGGTGCTTGTTCTTTTTGTTCTTTTCTTTTTTTGATCTTTTTTTCTTAATAGCTTGATTGGAGTAGTTTTATTTGAATTGTCTGTTTAGTTTATTTTATTGAATTTTGCATTTGTTAATGGTGAAGAATGGGGGTAGGACTTGACAAGCATAGGCTGCTTCCTATCCCTTTTCGAACGAGTCTAATGTGTATTATGTTGAAATTGGCTTTTGATTTTTTAATTTATGTATGTACATATATGTTATGTATATGTGTATGTGTGTATATGTGTATATGTATGTATGTATATATGTACATGTATATGTATGTATGTGTGTATGTATTTATGTATATATATATATATATGTATATATATAATTTTCCTTTTATTTATTCATTTTCATCTTTTCTTTTCTTCTTTTTTTTTTTTTAATCGTTCGAAGTAAAGAAAGATATCATAAAGAAAGATATCATATCATATCTTCAGGGGCCTGTCCCACTTACGCAACTTTTCTGGCGACTGCCGGCACCCGTCATAGGCCGTTACAGGTTGCCGAAAATTTTCAACATGTTGAAAATCCAGCGGGGACCAGAACAAGGTACGACACTTTGGTCGACTACTCACGACCATACAGGTTTCACCCCGGAACAGGTCGCCAGGGTGTCGCCTGTATGGTCGTGAGTAGATTCCTCAGTCGCCCAAACAGTCGTAGTGTCTTTCTGGTCGCCGCTGAATTTTCAACATGTTGAAAATTTTGCCGACCTGCCATGACCTATGAAGGGTGCCGGCAGTCGCCGAAAAAGTTGCGTAAGTGGGACAGGCCCTTTAGAAACATGAGTAAATAAAAGGTCAAATATAAAATACTGGAGGAACTCAGGGGGGTCAGGCAATATCTGTAAAGGGAAAGGACAGACAACGTTTCAGGTTGGGACACTTCTCGACCTGAAACATCGCCTGCCCATATGTTTTTTAATGTTTTTATTCTTTACATATGTTGCCTGACCCGCTGAGTTCCTCCAGCACTTTGTATTTTGCTCAAGATTCCAGCATCTGCAGTTCCTCGTGCTTCCAAATATAAAGTAATGTCCGAAATGTGAATTATTTCCCCTGTGCATTCGAGTGAAAAAAACAAGGCGATTTACATATTTACATATGGTTTCCCCAGTCAGTACAGATGCTTGTTATTTGGGATGGATTACTGTTGACTTTCATTGCCTGTAGTATGTTTTTCCTTCACTAAGCTCTTTATAAAATAATTCACTTTGCTGTGGGTTTTAACACAGAACTTCCATCATTTATCCTGGGGCAAGGAGGTTGTATAATGCCTGAATATAGTCCGTGTTTGAGGCCAATAACTATGAATTTCTTGGATATGAGGAAAGATTACAGAACTCAGGTACAGAAGAAGACCCAAGAGTTTATCTTAGCTACTCCTGTAAAATAAGTACCCACATGGATTGGTTGAACTTAAGAGACCAAGTACATTGGTAGACAAGTACAAAGTTAGAGTGTGGACAATCTTTGTGACCATATCATTGGGAGAATGTTGTCGCAACTTATTTAAGTTTACAAGCTTGATTTAAAATTATCGCATGGTTAACACTGGGTAGCAAAGACACAACTTATCTCTCTCAAACCAACCAGTTATAGACATGTGCCACCCAAACTAAACGGCACCAACCCCAAATAGATGAATAATAACAAGAGATACTGAGATGTTTTAAGACAATAGAGATACTGAGGTGTTTTAGAAAACCAAAAGCAAAGATCGAGACTGAGGGTGGCACAGTGCGCAGTGCCGGAGACCGAGGTTCGATCCTGACTACCATTGCCATCTGTGTGGAGTTTGTACATTCTCTCTGTGACCGCGTGGTTTTTCTCTGAGAGCTCTGGTTTCCACCCAAACTCCAAAGACATGCATGTTTGTAGGTAAATTGGCTTAGGTAAAATTGTACATTGTCCATAGTATGTAGGATAGTGCAAGTGTACGGGGTGATCGCTGGTCACCATGGACTCAATGGGCCGAAGGGCCTGTTTCCACGCTGCATCTCTAAATTCTAATGTTCTATACTTCTCCTGCAGAGTATGCTGCTCTACCAAGTCTTATCTCTTAATTTCCTTCCTCCTGTGGACTGATAAGACATCACAAACTATATCTCAAAATCAAAGCATTTGCTTTCTTCCGGTAAACCCCAAAATATATCATGCAATGACGGCACACAAACAGGCCCTTCGGCCGACCATTGTACCTATCCATATTTGTCTCATCGCTTGGATTTGATCTTCTATCTTGGTATACAATAGACAATAGGTGCAGGAGTGGGCCATTCGGCCCTTCGAGCCAGAACTGCAATTCATTGTGATCATGACTGGTCATCCACAATCAGTCTATATTCCTGCCTATTCCCCATATTCCCTGGTTGCGCTATCTTTAAGAGCTCTATATAACTCTCTCTTGAAAACATACAGAGAATTGGCCTCCACTGCCCTCTAAGGCAGAGAATTCCACAGTTTCACAATCCTATGTGTGAAAATGCTTTATCTCTAAATTGCTTATCCCTTATTCGTAAACTGTGGCCCCTGGTTCTGGATTCTCCCAACATCGAGAACATGTTACCTGCGTCTATCGTGTCCAAACCTTTAATAATCGTATATACTATCCAATAGTATACCAAGGCCTTCTAAGCCTTGGATACAATTCCTTGTCCAGCTGCTTCTTAAATACTCTGAGTCTCCCCCCGCCCCTCCAACCCCCCCCCCCCCCCTGCCCCCCCTCCCCACCACCTCCCCAAGCAGTGAATTTCAGATTACACCACCCTCTGTATGAAACAAAATCTCCCTTAAATCCCCTCCTTTATCCTCTCATCATAAACCTTGTAGTTTTTTTTAGACAATGGGGAAAAATTTCTCTCCGTCTACTCCTCCCCCCCCCCCCCCCCCCCCCCCCCCCCCCCCCCCCCCCCCCCCCCCCAGCCATCCACCTCACAACGTTGCATACATAAAATGTTAGGTACACATGCTAAGCATGCTCTCTCTTTATCCAAACCCTTTAGAGAATGTATGTAATAATGAATGTTGACAGAGGCTTGAGTAGGCCCAAAACATATTGAAATCTGTTCCCAAATCAGTAAGTAAAAAAGGGTAGACAGAATTTTGGTATTAAACAATGGTTGCAACCATCAACATAGAAATTTGTAGGAAGGAACTGCAGGTGCTGGTTTAAACCAAAGATAGACCCAATATGCTGAAGTAACTCAATGGGTCAGGCAGCATCTCTGGGGAAAAGGAATAGGTGAGACCTTTCTTCAGACTGAGAGTCAGGAGAGAGAGGAACATGAGATATGAAGAGATGCAGAGAGACTCTCTCCAATTCTATGTCTGAAGATGGGTTCTAACCCAAAGTGTCACCTATTCCTTCTCTACAGAGCTGCTGCATGACCTGCTGAGTTACTCCAGCATTTTGTATCTGTCTTTATCATGTGTTGTTTGTTTCTCCCTTGAGCTCTTCGCAGTTACACAAACTTGTATGGAACAGGATATATCTATTTGGATGAGCATTTGGTAACTACTTTAAATAGTTATCAGAAGCTCAGTCAGCTTTTGGGGTTATTCTGACACTGTTCCAATTCCATGTTGCCCAGCTTGTGCTATCAATTAAACAATTGTTTATTAAAATTCAAGACAATATCTAGCCAATTCAGAGAATATTGGACCAGTTGGACCAGCTATTGCACCTGTTATCAAAGTTACAATAATCAGTTTTATTTTCTGACAAAATTGTACAATCTGAAATGTCACCTTAATTCCATGTGCTTTCTTGGTGCATCAACAATTTAAAATAATAATTTAATTTAATGGGATTTTCCAAACACTCTTCCAGATGAATTAATTAATTAATCGGTCGGAGTTTCTACCAATGCCATCCGTGATAGACTTTAGAATTAACCTACTTTGTTTTTGGACACATGGCAATGAAAAATGTAATTCAGTGATTTAAAATTATTTTACGTGCAACTGGTTTGATTGAAGTTGAAGTTGGTCCATATCCCTCCAAATCTGTCCTATCCATGTACCTTTCTGACTGTTTCTTAAACGTTGGGATAGTCCCAGCCTCAACTACCTTCTCTGACAGCTAGTTCCATACACCTACTATCCTTTGTGTGAAAAAGCTACCTCTCAAATTCCTATTAAATCTTTTTCCCTTCACCTTGAACCTATATCCTTTGGTCCTCGACTCCGCTACTCTGGGCAAGAGACTCTGTGCATCTACCCGATCTATTCTTCTCATGATTTTGTATAGCTCTATAAGATCACCCCTCATCCTCCTGCACTCCATGGAATAGAGATCTAACCTACTCAAACTCTCCCTATATCTCCCATATCTCCCTGAGCTTTCGGGAGAGGTTGAGTAGGCTGGGTCTCATCTTCAGAACACGTCTTCAAACATAGAATCCTGGCAACATCCTCGTAAATCTTTTCTGAACCCTTTCAAGCTTGACAATATCTTTCCTATAACATGATGCCCAGAACTGAACACAATGTTCAAAATGAGGTCTCACCAACGTCTTGTACAACTGCAACATGACCGTCTGTTGTGATAAAAATAATTCCAGTTGTTTAAAACAGTTACTAAGAGAGTACTAAGAGAAGAAGGTACATCCCTGATTAAACTTTCAAAGCAGTGCTCGATATTATTCTCCAAGAAAGGTCAATTTCAAACAATTTGTTGAAGAAGAACTATCTGCCATTCACACTCTTCTCACAGGTGTCTATCATTTGCTTAGCTTTGTGCCGCACGCAGTTCTCTCTCCCCTTTTCTGGTGGCGCCGCGGTAGAGTTGCTGCCTTACAGCGCCAGAGACCTGGGTTCGATCCCGACCACGGGTGCTGTGTATATGGAATTTGTACCTTCTTCCCGTGACCTGCGTGGGTTTTCTCCAGGAAAATCCCACATTCTAAAGATGTACAGGCTTGTAGGCTAATTGGCTTGGTAAAATTGTAAATTGCTCCTAGTGTGTGTAGGAAAGTGTCAATGTACGGGGACTCGGTGGCCCGAAGGGCCTGTTTCCATGCTGTATTTCTAAACTAAACTAATACTACAATCACTCTTGACCCAAACAATCACCAATCCATGTCCTTGGGAGATGCAGCCTGACCCACTGAGTTACTCCATTACTTTATGCCTTAACTTGATGAAGATCCTCATGAAATTGGCCTTTCAGAATTTGTATCACCTTTTCCATGAATTCCCCTTTACAAACGACCACACTTGCAACTTGTGCCCTAAGAGTTAGGGATAGGGATCAGACCATGAGATACATTAGCAGGAAACAGGTATCCTATTGTAATTCAGTGTGACCTTGCAATATGTTACGGCTGACTGACCAGATGAAAAGAGCTTATCTCTGCAGGTGAAATGATTACATAGGAACATGGACCAATGTTTAGTTTTTAGTTTAGTTTAGAGATAAAGCGTGTAAACAGGCCCTTCGGCCCACCGAGTCCGCGTCAACAAGTGATCCCCGCACATTAACACTACCATACACGCATGAGGGACAATTTTTATATTTATTCATTTACATGAAGCTATTAACCCCACAAACCTAAACGTCTTTGGAGCTTGGGAGGAAACCGAACATCTCAGGGAAAACCCACGCAGGTCACTGGGAGAATGTACAAACTCCATACAGACAAGCATCCGTATACCACTGCGCCACCGTGATGCACCGCGATTGAAGAGCAAAGTGATGCATGCTTCATAACATGCATGTTGACTTGGACCCGTTCCTTTCAGAAACCTGCCAGTTACCTCCATCGAAAACGTTTTCTGCTGCCTGTGAGCGATTATGCCTATTGTACTTATTCTCCATGGGGATAAAATTGCAGCTGCTATAATGACTTATGAAGCAGAAAAAATACGTATTTGTAATTGTTTTGCCAAAAAGGAGAGTTTCAAAATGAACTGTTCAAGCTACTTTCTGGGAGGAAAAAAAGTACTAATGGATCTCCCACAGAGAACATTAATGATTATAATGGTCCATTTGCAGGTGACAAAGTGTCAGAAAGTAGGCAGCCAGTGAAAAGAGATGCCTTTCAAACTTAAATAAAGGCAGAAGTTAATTAAGGGTTTATTCTTGAAAGCCCTGTGACTTCTAAAATGTGAATTCTCAATCGATCATTTTCTTCCAAATCACCATCACAAAAATCTTTCATTGAGTCACAGAGTGGAAACAGGCCCTTCGGCCCAACTTGCCCACACCAACCAACATGCCCCTTCTGCACTAGTCCCACTTGTCTGCTTTTGATCCATATCCCTCTAAACCCGTCCGATCCATGAACCTGTCTAATTGCTTCTTAAACTTTACAATAGTATCTGCCTCAAATAACTCCTCCAGTAGCTCGTTCCATACACCCACCAGCCTTTGTGTGAGAAAGTTAGTCCTCAGATTCCAATAAAATCTTTCCCCCTTCACCTTAAACCTATGCCCTCTGGTTCTCGATTCCGCTACTGGCAAGAGACTCTGTGCATCAACCCAATCTATTCCCTATTTGGAAGAGGTAGTAGCATAAAAGAAACGACCTCTTCTGGTGCCCCTCACAACAAGGGTTCTCATAGAGTCATAGAGGCATACAGCACGGAAACCCAACATCAAGACTATCGATGGAGAGGGAAGCTATCTAGTTTAACGAGGGACTGCCACTGAGAGTAGGCAGTCAGAACAACTGCACAGGAAATTGTAACCTACACAGTTGTTCCTAGTCATTCCCTCACATCAAAGGATGACAGTCCGAGGACTGTAAGATATCTTCCCCCTCCGGAAGTGGCCGCGCTGTTAACAGCTGCGGCTCGCCTGCAGTCTGTCTGTCCTTACTTTTTTCTGTAGATTTTTTTGTCTTGTTTTGGTTAAGTTTTAGTTTGTTGGGTTGTGTTAGAGGGGGTGAAACATGTTCTCTGTCTCTACCTTCGGGGAAATGCGACTTTTTTGTGTTGTATCCCCCTTCTCTGCCTCCGTCTGCGCTGAGGCCCAATGGCGGAGCTGGCGGCCTCCAACCTGCGACTGACCCCGAGGCTCCGGAGGCAGAGCCAGCCAGGACTCATGAGAGGCTGGCTATCTTCGGGACTAAGGCAGCGGTGGCCCGACTTGCTAGTGCGGCGTTCTGGCTTTCGGCGGCGGCCTGCAGCTGATGCAGTGGGGCTCGGAGCTGAGACTGCGGGACCCGGAGCTGGGGCAGTGGCCTGGAGCTGGGGCGGCGGCCCGGAGCGGAGACTGCGTTCCGGATTTCGGCGGTGGCCTGGAGCGGAGACTGCGGGACCCGGAGCCGGGGCGGCTGCCCGGAGCTGGGGCAGCTGCCCGGAGCTGGGGCGGCTGCCCGGAGCTGGGGTGGCGGCCTGGAGCGGAGACTGCGGGACCCGGAGCTGGGGCGGCTGCCCGGAGCTGGGGCAGCTGCTCGGAGCTGGGGCGGCTGCCCGGAGTTGGGGTGGCGGCCTGGAGCAGAGACTGCGGGACCTGGAGCTGGGGCGGCTGCCCGGAGCTGGGGCAGCTGCCCGGAGCTGGGGCGGCTGCCCGGAGCTGGGGTGGCGGCCTGGAGCGGAGACTGCGGGACCCGGAGCTGGGGCAGCTGCTCGGAGCTGGGGCGGCTGCCCGGAGTTGGGGTGGCGGCCCGGAGCAGAGACTGCGGGACCTGGAGCTGGGGCGGCTGCCCGGAGCTGGGGCAGCTGCCCGGAGCTGGGGCGGCTGCCCGGAGCTGGGGGTGGCGGCCTGGAGCGGAGACTGCTGGACCCGGAGCTGGGGCGGCGGCCTGGAGCTGATGCTGTGGCGGGCCGTCTCGGAGCAGAGACGGCGTTCCAGCTTTCGGCGGCGGCAACATCACCACGGAGGTCCGCTGGACTGGAGGGCGGCATCTCCGGCCTGGATCGATCGCCTCAGCGCAGAGGGAGAACAAGGAGGGAAGAGGCGGAGACTAAGACTTTGCCTCCATCACAGTGAGGATGTGCTTGGTGAACTCACTGTGGTGGATGTTTAATTTGTGTTTATTGTATGTTTTTGTTTTTATTGGTTCTGTGTATGACTGCAGGCAACATAATTTCGTTCAGACTGAAAGGTCTGAATGACAATAAAGGAATCTAATCTAATCTAAATTATTTTTTCCTGTGATGTGGATGCTCCACATGAGCTTCCATGTTGACTTGAAAGAGTGAGGTCTGGGTTGAATGACGAAGAAGCCAAGATGGAGACACAAGGAAGTACAGATGCTGGAACGTTGTGAAGAGCACAAAGTGTTGGAGTAATTCAGCAGGTCAGGCAGCATCTCTGGAGGTCATGAATAGGTGACATTTCAGATTTGGACACCTCTTACTGATTCAGGAATGAAATGAGAGCATGGCCAGGATGGTGTGGGACCTCAATAATGCTGGCTGCCTTTTGAGACAGGTTATTTTATAGATCCCTTCAATGGTGGTGAGGTCTGTACCAGCAGTGGTCACATATTTTGTAATCTCCTTCATTCCTGTATCTGTTCAGATCCATAACACTCACTGCTAAGAGTCTGCTATGGTACTAAAAACACACTCAACATGCTACGACAAAACATAATTGTTTAAAGGAATTTTACAATGAGACTATGTACATACATAAGAATTATGTTAATTCACTGCCTTCCCGAGTAGATTCGAAGCAACCAGTGGACAGAACACCTTTGGCTGGGAACGATTGTGCTTGAGATTGGGTTGGGAGAGTAACTCAGCTGGACAGGCATCATCTCTGGAGAGGATGAGTGGGTGACGTTTTGGGTCTAGACCCTTCTATAACATTGGGGGTTAGAGTGTGATAGAGAACATATTCGGGAGAGTGATTGCAGGGGTTTGATGGGGAAGAGGGGGAGGATGGATGGTGTGGGTGAGGGTGGTGTGTGTGGTGGTTGGGTGGTGTGGGGGGGGTGGGGTGGTGGGGGGGTGGGGGTGTGTGGGGGTGGGGTTGTGGGGGTGTGGGGGTGTGTGTGGGGGTGGGAGGGGGGTGTGGGAGGAGGGGGGGGGGGGGGGGGGGGGAGGGGGGGAAGGTGGAGTGTTTGGGTGTGGGGTGGTAGGGACTCCACTCAGCGGCCACTGGCCGTGGCACCACACAGCACATCCTGACTCCACACAGCGACTTCCCCCGACTACACATGGCTTACGGACTCAGCCCCGCCTCCAGGGCTTTACTCTCCTTGCCTGGAAGGGTCGTTACCTTCATGGTGACTGACAGGTGAGAAGACCAATCTGCTGATCTCATAATTTTATAAACCTTCATAACTTTTGTAATACTCCACCATTCGGAACAAAACTTGGAACAGAGGAAAACTGATTAAGGTGGCGATAAAATCCTAGCGATATAGGATACCATTTTTGCGCAAATTAAGAAAAAAAGTGATCCTGATGTGGTCAAGATAAGAGTTTTAGTAATAGTATAATATATATATTCACATAATCACACACATTCACATAAAACAAAGAAATAATAATAGGGCAAAAAGACAAAACTAATGTCCAAAAACATATATTGGAAGTATATTTGGAGATTGTAGTGTTTAATAGTAAGAATAAACGAGAACTTACCAGTTTGAAGTTTGATCTTTATTTTATGAGGAGTTACCTTGAGCGATTATGTGAAGAAGGCTGTCAGCACGCATGCGCGTCAACTTTCAAAGCAGCGGTGTGAAATCGCAGATAACAGTTGTTGAACTGAATATAGTAAGATTTGAGAGAAACTAGAACAACCGAGTGATCTTTACGATACGAGGGTTGGGAGCGGAGGGCACGTAATCGCTCATCGTAACTCCTCATAAAATAAAGATCAAACTTCAAACTGGTAAGTTCTCGTTTAAACTTACTATTTTACTTCAGAGTCTCATGAGTGACTACGTGAAGATTTCAAAGCTCTGATTTCATGCCGTGAAAACGAGCCCACACAAGCACAACTGCATCAGTTGACCACAGATAAGTGAAACATTCATAATGCATATAGACATGACATAGATTTAAAACATGCTGATGCTTTTAATGAACAAATAACAATAATAGTAACAATAATAGTATTAGTATCTACTCCTGCATAAGCCAAAACCCTGTTTTAACCACCTGGATATGGTCTGAACTGATACCTTCTTGTGAGGCTTTTTGTTACTAACATTGCTAGTATCAGGCTCTAGGTAACCTTGACCTATTGTTGTAAATGTGTGACCACACATAACCAAAGGTCCATGGGGTTTGCCATGAAAACTAGTTTGAGACCTGACGCCTCTGGGCTGCTCTGCTTAACTAAATCATAAACATAAAATATTATATTATTTGCAGATGTAACCATCCTGTCCAGTCGCAATTGATGTAGTGACTGGACCCGTTGCGCTGCGACCAGCGCCATGAAGATAACTACCTTATGAGAGCCGGGCCAAAGATAAGGATGTAGCTGGAGCCCCCTGGTGTGGCAGTGTTAACACAATGTCAATATCCCACACATCCGTGTACCTGGGCCTGGGAGAATTTGTGTTAAAGATATCCTTTATACACTGGATATCAGAGGGTGAGACCCGACAGAGTGGGCCCCGCTCACTGCAGCAAATATGACAAGAAGGCACATTTGGCACCGTTAATGGCACTATAACTTAATTTATTGTCAAAGACCCATTTGAAAATGAACTCCTAGACATCAGTTATCTGTGCCGTATTCTATGTAACATTTGCATTTAAACAAAACGCTTCTGAAGAGGAAATGTACTGCTTTTTTGGTTTTATCTCTGCACTTTGCAGTGAGCACATACATGGATCATCTGACAACCCGAGCCGCAGTAATAGTCTTCTCAGAGTCTGCAAGTCAATGAATTGATTTTATCATGCAGAGGCTGGTTTCCTGAGTCACAGGCTGAACCAGAAAAGTTTTATGTTTAGAATAACCATATACAGTTCTATTATTATTCCCAACATAAGCGGGAACCATGGCTGCATATTATTCCCCAGTCATAGACCAGTCAGACGAAAACCCGAAGCAGGATCTTGCTGGATTTATTGCAAGACCCAACTGATGAGGCAAAATGGAGGAAAGACATAAAAGAACATTCCTTCCCCGTGTAGCGAGAATGTATCTCTCGCCACTGTTATGCCACATATTTTTGCAATCGGTGAATGAGCCTGGATACAAACATATCGATATTCGGTGTTCCATCGAGCCATAATGTTATTAAATACTTTGTGATCCAACATCCATTCTGTGGTGTCATTGATTTTACGTGATGATACCCCAGCGCCAAATGAGGTTAGGTAAATTATCACAGGATACTTTGACTTGATTGCACCCATGTGACTAACATATGCCACCACCACAGTGTATCAACTTTGAATTGAGCATGCAGATTATGCATATTCCCACAATAACCCTTTAACCCATAGAATGCACCTAGTGTCTATAGGTAGTTGATACCAATAACTGAAGAATTGGTAACTCATGAAAATCCCATCCGCCTCCGTAACTAGAGATGGCATTCGTAATTTACCATCTTTGAGCACTAGCATCAGTTTGTAATATAACTGAAGATTTACTGACCAAAAACTACTGGAGCATTGCTGAATACTGTTCATCCACCATTGTGACTTTGGTAGCTTCAGCTGGTAATAGCATAGGTCTGTAAACAATGATCTACATGGCACTTGAGAGGTTACTACTTTGCACGATGTAAGTTCTGATAATGCAAAGGCCCAACTTGCACAGCTGAATCACAGCTACTATATTGCCAATTACACTTGATGAATAGAAGGCTGCTTCATAACTGCAAGGTTGTTACAGGCTTCTATTAATTCCAATCTCTTGCCGAGGGCGGAGTCACAGGCAAATTAAGAGTTAAAGGTAAATCCCAATAATCAATAATTCTAGCTGGTATCAACTTAAATTTAATCTGATGGATGAGGAACCCCAATTTCTCAAATATAGTTTGTGGCTGAAACAGTTGATTTTAGCAAAATACAGCATTTTGAATATCATCCAGATAAGCCATAACAAGTGTGTTTGAGCTCTGAGCAGTCCAAGCACCGGTTTTAGTCATTTTTTTTAATAACCTGGGAGCTTGTTATTTACCAAATTACCAACTTGTAAATGGTCCACATACCCCATGTTTCGGAAGAACCAGACCCACCTACCTCCATGGTTACCGGTGGTCTTATGGTAAGCCCAAAGGCCCCTGATGCAGGTTCTATTTCCGTCCTTGGTTGGAGAGTAGGACTGGTAGGGTGCGTGAATTCCATATTTTTCCTGAGACCGGCTTGGGCCTTGGCTTGAAAGACCTCTGCCCAGCTTTCAAGCTTCCACCAGCTTCAGTGAACCGCTTTCTGCCGATGGAGGCTGGTGTGTGTCGTTGCCGAAACGATGAAGCTTTGCTCGTCGTTGGTACCTTGATTGGTCCGACAGCTTTTGCTTCCTCACCCAGGTCTTACCTGTTGGATAGGTCTTACCTGAAGAGAAGATTCGGCGGCTGGTTTCATTTCCTGGATTTCATGCCCCCTCCAATGTCACCCCTGATAGCGCTGTTCACTGCCGGCACTTGTAGCATGCGGGGAACTCTGGCCCCTTCTGGGTTTTCTGCCAACGGCTGGAAACCAACTCTTCTGGCAGCAACACCTTTGTTTGCAAGGATTCCCTTGAAGCCAAACGCATGTGCTCCAGTATGTTCCACGGACATACTTTCGAATTTGAAGTCAGTTACACACTGACCACTCGCACTCCGCTCCACAGAGAGGGAGGCTCGTAGGCAGCCCCGAAACAGGTGCTGCCGCAGGCCCCTGAGAATACCTGCGCTGATATGGCCCCTCCTACGGACCTATATCAGGATGGAGCATCACATTTGTGGGATAAACGCCCGAGGGCGCTATCCATGCTCCATTTTTTCCATTGCGGGCACTTCTGATTCATGCCCTTCATGCCTCGTCCATGCTCTCCGGCTATACCTCCGAACTCTGAGTCAGAGAAAAACTGACCCCGAATGCTCCCCTCCTCTGAGAGGAAGACATTGTGCAGTCCTGAAGCAGGTGCCGCTGCAGCGGGCTCCTGAGGTCACCCGGGTGATATAACTCCCTCCTTTGGAGCATATCATTGTGGAGCAACCTCTCCATCAGGTGCTTCATGTGGGTTAGACTTCCGAAGACACTACCTATTGAAGGAGGGGAACCCTCCTGGCCTGTCCGAGTCCATAGGCCTGACCGACTTATACTTGGATTTACCCCCCTTTCATGGGAACCACCTGGTCTGGGAGCCGCTGACGATTTGGGTCAGCGATTTGGGTAGCGAACCCGATGGCCGCCGGCTACCCGCGCTTCCGCGGTCCTGACCAGGATCTCCCCACATTACATAACCGGTTTCCCCGCAGCCCGTCCGGAATTCGCCCCAAAATCATCCAGCAGGAAAACTCTACAAGAAGAGATTCCTGCAAGAAAAAACAGAAACTGGAAATAAGTTCAAAACTTACTTGCAGGTTTAAACTTACCACTGGAGGAGCAACGCGCCTGCCAGCCAGCCGTTGTGCAATGCGTCAGACATAATGACGTGCATGCGTGCTGACGGCCTTCTTCACGTAGTCACTCATGTGACTCCGAAGTAAAATAGCTTGATGGCTCCAGGGAAGTGGCTGCTCCTACCTGGACATTACAGCTTTCAGGCTCCTGTACCTTCTTCCCAATGGCAGGGGTGAAATGAGTGTGTGGCCAGGGTGGTTTCGGTCTCTGATGATGCTGGCTGCCTTTTTGAGGCTGCAACTCCAATAAAAACCCTCTGATGGTGGAGAAGGTCAGAACCCGTGATGGACTGGGCAGTTTTCACCATTTATTGCCACCGATATAAAGAGTGTACCCATCAGCACACTCAGTGGCATGGGACTTTTAAGTAGAGCCAAAAGCTGACCTCACATGTACTGAACAGAGTTTGTGGACAAGAATAAGTTGCAGTGTATTGAATGGCACTCTAGGGACATCTCCATGGGTTGCTTGTCAGATTCACAGAGGTCCCGAAGGGCCATTCATGAACTTTACAATCTATATATCGGATTGATTGAAAGATACAGCATGGAAACAAACCAAAGCCCTCAGCCATTCTTACAGATTTGATTACTAGCCACACACCAAGATTCGGTCAACCAAGTCCACAACGACCATCAATCACCTGCTACCATTCTGAAGTAGGGCCTCGACCCAAAACGTCACCCATTCCTTCTCTCCAGAGATGACGCCTGCCCCACTGAGTTACTCCGGCTCTTTGTGTCTACCTGCTCACAGAAGTTCTATGCTATTCCACTTCTACATCCACTCAATCGGGGCTAGTTGCATAGGCCAAGTAACCTCCAACCGCCACGTTTTTGGAGAATGCAGACGACCCAAAAAATGTCCAAAAGGTCTCGTCCCAAAACATCACAAGAGTGATATGGTGGCACAGTGGTAGAATTGCTGCCTTACAGCGCCAGAGATCCACCAGGTTCGATCTTGACTACAGGTGCTATTTGGGTATGGAGTTTTTAAAGTTCTCCCCATGACCCGCGTGGGTTTTCTCCGGGTTTTCCGGTTTCCTTGCACGCTCCCACAAAGACGAACAGTTGATTGGCTTCGGTAAAATAGTCAGTTGTACCTAGTGTGTGTAGGATAGTGTTAGTGAGCAGGGTTCGCTGGTTGGTGTGGACTCAGTGGGCCATATCTCTACACTAAAGTAAACTAACCAACTATGTCCTTTTCCCCAGAGATGCTGCTTGATCCACTGAGTTACTCCAGCGTTTTGTGTCTGTCTTCTGTCCACCCAAAGGAAACTTACGCTGTCACAGGTAGAACATGCCTGCTCTGCGCTGACAGCACCCGGGGTCAGAATCGAACCTGGCTCTCTGGATTCACAGTGCTGTGAAGCAACAGCTCGACCAGATGAGCCACTGTGCCGCCCCACGTCGGTAAGTTGGCAATTTTCTTTACCGACATTTTTCATTGAACTTTGACCTTGCAGTGGACAAAAACATTGCACTAAATGACATACTTCAATGTCACCTTGTTTCTGTGTAGAGATTGAATGAGCTTCATCTGCGTTCTTGAGCAAATGGAAGTAAAGGAGTATACATTCACTGACACTTTTTTTTTGAATGCACCATAATAGCATGATAAAACCTTTTTCTATTGCCAAAATAATATCAGCCCGTTCTACATCAATATATTTTGCACTATGAAGACATCACTCATGCATTTGGAATTAGATGGAATCCATTGTTCACGGAGAGGGAACTGTGAACCATCAGATTAGTTTGTCGTCGACCTTGATAGTCCAGCATTAAATTAGGATTCCCAATCTTATATTGAGCCATTTGATTCATAAATCCACAGCAGAAGAGATGAGCACATTTTTCAACACGTATACTGGTTAGCTGGCTCATTAGCTGCTTTAGAATGATTATTATAACAGATGGATTGCAAGTTGGCTCCTTTTTCTTGCGCTTGGTAACCAAACCAAACTCTCAGGAAGTGAATATTTCAAAACTGTGACAGGCAACATTTGATGCCGATGAGGAGCAAGATCCAAATATGTAGGAAATGCGTTTGCTTCCATGACTTTATACTTCGGGGTAAATCTAGACACATTCTGCGCTTCAACAACCCCCTGGTTCACTTTGAAGATAGACACAAATTGCTGGAATAACACAGCATGTCTGGAGAAAAGGGAGAGGAAGAGGTCGAGACCCTTCTTCAGACTGAGAGTCAGAGGAGTGGGAGGGGTGGGAGATTGCAACCTTCATGTGGTCCACCCTGTTTCGACGAATGCAATCAACCTGGTGTGCACAATCAAGTAAGACCAAATAGAAACAGTTGTCCTACAACTTTAGGCTGTGCACGCAATATGCATGAAGAAGAAGAAGTGGAGAGGGAAACGAGAGATATGTATAGACCATGATATAGAGTGATATAGAGATATATAGAACAAATGAATTAAAGATATCTTTCCTTTCTCTGAGTTAGTCTGAAGAAGGTTCTCGACGCAGATCGTCACCTATTCTTTTTCTCCGAGGTGAGGTCAGACCCACTGCGACACTCCACCCTTTTTTGTCTGTCTTTGGTTTCAACCAGCATCTGCAGTTACTTCCTACCCATGTTTACTTCCATTGGTATGAAACCGAAGAGCATCCTGTTCACTATTGTCTCTCATATATGAGCACATTAAAGTCACTTACCACTTGTATTTAAAAATTAGGAAATGCCAAGGGTTTTAGCCTCTGAGAACTGAATGAGAACTTGTTATATACAAAGTGCAAAGATAAAATAAATGGACTTTCCTCATCTGCCTTTAGGATAGATTCAGTTTTCAGACAGAAGTTTTGACGAGTTATTGAATCCAAATGTTTCAATACATATCTTTTTGGATTTTCAATTATTCTTCAAATAATCTTGATTTTATTTTAAGGTTGAATTCCATATCATTTGTGGAAGGTCATCATTTGAGGAAGGTCTCCATTTGGGCAAGCTCACTATTTGGAAAGGTCATTTGGAGGTCACTGTTTGTGGAAGGTCACCATTTGGAGAAGGTCACCATTAGCAGCATAAACCTGGACCACAGGTTGAAATGTATGGTTTACAACTGTAATGGCTTTGGATGCCACATTGGCACAGCAGCAGAGTTGGGGCCTTATAGTGCCAGTGAAATGGATTTGGTTCTGACTACAGGTGCGGTCTGTTCAGAGTTTGCATATTCTCTCCGTGAACATGTGGGTTTTCTCCAGGTGCTCAGGTTTCTTCCCACATTGCAAAGATGTACAGGTTTGTAGGTTAATTGACTTCTGTAAATTGTCCCCGGTGTGTAGGATAGAACTAGTGTATGGGTAATCCTTGGTCAGCATGGACTTGGTGGGCCAAAGGGCCTGTTTGCACATTGCATCTCTTACAATGTCAGAGATGACTGACATCGGGGGGGAGGGGGGGGGGGGGGGGGGGGGGGGGGGGGGGGGGGGGGGGGGGGGGGGGGGGGGGGGGGGGGGGGGGGGGGGGGGGGGGGGGGGGGGGGGGGGGGGGGGGGGGGGGGGGGGGGGGGGGGGGGGGGGGGGGGGGGGGGGGGGAGTGCAGTGGAGAGATAAGTTTTTTGGCCTTCCATCACAGCGATGTGATGGATGTTTATGTAAATTATGTTGTGTCTTGGGTCTATTTGTTTGTAATGCATGGCTGCAGAAACGTCATTTCGTTTGGACCTCAAGGGGTCCAAATGACAAATAAATTGTATATTATATCTTGTATATTGTATCTTGTAACTAAACAAGACACCTGTACAATAATATTAAGAGCCTTCCACAAAACAATATTGGTTACCTATGCAGTCTACAGTTTTCTCTCATAAAAACATCTGTGTACATGTTAAGACACAAAATGCTGGAGTAACTCAGCGGGTCAGACAACATCTCTGGAGGGCATGGAGAGGTGACGATTCGGGTCAGGACCCTTCTTCACACTCCATCTGAAGAATCCATTCCTTTCCATATTCTCCAGGGATGCTACCTGATCCACTGAGTTACTCCAGCATTTTGTGTCTTTCCTGTAAACCAGCATCTGCAGCTCATTATTTCTACTCTATACTAGTTACTTTTTGCCCATGAAACTATTTACCAATTCATAAGAAAAATGGAGGGTGGTTTGTAGATTAAAGTGTGGGTGGGGGTGGTGTGGATGGGGTGTGAGGTACATAGAAAGGGTGTATGTTAGCGTGTGACTAGTGAGCTGTGGGTTGTGGAAATGCATGGTGTTGTAGGGTAGTTGAAGTATTAACAGCTTTGCCTCAAGGGGAAAGGTTGTGGTTTCAAGCCATGAATGTAAGCTACTTTGACGCTTCAGTGCACCACCGGGAGAATGGTTTCAGGTCAAGGGAGAAGGTGAAGTGTTTTCACTTTCTGAAAGTACAACTGCTCAAGCGGTCGAGCTGCTGCCTGACAGCGCCAGACAGCCCGATTCGATCCTGAATGTGGGTCCTGCCTGTACAGTTTAGTTTAGTTTAGAAATACAGCGCTGAAACAGACCCTTTAGCCCATCGAGTCCGCTCCGACCAGCGACCCCCACACAGTAATGCCACCTAAGGGACAATTTATTTTACATTTATACCATGCCAATTAATCACCAAACCTGGAAGTCTTTGTAGTGTGCGATAAAACCGCAGATCTTGGAGAAAACCCATGTAGGTCGTGGGGAGAACGCACAAACTCCGTACAGACAGCACCCATAGTCAGGATGGAGCCCGGGTCTCTGGCGCTGTAAGGCAGTAGCTCTCCCACTGTGCCAGCCAGCCATGACGTTCTCCCTATGACCGCATAGGTTTTCTCCAGGTGCTCTGCTTTCCTCCCACACTCCAACGAAGTATAGGTTTGTAAGTTAACTGTCCTCAGTAAAACTATAAATTGTCCCTAGTGTGTGTAGGATAGTATACAGGGTGATCGCTGGTCTGCAGAGACTCAGTGGGCCGAAGGGCCTGTTTCCGCGCTGTATCTCTAAATTCTAAATGTCTAAAGTGAAGATTTTTCCTACATTAATAAAATGAGAAAGAGAGTAATGTGCCTAATGTGGCAGATGTTTATTCTTCAACTGAAGTAACTTTTAACAGATAAACCTTTCCCCCTGCTCAATGCAGAGCCAGTTGTATATAAATTGACAGCCTTCATTACATTTTAACACATTACCCTATTAAATATATTACAGAAGTATTGAATTTGCATCGAGCACATGCTGGAGGAAGCCAGTACCACCAAACTCTTCCCAATGCACAGAAATTGTGACATTGTTTGACACAACTGGGATACAAATCAAAGATAGACACACAGTGCTGGAGTAACTCAACGGGTCAGGCAGGATCTCTGGAGAAAAAGGATGGGTGACGTTTCAGGTTGTTACCCTACTTCAGACTGAAAGTATCAGATGGGAAACCATCTCTCCTCTACTCCAATCTCAAGGTTGGCCCATTTCTCTGCACAGACTTCCCTCCACAGAGCAACACGGTGGCGCAGCGGCAGAGTTGCTGCCTTGCACGCTAGAGACCCGGGTTTGATACCAGGTGCTGTCTGTACGGAGTTTGGACCTTCTCCCCTTGACATGCATGGGTTTTCTCCGGGATCTCCGGTTTCCTCCAAAACTCCAAAGATGTTCAGTAAATGATTGAAAATAACGAATTTCAAAATCACAGAAAACTTTAAACATCCATTTCACCCACAACTTGCGCTCAGTCTGCCTGAGCCTGCTGGATCACTGGCTATTTTAACTCCTCTTCCCGTTCCCATACTGATCTCTATAGGCCTCCTCCATTGCCAGGTCACGCTCAAACTGAAGAAAGCTCACCTTATAGTCTGCTTGGACAGCTTACAACACTAGAGTATCAACATTGGATTCTCCTATTTTAGGGAACTTATGCTCCGTTTTTTGGAGAGGAGTAGAGGCAGGTTAAATGGAGATAAGTTCATGTCCATCAATGCTAGGAGCAAAATTAGGCCATTTGGCCCATCAAGTCTACACTATTCAATCATGGCTGATCTATCTCTTCCTCTCAACCCCATTCTCCTGCCTTCTCCCCATAACCCCTGACACCCATACTAATCATGAATCTATCCATCTCTGCCTTATAACAATATATCCACTGACTTGGCCTCCACAGCCTCCGTGGCAATGAATTCCGCAGATTACCCACACTCTGACTTAATAAATCCCACCACATCTCCTTCCTAAAGGAATGTCCTTTAATTCTGAGGCTATCTACCTATGATCCTAGACTCTTCCACTGGTGGAAATATCCTCTCCACATCCACTCTACCCAGGCCTGCATTGTGTGGTGTTTGATGGGGAGTGGGGTGCAGGTGATGTTTCGCATGTGGATGGGGGTCACAAGAGGAAGGGGAGTGGGATTGTATGGGGAGGTTTTGGGTGGAATTTGCGCCTAGATGGGGATTGCGAGTGGATGAGAAGAGGGATGTGAAATGTAGGTTGGGATTTGAGAATGGGTGGGGTTGGAGTGTGGGTGGTGGCTACAAGGAGGTGGGGAGAGGGAGAGGATGAATGGTGGGTTGTCGACTGGAGCGTGAATGGGAAGGCAGCGGGATACATAGGGAGGGGGAAGTGCATGGGTTGGGGTGAGTGTTCAGTTTACATAGAAACATAGAAACATAGAAAATAGCTGCAGGAGTAGGCCATTCAGACCTTCGAGCCTGCACCGCCATTCAATATGATCATGGCTGATCATCCAACTCAGTATCCTCTACCTACTTTCTCTCCATACCCCCTGATCCCTTTAGCCAGAAGGATCACATCTAACTCCCTCTTAAATATAGCCAATGAACTGGCCTCAACTACCTTCTGTGGCAGAGAATTCCAGAGATTCACCAATCTCTGTGTGAAAAATATTTTTCTCATCTCAGTCCTAAAAGATTTCCCCCTTATCCTTAAACTGTGAGCCCTTGATCTGGACTTGCATAACATCGGGACCAATCTTCCTGCATTTAGCCTGTCCAACCCCTTAAGAACGTTTCTATAAGATCCCCCCTCAATCTTCTAAATTTTAGTGAGTACAAGCCGAGTCTATCCAGTCTTTCTTCATATGAAAGTGCTGACATCCGAGGAATCAGTCTGGTGAACCTCCTCTGTACTCCCTCTATGGCAAGAATGTCTTTCCTCAGATTAGGAGACCAAAACTGTACGCAATACTCCAGGTGTGGTCTCACCAAGATCCTGTACAACTGCAGTAGAACCTCCCTGCTCCTATACTCAAATCCTTTTGCTATGAATGCTAACATACTATTCGCTTTCTTCACTGCCTGCTGCACCTGCATGCCTACCTTCAATGACTGGTGTACCATGACAACCAGGTCTCGTTGCATCTCCCCTTTTCCTAATCGGCCACCATTTAGATAATAGTCTACTTTCCTGTTTTTGCCACCAAAGTGGATAACTTCACATTTATCCACATTATACTGCATCTGCCATGCATTTTCCCACTCACCCAGCCTATCCAAGTCACCTTGCAGCCTCCTAGCATCATCCTCACAGCTAACACTGCCCCCCAGCTTCGTGTCATCTGCAAACTTGGAGATATTGCCTTCAATTCCCTCGTCCAAATCATTAATATATATTGTAAATAGCTGGGGTCCCAGTACTGACCCTTGCGGTACCCCACTAGTCACTGCCTGCCATTGTGAAAAGGACCCGTTTACTCCTACTCTCTGCTTCCTGTCTGCCAGCCAGTTCTCTTTCCACATCAATACTGAACCCCTAATACCGTGTGCTTTAAGTTTGTATACTAATCTCTTATGTGGGACCTTGTCGAAAGCCTTCTGAAAGTCCAGATATAACACATCCACTGGTTCTCCCTTATCCACTCCACTAGTTACATCCTCGAAAAATTCTATGAGATTCGTCAGACATGATCTACCTTTCATAAATCCATGCTGACTTTGTCCAATGATTTCACCACTTTCCAAATGTGCTGCTATCCCATCGTTAATAACTGACTCTAGCAGTTTCCCCACTACCGATGTTAGACTAACTGGTCTGTAATTCCCTGTTTTCTCTCTCCCTCTCTTTTTAAAAAGTGGGGTTAGGGGTGAGATACAGCGCAGAAACTGGCCCTTCGGTCCACCGCACCGACCAGCGAGCCCCACACACGAACACTAAGCCACACACACTCTGGGCAATTTACATTCATGCCAAGCCAATTAACCTACAAACCTGTACGTCTTTGGAGTGTTGGAGGAAACCAAAAATCTCAGAGAAAACCGACGGGGAGAACATACAATCTCACGGGGAGAACATACAAACTCCGTACAGACAGCACCTGTAGTCAGGATCAAACCCAAGTCTCAGGCGCTATGAGGCAGTAGCTCTACTGCTACGTCACCGTGCCACCGAGTGTTAGCATGTCATTAAGGATTAGGAATATGTTGAGAGAATGCATGAAGCTGGATGTAGTTTAAAGATTGTAATGGTGAAGCAAGGGTCAAGAGAGGAGGGGACTTAATAGTGCACAATGGTTCCTTCACCGTGAACTTGTGAATTTCTTTCAGCAGAACTCTCTCTTGAAGAGAGAGTTAGATAGACTTCTTAAAGATAGCGGAGTCTGGGAATATGGGGGGAAGGCAGGAACGGGGTACTGATTGTGGATGATCAGCCATGATCACAGTGAATGGCAGTGCTGGCTCGAAGTGCCGAATGGCCTACTCCTGCACCTATTGAATTGTCTTTGTGGAATTTTAAATGATGAACTAAAGGTTTGATGCTTCTGTGAAGTGTTTTTGAAGCACTATTAAGGTGCATACAGAGCGGAATGCTCAGGAAAGTAATTACCACTTGGGTAATTAATAACCAGGAAACCACAATTTAAAAAGAATAACCAATAGCTCCTTGATACTCTGGGTAAAAAATTGGTGAAAAAATGCTGCCAGTCAGTGTCATAAAATGGGTGGCGACAGCAATGGCCCACAGTCTGTCTCTCCCTTCCTTCTTTTGTTGTTTGTTTGGATGTGTTAAATGTATGTTTTTAGTGTTCTTTAGTTTGTTTTATGTTGGGGGTTGGGGGAAAAAATTTCTAATCTCTTACCTCGACGGAGATGCGATTTTTTACCGTATCGTATCTCCGTCCGCACTGCAGCCTAATATCGGGGAGTTGGAGTTGGCCTCCAACACCCTCGAAGTACAATTCCCTCCAACGCCATCCAATGGCCATCCAATGGCCACCAATGCCCTAACACGCCCACTAGCATCCTACAACGCCCTCCAACGCCATCGAACCCCCTCCAAAACAATCTAACGCCCTACAACATCCTCCAACACCCTCTAGCAGCCTCCAACACACTCTAACTCTTTGCTGGAGACCGACTTTGAGAGCTCCACCGCGGGAGCCTGCAGACTTACCATCAAGGAGCTCACGGTCTCTGGACAGAGAGATGACTTTGGGATCTCCAAGTCGCAGAAGCTTTGATCACCCAGACGTGGGAGCTTGGATCGCCCCAACACAGGAGTTTGGATCGCCCCCTAAGCGGAGGATTCAACCGCCGGCTGCGGGAGCTTCGATCGCCCTGACTGCGTATGGTTCGACTGCCCCGACCGCGGGAGAATAAAAAGAGGAAGAAGATTGGACTTTATTGCCTTCCATCACAGGGAGGAATGTGAGGAATCCGCTGTGGTGGATGTTTATGTTAACTTTTATGTAGTTGTGTGTCTTGCTGTTTTTTTTTAGTATGGCTGAATGGTAATTCGATTTTCACTGTACCTTAATTAGTACATGTGACAATAAACTGATCTTAAAACCTTGAAGTACCAGCGGCATTGGAGTAATAAAAGCAAAATTAGCTCGATTAATAATTCACCAGTGATTGGAGTGATCAAGAGTAGGAAAATCAAGTTAACAATGGTCAGATGGTGGGTGGCACGGTGGTGCAGTGGTAGAGTTGCTGCCTTACAGCACTTACAGTGCCTGAGACCCAGGTTCGATCCTGACTACGGATGTTATCTGTATGGAGTTTGACTCCGAGATCTTTGGTTTCCTCTCACGACCCAAAGATGTGCAGGCTTGTAGGTTAATTGGCTTGATGTAAATGTAAATTGTCTATAGTGAGTGTAGGATAGTGTTAATGTGCGGGGATCGCTGGTGGTTGCAGACTTGGTGGACCATAGGGCCTGCTTCTACGCTGCATCTCTAAACTAAAACAAAAGATGGAGATGGCCATGGTCTTGTGTCAAAGTAGGTCAGTGCTCTGATTGGTGAAAATATATGCTGAATGAAAATGCTCATAAAGAGTAGGGCACTTGAAGTTTATGATATCACAGTGAACAGACGAGGCACCTAGAGACTGCAGATAACAAATGGATTTGAATGAAATGAGAGCTTATTGCTACATTGAACAAGCTATTTGCGATTTGATTAACCTATCTCACTATCTTTTTCTATACATAAATAGAGTTTTCGCTAATATGTTCCCAGAAAGGAGTTAGTTCATGTGTAACAGTAATATAATTTAGCAACAGATTCACATAGTATGGTGCATTTCAATGGTGGCACGGTGGCGCAGCGGTAGAGTTGCTGTCCTTACAGCGCCAGAGACCCGGGTTCGATCATGACTATGGGTGCATGTCTGTACAGAGTTTGTACGTTCTCCCCGTGACCTGCTTGGGTTTTAGTTCAGTTTTGTTTAGTGATACAGCGCAGAAACAGGGTCTTTGGGCCACCGAGTCCACACTGACCAATGATACCCGCACATTAATACTATCCTAAACACACTAGCGACAATTTACATCAAGCTAAATAACCTACAAACCTGTACGTCCTTGGAGTGTGGGTGGAAACCAAAGATCTCAGAGTAAACCCACGTGGTCATGGGGAGAACGTACAAACTCCATGCAAACAACACAAGCATTCAGGATCGAACCCGAGTCTCTAGTGCTGTAAGGCAGTAACTCCACCACTGCGCCACTGTGCCACCCTTTTATCCAGGATAGCCTGTTTCTCACACACTCCAAAGACTTACAGGTTTGTTGGTTAATTGGCCTGGTAAAATTGTAAATTGTTACCAAAGTGTGTAGGATTGTGTGGTGTGTGGGAATTGCTGGTCGGTGCAGACTCGATGGGCCGAAGGGCCTGTTTCCGCGCTATACCATAAACTAAAGTAAACGAAAGTCTCTTATCTTACCTAACTGCAAAGTACAAACTCCGTCAGAAAGCAGATGGTAAAGGGTACTAAAGATTAAAAAGGGATGCAAGTTATGCTTAACTAACGAGCGAACAGAATCAGGTATGGTACGAACAATGCATCTAGAATAGAATAGTTTCTTTATTGTCATTGTAACATGAACCATGTACAACAAAATTTAAAAATGTCAGCCTGTCAGTGCACCATTCAAACATTTCTAAAAGCTAACGATACATACAAGATAAAATATTAAAAGATAAACAACTAAAATAAATATCATGAAAATAGCACGCATAAACACCCAACCCTCCATCCTTCTGTCGATTTCACAGTGTACCACAGTCCCTTAGTCTGTATTGCCCCTGCGTTCCTTGGCGGCTACATTTAGTGCTTTTATAGCAGTGGGGTAAAAACTGTTTTTTAGTCTGTTTGTCCTTGTCCTTGTAGATCTGTACCATCTGCCTGACGGCAACAGTTCAAACAGGGAGTGTCCGGGGTGGGAAATGTCCTTTATGATACTCTGGGATTTTTTAATGCAGCGGGAACTGTGTAAGTCCTCCAAGGTAAGGAGTGGGCAGCCGACAATCCTCTGGGCGTTGTCAATGGCCCCCTATAAATGAATTTACAAATGACTGATATTCGGAGCAAAGGACAGAGTAAAATTACCCTGATAAGTGAAACACCATCATTGTGCTGTAAATCTGAATAAAACAGAAAACACTCTAAATTCTCAGCAGCTTAGGTGACACCAGTGAAGTTGGAAACAGCATCAACACTTCAGGTCAATGATTTTTCATTTATAAGCTGGTTCTGGAGAATGAATAGATGGCTACAAGGCTGATAGACCCCAGCAGGTGGAATGAAGTTGAATGCTAGGAGATAAGAGGGACAGGTTGCACCTAAACTGGATGAGACCAACATCCTAGTGGGCAGGTTTGCAAATGCTACACGGGAGGGTTTAAACTAGATTGGCAGGGGGGCGGGATCTCGTACAGGATAGAGGCACATGAGATACTAGAAGTTGGTATGGAGGGTGGTGTGGAAAAGGTTAGTGGACAGAATAGGCCAGTGAAAGGCGGACAGCGAGGAAGGAGGTTGGTTTAAACTGCACGTATTTTAATGCAAGGGGCTTGACGTGTAAGGCAGATGAGCTTAGGGCATGGATAGGTACGAGCGACGGGGACGTTACAGCCATGACTGAAACCTGGTTAAGGGAGGGGCGGGACTGGCAGCTCAATGTTCCGGGGTACAGGAGCTTCAGGAGAGACAGGGGTGAAGGAAAAGAGGAGGGGGAGTTGCATTGTTGGTTAAGGAGGATGTCATGGCTGTGTTCAGAGGTGACATCACAGACAGTTCTTCTAGTGAGGCTATATGGGTGGAGCTGAGGAACAAGAAAGGGATGATCACCTTGTTGGGGGTGTACTATAGACCCCCAAATAGTCAACGGGAATTAGCAGAACAAATACACCAGGAGATTGCAGACAGCTGCAGGTCAAATAAGGTTGTTGTAGTAGGGAATTTCAACTTTCTCAATATCGACTGGGAAAATCACAGTTTGAAGGGTTTAGATGGGGTGCAATTCCTCAAAAATGTTCAGGAGAGTTTTCTTAAACAGTATGTGGAGGCCCCCACATGTGAGAGGGCAACACCTGGTCTAATATTGGGAAATTGGGAAAGGCAAGTTAATGAAGTGTTTGCGGAGGAGCCTTTTTGGATCAGTGACCACAGTTCGATTAGGTTTAAGATAGTTATGGATAGGGACGGAGAGGGTCCACGTGTTAAAATGTTCAACTGGGGTAAGGCCAACTTTAAGGGCATGAGAGAAGGTCTCGCTCAAGATGACTGGAGCAGGTTATTTGAGGGGAAAGGAACATCGGCCAAGTGGGATGTTTTTAAGTGTGCTGACGAAAGCTCAAGATGTGTACATTCCCGTTAGAGTGAAGGGCAAAGCAGGCAAACGTAAGGAAGCTTGGCTGACGAGGGAAATTGAGGCGTTGATCAAAAACAAGAAGGTTGCATGGGACAGGTATAGGCAGCTGGGATCAAGTGCATCCCAGGAGGAGTTTCGGGAATTAAGGAGTAAACTGAAAAAGGAAATTGGAAGGGCAAAAAGGGGCCATGAGACAGCTCTGGTGGGTAGCATTAAAGACAATTCCAAAAGATTTTATAAATACATTAGGGGGAAAAGAGTAACTAGAGGGACCTCTCAGGAATCAAAACAGTCACCTCTGTGTGGAGCCACAGGAGATGGGCAAGGTCCACAATGAGTATTTCTGTTCTGTATTTAACGAGGAGAAAGACAGTAGGATGGAGGAACTTGGGGGAGTCAATGGAAGTGTCTTGAGAGCAGTCAGTGTTACTGTCGAAGAAGTACTGAAGGTATTGTTGAGTATGATGGTAGACACATCTCCAGGGCCTGATCAGATATATCCGAGGGCCTTGTGGGAAACTAGAGAGGACATTTATGAGTCATCCTTAAAAACAGGAGAGGTGCCGAAAGACTGGAGGGTGGCAAATGTTGTGACTCTTTTCAACATGGGCTGCATGGAAAATGCAGGGAACTATAGGCCGGCGAACTTAACATCTTTCTTTCTTTTAAAATCTTTTTATTAGTCCACCGAGCCATGGCCATGTTCCAATGACGGCCCGGCTTGCCCACCATGGAACCCACAACCTGCCCGGAGAGAGAAGTCATGGAGAGGAGGAAGGAGGAAGACGGTGGCGGACACTGGACAAAGTGAGAAAAACTGTGCACTCAAAGTCGGCTGCGGGAGGCGGTCTCAGAGCTGAATGGGGATTGTGCAAGGAGAGGGGCATCGGACCACAGGGCGACCAGTGTGGAGATGTGGCCAGCTGCAGCTCGCACTATAAAATGGTGCCAGAATGGCACAATTTGCATATAGACTAGGTGGGCTGTTCTGTGCATTCTGTATTGATCGGGGGATTGTGCTCAGATATGTATGGTGATACTCTTGCTGATCTGTATGCAAAACAAGTACTTTACTGTACCCTGGTACGCATGCTAGTAAAAAAACAATTGCTCCATTGAACTGTGGGAAGCCACACGTTCACAGTGAGAACGTACAAACTACGCATAGACATGCACCCATTGTCAGGGTTGAACCCCGGTCTCTGACTGTGTAAGGCATCAACTCTACCACTGCGCCACTGTGCTGGTATTATTGCTGGCCTTTTAAAACAGGTGGGAGTCTCGACCTTGGCGCTGAGAATTTGAAGATATTCACAGAAACTCCAGCCAGTTGGTCTACACAGGTTTTTAGTACATGACCAGGTACACCATCAGGTCCAAGTGCTTCTTCGGGTAACATGCAATCTGGTTGAATATCAGAAATAGAAGCAGGAGTAAAGCATTCAGTGCCTCATGTTACTCTGCCAGACAATATGGACCTTGTATCACTTTTCCACACTGACCAACAAATCCCCTTGATTCCGCTACTGTTCACAAATCTGTGGCTGCGGGTGACTGCGCATCAACAGAACACAATCGATACACTTCCTCCGCAATAACATCAACACAGGGGTTCCTCAAAGCCCCCTGCTCAGCAACGGGTATTCAACAACTTCAAGATAAGAAGAGTCTTCTCAGAAAGGCAGCCAGCATCGCCAAGGGGCCACACCAGCATGGCCACACTTTCATTTCATTCCTGCCATCAGGATGACGGTATAGGAGCCTGAAAGCTATGATTTCTAGGTTTAGGTAAAGGCTCTTCCCAACAACTATCAGGCTATTGAACACTACAGACTCCAACCAAACTCTGTACTACAAACTGTCTTGGATACACTCAGGATGACAAAGTTTATTTTCTACCGTACTGTATCTCTGCCGCTGCACCAGCGTATCACCACTGTGTGCTGGAGCATAGTTTACAGCAGGAAAGTAATCTAGCAGCAGAGCTTTGAATGTGGGAGGAAAAATACACAGTCAAATGATTCGTAGAAAATCCACACAGATCACAGTGAAGGTTAAGACTGAACCCAGGTTCCTGGAACTACAGCACTAACTACTGCTTT
Organism: Leucoraja erinaceus; assembly: GCF_028641065.1. Classification (NCBI taxonomy): domain Eukaryota; kingdom Metazoa; phylum Chordata; class Chondrichthyes; order Rajiformes; family Rajidae; genus Leucoraja; species Leucoraja erinaceus. Next base: position 3,497,114 of record NC_073402.1, on the reverse strand, counting down.
ACAGCAAACCTTTAAAGAAACACCTTTTCAGATTATTAGATCTCTTGTGTGGCTTTTAAATGTTTTTCACTTGCCAGAGACCTGTCAGGTTAGGGAGGAGTAGGGCATAGGGCAGTCTAATAGGGCGACACGGTGGCGCAGCGGTAGAGCTACTGCCTTACACTGGGTTCGATCCTGACCACTGGTGCTGTCTGTACGGAGTTGGCACGTTCTCCCCGGTGACCTGCGTGGGTTTTCTCTGAGATCTCCGGTTTCCTCCCACATTCCAAAAGGCGTACAGGTCTGCAGGTTAATTGGCTTGGTATAAATGTAAAATTGTCCCTAGTGTGTGTAGAATAGTGTTGATGTGCCGAAGGGCCTGTTTCCGTGCTGTATCTCTAAAACAAATCTAAACCGGAGTGAACCAGCCAAGTAATTGTTCAGCTTACATTGCAATAATTATTTGACTTTATTTGCACATTAATGCACACAACTTTGCTAAAATATTGAATGCAGTCTGTTAAATGTGCAAAACATTTTAACATAAATTATATCAATTACAGAAAAGGCTTTCTTCTGCAATTCTAACATCAAGCATTTGCTTTGCAAGTCTCAGTAGGGTATATTTAATCTTCATTCTCTTGGAAGAAAGTGAATGGCAAAAATTCTATAATTTGGGTAATTATATTAATTACAAGAAAATCCACTCACTTTAATATACCTTTCTATACAAAATGCACAGAAGCAAGCAAAACAAAAGTGGTACATTATTATAATTATGCCCCAGTTAAACACCTAATGCCATTCAATCTCCAAACCGTATGCTAAAAATTAGATGGTTACTGAATAACAGTTGAAAGGAATATTAAATTAATTATGCGGCACGTAACTTTTTTACAGCAAAGGTCAGATTCACAATCCAAAGAAGTTCAGGGGACTGCTCTGCAGATTTCTCAGTGAATCACTGCCCCAACTACTGCCCCTCAATCCCCACTCACCGCCCTCTTGCTTAGCCCTCACTCGCGATTCACTGTCCACTCACTTCTCCCCCACTCCCATCTCAGTGCTCCCCTCCAATCATTGTTCATCACTTGGACCTCATTCTGTCATTCATTTCTCCCTCACTACTACCACTCCCACTCGCTGTCCCCTCACCCCACTCATCCCTCCATTACTATCTGCACTCATTCCTCCCATACTCCTCCCACTCACTCCCCTCACTACCCTACCCCCACTCACAGAGATGGAAATGGGTTTTGGGAACTAGGGGTACACCAAGGTCCATGAGGCTGAGGTTGGGAAGGAAGGGGGGGGGGATTTTTTGATGTGCGGTCATACCCATGTTATAGACCTGTCCCATGGTACTAGTTCATTCCAAGAGCTCTCCCGAGTTTAAAAAAATCAAACTCGTGGTAAGCACGGAAAATGTACGTAGCGAGTACGTCAGAGCTCGGGTACATCTCTTAGCGGCTCGTAACGCTAACGGCAGGTACTTGGGAAGAATCGCTAATGGCAGGTAAGCACGGGAAGACTCGTGAAGATTTTTCAACATGTTGAAAAATGTCCATGAGAGCCCTGAGTACCGACGAGTGGCCATTACCGTAAATCTCCAAGTTTGACTCAGGGCAAACTCGGGAGCACTCTTGGAATGAACTTGTACCGTGGGACAGGGCTTTTAGAGTACAAGAATGCATAACTTGTTTATTGTGTATTAATAATACAGTTTATTGTGTATTATATGTCATAGCTGCTTTCTTACATCTCTCTCTCTCTGTTTACATTGCAAAATGTTCCATAATGGTATATAATCTCCATTTTTTTCCGTCACCTCCACTTCCTTTCTGCTTGCCGTTTCTTCAGCACGCCTTCTGCCACTAAGAAGCCATGTCCTCACATATTCTTAGTGGTTGAAATTTGATAGAGGAGGTCCCACCAACTTAATAAATAGAAGAGTTGAGAGATGATCAGTTTGAAGTCTTGCACGTTGTGGTGACATGCAGACATTCATGCCACTGAAGCTTCTTTCACATTCTGCTGTTGATACCGGAATTGTCTTTACTGCCGTTAGCAGCTGCTGAAAATCTGCAGAAACTACCTTCCCTTTAGATTGCTTGAATTCTCTGAAGGATCCAACACAAAGCCGACCATTTAAGCCAAATTGTTCTGCCATTTCTTCTACATTATTATCCCCAAAGGTAAAAAGTGAATCTTCTGCAATATTGTTAATATCTAAATATTTCGACTTGTTAATTAATTTTTACATTTATCATGTTGCAGATTCAAGCAGCCTGGATTTCATATTATTGACCAAACTCCTCAAAAACTGTTGTGTATGTATAGTAGGTACTTCACCAGCCCTCAAATGTATTCCATTAAATATCATCTGGCGTTGTTTTCTCCACCTTTTTATTTATTTATTTATTAGTTATTTATTTCGGACAGAATAAAATAATAAAAAGCAAATGTGAAACAGCATACAAAAAGCAAAACGCAAATATTTATAAAGTGTCATAAACAATATCTATAAATAAATCAAATCATATGTGTCCGTAAAGGAGCAGGAAGAAGCCAAAGCTTATTAATTCCCACCCCTTATTCAACTGCTTGTAATTGTCTCATACAAATTTAGCAGCTATATGTACACCATATGTACACCAGCCACTATATGTACACCAAATTATTTACATTTGAACACTAATCAAATATTTATAAAACCATACAAAAAAGAAAAAAAGAAAAAGAAAAGAAAAACCCCGCAAATACTATACAGTATCTTAATTTACAACCCATCACTCTATAATCACCCTTCCCAATACAATCAGTATAACAAATATCACAATCACCTATCCTCATCCCAATATCCTTTTAAACAAGTGTTTTTGTACATCTTTTTTAAATGAATTATGCTTGTGCTAAGTTTTATCTCCTGTTTCAGACCATTCCACAAATTCACACCACAGTTTGCTATGCACATACTTTTAAGAGTTGTTCTGACATTGAGTTTTATAAAATTATGTTCCCCTCTCAAATTATACCCACCCTGTCTTTCCATAAACAGTTTTTGTATATTTCTTGGAAATAAATTATTTCTTGCTTTGTACATGATTTGCACAGTCTTATATTTAACCAGATCAATGAACTTTAGTGTATGTGACTTGAAGAATAATAAATTGGTATGTTCAAGATATCCAACGTTATTGATAATTCTTATTGCTCTTTTTTGTAATGTGCATAACGGCTGTTGGTTGGTTTTGTAGGTGTTACCCCATATCTCCACACAGTAACTCAGATATGGCAATATGAGTGTATTATACAATGTATGTAATGATTTGTGGTCCAGAATGTGTATTGATTTTCCCAATATTGCTATAGACTTTGCCAGTTTTGCTTTGACATGGTTTATATGTGGTTTCCAGCAGATTTTGTGGTCTAAGATCACACCAAGAAATGTATTTTCATATACTCTTTCTATACTTATGTTATCTATTTTCAATTGTACTTGAGGGTTTATTTATGTTTTCCAAATAGCATAATCTTTGTTTTGCTTAAATTTAGAGACAATTTGTTGACATCAAACCACTGTTTTAATTTATTAATTTCTGATGTGATGACTTCCAAAAGCTGCTTCAAATTGTCATCGGAACAAAAAATATTCGTATCATCGGCAAATATAATCAATTTCAGTATATTTGATACTTTACATATGTCATTAATGTACATTATGAAAAGCTTTGGACCCAACAGAGACCCTTGAGGTATTCCACAAGTTATGTTCATGTAAGTTGATTTATGTTCACCTATTTCTACAAATTGTTGCCTGTTTCTTAAATAGCTTCTCACCCAATCCAGTCCAACCCCTCTGATGCCATACTTATCCAGTTTCATGAGTAAAATTACATGATTTACGATATCAAATGCTTTTTTTTAATCTATAAATATTCCCACTGCAAGTTTTTTATTATCTATGCAATTTGTGATTTCCTCAATTAGTTCCATTAGTGCCATAGATGTTGATCTGTCTGTCCGGAATCCATATTGACTGTCGACCAAAAGCTTATGTTTTTCAATGAAATTGTCAAGTCTTTCTGTAAAATGTTTTTCAAGGATCTTGGAGAATTTGGAGAGTAAAGAAACAGGCCTGTAACTTGTGAAATGGTGTCTATCCCCAGTTTTATATAATGGTATTACTTTAGCTATTTTCATTTTGTTCGGGAAATTTACCGTATTGAAAAGACAAGTTACAGATATGAGTTAATGGTTCGGCAATTTCTTCAATAATGTTTTTTATTATAATCATGTCAATATCATTCCAATCAGTAGAGGATTTGCTTTTACATTTTCTTACAGTGTCTATGATTTATTTTCCTTCGACTGCTCTAAGGAAGATAGAGCTATTATTTCTATCCCAAAGATCAGTATCTGCCCCTTCTTTTGTTTCTGGTTCATTAATTTTTTCTGCCAAATCTGGTCCCACATTTGCAAAGAATTTGTTAAAACCATTAACCGCATCATCCATATTATTTATTGTCTTTTCATTCGCAATAAAATACTCAGGGTAGCCTGTATTTTTTGATCCATTTCTAATAATACTATTTAGCACGTTCCATAAACCTTTCATATTGTTTTTATTATTCTCTAACATTTTATTATAGTATTCTTTCTTACATATCCTCATAATATTGGTTAATTTATTCTTATACTTTTTATATTTATTTTCTGCTTCTGAAGTTCGATATTTTATGAATTGTCCATATAGTGTGTTTTTCTTTTTGCAGGCATTTTTTAAATCCTTAGTGATCCATGGACTATTTGTTTGTTTTTGTCTATCACTATATTGTTTCACAGGACAGTTTTTGTCATAAAGTGATTTAAAAATATTTAGAAATCCATTGTATGCTTTGTCGACATCTTCACCCTCATATACTACCCTCCAATTCTGTTTCAGTAATTCATTCTTAAATGCATTTATGTTTTCTTTGGTTCTCACCCTTTTGTATTTGAAATTACTGGAGTTCCTAGGTTTCCTATAACTACAGTGATAAACAATAAAAACAGGTAAATGGTCACTGATGTCACTGTATAATAGTCCGCTTACTGTATTATTTTCCATAATGTTTGTGAATATGTTGTCTATTAATGTCGCACAATGAGAAGTAATTCGACTTGGTCTGGTTATTCTAGGATATAAACCCATACTGTACATAGTATTGATGAAAATCTGTCATTTTTTGCTTTTTTGGATTCAACAGGTCAATATTGTAATCCCCACAGATGAACATAATCTTTAGTAATGATTTTGTAAACATGGTTTCCATCCAATCTTTAAATATTTCAATACTGGATCCAGGAGCTCTGTATATACAGCTCACAATAACATTTTTGGTCTTTTCCATACAAATTTCTACTGTAATACATTCCAACAAGTCGTCAACAGCAGTTGTCATGTTCTCCACCACCTTATATTTCAGTCTTTTATCCACATAGATCTCCACACCTCCTCCATTTTATTTCCTTCTGTTTATATAATTCAGTTCATAGCCATCCATGTCAAATTCCACACCTTTCTCAGGGCTGATCCAGGTCTCTGATATTGCTATAAGGTTAAATGGGTTCTTGAACTGTCTTAAATATTCTTTTATGGTGCGTAAGTTGGCATATAGACTTCTGCTATTAAAGTGGATAATTGATATATTATGTTCTGATTGCAAAGCTATATTGAATTGCTCATCTGTGTAATAACTGCAGCTGTTGTTGATAGTGTTAAGTAAATTATTTTCTGGATCAATATCATTTTCTACGTCATGTGTGTTATGCTCTGTATAGGCAAAGGTTTCTAGTCCTGATAGAGATATATATTTTTCGTCAGGAATTATCATGGTTGTGGTTTTTATTTTATATATTCTTTATTTGCTACTAAGTGTATTCCATTACCTTGTTCAGGTTTGTCACCTTGGTATTTATCCTGTTCATCCTGGTCCCTAATGACTAATACTTTGGCTTGTTCAGGTGGTCCGTTCAGCTTGATGAATATTTTGCAGTTTGCGGTCCATGTAGATTGAATTGTCTTCTGTTTTCTCAAGAGTCGGGCTTTTCTGGCGATGTCAGCATTTTTCTTTGTCAGGTGTTCATTCAAATATACATCCGAGCCCTTTAGCCGTCTTCCCTGTTTCAGCAGTTCAGTTTTGTGCTTCCTGTTAGCAAACCGAATTATTATGGCTGGTTTGTCCATCTTATTTCTCCGTGTGAGCGGGTGACAAGCCTCGATGTTGTACCTGTCCAACTCAATCCCTTTTGAGTGGAGGAACGCCATCACCTGTTGCTCCACAGATGCAGCGTCCTGCTCAGATTCAGATTCAGATTCAGATTCAGATTCAATTTTAATTGTCATTGTCAGTGTACAGTACAGAGACAACGAAATGCATTTAGCATCTCCCTTGAAGAGCGACATCTCCCCTTCGTTCTGCGTTGTCACCGCCCGTGCATATGAGCGGGGTTTTGTCTCCAGACCAATGACAATGATATCGTTCATTCTGGTGTACTGCTCCAGATCAGCCACCCGGTTCTCCAGCAACATAATCTGCTTGTTCTTCTCGGAGTTTTGTAGCCTCAGGGCTTTAACTTCCTACACCAAATTCATGATGGTTTCCTGCTGTTGTCTAAGAACAGAAACCTCCTCCATCAGCATGTCGAGTGATCTCTTAATATCGTCAACCTCCTCAGCAAATGCGGGATTTTTTTTTGGCGGCATGGCTATCCCGACTCTCCAGCGTTCCTCGGCGAGCTGCAAATTCTCTCAGATAACCCCAGCTGATATCAGCTGTTCCTGCAGCAACAAAAGAGATTTCTGCTACCTGTGTTGCTGGAATTCCCTTATCTCCGTTGTTCTTGCAGAGAAAAAGGAGGCTTCCTCGGCTCGCGCTTTCAAGGCCGCAGAAAGTCGAGACAGTGTAGAAATCCTCCCATACCACACAAAACCAGACCAGTAATGATGAGGCAGTAAGGAGGGTTGTTCTGGACACAGGTGTAAAGTCCAGAAACGTTGTTCTCTCCTAATTTTTGGGTCGATAGAGTTTAGGCAGGCTGCCAGCGATAGTAGTGGGAGTTACGCAGTGTGGTGATAACATCGCACACAGCCCAAAAACACGCAGAAACATCTTCAAATAAATTTCTGCAGAGTTGCAGCGATACACAAGATGTTTACAAGTATTGCTGTACCTCCTCCAACATCCCAAAGATGTTTTGAAACACCAAATTTGTGTGATTTCCACAAGAGCACTGATACACGGACCTCCGAGCTCTGAGCTCCATGATATTCCAAGGTGAGTATAACATTTTCCTGGCTTCTCTATTTGACTTTCAAGAACCTTGATAGTTCGTTTAATTTCCTCATGTGCTTTACTAAGTCTACAATTTCGGTTCTGCAGTTCAAGTGACAGTTCAGACAACTCTAGCAAACTGTCCATCAACAAGCCCAAATTATTTATGAAAGCTGATGATTCTAATACTTTTTCCAGCCCCTAGGACTTTGCTCACTCTGCACTAGATCTTCAAGCATCACCACTTACTTTTCAGAAATGCTCCCAAATAGCTTTATAAGATGCCACATTGCCTTTACAGTTCGGTGAGACGAAGCAACCCATCTCACACTGAAAACACGACCAATTTTCAACAGTTGGCCATGAAGAGTGGAGCCGACCAGAAAAAAGGCAATTCTGGATTTAGTGTTGTCCAATGAACCAGATTTGATAAGAGACTTGAGGTAAAGGAACCGCTTGGAGGTAGTGACCATAATAGGATTAGGTTTAATCTGCAATTTGAGAAGGAGAAGGTTAAATCGGAAGTGTCCGTAATGCAGTTGAACAAAGGGGACTCTGAAGGAATGAGAGTCGAGCTGGTAAAGGTAGACTGGAAAGGGATCCTAGCAGGAATGACGGTGGAACAGCAATGGCAGGTATTTCTGGGCATAATCCGGAAGACGCAGGATAATTTAATTCCAAAAAGGAAGAAAGATTCTAAGGGGAGTAGGTGGCAACCGTGGCTGACAAGAGAAGTTAGGGATAGAATAAAACCAAAAGAAAAGATATATAACAAAGCAAAGAGTAGCCGTAAGCCAGAGGATTGGGAAACTTTCATAGGACAATAGAAAGAAACAAAACGGTCAATATGGGCTGAAAAGATGAAGTACAAGGGAAGCTGGCCAGGAATATAAAGGACAGTAAAAGCTTCTTTAGATTTGTTAAAGGAAAAAGAGTAGCAAAGTCAAATGTGAGTCTCTTGAAGGCAGACACGGGTGAAATTATTATGGGTAACAAGGAAATGGCAGAAGAGTTGAACAGGTACTTCGGATCTGTCTTCACTGAGGAAGGCACAAACAATGTCCCAGATGTACTGGAGGACAGAGGATCTAAGGGGGTAGAGGAACTGAAAGGACTGGACAAGCTAGATGCAGGAAAAATGTTCCCAACGTTGGGCCAGTCCAGAACCAGGGGCCACAGTCTTAGAATAAAGGGGAAGCCATTTAAGACTGAGGTGAGAAAATACTTTTTCACCCAGAGAGTTGTGAATTTGTGAAATTCCCTGCCACAGAGGGCAGTGGAGGCCAAGTCAATGGATGGATTTAAGAGAGAGTTAGATAGAGCTCTAGGGGCTAGTGGAATCAAGAGATGTGGGGAGAAGGCAGGCACGGGTTATTGATTGGGGACAATCAGCCATGATCACACTGAACTGGCTCGAAGGGCCGAATGGCCTCCTGCACATATTTTGTATGTTTCTATGTTTCTAAGAACCTCAGCGCATGCAGTTAACTCATCATGATTCTTCGGAGACCTATGATATAAGAAATACAATTTATCACAAAATATCTGAAAATGATTCAAACCTGCAACTTCACTTTGAGCATCACCTCCACTGAGTTCAAGCCTGTGACTGGCACAGTGCCAAACAGTTGCATTAGGGAAATCATCAAGAAATAGTTATCAACCCCTGTAATGTGTCCTAACATTACTGATGCATCATCAGTTACAAGTGATATCACATTTTCTTTTAGGTACCGTATTGAAAAAACACCTCTTTGTAAGCAACTTAGAAGCCCATCATATATAGATTTTGCATTTGCACCAAGTTTCATATGTTCTAAGTCAAAATAGAATGATATAGGTTGGGAAGATTCACCAACTGCTACTCTCAAGCAGACTACTAGAACAGTTTTCCCATTAATAGTAGTAGATTCATCAATCATAATAGACATTTTACATTGTTTTGAAATTATATTTTCCACCACTGTCTTTCGCATCTAGTTCCAAATGTGGTGAGAAACATCTGCACATGACTTACGAGAGTGTAGAATGTACCCTAAGTCGATGCCGTTTCTTTCTTGCAGTTCAATGTCAGAAGACCTAAATTACGGGTACAAATTAATAAATAACGTGGGTGGACTAAAATGCTGGAGAAACTCAACGGGTAAAATGCTGCCTCACCCACTCAGTTTTTCTAACATTTTGGTCTACCTATGATTGTTCCAGCATTTGCAGTTCAGCGGGCCAGGCGGCACCCACAGAGGGAACGGACCAGGAGCCGCCATGGGCCAGGGCTCCCCCCCAAAACGGGAAGGAACTGCAGATGCAGCCATCCCCACAAAACGGCAAATGATTCCGGGAATGCCAAGGTGAGAGTGTGAGAAACAGGGAATGAGAGAGCGAGAGAGACGAGATGGGGAGCAGGAAAGAGTGCGTAAGGTAGAGAGGGAGGGAAGGAGACTGCGAAAGACAGAGAGACACAGGGAGAGAGGGAGAGAGGGAGAGAAAGCGAGAGAATAATAAAATAACTTGACAACCTGCACACCTTAAGAAGCAGCGGTCCGAAGCAATGACAGTGAGTTTTAAGAAATTCCCCAATGAATTTTATTCAAAGGAATTTTGGCGTCATTAATCCATGGTCAAAACACAATTACATTTACTGAGGAATGTGGATCGATGTATTGATGACACATTGTATATCTATGTGTTAACTACTGGCTGTTAACAAGTGCTAACAGCGGTAGTTAACAAATCGTTTCCGTCTCATGGCCGGTGCAGCGTGACTCGTTGTAACAATTATCCATGGTCGTTTTTTTTTTAAATCCGTAGTTAACAACTCTGACTCCCTTCTTGTACAGAAATTGGACAGAAACTGGAAACTGAAAAATAGGGGAACGCCGTCCCCCTGCGTCCCCCCCCCCTCCCCCCCCATTTTCGTCACTGCCCGCTCACTCCCCCAACTCATCCACATTCACTCCCCCCTCCCATTCCTCCTTCACTGACACCCCTCTTATTCCATCCTTCACTCACTGCCTCCCTCACATCCCCACATTATTCCATCACTCTCCCACTCACTCCTCCCTCACTCCCAGCATTCATTCCCCACTCAAACCACCCTCATTCCCCCTTCACTAACCCCCTACTCATTCCACCCTCACTCCTCCCTCACACCCCCCCCTTCACTCACCCCCTATTCATTCCTCTCTCACTCCTCTCATTCACTCCCCCTCATTAACCCCCTATTCATTCCTCTCTCAGTCCCCCACTCACTGCTCTTCTCTCCACCTTGACAAAGACCTCAACGTCCCCATCAGCCAGAAACATTTAGAAATTCTCAGCAGGTCAGGCTACATTTATTAGGAGAGGTTCAGAGTTAATCTCACCATTCAGGTCAAAGGTCATCAATCAGGATAGGGAGACACGGTAGAGGTGCAGTGGTAGAGTTGGCGCCTTACAGCGCCAGGGATCTGGGTTTGATCCTGAATACGGGTGCTGTCTGCACGGAGTTTGCACATTCTCCCCGTGATCGCGTGGGTTTTCACCAGTTGCCCCAGTTTCCTCCCACACTCCAAAGACGTACAGGTTTGTAGGTTAATTGGCTTGGTACAATTGTTAATTATCCATAGTGTGTGTGGGATAATGTTAGTGTACGGGGTGATTGCTGGTCAGTGCGGACTCGATGGGCCAAAGGGCATGTATCTCTAGAGTCTAAAGGAGCCGTCAACTCTGCTCGCTGTTGAAGATGTCAGACCTGTGAAATAATTCAAAAATGTTCCCATCATATTAAAGATTTCCTGCCATACTTTACATTGCAACATCTCTCAATCGTTTTAAAGCACTTGACCTCCCTGTGTTTAGTCAGGAGAGTATAGTCTGTTCAAATATCAATTATCACTCAGCTGCCAAGAGTGTCTGAGACAGGGAAAAGTTCAAGTTCAGGAGTAAATTCTACAGAACACATCAGGCCATGGAGAAGAGTACATAAAGGAAGCACTGAATTAGCTGTTCACACTTTCCTCCTCTGACACTGTGGCGCAGCGGTAGAGTTGCTGCCTTACGGCGCCAGAGACTCAGGTTCAATCCTGACTACGGGTGCGGTCTGTATGGAGTTTGTACGTTCTGTCCGTGACCACGTGGGTTTACTCCGGGTGCTCTGGTTTCCTCCCCACGCTCCAAGGACGTACAGGTTTGTGGTTTAATTTGCTTTGGTAAAAATTGTAAATTGTCCCAATTATGTTAGTGTACGGGGATCGCTGGTTGGCGCAGACTCGGGGGGACCTGCTTCTGGGCTGTATCTCTAAACTAAACTAAACACTGGGCAAAACATTTCCCATTTTCCCTGACAAGAATATGGACTTCAATAAAACACCACACTTTGCATCATCACCTTTATCAGACGGACCACATCCATCCAAGTATATATTCTGGAGTCTGTGGAAGGTGCGGTTTTCAAAGTCCACTGTGCCTGTAACAGCGACTGAAAACAGCTCTTTGAAACTGCAGGCAGACACTTGGTCTCATAAATATTTTGCTTGGGTTGCTTATACCACTTTAACTCCCCTTGCCATTTCCACACTGTCTTGAGCCTCCTTCATTGCCAGAGCGAGGCCATGCACAAATTGGAGGAACAGCACCTCGTGTTTCGCTGGGTAGCTTACAACCCAATGGTATGAATGTTGAACTCTCCAATTTTAGGAATCTTCTACATCCAACCCCCACCCAAACCCCCCCCCCCCCCCCCCCCCCCCCCCCCCCCCCCCCCCCCCCCCTCCCTTTTTCCACCCCCTTCAGCCCTCCTCAGTTAAACATCCCACAATTCACAATGGCGTTTCCCTCTTGGCCTCACACCATCCCTAGCCAACAACCAGCCTATCAGAGAACCTCCTTGCTCAAGGGCATCTGTTGCCGATCCCTATTTGTCCTGTATTTACTCGCTGAGTTACTCCAGCATTCTGTGCCTATCTTTGGTATAAACCAGCATCTGCAGTTCCTTTTAATTTCATTTTATGTTTGAAACAGCAGTTGGAGCCAAGAAGAGATCACAGTATCCATCAGCATGGTAAAAGAGTGAGTACAATGTCAGATCTAAGGTCATCTCTATTATAGTCCCACATTACACACAGTGACAGACCGGTTCCAATTGGCATACATCAGAATTTCACAGTGGTGTGTATACGTGGCAATAAAGAACCATTCAGTTTTTAACTCAGTAGGTCACGCAGCATCAATGGAGAACATGGATAGGTGATGCTTCAGGTTGAGATCCTTCTTCAGAAGAAGGCTCTCAGCTTGAAACATCACCAAGCCATGTTCTCCACGGATGTTGCCCGACCTGCTGAGGTTCTCCTGTACTTTATGTCCTTGGAGCAAGTTATTGACTGCAGGCCCAGCTCATCGCAGAAGTGTGCAGATCCAGGTACAACGTTAATGTAAAGGAATGTGATTGTACAATGAAAATCGATAATTAACATCAAAGATCACATCAAGAGGCAGCACGGTGGCACAGCGGCACAACGGTAGAGTTGCTGCCCTAAGCACCAGAGATCCGGGTTCGATCCTGACTACTGGTGCTGTCTGTACAGATTTTGTGCGTTCTCCCCGTGACCACATGGGTTTTCTCCTACGCTCCAAAGACGTGCAGGTTTGTAGTTTAGTTTAGTTCTAGTTTATTGTCACCTATTGAGGTACAATGAAAATACTTTGCTGCATGCTAACTAGTCAGCGTAAAGACAATACATGGTTGAAATCGAGTCATTATAGGTTAATTGGCATCAGTAAAATTTTAAAATATCCCTAGTGCAGGATAGTATTAGTTTGCAGGGATTGCTGGATGGCACGGACTCGGTAGGCCGAAGGGTCTATTTCCGTGCTGTATCTTTAAACTATAGAGTAAATCAAGGTGTCCAGCTTTCCATGCACAACAAAACATTGTTTTAAATTCCAACTGATGAATGCTGAGTCGACAGAATACAGAGTACCACAATTGCACGAACATGAGTCTGATGGATCTTCTGATTACCAGTTATAATCCCACCGAAATTGCTTTAAAACAATTTCCTGCCACATAATTTTGTGTCGAAACAACACTTAATCACTTTGAACTGGAACTGATCTTTCAGCCAATGTCAGCCCAGCAGTACCCAGAGATGCTGTAGTTTGAAGGGATGCATACAGTATGTGTGAAAGAGAAGTCGTGCTCTCTGTTCACCAAACTCCTTCCTGCGGAGTTGAGAATCCTGTCTCTGGGCTTTGTATGAGACGGCATGCTGCTTACACAAACTTATCCTGTAAACTGTATGGTAGTGTACACCTGACCACAATAGGATCATGGCCCTGAAATAGTTTGGTTTAGTTTAGTAGTGGTACACGTGTCTCAAATTATGGCATTGAAGAAAGTTTAGTTTAGTTTAGAGATACAACGCGGAAACATGCCCTTCGGCCCACCGACCAGCGAGCACCTGCAAACTAGCACAATTCTATATACTCTGGAAAATTTACAATCTTTAGCAAAGCCAATTTTGTTATAAACCAGCATCTAGTTCTTCCTTTCCACACCGTGTTTGCTGTGTTCTCTTGGAACTCCTCATGGGGTCCTGTTTCTCTCCTGCTCCCTTTAAACTCACTGAGTTCACTGTAAAGTTTATTATACTGCCGTTTACATCTCAAGAGAAAAACATCCAATAGTCTGGAAAACCTGTCAGACTGCCACCAATGTCGTGAGCACGCCAGAACGGAGTTTTAATAAACCTCATTAATGGTCATATAAAGATCAGATTCTCAAGGGCGACTGGAGATTTCCTAACATACAAAAGGATGGAAGTTGCAACAGGAATACAATGATCAGCTAAGACACATGCAAAAAAAAAACATTGTTCATTGTCTTCAACCAATAATCCAGTCAAAAAGATAGACACAAAATGCTGGAGTAACTCGGTGGGACAGTTAACGTCACTGGAGAGAAGGAATGGGTGACGTTTCGGGATGAGACCCTTCTTCAGATTGAGTCTTGTCAAAGATCAGGCTTGGGGTGTGGGGGGGAATATGAACTGTAAGCTTGATCAGGGCTGCAGCGTTTAGTGGGGGTGGCAGTGGGAGGTGGGTGTTAAAGCCCCGTGTTGTGGTGGGAAGTTGAAAGGGGAAGATGGAGTGGGGGTTAGTTCTGGGGGGATGGGTCCGGTTGGATCTCAGGCTGAGTCGGTGCTGGTGATGTGTTTGCAGAATGAAGTTGGGAGTTGGAATTGGTTAGAGGATTCACATTGGTTGGGAGGTCGGGGCAGTTAGGAGTCGGGTGGGAGTGAGTCAGTGTCGTGCAGATGAAGGAGTATGCTAAAAGGATGAAGGGCAGCATTGGTGACGTTCTCTGTTAGTACCCAGGTGGATTTCCGGACAACATGGAATGAGTCATGGAGTCAGAGCTATAGAGTCATAGTCATAGTCATACAGCGTGGAAATAGGTCCTTCAGCCCAACTTGCCCATACTGCCAACATGTCCCATCAACACTAGTCCCATGCCTGCATTTAGCCAATATCCCTCTACACCTGTCCCATCCATGTACATGTCTAATTGCTTCTTAAACATCACAATAGCCCCTCAACTACCTCCTCCGGCTGTTCATTCCAAATACCCACCACCCTTGGCTTATAAAAATGACTCTTCAGATACCTATAAAATCTTTCTGGGCAAGAGACTCTTTGAGCATCCACCCAATCTATTCCTCACATGATTTTTCACACCTCTACGGTACCACATTTCACTCAGGAAAAATTGTTATTCCACCAAAGAACAATGAAAAACTGACATGATGTAATTAAATCTCTCAGCAAATATCTTAAAAAATAATTTGCTTACTTACCATTTATGGCTGCACGGTGGCATAGTGAGAGCTACTGCCTTACAATGCCTGGTTCGATCCTGACTATAGGTGCTTGGCTGTGCTTTCTCCTCGTGACCTGCGTGGGTTTTCTCTGAATTCTTCGGTTTCCTCCCACACTCCAAAGACGTATCGGTTTGTGGGTCAATTGTATGAATGGTATAAATGTAAGTTGTCCCGTGTGTATGTGTAGGATAGTGTTAATGTGCAGGGATCGCTGGTCAGTACAAGGTCGGTGGGCCGAAGGGCCTCTTTTCCGCCTCGTATCTCTAAAACTAAACTAAATTAAACTAAAATTAATTAGAGCTCACATTACATTACAGATTATAGCTTCTGTCTATTATTTTGATTTCTGTTTATTGTTGGACATTTTGCCCAAGAGCTGAGCTTGAAAATTGACTGCAGTTAAAAGAAATTAATGTAATTATTCAGTGCCTGATAGTGATACCCAGCAATTCATGGAAGTATAGAAACCGGCGGCAGCATTTAGAATGCGGATTTGGAAGAAATTCCACATCCTTGGAGGCAAAAGTGAAAGAAGTGTTAAGTTGGCAAATTTAGATGAGTTTAAGGATCTGCAGAGTTTAGAAATTCACCTTAATTGAAAGAAACATAATGTGTAGGAAGGAACTGAAGATGATGGTTTACACCAAAGATAGACACACAATGCTGGAATAACTCAGCGAGACAGGCAGCATCTCTGGATAGAAGGAATGGGTGATGTTTCCGGTCGAGACCTTCTTCAGACTGAAAGAAGGGTCTTGACCTGAAACGTCACCCATTCCTTCTATCCAGAGAAGTTGTCTGTCCCTCTGAGTTAAAGAACATAATGTTCTTCAAGGACAATGTCAAGAACGGTTTGAAGGAATTCCATCGAGCAAAATTTACTGGACAGGCGCTCCTGGGGGAAGTCCGTGCAGGAAGGAGCTGCACATCATGAAACAGCTACGCCGTGTCGTAGAGACAAAGTGACAGCACCGTAAGCAGAGAATGAAGGGGACCCAACTACTCCAACCACCACCAGTCTCCACTGCCCACGTTGTACCAAGGTGTGTGCATCACGGATCGGCCTCTACAGACATCGGCAGACCCACAAGTAGACAACTTTATGGAGAGGAGAAGACAGTCATACTCGTTTCGAGTGACCGCCGATGATGATGAATGTTCTTCAAGGCTCTCATATATTATCTGCTTCTTGATCATCTTTTAGATTAACGCTCCAATTCCACACATAAATTATGAATGGGTTAATTGTTGTTTATGAAAGTGAACATGGCGGAAATAAAATGATTACAATGGGTATATCCATCAATTTCGATTTTAAAACACTGGGAATTAATTGAAAACCTGCGGCATTTCCTGTTTAAGTGAATATTCTTCATAACCATCACGTAATTTGATTGATTATAGCCCGGCAATGAATGATAATGACTCCAATACAGTAAACGGACTCTAGCACCATCACCACAATTATCCACATTTCAAGATTCGTAGTAGGGTTGGGAATGGGCTGCCTTCTGATGTTTTTCCTTTCTCAGTCAACACAAGATGTAGAGGAAGGAGGGGGCCTTTTGGTTCCTAGAGTTGTTCCTGCCATGTGAGAAGATTGTAGGTGGTCTGGTCATTGGCCTCACCTCCACATGCCTACCTGTTCCCCATGATTCTTCCCTAGTTTATAACTATATCCATCTCCTCAAGGTATGGGCAGAAGGTCTTCGGAGGAAACTTTGACGAGACTCCAAGTGTAGAAGAGGAGGAGAACAGACTGCCCGAGGAGATGGTTGGGGCAGGGACTATTGGAGATAGACACAAAATCCTGGAGTAACTCAGTGGGACAGGCAGCATCTGAGCTTTTCCCATTGAGAGTAGGGAAGATTCAAACAAGCGGACATGACTTCAGAATTAAGGGACAGAAGTTTAGGGGTAACATGAGGGGGAACTTCTTTACTCAAAGCGTGGTAGCTGTGTGGAATGAGCTTCCAGTGGAAGTGGTGGAGGCAGGTTCGATTTTATCATTTAAAAATAAATTGGATAGGTATATGGATGGGAAAGGAATGGAAGGTTATGGTCTGAGTGCAGGTAGATGGGACTAGGGGAAAATAATTGTTCGGCACGGACCTGTAGGGCCGAGATGGCCTGTTTCCGTGCAGTAATTGTTATATGGTTATATGGTTATCTCTGGATAGAGGGAATGGGTGACGTTTTGGGTCCAGAACCCTTCTTCTGAAGCAAGCCAAAACGTCACCCATTCCTTCTCTCCAGAGATGTTGCCCGCTGAGTTACTCCAGGATTTTGTGTCTATCTTCAATAAGACAGGCACATGGATAGAATACGTTTAGAGTGATATGGCCCAAATGCAGGCAAATGAGACTAGTGTAGCTGAGACATGTGGTGTGGGCAAGTTAGGCCAAAGGAACTGTTTCCACACTGTATGACTCTGACTCTGTGAGAAGAGGGAGATAGTTACAGTTCAGTTGAGAGACACTGCGTGGAAATAGGCTCTTTGTCTCACTGAGCCAACACCAACCGTGTCACCTGTTCAAACTAGTTCTATGTTATCTCACTTTCGCGTCTACATCTTAGGGGCAATTCACAGAGGCCAATTAACCTCCAAACCCCACGTCTTTGGGATGTGGGGAGAAGCCAGAGCATCCAGAGGAAACCCACGCGGTCACAAGGAGAACGTGCAAACACCACAGAGACAGCACCCAAGGTCAGGATAGAATCTGGGTCTCTGACACTGTGGGGCAGCAGCTCCACCATCGTGCCGATTTAAATAATAACAAGCTGAGGGGCCATGATGCAGAGAGCATGTTTCCACTCGTGGCAGACCCCAGGATTAGAGGCCACTGAGTAAACAAGTCAAGAGTGTTGGATCATCATACGCACCAACAACGGAACAATGAAATTCATACTTGCTCCAGCTTAACAGGCCCGTAAACACAATAACACACAGACAATGTATAATAAGCAATAAATTAATATCCATGATACTATGTAATCAAAATAATGCCAAAACAAAAACTTTGTAGTGCAACTAAAGACACAGTCAATGGGAGATCATAGTTGGTGACATGATCCTACAGCACTTGACTTGAATGCCCGAGGTCTGATCCTACAGATTCCTCACTTGACTATTTGAACTAAACAACACAATGTAAAAAAAACAATAAATTAAATCAGTACTAAATCAAAATAGTGCTGACTAAGAACTGAGTGTGACTTTCCTCAGAATCCTCCATTGATTTGTGTCTGTGTGTGTGTGTATGTGTGAGTGCCTGTGTGTGTGTGTGTGTGTGTGTGTGTGTGTGTGTGTGTGTCTGTCTGTGTGTGTGTATGCTGTGTGTGTGTGTGTGTGTGTCTGTGTGTGTGTCTGTGTGTGTGTGTGTGTGTGTGTGTGTGTCTGTGTGTGTGTCTGTCTGTGTGTCTGTCTGTGTGTCTGTGTGTGTGTGTTTGGCTGTGTGTGTGTGTGTAGACAATAGACAATGTGACGTGGAACATTTAACCTGTTCACTGCCAGGTTTTTTTTTCACTAATGGCCATGACCCGAATATACTTGGCAGTGGCACTGAACAGGTTAAGACAGAGATGAAGGTTTTGTTTTACTTCCCTCCCAGGGTGGAGAGGTCTTGGAACTCTTCCTCAAAGTGTAATGGAAGTAGAGTGAAGATTTTGAAGACAGACATGGGTAAATGTAGATAGGATGTAGAAAGATTATAGCAATTCTCCAGGAAGACATTTACAGTCAGATTAACCATGATTTTATTGAAGGGCAGAGCAGGCTAGAGTGCTCAAGTGGCTACTCCAGAACCTAGTTCATACATTTGTATTTTTACATGCTCATGACAGTCTCAAAGTCATAGACATAGAGTCAGAATGATACAGCATTGAAACAGGCCCTTTGGCCCAACTTGCCCACACCGGCCAACATGTCCCAGCTACATTTATCCCACGTGCCCGCGTTTGGTCCATATCCCTCCAAAACATAGATAGATGTACCTGTCCAACTGTTTCTTAAATGTTGGGATAGTCCTTGCCTCAACTACCTCCTCTGTCAGCCCTGTTTCATACACCCATCACCCTTTGGGGGGAAAAAGTAAAAAAGATTATTCTTCATCACTCTTCATCACTCTCTGACAAAGCGCTGCCCCAGAAGAAGACCTCAATGGTGGAACAGGTGGAGGATGGTGTCTGGATGGTGGGTGGAGACCACATCAGCTGAGGAGGAGGAGGAAGACTGCAGCAGGGAGAGAATCCCAACCGAGGTGCAGTCCATGCTGTTGGACCCGGATCTATCTCTGTCATGGACCATGTGGTGGTTTTCCATGCACCAGTCTCCCCATGTTTCAAAATGTCACACACAGAGGTTGACCTGGAGGGTCAAAGTACCTGGGCATCTCCGTTACCAAGAGGACAATCATATCCGAGTTTGAGTGGCCACCAATAATGATGATTGGGTTTCCACTATATTTTGCTAACCATTTGTACTCCAATAGATACTTAATAGTATTAAAATACTGATCACTGATGTTTTAGATTTTACCCTACAGACTTGCAAGAAAGGTTATTAAAGGATGTTGGCATAAAAGGACATCCAATCTACTTCAGTCAACTGATCTGCATAATATATTTCAGAAAATATTTTAGAATATGTGAAAACCAAATGTATCCTATACACATAGAAAAAATTGTTAAATAACTTTTACAGTTCATTTAATTTTAATAAGTCTCATAAGTCAGAATGAATACAAATGTAAATCTTAATTATTTTGTAATGGGAATGTACATTCAAGCATCAAAATGCCACAGGAATAATTAGATAGGAGCATACAATGTTGGCCATGTAATTGGTGATCCAGTGTCACTCAGGATTCACTTTTGACTCTTCCCCATTGTGAGGAGATGGGAACGTAATTATTTGTGTTCAACAACCTTGCTACCAGGGATGAGGACATTTCACTGTTGTTAATTTTACTGAACATGCTGTTTCGGGAAGTGAAAGTGAAGAGAGATTGACAAAATTCTCTTTAAAAGTTTAATACTTTTGCCTTCTGCATTGTTCCTGACTTTCATTTTACCTTGAAAATTGTCTTGTATATTCTTCCACGTTTAGTTTAGTTTAGTTTAGTTTAGAGATACAGCATGGAAACAGGCCCTTCGGCCCACTGAGTCCGCACCGACCCACGATCCCTGCACGCTAACACACACTAGGGATAATTTACATTTATACAAAACTTATTAACCGTGCTTGTAGTGTGGGAGGAAACCAAAGATCTTGGGGAAAATCGAGGGAGAATATATAGACAGCAGCCCTCGTCAGGATCGAACCCGGCTCTCTGGCGCTGTGAGGCAGTAGCTATACTGCTGCGCCACCGTGCCGCACCATCTGCAGTTTTTTTGTGCTATTTCAGAGGGCACTACAAGGTTGCATAATTCTGCTGTTGTGCATTTTAGACTTTAGAGATACAGCGCAGAAACAGGCCCTTCGGCCCACTGAGTCTGTGCCGAGCAATCACCCAGTACGCTGGCCTGCAATGGGACAAGTTTATATATAGAAACTATAACACATGGCATAGTTTACAGAGTCAGAGTGCAGAGCTTTGATCAATCAGTTGTCAAACAACCTATCTATTCAATGTTTAAGAAGGAACTGCAGATGCTGGAGAATCGAAGGTACACAAACAAGCTGGAGAAACTCAGTGGGTGCAGCAGCATCTATGGAGCGAAGGAAATAGGCAACGTTTCGGGTCTGAAGAAGGGTTTCGGCCCGAAACGTTGCCTATTTCCTTCGCTCCATAGATGCTGCTGCACCCGCTGAGTTTCTCCAGCTTTTTTGTGAACCTATCTATTCAATGTCACTGTGTTACTTTCTTGAGGAAACGGACCTAACTGGCCATGTCTATTTTACAATAGGGCCAGGCCCTTTGAAACAACAGCATTGCTCGAAGCTCTTCAAGTTTGTTCGTCGGTGATTGGATATTGGTGATACGTACACTCAGGAGTGGGGACTGAAATCCCCATTGTTTCAGCGACACTGGCACCCCCCCCTTCACCCACGGGCATAGATACCCTCAAGGGAGAGGGCTGGTTTAGCAGAGAGATAAGCCAGCAAGCAACGTCAACAGTGGTACCAGACATCGCACTCTTAAACTCAGTTGACATCACCCCTGGCCCCCAGGGTGACAGGACGCAGAGTTTTGCCTTTAAGCAGGAAATGTTATCGGCCCAACATATCGAGTTTCAATCTCCGCAGCTATCAAGAAAACATCCGCACACAAGCAAGCTATCCATCCCCTTAAACAAGGCTCCGTCTGCTCACTATATTATCTGTCAGATAATATTTGTTGCAAGAATACTGTTTCGTCTGATCGCAGCTGTTTGTGAGATCTTGCTGTGCACAAACCGCCTGCAATTCTTTCCTTGTTGCAAAATAAAATACCCCACTGGCAGCCTGGCCTCTGGGTTTTACATTAATATGTGCAAATCGGGTGTCAGGGGTTATGGGGAAATGGCAGAAGAAGGGTGTTAGGAGGAAGAGATGGATCTGCTACGAATGAATGGCAGAGTAGACTTGATGGGCCAAATGGCCTAATTCTGCTCCTCTCACTTATGATCTTATGACCTCATCCCCACTCACGCTTCTGTGCATGTGCTTGTACTCACAGCTATGCCAGTGCTTTGGTTCCAATAAAGATCATAGTTCTGAGTTGCTTTGTGTCGGCAATGATTGATAAGGCACATCTTGCGCACGATCTAATGACCTCCTTAATGTTGGAACGGTTACACTTTAAAGAAAAGCAATCATGCAACATTGGTTTAAGAGAAGCAACACATAAAATGTCACGTCTCCAATGTTTCTTTGTATATATGACTCATGGTGCACAAAAACACTAACCAACTGCAATTTCCACCTCAAGGCATTTTGGAAAATGTGTTACCAGTGCTGAATTTTTTAAAGAGGAATCACTGAGATAATAAAATTTTGCATTTGTTAACATTTATTACTTTCAGTAATTGTAGGTAATATTGTAACATTATGTGGTGATTAATTTGTCATGTTTGTATTTTAATCACAGACTTTTCTAACATTTTAGTAAACTGTGTGACAGCAGAGGCATGGTGGCGCAGGGGTAGAGTTGCTGCCTTACAGCGCCAGAGACCTGGTTCAATCCTGATGACGGGTGCTGTCTGTGTGGAGTTTGTACGTTCTCCATGTAACCGCGTGGGTTTTCTCTGGGAGCTCCAGTTTCATTCCACACTCCTAAGACAAACAGGTTTGCAGGTTAATTGGCTTTGTGATGCCAATTACTGGTAAAACTGTAAATTGCCCCTAGTGTGTAGAATAGTGTTAGTGTACGGAGATCACTGGTCGAGTCTGACTGGATGGGCCGAAGGTCCTGTTTCCTCGCTGTATCTGTAAACTAAGACTTTGAATAGGCAGAATTTGGTGTATTGTGAGCATTCTGATCGCCCCAATACTGTAAGGATGTGGAGGTTTTGAAAGGGTGCCGAGGAGGTTTAGCAGAATGATGCCTGGATTAGAGAGGATTTGCAACAAGGACTGGGTGGACAGACTTGGATTGTTTTCTCTGGAACATCAGAGGTTGATGCTTCTGACAGAGTGCCTAATAAAAATATATACAAGATATCAGAGGCGTGATACAGTATGTGGACAGACTGTCCTAGAATGGAAAATAAAATACTAGAGGACATAGTTTCAGGGTGAGAGGGTCAATCTAAAATGTGTGGGGTAGGTTTAATTTGCAAGGAGGGTGGTGGGTGCCTGGAATGCACCACTGGGATGGTGGTGGAGGCAGATATGATAGTGGCGTTTAAGAGTCTTTTGTATCGGTACATGGATATGCAGGGAATGAAGGGCTATGGATTATGTGCAGATAGATAAGCATGTGCCTGGGCATTGTGAGCAGTACCGACATTGTGGGCTAAAGTGCCTGGTCCCGCCCTGCACTGTTCTATGTTATATCTTCAAGCGCAAGTCAAATTGTTGTTTGTGTGTTACGATAGAACCAAATTCTTCTTGGCTTCACTACAAAGACTAGTAGCTTATAAAACCATTGAACTCGGTCTTAGGCTAAAGCCAACAAGGCAAGAAAATACAGCAGAGAATGACTCTTTTTACTGTTGTGCATGACCTTTGACACATCAAAGTGTAATATTTGAGGGGTTTTATTCATGCATAAATCAACTTTTTGGGAACTTCTCTTCTAAAGTGGCATTACCAGAAGTCCATTTGACTTCCACCTGGTAATCTCCCACCTAAATAAATCATTCAGAAAAACTACTTGCTCTAAATTTAAAATCTGAAGATTGATTGCCGACTATTCAATACAGCAAAGTGATCATCCCACTCAAGCCTTTCACTTCCACATACAAGGGATACTGTGACATTACATGCAGAAATCACTTAGCAAACATCTCAGGGTTAAATTGTATCCCCCTGTGCAATCCACATGAAAATACATCAGCATGTCTTTAATAACATGAATGCACAACCTTAGATGGGGGTTTTTCATGCTCAGATCTATACGGTTTGCAGCACTTATGAGTGGGAGCTTCACACTCTTGTCAAGTCAAGTCAAGTGAAGTGTATTCGTCACATACACATACGAGATGTGCAGTAAAATGAAAATTGGCAATGCTCGCGGACTTTGTGCAAAAAAAAGCCAATTAATCTACAAACCTGTACGTCTTTGGAGTGTTTGAGGAAACCCGAAGATCTCGGAGAAAACCCACCCGGTTAAGGGGAGAACGTACAAACTCCATACAGAGACAGCACCCGTAGTCGGGATCGAACCCGGGTCTCTGGCACTGCATTTTGCTGAAAGGCAGCTATTCTACTGCTAGCATTCAAATAAATGGCTGTAAATACATAACAAATTATAGAAATCCAAAGCTCATTCAAAAGAGGTGATGCCGTTTCTGCACAAATCGACAGACTCGCTCCACTTTCCAGCACCATGTAAGCATGGTCGAGAGAATCACCTTCATGTTCTTGTCATAGAGTCATAGAGTGATAGTGTGTGGAACCAGATCCTTCGGCCCAATTTGCCCATACCGGCCAACATGTCCCAACTTCACTAGTCCCACCTGCCTGCGTTTGGTCCATATCCCTCCATCTTGTCCTGTCCATGTACCTCTCTAACTGTTTCTTAAATGTTAGGATAGTCCTTTCCTCAACTACCTCCTCTGGCAGCTTGTTCCATACACCCACCATCCTTTGTGTGGAAAGGTTACCCCTCAGATTCCTATTAAATCATTTCCCTTTCACCTTAAACCTGTGTCCATTGTTCCCCTGACCTCGAGTACATGTCTGTAAGATGCCAGCCTTTTTTTCTACCGAGAGAACTAACAGTCGTGATTGTCACGGCTGTGTATATTCCACCTGACGCCAATGTAAACAAGGCGCTCTCTCTCCTGCTGAACACCATTAACGAACAGCAGCGGGATCACCCCGAAGGTGTTCACATAATCGCAGGGGACTTTAATAAGGCCAACTTGAAGACTGTACTGCCGAAATTCTACCAACATGTCAAGTGTTCTACTAGAGGGGTGAACACGCTGGATCATGTCTACACCAATATCAAGCACGCGTATAGAGCCATCCCCCTCCCCCAACTCGGCCAGTCAGATCATCTCTCCCTCCTGCTCTCTCCAGCCTACACCCCCCTCAGACGCAGTGCCAGGCCCACCATAAGATCTGTTACAACCTGGCCTGAAAATGCACTCTCCAATCTACAGGACTGCTTTACACAGACAAACTGGGACATATTCGAACACCAGGATCTGGAAACTCTCACAGAATCGGTGCTGGACTATATCAAGTTCTGCATCGGAAACGTGACTGTAGACAAAAACATACGGGTTTTCCCAAACCAGAAACCCTGGATGTCCAGCCAGGTCCGCACACTCCTCAGAGCCCGCGATGCTGCCTTCAGGTCAGGTGACAGAGCTCTGTACAGGGCTGCTCGAGCCGATCTGAAAAGTGGTATTAAAAAAGCCAAGGCGGACCATAAGAGGAGCATAGAGTCCCACTTGTCCAGCAATAATACACGGGAGGTATGGCGGGGCATACAAGACATTACCAACTACAGAGGCTGTGCCACAAAGTCAGAAGACCTGAGTGTGCCGCTGGCAGAAAAGCTAAATTGCTTCTTCTCCCGCTTTGAAACATCACAACAGCAGCACTCACCTGCTACAGCCCTGTTTCCACCCTCACCTAGCTCCTGTACTACTCCACTCACTGTCAGGGAACACGATGTCAGACGGGTGCTCCTGGCAGTGAACCCCAAGAAGGCTACCGGCCCAGATGGAGTACCTGGTAAGGTGCTCAAAGCGTGTGCCCACCAGCTCATTGTCATCTTCACCAGAAATTTCAACCTCTCCCTGGCCCAGGCAGTTATTCCATCCTGCCTAAAATCAGCCACAATCGTCCCTGTGCCGAAGAAGTCTACCATCACCAGCCTTAATGACTATCGTCCTGTGGCCCTCACTCCGGTAATCACGAAGTGCTTCGAGAGATTGGTCCTCCAGCACATCAAGGTCTATCTACCACCAGACCTCGACCCCCACCAATTCGCCTATCGCCAAAACAGATCCACAGAAGACGCCATCACCGTAGCTCTCCACTCTGTGCTGAGCCATCTGGAGCAGGGGCAGAGCTACGTCCGGATGCTCTTTGTGGATTTTAGTTCAGCCTTTAATACAATCATTCCGGACATTCTCATTGGTAAACTGGTCACTCTCGGGCTCCCCACTGTCACATGTGCCTGGATAAAGGATTTCCTCACCAACCGGCCCCAGACTGTGAGACTCGGCCCCCACCTCTCCTCCACTCGCAGGTTGAGTACCGGTTCCCCACAGGGCTGTGTGCTAAGCCCCCTCTTATACTGTCTCTACACCTACGACTGTAGTCCGGCCCACAACAACAACCGCATCGTCAAATTTGCTGATGACACTACTGTGGTCGGACTTATTTCGAAGGGAGACGAGGCAGCCTACAGAGAGGAAGTCCTGAAGTTGACAACCTGGTGCTCAGAAAACAATCTGGCTCTGAACACCAGGAAAACAAAAGAGCTCATTGTCGACTTCAGGAGGCACAGCACCAACTTAGCCCCCCTACACATCAACGGCGAGTGTATGGAGAGGGTCAACACCTTCCGGTTTCTCGGCGTCCATATCGCTGCTGACATCTCCTGGATGGACAACACGACAACGGTCATCAAGAAGGCTCAGCAGCGGCTGCACTTCCTGAGGGTCCTCAGGAAGCACAACCTGGACTCTAACCTGCTACTGACCTTCTACCGCTCGTCCATCGAGAGCCTGCTGACATACTGCATTACAGCATGGTATGGCAGCTGCACCATGGCAGACAGGGAGAGGCTTCAGAGGGTAACCAGGACAGCGCAGAGGATCATTGGCTGCCCTCTCCCCTCCCTGATGGACATCTACACCTCCCGCTGCCTTAGCAGGGCAAAGAAGATCATCAAAGACAGCTCCCATCCTGCGTTTGGACTGTTCGACCTGCTGCCCTCTGGAAGGCGCTATAGGTGCATCAAATCCAGGACGAACAGACTCAGGAATAGTTGCTTTCCGAGAATTATATCTACTATAAATTCAAATTCACACATGCACTGACTACACCGCCCAACACGGACTTCCATCTGTATATATGTATGTAGCGCCGCAGAATTTGTGCACCTATTCCCCCCCCCCCCATCTCCCTTCTGTTTTTTGTTTTTTCTGTTTCTTGTTTTTTGTGTTAAATTGTATGTATGCACTGAGTACGAGCAGCTTTCAGTTTCACTGTACATGTATAGTGACAATAAATGGCATATATCTCGATTCCCCTACTCTGGGCAAGAGACTCTGTGAATCTATGCGATCTATTCCTCTCAAGATTTTATACACCTCCATAAGATCAACCTTCATCCTCCTGTGCTACTTAACCTGGCATTTCCTCCAGACCTACTGATGCCTGTGAATTCTGGATATACCTAATGTTGCCCACTTGTACATTGATCTCTTCTTTCATCATTTCATCAATGGTCTTGCCTTCAACTACTTGGACTTCAAGGTCTGAACATTCCCACTGAAAATCTCTGTTCTTTGCTTCTTTTAAGTTAAAACGCCAGAGACCCGGATTCAATCCTGACTACAGGTGCTGCCTGTAAGGATTTTGTACGTTCTCCCCATGACCACTTGGGTTTTCCCCAGGTGCTCTGGTTTCCTCCCACACTCTGAAGACGTACAGGTTTGTAGATTAATTAGCTTCGGTAAAAATTGAAAATTGAGAATTTTCGGTAAACTTTCCCTAGTTTTGTAGGATAGTGTTAATGCCCGGGGATCGCTGGTCAGCACTGACTCATCTGACTCTCTCTCTCCCTCTCTCTCTCCAGCAGTAACAAGATTTGCATGTATCGCCCGGTTAAGTCTTAAAGGTCAACAGTGAGATCAAGGGCATAGAGGCAATTGGGTGGTGAGGAGGCAGGGAATGAAATCTGTCCGGGTGATGCTGTGGAACATGAAGGGGAGGTGCTTCAACTCTTGCTGGAGCATTTCACTGCAGGCGTGTGTGTGATGTGAATCTCATTTGCCACTGATTGATGCAGCCATTGCCTGAGAACTGCACTGTGTCTCGGTGAATCAGTGACACACACAGTGGAGGCAGCAAAAGCAGTCAGAAAATGATGGGAAGCGCAGCGGGTTTAACTGAATTGACCTTAATCATCATTAATCAACCACATATCATAGCACTGAGGAAGATGGTTTAAAGCCAAGTGCAATGTTTTTACAGCTGAATTCTATTTTGTATCCATAAATCCTTTGAAAATATTCTTTGCCTTAAACATGGAGCTGTGCTGTAATCAGGCTGATAATCTGAGGATTTATTCATTTTTACTTCTTTCTTTATAATTTTAAAAGTTATTACTCAGCATCTCCAAATTGCTATTAACTTCTTAAAGGTACAATTTGTTGGTAAATTTGAAATAAATATATTAGTGTGGTGCAGTGGCACAGCGGTAGAGTTGTTGCCTCACAGCACCAATTACCCCGGATCCATCCTGACTACGGGTGCTGTCTGTGTGGAGTTTCCCCGTGACCAGGTGGGTTTCCACATTTTGTTGTTTTTATACGGATTTTATCCCACTTGACTTCAGGATCACAGTACAAGCACTGGAAAGATCAATACTGCTGAATAGTAGTTTACAAACATTAATCAATCAATTATCAAATTACAATGGTATGATCCATAAGCACGACACATTGGACCCCCCGCAGTGACTACCGTTCAAGGAGGGTGGGCACCGCGTGTTCCATCTCCAGGGACCGGCAGGCGTGGAATTAGACCCAGAAAAGGGACAGGCAGTCGACTCGGGCAGGACCTATGACTGCCCACTGCCTGGACCCATGAATGGCCATCTTGGCCAGGCCCAGGAGCAAGCCGACAGGGGAAAAGGCATGGGTTTCCTCTGGGTGCTCTGGTTTTCTCCAACTTTCCAATGAATAATCTCCACATAGCATAATAAACCTAAATGCTGGTCATAGCTTGTTTAAATTGAGGAGGTGGGACTGGCAGGAAAACAAGAGAGGCTTGCTTTCATATTTAATGCCCCGACAGCCTGTAATATCTCAGACGGCGCTGACCAGTTAGTTAAGGCAAGGATGCGTCAGACTGCTCTGAACCACTGCAGTTTGATGTAGTCAGTCTTTGCAGCCAAAGCCCGCACTACAGTTCACGATGAATCCAAACTCTATACTCAGTAATGAAGCGGTAGATTTGCTGCCTTACAGAGCCAGAGACCCGGGTTCAATCCTGACTATGGGTGCTGTCCATACGGAGTTTGCACGTTTTCCCTGTGACCACGTGGGGTTTCTCCAGATTCTCTGGTTTCCTCCCACATTCCAAAGACATACAGGTTTGTAGGTTAACTGGCTTCTATAAATTGTCGCCAGTGTATAGGATAGTGTTAGCATACGGGGTGATCGCTGGTCGGTGCGGAATCAGTGGGCCGAAGGGCCTTGTTCCACGTTGTATGTCTAAAACTAAATGCCATCACACCTATTTACATTGCACTGATGGTCCCATGCAGTTTGACTAAAGAGTGCCAAAGAGTGCTGAAAGTGAACAACTTCTCATTTCCCAAACAGGATGCATTTCAAAGCCAGCTATGGGCAACCTGGGACTGCCAATGCCAACAAACCCCTACCTCCTCTGCTACTGAACCTGTATTTGGGAGCACTGTTGGATAACTATATTCTGCACCAGTTTGTGCATTTTTTACAGTTTGCCAAGACTCTTCATGGAAGAACAGCTGTGTTAGTCACCTAAACTCTGACCAATTTAGTGGCTTATGGAATGTAACTCTTAAACATTGGTTTAATCTATCCTCATCATTTTATTTTTAAATATCATAATTTTAGAGCCAAAATCAGTGCTCTATCGAGTAACAAATGGGCCAGGCAGCATCTGTGGAAGGAATGCACAAATGATGTTTCAGTTCGGGACCCATCTTCATATTGGTGGGGCAGGGAGGAGAGAGGTGGGGGGGGGGGGGGGGGGGGGGGGGGGGGGGGGGTAAAACTCAGCAACTGATAAATGGATATAGATGAAAGAGGCTTGAGTGGCAGATGGATGAGTAGGTGACAAAGGCTAGAGGTGAAAAATGATATAAGCGTATCATTAAGCGATAGGTTCTAGGTGGAAGAGAGCAGGAGGGAGGAGAGGAGAAAGGGGACACAGAAAGATCCAGTGGGCCGGAGCAGTGTCGGGGGGGGGGGGGGGGGGGGGGGGGGGAGGGTTGTCATTTAGCCCGGACCCTACTCGTCCCCCAAAGACCGGATAACCAAAGAGGAGGGAGCAGGCAACGACAGTCACAAGGACCAAGGACAGGGAGGAAAGTGAATCGAGGTCATAACTTCCGCGCCCTTAAGGTCGGCTGCAGGTGGTACTAAGGTGGGAGGGGAGGGAAGGAGGGGAGGGATCTCCCAGTCCGTTTGGTCCTGGGCCTGGCCGAGGACCAAACATTCACAGTTCCAAGCCGCAGGTAGTTGATGGTCACTGCGTGCCCCTCTTCCGGGCTTACGTTCATGCCCGCGTGTTCCTGGAGAGGAAGCATACGCTGTCCATGGGGACTCTGGAGGCCTTTCGTGAATGTCAGTCACCATGGGGGGTCAAGAGTATTGTAGATAAAGTTGACAATATTTTAATTTGATAATTGTTTGATAGTAAACTGCCAATGGCAGTCTTAGTTTTGTTACTACTCTGTTCTTGTTTTTCTTTGAATGAAAGCATTTTGGATTAATAAATAAAAGAGGCACAAAGGTGGCTGGGCGAGGAAAGGGACGTGGGTTCGCTGATCGGTCCAGATGAAGGCAACCACTGGAGGCCCGGCAGCAGCCTGGGGCTCGCCTGGATTGGTCACCGCTCCAGGAGACCGAGCGCATGGGCCAGACCTTGGAACTTTGGGAATGGCAGTTTAAAATCCCAGTTTAAAGTTGGAAACTGGGGAATGATAATACAATACAATAATACAATTGTTCATTACTTCATTAGCCAAGTATGTTTTGCAACATACGAGGAATTTCATTTGTCAAGTCAGTCATTAAAATAAAAAGCAACAGGACACACAAAATACATTTTAACATAAACATCCATCAAAGTGACTCCTCCAAATTACTCACTATGATGGAAGATGAAAAAAAGTTCAATCTCTTCTCTTCTTTGTCCTCGATGTCGGGGGCATCGATCCCTCCATTGACGAACTTGACTGTAGCAACCGGCGGCGTTTGGGCCCTCTGTGTCGGGGCGATTAAGCTCCCACATCGGGGGGATGTCAGCTCCCTCATGTCAGGCGATCGGACCCCGGGTCGGGGCTTGTCGAACCTCTGCTCCGCTGGAGCTCCCGACTCGGCCTCTCCCGAGAATGTCAAGTCCGCAGTCCTCAGGCCACAGTTAGAGCGATCCCAGGCAAGGGATCGACTCCAATGTTAAGTCCACACCCCACGGTGGGGCTCAATGTCAGCCCGAAGAGGCCTCCAGCTCCAGCGTGGTAGGCTGCAGAGCGACCAGAGATACGATCCGGAAAACAATCGCATCTCCGGCAGGGTAAGAGACTGAAAAAAAAAGTTTCTCCCTCCCTCCTCCCCCATCCCCCACATAAAACAAACCGGAGAACATTTACACAAACTTTTTAAATTCACTGAAAATAACAACAAAATGTCAAAAAAACAGACTGACCATTGGCTGGGCTGCTAATCTTCCCTTGCTAATAATAATATAATAATCTTATTTATATAGCACATTTTTAGTCAACTTGCATTGACCCCAAAGTGCTTCACATAATTACATTACATTTACACACAGGCAAAGGTGGGTGAAGTGTCTTGCCCCAAGGACACAACGACAGTAATGTCACAAAATGTTGCACAAAAACTTCAGAGAATGGACAGGGCTTTATCTGAAGAACAACTCTTCCAACTGTGTGGCATTCCATCAGGATTTGATTGGTATTGGCCAATATTTTGTGCTTAAGGTTCTCCTTCATACTGGTTTTCTCAATCCCAAAGATGAGAAAAAACAAGATCCTTAACCTAGACTTTTCATTTATAACCAGTGCCTCTTGTGACCAGAGTTAAATCAACACACCTCCATCACAAATATATCCAATTTGATCATGCAAATGCAGACATAATTTTATCATTTATATTCAATTTATATTCAACATAGAACATACAGGACAGGAACAGGCCCTTCAGAACACAATGTCTGTGCCAAAAAATGATACTAAGATGAACTAATCTCATCTGTCGGCACATATCCATATCCCTCCATGTTTTGTATATCCACTTGTCGATCTAAAAGCCTTTTAAACACCATTATCGTATCTGTTTCACCACCACTCCTGGTAGCTCATTCTAGGCACCAATGCCCTCTGTAAAAAATTGTCCCCATACATCTCCTTACAGCATCAGAGACCCAAGTTCGAACCTGACTATGGGTGCTGTCTGCAGAGTGCATGTTCGTTCTCCCCGTGACCTGTGTGGGTTTTCTTTGAGATCTTTGGTTTCTTCCCACACTCCAAAGACGTACAGGTTTGTAGGTTAATTGGCTTGGTATAATTGTAAATTTTCCCAAGTGTAGGTAAGATAGTAATTAGCATGTGGGGATCTTTGTTTAGTGTGGACTCGATGGGCCGAAGGGACTGTTTCCATGCTGTATCTCGAACCTAAACTAAACTTTTCCCCTCTCACCTTAAAGCTATGTTGTCAAGTCTTTGACATTTCCACCCTCCTGGGAAAACGGTTCAAGCTAATTACCCCTATGTAAGCCTATCATATAATTGTAAACTTATTTCGCATCTCCCCGCATCCTCCGGCGTGCCAGAGAAAACAATCCAAGTCTGCCCAACCTCTTCTTGGAGTTTAGATCCTCTAATCCTGGCAGCATTCCGGAAAACCTATTCTGCACCTTCTCAATAGTCTCCACATCCTTCCATTAATGGGATGCCCAAAAATGCAACACTCCAAATATAGCCTAGCCAAAGTCTTAGAGTTATGGCCTGTCCCACTTAGGCGATTTTTCGGCAACTGCCGGAGACCGTCACAGTCATAGCAGGTCGCCAAAAAAACGGTGACTGGATCCCCCAACGACAATGTCTACGACAATATCTACAACAACCTACCACCTAGTTGACGTCAAGCTATGGCAAGCTACCGACAACCAGTGACCCATTTGGACGTCCACCTACGACCACACCTACGACAATCTGCGACAACCTACGTCCACCCGCTACAAGTTACGACAAGGTAAGACAATTCAGTTGCCGGTACCTGTCGCCGGTTGACGTAGGTTGGCGTAGGTAGTCGCCAATGGAATTCACCGAAGTCAGCACCAGCGACAACCTACGTTATCCTGGCAACAACCTAAGACAGCACCTACTTCAGGAGAAGTCATGCTATGCTCATTGACGTCAAGCCAACTGTCGCCGAAATGTTTTGAACATTTCAAAATCCAGCAGCGACCAGATAAATGCTACGATTCTTTGGGCGGCTGAGGAGACGACTCACGACCATACAGGCGACACCCCCACGACCACGTGGCGACAGCCTAGTCGCCTGTAGTCGCCGGTAAAAATTGCCTAAGTGGGACAGGCCCATTACATCACACAGTTCTCCATTCTTGCACTCTCAGATAGGCACATCAGTCAGGGCGGCAGGGTGGTACAGCAGTAGAATTGCTGCCTTACAACACCAGAAACCCAGGTTCGATCCTGACTACGGGTGCTGTTAGTAAGGAGTTTGTACTTTCTCCCTGTGACCGCATGTGTTTTCTCCCGGTGCTCCGGTTTCGCCGACACTCCAATGACGAACAGGTTTGTAAGTTAATTGGCTCTCGTAAGGTGTAGAATTGTCCCAAGTGTATGTAGGTTAGTGTACAGGGTGATTGCTGGTCGGCACAGACTCGGTAGACTGAATGGCCTGATTCAGTGCTGTTTGTCTAAACTGGCTGCAGAAGCTTTGGTAAGTGATGTATCTACCTTAAAATATCAGTACACGAGTGGTTCATGTCTCCATTCAACTCTCCAAGCTGAAAAGCAGTCAAGCAGAACCTAAGGCTTAAAGTCCATAACATGAAGGAAAACACTACATCTGATAGTGAAGTGTTTTTTTCATATTCATGTTTAGATTTATTTATGGGTTCGTGATATGTGGCTAGGTTCAGCTCCAGCTAAACAATCAAGTTTGCTGATGACACTGTGGTGGTGGGCCTGATCACAGACAACGATGAGAAGGCCTACCGGGAGGAGGTGGCTGATCTGGCACTCTGGTGACAGGACAACAGCCTCCTCTTGAACATCAAAAAAACTAAGGAGCTGATCGAGGACTTTAGGAGGGCACATCATCCGAGGACGTACACTCCATTGAGGATAAATGGGGATACTGGGGATAGGGTGAACTGTTTTAAATACCTGGGAGTCCACATATCTGAGGATATGACATGGACATCACACGCCACAGCACTCGTGAGTAAGGCAAGGCAGCGCCTTTACCACCTCAGGCAATTGAAGAAATTCAGAGTGTCTCCGAGGATCCTCCAGTGCTTCTACTCAGTGGCTGTGGAAAGCATCTTGTCCGGAAATATTACAATCTGGTTTGGGAATTGCTCTGCCCAGGACAAAAAGGCTCTGCAGAGAGTAGTGCATTCGGCCAAACGCACTATGGGAACTTCACTCGCCCCTCTGTAGGAACAATACATCAGGAGGTGCAACTCCAGAGCCATTAAAATCATGGGAGACCCCTTCCACCCTTGCAACGGACTGTTCCAGCTGCTAAGTTCAGGCAAACCCCTCCATTGCCATGCTGTGAGAACGAAGAGGTTGAGAAGGAGTTTCTTCCCAGAGGTCATTCGGACTGTAAACTCCTATCTGACCAGGGACTAACTTTACTGTACTACTCTACTGCTTTTTTTTAAATGCTCTTTTTTCCCCCTTTTTCCTTCTGCCCGCAATATGTAAAAGAATATGTGATTCTGTTCCATTCTGTTTATAGTTTGTTTGGTTTTTTGTTTGTTTGTCTTTTTGCACAAAGTCCGCGAGCATTGCCACTTTTCATTTCACTGCACATCTTGTATGTGTATGTGACGAATAAACTTGACTTGACTTGAATTATAAAACTTTTTTTTTTTCACCTATGTCCAATCGCACTGATTGTTCACACTCAATATTAGAAAATACATTGAGAGAATAATTATAAAATAATTTGGAACTTCATTGGTGATTCATGTTCATACGTTCTAGGAGCAGAATTAGGCTGTTCAGCCCATCAAGTCTAGCCCACAGAATTAGGCTGTTCAGCCCATCAAGTCTAGCCCACCATTCAATCATCACTGATCTATCTCTATCTCTGAACCCCATTCTCCTGCCTTCTCCCCATAACCTCTGACTCCCATACTAATTAAGAATCTTTCAATCTCTGCCTTAAAATCATTCCACTTGGCCTTCATTTGCGTGTCACGCAGATGGTGCGCAAAGATTTTATACATCACAAAATCCTGGGACGCCGCGCTCGACCGCGTGTCACTGCCTATGTCACCATGCACCATGCGCGCGTAATGCGCATCATGCGCACTTAATGCGCACCATGCGTGACTCACGTGCGTGTTATAACGCGCACATCGTGCGTCGTGACTCGTAAATGATGTTGCGTAAATTACGCGCAAATGGCGGCCAAGTGGGACAGGCCCTTTCATTGACTGCCTCTACAGCCGTCTGTGGCAATGATTTCCCCAGATTCACCTCCCTCTGACTAAAGAAATTCTTCCTCATCTCTTTTTTAAATGTACATCCTTTTACTCTGAGGTTATGCCCTCTGGCCAGGGCCGTCTTACCAGCATTATAGGCCCCCGGGCAAAGTAGTGCACTGTGCCCCTACACTTCCAGTTTCTTTATGCCGAATCAAATATGCACTCATGCATTTGCGATGTTCTTCTCCGTTTTCATGTTCTACATAACATTCTACAATACATAGATTAGCATGGGGCCCCTATGCCCAGTGTGCCCATGCTTTAAGACGGCCCTGCTTCTGGCCCTGGACTCTCTCACGAGTGGAAACATCCTCTCAACATCCACTCTATCCAGGCATTTTGAGCTGCAGCACAGTAAAATGTTGGGAAGAAATCTGTCATTTTGCGCAGTATCTCAATAATAGTGCTGAGATGAACAATGATGGTACAAAAAAAACCCCATGTCCGCAATGTTGCTTTCTATTGTACTTTTAAGACAAATTTCCATTTCCTCCTCACATGACCTTAAGACCATACAAAGGTGCAATGTACAAAAGGGCTATTTAAGTAATTGAAATGGTTCAAAAGACAATGGATATTTTCAAGGACTTTACACCATTTTCAGAAGAAGATAGTACATGCACAAAGGTAGGATAATTAGTTCTGCTTCGTTTAATCAAAGCCAAGTCTCCAGTAGGTTGTTACACCCCAGTGCAAATAAATCAGCCTTGATAAATTGCAGGTACTCGACCCATTGCAATCTCTCCAATAGAACTCTGGCTTTGGCAAAGTGTGTTCTTAATGATAAATCTTCAGTCCTGCACTCATAGTTCAGTTCATTCTCACATCGCCTCATCGCACGGCTACAATAAACTTCCATTTAAATCAGGTCTTAAATGCAGGAGGGAAAGCTCAGGTACTTCGCAAACAAAGGGCATAAAGATAAATGCACAATAAAAAGAGAGAAAATATGAAGGAGGTGGAAGGAAAAGTTGCAAAGAGAATCTTAATGACGCATTCAAGGTAGACGCAATTACATTTTTAAAATAATCAATAATCACGCAAATTCCATCTTGCTGTTCAATCTAAACACAAATGCATCGTGATTAATAAATGGAAGAATCCCCAAAACAGCATTCATAATTAACGTACACAGACACCAGCTTGAAGAATTTAAAATAATCCAAGTCTTTTATGGGATCAGTTTTAGGAGCAAACAAAAAATTTCTGAAAGCTGAATAGTCCATCTAGTGTATCAAGTATAAGGCTTTGCTGTGCTTTATTTAAGCAGGCTGCAATCAGTGAAATGGACAGCACAGTGGGGCAGCTGGTAGAGCTGTTGCCACACAGCACCAGAGACAAGGGTTCGATCCTGACCTCGGGTGCCGCTTGTGTGAAGTTTGCACGTTCTCATGTGACTGCCTGGGTTTCCTCCAGGTGCTCTGCTTTCCACCCAGACATAATCCCAGGCGTGCAGGTTATGTAGATTAATTAGCCTGTGTAAATTGTCCCCAGTGTGTAGGAAGTGGATGTAAAAGTGGGATAACATAAAACCAGTGTGAACGGGTGGACTTGGTGGGCCGAACGGCCTGTTTCATTGCAGCATCTTTTAATCAAGGAAAAGTGTAGTCCCACATCAGCAGAATTCAATCTGCAGTTGCCTCCTCATAAAGTATTATCTAGCCAGCGTTTTCACTTAACGCACTTTTAATTTCAACTTCCCCTCTATTCATTTTATTTTCCAACAATGATTAAATAGTTTTAAATGAACAAGTATAAATATTCATTTGAGATTGGATTAATTGCCATAATACTCATGGAATTAAAATTTTGGAATTTACCAAAGTTTACGCACCTGAATTTCCTTTAAGCATAAATCCCTGAACAGGGTCTCCTTATTCTAGTATATGTTGGCGCAGTGGTAGAGTTGACACCTTACAGCACCAGAGACTTAGGTTCGATCCAGACTATAGATGCTGTCTGTACAGAGTTTGTACATTTTCCCCGTGACCACGTGAATTTCCCCGGGTGCTATAGTTTCCTCCCACACTCCAAAGGCGTACAGGTTTGCAGCTAAATTGGCTTCAGTAAAGATTGTAAATTGTCCGTAGTGTGTAGGATAGTGCTAGTGTATGGGGTGCCTTACTGGTTGCCTTGGACTCAATGGGACTAAGGCCACTTGGGAACAGATTGGGATTAGTGTAGGATTATTGCAAAAGGGTGCATGATGGTTGTTTTGTACTCAGTGGGTCAAAGGGTTTTTTCCATTTTCTTTGACTGCAGAATTCTACGTAGTATGAGAACAAAATGATGATTTCTCTCATTTTAAGTGACCCCCGCATTCCCCCTCTCTCCCTCCCTCCCTCCCCACACTAGTCATCCTACTAGGTCCACTGTTCGCATCATTATATTCCTTCATTATCACCTCTTCCCCAGCCAACAATGGGCCATTATGGCCTCCACCCTTCCTTGGTCATCTGTTGCCGACTTGCCTTTTCCTACCTCCACTTGATTCGCCACTACATTCTGTCTGAAGAAGGGTCCCGACACGAAACACCACCCATCCTTTTTCTGCAGAGATGCTGCCTGGCCCGCTGAGATACTAAAGCACTTTGTGTCTATCTTCGGCATAAACCAGCAGCTTCAGTTCCTTTCTACACATAGTACCTATGGCTGTTGCGACTAATCAGTTGCCATACTTTCACCAAGAGTTTGTCGGGGGACGGATCAAGCTGAAATTTAACTAAACTTCTCTTTACAGAATTCACTAATGTTAGATAGACCATTTTAAATAAAACCATCTGTGGGGCCGATGTTCACTTCACTCCTAATCAGGATCAAGAAAGATGGAAGCCTTCATCATGGAGCTTACATCTTCTGCTGTTATCTGTGCAGTTACCTGCTTTACATTCCAAGTCCGTCTTGAACTTCTACAAACAAACATTCCCACTGGAGTTAGAAACGCATCTTCCTTTAATTCTGATAATAACTTGACATCTTTGCCTGTGAGTCATCAGCACCTGGATAGGTTTCATAAAGTCAGGGTGGTTAAGGGAACAATGCTGTGAAATGTGAAGCTTGTTAATGTTTGCAGTTACATCTTTTTAATGTGTTGCTATTTATATATTTGTTTAAAAGCAGTACAAGCTTTGTTTAATGGACAGTTGCTGCCCTAAGAAGCTTTCTTTAATGCAGAGTTCCAGCAGCGATGCAGTACAAGGCCCGGCACATCATATCACATACGCAAACTGCTGCACAGTGGCGCAGTGGTAGAGTTGCTGCCTTACAGCGCCAGAGACACGGCTTCGATCCTGACCATGTATGAAGTTTATACGTTCTTCTCGTGACTGTGTGGGTTTTCTCTGGGTGCTCCGGTTTCTTTACACTCACCAAAAAAAGACGTACAAGTTTGTAGGTTAATTGGGTGCAGTAAAATTGTAAATTGTCTCTAGTGTGTACGGGGATCGCTGGTCGGCAAGGACTCGGTGGGTCGAACGGCCTGTTTCCACGCTATATCTCCAATCTAAACTAAATACTTTATTGCTACAGTTTTATTGCTGCAATACTGCAACATAAATATACAATTAATACAATAATTTATCAATTTTATAATTTTTTCCAGGTTGGGATTAGTATTGTGCACCATGGTTCAAGAACCTGATGATTGATGGGAAGAAGCCATTCTTGACCCTAGGCATAACAGTTTGCAGACTCCTATATGTTCTTCCCAATGGTAGCAGTAAGTTGAATGTGCAGAGTCTTTGATGATATTACCTGCCTTCTTCAGGCAATGTTTCCTGTATATCCATTCGACAGTAGGGAGGTCACTACCTATGATGGCCCAGGCAATGTTTCGAGGTACAGCGTGGAAACTGACCCTTTGGCCCCTCCGAATCCATGTCGACCAGCGATCACCCGTCCACTCATTCTATCCTACAATAGGGACAATTTGCAGCAGCCAACAAACCTACAAATCTGCAAGCCTTTGGGAAACTGGAGCATCCGGAGAAAACCCATGTGGTCACAGAGAGAACATGCAAACTCACTAGTCAGGATCGAACCAGGGTCTCTGGCACTGTAAGGCAGCAACTCTACTGCTGCGCCACTGTGCCACCCACTGCCAACACTTTCTTCAGCCTCCTTTGTTTTCAGGCATGGGCCAGCAGATTGGTGCAGCAGCAGAGTTTCCTCCAACGTTCTAAAGACCTACAGGTTTGTAGTTTAATTAGCTTCAGTAAATTGTAAATTATCCCTAGCGTGTAGGATAGTGCTCGTGTACGTCAGTCAGCATGTATTCAGTGGGCCGAAGGGCTGCATCTCTAAAATTCTAAAGTCATTTCATTTACCGAACTAGATCGTGACCATGATGCAACCAGTCAGCATGCTTTTTACTGTACACCTTTAGAAGTTTGATAGCGTATTTGGTGACATGTTGAATCTCTTCACATTTCTGAGGAACTGGGGTCATTAATGAGCGTTCTCTATGATTGCAACAATGTGCTGGCCCCTATTGTAATATTTCACACTGTGATCCGTGAAGTGATTCACAGAATGATCACTATCAAATACGAGAGGTGTGGCTGCCTCAGTGATACTTCAGGCTTCCACATCAAAAGAGGTGGCACAGTGGCGCAGCGGTAGAGTTGCTGCCTTACAGCGCCAGAGACACTGATTCGATCCTGACTACGGAGTTTGTACATTCTCCCTTTGACTTGCGTGGGTTTTCAACGAGTGCGCCGGTTTCCTCACACACTCCAAAGACGTACAGGTTTGTAGGTTAATTGCTTTGATAAAATTGTAAATTGTCCCTAGTGCGTGTAGGATAGTGTTAGCGTGTGGGGATCGCTGGTCGGTGTGGACTCAGTGGGCCGAAGGGCCCGTTTCCGCTCTGTATCTCTAAACTAAACTAAACTAAGAGGGAAGCCAAGCAATGCCAATGAATTTAAAGAGGAACAGTACCCCATATTCAGTTAATATTCTATCATGAACCATGAACACTGAATTCTCCAATTTTAGATAATAATTCCTTTTCCCTCCCCCAATCTCTTTCCCTCCCTCACCCCAGTGTGTACCAATTTCTCCCACCACCCTGTCTCCTCCCCCTCTTCCATCTATACAATTTGTTGTTGCTTTACATTTCACTCCTCTTTCCTCCTTATCTGACACCCATCTGTCTCCTTTTTATGTCAACCTTGGTTCCCTTCCAATCTAAACCCTCCCTCACCCAATATCCACCTATCACTTGCCAGGCTCAGCCCCACCTCCACGTCACTTCCAGCTTTACCCCCCCCTACTGTAGTCAGTCTGAAGAAGGTTGAGATACACAAAAAGCAGGAGTAACAACAGATCAGGCAGCATCTCTGGAGAAAAGGAATAGATGATGTTTAGGGTCGAGACCCTTCTTCAGACAGAGTCAGGGGAGAGGGAAAGGTTCAAAACAAATCAGAGCCAGCACGGATGAACAATGGTCCCTTGTTGGCTGTGGAAGAGATGATAATGAATGAATTATGGATGAATTTATGGATGCAAACAATGGAACCAGCACGACGACTAAGCGGGGGGAATGATCCTGACACAAAATGTCACCTGTCCATATCATCCTGATCTGCTAAGCTTAATTTAGTTTAGTGCAGAGATGTAGCCAGGAAACAGGCCCTTTAGCCCTCCGAGTCAGTGCCGAACAGCGATCCCCCTACACTAACAGTATCTTACAGGCATTGGGGCCAATTTGCAAAGATGAAATGAAATGAAATGAAATGAAATGAAATGAAATGATGAAATGAAATGATTCAATTTATTGTCATTGTCAGTGTACAGTACAGAGACAACGAAATGCATTTTTAGCATCTCCCTTGAAAGGGAGACACAGGGCGTCGCGGTGTGCCCGCGCCTGCCGCCGTAATTACATTCCATTACAGGCAAAGGTGGGTGAAGTGTCTTGCCCAAGGACACAACGACAGTATGCACTCCAAGCGGGATTTGAACCGGCTACCTTCCGGTCGCCAGCCGAACTCTTAGCCCATTGTGCTATCTGTCGCCTTGTACGGGTTTGTAGGATAATTGCCTTGATATAATTGTAGTGTGGCAGGAAACAGGAGCACCCGGAGAAAACTCATCCAGGTCACGGGGAGAACAGTCAAACTCCGTACAGACAGCACCCGTAGTCAGGATCGAATCCAGGTCTCTGGCGCTGTAAGGAAACAACTCTACCGCTGCGCTACCAAGCCGCCCTCCAATTATTTCAGTACTATCTGTTTAACTCAAGCAGCTGTGTACCTGAGCTGCATGGACAGGAACAGGCTGTGAGTGGTTTGGTACTTCTGTTGTCGAGGCATTGAGGCATACCTTCCAGTGACCAGCCAGGTGTTACTCCCATGACTGCTGACACCTATTACATTGGAAAACAAAGAAAGGATGACAGCACCCTGTTATATTGTTACATTTAAAACTGGGCTGGGACATGAAAATTAGGTGCATGATGTAGCAAAATTATGGGATCTATAGAGTGGGCAGAATGAGGTCTGTAGAAGCCATTTTAATATTGAAAGAGAACGACGACACAGTGCGATCTCCGTTCTTTATCTTGAAGATAGACTTCGAGGCAGCATAAAACATAACACACCTTCTTGCCTTTCTACCAATGACCAGTCGATCAGTTTGGTAGGAGCCTCATTCTACACTGAGCCCATAGTGCAGCCCAGTCTCACACTGTAGAAGCTCTTGCCTATGTTTTAGTAGATGGTTGACTACACAGTGAACTAGAGAGTGTTCACCTCAGTCACAGCTCTCATTAATGTCTAAGCAACAGATTAATCACAAGCCTCAAATCTATCGTTGTGCAAACTCAAACCATTTCAAGTGCAGTACTGATTGCAGTTGAAGTTAGCTCATCCAACTAGAAAAGCAAGTCAAGTCATTATGTCGCATTAGTGAAAATCAGAACAATGATTAGTTTCATTTTACTACAAGGAAAGCAAAAGCAGTTTTGTGTATTGTGCCAAGTGCCCTGAAGTTTCTTTATCTTACATTGTTTTATGCCAAAAAGGAACCTCACACAATGATTCTCTGGATACTCTCCAAGGTCAAGTTACCTCCATACTACCCAATCAATTTAACTTCAATTGTGTTGAAACCATAAGTACTCTTGTCAAAGGTAGACACAGCCATGTGCAGTTCTTTCCTACACAAGACTCTTGTCAACATGAGCATGTGAGAAAGTTTCATTGTCAGGATTAGAGCTGTACTATCCTCCCTCCATTTCTCTTTTGGGAGTTGCACTGTACCCCAGCGGCGACCCAAGGGACCACTTTACCAAACAGTCACCGGTACCTGCACAGTTCCTACCCACTCTCAAGGCCATGCAGGGGTGGAACTGGCTACTTTGGGCTTCACTAAGCCTTGCCCACCAGCTGGGACCAGCCCTCAGGAGACTGTGCCCAGGACCAACCTGTGCCCATTTGCACATGAGTGGAAATGTTCAGTGTAGTGAAGGAACTGCACATGCTGGTTTAAACCGAAGATAGATACAAAACGCTGGAGTAACTCAACGGGCCAGGCAGCATCTTGTGATAGAAAGAATGGAAGACATTTCAGGTCGAGATCCTTCTTCACATGTCACCCATTCCTTCTAAGTGAAAATGTTGAGTTGTTGACGGCTTATTGCAAGATTCAACCCATTGGAACCATAAAGCTGATGAAAAACACATAACTATCTTCTGCAATGCCATGTACTTTCTGCTCTTGATATATCGAGATCCGAGATCTTTCTTGGTATGTTGGGCGGCACTGTGGCATAGCAGTAGAGTGACTGCCTTACAGTGCCAGACACCCAGGTTCGATCCTAACTACGGGGGCTTGCCGTTTAGTTTATTGTCACATATACCCAGGTTCAGTGTAAAGCTGTTTTGTTGTTGCTGTGTGTTATCTAGTCAGCAGAAAGATTATACATGATTATAATCAATCTGTTGATGGGAGAAGAGGGAGAGGTGTGGTGAATTAGTTGTCAAGGAGTATGCATGAGGAGGTGTCCAACAGTTGTTACCCAGCCTCGTAAGTTAAAGTCAATGTGCCAGACTATAATAGCATTGCCTTTGTCTATAGTTTAGTTTAGTTTAGTTTAGAGATACAGCACGGAAACAGGCCCATCGCCAACCGAGTCCACACTGATCAGCGATCCCGCACATTAACACCATCCTACACTAGGGTCAATTTTTACATTTATACAAAGCCAATTAACCTACAAACCTTTACGTCTTTGGTTTGGGGGATGGAACCGAAGATCTCGGTGAAGGTACAAACTTGTAATGACAGCACGTGTAGCCAGGATCGATCCAGGTCTTTGGCGTTGTAAGGCAGCAACTCTACCGCTGCGCCACCATGCTGCCCCTTGATGTTGATTTGAAGATCGTGGTGGGATTGGTAGGGATTGAGTTAAGGGGGAGTAGGTTTCAGTAGTCATGGGAGTAACACCTGGCAGGTCACAGGAAGGTCTTCCTCAAAGCCTCAGCAACAGTAAAGCCAAACCTGTTGAAGGTGTAACTAGGAAAATGGACAAGGGAGAGCCAGTGGATGTAGTGTACCTGGACTTTCAGAAAGCATTTGATAAGGTCCCACATAGGAGATTAGTGGGAAAAATTAGGGCACATGGTATTGGGGGTAGAGTGCTGACATGGATAGAGAAGTGGTTGGCAGACTGGAAACAAAGAGTAGGGATTAACGGGCCCCTTTCAGAATAGCAAGCAGTGACACGTGGGGTACCGCAAGGCTCGGTGCTGGGGCCGCAGCTATTTACAATATACATTGATGATTTGGATGAAGGGATTCAAAGTAACATTAGCAAATTTGCCTATGACATAAAGCTGGGTGGCTGTGTGAACTGTGAGGAGGATGCTATGAGAATGCAGGGTGACTTGGACGGGTTGGGGGAGTGGACAGATGCATGGCTGATGAAGTTTAACACGGATAAATGTTAGGTTATCCAATTTGGTAGCAAAAACAGGAAGGCAGATTACTATCTAAATTGCGTCAAGTTGGGAAAAGAGGA
Source organism: Leucoraja erinaceus (assembly GCF_028641065.1). Classification (NCBI taxonomy): domain Eukaryota; kingdom Metazoa; phylum Chordata; class Chondrichthyes; order Rajiformes; family Rajidae; genus Leucoraja; species Leucoraja erinaceus. The sequence continues at coordinate 3,452,624 of NC_073402.1, read as the reverse complement.
AGTACAACGGGATCTGGAGGTCCTTGTACATCAGTCTATGAAAGTAAGCATGCAGGTACAGCAGGCAGTGAAGAAAGCGAATGGCATGTTGGCCTTTATTATAAGAGGAATCAAATATAGGAGCAAAAAGGTCCTTCTGCAGTTGTACAGAGCCCTAGTGAGACCACACCTGGAGTATTGTGTGGAGTTTTGCTCCCCTAATTTGAGGAAGGACATTCTTGCTATTGAGGGAGTGCAGCGTAGGTTTACAAGGTTAATTCCTGGGATGGTGGGACTGTCATATGCTGAGAGAATGGAGCAGCTGGGCTTGTACACTATGGAGTTCAAAAGGATGAGAGGGAATCTCATTGAAACATGTAAGATTGTTAAGGGCTTTGACACATTAGAGGCAGGAAACATGTTCCCGATGTTGGGGGAGTCAGAACCAGGGGCCACGGTTTAAGAATAAGGAGTAAGCCATTTAGAACGGAGACGAGGAAACACTTTTTCTCACAGAGAGTGGTGAGTGTGGAATTCTCAGCCTCAGAAGGCGGTGGAGGCAGGTTCTCTGGATGCTTTCAAGAGAAAGCTAGATAGGGTTCTTAAAAATAGCGGAGTCAGGGGATATGGGGAGAAGGCAGGAATGGGGTACTGATTGTGGATGATCAGCCATGATCACAGTAAATGGCGGTGCTAACTTGAAGTGCCAAAAGGCCTTCTCCTGCACCTATTGTCTATTGTCTAGTGTCTATTGTCAAACACTAACAGCCTGTCCAAACAGCTCAGGTAAATAGATTGCTTGAGTTAGAAAATGCTGAAGTAACTGGAGGGTGGCATGATGGCACAGCAGTAGAGTTGCTGCCTTACAGCGCCGGAGACCCTGGTTCAATCCGGACTATGGTTGCTGTCTGTTTTGCGTTTGCACGTTTTCTCTCCGAGACCGCATGGGTTTCCTCGAGATGCTTCGGTTTCAGGGGTGAGATTGGAGCAGATTTGTGGAGTGGACGAGTAAAGATGGTCAGTGTTGCTCATGTTGGAAGAGGTTTACTAAGCACTACCGTACAATAAACTGTTCTTATATCTAGGTTGTATTTAGTTTGTCATTGCACACACGTCCATTTGGATAAACACCACCTATATTTGGACATTGCAAGAGGCAGATTATATTCCTATCATAAAACAAACCAGGTGTTTACAGCAAGATTAGACTATAATTTCAATATGTAGGAAAAGGGACTGACAGCTTTATTTTTACTGTCATTGACAATTTAAAAGCAAATATTTAATTTTCAAACATATTGCACCACATTTCTCAGAATATGTCCAGTGAAAAGCCAGCTATTCACACTAGGAGCGAACATCATCCAGTATAAAAAACATTATTTTTACGACTTCAAAATGATTGAGGATGGAACCAAGTGTAAAATGAACAAGGGCATTGGACACCATTACTTCCAATCAGAAGTTCAAGTACTACAATACCCTAGGTAACATTGGAGTAAATGTTATTTTATAGAAGAACAATTTATTATTATCCATTAAGATAAAATTACCTTAGCATCATAAATAAATAATGTAGAAGATATTTTGATCCATTTTCCCTTTAAGCATGAATCTTGTATTTCAGACAGTGTGCGTGTCTAGAAATTCATTCTCAAATAGACAATAGACAATAGACAATAGGTGCAGGAGTAGGCCATTTGGCCCTTCAAGCCAGCACCGCCATTCAATGTGATCATGGCTGATCATCCCCAATCAGTACCCCATTCCTGCCTTCTTCCCATATCCCCTACCTCCGCTATTTTAAGAACCTTATCTTGCTCTCTTTTGAAAGCATTCAGAGAACCTGCCTCCACTCCGAGGCAGAGAATTCCACAGACTCACCACTCTCTGTGAGAAAAAGTGTTTCCTCGTCTCCGTTCTAAATGGCTTACTCCTTATTCTTAAACTGTGGCCCCTGGTTCTGGACTCCCCCAACATCAAGAACATGTTTCCTGCCTCTAGCGTGTCCAAGCCCGTAACAATCTTATATTTTTCAATGAGATACCCTCGCATCCTTCTAAACTCAAGAGTGTACAAACCCAGCTGTTCCATTCTCTCAGCATATGACAGCACTTCATACACAATAATATATTATATTTGCTTAAGACCAGGATATCCATTTGGCACATTGAGTCCATGTCAGAGCCAGTGGCGGACCTACATTTTCGGGGCCCTAAAGCTTGAACTGCTCTTCAATGGGGTTGTTCCACGACAGGTCACCACAAATTTTAATTTCTGTCTAAAATATTAATAGTGTTTTAAATTATTTATTATTATTTTATATTAAATATATTTAGAATGAAACATCCTTAATTGAACATTTTTTTGGTTTACGGCTAGCTATTTGGTTTACTGGTAACTATTATTTTGTATTGAATTGCACTATATTATTAATATATAGAGAATGCCACAAATTCACAACTCTCTGGGTGAAAAAGTATTTCCTCGTCTCCGTTCTAAATGACTTACCTCTTATCCTTAAACTGTGGCCCCTGGTTCTGGACTCCCCCAGCATTGTAAACATGTTTCATGCCTCTAGAGTACCCAAACCCTTAATAATCTTATATGTTTCAATAAATGGCTTCATACATCTAAAAAAATCTTTACAAAAAATATGTTACCATAAATGTCTCTTTGCCTAGCACTGAGATGAGAACAAACTTTTTCACCTGGAGTTGTGAATTTGTGGAATTCTCTGCCAACAGAAGGCAGTGGGCTTGTGCCCTTCAGCAGCACCTTGGTCTCCCTTCCTGAGCTCAGACACGCACTTCGCCTCACTATGGTCAATTCCTCTCACCTACACACCAACACCTCGACTAAACCCTTCGCCTCGACATTACCTCACTACCAAACTTCTCCTCACACCTAAAGCTTGCTTTGACTAAACTGTACCTTACTACACCTCGCCCCTCAAATAAACCTCACACCTTAATCCCACCTCAATTTAACTAAACCGCACGACTAAACTTCACCTCACACCAAATCCGCGCCTCGACTAATTGCCAGTTTGCTCCCGCTATTTATAGCTCCCCCCGGCTACGTGAGCGGAGTGGCTCCAACCGGGGGGGCAGGGCCAAGCGTGGAGAGCAGCGCAGGCGCATTGCCCAAGAGAGCCGGTGGGAAGGGAGGGGTGCACTCGCACTGATGTTGATGTCGAGCCCAAGCCCCGCCCCCCCCGCCCGCAGAAGAGAGGCGGCGATTAGAATGAAGCCATGGAGCGCAGTGAGAATTATTGAGCCATAGGTTGGTTGCCAGGTGGTCCTAGTGGGTTGCCAGGAGGTTGAAGGTTCTCGGAGGTTCTCGTAGGTTTTAGCCGGTGCTGACCGGTGAAATTCATTGGCTCATTGGGGGAAAAAGGGTAAGCAGTAGTTTTCAGAACCAAGGATAACCGACCGGTAATGTTAAATGTCCGCCGAACTTCACAGCTGTGTATCTCTGGCTTCTTAAAAGTTGTCTCCATTCCTTTTCCCCCCTACTCAACCCTTAGATCCCGACTATGGTTGCTGTCTGGACGGAGTTTGTATGATCTTCACATGACTTGCATTGATTTTCTCTGGGATCTCCGGTTTCCTCAAAATTAAAGGGTGCTTTTTTAGAAAGGAGGTGAGGAGAAACTTCTTTAGTTGACTTCCGGTGGCGCCATGGAGCAGTGAGAGGCGCAGCATTAAGCTTCGCTCCCGTTAAATCACTGAAAAAGAAGTTTTGGAGACGGGACCGATTTAAAAATACTCACTGGAGCTGCTTGACATCGCGTAAGTGACGTCATCAGAAATTGCCGCGAAATAACTGAAAATAACGGCAGTTTTAAATGAGAAATAGGAATCAGCCCCAGAATCAGCCCCAGAGATCTACAAGACCTGCTACAAGACTCCATCTGAAAGTATTGGGTATATCTCTGCATACAGCAGCAGAATGTTCAGAAGAGGAATCTGAATCTCAAAGAACAGCAACTGAAATGGCTTCAAAGGAGAAAAAGATAGAGCAATTGGAACAATCGTTAAGAGCCTCAGTAATGAGTGACTTTGCTAAAATGATACAAGATGGGAATATTGAACTGGAGAAAAGTTTGTCTAAAAAAAGTAAGCATGGTAACGAGGAGGTCATTCAGGAAATCGCTACTCTAATGAAACGTTTTGAAGAAACTGAGGATGGTTTAAGCACAGAAATCAAACGGGTTGAAAAGGATTCCAACGAGAAGCTTAATGCTGTTCTCAAGACCACTAAAGCATATAACACGGTTATGGAAGATATGGAAGCTGCGATGAATGATATGTCAAAAGAGATCAAGAGGCTGGGGAAGGAGCTGGAATGTGATTCGGGGCAACTGGCCAAAACATCTGACAAATGCCTGGATTTGGAAGCAAGATCAAGAAGACAGAATTTAAGAATAGTTGTAGTCAGAGAGGGAAGGGAATCTAGAAAGAACCCTCGAGAGTTCGCTGCCAACTTACAGAAACAAGTATTTAAGCTGTCTGACAATCCGAGAATAGATGTGGCTCATTGGGTTCGACATGTTCAACCAAGGCTAGGAGCCCCTCCAAGACAGATCATAGTGAAATTTCACGACATTTCTGCTTTGGAAGATATTATGAAACAAATTCCATTCAGAACGAATTTGATGTTTGAAGAGGACAATTTAAGATTTTTCCGAGACTATCCAGCAGAAATTGCCAAAAAAAGGGACATGTTCACAAAGACAAGACAGATTCTGAAAGGAATCCAATCTGTAAGATAAGGAATAATGCACCATGCAAAAATGAGGATTACTTAAAAGAGTGTGGAATGTGCCTTCCTTTTCAGGATATAGAATAAATTGGAATAAAAGCGAAATTATGATGATAAAACCTCAAGAGCCTTTTAAAATTCCCCCTTTAGAATTGCAACAGAAAAATTTAAATATTTGGGTATTCAAATTACCAGAAAATATAAATCTTTATTTAATGCAAATTACTAACTAAATTAAATGCGTTGATTAAATTTTGGAAAACATTTCCAATGTCTTTAATAGGTAGAATAAATGCTATAAAAATTATTTTTCTACCACAAATTTTGAATTTATTTCAATCAATACTAATATACTTACCTAAAAAATTCTTTAAAAAACTTGACTCTGATATCATAAATTTCATATGGGACTATAAATCACATAGATTTCAAAGAAAACACCAGTGTAGACCTAAAGAATTTGACGGACTGACACTCCCCAATTTTTTGTACTACTATTGGGCAGTGAACATCAAAAATTTAATTCATTGGTTGGACAACTCTGCTCAACAAGTAGACTGGATAATAATGGAGAAAGAGGATTGTTCTCCTTTTAACATAGGAGCGATCCTTTTCCCCCCGATAAATCTGAATAATACAATTTACAACAAGAATCCAATTATTCATAGTACAATACGAATTTGGAAACAAATAAATTTAACTCTCAAATTAAGACCCATTGGGAAAGAATAGGAATTAAAACGCTTGGATACATGTATGAAATGGGAAACCTTTTATCATTTCAACAACTACAATTAAATACAACCTGAAAAGTAATCGATATTTCAAATACCTTCAAATCCGAGATTACTTGAAAAAACACACGCAAGAATATCCAACCTTAACCTCAGATCTATTAGATGAAGGAATGAACAGAAAACTGGAATAGTACACTCTTTTGTCTCTTGCATAAAACTTCATAAATTTTGGAATGACATTTTTGGAATTTTCACAAAATTATTTAAAATAAAATTGAACCCCAATAGAGAACTGATTATCTTCAGATCAATGAAAGACGGATGTAAGCTGACTTCATTTAAAAAATGTCTACTTAATTATAGTTTAATAACGGCAAAAGAACTTATACTTAAATTCTGGAAAAATGCACCCACACCGACGCTCAAAATGTGGATTTCAAACATGTCAGAAATGTTACATCTTGAAGATATGAGATTCGTCCTATCAGGCAAATCAGACCAATTCTTAAAGATTTGGTCTCCATTTATCGACTTATTACAAGCATGTGGTGCAACACAACCTTGGAAATTAATTGTTTCAGAATCAGGTGAGGGCTGGGTAAAGATACAAAGTAGGTATATCCCTTTCAATTTCTCTTTTTTTTCTCTTTTTCTCTTCTCTATTCTTTTTTTTCTTATTTCACATCACCTTCTTGTCTTCTTTTTCGAGCTATATAATATTCTCTTTCTCTCTCTTGCTTGCTTTTCTTCTTTACTATTAAATTTAAAATAAGAAGTTGTACATGAAATGTAATATGTTATTCATGTCTTATATTATTGTACATCACTACTAATAAAAATATATATTTTTAAAAAGATACTTCTTTAGTCAGAGGGTAGTTAATCTGTGGAACTCATTACTGTGGAGGCCAAGTCAGTGGATATTCCAACGACGTACAGCTTTCCTGATGTCCCGGCACATTGATTGGCATCAATCTTTTGTTTCATGTTGCTATCTGAAGCCAAATAACTGTTTTACAGCATTGAAGATGCTGCAAAACGTTGTTTATTGTTCTTTCCTTCCACAGGATCAGCTTAATTGAACATTGGTAAATTAATTAATTTTTTTAACTCATCTCCTTAGTGGTTGATTAGAAACATTTCCTTTTTAATCACAGGGTAGCTCTATAAACTAAACGGTGGAGTTCGAACAAATTAATGATCAATCACTGAAACTTATTGGGCACTGTGTTTGAATTGGAAATGAAATATCGGCAGTCTTTTGCTGCAAATAGCTTTTAAAAACTAATTGTATAATTAAAATAAAACTTTTATCAGAAAGCCTCCAGCATTCTCCTCACACATGCATGCTGTGAAACCGCTCAGCCCCATCAAAATAAAAATGACAGATCTTACCAATAATATTGGAGTTGGCCAAAGTCTAAGCAAATGCAGAAGAGGGAAAGAGTTTAAATATATTCTGATGTAAAATAAGATATGAGGAATTGGTGGTGGGGAAGTGCTAACATTGCTGTGTTGATCTGATTCTATGCCCCGTGGCTGCGGCCACAACGCCCGCCCAACTGCACAGCTGAACCTCACCCGAAGGGACCGCTAAAAAGGTAATGAAAGGCATAGGTAGAGTGGATGTGGAAAGGATGTTTCCACAGGTGGGAGAGTCTAGGACCAGAGGCCATAGTCTCAGAATTAAAGGGTGCTCTTTTAGAAAGGAGGTGAGAGGGTAGAGGGGAGTTAATCTGTGGAACTCATTGCTGTGGAGGCCAAGTCAGTGGATATTTTTAAGGCAGAGTTAGACAAATTGTTCATTAGAACGGGTGTCAAGGGTCTGGGGAGTAGGTGGGAAAATGGGATTAGGAGGCAGAGATCAGCCATGATTGAATGGCGGAGTGGACTCGATGGGCCAAATGACCTAATTCTACTTCTATAATGTGTGAAGTTGTGATCACTGCCCAGTCCATCACCAGCTCTGACCTTCCCACCATCGATGGGATCTATCGAAGTCGCTGCCTCAAAAAGGTAGCTAACATCATCAAAGACCCACACCATCATGGTCACACACTCATTTCACTATTGCCATCGGGAAGAAGGTAAAGGAGTCTGAAACCTGTAATGACCTGATTCAAGAACAGCTTCTTTCATTCAGCCATCAGGCTATTAAACACAACAGCAAATAAGCTCTGAACTACTGTATAACAGACTATTATTATTATTGCACTATATTTGTTATTTATTGAGTATGTTTGAATGTGTAGATATATACACACTGAACTTTATTTTTTCTCCCATTGAGTCAGAGTCAGAGTCAGAGTCAGAGAGTCAGAGAGTCAGAGTCAGAGTCAGAGTCAGAGTCAGAGAGAGTCAGAGTCAATTCCGGTAGGCGGCGCGGCTCTGGCCAGCTGCGGCCTCTGCAGCCTGTCCGCGTTTTTTATTATTTTTGTCTGTGTTTTTATGTTGTGTTTGTTATTTTATGTTTTTTTTGGGTGGGGGGGGTGTGGTGGGGGGGGGAACTTTTTGAATCTCTCCCTGCACTGGAGACCCGACCTTTTCTCGTCGGGTCTCAGTCGTCGTTGAGGCCGCAACGAGGAGCGGCCTCCAACAGGAAGAAGCCGGGGACTCAGGTGCCGACTCACCGTTGCTGTCGCGGAGCTGGCCGAGTCCGGAGCGGTGGAGGAGCGCTGCTGTTGCTGCTGCTGCTGCTGCTGCTGCTGCTGCTGCTGCCGGAGAGTCGGAGGCTCTCTACAGGTCTGTGGACGACGGCGCCGGGAGCCCACGGCTCCCTGGGGGGAGACCGCTTTTCGGGGCTTCTGCGGCGGCGACTTCCCCCGCCCGAGTTGCGGGGTTGAAGAGCTCCTGGAGCGGGGCCTGACACCACTGCCCCGCGCGGCTGGAATGGCCGCGGACTTTGCGAGCGCACACCGGGGGCTCCAACACCAAGACCCGGTGTGCGACCTCGCACCACCCGGCGTGGCTTTAATGGCCGCGGGACAATCGCCATCGCCAGCCGGGGGCTATGACTTTGACTCTGACATCGGGGGGGGGGGGGGGGGGTGAGTGCAGTGGAGAGAGAAGTTTATTTGGCCTTCCATCACAGCTATGTGATGGATGTTTATGTTAAATGTAATTATTGTTGTGTTTGGGGTCTATTTGTATGTAATGTATGGCTGCAGAAACGGCATTTCGTTTGGACCTCCAGGGGTCCAAATGACAATTAAATTGACTCTGACTCTGACTCTGACTCTGAGGAGGGAGCTGGAGAAGTCGGAAACGAGGAGCAGGGGCCAGTAGGAGGGGGAACCGTGGTAATGCCTCCAGCGCCTTCAAGGTCACCTGCAGGAGGCACCCCCGGGACACAAAGGTGGACAGGCAATGAGAGGAGAGGGATGTCGGTTTGCGGGAACTGCTCCAGAACATCGAACGAGCCGGCCAACCGAACTTTGAACAATGGAGCCATAACAGTGTCTGCATGTGTAGTATTTGTAAAAAGAATCTCACTGTGGCATTGCATATGTGACAACTCAAAGACCATTAAACCATCCCAAGCAATCCCTCTCTGTGATATTGATATGATGCCTTTCCAAAGCAGTATCAATTAGCTGTGGCAAGTGAGCAAAACAGAACCAATGTTCATTCCAATGATCACTATCCAGTATTTACCCACTGGGCTCAAGGAAAGAGCGTTCACGTCACGGCCCTGTTTCCACCAATCTTTCCACCACCATGCACAAGAAGCACAAGGAGCGCAAGACAGTCGCCATTGTATGCAGATGCGGAGAAGTTGTTCAGCTCTCAACTTCAAATCTTGAGTGTGGACTCGATAAGAGGAAGATTTACCTGCTAAAACGGTGGTTTTGTGAAACCACCAAAAAGAAACAGGATTTCATGGTGCAGTACATACTTGACAATAAAGAAATATTGACCGTGTTTAAGAGGGAACTGCAGATGCTGGAGAATCGAAGGGTTTCGGCCTGAAACGTTGCCTATTTCCTTCGCTCCATAGATGCTGCTGCACCCACTGAGTTTCTCCAGCTTTTCTGTGTAACCCAAGAAATATTGACCCATTGGTTTAAGTTTAGATTTGTTATTCACCTGTACCAAGATACAGTTAAAGGCTTCTGTTTACGTGCTATCATATCAAATCATAAGTTTATGTTCAAGGAGCAGAATTAGGCCATTCGGCCCATCGAATCTACTCTATCATGGATATCTATCTTTCCATCTCAAACCCATTCTTCTGCCATCTTCCCATAATCCCAGACATCCATACTAATCAAGAATCTGGCAATCTCTGCCATGAAAATATCCATTGAACCTCTGAACCTTCTGAATTTGTAGTCGGCAGGTCAGTACTCTGCATATCGCCAACTTGGATGTGTTGTGCATACTAACATGCTGTTAGTGCCCCCTTAAAACTGTCTATTGAAGGTGATTTGACTATATTGTTGTCCAGTTTATTCCATCCCCTTAAGGTTCTTACAAAGAATGAGTTCTTATAAATATCTGTCCTGGCGACTGGGGTTTCAATTTGCATATCATTTCTCTTTCTTGTTCCCCTTTCTGTTGAGTATGTTATGTATCTATCTGCAGTGATGCCCACCATCCCCTTTTGAATCTTGTACAACATGGCTAGTCTGTTCCCTGCCCTTCTTGTTTCCAGTGTTTCCCACTGCAGGTCAGACAGCATCTGGGTGACACTGCTACCTCTATTGAAGTTCCCGATGCAAAAGCATGCTGCTTTCCTCTGTACCCCATTGACATCCTCCACAGCCGTCTGTGGCAATGAATTCCACAGATTCACCCTCTGACTAAAGAAATTCCCTCCTCATCTTTCTAAAGGTACTTCATTTTTTCCCCTGAGGCTACGACCTCAGGTCCTAGATTCGCCCAATTTCCCCACATCCACTATATCCAGGCCTTGTTAACTGATTTATTAATGTGCCTTGCCATTTCCAAAATACACCGCACACCCACTCCACATTCACTCAATCCAAATATCCACTCTAATCAGATAATAATACTGCAAATATACACTACCAAGCCAAACACTTATACAACAGGTAAAGTGAAGGGCAAAAAAAGAGAAAAGTGAAGAATGCATGTGAAGCTGAAAGGAGTAACTTATGCTGGAGTAACAGGCACCATCTCTGGAAAGAAGGAATGGGTGATGTTTTGAGTGGGGACCCTTCCTCAGACTGATGTCAGGGGAGAAGGAGGTACATAGATAAGGAAGTGTAAGGCGTGAAAACAGGACAAGAAGAATGGAGATCAAGGAAAATGTGGAATAGATCATTGTTAGCTAAGAGAAATTAACAACAAAGCAAACAAAGATAAAATGTGGTCGGAGACAGTCAGACTGGTCGCAGAACTGGGACGGAGAGAGAGGGAAAGGAGGAGTTACTTGAAGTTAGCGAAGTCAATTATCACTTGCCTCTTGATGTTAAGGAAAGAGCGTTCACATCGCGGCCCTGTTTCCACCAATCTTTCCACCACCACACACAAGAAGCACATTGTATGCAGATGCCGAGAAGTGTGTTCAGCTCTACCTGAACAATTTCTCATCTTGTGACGTGGACTCGATAAGAAGACTTGCTTCTTCACAGTTCAAAAGTAGTTTTCCAGGGAGGCTTTAGCACTTCTATTACTCAGTGCTTGCTGCATGCATCACTAACAACTTATCACATCTTTAAGGTCATTTTGTTTTCCGGAGGTTTTATGATGAGGGGCCACATTGTCCTGGCAGTCAGACTTGGCATGGGATGGGAGATGAGGAGATGACCAGTGAGGCAAATCAATGTTCAGGTCACAAGTCTGCAGCATCTAGCTCTGCTCAGTGGCAACAAGGAAAGAGTATGTTCCAACGGAGAGAAAGCAAACACAACCTGAGAGGAACCTATATATTAGAAAAAACGGCAATAAGAACTAATGCAAAACTCCATTGTGTTACAGCAAAGGGTGTTAGTCTTTGGAATAACTGCCATGATGAGCTGAAAAAATGTAAGACTCTATTCAAACTGGAATAACTGCCATGATGAACTGAAAAAATGTAAGACTCTATTCAAACTAAAAACACTCTTCAGAAACAAAAGATTGAATGGTTATGAGCTGGACCAGTGACTTTCTTTTCTGTTTGGTTATTTCTTGTTTGTGGACTGTTCAACGGATTTTGGATCCATTTGTTCCCATTATTCTGTTTTTCCATGAAAATGTATAGAAAATAAGAGGGGGTAGGACCAGAAACGTTTTCGAACTTCTTCTTACCCCTTTTGAACATGAACGATATTATTTGTATTATTTGAGTTACTTATTTGTTTGTTTTCCTTTGTGTTTTATTTTCTTTTTTTTATTGCTTACAAGTTTATTTGTGCTTGTATTTTTTAACATTTTAATAAATTAATAAAGTAAGTAAGTAAGTATGGGTAATGTTCAAAAGTTCATAGATTGAAAAATATAGCAAGGAAACAAGCCCTTCCCCCCACTATGATGACAATCAATCACCCATTCACACTAGTTCTATGTCACCCCTTTTGTTACATCCATTCCATTCACACAAGCAATTGATCTCTTCACCCCCATTGCAAATAAAAAAAAACCTGCTGTGGCCCATTTGTCCCCTCTTGAAAAGGTGCATAATAAAGGTTGCAAATGTTGAAATTGAGAAAGATTACAGGCAGAATTAATCCTTTCTGCGGAATTTGGATTATTAACCTGCATCCCGTCACACTAACCAATCTCCCTTCCATTGACTTCATCTACACTTCACTCTGCCTCAACAATGCAAGGCCACCAGCATAATCAAAGACCAATCTTACCCCAGTCACTCCCTCTTTTCCCCTCTCCCATCAGGCAAGAGGTACAGTAGTGTGAAAACACACAACTCCAGATTCAGGAACAGTTTCTTCCCAGCTGTCAACAGGCAACTGAACGATCCTATCAACAACTAGAGAGCGGCGGTCCTGAGCTATCATCTACCTTATTTGAGACTTTCGGACCATCTTTAATCGAACTTTACCTTGCAGTAAACATTATCCCTTTATCATGTATCTGTAAACTGTGGATGGCTCGATTGTAATCATGTATTGTCTTTCCATTGGTTAGCATGCAACAGAAAGCTTTTCACTGTACATGAGACAATAAACTAAACATCTTTCAAAAAATATAAAACATACCTTTTGCAATATTTGCTTTTAACACTAAATACATACACTAAATAATGCAAAGATAGACACAAAAAGCTGGTGTAATTCAGTGGGTCGGACAGTGTCTGGAGAAAAGGAATAGGTGACATTTTGGGTCGAGACCCATCTCCAGACTGAGAGTCAGGGGAAAGAGAAAAAAAGAGATCTGGCAGTCATGCACATGGATATTCCATTTTTGCTTTGCTTCCCAACCATTCACCTCCCTCAATCTATCATCTTAATGACAGATTTTTTTTTTATTCATCGATTATATACTCCAGTGATGCTGGCGTTGAGGGCCAACAGCTTTTAATTTAGCCCGTCCCAGATCACTGGCCTGGGTAAACGGATTTTAGCCACTCAAATCACAAATTATACACCATCAGGATGGAACTCGCCCTTTTACTTCCCTCAATACCAAGATTTAATAAATGTTCACTCTCACTGTGGAAATTTGAAAATTCTGCTTCACTGCTAGAGAACCTGAAATTAAATTCATAACTTTAGGATAAGGAGATCTGCTTATCGAGATTAAAAAAGGTATTATGCAGCTGCTCAAATAGTTCCAAAGGAAATCAAAAGTTTAGGTATATTATTATGTGTGTAATAAGGTATAATATATATATATATATATATATATATATATATATATATATATATACATATAATAGGTATATAATATACATATGTATAGATGGTATATGAGGTACAGTGAAAAGCTTTGTTTTGCATGCTATCCAAACAAATCATATGACATGAAGATAGACACAAAATGCTGGAGTAACTCAGCGGGTGAGGCAACATCTCTGGAGAGAAGGAATGGGCAACATTTCGGGTTGAGACCCTTCTTCAGACATGTCAGGGGGCGGGACAACGATAGAATGTAGGCGGAGAGAGCAAGACTAGTGGGAGAACTGGGAAGGGGATGGAGAGAGAAATCAAGGGCTACACAAATCATATAACACAAGGCACAAATACAATCAAGTCGAACTCAAGAACAATGGTAAAGCAAAGACAAAGATCTAGTGCGGAAGATAAACACAGAATGCTGGAGTAACTCAGCGAGACAGGCGGCATCTCTGGAGATAGGGAATGGGTGACGTTTCTGGTTGAAACCCTTCTTCAGACCCTTCTGTACGGAGTATGAATGTTCTCCCCGACCTGCATTGGTTTTTCTGGGATATCGGGTTTCCTCCCATACACCAAAAACGTACAGATTTCTAAGTTAATTGGCTTGGTATAATTGTAAATTATCCCTAGTGTGGGGTCAGCTTGGACTCGGTGGACAGAAGGGCCTATTTCTGCACTGTATCTCAAAAGTAAACTAAAATATAACACTATGCAGAAATACAATCAAGTACAATAGGTAGAGCAAAGGGGAAGAAAGCATGCAGGATATAGTTCTCAGCATTGTAGAGCATCGGTTCCATAAATGTTAAAGAAGGAACTGCAGATGCTGGAAAAATTGAAGTTTAGACAAAAATGTGGGAGAAATTCAGCGGGTGAGGCAGCATCTATGGAGTGAAGGAAATAGGCAACGTTTCGGGTCAAGACCCTTCTATTCTGTCGCCGATTCCTTCACTCCATAGATGCTGCCTCCCCCGCTGAGTTTCTACAGGTTCCATAAGTGTAATAAGTATTGCATTGTACAATGGCACAATTCTGTAATATCAAAGACTTTCCTTTGGATGTGTAAATGAATTTCCCATGAACATTATGAAAAACCACAATACAATAACTCTCGAGCCACAGCCAATGCAACAGGCTGTACTTTCAACATTCATTAGTTAGGTTTTATTTTATTGAGGCAGCAAAATGTAGATAAATGACAGTATTTTAGATCCTATTGAGAGTGATGGGAGGCTGTGGCAATTCATTACACATTTATTTCACCCATGAGGGTTATGGTTTCAAATCTATCCAATTAAGAGGGAAGTTTCAACTCCATTCCAAATGTCATATATTGTTCATTAAGTGCTGTACACTTGTATTTTCACAAGGAGCACTTGCATGGATGACTGCTATGCTGAATAGAAATGACATCCAAACACAGTAAGGCATGTACAGAAACAGGAACAGACATGTTCTGTGAGGCCATTTTAAGAGCAAATTTATGCCACGTCCCTTGAAGATCATAATCAGAAACATAACCATAATCATACTTTATTAGCCAAGTATGTTTTGCAACACACGGGGAATTTGTTTTGCCATACAGTCTTACCAATAAAAAGCAACAAAACACACAAAATATATTTTAACATAAACATCCACCATAGTGACTCCTCCACATTCCTCACTGTGATGGAAGGCAAAAAAAAAGTTAAATCGCTTCCCTTCTTTGTTCTCCCATGGTCGGGGGCCTCGAGCCTTCCGTTGACGGGACGATCTTGGCTCCCGTAGCCGGTGGGTGGGCCCTCCGCGTCAGGGCGATTAAGCTCCTGCAGCGGGGGGAATCTCAGCTCCCCCGCGTCGGGTGCTCTGACCCCCGGGTCAGGGCTGGTCAACCCCCTGCATCATTTGGAGCTTCTCAACATTGGTCTCAACCCGAGACTGCGAACTCCTCAATGGTGAAATCCGCAGGCCGCGGTTGGAGCGTCGATCCCAGGCAAGGGATCGCAGGCTCCGATGGCAAGTCCACATGCCCACGGTGGGGTTCATAGTCAGGCCCGAGCAAGGCTTCCAGCTCCATGATGTTAGGCCACAGAGCGAGTGGAGATACGAACAGGAAAATAATCGCATCTCCGGCAACATAAGAGATTGAAAGAAAAATTCCCCTGACCTCCTAACCAACCCCCCACATAAAACAAACCAGAGAACATTAACACAAACTTTTAAAACACACTAAAAATTTTAAAAAAGACGAAAAGACAGGCAGGCCGTAGGCGAGGCTGCCATTGCTGACGGCGCCACCCGGTGGCCATCATCAGTGCGGCATAGTGGCACAACTGTAGAGTTGCTGCCTTACAGCACTTGCAGTTCAAAAGACCCATGTTCGATCCAGACTACGGGCGCTGTCTTTACAGAGTTTGTACGTTCTCCCTGTGGCCGTTTGGGTTTTCTCCAAGATCTTCGGTTTCCTCCCATATTCCAAAGGCGTGCAGGTTTGTAGGTTAATTGGCTTGGTATAAGTGTAAAGTGTTCCTTGTGTGTAGGATATTGTTAATGTGTGGGGTTCACTGGTTGGTGTGGACTCGGTGGGCCGAGAGGCCTGTTTCCACGTTGTATCTCTAAACTAAATCATATTACGAATTAACTTCCACTAATTTCCATGGATTTCTGATCATATATGTACAACATTGAAAATTTGGTGGATTTCACACAGTTAGTCAACTTCACTGATATTCAGGCCTTAGATAATGCCTTCCTTGTGGATTTTAGGGGATTTTCCCCAAGTTGGCTGGCTGGTATGTAATTATTACAGATGTTATATAATGTGCCGTAAGCAATTATAATAATAAACATCACCATTCATTATATTCACTTACAATGAATAAAAAAAACTTGGCAATAACTAAATTTTAGTTTATTTTAGTTTAGCGAGTAAACAGGACTTTTCGGCCCACCGAGTCCGACCGACCAGCGATCCCCGCACATTAACTCCATCCTACACTCACCAGGGATGATTTTTTACATTTACCAAGCCAATTAACCTACGTCTTTAAAGTGTGGGAGGAAACCGAAGATCTCGGAGAAAACCCATGCAGGTCACGGGGTGAACGTACAAACACCGTACTGTACAGCATCTGTAGTCAGGATCCAACCCGGCTCTGCGGCGCTGCATTCGCTGTAAGGCAACAACTCTACCACTGATCTGGAGGATCTTTGGACTCGAAGTTCAATTACTGCCTCCAATCTCATGGTGAGAAGCCAGTCATCCTGTATTTGTTGAACTTTAACATAGCTTGGCACACTGTCAGAATCATTCACTCCTCTGTTTTCACAGCCTTCTCATGTATGATGTTCATTAAATGAATCATGCTGCCTTGCACACCAAAACCTTTGTTAATCTCTGCACTTCATGCTTGGGAACCAGAAGCACACTGTGAGCTCTCCAGCTGCTGTGCATCACTTATACAAGGTGCATGTCACCACCAATTTCTACATGTCGTGTTCAGTGAAAATATGGAAGAGATTCACCAGATGTTGCCACGATTGGAGAGCATTAGTCGTTTAGTTTAGAGATACAGCGCAAAAACAGGCCCTTCAGCCCATCGAGTCCACGCTGACCAGCAATCCGTGCACACTAACATTATCCGACACACACTAGGGACAATTTACAATTTTACCAAGCCAATTAGCCTACAAACCTGTATGTATTTGGAGTCTGTGAGGAAACCGCCACTTCCCGGAGAAAACCCACGCAGATCACAGGGTGAACGTACAAACTCCGTACAGACACCACCCGTAATCAGGATTGAACCCGGGTCTCTGGCGCTGTAAAGGGCCTGTCCCACCAGCATGCGATTGCATGCGTCTAGCGCGACCAGATGTGGTCGCTTGAGGCGTACGGCCACGTGGGGCTGGTCCCAATTCGAACCGCGGAGGCGTATGGAGTTGTGCGGGGCTGGTCCCGACATCATACTCACCAATCAGCTGGGCAGGAGGTGGACCGACTGAATTTGGACGTCGCACAGCATCGGGCGGTGATGTCATCACGCAACGGCACGCCGGGCGGTGACATAATCGCACAACACCACGCGCTAGGTGTACACCGTGAAGATGCTGCGTACGACGTCAAGATGCTGCATACGCCCATGAAGGCGCTGCGTACAGCCTCAATGCGGCTGCGGGCCAACGGGCCATTGTCGCACGGGATGTTCGGACAGTGCAAGATTTTTGGAGCACCGTGCGATGTTGGGACCAGCCCAGCACAACTCCATACACCTCCGGCGATCAAAGTGGGACCGGCCCCACGAGGCCGAACGCCTAAAGCGACCACGTTTGGTCGCGCTAGACGTATGCTATCGCATGCTGGTGGGACAGGCCCTTAAGGTGGCAGCTCTACTGCTGTGCCACACAGTCGTGTGGAGAGATTAGATAGACTGGGTTTGTTTTCCCTGGTTGAAGGGTGACGTGAGAGAGGAACATAACAGTACCTGAGGCAAAGATAGGGAGGAATAATCAAGTTGTTCTCCCATTACTAGGGGTATCAGGGGCAAGAGCTCATGGGCTTAAAGTGATAGGAAGGAGGTTTAACGGTGATCAAAGATGACTTTTCTCCACACAAGAAGTGGTTGACATCTGAAACATGCTGCCAGAGGTGGTGGAATCAGATGCAATTACTACAGTTAAGAACCATTTAGAAGCACCATGGAAAAGAGCTAATGGTACCAGATGGGATTTGTAAGTGTGCAGAAAGGCTGGCATGAGCATTGTGGACTGAAGGGCTGGACAAATGTGACTGTCAGACAGGTCAGATTTGTAGTACAAGGTCTGATATTTGCAGGAAGCTGGCTTTGAGAAGATGTTTGAAGTTCTGAATCACTCCGAACATCCTCAGGTTGAAATAATGCAGGCAATCGGGATGAGCCCAGTCTGCCAACATGATTTCAATGCCACTGCACGTAGTCTAGATGTTCTACAATGAAAGATGGTCAGTTGATCAGGATAACTCTTTACACCAATGCAATTTAATGAAAATTGATCAAAATTCATTAACTCAGCAGGTCAGGCATCTCCAGAGTACATGGATAAGCAAAGTTTCGGGTCAAGACGTTTCTTCAGACTAACTGCAGTAGAGGGGGCAAAGCTAGACTGCTGGTGGGACCGGACCTTTAGGTCGCGCTTGCCGCATGCAGGTCGCATGCTCGTGGGACAGGCCCTTTATAGTTGCAAGATGCTATTAGATGCAGTTGTTGACTGATCATAATAATCAACCACTGCCACTTAGTGCAGAGAACATCCTGGAGTCTTTTGGAGAGAGAAATTAAGTTGTTTCTGTCCTTGCAATTAGCAGCAGGGGACAGCTAGGAGATTGTTAGATTTAAAGCTGCAATGTTACAATATACTCTTGGATAGTGACAAATATTATTTCACATCCACTTGAGATCACAGAAGCAACTTATTTTCTCTCCCCAGATAATATGTAGGAACCTCCTTCAAATCTTCTAGACCCAGGAGTACACCTACTATTTATCATTAAGTGCAGAGGGGAACAATAACACCTCCACTTAAATCATCCATCTCAGAGCTATCATAGCCAATGAAGGACATCAGGCAGACTTGTTATTCCTGCTGCAGTAAACTCTTCAAATCAGAAGCAAATCAAATTAAAATTTGCTTTCTAACAATTATGTGACACTTCATCTCATACTTTTAAAAAAAAATCAAGTCTATATTTACTTCATTCTTTGCACTTAATACCAAAATCAACTCATTAGAATTCCTGGAATACAGCGTTGTATTTATTCAGCACTGGCTTTCCTACATTTCATTAAAACCTAATCAATCCTCCAACGTCGTGGCCACTTTGTGCAGTGAGACCCAACTAAACATCCGTGTGGAAGAGATGCCAGATGCAGAAAACATGGAGATGAACAACATTAACGACAAAGTGCACTCTACCTTTGGTGAGAAACTGGTTATTACTTTAGCTCAGCACCGAGGCTTTGGCGGCGCCGGCGGCAGCGGAGACCTGGCTCGGCCTCTGAGCTGTGGCGAGGCAGCGACCACCCGCGGAGTTCGAACCGTCGCCTCGGCGCAGAGGGAGAACATAGAGGGAAGAGCCAGAGACTTTAAGTTTTTGCCTTCCACCACAGTGAGGAGGTGTTTGGTGAACTCACTGTGGTGGATGTTAAATTTGTGTTGACTATGTGTTTTGTCATTTTTTTAAAATTATTTGTATGACTGCAGGGAAACAGAATTTCGTTCAGACCGAATGGTCTGAATGACAATAAACGAATCTAATCTAATCTAATCTAATCTAGTGCAAGGTTTAGTGCAGCGAGGTAGAGCGGAAAAGCTTTGTTATTTAATCAAATTAGATAATACCACGCCAAACCCAAATACAATAGGTAGAGCAAAGGGAAAGGTACAGAGGGTAGAATATAGTTCTCATTGCAGCCCATCAGATCCAGATACAACATCCAATACGCGCAAGGAGATAGAGGTGTACCAGACAGTACCTTAGCTTATGGAAGTACTGATCAGATGTCTGATCACAGTGGGGAACTGTTCCAGAGTCTGATGGTGCGTGCTTTCAAGGTTTTTATATCTTCTGCCTGATAGATGCGGGAAGAAGAAGGAATGACCGGGGTGGGAAAAGTCTTTATGTTGGCTGCTTTCGCAAGACAGCATAAAGAGTATAAAGAGCACAAAGGGCATAAAGGCAGCATAAAGAGCAGTTGGAGTCAGTATTGGGAAGGATGGTCTGTGTAATGGGCTTGCCTACATCCACAACTCTCGACAATTACCGACAGTCAATAATGGTTTAGGCTGCTTCTTACCAACGCAGCAAAGAATAAATCCCCAGCTTTTCTAATAACAATGAAAATTCCATATATCAACACATTCTACCTGCTTATGGCCGACCCATTGAGAATTTAATTTAATTGAGCACTGCTAATTTTAGTTTAGTTTAGTGATACGGCATGGAATCAGACTGCACTGACCAGCGATCAGCGCACATTAACACTATCCTACACACGATAGGGACAATTTATCATTTTTACTGAAGCCAAATAACCTACAAATCTGTGCGTCTTTGGCGTGTGGGAGGAAACCAGAGCACCTGGAGAAAACCTACCCAGTCACAGGGAGAATGTACAAACTCTGTACAAACAGCGCCCGAGGTCAGGATCAAACCCGGGTCTCCGGCACTGTAAGCGCTGTAAGGCAGCAACTCCACCACTGCACAACCCGTTGGTCTACCTCAGCAACGAGGAAAAAGATTGAACTTTATTGCCTTCCATCACAGTGAGGAATGTGGAATCCACTGTGGTGGATATTTATTTTAACTTTTATGTGGCTGTGTGGCTTGTTGCTTTTCACTTAGTATGGCTGTATGGTAACTCATAATTGGTACATGTGACAATAAACTGACCTTGAAACCTTGACTCCATGGTCATAAGGTTATAATTGAGAACCCAGCTCAGTGAGCAGGCTGTTGCTACTGAGGATCCGATCCACAGAGAACATTGTGGCAGCTGGAGATGAAGATCTGGCAACAATGATACACTTAATCATCACAGTGTTCCAGAGTTAGAATGAGAGTGCTAGCATTGATCAGTCGGATCCGTAGGATCAGTAACGGCTCGTACGAGTAACGGTAGGTACTCTGGAAATCTGG
Organism: Leucoraja erinaceus; assembly: GCF_028641065.1. NCBI lineage: Eukaryota > Metazoa > Chordata > Chondrichthyes > Rajiformes > Rajidae > Leucoraja > Leucoraja erinaceus. Next base: position 3,431,682 of record NC_073402.1, on the reverse strand, counting down.
TAAACTCGTGACATTTTTTCAACACTGTGAAAAATGTCCACAAGTAAAAAAATACTTGTGATGAAAAAAATTGTTACTTTTTACTCGTACGAGCCGCTACGGGACATCTACGAACTCCTACGGACCCGCTACGGACATTCTCCGAGTTCGAATCCGGGGAAAACTCAGGATAACTTGAATTACCTCGTACAGTGGGACAGGCCCTTAATACTACTTTTCGAAAGCAAAAACTACTGTCTTTACAATTCACAGGTGCAGCACACAGTTCACCTGCACAGTAGAATGATACAGCTTCCCAATCTGCTGACTAGATGTACGCCCAGTCAAGCAGAATTAGTTATCCATGTTGTACAAGCTGCACATAAATTAAGTGCATATTTCCAATCCTAGAGACATGTTAGAGTTCTCTACTACATGCATGTTAAACAACAAAGCTTTTTGCAGGCATGGCTAACTCATCCCACAAACCATGAACCAGTCCAACCACGATGTAGAAACTAAATAACTGCAAATGCTGGCTAATGCACACGTCACAAAGCATTAGAGTAAAGTTACTCCAGCACTTTGTGTTCATCACCAACACTCCAATATATATTTCACCTGTTCAACAATGACCAAAATCACCGAGTTCCACGCAGGGGTGAGAGGGGCCCTGAAAAACACTTCACACAAGATTTGTGTTTTGTTCCTTTCAATTTTCACTGCTTCATCAATGCGGTTTGTTCACTGTGAGGTCAGGTATGGGAATGACTGTAGTCTTTAGTTTCATTTCAAGCACCTTCAATAATGAAACATTCATTCTTCAGATGCAACAAGACTTTGGCAGCACTGAGGTTTGAGCTGATAGATTACGGGAAATCGAGAACCAGAGGGCAGAGATTTAAGGTGATGGGGGAAAGATTTAATAGGAATCTGCAGGGTAACTTTTTCACACAAAGGGTGGTGGGTGGAACGAGCTGCCAGAGGAGGTAGTTGAGGCAGGGACTATTGCACATTTAATAAACATTTGGGCAGATACATGGATAGGACTGGCTAAGAGGGATGTGGGCCAAAAGAAGGCAGGTGGGACTAGTGTAGATGGGACATGTTGGTCGGTGTGGGCAGGTTGGGCCAAAGGGCCTATTTCCATGCTGTATGACTGTATGAATCAATGGCCAATATACAAACACCCAGTGTAAGACATAACGTTAGCATCATGTACTCAACTTAAAGCAAAATTTTATATTTATGAAGAAAATACTGTTTACAGAGCAAATTCTCAATTTCTATTCCAATTTCAGCTACACATTCGGTATGTTTTGGGGAACCTTTGTTTTTAAAAAGCTGCTTTCTTGAATAGGTGACGTTTTGTGTCGAGACCCTTCTTCAGAATGAGTGTCGCTGAGAGGGAAATGAGAAATATCTGTAGGGACCCGACCCGAAATGTCACCTATTCCTTCTCTCCAGAGATATTGCCTGGCCCATTGAGTTACTCCAGCATTTTGTGTCTATCTTCAGTTCAAGCCAGCATCTGCAGTTCCTTCCTGCTCAATTACTCCAGTAATTTTGGCACTTTTTTTGCTCCAGATTCCAGAACCCTGCAATCTCCCGTGTCTCCATTTGTAAACGTTGGTCCCTTAACGCTAACGGCGTGGTTCTTTTCTCATGCTAATCCTTCCAAGCTCCAAACTCACCCACATCGCCTCAATGAAATCGTCTTTTCACCACCACAACGAAATGGCTTTTATCTGCCTTTAACCTTTACGGAGCCAAGTGCAAACTCAATCAGTAAAACGCTGGGATTCAAAGACAGAGCAATTATCATGCTAATGATTATCAATAGCCTTGCTGTCTAAAACAGTCCGTTAAAGTTGCCAAAGAAACTGCAGCTGGCGGTGTCAGCCTCAGTTTGCACAAGGCATTCGATATTTGTAACTAAAGTGTAAATATCCTTCCTCTCCCAAATTACTTCACACCACTGCCTTTGTCAGAACTTTACAAATAAATATTGACCATAATTTATCAATGTATCTTTTCAGACTGCGCATCTCTGGAGACCTGTCCATTTCTTAGCTGTAGATAGACATATAGAAACATAGACAAATAGGTGCAGGAGTAGGCCATTCGGCCCTTCGAGCTTGCACCGCCATTCAATATGATCGTGGCAGATCATCCAAAATCAGTACCCCCTTCTTGCTTTTTCCCCATATCCCTTGATTCCTTTAGCCATAACAGCTAAATCTAACAATCTCTTTTAAAAACCTCCAGTGAATTGGCCTCCACTGCCTTCTGTGGCAGAGAACTCCAAAGATTCACAACTCTCTGTGTGAAACTGTTTTTCCTCATCTCAGTCCTAAATGGCCCACCCCTTACTCTTAAACGGTGAGCCCCTGGTTCTGGATGGATAGATTCTTGATTATTACAGGTGTCAGGTATTATGGGGAGAAGGCAGGATAATGGGGTTGAGAGGGAAAGATGGATCAGCCATGATTGAATGGCGGAGTAGACTTGATGGGCTAAATCTGCTCCCATCACGCACGACCAACATCTTAGAATGGCTACAAGAACCATTCGGCCTATCCAGCCCATACTGTCAGTGTGGCTCAGTGAACAACACTTCTCCTCTTTCTCATGGCCATGCAAATGACTTATTTTGTATATATTCAGTGTCTTTTGACTGCAGCAATTTAATCCGTCTTCATATCTATGCCTCTCTAGATATTACAGATCCTTGTCACTTGTAAGGCATCCATAGTTTACTTTCCATGTTGCCAATGGCAATTTGGGGTGGCACAGTGGTGCATCGGCAGAGTTGCTGCCTCACAGCGCCAGGGACCCAGGCTCAATCCTGACCACGGGTGCTGTCTGTACGTTACCCCGTGACCGCATGGGTTTTGTCCAGGTGCTCCAGTTTCCATTCACATTCCAAAGGCGTACAGGTTTGTGGGTTAATTGGCTTCTGTAAATTGTCCCTCGTGTGTAGGTTGGGGGGGGGGGGGGGGGGGGGGAATCTTATAGAAATTAACAAAATTCTTAAGTGGTTGGACAGGCTAGATGCAGGAAGATTGTTTCCGATGTTGGGGAAGTCCAGAACAAGGGGTCACAGTTTAAGGATAAGGCTTTTAGGACCGAGATGAGAAAAAACAAATTCACACAGAGAGTGGTGAATCTGTGGAATTCTCTGCCACATAAAGTAGTTGAGGCCAGTTCATTGGCTATATTTAAGAGGGAGTTAGATGTGGCCCTTGTGGCTAAAGGGATCAAGGGGTATGGAGAGAAGGCAGGTACAGGATACTGAGTTGGATGATCAGCCATGATCATATTAAATGGCGGTGCAGGCTCGAAGGGCCGAATGGCCTACTCCTGCACCTATTTTCTATGTTTCTATGTTTCTATGTTAGTTCTAGTGTATGGGGAACGCTGGTCGGCATGGACTTGGTGGGCCGAAGGGCTGGTGTCTGTAAAAACTAAAATCCCTTCCATTCCAAATCTCCCAGACCCTGACCACACAGCCAAAGGGGTAGCTTATCTGTCCTGTCCGATGCCTTCATTGTTTTAAGTACCTCTGGCAGACTGTTCCATGCTTGGAGGTATTCAGTCGACTGAGAGAAAAATAAAGCACTTTTTTACACAGCGAGGTCAGAAGTTGCCATAGCAACCCAGTTCTGAACAGCTACCACAGTATCGGAGGTTTCACAATAACCATACTTTACTATTCCAAACCAAGGTCAGGAAGTCAGATAAGACACGGAGAAGAGCATACTATGGCGACAGAAGATGTTGGAAACATTCAGCAGGTCAGACGGTGTCTTTGGTGGGGAAACAGTTACGGTTTCAGATTGAAAACCTTTACCCCCATCAACCTGAAACATTAAAGGTTCCGTTTTCTACAGACATTGCCTGACCTGCTGAGCGTTTTCATCCCATTTTGTTATTATTTTGAGTTCAGATTTGCAGCACTCCCAGGAGGCCGCGGCATCAGGCGGTAGATCTTGCCTGGGTCGGTGGAGCATCGCGGCCGCTGTGAGGCCTCAGCGGCCTACGGGGCCTCCCGGGTCAAGCACAGTCTGCGGAGCAGCGGTCGATGAGGCCGTGGGGCAACCGCCATGAGGGGAGGTGGGGAAGAACAAAGGAGGAGCCATCAGGGGTACTTTGTAAATAGACAAAATGCTGGAGTAACTCAGCGGGACAGGCGGTGATGTTTCGGGTCGAGACCCTTCTTCAGACCTTTGTCAGCACCCTTTATGTGCAACTATTTGCATCCCTTAGGTATGCAAGCAAACAATTTCACTGTGTCTTGCCACATGTGACAATAAAGTATTTAATTCCGTTCCTGCAGTTCTCTGTATTTGCAATGTGGAGAATGCTGTGGGACCATTAGTACTTGCTGGGAAGATTGATGGATCTTCCATCAGGTTGACACGATGGAACTAAGATGAAGAGTGTTGGGTGCAAGAAGCAAATTAGACACTTACGTTTTTGTGCTGCTGTGTAATTTAGTCCATGCTACAGCTTGCTCAGTGAAGCAAAAATGTAGTCACTTCAAACCCTTCCAATTATCTTGCGGAGACGGAGGGAGTACATGCCTCTCAACCAGCGGGGTGAGAAGAGACCTGCAATGTTTCTGCAATTAGCCATGCATTTGTGGGCAGTGAGACCCAGTGAACATGCAAAATAGGATCAGGAGTTAGCCATTTGGATCCTTCCGCTGTTCTTCCGTTCAATGTGATAATGTCTGATCTGTTTATCTCACCACTTTCCTGCACTTGCCCGCAATGCCTAAATTCCTTGTTTCCTGAAACATATTAATGCCTGAAAACCTATTTATCTTTTCTTCAATTCACATGTGCGGCTCAACGGTAGAGTTGCTGCCTTACAGCGTCAGAGACCCGGGTTCGATCCCGGCTACGGGTGCTGTCTGTACGGAGTTTGTACAATCTCCCTGTGACCCGCGTGGGTTTTATCAAAGAACTTCGGTTTCCTCCCACACTCCAAAGCTGTACAGGTTTGTAGATTAATTGGCTTGGTATGAATGTAAAAAAATGTCCCTAGTGCAAGATAGTGTGCAGGGGTCATTGGTCGGTGCGGACCCATCGGGTCTGTTTCCGCGCTGGATCTCAAACTAAACTTAAACTCCAATGTTCCTTTGTGTAAAAAGTTTAAAGATTCACTACTCTCTCAATGGAGACATTTCTATGGTTCGAGAGCATGGTAGACGCTGTCCAGTCCATCACAGGAACTGACGTAGTCCCCACTATTGAAGAAATCTACAGGAGGCGCTGGCTCAAATAGTCAGCCATAATCATTACATAGCCACACCACCCTGGCCACACTCTCATTTCAATCCTACCATTGGGAAGGATGGATAGATGTCTGAAAACCATAACCACCAGATTCAAGATAGCTTCTTCCCAACAACCTAAAGACTTTTGAACACTACTCAACAATAACCTCAACAATGAACTTCCATGGACTGTCCTTGGTTGCACTAATGACTTTGGGTTTGTGCACTTGTTGTTAATTTACTTTTATTTATTATCTATTCTGAGTATATCACATTAAGAGGCCAGTTGTGCTACTGCAGATAAGAATGTTATTCTTCTGTTGTCGACTCAGATAACAATTAAACACGCTATGTTGTCTAACTGGAAGGGTGCAGAGAAGGTACACAAAAATGCTGGTGAAACTCAGCAGGTGCAGCTGCATCCATGGAGCAAAGGAAATAGGCAATGTTTCGGGCCGAAACGTTGCCTATTTCCTTCTCTCCATAGATGCTGCTGCATCCGCTGAGTTTCTCCAGCATTTTTGAGCACCTTTGATTTTCCAGCATCTGCAGTTCCTTCTTAAACACAGAGAGCAGAGAAGATTGGGTAGATGTCTCTTGCTCAGAGTAGGGGAAATCAAGAACCAGAGGACATAGGTTTAGGTGAGGGGGGGGGGGGGGGGGGGGGGGAAGATTTAATAGGGGAGGGGTTACTTTTTTCACATAAAGTGGGGGGTGTATGGAACAAGGGGGCTGGGGGGGGGTGGGGGGGGGGGGGGGGGGTGGGGGGGGGGGGGGGGGGGGGGGGGGGGGGGGGGGGGGGGGGGGGGGGGGGGGGGGGGGGGGGGGGGGGGGGGGGGGTGGGGGGGGGGGGGGGGGGGGGGGGGGGGGGGGGGGGGGGGGGGGGGGGGGGGGGGGGGGGGGGGGGGGGTGGGGGGGGTGGGGGGGGGGGGGGGGGGGGGGGGGGGGGGGGGGGGGGGGGGGGGGGGGGGGGGGGGGGGGGGGGGGGGGGGGGGGGGGGGGGGGGGGGTGGGGGGGGGGGGGGGGGGGGGGGGGGGGGGGGGGGGGTGGGGGGGGGGGGGGGGGGGGACAGGGTTTAACATAAGTGTATTACAAGCCAGGAGGTAGTTGAGGCAACATGGGGTAGGACAGGTTTAAACAGATATTAGCCAAATGCAGGAAAATGGGACTCCTGCAGTTGGGACATGTTGGTCAGTGTGGGAAAGGTGGGCTGAAGATCTGGTTCTACACTGAATGACTATGACTCTTGACTCCATGATCCATTGACATGAATCAACAACTACTCATCTATAACACTAGAAGTTATGTTGTTGGTAATACCAGATTATGGGGTCCAACTTGCAAGCAACAATGTTTCATGTAATTAAACCCACAACCTGAAACTACCATACTCAGTCACAAGAGATTTGTAGGAAGGAACTGCAGATGCCGGTTTACACTGAAGATAGACACAAAATGCTGGAGTAACTCTTCAGAACAGGTAGCATCTCTGGATAGAAGGAATTAGTGAATTTCGGATTGAGACCCTTTTTCAGACCTTTGTCAGCGCCCTTCATATACAACTATTTGCATACCTTAGGTATGCAAGCAAAGAATTTCACACGGGTTTCCTTCTTCAGAAGAATGATCTCGATCCGAAACATCATCTATTCCTTCTATCCTGAGATGCTGCCTGTCCCGCTGAGTTACTCCAGCATTTTGTGTCTATCTTCAGTGTAAACCAGCATCTGCAGTTCACTCCATCACAAGAGATGTGTAGGACGATGGTAGTTTCAGGTTGTGGGCTGAATTACATGAAATATTGTTGCTTGTAAATTGGACCCCATAGTTTATTACTACCACAAAAGAGACACCTTCTGTAGATGAAAAGTTGTAAAGATATTGTGCAAATATGACTTCATACCAAAGTTTTACTCAAACAATGACAGGAAGAGAAGCTTAAATCAATGCGCACATGGAAAGGGTGTGTTTGTTCACATCAGGAGGAGAGAATGAAGGAGATTTGATGAAAATGCCAGCGTAAATACAAATTAATTAACTCCATTGGTTGAAAAACTGAAATTTAAATGTGGATGTGGAGAGGATGTTTCCACTAGTGGGAGAGTCTAAGATCAGAGGCCATAGCCTCAGAACAAAAGGACATACCTTTAGAGAGGTGATGACGAGGAATTTATTTTGTCAGATGGTGGCAAATCTGTGGAATTCTTTGCCACAGATGGTTGTGGAGGCCAAGTCAAAGGATATTTTCAAGGTAGAGATAGATTCTTGATTACTACGGGTATCAGGGATTATGCGAAAAAGACAGGAGAATGGAGTAGAGAGGGAAATATAGATCAGCCATAATTGAATGGTGGAGTTGACTTGATGGACCAATTGGCCTAATTTGGCTCCTACAATTTATGAACCTCTGTAGAGCCCAGGTATTTGGTGACCAATACAAGAATTTGGGAAATCTGGAAAAAAATGTTTTGAAAAGTTATGGTTTAGATTTGGAATGGACCACATAATTTTGCTGGTGCTAATATAATAAAAGACTACATAAGGGCATTGAAAAAGAATGTTAATGGCAAGTGGAGGAAATAATGAAGGATTGTCATGGATACGATTGCTATTTGGAAGAGCAAGCATGGACATGGTAGGGCAAATAGTTTCTTGCACTATGATTTATCTCTCTTGCTGGAGTCAATGAGAAGTGAGTTCCTGATCCCAAAACCTGATGCTGGCAAAGTTCGGAGCGAACCCATTAGAAAGTAGTTAATTCCTCACGGACTGCCAGAATACTTCGTAATGAAATCAGCATCACGTTAGGAGTAGAATTTGGCAACTCTGTGAGATGGGTAGATATGACACACAAATATCCATTTTTCACTTCCATTCACAATCTGAAAGCAAAACATACAATTTCTGTTTTGTAGGAAGGAACTGCAGAATCTGGTTTAAAGCGAAGATAGACACAAAATGCTGGAGTAACTCAGCAGGACAGGAAACATCTCTGGAGAGAAGGAATGGGTGATGTTTCGTGGCGAGACCCGCCTACAGACTGTGTCTATGCAATTTCAATTGCCAGCAATTGGCATGCTCTAACCGAATGAAACTCATGCGGTCACAGAGAGAACAAAAACACCCTCAATGATATGCTCCATATCTAGGATGTTTGCACATGTGACAGTGGGTGATGGGTGTGGGTAGGATAAAGCTTGAAGTCAATCATCATTGATGAAAAAAGAACATATCAATCATCAATCAAATACATTGGTGGCACAGAAGTAGAGTTGCTGCCTTACAGCTGACTATTGGTTCTTTCTGAACCTAGTTTGTACGTTCTCCCTGTGACCTGCATGGTTTTTCTCACCGATCTCTTGTTTCTTCCCACACTCCAAACAGGTTTGTAGGCTAGGTTACACAAAAAAGCTGGAGAAACTCAGCGGGTGCAGCAGCATCTATGGAGCGAAGGAAATAGGTGACGTTTCGGGCCGAAACCCTTCTTCAGACTGTTTTCATGTTTGCTTCCAAGATCTGTGTTACTTACAGTGACTTCTCAAGACACTGTAAAAAATGCTATCAATGTGATCTCCACAATATCATCATATGCATAAGCAAACCAACATCAGTGTACTCGCCCAGGTCACATCTCCAGTGTCAAGACCCTCAATGTCTAATTTCTTCCTCATTAGTGACCCTTGGACTATCTTTAGGTAGACAAAAATGCTGGAGTAATTCAGCAGGTGAGGCAGCATCTATGGAGCTGCAGTTCTGGTTCAAACACTTGGACTATCTTTGATCAGACTTTATCTTGCACTGAACATTATTCATGTTATTCCCTTTATCATGTATCTATGTACTGTGGATGGCTCGATTGTAATCATGCATTGTCTTTCTGCCGACTGGATAGCACGCAACAAAAGCTTTTCACTGTACCTCAGTATTCGTGACACTAGATTTGACCGAGTTGACGTTAGTCTATTGCGAGGACTAGATTGTTTGAGTGCATGGCACCAGACTCTCTAATCAAATATAATCCATTCTCAGCTCCGTCACAGGAAGAGATTACCAAATGAACAGAGGAAAAGATTCAAGAAAGTTCACAAATCCTGCTTGAAAAATAATCCCACTGATACCTGGGACTTTATGGCTCACAACTGCTCAAAGTGAAGAAAAAACATTCTAAAATGTTATCAAGAAGCATGGATCCGTGCATCAGGAGAACACATGTGTTATGTGCAATGAGCGGAAGGTGCACAAATGCACAAATAACCCAGGCACTTGCCCCATCTGTGGAAGAGTAATTGGCTCCCCATCCAGTAGAACCCACAAACTAGAACAGAAGCAAACAAGTCTCTGAGAAATAACAATGGTAGTAAGACCACATGGTTCTTGTACACAATGTGCCTTCCTCTTTCCTTGGTGCCCTTGCACATTGACTTTTGGTAATTCATGTGCAAGGATATTTGAATCACCCTCAGCACCAACACCATTCAATGTGACATCCTCTAAATATTACAGCACATATTACCAAGCAAATTATCTTCCATCCGACAAGCCTTTGTGATTCACATTGTTTAGAGATCCAGCATATAAACCAGCCAATCGACCTATTGAGTCCACACCAACCATCAATCTCTCTAGTCTATGTTATCCCACTTTCACATCCACTCCCTCCACACTAAGGAAAGTTTACAGAGGCCAATTAACCTACAAACCCGCAGGTCTTTGTGATGTGGGAGGAAACGGGAGTACCCATGCAGTCACAGGGGGGATTGTACAACATCCACACAGACAGTACCGGAGATCGTTATCAAACCCAGGTCTCTGGCACTGTGAGTGACAGCTCTACCAGCCTAAATAGGATGAGTGATGTTTCAGGCAGGGATCCTTCTTCAGATTTCAGAGAGTCTGAATTTCTTCAGACTTCAGCAGGGTTCCAACCCGAGATTTCGCCCATCCTATTTCTACAGAGATGCTGCCTGACCCAGTCTGTACTCCAGGACTATGTGTCTATCTTCAGTATAAAGCAGTTTCTATCCACACAGCTCGCCTTGCCTGACTTTCTCTCTCAAGATCTTCCTCACGTCACTCTATCACTATGCTTAAAAGATCAAACAAATATATTTGAATGGAATTTCCTCAATCATATTATCATTACAGATTGTGAACCGCTAGGGCCCCAACACTGACCGCTGTGGTACCCCACCAATCAAAATCTCCCAACCCCACTTCACTTCCCACAGAATTAGCCTTTTATTCCTATTCTCTATTTCTGCCTATTAATCTGTCATCCACACCAATATATTATTCCCAATCCCAGGTGATATAATTACATTTAATAACCAGAATAAGTCTTATTGAAGGCCTTTAGAATATTTAATACATAACATCCACCTGCTTCTCGACCCCACGCCCCCCCAACCACCACCACCCCCACACATTTTTCTTACATACATGTTGCTGTTGCCTAGTCCCATTACTTCCCACACACTCCCACGTTTTCTCTTACAAATTCTTAATAATATAATTTGATGTTTTATTTGTCTCCATTGCTAATGTTATGTAAATTGAACTGCATAATTCCCTGTTTCTTTATCTGTTTTGTTTTTTTAATAAACAATGATACCTTACAATCTACAGAAAACATTCAAGAATTTATGCAATCTACAAAGATTTTAGCAGAACTGCTTAAAGACTTATAACCATATAACCATATAACAATTACAGCATGGAAACAGGCCATCTCGACCCTTCTAGTCCGTGCCGAACACATAATCTCCCCTAGTCCCATATACCTGCGCTCAGACCATAACCCTCCATTCCCTTCCCATCCATATAACTATCCAATTTAATTTTAAATGATAAAAACGAACCTGCCTCCACCACCTTCACTGGAAGCTCATTCCACACAGCTACCACTCTCTGAGTAAAGAAGTTCCCCCTCATGTTACCCCTAAACTTCAGTCCCTTAATTCTCATGTCGTGTCCCCTTGTTTGAATCTTCCCTACTCTCAGTGGGAAAAGCTTTTCCACGTCAACTCTGTCTATCCCTCTCATCATTTAAAAAACCTCTATCAAGTCCCCCCTTAACCTTCTGCGCTCCAAAGAATAAAGCCCTAACTTGTTCAAACTTTCTCTGTAACTTAGTTGCTGAAACCCAGGCAACATTCTAGTAAATCTCCTCTGTACTCTCTCTACTCTGTACTTATGCCCCTGTCCCACTTAGGAAACCTGAACGGAAACCTCTGGAGACTTTGCACCCCACCCAAGGTTTCCGTGCGGTTCCCGGAGGTTACAGGTAGTGGAAGCAGGTAGGGAGACTGACAAAAACCTCCGGGAACCGCACGGAAACCTTGGGTGGGGCGCAAAGTCTCCAGAAGTTTCCGTTCAGGTTTCCTAAGTGGGACAGCGGCATAACTCTGCATGGCATTGTTGTCATTCGAACACCCACAATGGTCAAGGAATTCGACAGAAATACTCAAGGTCATAAGTTTTCATTCTGGAGTGAATAGGGAAAAAATAAAAACAGAAAGCGCTGGAATAACTCAGCAAGTCAACATGGTTAGGTAATGTTTCGGGTCAGGGCTCTTCTTCAAAATCAAAGGTTGTTTTCCACTGAAGAAGCGTCGGGAATAAGAGGTCACGGGGTTAAGGATATTAAAGGGCCTGTCCCACTTTGCGATTTTTTTGGTGACGGTGGATGTCAGAAACCAGCAAATTGTACGACAATCTACGACAGGCCACGACACAGTTGACGTCAAACTGTGACAGTCTGCGTCAGCCGACATCACAATTTCCAGGACCTCAACAGCGACAACATACGACACATAAGACAGCCTACGACATCCTGCGACTGCAGTCATCAAACAGCAACAGCCGCAGTTAACATACGTCCACCCGTGACACGATACAGCAAGATACGACAGGCTGCGTCACTGACTACAACATCTGAGGACAACAGGACAATGATGACACATGATGATGTATGATGACGCAGGCTGCCGCAAAATGAATTAGCCAAGGTCGTGGCCTTGCGTCACCATGCATCACCGGGCGACACCTGCAGGACAGCCTACGTCAGCCTGCGACAGGGCGCACGACATGATAAGGCACCAGGTGTAGGTATGTTGCAAAGCCTACCAGAAGCGTCGCTGAAAATCTTTCCCAGCCCCTGTGCGCGATTTTGGCACCGTTTAGAGGGGGGCGGGTTTAAAACGCGATTTTTCACTAGGCTGTTCAAATCGAGGATGTTCAGCCTAGTTAATTATTAACGGAAAATCGCTGGAAGATTCTGTCGCTTTAGCTATTTTTAGTTTTAAAGGCTTTATATAATTGTTATAGTAGGTTAAAAATTAACCTCTAAACCCCCGACCACCGGCAACCGGCAGGGTCTCATACAGCAGACAACAGAAGGTAGGCTGTTTATTTTTACATTAAAAAGGGCTTCTTAAGATCCCTTTATACAAAGTTTAATGTTGCGAGTAGCTCATTTTGGGCCCATTATATCCCGCAGTATTTTTCTGGGCATTTGAGGGTACAAATCTAGCGCAATGTGAACGTTCTAAACCAGCGCGTTCACAGGAACCCACTAGTAAGCTGATTTAAATTGACTTTAATTTACAGCAATTGAACACTAAATTCCTTCCATTTGGCCTATAAATTAATGTAAATGAGATTTTAAAATCATGTTTTATTGTGAATTATTTGTGAATATTATTTAGACACTTAGGCTATTTAAAAATGTTAATCATTTATTAAGAAATAGATAGATGTTTAGATCTAGTAATTGAAGTTTGAAATTAGCTCCAATTGGGTAACTAACTAATTATATGCTTTAATTTCAGGTCATCCAAGTAAGATTGATTTATATTTGTTTCAGAATGCTTCAATCTATGATAACTGAAAATGTCATTCAGTTCTGTTAATTTTTAAGAAAGTTATGGGCTTTTGACTGTCCACGATCACAGCTTTTTTTGTTATGTCCATAGAAAATCAATAGGGAACAAGATGCTAATTTCCGAGTATGAAAATGGCCATAACTTTTTTAAATACTTGAGATATGAAAGTAAATTAGGTGTCAAATTAAACTTATTTTTATGCTTTATCTGATGGGATAAATTGCAGACTTGATTTTTAAAATCTGAAAATGTTGTAACATTGCTACCAGGTATGCGGAAATATTTGGAACATTCCAAAATCCAGCGGGGTCAAGGAGACACCGCACGTCATTACATGCGTCACCAGGTGTTATTCCACGACAACCTCTTTTCAGGCTGTCTCAGAAAATGTCGCCCAAGTAGGACAGGCCCTTAACAAAACACGAGCCAAGGCATAAGGGGACAATGTGCAGCCAATTGTAATCAACTACAACGCATTGGATGGGCCAGGGGAAAAAGATGCTTCTAATTGAAGTGCCATTAATAGCATAAGGTGGGGGTAGTGAAGTGGGTCTGATTGAATAACACGTGAAGCCGTCACAGCCACAAGTAAACTTCATGACTTAGCTCTGGCCATCTTGAGAATTAAATTATTAGCTAGACACGAACATTCAGCGGGTCAGGCAGCATCTCTGGAGAGAATGAATAGGTGACGTTTCGGGTCGAGACCTTTCTCAAGTGAAATCATAAATGTGTTTATATCGTGTAGGATAAATCGTGTCAGTGTGTGAAGAAAGGTCCCGACCCGAAACGTCACCCATTCCTTCTCTCCAGGGAAGCTGCCTGTCCCGCTAAGTTACTCCAGCTTTTTGTGTCCACCGTGCATTTATGTCGACTGGTTTTGGAAGTACCTAAACGATCATCCAATGCAGATGATATGATTCCTCCGTCAATGGCAGAATAATATATATCACAATATCTCTATGACTCGTAATGGGTGCTTCTAATTGCGCCTATTCACATTTTATAAGGTGGTAAGTCGGTCTCAACCTACTGGGCTGAACAAGAACTCGCTCGGGAGTTTTATCAGATTGAATTGCACATTGTGTGGGATGTGAACGGAAGGTCTCTTCAGCACTTCCCCCTTTCCTCATTTAGGAAGTATTCTGTACCATTTCAAGTGGCACGGTGGAGTAGCGGTAGAGTTGACAGCGCCAGATCTCCGGGTTCGATCCGGACCTCGGGTGCTGTCTGTACGGAGTTTGTACGTTCTCCCGGTGACCTGCGAGGGTTTTGGCCGGTTGCTCCGGTTTCTTCACACATTCCAAAGACGTGCATGTTTGCGGGTTAATTGGCCTTTGGTAAAACATGTAAATTGTCCCTCGTCTGGGTAGGATAGTGCGAGGATCGATGGTCGGTGCGGACTCGGTGGGCCGAGGTGCCTGTTTCCGCGCTGCATCACTAAACTGAAAACAAAGGTAAGTGTGCATTGATGCACTTCGGGTGGTGACTTTGTGCTTGCATTCAAAGGGTAAATGTCTAGTTTGTGTAAACCAACGTGGTTTAAACCAAAGATAGACACAACATGCCAGAGTATACTCAACGGGTCAGGCAGCATCTCTGGAGAAAATATACAGATAACGTTTCGGGTCAGGACCCTTCTTCAGACTCAGAGTTTGTTTCCCACTCTTTTGTTTTGTTTGTTTTATAATCACGTGTACCGAGGTAGTGCGAAATAAGGCTTTTTGTTGCGTGCTAAACAGTCAGAGGAAATCAATTACAATCAAGCCGTTCGCTGTGTACAGATGCAGGATAAAGGGAAAAACTAGAATTGCAAGATAAAGTCCAGTTAAAGATAGTCCGAGGGGCTCCAATGAGTTAGATGGTAGGTCAGGACTGCTCTCCAGTTGTTGATGGTATGGCTCGGGTGCCTGATAAGACTGAAGAAGGGCCCCTGACTGAAACGTCACCTTTCCATTTTCTCTAGAAATGCTGACTGACCCGTTCAGTTACTCCAGTATTTCTTGTCGATATCCCATATAGTGACACAACTCTCTTGCCATTATTCTCTCCCGTAACCTTTCCACCCTACACTGACTCAGCGGGTCAGGCAGTATCTCTGGAGAAATGGGATAGGTGACGTTTCGGGTCGAGACACTTCCTCAGACTCTCAAGCACAGACTCTGATTTTTGTTTTAACATCACTGCTGTGCCCTGCACTGTTCGCGGATAAATATTCATATTTGCCCTTGTTCTTGTACTTAAAACAATTATACCTGACAATATGAATAGTAGTCTTACTGAAGCCAAACACACTGCATCCACTGCCCACTGTTTGTATCAGCTCCTAGCTGATCATTGCAGCAACACAAATTCATTCCATTGTTTGCGCCTCTCTGGAGACGTGCCCATTTCTTAGCTGTAGACACATAGAAACATAGAAAATAGGCCATTCGGCCCTTCGAGTCAATAAAATCAGTACCCCCCTTCCCCCCCCCCCCCCCCCCCTCCCCCCCCCCCCCCCCCCCCCCCCCCCCCATTTCCTTGATTTTTAGCCCTAAGAACTAAATCTAACTCTCTCTTGAAAACAGCAAATGCTTGAGAAACTCAGCGGATCAAGACAGCATCTGTGGAGAAAAATAATAAGTTCCGAACTGATAGCATCTCCAGACCCGCTGAGACAGCATATTGAGTCTATCTCTATTGTAAACCTGCATGAGCAGTTCCTTCCTACACGATTTATTTCTGCCCTGGGTCCTCTCGACATAAACTTCGCGGTGACTGCACGTTTCAATGTAACAACGCCAGCCTTTGGAATGAGCGATATTGCGGGAAAACTCGGAAACATTCACTCGGGTTGGACATCCAGAGGACCAGGCCGGCGCCACCGTGTAAAATGATCTGCTTGACACATCAAGGAAATTACATTTAGAAACAGGAAATGGTGACACAATGGCGCAGTCGTCTTACAGCGACAGGGACCTCGGTTCCATCCTGACTACGTCTGTAATTTCGCCCTGTGACCGCGTGGGTTTTCTCCGGGTGCTCTGGTTTTCCTCCCACATTCCCAAGATTTCTTGATTAATTGGATTCTGAAAATTGTCCCTCCTGTCTAGGATGGTGCTCGTGTCCGGGTGGTCGGTCGGCGCGGACTCGGTGGCCCGAGAGGCCGGTTTCCGCGCTGTATCTCTAAACTAAGTTGCAGAACAAGAAGAATTGTGGGGTAGATATGAAAAGTAGATATCACTCCCTCTTCCTCTCAGCGCGACAGCACAGCTGCTCTTGGTACGCCTGCAAAGGTAAAGAGGCTGATAGGATAAGGGGTTAGGGCGGCCCGGCGGTAGAGTTGCTGCCACAGCGCAGGAGACCCGGGTTCGATCATGACTATGGATGCTGTCTGTATGGGGTTTCTGCGGGTGCTCCGGTTTGCTCGCATACTCCAAAGACTTGCAGGCTTGTGGAATAATTGGCTTCTGTAAAGTGTACAATGTCCCTAGCGTGTAGGATAGTGCTAGTGTTGGACACTAGTTAGCTTGGACTCGGTGGACCGAAGGGCCTGTTTCCACGCTGTATCTAAAAAGTCTAAAGTTAACTACGTTGGAAGATACCGACTGGAGGTACGTGGTTATGTTTACATTGACTCCAGAATAAAATCGGTAGGAATGTCACGTGCAATTGATAATTAAGAGGTACCCTTCATTAATCTGATGATCAACAATCAGATGTGGAGATAACGCACATAAAGGTTTTGCAAAGTTTATGTTCTTAGATTTGCACATCCCTCAGTAGGAAGAAACGACGGGGCAGTGGATTCCGAGAGCAGTCGCACATGTCCGACCATGACAGAATCAACGGAAGGACACAAATTAACATTCTATGGAAACATGCCATGTGGAAGTTTACAATGAGAGTGCTGGAGAAACCATTTATCATTCATTTATTTGTCTATCTATCAGCCATTTTTCCGGTGTCGCCGTTTTCCCCCCACACTCCAAAGACGTACAAGACGTATGCCAATTGGGTTGATATAATTGTAAATTGTCCCCAGTGTGCGCAGGATAGTGTTAATGTGTAGGGATCGCTGGTGGGCGCGGATTCGGTGGGCCGAAGGGCCTGTTTCCGCGCGGTATCTCCAAACTAAAGTAACGCAGGGCAATTGATAAGAAGGCATCCTGCTCGTTCCAGAAATAGTGGGATGTAACGCATTCCACTGGTGCTATCTTTTATGTTTAAACGCAGCCTTGACCTAACAGCATAATTTCAGATTGTGAGCTTTATTGCAAGGATTTGACGCGAACGTCATGTATCTTTTGTATCTGTACACTGTGAATGATTGGGGATGATCAACCATGATCACATTGAATGGAGGTGCTGGCGCGAAGGGCCGAATGGCCTACCCCTGCACCTATTGTCTATTGAATGGCTCGATTGTGATTGTTAAAGATTGTTAAGGGTTTGGACACATTAGAGGCAGGAAACGTGTTCGCGATGTTGGGGGAGTCCAGAACCAGGGGCCACAGTTTAAGAATAAGGAGTAAGCCATTTAGAACGGAGACGAGGAAACACTTTTTCTCACAGAGAGTGGTGAGTCTGTGGAATGATCTGCCTCAGAGGGCGGTGGAGGCAGGTTCTCTGGATGCTTTCAAGAGAGAGCTAGATAGGACTTAAAAAATAGCGGAGTCAGGGGATATGGGGAGAAGGCATGAACGGGGTACTGATTGGGGATGATCAGCCATGATCACATTGAATGGCGGTGCTGGCTGGAAGGGCCGAATGGCCTACTCCTGCACCTATTTGTCTATTGATCGTGTAACAAAGCTTTTCACTGCACCTGTACACGTGACAATAAACTAAACTGATCTTGTCGATATGTATCCAATAATTCACTACGGGTTCCTCCAACTTTAGCGTGGAGATGTCCCGCTGCAACCAATGCTCTTCCCCATCCTCCAGCCCTCCTTCCCTCTCCCTTCCTTCCCCCGGTGGTCATCCATCACCCTGCCTTCTGCCCTACCCTGTGGTCCCACTTCACCTCCACATTCCCCGCCCCCTCCACTTCCCGCCTGCCAGTTTACGGTGGGCCAACAACTGTCCTCAACTCAATGACTCGCCTCTGACTCGCTTCTGACCATTCTCGTTGTTAGGTTAACGGCTGAAACTGAGGTTAAAACGAGGACAATCCCAGCCAAGTACAATGGTCGAACCGAGCACAAAAAAAACAGCTGTGGAGGAAAATAATCGGTGACGTTTCGGGTCGAGACCCTTCTTCCGAGTTCCTTCCTATACCTTTCGTCTGCTCCACTGTTGCAGTCCCTTCCTACACATTTTAGGTGGGGACCCTTCTTCAGAACTTCTTCAGTCTGAATAAGGATCACGACCCTAAACGACGCCTGTCCAGCATTTTGTTTCTTGCCTAAGATTCCACAATCTGCAGTTTACTGGGTCTACAACAGAGGAATTGACGCGTGTACAGGGCATGGTGCGAGGTGTAGGAAGAAACTACAGATGCTGATAAATTATACCGAAGATAGACACAAACAACTGGAGTAACTCAAGCAGCATCTCTGGAGAAAAGGTATTCTGACTCGTTCAGTGTCTGAAGAAGGGTCTCGACTCTGTTTCTCTAGATATGCCGCCTGACCCGCTGAGTTACTCCAGATTTGTGCGTCTCTATTAAAGACAATTGTAGACACAAAATGCTGGAGTAGCTCAGCGTGCCAGACGGCATCTCTGGTGAGAAGGAATGGGTGACGTCTTGGGTCGATACCCTCCTTCAGACCTTTTTTGAGGTACGGCGGCAGAGAGAACCATTTAGCACATGTTTAACAAAGGATAAAGATTCAAAACACTAACATCACTGCTTTCCGTAATTGTGGACCAGTTTCTTTGTTTTTTTTTAATCAATATTTTTGCCCAGTTGTCTGGGGCCTTTTTATATGTCGACCTAGGAAGCGCTCCCCGCCTGTTTTTGAACAGTGAGTCTTATTAAACGACCCCGATCTCAACAATTTCCAGCCAGGTTTTCAGCCTTCGAAATTAACCAGTATCCGCACGGGTTAATCTTGCACAGAATGGCTGGGAAGCACCAGGCACACGTTGAAACTTGACACGGTGCTAATAACTGACTGGACGCACTAACGGGGATATTAAATTGCGGCCCAAGTGTTTCCTCGCGTGAGTTTTAATTGCCATCAAAAGCGTGGAGACTTACAACTTAATGAGGCACCGGAGCCTTAAAACAAAATCCCTTGTTTGAAAACGTGAGTGTTAGAACGTGCTGTGCTTCGGTAATCACCTTCCAGTGCGTATGAATGGACTGGTTGGGGATGGAGGATTCATCTGCATTCCTCCAAAACAAGTGTGGCTATAAATAGGACGGCGCCAATTAATTTCTTGGTCAACTGAATATTTGTAGTCTTTCTTTGGTGCAGCCAAACAAGTCTTTTCTCTCGTGTTAAGAACCACCTGTATTAAAAACTGAACATTCTTGGTTTAGAAACGTTGGACTACAATGTATGAATATTTTGAACGACCGAGTAGTTACACCTCGTCTAATGTTCATAGGTTCTAGCCTTAGAATAAGGCCACTCGGCCCATCAAGTCTATTCCGCCATTCAATCATGGCTGATCTATCATTTCCTCTCATCCCCATTCTCCTGCCTTCGCCCCATAATCCCTCACACCTGTACTAATCAGAAATATGTCAAATTGCTGCCTTAAAATATATATATATATTGGCCTCCACAGACGTCTGTGGTAATGGATTCCACAGATTCATCGCCCTATGACTAAAGAAAGCCATCCTCATCTCCTTTCTAAAGTTACGATTTTCGTTTTGTTCACGATTTTCCTTTGCACCGGCGAAAGATGAGCGTAGAATGGGCGCATGTGATGCCTCGGCCTGTCCAACCCAACTGGTCTGCATTCATTTACCATCCTTGGCATTGACTTCGATCTGTGGTCCCTTCTGTGGCCTATCAGACACTGATGGACTCCCATCCTCATCCCCGCTCCCCTGCTGCCCCAAACATTGACTACCCTAAATACCATCAATAACAGGATTCCGGCTATATCGCCCACCCCACCCCACAGATGAGGTCTCCATGACCTGTGGTCCTACGCTGGTTGGGAAGTTGCTGCCGCTTACAGCCGCTTACAACTGTAAACTCGGTGGGAAAGTGGGGGGTCAGAAATGTAATAAATGGACGGGTGGCAGATTGACCAAACATATGAAGGGATAAATCAAGCCGAAGACGCCGGGGGAAGAACAGAACAGAGCAGGGACCATCGGACAAGCATAGGGAACGCGAGAATTCGAAATGGGATTAAAATAAACCAAAGGGAATGTAGCCATAGATTTTGAATCACCTATTTGCCTTAATGGGGACCGGAGTTTATCCCCCCCCCCCCCCCCCCTTTAGAACATTAAAAAAAAAAAATGTTTAATACATAGGAACGTGTGATGTGATTTTGAGAAGCGGACTTTTTGTATAATATCAATGGTGTTAAAGTCGGCGACAGAACCGAACTGCTATTCGTTCGGGGTCAGGAGATGCCGCTGGTGTTGTTCTGGCGATAATTTCAGTCGCCTGCCTCAGTTTGACACCAGCAGCTGGATAATGGTGACGGCAACTCGCTGGAGGATAGACATAAAATGCCGGAGTAACTCAGCGGGACAGGCAGCATCTCTGGAGAGAAGGAATGGTGACGATTCGGGCCGAGACCCTCTCACGTTCCTTCTATTCAGAGATGTTGCCAGTCCCGCTGAGTTACTCCGGCATGTTGCGCCTATCTTCCGTGCAAACCAGCATCTGCAGTTCCTTCCTGCACATGTCGCTGGAGGAACTCAGCGGGTCAGGCAACATCCGTGGAGCGAGTGGAGACGAGGTTTCGACTCTTGACGCTACATCAAATTGTAAGGATGGATTGGGTGGATGAGCGTCCATTATGTAGAACGGGGCGGAGCCGATGGCTTTATTTAGACCAAATCGATATGAACCGCCTCTCATCCACCTGAGACTCTGCCTCTGAAGTGTTGAAGGGTTGCACTTGGCGACTGTCCAAGGTGACAATGGGGACATTGGGAAGCTTAGCCCGTCTGCGCGCAGTGAGCGGAGCGGTGACTTTTTTTTAGAGAGAGAGAGGCTTATTACTGAACTAACCGATCGATTAGAGTCAGGTGCAAGCGGCGCTGATTGATTGCTCAATAAATAATTGTCCAACCTTGATTTGCTCAATTGAAATAAGTTAAACATGGTAAATCTTCTATAAGCCTGGACAAGAACGCTCACATAATGGCATTTGCTGCTGGGCCTTAAGCGAAAGTGAGATCGTTCTGACAAAGTTCCCGCTGTGGAGAGGGATCTCCGCCCGTGTTATGTGATGGATAGAACATGCCATCGGACGGCGAAATGGCGAGATGAGTGACGCCTTTGTGTAGGAAGGAACTGTAGATGCTGGTTTAAACCGAAGACCGACACAAACATCAGGAGTAACTCAGCTGGACCGGCAGCGAGAAGGATCCGCTCCACAGATGTTGCCTGGCCCGCTGAGTTCCTCCAGCGATTTGCAGTCTTTTGTGTGACGCTACCCAGCCCGTGAATGCTGGTGTCAAACTGAGACAGGCGATTGCAGTTATTGCCAGAATATTGCCATCTTTAAGGATTCGGCCCGTAGCTATCTGCTACATGGTCTACTTTTGAGATATTAGGAATGTTTACGCATCTGAACCGTCGCGCAATGCTTTGGGTCCAGCATCATAGAGCAGTATTCCCCTCCTCTTTAAGTGAGCCGGAAAAATAGAGCCACTTTAGCTGTATCTGCAGGTTGCATAGTGAATGTATTCCGTCTGCGGGCATATGAAGCTGACAACTTGTTGTGTTTCTGCATGATGTGGCGCATTTGTGTGCAGTTGTTCCAACAACTCAATATCCCGACATGACCACTTTTTAAAAAAAAATAACGTTATGAGGGGCGCGGGTAGACTGTTCGGTGGGAAATTCTTTCTCCTCTCCAAAGGCGCCCATAACCAGAGGCAGAACATTTACTAAGGGGAATTTAAGAAAAAAAAACGTGGTTCATTCAGAGCGGATGAAATTTGCAACTCGCTATCTGCGGGCGGACGAGGGCGGGTATACGACCAACAGATGAGCGCTTGAAACACAATGCACTTGAGGCCGATGGGTAGAAAATGGGACACGTACAGAAATGCGCCTGACATCTCGCAGGGCCCAGGTGGGCCAAAGACCTGTTTTCCTGCTATATAACACTCTTATGTCAACTGAAGTAGGTTATAATTGGAAACACTTCAAAATAGAAAATAACCAGTAGTATGTTTTATTTTGACTTGGCTACACAAGGCTCATCTCCTCCTGACCAACGCGGCCCCTCCTTCCCCACTCTGCATTGTTCCACCGCTCCCACAACCACCCAAAACTATATTCAAATGGCCATTGCATTCCCTCTCGCTCCGTCCCTCTCTCACCCTCGTCGCCTTGCTAGTTAACTGTCTGTATCCCTTCATTGTCTCCTCCTCCACGCCCAACAATGGACTGTTCTGGGCTCCACCTTTCTTGATTCATCGGTGCCGGCTGTGATTTGTTCTGTACTCTCTCATACCTCCAGTTTCCCTCTATACTGACTCTCAGTCTGAAGAAGGGTCTCGACTCGGCTGCCTGTCCCGCTGAGTTACCCCAGCATGTTTTGTCCATCTTCATTGTGAAACAGCTTCTGAAGTTTCTTCCTAAGGCAACGCTATATGTGGCGCGCGAGGAGGAAGGAGGGGAGCAATGCAAGGGAGGGCGGCGTGGTGGCTGGAGGCATTACTTTAGTGTACAGGATGTGTAGGAAGGAGCTGTAGATGCTGGAGCAAATCAACGGGACAGGCGGAATCTCTGGATAGAACGAATGGAAGATCCAAAACATCACATACCTTCTCTCCAGAGATGCTGCATGCCCCACGGAGTTACTGCACCATTTTGTGTCTATCTTTACTTCAGTGTACCCTCGGCCTTATTAACAGCGGCGTGATTTGCACTGTTAAATGCTTTCTTTAATAAACTAAGGCACGGAGTAGTTAATGCTAGTGTGACAACATGTAACCCTGGGCTTACACTTCCATGTGTGCCGCTGGCTATAAACTTATTGTCGCCACGTTCAGCATTTAGTAGCCCAGCCTCCCTCGATGTGCGCAGGAGAAATTTTGCGTCGAAATGGAGTAAACATCGCAGAATGACACCGAAGCGCGAAACATTGGAGTTGTTATTTTCAATATACAATTTACAGCTTAACCCCATAGTTGTATGCTGACCGGTGTACAGGGCTTGCTTTACAGTGTGGGTTATGGATCAAGTCCATTAACCCTGAAGCTTCTCGTACACCCCCAATTCACCCACATTCGACTTTCGTGTACAAATGTGCCAATAGAAAATTGTAGCAAAGATCACATTTGTTAAAAATGCATTGTTTGTTTTGGGAGGAGAGGGACATTTCCGCGTATCTGTTAACCTTGCGGTGATTCGCAACTTTCAAACTGCACCTTCAGTCTTTCCTTACTCGAGAATGGGTGGATTTTGCGCCTGTATCCCCATTCCCTACATCTTACTACCAATATCTTGAAATAGGGGGAAGAATGAAAAATAATCTGAGAGTCTTTGTATTTATTTCCGAGGGTTCCTGTATTTCGAGCCGTTCCCCTCCTTGCGCCGCTCGCCCCCAACAGCTCCCTTTCACATCTCGGTCTCGCAGCCTGGTTGATTGCAGATGACTACTCAGAATGAACACTGAAAATGCTCAGCGTGCGGGAAGGTTTACACCGAAGAGAGACGCAAAATGCTGGAGCTATTCAGCGGGACAGGCAGGCAGCATCTCTGGATGCAAGGAATGGGTGACGTTTGGGATCGAGACCCTTCTTCAGACTGAGAGTCGGGGGAGAGGGAGACACAGATATAAGGAAGTGTAAGGTGTGAAAACGAGATAAAAAGAGATGTTGTTCAATGAATATATAGAATGGATCATTGTTGGCCAGAAGAAGGTCAATACTCTTCCAGGTATACCGTGTCTGCTGGTTCGAAGGGCCGAATGGCCTACTCCTGCACCTATTGTCTATTTTGTCACAAAGTACGCATGATTTAAATGTGGGTTCTGAAAGGAATAAAGTCTGAACTGAAGTGCGAAGGCATTGCAGCTGACTGCTCGCATTGCTGAACGCCTGGACAATTCCAGGGTTAATGTTGAGTGGCTTTGTGTTTTGCGGTTCAGGTAGTGGCAAACCACTTGTCCGATGCGGTTTGCCGCCGGATTGATCTGCACTCGGTAGACTGATTACAGCCGGACCAAGTTCGAGGCGCTCTGCTCACTCACACCAAGACCGTTCTCTCATCACCAGTTTCCTTCCTTTCGGACGCGGCGCGCATGGAAGAAACACTAGCCAACAAGTCACCCCGAGCGCTACATTGTGCGCGGACACGCCGAGAGAAAAGGCGAGTAGACACTGGCATATTTACTACCATGCCACGCTCTCGCTGTAAGTGTCTGTCCGAACTAGATACACAAGACCATGACAGATTGCCTCTCCCGCTCCATTGCTCCCTGTCCATCGATCACCTTGATCATCTTTATACTATCTTCCCAACTCGGATTTATAATGCCGGCACCGTTGTGTGTATAATATATTGAATCATTAGAATTGCAAGTCGAATCAGCCACTCTCTTATAAATCGGTCTCGGACCCAGCTATTAACCTGCATGTGTACAATTTACAATGACGGCCCTGTACCTGGGAGGATGTTGTTTACACGCTGCTTGAATTAGAGACTTTAAAAGAAAATGTTCTCGTTCAATGGGTCGTTATTCTTATATACGCGCCACACAATAATCTAATTATTTCAGCGATAAAACATAATGTACAACGGTAATCACCCTGTCACTTCTATTGACAGCAACAATTAAATGCACATAAAACACACTGTAACCGAGCTCGCCGTCTCCACTGTAAACTGGACCCAGAGTTTTGCTCAGAAGCGACCGGCTTCCTCCGTCGGGTAACTCCGCGATGACTAAACTTCTCCGCAGCAAAATGACTCGTTTCTGCTCCATTTGCCCTTGCTAAACACAATTACACAGACGATAATCCATCTTCAAATATTTCCCTTTAACTCTGTGTATTTTTAAAGTCCGTGCGGCAGCTAGACCAATGTGTTAGGAACGCGGACAGATTCGGTGCACCGCTAATAGTTGGCAATTTAGCTAAGTTGTCGCAAGCATTAACTTGTTAACCCCCATCCCCATCACATTGCCACCCTCCTCCTCCCCTCCCCAATCACCCTATTTCTTTCAGTGTCCCCCTGGTTACAATGTTAGCAGCGAAACAAACAAAAAACCCTCAGGACGACCCCTCTTGAATTCACACACACACACACACACCAGACCCCCAGCAGAATAATCTCAAAATCAGAACATCCTTACCAATTCGAATAACATGAGGCATCCCATGAGAATATCGTATCCAACACAAGTAAAAAATAAGTCCCGTCCTGTATTCCAAAATCATGCTCAAAAACGAGGCAGCCGGCGATTTCTCGTGGTCACAAGTATGATGAAGAGTATTCAATGCAAGATTCCAGCAGACAGTGTTTCCGTTCCGCCGCTCCACAGTCCAGCTGTACGGCGCAAGTCGGGTTGGGGGGGGGGGGGGGGGGGGGGGGGGGGCAGGGATGGGGGGGCGGGGGGCTTAAAACTCTTTCGTGTCTGGAGTGACCGGAGGCTTCCCGGAGCAGCGCAGAAATCTGAACATGATCTTCACGTTTCACATCCACTTATTCCAATAAAGCGGAGAGCAGAGGAGAGGAGAGGAGAGGAGAGCGACAACTCTGCAAGGGATGGTGGGAGCTGAACGCTCAGCCTCAGACTGAAAGTATCTCGCTTCAAACCAATCCACACAACCAACCGAATTCAAAATGAACAGCGGGCACGCAGACAGGCGGGGAGGTGGGGGTGGGAATGATCGCAATCCCAAATTAAAGAGCAAACGGTGAGGAGATGCAGCGATGATAAAAACCATCTGCTGGGGAACGCGACTGGGGACTGTAACATTGACCGATGGACAAGTGGGTTAAGTATGTGCATTATTGACTATTCCTTCTTCCACTCCTCGCTGTGCATTTAATGCCGCGATTCCAAATCCCATCGGCAGCTTTCTTCCTCCCAACAGCTCCTTGAGTTTCATTCAGTTAGCTTTCCCCAAACTTCCAACTCTCGAGCCCCAGCCCAATCGGAATAACCCCTTCGTCTCAGTGAAGTCGTGGCGTTTTACCTGGATTGTTTTGACCGCTCGCACACCCCCCCCCCCCCCCCCCCCCCACACACACACACAGACACACACACACACACACACACAGACACACACACACACACACACACACACACACACACACACACACACAGAGAAACACACACACACAGACACACACACACACACACACCTTAAAGAAAAAAAAATACCGAAATAGTCCAAGTGGTAATAGTCTATTGCCCCCCCCCCCCCCCCCCCCCCCACTTCGACCAAACGGGCCCTCACCCCATCTAACAACAAGGACACGATTCGAAGTGGGCGTTTAATGAGACGCGAGGTGACTGGGTCAGAATACAACGGGATGCTTTGAATCCCCGCACAGGATACTCGTGAGTCCACTTCGGTGACTGGAAGTGAATGAACTCACCCGCGGGGTCCCATTGCGGTGGAATTTACATAACACGGTGACTGAAACAAACGCCTTTTATTGTTGAAGTTTGTTTGTCTGGTGTTGGGATGCGGACGTCCTATACATTGGCAACTTCTGAACTGGGCTCTGCCTGTTAAATAGGGGTAAAAGCAGGCGCGGTGATAAGGCGGCCGGCCGTGCAGGACACAGGCGACCTTCACAGGATAGGGTCCGGGCTCGCACCAGCAGCACAATCTGGCAACTGTGTCGCCCTGACCTCATTCCCCCGCCCCCCGTTTTAATTCTGTTTTCGTTCCCCGCTGATTCCAAACTCCAAGCCTTTTCTTGTCCCGCCGTACACAATGACCAATAGTTTTATCACTATCACTGCTCCCGCCTGCCTGTCGCGCTGGGTTGAAATAACCTTCAGCGCCACAGTCATTCTCCCCTCCCCCCCAATAACTCTCCAACTATTGACGCGGCGAAGAAACACAATGTCTACATTTTCTAAACTAAGAGATTCGTTTCATTTATGTCTGCTCCATATTCATGCCATGTGTTCAGATTTATAGACCCACTGCGCAATATAAAGAGAATCTGTGTGAAATATGAAGTCCCAGTGCACATATTACAGAGATCCATGGATGGGAGCTCAGGAGTCAATCTCCATAGCACGTATTCTTGTTTCAGAGCGCCCTCTTTTGAATAAACTGCAGAGCAGAGCAACGCGAAAAACATTACCGTGAAAGTCAGTGAGAATCATCTCCACTGTGTCATTGCCCGCACCTGGCGATGTGCATAAAACAAGGTCAGGTCACACTGAGAGGCAGACGCCCCTCGTCAACACCAAAGATCCTATAGCGGAGGATCTTTGGTCAACACCAGGTCAATCACACCTCATGAGAACAATCCAAAGTCGTGAATTAACACCAGAGATAGGCACAAAGTGCTGGAGTAACTCAGCGGGTCAGACAACATCTCTGGAGAAAAGAAATAGGTGACGTTTTGGGTCGAGACCCTTCTTCAGATTGGGGGTGAGGGGAAAGGGAAACGAGGGATATAGATGGTGATGTAGAGGGGTATAGAAAGACACGTGCCTCTCTGCAGTTGCTTCCTACACAATTAACTCCCGGAAAATCGCAGAGTTCCTAATAACCAGACAATGTTGCAGATTTCCCAAGTCAACTCAGAGTTTTTACATTGTCAGTCGTTTTATTTTAGAGCCTTTGTTGTCGACACTCCGTCAAACTATTGGGGTTAAGATGAAGCAGCAAACATTCTATCGTATAATACACTCCGTCGTGTTACTTTGATCGGCACAAAACGCTGGAGTAACTCAGTAGGTCAGGCAGCATCTCTGAAGAAAAATGATGGGCGATGTTTCGGGTCGAGACCTTTCCTCAGACTTCCTCGGACCCGACCCGAAACCTATCCTTTTACTACAGAGATGCTGCCTGAACCGCTGTTACTCCAGCGTTTTATGTCTAAACCAGCATTTACAGCTCTTCGATTTACGTTGTCTGTTTAAAAACTGGCAATGATAAATTAAGAGACAAGAGTGTTTTATCGACATATGTCCCGAAACTTGCAGCAGCAAAGCATAATATGTAAACCCAACGCTCTGTAAACATCACAATGAACAACAACAAAACGCTTCATGCAAATAATAATAATGCAACGACCAAAACAATGCCCCCAAGGCTTTGTGGTTTGGAGTTTAACGGCCTGATGTCTAGGTAGGAACCGCAGGTGTTGGTTTACCCCGAAGCTAGACCAACAATGCTGGAGTAACTCAGTGGGGCAGGCAGCATCTCTGGAGGGATAGCATTAGGAGACATTTCGCGTGGAGACCCTAAAGAAGGGTCTCGACCCAAAACGTCACCTATTCCTTTTCTCCAGAGTTGCTGCCCGACCGACCATCTGAGTTACGTCGGAATTTTGTGTTTAATAACCTGACGATTGTTGGGAAGAATTTGCTCCTGAACCTGGAGGTTACAGTTCGCAGGCTCTTCCCCGATGACAGGGGTGTTTCCACCAGTGGAAGAGTCCAGGACGAGAGGTCATAGCCTCAGAATAAAAGGACGTTATAAGAAGGAGATGAGAAATAATGTGTTTAGTCAGAGGGTGGTGAGTCTGTGGAATTCATTGCCACAGAAGGCTGTGGAAGCCAAGTCAATGGATATTTTTTTAAGGCAACGATGGATAGATGTTGTATCAGTACGGGTGTTAGGGGTTATGGGGAAGAGGCAGGAGAATGGTGTAGAGGGGAATAAGATCAGCCACGATTGAATGTCGCAGTAAACTTGATTGGAATTCTGCTCCTATCACTTATGAACATGAGTGAACTGAGAGTGTGTCCAGGGTGATGTGGGTCTTGATGATTAATAGGCAACTGCTTCCTGTAAAAGTAACACAATTACATGAGGAAATACAGTGAGTGAGTGATTGGCGTGAGTGTGGGTAAATCATGTGCTCAGTACACCAGCAGCTCAAGTAACAAGAGATATCTAATTATCTCCTTCTGGGCGGACAAGGCTTCCAGCAATCGCCCTATCCCCAGTTGTATAAGAATTATTTTGCATTAATACTTTCAGACGCAAAGATTTGGTCTAATTTGAGGAAGGATATTCTTGCTATTGAGGGAGTGCAGCACAGGTTCACCAACTTAATTCCCGGGCTGGCGGGACTGACTTATGAAGAAATAATGGATCGACTGGGCTTGTATTCACTGGCATTTAGAAGGATGAGAGGGCATCTTATAGAAACATATAAAATTCTTATAGGATTGGACAATCTAGATGCAGGAAAAATATTCCCAATGTTGGTGGAGTTGAGAACCGTTCACAGTTTAAGAATTAGGGGAAGACCATTTAGGCATGAGATGAGGAAAAAATAATTCAGCCAGAGAGTTGTGAATCTGTGGAATTCTCTGCCACAGAAGGCAGTGGAGGCCAATTCACTTGAAGTTTTCAAGAGAGGGTTAGATATAGCTCGTAGGACTAACGGAATATGGGGGAGAAAGCAGGAACGGGGTACTGATTTCGGATGATCAGCCATGATCACATTGAATGGCGGTGCTGGCTCGAAGGGATGAATGGTCTACTCTTGCACCTATTTCTCTACGTTTCTATGTTTAACCCTGAATGTTTGTCATGTTTTTTCAGCTTGCACCTTCAACACAGGTTTTTAATCACATAATCCCTCACCCCAATAAATATATATATTTTGTTTTCCATTTTTCAAATATACCCCATCCCAACAGCCCCCCCCCCCCCCACCTGTGAAGAAAGGTGTTTCTGTCCTGGACCTCCTCCACTATCAGAGTGAGGCCAAACACAAATTGGAGGAACAGCGCCTCATATTTTACTGAAGAAGGGTCTCAACCCGAAACTTACCAATTCCTTCTCCCCAGAGATGCTGCCTGTCCCGCTGAGTTACTCCAGCATTTGTGTCTATCATGATTCGCTTAGGCAGCTTACTGCCCATTGGCATGAATATTGATTTCTCTAACTTCAAGTAACCCTTTCAACCCCCCCCCCTCTCTCCATCCCTCCCCCACCCTACTCGTCGTACTAGTTTTACTGTCGTCCTGTTGAGTTCCACTGTCTGTGTGACTCATTGTCACCGTGCCCACGGCCAACAATGGACAATTGTGGGCTCCACATTTCCTTGATTATGGTCACTCTGCATATTTTGCATTCATTTGGCCTCAGTACCGTCTATATCTCTCTCGTTCCCCTTTCCTCTGACTCTCACTGAGCAGGGTCTCGACCCGAAATGTCACCCATTCCTTCTCTCCAGAGATGGTGCCTGACCCGCTGAGTTACTCCAGCATTTGTGTCTATCTTCGTCCTGCAATACAAATCGGGTAATTTCTTCCCGAATGTGGTTCGCTGCTCGCCCACACACACCCGGGCCGATCTCGATGGTCCTCTTAACTTAAAGGTTTCTTGCAAAAATACAAATATATTGGATGGAAATAATTTTAAAAATCCAACAATTATACTTGAATGTGTAGGAAGTGACAGCAGATGCTGGTTTACACTGAAGATGGACACAAAATGCTGGAGTAACTCTGGAGAAAAGGAATAGGTGATGTTTCAGGTCAAGAGCCTTCTTCAGACTTGAAGACATTTAAAACTCAATAAAACATTATAAAGTAAAATCCAACTTTAAATATCACCCGCCCTATTCCACAGGTCGAACTCTGATTGAAATGAATCACATTTGACACCAGATATGACCCGGAGTATATTCATTGCGTTTCCCCTGAGTCATGAGAATGGCTTTCTTCATCGAACGCCATGTGGAAAGCGGCAGAACAATCCATCATCCCTGTAGTTGCAGAAGGCCCGGGCGAGTCCGGAGGTTCCTTCTTCAATACCGACATCTGTCTTCGGCTCCTTCGGCCCTTGACAGCGAGAGTCAGATCATTAAATATAGACAAAAATGCGGAAGTTAGTTAGCGGGTCAGGTAACATCTCTGGAGCATTTTGTGTCTATCTTCTGTGTAAACCAGCATCTGCAGTTCCTTCTTACACATGATGAGTGTAGGAAAGAACTGCAGATGCTGGTTTAAATCGGCTGCATCTCTGGAGAGAAATAATTGGTGCCTATTCCCATTCACCCAAACGTCACCCATTCCTTCTCTCCAGAGATGCTGCCTGCCCCGTTGAGTTACTCCATCATTTTGTGTCTATCTTTGGGGGGGGAGCATTGCTGTGGCCTTCTGCTGCCATGGCCTACCGCTGCCACTTCCGTGGTCTACCGCTGCTGTTCCTCACTGGTGGACAGCATCCTGCAGCTGGGTATGGAACAGCTACAGGTGGGGGGCCGATGGAGGGGGGGGGGGGGGGGTCGGAAGCGCCCTGCAGTTGAGGATGGAGACGGCTTCAAACAGGGGCTGGCAGGAGTGTCCTGTAGCCGAGGGATGTGGACCGGTTCAGGCGGGGGCCCGTGGGGGAGATGGGGTGGGAAGCATCCTGCAGCTGGGGATGGGGACGGCTTTTTAGGCGGGGACGGTGGGTGGGGGGGGGGGGGGGGGGGGGGGACGGCGACAGCTTCAGTGGTTTATGTGTCCTGTAGCTGGGAGGTGGGGATGGTTTTAAGTGGGGCCATCGGGGGCTGATGGGGAGGGGGCGGGAGCACTGCCGTGGCCTATCGCTGCTGCTGCCGCTGCCTACTGCAGGGAGTTGAGGCCAGTTCATTGGCTATATTTAAGAGGGAGTTAGATGTGGCCCTTGTGGCTAAAGGGATCAGGGGGTATGGAGAGAAGGCAGGTACGGGATACTGAGTTGGATGATCAGCCATGATCATATTGAATAGTGGTGCAGGCTCGAAGAGCCGAATGGCCTACTCCTGCACCTATTTTCTATGTTTCTATGTTTCTAGTCTTTTCAATCTTTCCTCATATGACAGTCCCGCCATCCAAGGGATCAATCTCGTGAACCTACGCAGCACTGCCTCAATCACAAGGATGTCCTTCCTTGCGGGGACCGATGGGGTGGAAGCATCCTGCAGCGGGTGAGGGGGTCGCCTTCAGGAGGGGGCTGTCAGGGGCCGGTGGGGGAGGGGTGGAGAGCATCCTGCAGCCGGGGCAGGGGACAGCTTCAGTCAGGGGCTCCAGTGGCCTATCGCTGGCGCTCCCCACCGGCTTCAGATTGGGACCGGTGTGGAGCATCTTACAGCTGGGGACGGCTTCAGGCGGGAGCTGGTGGGGACTGGTGGTGGGGGTGGGGGGGGGGGGGGGGGTGTCCTAGAGCTGGGAGATGGGAGCAGCTTCATGCAGAGGCTGACGGGGGCCGGTTGGGGGGAAGCGTCCTGCACTCACTCCATCCCCCCTCAACGCCCCTCATCCACTCTTAGCGGCTCTCTGGTGGTGCAGCCATTCCAACCCATTGGGTTCCCATTGTGATGTAGAACACGCAGGTATTACTGCACAGGCGCAGCTGAAGAGGGATTTATTAAAGCTTCAAATGTGAATAAATCTTAAAATATAACAACAATTTAAACGTTAAAGATGAGATTTATTCAGTCCATTCTTTCTTGTTACATCTCTTGTAGCATTCCGCAGCTGGGGGAAGGGGATGGCTTCAGACGGGGGCTGTCGGAGGCCGCTGGGGTGGGGGGGGTGGGGAATGTCCTGCGGCTGGGGGAATGGAATGGCTTCCGCTGGGGTCTAACATGGTCCATTGCTATCATGGCCTACAGCTCCCCGTGGCCTGTCGCTGCCCTGGCCTGTCGCTACCGCTCCCCACTGGTCCCCACCTGAAGCCTACAGCTGGGGGTGGGGGAGCGTCCTGCAGGAAAATAGGTTAGAGATCAGCCATGATTGAATGGCAGTGAACTAGATGGGCCAAATGGCTTATTTTTACTCCGGAGTCACGTGAGTGATTCCGTGAAGAAGCCTGCCAGTCCTCATGCGCGTCCCTCCTGCCAGCGGTAAGTTTAAACCTGCAGGTAAGTTTTGTATTTCTTACCAGGTTTTTTTTTTATTGCAGGAACCTCTTCTTATAGAGGTTTCCTGCTGGACGAAGTCTGGACGGGCCGCGGGGAAACTGGTTATGGGGACACTCCGGTCCGGACCGCGGAAATTCGGGTAACTGGCGGCCGTCGGGTTCGTTACCCCAGTCGCTGACAATGTGGTCAGCGGCTCCCAGACCGCTGTGGTTCCCATGGAGGGAGTAAATCCAGAAGGAAGGCGGTATCACTACCAGAGTCGCTGACAGTGCAGTCAGCGGCTCCCAGATCGCTGTGGGCCCCAGGAAAGGGGGTAAAACCAACAATAAGTCGGTCAGGCCTATGGACTCGGGTAGTCAGGCCAGGAGGGTTCTCCTCCTTCAATGGGTAGCGTCTTTGGACGTCCAAACCCACATGGAGCACCTGATGGAGAGGTTGCTCACAATGATACGCTCCAAAGGAGGGAGCTATCAACCCGGGTCTCCTCGGGAGCCCACGGCAGTGGCACCTGTAGGGCTGAACAATGTCTCCCTCTCTGAGGAGGGCAGCATTTGGGGTCATTTCTGACTCATGAGTTCGAAGGTATTGCGGAGAGCATACCACAAGGCACGAAAGTGCCCACAAGGAAAACATGGAGCATGGATAGCGCCTCGGGTGTTTATCACACAAATGTGATGTTCCATCCTGGTATAGGTCCGTAGGAGGAGCATATCAGCGCAGGTATCCTCAGGGGTCTGCGGCACCACATGTTTCAGGGCTGCGTACGAATCTCACTCTCTGTGGAGGGAAGTGCGAGTGGTCAGTGTGTAACTGACTTTAAATTCAAAAGTGTCCGTGGAACATACTGAGCACATGCGTATGGCTTCAAGGAAATCCTCACAAACAAACGTGTTGCTGCCAGAAGAGTATCAGGCGTTGGCAAAATACCCGGATGGGGCCAGAGTTCCCTTCACGCTATAAGTGCCGGCAGTGAACAGCGCTATCAGGGGGATATTAGATGCCCGCCGCCGATTCTTCTCTTCAGGTAAGACCTATTCAACAGGTAAAACCTGGATGAGGAAGAAAAGCTGTCGGACCAATTAAGGTACCAACGACGAGCAAAAGCTTCATCGTTTCGGCGACAATACACCGCACGCCTCCATCGGCAGTAAGCGGTTCACTGAAGCATGAAAGCTGAGCAGAGGTCCCACGCACCCTACCAGTCCTACCCTACAACCAAGGTAACCATACAGGTAGGTGGGACTGGCACTTCCGAAACATGGGGTAAGTGGACCACTTACAAGTTGGTAATATTTACACTTGTTTTTGTACAAATGATAATGATAATATGTGATTAGTTTATGTGTTGTATGAAAGGAGAGAAGGTTCGCACTCCCCTTGATAAGGATGGAAGGGGCTCTAGTGGCCTTACTACACACAAATTGTTAAGGCATTGCCATCTACTTAGCGGCATCTATCCAGGTAAAACTGCACAATTCTAGGATTCCAAGCAGGCTTGGAATTGGGGCCAGAATTGTCTTATGAGGCAGACTCAGTATTTTGACCAGGATTGCCTTTTGAGGCAAGCTCAGAATTCTGGTTAGAGCTGTCTTTCGAGACAAGCTCAGAATTCTGGCCAGAGTTGTCTTTTGAGGCAGGCACAGCATTATGGCCTGGATTGTCTTTCATGACATGCTCGTAAATCGGGCTAAAGTTGTCGTTCGAGGCAGGCACGGAATGATGGCAGGCATGGCCTGTTCATTGTGAAAGAAAGAAAATGTCGTTTAACTCGCATGTGCAGTATAAACTGTTCTAATTAGGAAACTTTGTTACTGACTAAGAACTGATTTTCATAGGATCTTTATGGCATGCATCGACCTCTAAGATAGATTCTATTCAGTTCCCATTCACAGGGATCACCAGAGATATTTGAAATTTATCTGGATGGGGCAATGATAACAGTTAAAGCATTGCACAATGGGCTAACTTCAGCTCCCAGGTTATTTACCAAATTACTAAAATCAGTGCTTGGACTGCTCAGAGTTCAAAAAACACTTGTTAGGTCTTGTCTGGATGATATTCTAACACTGTATTTTGCTAAAAATCAACTATATCAGCCTCAAACTATATTTGAGAAATTGGGGTTCCTCATCCATCCAGTTAAATTTAAGTTGATACCAAATAGACTTGTTGGTCATTGGGATTTACCTTTAACTATTAATTAGTCCGTGACTCCGCCCTGGGGCAAGAGATTGGAGTTAATAGAAACCTGTAACAACCTTGTTGTTATAAAGCAGCCTTCTATGCATCAAGTGTAATGGGCAATATAGTAGCTGTGATTCAGCTGTGCAAGTGGGGGAACTTACATCGTGCAAAGTAGCAACCTCTCAAGTGGCATGTAGGTCATTATGACAGACCTATGCTATTATCAGCTGAAGCTACCAACATCACAATGATGGACAAACAGTATTCAGCATTGCTCCAGTAGTAAAATTTCAGTTATTACAAACTGGTGCTAAGTGCTCTAAGGTGGAAAATTATGAATGCCATCTTTAGTTCGGAGGTGGAGGAGACTTGCATGAGTTGCCAATTCTTCAGTTATTGGTATCAACTATCTATAGACACTAGGTGCATTCTATGGGTTAAAGTGTTATTGAGCGAATATGCATAATCTGCATGCTCAACTTCAAGTTGATACACTATGGTAACATAGAAACATAGAAACATAGAAATTAGGTGCAGGAGTAGGCCATTCGGCCCTTCGAGCCTGCACCGCCATTCAATATGATCATGGCTGATCATCCAACTCAGTATCCCGTACCTGCCTTCTCTCCAAACCCCCTGATCCCCTTAGCCACAAGGGCCACATCTAACTCCCTCTTAAATATAGCCAATGAACTGGCCTCAACTACCCTCTGTGGCAGAGAGTTCCAGAGATTCACCACTCTCTGCGTGAAAAAAGTTATTCTTATCTCGGTTTTAAAGGATTTCCCATTTATCCTTAAGCTGTGACCCCTTGTCCTGGACTTCCCTAACATCGGGAACAATCTTCCTGCATCTAGCCTGTCAACCCCTTAAGAATTTTGTAAGTTTCTATAAGATCCCCTCTCAATCTCCTAAATTCTAGAGAGTATAAACCAAGTCTATCCAGTCTTTCTTCATAAGACAGTCCTGACATCCCAGGAATCAGTCTGGTGAACCGTCTCTGCACTCCCTCTATGGCAATAATGTCCTTCCTCAGATTTGGAGACCAAAACTGTACGCAATACTCCAGGTGTGGTCTCACCAAGACCCTGTACAACTGCAGTAGAACCTCTCTGCTCCTATACTCAAATCCTTTTGCAATGAAAGCTAACATACCATTCGCTTTCTTTACTGCCTGCTGCACCTGCATGCCTACCTTCAATGACTGGTGTACCATGACACCCAGGTCTCGCTGCATCTCCCCCATTTTCCCAATCGGCCACCATTTAGATAATAGTATGCTTTCCTGTTTTTGCCACCAAAATGGATAACCTCACAGTAGTAGTGGCATATGTTAGTCACATGGGTGCAATCAAGTCAA
Source organism: Leucoraja erinaceus (assembly GCF_028641065.1). Lineage (NCBI taxonomy): Eukaryota > Metazoa > Chordata > Chondrichthyes > Rajiformes > Rajidae > Leucoraja > Leucoraja erinaceus. The sequence goes on along the minus strand of NC_073402.1, from coordinate 3,394,854 downwards.
AGTATCCTGTAATAATTTACCTAATCTCGTTTGGCACGTGTATCATCACGTACAATCAATGACAACACAGAATGGCTGTTGGATCACAAAGTATTTTATGAATTTATGTCTTCCTCCATTTTGGGTCTTGCAATAAAGTCAGCAATGTCCCGTTTTAGGTTTTCGTTCTGTCTGACTGACCTATGCAGCCATGGTTCTCGCTTTTGGCGGGAATTATAATACAACCGTATCCGGTAATTCTGAACGTAAAGCATTGCTGGTTCAGCCTGTGGCTCAGGAAACCAGCCTCTGCATGATAAAACCAAATTATTGACTTGCAGATTCTGAGTAGACTACTCCTACGGCTCGGGTTGTCAGACCGATCCATGTTTGTGCTCACTGCAGAGTGCAGGGATAACACCAAAAAAGCAGTACATTTCCTCTTCAGGAGATGGGAAATGTTTTGTTTAAATGCTAATGTTACATTTAATATGGTACATATTACTGACGTCTTGGAGTTTATTTTCAAATGTGTCTTTGACAATAAATTGAGTTATAGGGCCATTAACTGTGCCCAACGTGCCTTCCCATCATATTTGCTGCTGCGAACGGGACCCGCTCTGTCAGGTTTCACTCTCTAATATCGAGTTTATAAAGGATATCTTTAACACAAGTTCTCCCAGGACAAGTACAGGACAGTATGGGATATTGATGTTGTGTTAACACTACATCATAGTGGGCTCCAGCTACATCCTTAGCTTTGGCACGGTTCTCATAAAGTAGTTATCCTCATGGCGCTGGTCTCAGTGCAACGGGTTCAGTCACTACACAATTGCGACTGGACAGGATGGTTACATCTGCAAATAATATAATATTTTATGTTTATGATTTAGTTAAGCAGACCAGGGGCGTCAGGTCTGAAACTAGTTTTCATGGCATACCCCATGAGCCTTCGGTTATGAGAGCTCACGCATATACAACAATATGTCAAGGACACCAAGAGCCTTAGAGGCTCTGAACTAGCAATGTTTGTTAGTTACAAAAGAAAAAAAAATCTTTATAAGAAGGTATCAGTTCAGACCATCTCCAGGTAGTTAAAACGGGGTTTGGCTTATACAGGAGTAGATTCTGATATTTTCAAAGCTCACTCCACCAGGGCTGCTACAACATCGGCAGCAAGGGTTATGTACGTTCCACTGGACCATATTCTAGCGGCTGCAGGATGGTCAAATGAACAAACTTTCCAAATATTTTATAATAACTCATTGCCAGACTCTATTTTAGATTTGGTTGTATAGTTTCCTCCGGACGAGAGGGGTTATTATTATTATTATTACTTATTCATTATGAATGTTTCCCTTATCTGTCAAAGAAGCAGTGGTTGTGTGGACTCGGTCTCACGGCATGAAATCACAGAGCTTTGAAATCTTCATGGAATCACTCACGTGACTCCGAAGTAAAATAGTAACATTAAACGAGAACTTACCAGTTTGAATTTTGATCTTTATTTTCTGAGGAGTTACGATGAGCGATTACGTGCCCTCTGCTCCCACCCTCGTATCATAAAGGTCATCTGGTAGTTCTAGTCTTCTCTAATCTTACTATGTCACTTCAACTACTGTTATCTGTGATTTCACACCGCTGCTTTGAAGATTGATGCGCTTGCGGACTGGCGGGCTTCTTCACGTAATCGCTTATTGTAACTCCTCATAAAATAAAGATTAAACTACAAACTGGTAAGTTCTCATTAAATCTTACTATTCTTCTCCAATAACCTGTGAACCTGTGAATGGGTTGTATTAATTGTAATTAGGATGGTGAATGAATAAATGATTAAGTTTATTGGCCAAGTATTCACAGGCAAGGAATTTGCCTTGGTGCTCCACCTGCAAGTGACAACCTGACATACAGTGACAGTTAGGAATGACACATAAAACATTAAACATTAATAATAAAACATTATTATACAATACAATAATACATTACAATACAATACAATACCGTTTATTTGTCATTTGAACCTCATATGAAGTTCAAACGAAATTTGGTTTCTGCAGCCATACAAGAAAAGAACCAAGACACACACCAACACAATCCACACAAACATCCATCATAGCGAATCTCCTCCTCACTGTGATGGAAGGCAAAGTCTTGTCTCTCCCCTGCTCTCCATTCTTCTCCTGATGTCAAAATCAAAGACTCCGGTGGGCGCTAGAAAGTCCCGCGGCCACTTAAAGCCATGCCGGGCGATGCAAGGCCCTGCTCCGGATCCCAACGCTGGAGCCCCCGGAGTGCGCTAGGAAGTCCCGTGGCTGTTTAAACCGCGCCGGGCGATGTAAGGCCCCGCTCCAGGTCACCTTTAATCCCGCAATTCGGGCGGGCGAAGTTGCCGTTGCCGGTGCCCCGCAAAGCGGTCTCCCACCGGGGACCCGCGAGCTCCCGGTGTCACCATCCACCGGAGTCGGGTCGCAGCAGCGCGCCACCGCAGCTCTCCATGCTCCAAAGCCGGCCAGCTCCACGATGGTAGGTCCGCAGCTCCGCCAGCTCCGCGACTTGAGCCCCCAGCTCGCTCCGGCTGGAGGCTGCTCCTCGTTGCCAGGCCCCAACGACAACAGAGACCCAACAGGGAAAAGGTCGGGTCCCTGTACAGGGAAGAGATTTAAAAGTTTCCCCCGCCCACCACACCCCCCACACATACACAGTCAAAAACCCACAACAAACTATACCCTCATTATTGATTAAACATGTGAATTAAATATAATGCCAGAGCAAATGGGGGCTACAGATTTTTGGTTATTGAGTAGAGATACAGGTGCACAACCTTTTATCCGAAAGCCTTGGGACAAGACACTTCTCGGATTTCGGAATTTTTCGGATTTCCGAATGGAAGATTTTTAGCGTAGATTAGGTAGGTAGCGCGGGCGGCTTGAAAAGTCTGGAGCGGCTGCCTCCTCCCCGGAGACCGGGGAATTATTGTAAATCATTGCTTAAATGTTAGTCAGTTAGTTTGGAGGGATTTTATGTGGTGGGGGGGGGGGTGAAGGGGGAAACTTTAATTCTTAGTCCCCTACCTGGTCGGAGAGGCGGAGAGTGGGCAATGCCTTACCGGATCGCCGTGCAGTAAGCTCCAGAGCTCTGTGGCGGCCGACTCCCAACATCGCAGAGCTGGGGCTGCGGGTGTCCGGCTGCGGGTGGCGCCGGTTGGAGCTCCGACCCCGGCAACTCTACCCCTGGCTGCGTGGTGCTCCAAATCCAGCGCCGCCCGCGGCTGGATGCCCGCAGCCCCAGCTCCGCGATGTTGGGAGTCGGCGGCGTCGCAGCGCTGGGATACCAGCGGGGAGCGGGCAATGCCTTACCGGGTCGCCGTGCGGTAAGCTCCGGAGCGCTGTGGCCGCCGACACACAACATCGCGGAGCTGGGGCTGCGGGCGTCCGGCCGCGGGCCGCGCTGGATTTGGAGCGCCGCGCAGCCAGGGGTAGAGTTGCCGGGTCGGAGCTACAACTGGCACCACCCACAGCCCCAGCTCCGCGATGTTGGGAGTCGGCGGCCACAGCGCTCCGGAGCTTACTGCACGGCGACCCGGTAAGGCATTGCCCGCTCCCCGCCTCTCCGACCAGGTATGGGACTAAGAATTAAAGTTTCCCCCTTCACCCCCCGCCCTTTTCACATAAAAGCCCTCCAAACAAACTGACTAACATTTAAGCAATGATTTACAGATGTTTAAGTGTCTCGGGGAGGAGGCAGCCTTTACAGTAGTACAGACCTGGGTTGACCGTGGGTCGTTTCGGGTCAAGTTTGGCGCCAAACATGAGCTTTGGTGTGCAGACGACATCCTGGAAAAAATGTCCGGTTTTCGGAGCTTTTTGGTTTCCGGAACTCCGGATAAAAGGTTGTGCACCTGTACTATACGTGGGAAAAAAAGCTGTTTTTATGTCTGGCTGTGGCAGCTTTGACACATTTGTAATTAAGATAGTGTGAGTAATTGTAGGTAGTATAGCACAGAATAACTAGGAAAATAATGACCACTGAGCCAATTAATTTTAACCAATATTGAGAGTCTTTGATCTATGAGATCTGTAGGAATATAAAGAATTATAAGCATGGAGTTAATATATTAACTGAAGTAAGCAACTTGCCAGCAATGCAAGCTGTCATCAAACAACACCCTCTCAATATCTCTAACAATAGTTATTTTGCAGTTGTTTCAAATTAAAATCATATCTGTGAGCATGTTATAAAACAATTTTAAAGATTAAATTAATTAATTGAGTGTAATTTACATGTTAATTAATTAATTTCTTCACAATCAAATCTCCAAAAAAGAATGTAGAAAATCCAATTCCTAAGAACATAATATACTGGCTAGATAGTTCCACAGCAGTTGGAGTGGATAAGAATGGAGAAAGAGGAGTGCTATCCGTACGATATAGGAACGATTCTGCTCTCACCGATAAAATTGAATAGTATAATATATAAGAAGAACCCAATTATTCACAATATAATAAGAATTTGGAAACAAATAAAAGCATCCTTGAAATTAAATAATTTATCAGTATTAACCCCACTATTGAACAACCCCGCATTCAAACCTTCTCTCATCGACAACACATATCAACAATGGGATAGACTGGGGATTAGGAAAGTAGGGGACATGTATGAAGTGGGCAAACTGTTATCATTTCAACAATTAAAATTAAAATTTAAATTGAAGGATAATCAATATTTTAAATATATACAGGTATGTGACTTTATGAAGAAACATACACATAGATTTCAAACTATATTTTTAGATCCTTTAGAAGAAGCAATGAATATCAAGGCTGATTCACAAAAATTAATATCATACTTTTATAATAATATATTAAATAGAGAATCACCCTCAACAGAAGCATTAAGGGAAGATTGGGAACAAGAGCTAATGACAAAGATCTCTAAGGATAGATGGGAAAAATATTTGATGAATACACATAATTGTTCTATTAATGCAAGACATAATTTAATTCAATTCAAATTATTACATAGACTATATTATTCAAAAACGAGGTTGAATAAATTTTATCCAAACGTCTCTCCCAGATGCGATAAATGTTTGTTTCAAAACGCTAATATAACACACTCAATTGTTGGATGTACAAAGTTGAATAAATTTTGGAGTGATATATTTGATATATTTACAAAGATTTTCAAGTCAAGAATAGAACCCAAAACGGAATGGATTATATTTGGAATAATAGGAGAAGATACCAATTTAAATAAAGATCAAAATGTTTTTTTTAATTATGGGTTAATAATTGGAAAGAAATTGATACTTAAATTTTGGAAAAATACAACCACACCAACTGTTAAAATGTGGATTAGGAATATGATGGACATAGCACGCCTTGAAGAAATGAGACTCCGACTAATAGATAAATATGACCAATTCTTAAAGAGTTGGTCTCCTTTCATCGACTTTTTGGAATCATGTGATGCAGCGGTGCCGTAAGGATTGCTGATTTCAGTTCATGACGCGGATAGAGCTACATCTCCGAATACAGATTTGAAAAATTCTCTTTTAAGGGGCCTTCTCTTCTATTTCTACTTTCCTCTTTCTCTCTTCCTTTTTTTTTTATTTTTTATATACACACTTCACGTTTTTCTACTCTCTACCATCTATTTCTCCACTTTTTCCCCTTTCTATTGCTTTCTTTTTCTTGTTCTGCTTACTTCTTTCTTATAACATAAAACTAGAGGTTGTACATAGAATGGATTGCGTTATTACATAGTTGGCACCTAAAATTAGGTGCCACTGTACTGTTTTGTGATGTATTAACTTCTAATAAAATAAATAAACAAAAAAAAAAAAAAAAAAAGAAAAATCCAATTCCCTCTTTGTATCACCATCTCCCAATTTATTAAACACACTGTCATGTTTAGTTTAGTTTAGAGATTCAGTGAGGAAACAGGCCCTTCGGCCCACCGAGTCTTCGCCGACCAGCGATCCCCGCACGCTAACACTATCCTGCACATTAGCGACAATTTACTTATATACCAAGCCAATTAACCTACAAGCCTGTCCGTCTTTGGAATGAGGGAGGAAATCAAAGATCTTGGAGCAAACTCACGCTGGTTATGGGGAGAATGTATAATCTCCATACAGACAGCACCTGTAGCCAGGATCGGACCCGGGTCTCTGTCGCTGTACACAGCAACTCTACCGCTGTGCTACCGTGCCATCCTAATGCCCCTGTCCCACATAGGAAATCTCAACGGAAACCTCTGGAGACTTTGCGCCCCACCCAAGGTTTCCGTGCGGTTCCCAGAGGTTGCAGGTGGTTGCCGGAGGTTGCAGGTAGTGGAAGCAGGTAGGGAGACTGACAAAAACCTCCTGGAACTCCTGAAATTCTCCAGAGGTTTCCGTTCAGGTTTCCTAAGTGGGACAGGGGCATAATGTTATGGGACATTTTATTCAAGGTAACTTTCTTGTACTTTTCCAACATTATCTATCTTTTAAAAAGTAACAGAATGTATGTGGAATTTCTTCTTAGATACAACACAGCTTATTAATAAAACAGAGACCTGTTTTAAGATATGTAGGCTATGAATTATATAAAGAAAACCTTTTAATCATACTTAAAAAAGCGAGTTGTTTCATCCCATGTCTCATTCCCACTCAGAAGAACAAATGAATTCAGGTTGACCTTACCCAGTATCATTCTAGTACAGGATAATTGCACTGTTATTGATTGAAATGCTATTATATTTTGTAATAAATCAACACAGACCCAAACTGGCATGAAAATAATTTTAATGTAATTTTTTCTTAATATTCTTGTGCGCCTTTTAATTGATGAGGATCATAGATCTATATATCATTTTTTTTTACAGCTGTTGTATATGTATTAATATATGACATGGATATTATGCACTACATAATCTAAATAATATATACCTAAATACCTTGGAATACAAATAGCTTGGACTATACGAGGACTGGTACAGGAATAAGAGCCTGTACAAGAAAGGACGGAGCCGGCTGTACATTTGTGAGAAGTTTCTGTTCTTTCAATGTCTGCAGTAAGATGTTGCTGATGTTCTACCATTCCGTCTAATCAGAACCATCTTCTTCTCTCTCGTGTGCCGGGGCAGCAGGGCGAAGGCCACGGACGCCAACAAAATTAACAAGTTCATCAGGAAAGCTGGCTCCGTGCTGGAGCGCAGTTGGATTCATGGGAGGTGGGCTTGGTAGGGAGGATTCTCCTCAAACTGTGGAGCATCCTGGAAAATACAGCTCACCCCTTCCATGACACACTGGTCAACCTGAGGAGCACCTTCAGCAACAGACTGGTTCCACCAAGGTGCAGCACAGAACGTCACAGGAGATCCATTTTCCCTGTGGCTATTAAACTCCTTCCCCTTCTGTCGTGGGGTAGACTGACTCCCCTCCCTCTCCCTCCCCAATCTTTACACATCCCCAATTCCTTCCATTCACATTTAATTTCATGTTTCATGTATCTTGTGTTTTATGAATGTTGACAGATCAATCTCCCTTTTGTGATAAATAAAGTTCTATCATATTATATCGTAATACTACATTATATAAAAGTATACAAACATATCATCTGTACAATTCTATACACAGCATCTGTGTGAATTTACTAATTAAAATGAAGCTTGGCATTCAAAAACAGTTTCAATTGCAAAGTTCCTTAATCAAACAACAATTATACCTTTCTGCCAGACCAGTTAACCTGTCCTAATACTGATCAGATAGGACTTAAAGCATTTTGCCAACTATTTAACTTCATAAGATTGCAGTGTACCTGATTTGCTAGTGTCTGGTTGTAGTTCTCGATCTGAAGTAAGCTTGGAATCGGAACGAAAAGGGGTCTGGATTGCTCAAGATAAAACAGTGCAATTTTGTGTCCATTCACTGTTGGAAACGTCCAATCTAGTAAATCGGAGAAAAATATTCTGGATGCCAGGATACTCAAATACGTTTAGAAGTATTGTAAACAGTATTCAAGCCAGGTTGTACAATATTTGTTGAAAGAGAAAGAGACATCTAGATGGAGTGAATATGGTGAGGATGTTTCACTAGTGGGACAGTCTAGGACCAAAGGCCATTGCTTAAAAGGACATGCCTTTAGAAAGTAAATGAGAAGGCATTTCCTTAGTCAGAAGGTAGTGAACCTGTGGAATTCAGTCCCACAGAAGGCTGTGGAGGCCAAGTCAGTGGTTATGTTTAAGGCAGCGATCTCGTGCACATGTTATTTGCATGTTTCCTTGGGCCTCACCTTCCAGCCCACCTGTCTCTGCATTCAGTTTCAGTTCAGCTTATTGTCATGTGTAACAAAGTACAGTGAAAGCATTTGTTGCGTGCTAACCAGTCAACGGAAAGACAATACACGATTACAATCGATCATTCGCAGTGCAAAGATGCATGATAAGGGAATAATGTTGAGTGCAAGATAAAGCCAGTAATATCCGATCAAAGATAATCTAAGGGTAGATGAGGTAGATAGTAGTTCAGGTCTGCTCTCTGTTTGTGGTAGGATGATTGTTGTCTGATAACAGCTGCAATGAAACTGCCCCTGAATCTACCATTTTCCGTCTCCTATAACTATACCGTTTCACATCATTCAGATTATAATTGTGAGTCATTTCCAACAATTCCAACTCAACAGCTCAATAGTTCAGGACTGCTCTCTAGCTATTGGTATGATGGTTCAGTTGCTGTTATCAGGCAACTGGACAATCCTACAAACAACAAAACAGCAGTCCTAAACTACTATCAACTCATTGGAGATCCTTGAACTATCGTTGATTGGATTTTACTGGCCTTGTCTTGCATTAAATGTTATTCACATTATCCCCTTCATCGTGTATCTATACATTGTGAATGGCTCGATGTAATCATTTATTGTCTTCCTGCTGACTGGATAGCACGCAACAAAAACGTTTCACTGTACCTGGGTACATGTGATAATAAACTAAACTCAAACTCCACTCAACCAGCCACATCCTTCCCTCTACCCCTCCCCCCCCTCCCCACACACACCTTTTTCCTTCCTGCTTTACATGGGGACCACACCACTCTCTCTGTGGCTTCTAGGTCATCCTTTCCCATCCCTTGCCCGTCCCCGATACTTTCCACTTGCAACCATTGGAGGTGCAACATTTGCTCCTTCGTGTCCTCCTTCACCAGTATCCAGGGACCTAACCCGACCATCCAGATGAGGCAGAGGTGCTCCCCCTCCATGGCATCTGCCGTGAGTCCATTGTGACTGTAGGTGAACTGCATGGATCGAGGCCATCTATTAGGCTGGAGTTAATGTTCCATGACAAGCCTGTCGAAGTCCTTTATGATGGTGGACATGAGAGCCACTGGACGGTAGTCTTTAAGGCCGCCACCTTGCATTTCTCTAGCACCAGAATGATTGTGCTCTTCTTAAAGCAGTTGGAAACCATAGAATTGAGTAGGGAGTGGTTTAAAATATCCCTAAAGGTATCGGGTGGTGTACGCAGGTACTGAGAACACTCCATCTGGGGCAGCTTTCCGTGGGATCCCTCGCGGGAAGACTGATCTGATGTCTGCGACAGAGCCATCCGTACAGCTGCTCCCTGGGCTCCCAGGGTGGGTGACGTCATTCCAACGGGATTCTAAGCAAGGTGAGCATACAATGAATTGAGATTGTTGCCACCTACATTGTCCTCCTTCACTTTGTAGCCCGTTATAGCTGCAATAGTTGGATGTCCTTCTGGCTAAACCAAGACACTATCTTAGTCCAGAATTCCTTGATGACTTAGCGAAGGTCATAAATAAATGTTTTTTTTTAACTGCCCGGTCCCTCAGGTCAGCTGGTCAGCTGCTCCTGGAGGTACCGAGGTCTAGTCGGAGGCTCAGAGGGGATAGAGCCTTCTCTGTTGCTGCTCCGGCACTCTGGAACACCCTGCCATTGCACATCAGACAGCCCCTCACTGTCCATCTTTCCTTAAAACGTATGACTCCCTGGCTTTTGACCATGCCTGAGGCTTTGCTTCTGTTTGTGGTGTTTTTGATGTTTCTTTATTTTACATGTCTTTTCCTACTATTTCTTTTGATTGTTATTTTTGGTGTGTATTAACTTTTTTGTCAATGATTAGTGATGTACAGCACTTTGTTGCAGCTATGATTGTTTTTATAGTGCTCTATAAATAAAATTATTATTATTATTATTATACACTTGGAATCATTTGACTTGATCGCTGCAGGCTTGGACTTGCAGCGATCAAGTCCACCTGGAATGGACTTCATGGCCATTCATGCATTCCTGTTGCAAGTCATTTTCATCCTCCTTTCCTCTTCCATGGTGATGTATCTGTCCTCTTTCTGGTGCCAACGAAAAGCAAGGTAATGTGCCCTAATGACTACAGTCCAGTGGCCCTAACATCCACCTTCATAAAGTGCTTTGTGAGGCTTATTATGGCCCACATTAACTCCAGCCTTCTAGATTGGCCTTTGTCCACTGCAGTTCACCTACCGTCAATATAGACCCACGGCAGACTCCACGGAGGAGCAGCCAGTTCGAACCCAAACACTTTCTTCAGTCTGGGGAGAGGGTGAACAATTATATTCCGCATCAGACCTCTACAACCCAATAGTAAGACAGTAATTCTTTCAATTTTATTCAATCCATGCCCCCTATGACCCCTTCCCACTCCCACCAGTTCACCCAAGGTTTGTGGATCCTTCCTCTTTGTTACATAGATGCATAACCATTGCCCACCTGGTTCCATCTGGTTATCATTTACATACCTATCCAACAGGAAGACAAAGCATAGACTCGCCGATCGTTTCCCTCAATACCTACGTTCGATCCGCTAAGGCCCACTGGATTTCCCGGCTCCCGTTTAAATGTGGGAGTATGAGCAGATGCACCAGATGGGGAAGGGGCCTCTGTCCTGGGCCACCTCCATTGCCAGTGTAAGGCCACGTGCAAATTGGAGAAACAGCACCTCATGTTTTGTTTGGGTAGCTTAAAAACCCAGCGGTATGAACATTGAATTATCTAATTTTCTTGCTCCCAGTTCCCTCGCCCCCTTCTCCACTACAATCAGTCTGAAGAAGGTCCCGACCTGAAACGTCACCTATACGTTCTGCAGAGATGCTGCCTGACCCATTGCGTTACTCCAGCATATTGTGTCTATCATGGATTTCTCCTCCCTTGGTTCACCTTTACTATCTCTTCCCCCATCTGGTGCCATCGGCTCATCATCCCTGATACATTTGGTTTCACCCAGGGATGGCACAGTAGAGCAGTGGTAGAGTTGCTGCCTTACAGCGCCAGAGACCTGGGTTCGATCCTGACTACGGATGCTGTTTGTACGGAGTTTGCACATTCTCCCTGTGACCGCGTGGATTTTATTTGGGTGCTCCTGGTTCCTCCCACACTCCCACAAGACTTAACGGTTTGTAGGTTAATTGGCTTTGGTAAAATTGGTAATTGTCCCTATTGTGTAGGATAGTGTTATTCAGTTACTGGTCAGTGCAGACTCAGTGGGCTGAGTGGCCTGTTTCCTTGCTGTATCTCTCTAAACTAAACTAAACACAACCAGCCTATGCCTAGCCATCTCTACCTTCCTCTCCCTCATCTGACTACATTCAAACAACGTCCACTCCCAATATCCGATTCCACACATCACCTACCTAACCTCAGTCTCACTTTCCCTCTCACGTCATAGATGCTGCTTTTTCCAGTTGCTATTGTTCACTAATATTCTAAAATAATCTGTTTGTGAACTACGAATTAAAGTTAAATTCTACCTCTGAAATCAATTTTAGAATGTGTTGACACCTTCACCTATTTCAATTCCCAATCTTGTGAGTAATTTTGAACGCCATTCTGTGACCACTTGAAAAGCCTTGATTAGTATTTGAGATCTATAAATCATTACCAAACAATTTTAGAAGTATATTCAGAATGAGGACTTCAAATATCTGTTCTGATATCTTACATACATTTTAATTCTTTTTTTATACAGACCAAAAAGTAATTTTGCAGTCCTCATTATGCTTTTTTAATATTATGAGGTGATGAATGCTTCAACGATCAATTTTCCTGATTGTTCATTTTCATTTGTTCATATGTCTGCAGCTCCTTAACAATACCAACAGTGGCCAAATTGATTTGGAAAGTCATTTTGTGTGTGGTTTGAGTTAATACCTTTTTTTGAAGACAGCCCATTGGCCCACCGTGTCCGCGCCGATCAGGGACAATTTACAACAATACCAATTCAATTAACCTACAAACCTGTCTGTCTTTATGGTGAAGGAGGAAACTGGAGCACCCAGAGGAAACCCATGCGATCACGGGGAGAACGTACAAACTGTACAGACAGCACGCGTAGTCTAGATCGAATCCGGGTCCCTGGCACTGTATGGCAGCAACTCTACCACTGCGCCACCGTGCTGCCCTTAAACTACCTACTTCTTCTGCACACACGCTCATTCATAGTGCCATGACTAACTTTAATGTGAGTTTTTAATTGTTCAGTGTGATTATTTTGGTTTTTATTTGAAAATGAGACGCATTGTATTTCCTTCTGAAGAATTATTGTAAGGCCAGGAATGTAAGGAGAGAGATGCTGAAGGCTTTGTTTATTGAAGCCAATGTTCTTTGTGACTTCAAAAGTCTAGTACTATCCTCAATTACAGGTGGCACAGTGGCGCAGCAGTTGAGTTGCTGCCTTACAGAGACAAAGACCTGGGTTTGATCATAACTACTGATGCTGTCTGTATGGAGTTTGTACGTTCTCCCTGTGACCGCGTGAGTTTTCTCTGGGTGCTCCGGTTTCCTCCCACACTCCAAATATGTGCAGATCTGTAAGTTAATTGGCCACTGTAAATCGTCCCTAATGTGTACGGTAGAACTAGTCTATGGGTCATCGCTGTTAGGTGGGCCGAATGGCCTATTTCCACACTGTAACTAAACTCCAACTTGAAAAAAGAAAACTTTCCAGCTTAAAAGTGACTTTTCAAAACATAGTTTTGACTGAATTGACAATGAGGTGGATCCTGCATTGAATCAAACTTGTGTTGTTAATGCGCAAGAGAACTGCAGCTGATTCTGTGGTATGATTTTCTGTTTTCCACAGCATGTCCCAATGGAAGAGCAGAGAGGGATGGATATCGATGAATTTCATCATCTCTTTCAAGGTCAGTGTGATTAGTATGCTGTTGCTGTGATTACATGGAGACACTGATCAAGCAAGTCATCATTGTAAATCCACTGTAATATTTTGCATCAGTGGTCAGTAACACTCCTTAAATAGATGCAGGAAGTTTTGTACAGGAAACCTTGTGATAAGTGCAGCTATTAAATATTTGCTGGTTTTATATACAGAGGTGAGCAGGACCCTCTAGTAGGTAAGCTTGGCTCGCCCACAGTGGACGTTGATAGGACCCCCCCATCGCGAGAATGAGGGGGGGCCGTCAGTGAGTGAGGGGGGCCATCAGAGAGAATAGTGGGGGGGGACCCAGCAGGGACCTGTCTGTTGCCACATGCGGCAACAGACAATAGATAAGACCGTTTGGTGAACTTTATTATAACTTTGTCGGCGGCAAAAAACGTAGTGACATTCGGGTACTGCCAAGGTGGGATTTGCTTTTACCAGGTTGTATGCAAAACAAAGCATTTCACGAGGCACGAGTGACAATGAAGTATCATTGAATCCTTGACAATATTTGGATGATTTAACACAGCATCCAATATATCCAATAATAATAATAAATCTAGATTATTGAAGTGTGAGAGTGATATAATGGTGGTTCGGACAGATAAGACAAGCAGCTGATATATATGCATATGGCAAAACATATAAGCATTTTAAATGCTGTGGATCTTTCTCTTGTTTTAGTCAAGTAAATACTTAATGACTGCAGTTGCAGATGCTGGAATCTGGAGCAAAAAACAAGTTGCTGGAAGGTCAAGCAGCATCTGTTGGGGGAGATGGGTAGTGGGTTGAGGTGGAAGGAAGGAGGAATTGTCCACATTTCAAGATTGAGGGTGGAGAGAGGAGATACGCAGTACAGCATGTGTAGGAAGGAACTGCAGATGTTGGTTTACATCGAAGATAGACACAAAATGCTGGAGTAACTCTGCGGGATAGGCAGCTTCTCTGGAGAGAAGAAACTGTACTGTATTTAAGCAGTACTGTATAACAGGTGAGGAGCAAGGACAATAGGAGTGGAGAGGGAACCGGGGTCTGGTCTACCGTGCCTTCGAGGTCGGCTGCAGAAGGCAACCCCCGGGGAACAATGGTGGACAGGGTGAGGAGAGGGACAGGGGGGGGGTCTAAGGAAGGAGGGAAAATAAAGAGGCAGATGAGGGGATGGGAGGTTGAAAGTGGAGATAATGGCTGGAGGGCGATGAGCCGGCATACGGAGGTTGTCCGTGTTGGTATCTAATGTGTAAGGAAGGTGGTAATGGGAACCAGTAGGGGAGGTGCAGGGCAGATGGGGAGGGGATAAAGTAGGGGAAATATGTGGATGGTCGGCGGATGGGGAGTAAAATAGGTGATGAGGTTCTGGAGAGGGTTCGTATGGGAGAGGAGACAAAGAGGACCACAGGTGGATCAGAAGATAGAGGAAGAGGAACACAGGAGGTAAATGTTACCTGAAAGTAAAACATTTAGCGTTTATGCCATTGGATTGTGGACTATGCAGGCAGAATATGGGGTGTTGTTCCTGAATACATTTCTGCATCCTGGTTCATAAATCTTTGACAATGCTGGAATTTGATGTCAAAGATGTAAAAATCCAAACCATGTAGACATTTTTTAGTTCATTTCTTGCAGTCTTGGGCAGCGCTGTTCCCAAGCCAAGTAGTGATGCACCCAAAAGTATGCTTTTTATGGCGCATCGGTAGAATTTATGAGAGTCATTGGATACACGTTAAATTTCTTTATTCTCCTAAGGAAGGGGAGGCATTGGTGTGCCTTCCTGGCTGCCGCTTCAATGTTGTTGGTTTATGACAGATCGTTGGTTAATATTAAGAGTCAAGATTCAAGATTCAAGATCAAGATTCAGGATTCAATTTATTTCTCATTTGGACTCCTTGCGGTCCAAACGAAATGCCGTTTCTGCAGCCATACATTACAAACAAAAACCCAAGACACCCAAGACATAAACATCCATAATGTACATAAAAAAATCTCTCCACTGCACTCCCCCCCCCCTCCGAATCTCCGGAGGTCGGGCGGCTATTGCAAGCCAGCAGCGCTCCACCACCGCTCCACCCGCTCCGGACTCGCCCAGCTCCGCGATGGTGAGGTGAGTAGTCGGCACCAGAGCCCCCGGTCTTCCTGTTGGAGGCCGCTCACCGTTGCAGCCCCAGCGACAACGGAGACCCGACAAAGAAAAGGTCGTGTCTCCCATGCAGGGAGAGATTTAAAAGTTACCCCCCCCTCCCCCCCCCCCCCCCCACCCCCCACACACACACCCCAACAAAAAATAACAAAATCTACATAAAAACATAGCCAAAAAGTAATAAAAACGCCGACGGGCTGCAGAGGCCGCTGCTGACGAGAGTCGCGCCGCCTACCGTTTGAATTGATTGAATTAACACCAATGAACTTGGAACGGTCAACCATTTCCACTTCGGCACCATTGTCGCTGATTGGGGCATATGTTCCACCGCAGTTCCTGAAGTCGATAGTGAGCTCCTTCATCCTAATTAACATGGAGGGAGAGGTAGTTGTCCTGGCGCCTTGCGCACTCTCTCATCATTGTTGATGATCGGGCCCACCACAGTGTGCACCATCTACTGGTGACCTGGGACAGGCCTTGCCCAGGCTGGTTAACTGTACCACCGAGAAGGACAAGGAAATACATAGATGGGAACACACAAGCATCCGTGAGATGCAGACTATACTTTTAAAAAAATATATTGGCATCTCTGCATCAGCTTTTTGCTACAAGCTGTTGAATAGAAGAATATTCCATATTTCTAATGTTTCCTTATGATGCAGAAGAAGGCCATTACAGAGCAGCCCTTTGGAGCATTTCCATCAGTCCTGTTTTCCCTCTTCCCCGCTTCTCTGTATTTTCTCTTGCATGACTGTCATCTCCCATTGATTCTCTTCTTTCCCACCTGCGCAGGTGTATATATACTATACATATTCTCAAAGCCATCAGCCCACTGGCATGCGTGTGGGATGTGAGCACCCGAGGGAAACCAAGATCCTTGCAAGTGTCAAATTATGAGAGGAATAGATTGGGTAAACGTACAGAGTCTCTTACCATAGTAGGTGAATCAAGAACCAGAGGACATAAGTTTAAGGTGAGGGGGGAAAATTTGGTAGGAATCTGACGGGTAACTTTTCATGCAAAGGCAGGTAAGTGTATGGAAGGATCTGCCAGAGGAGGTCGTTGAGCCAGGTGTTATCGCAACGTTTAAGAAACTTTTAGACAGGTCCCTGGATAGATCAGGATTTGAGATTATTATCTCAATGGTGTCAGATTAGGAAAACGGGACATGCAACGTGACCTGGGTGTCCTTGTACAACAGTCACTGAAAGTAAACGTGCAGGTGCAGCAGGCAGTGAAGTCAGCTAATAAAGTTGGCCTTCATTACGAGAGGATTTGAGTATAGAAGTAAATAGGTCCTTCTGCAGTTGTACAGGGCCCTGGTGAGACCACATCTGGCATGTTGTGTGCAGTTTTCGTCTCCTAAGGAGGAAGGACATCCTTGCTATTGAGCCAGTGCAGCGTAGGTTCACAATGTTAATCCCCGGGATGGCGGGACTATCATATGAGGAAAGATTGGAAAGACTGGGCTTGTATTCACTGGAATTTAGAATGATGAAAGGTGATCTTATAGAAACGTATGAAATTATAAAAGAACTGGACAAGCTAGATGCAGGAAAAATGTTCCCCAATGTTGGGGGAGTCCAGAACCAGGAGCCATAGTCTAAGAAAAAAGGGAACACACACTCACACACTCAATTAAAACTGAGATGAGAAAAAAACATTTTCATCCAGAGAGTTGTGAATTTGTAGAATTCTCTGCCACAGAAGGCAGTGGAGGCCAATTCACTGGATGAATTTAAAAGAGAGAGATAGAGCTCTAGGAGCTCAAGGGATATGGGGAGAAAGCAGGCACGGGTTACTGATTGTGGATGATCAACCATGATCACAATGAATGGTGGTGCTGGCTTGAAGGGCCAAATGGCCTCCTCCTGCACCTATTTTCTATGACTCCATGACTAGAGAGATGTGGGCTCAACGCAGGCAGGAGAGGACTAATGTAGATAGGGCATTTAATTGGTGTGGGCAAGTTGGGCCGAAGGGCCTGTTTCCACACCGTATGACTCTATGACTTTAAGATGGCCACAGGGAGAACCTGCAATCTCTACACAGAGGACACGCAAAGTAAGGATCAAACCTTAATTTGCTGGACCTGTGTGGCAGGAGTATAAATGTCTACAGAGACATTGCATCGTTCAGGAAGGTGGCTCATCATCACCTTCTCAAGGGCTATTAGGAGTGGCCAATAAATAGCGTAAAAGATTCTATCCAGGATTTAGTGTTAACTAGGGCACAGAAAGGAAAATACAGAAAAAAATAACAATTGGATTAATAGACATAAGAAACACAAAAGCACAAATGGGGCGGCATGGTGACGCAGTGGTAGAGTTGCTGCCTAGCAGCACTAGAGATCCGGGTTTGATCCTGACTACAGGTGCTGTCTGTGCAGTGTTTGTACATTCCCCACACGATTTACATGAGTTTTCTCCAGGTGCTCTGGTTTCCTCTCATACTCAAAAGACGTACAGGTTTACAGGTGGATTAGATTGGTATAAATGTAAATTATCCCTAGTGCGTGCAGGATAGTGTTACTGTGCGTGGATCACTGGTCGGTGTGGATACGGTGCGCTGGAGGGCCTGTTTCCGCGCTGTATCTCTAAACTAAACAAAACAATCATTTGCTCTTAGATATTTGAAGAAAAAACTTCAATAATAACTACGTTGGAGAAATGCCTTTCTATATTTATGAAATTTAATTCTCAATGCGACATTGGTGGCTTGTGGACACACACACACACCGAACCATATAACCATATAACCATATAACAATTACAGCACGGAACCAGGCCATCTCGGCCCTTCTAGACCGTGCCGAACACGTATTGTCCCCTAGTCCCATCTACCTGCACTCAAACCATAACCCTCCATTCCTTTCCCGTCTATATAACCATATAACCATATAACCATATAACAATTACAGCACGGAACCAGGCCATCTCGGCCCTTCTAGTCCGTGCCGAACACTTATTCTCCCCTAGTCCCATCTACATGTACTCAGACCATAACCCTCCATTCCTTTCCCGTCCATATAACACAATTTATTTTTAAATGTATCGAACCTGCCTCCACCCCCTAGTCCCATACCACTCCTGCACTCATAGAACCATAACCCTACCACCATTCGGCCCTTTCCCGTGATCATATCAGTATCCTGTACCTGCCTTCTCTCCATACCCCCCGATCCCTTTAGCCACAAGGGCCACATTAATCCCTTTAAATAGCCAATAAAACCTTCTGTGGCGAAAACTCCTGATTCCCACCCTCCTGGCACCCAAACAGTCTTTCAGGTGAGGCAACAATTTGCTGCACTTGAAGCTAATCTAGTGTACTGCAGTTCTCAGACTCCTCCACACCACTCTCTGAGTAAAAAAGACGTTCCCCCTCATGTTACCCCTAAACTTCTGTCCCTTCATTCTCAAGTCATGTTCTCCTGTTTGAATCTTCCCTACTCTCAGTGGGCAAAGCTTATCCACGTCAACTCTGTCTATCCCTCTCATCATTTTAAAAACCTTTATCAAGTCCCCCCTTACCTTCTGCGCTCCAAAGAATAAAGACCTAACTTGTTCAACCTTTCTCTGTAACTTAGTTGCTGAAACCCAGGCAACATTCTAGTAAATCTCCTCTGTACTCTCTATTTTGTTGACATCCTTCCTATAATAAGGCAACCAAAATTGTACACCATAGTCCAGAATTGGCCTCACCAATGCCTTGTACAATTTTAACATTACATCCCAACTTCTATACTCAATGCTCTGATTTATAAAGGCCAGCACACCAAAAGCTTTCTTTACCACCCTATCTACATGAGATTCCACCTTCAGGGAACTGTGCACAGTTATTCCTAGATCCCTCTGTTGAACTGCATTCTTCAATTCCCTACCATTTACCATGTACGTCCTATTTTGTTTTGTCCTGCCAAGATGTAGCACCTCACAATTATCAGCATTAAACTCCATCTGCCATCTTTCAGCCCACTTTTCCAACTGGCCTAAATCTCTCTGTAGACTTTGAAAATCTACTTCATTATCTACAACACCACCTATCTTAGTATCATCTGCATACTTACTAATCCAATTTACCATACCATCATCCAGATCATTGATGAACAAGGAGGAAGTGCAGTGGGGGGGGGGGCAGTGGGGGGGGGGGGGGGGAGGAGGGGGGGGGGGGAGAATAGAATGCCAAGAACGAAGACAAACCAACATGATTCAAGTGAGTACTTTTATTACATTGTCGACACCAGAAACATGGCGACTCTTTTGAGTACTTTATGTATAGCATGCACAAACACATAATATCACTGTACCAAGGTACGTGTGGCAATAAAATATCACTGAATCATTGAATTATTAAGACTTACCTTGTTCATTCCAGTAAAGTTGAGTGTATTGTTTTATGCACTAGTGCAGTGAAGTAGTGGTGCAATGAAAACAATTTAGTTCAGTTTATTATTGTCACACCAACGTACAGTGAAAGCTTTTTGTTCTGTGCTATCTAGTCAGCAGAAAGACTATATATGACTAGACTAATTGCGACCCATTGTGTCCTAGCATCACACGGGAGGGCTTGTTCCCCAATGCAATATTCCACCTCTCCACCAATTCCAATATTGGTTGCCAGTGGGGGGGCTTTCTGGAGCGCTAGTATGGGTGTTTTGGGCTGAAGGGACTGGTTTCCAGAGGGCTAGTATGGACATTGTGGGCAGAATGGATTCTTGGGCTGGCGGCTCAGTCACTCAAGGTTGTTGTGCTGGCAGCTCACCAACTCACGGCTGGTGGGATGGCAGTTGACTCATGGCTATTCCTTGAAATTCTATTTCAAGCGGGGTGCAAGGCCACCAAATTCAAGTGCAGTTTCATATCATTTCAAGCAGGGTGCAAGGCCACTAAAGACAGCGAGTCGTGACCTCTTCCTGCTCCATCTTGCAGAGACTGAGCCACACCTACACTTCTGGGTTTCATAATCCCTCCCCCTCCCACCAGAAGGGGCGTGGCCTTCATGGCATGAATGACAGGAGAGAGAATTTCAACATTTATTAAACACTAATAACTCTTTTATTTTTCATCGATGGGAAAAATCCTCGGCACCTGATGAGCAGAGGGGGGCTCTCAGTATGATGGCCAAAAATCACAGCCGTACCTGGTAGCGTTTATTTCTAAAATCAATATACAACGCAAACAGGAAATGGTCAAGATTAGACTTTTAATTATATAGAAGGCAAGTCAACTTTAATTAGGCAAGTCAAATTTAATTAGGTAAGGCAACTTGAATTAGGTACGGCGACTTTAATTTGGCACGGCAACATTAATTAGGCAAGGCAACCTTAATTCTGCAAGGCAACCTTAATTCGGCAAGGCAACTTTAATTAGGCAAGGCAACTTTAATTAGGCAAGGCAGCTTTAGCATTTCCAAACCAAAGGCAACACAAGCTTTAGCATTTACAAACTAAAGGCAACACTGCTTTAGCATTTCCAAACCAAAGACAACACAGCTTTAGCATTTCCAAACCAAACGCAACACAGCTTTAGCATTTCCAAACCAAAGACAACACAGCTTTAGCATTTCCAAACTATATTTTCAAACCACATTAAGGGCACTGACAGGTCAGTAAAACCACTCACAGTTTAGTAGATATGTGTTCAATGTTATTCACAACTCAGACTGAGAGGCGTGACCCTCTCACTCCCCCATCTTGCAGAGACTGACTGAGGAACTCACCACCTCTGGGTTTTATAGTCCCTCCGGAAGGGGCGTGGCCTTCAGGAGAGAGAAGCTCAACATTTTTAAACACTAATAACTCTTTTATTTTTCATCAATGGGAACAAATCCCCTTGTCCTGCACAGCGGTGGGGGACTCTAAGATGGAAAAAAATCACAGCCGTAGGTGGCAGCGTTTTTTTCTAAAATCAATATACAGAACAACAGGAAGTGGTCAAGATCAGACTTTTAGTTATATAGATTACAATCAACACCGTCCACAGTGTACAGATGCAGGATAAGGGTATAACATTTAGTGCAAAATAAAGTCCAATCAAAGATAGTTTGAAGGTCTCCAATGACAGTTTAGTTACCCGATAACAGCTGAGGAGAAACTGCCCCTAAATCTAGAACCGTGTGTTTTCACATTTCTGTACGTCTTGACTGATGGGAGAGGGGAGAAGAGGGAGTGTCTGGTTGGAGACTGGTCCTTGATTATGCTTGCAGCAGGAGCACAGACACATAGATTCAGCCAATGCTCAAAAACATAAATTATACATAGTTTACGTATACATTCTGCACTTCATTTGTCCTCTTCCGGTTTGATTAGTTTTTATACATTTGCACAATAACGGTACCCGATAGCACTACGATTGTGCACCACCATACTCACCGTTCTCATGTGCTCCAAGTGCACCAGGTTTTGTTCCAGTCGATGGAATATTACAAAAGTTATGATGGTTTAAAAATCATAAGATCAGCAGATTGGTCTTCTCTCCTGTCAGTTGCTGGGGCGAGGAGAATAAAGTGCCGAAGGCCGGTCTGAATCCGTGAGTCCAGAAAGCATCCAAAATCGGCCAGAAGCTGTACCGAAGTCGCCCACCCGAGGCCGCTCTGAGTCAGTGAGCCCCGAGGCTGCCCGGAGTCATTGAGCCCTGAGGCCACCCAGAGCAAGGGAACCCGGATGCGGTGTGGAGTCGGGGAGCCCGGAGTGCTGTGCGGAGCAGCCTGGAGCCTGTCAACTGCGAGGCCGACTGCTGCAACCTTGAGATCCTGGAGAAGTGAGGAATGTGAGTGGGGGGATTGAGGGAGCCGTGTGCTGGCGGGGTCGGGCTTTGGCAGGGCACACAACCCCCACCCACACACCTCCTCCCTCCCACACGCCCCCACCCCTCCCCTCACACATCTCCCCAGTGGTAGGCCACGGCAACACTTCACCCCCCCTCCCCCCACCGGCTGCTGCCTGAGGCCATTCCCCTCCCCTCCGGCCCCCGCCCACCAGCCCCTTCCTGAAGCCATCCCCCTTCTCTGGCTACAGAATGCTCCCGCTGGCCCCCACCTGAAGCAGTCTCCCTCCCATCCCCAGCTGCAGGACTAGCCTAAGTATTTGGCTCACCATGTCCATACTAGCCCTCCGGAAACCAGTCCCTTTCGCCCGCAACAGCTGTACTAGCCTTCCAGAAAGCCCCCACTCTGGCTCCCACCTGAAGCCCTCCCCTACTCACGGCTGAAGGATGCTCACCCCACCGACTCCCGCCTGAAGTCAACTCACTCCTCCTGCTATAGGACACTCCCGACAGCCCCCGCCTGAAGCCAACCCTGTCCCCAACAGCAGGATACTCCCCACCAGCCCCCTCCTGATGCCGGTGGGGAGCGGCATTGGCAGGCCACGGCAACAGCGGTTGGCCATGGCAGCAGTAGGTCATGCCAGCCACAGGCAGCAGCAGGCTACGGCAGCGGTAGCATTTGGCCACAGCAGTGGTAGGACATGGTAGTGCTCGCTCCCACCCCCACCACAGCCACTGGCCCTGACAGCCCCAACTGAAGCCATCCCCCTCCCCCGGGTATATGTCAACCCCCCCCCCCCCCCCCCTCCACTGACAGCCCCCGCATGAAGCCGTCCCTCTCCCCCACCTGGAGGACATTCACCCCCACCCCCGACAGCTCCCGCCTGCTTACATCCCCCAGCTGCAGGACAATCGCCCTCCTCCCCTGGCTACAGGATGTCCCCCTCCCCCCCGACGGCCCCACCTCAAGCCGTCCCCCTGCCCCAGCTGCAGGATGCTCGGAACACTCCCCCCCCCCCCCCCCCCCCCCTCCCCCCCCCTTCGACAGCCCCTGCTTCAAGTACAAAGAACAGAGAACAATGTGTGATCCTAACATCATGATCGACGAGAAGCATCATGATCAGGCTCTGTTGTATATTCAAGACTAGCTTGAGAATGACAACAAAACAATGCAATGCTTTCATTTGCCACGACCAAGAAATGGAAGGATGCACCTTGATGATAACAATCCAGAATTGTCACCGGTATTGCAATACAATAGAACCGAACAACAGCAATTTGTTGAGTCAAGTCAAGTCAAGTTGAGTCAAGTCAAGTCAAGTCAAGTCAAGTTTATTTGTCACATACACATACGAGATATGCAGTGAAATGAAAGTGGCAATGCTCGCGGACTTTTGTGCAAAAGACAAACAACAAAACAACCAAACAAATTATAAACACAATCATAACACACATATTCTTTTACATAATAAATAATGGAAGGAAAAACGTTCAGTAGAGTTAGTCCCTGGTGAGATAGGCGTTTACAGTCCAAATTGCCTCTGGGAAGAAACTCCTTCTCAACCTCTCTGTTCTCACCGCATGATAACGGAGGTGTTTGCCTGACCGTAGCAGCTGGAACAGTCCATTGCAGGGGTGGAAGGGGTCTCCCATGATTTTATTTGCTCTGGAGTTGCACCTCCTGTTGTATAGTTCCTGCAGGGGGGTGAGTGAAGTTCCAATAGTGCGTTCGGCCGAACGCACTACTCTCTGCAGAGCCTTCTTGTCCTTGGCAGAGCAATTCCCAAACGAGATGGTAATGTTCCCGGACAAGATGCTTTCCACCGCCGCTGCGTAGAAGCACTGGAGGATCCTCGGAGACACTCTGAATTTCCTCAATTGCCTGAGGTGGTAAAGGCGCTGCCTTGCCTTACTCACGAGTGCTGAGGCGTGTGATGCCCATGTCATATCCTCAGAGATGTGGACTCCCAGATATTTAAAACAGTTCACCCTATCCACAGGATCCCCATTTATCCTCAATGGAGTGTACGGCCTCGGATGATGTGCCCTCCTAAAGTCCATGATCAGCTCCTTTGTTTTTTTGATATTCAAGAGGAGGCTGTTATCCTGGCACCAGAGTGCTAGATCAGCCACCTCCTCCCGGTAGGCCTTCTCATCGTTGTCTGAGATCAGGCCCACCACCACAGTGTCATCAGCAAACGTAATTATTGAATTGGAGCTGAACCTAGCCACACAGTCATGTGTGTACAGGGAGTACAATAGGGGGCTGAGGACGCAACCCTGGGGCGATCCTGTGCTCAGGGTGAGGGACTCCGATGTATTCCCTCCCATCTTGACTACCTGGGGCCTGGCGGTGAGAAAGTCCAGGACCCAGGCACACAGGGAGGTGTTGAGCCCCAATTCCAGGAGAATGAGCCTCTGCTGAATGCTGAGTACAGAGCAGTATATGACCAGGTGTGCAACTGCTTGAAAAGGAAGCTTCCTTCAATGTTTTTCATTCTTTCACCAGGAGGAACGGGAAAAACATTTATCACCAATTTGATCCTCTCCAATGTTAGAGTTCAAGGTGATGTGGCTATTGCTGTAGCATGCTAAATTAATGCCTGGTGGAAGAACTACATATTCTAGATTCAAGATACCCATCCAAGTGACCGAGGATACATTCTGCAACGTTGCGAAGAATTCTAACACAGCACGTTTGATGAGGCAAGTGAAACTCGTCGTTTCGGATGAATATCCATTGATTAGGAGAGAGAGCTTTGAAGTGATGGACAGAACTCTTCAAGATGTCTGCACCAACACTAAGCCTTTTTGCGGCATTCTTACTATTTGTTGTGATGATTTTTGACAACTCCTTCTTGTAGTGAAAAGGGAAATTTATGCTGATTTTGAAAATTCCTGCATAAAGAAATCCTACTTGTAGACACTCTTCACCTAGTTTCAATTGCAGACGAATATGTGATTGAGAGAGGGAGAAGGCGACTATTCTCAATTTTTGTTGAAAGTGGAGAAGACGAGATTTTAAAGAATGAAGACGATGAAATTGTAATGCCAGAAGACATGGTTCTATCAGCAAAAACACTGGAGGATTGTATTGATTTCATCTATCTCGCATTTGACAATCCTGTAGAATTATTCTCCGACAATTGTATCTTGGTTGCACACAACGATACGATGAGAAGCATCAATTCTCCACGTATCAGACGCTTCCCTGGATTCATTAAGGAGAACTTGTCTTTTAATGCTGTCACTGAGGGAACTAATGCTTCTCAACAGAATTCCTCGATTCACTCGAACTCCCTGGTTTACCACGACACAAATTGGAGTTGAAAAAAGGATCTCCGATCATGTTAATGAGAAACTTGGAACCCCCAAAGGTATGCAATGGAACGAGGATGATTGTGGAAGAACTACACAATCATCTGATCGTTGCAAGAATCAACATGGGAGCCTTCAAAGATGACATTGTTCTCATTCCTAGTATAATGCTCAATTTGACAGAAGGCAAAGACATTCCTCTTCAGCAGAGCCAATTCCCTATTCAGTCAAGTTTTGCTATGACGATCCATAAAGCGCAAGGACAAACCATTGAGAAAGTGTTGATATACCCCGAGAAACCAGTATTTCAGCATGGACAACTATATGTGGCTCTTAGCCGAGGAAAGGTGAAGGAAAATGTCAGTTTTCCTGAAGGATGGAACATCAACCAAGAATGTTGTCAATAAACGCGTGCTTGGTTGAACGATGACTTCTGAGGTCAATTCTCAGATTTTCTTCGTTAAAGTTTGACAACTCAATAATGTATTAAAATTGTGTGTCTTTTTTTTCCATCTACAGCAAAGAGACATCGAAACGCAGTGAGCAGCAGAATGCAACAAGAGACGCAACAAGAAAGAACTGAACCTAATAAATCTCATCTTTAACGTTTAAATTGTTGTTGTATTTTAAGAGGTATTCACATTTTAATAAATCCCTTTTCAGTTTCCATTATTGTCATTCAAACTTTTAGTTTTAACGCAATTGGGTACCTTGCAGTCATACAGAAAATAAAGTAACAGAACACACAATGAACACAGTTTAACACAAACATCCATCACAGTGAATCTCCAGGCACCTCCTCACTGTGATGGAAGGCAAAAAGTCTTAAAGTCTTATCTTTTCTTGCTTTTTCTCCCTCTGCGTTGAGGCGATCCAGGCTTTCGATGTTGCCCCCCCCCCGGTGATGGTAAGTCCCGCGGCCAAATCCAAGCTCCGCAAACGGGCCGATTCAAACTCCGCGGCCCGGGGCGGACAAAGCTGCCACCCTCCAGTCCAGCAGACAAAGCTGTTGTTGCCAGAGCTCCAGTCTGCTGCCGTGCCCATCAGCTGCGCCGGCGCAGTAATACCTGCGTGTTCTATGTCACAATGACCATATGCTGCCAGCACAACAACCTGGCTCACTATATCAGCAAAACAAAAGAACTGATTGTGGACTTTGGAAGAGGAAGGTTGAGGACCCACAATCCTGTTTACATCAATGGGACGAGTCAAAAACTTCAAATTCCTGGGCGTGTATTCCAGGCCATCACCGGCTCT
Organism: Leucoraja erinaceus; assembly: GCF_028641065.1. NCBI lineage: Eukaryota > Metazoa > Chordata > Chondrichthyes > Rajiformes > Rajidae > Leucoraja > Leucoraja erinaceus. The sequence goes on along the minus strand of NC_073402.1, from coordinate 3,368,208 downwards.
GACCTCCCTACCATCGAAGAGATTTATCGTAGTTGCTGACTCAAAAAGGCAGTCAACATCACCAAAGACCCACACCATCTTGTCCACACATACTCATCTCACCACTGCCATCGGGAAAAATGTACAGGAGCCTGAGAACTGTAATGTCCAGGTTCAGGAACAGCTTCTTCCCTACAGCCATCAGGCTATTAAACACAACAACCTCATAAGCTCTGAAATACAATAGACTATTATTATAATAATTATTATTATTATAATTGCCCTGTTATTGTTTGTTCTTTTTTTCCTGAGTTTTTGTTATATTATTTATTATGATTATATATTCTGTTGTGCTGCTGCAAATAAGAATTTAATTGTTCCATCTGGGACATATGACAATAAAACATTCTTGTCTCTTGACAATGGGAACCCAATAGGCGGAATGGCTGCACCGCCGGAGTGCCTCTAAGAATGGATGGGTGGGGGGTTGATGGGTGGGGGGTTGAGACGAAGGGGGGGGGGGGGGGGGGGGGGGAAGGGCAAGCGACAGAGTTGGGGGTGGTGAGGGGAGGAGAGAGGATCAGGGGCATTACAACAGGAACCTGTCAGCTGTGTTAATGCAATTGGGAGCTCCTTCGGCCGCGGCACGATTCATTGCGTTTTCGCATGGGATCGCCGCATGGGTGGGGACGTGTCCTCGGACCAGTGCGGAAGGAGTGTTCTGCCTCCTCCATTGTGCCTCCTCACCGCGGCAAACGGGAAGTGCTATCGCACCTAACGGTTTCGCCACCATTCCCCTACTTCCGTTTTTCGTGGAGGTATCTTCATTGGGTGAGTGTGGTGGAATATTGAGTTGGGGGACCAGGCCTCATGTGTGACAATGGGACCCAATGGGTCCCACTTTGTCTAGTAGACACTAAATGCTGGAGCAACTCAGCGGGTCAGACAGTGTCTCTGGAGAAAAGGAACAAGTGACGTTTCGGATTGAGATCCTTTATGACCTGATACTTCATCTATTCCTTTTCTCCAGAGGCACTGAGATACTCCAGCATTTTGTGTCTATCTTTGGTGAGCAAGAATAGGCAGGTCCAGCATTGTGTTGTCATATAGTCCATAATAGCTATGATGCCAATACAAAAACTTAATGCAATTTGACGTATTTGTACAGGGAGCCAGATGGCAAAGTGCCATGCATGTACAACACATGGATGGGCAATGCAGGCTACACCTTACAAATATTTGTGCTTAAATGTGCAGAACTGCTCTCTAAATGTATGTAACCAAGTGTGATCGGTGATAACTCCACCATTATTTTCAAATCAAATGGGAGCTACTAAGTAATTCACTAAATAACTCTCACTGATTCCAATGTACATATCAATACTAAATAGGTCTACAGTTCACTTGGGACATTGCGTATCCTTGATAATTAGTCATGTTTCAGTCCAGAGTAAGTCGTTGTTTGCCTCAGGAAGCTGAATATTCCACAGAGTCTGCAAGAATGTGTAATAGAGAGAATGTAATTATAATACTGTAATTAACTGGAGAATCTTTTGTCTTAAAAATATTTGGTTTGTGGCATTATGGGACCTAAAATCAATCTTAACTCCATTGCATTCTGCATCACACTTTGTCTGTCAAAAATCAAATTATACTTTGGATAAGTATATATGCCAGTGAATAGGAACTTTCTACCACATTGAAAGGTTAGAATTTATCTGCCTGAAAAAATACATATTATTTTGTTACTGTTCTAAAAAATAGAAAAGCAATTAAAGTCTGAAAAAGTTTATTTGAATTTTTCAATTCAATGAACTTACCAGAATACCAATCTCCGACCTCTGATCTCCGATAAGGCAAGAGCTGTATTGTAGACGGTCTGTGTGCATTGTATGTGTGTGTGTGCATTGTGTGTGTGTGTGTGTGTGTGCGTGTGTGTGTGTGAGTGTGTGAGTGTGTCTGGCTGTGTGTGACTATGTGTGACTATGTGTGTGTGAGTGTGTGTGCGTGTCTGCATGTGAGTGTGTGTGTGCGCTTATGTGTGTGAGTGTGCTTGTGTGTGAGTGTGCGTGTCTGTGTGTGAGTGTGAGTCTGTGTGTGTGTGTGTGTGTGAGTGCGTGTTTGTGTGTGTGTGTGTGTGAGAGTATGTGTGAGTGTGAGTGTGAGTGAGAGTGTGTGTAAGTGTATGCATGTCTGTGTGTGCATGTCTGGGTGTGAGTATGTGAGTGAGTAGTATGTGTGAGTGTGAGTGTGTGTGTGTGTGTGTTTCCGTGTCTGTGTGCGTGTCTGTGTGTGTGTGTGTGAGTGTGTTTTCGTGTCTGTGTGCGTGTCTGTGGGTGTGTGTGTGTGTGTGAATGTGTTTTCGTGTCTGTTTTCGTGTCTGTGTGTGAGTGAGTGAGTGTTTGTGTTTGTGTGAATGTGTGTGTGCGTGCGTGCGTGTCTGTGTGTGTGTGTGTACACATGTTTGTTTGTGTTTGTGTGGTGCACACACATGCATGTTTGTGTCTGTATATTTTTCTGTTTTTTTGTTTTTAATCAGAAACTTTAAATTAATTAAGAAACATATTAAAGAAAATCAGAAACGTTTAACAATACAACTGAAATTCTAGCTGTCATGGTCATTGAGAATGTAAACATGACTATTGGGATTAAGCATCCATTTAAAGCAATCCTATTTTCATTCTCCACACATTCCCATTAAGATGTGTAATAGCTACTGCTCATACTTTCAGATATGTTTTTTCTTTTGCAATTATAGATGAACGCCAATAATCCACTATTATGTTTTTTCTAGAATCATGATGGTCAGGCACCATGGTCCAGTTCCTGTGCTCGATTTACACACCGTGGGGTTCCAATCCTTTCATTACCCGGTCACACCGAGTTCCAATCCTTTCTACATTGTGGTCACGTTGGCGCAGCGGTAGAGTTGCTGCCTTACAGCGAATGCAGCACCGGAGACCCGGGTTCGATCCCGACTACAGGTGCTGTCTGTATGGAGTTTGTACATTCTCCCCGTGACCTGCGTGGGTTTTCCGCGTCCTCCGACATTCCAAAGACGTACAGGTTTGCAGGTTAATTGGCTTGGTATAATTGTAAATTGTCGCTGGTGTGTAGGATAGTGTTAGTGTGTGCGGGGATCGCTGGTCAGCGTGGACTCAGTGGGCCTAAAGGCCAGCTTCCGTGCTGTATCTCTAAACTAAACTAAATTAAACTCACTTTAATCGCATCGTTTCACCCGAACCACAAGGGACTGCAGATACTGGAATCTGAAGCAAAACCTGTGCAGTTTGTTTTATGGTTCCCTGGAAAAACCCATTGTTTTTTGCGTTTCATCTACAAAAGGACAAACTAAACTTTATTGTATTTATCGGAGTAATGCCCAATAGTCTGGAAAAACTGCCAGACCAGCACCATCAATGTCCCATGTGCTTCATTAATGTTTTACAGTTTGTAGATGGGAATTCTGAAAATTGATGAGTTAATAATTAGCTTCTTGCAACTGATTAAGTGTTTGACTTTTACCTCCTAAGTTTAGTTTATTATTTAGTTTGGTATTGTCTCGTGTGCTGATGTACTGTGAAAAGCTTTTTGTTGCATGCTATCCAGTTAATGAAAAGACTGTACTTGATTACAGTCAAGCTGTCCACAGTGTACTGATACAGAATAAAGCGTATTGTGGTGGTCCTTGGGGGTTAAGCCACTCCTTGGGTCATCCCCCTCAGCTCTTGAGGAACAGGGACTGCCCATGGGGTTTCCCGGGTCCTGCTCGCAGGCGTTCTGGTTGTTTGCGATGATCCATTAAACGACTTCTGAACCTGCCTGATGTCTGGCCTGTTCCTGACCTCATCCAGGCCACTGCAAGTGGTGACCCCGACATTCATCATGCATCGTGATGGAAAACAACGCCGTTGCATCGAAGCTCCCGACTTTGTGGACTGAAGAGCCTGATATCTGGTTCCAGCAGGCAGAGGCACAGTTTGCTCTGCGAGGGGTGACGGTAGATGAAACTAAGTACTTTTACGTGGTCAGCGCTCCTGACCAGGTGACTGCGAGGGGGTTAAACCTGACCTCAGCGCCCCCCCCAGCAACTAACAAATATAGGGGCCTCAAGGCCCTGCTTATCAGAAAATTTAGCCTTAGCGAGTCGCAGCGGGCAGCTCGGATTCTCCGAATAGACGGCCTAGGTGACCACTGACCTTCCGCCCTCCTGGAGGAGATGCTTGCCACCGATCCCGTTATTGATATGCAGGCACTGGCTGAGTGTACCGACCAGCTGTGGATTTCCCATCAGCGGGACCTGGATGTGCTGGCCATCCTTCCTGCGGCGTCAGGAGACACGGAGCAGGTCGGGGCTGCTATCGACTGGGTCACAGCTGCTCCTGGATGACCTCTGTGGCAGAATCTGGCCGCCATCGGGCATTCCAGCGCAGGCACGTCGCCCCAGCATGGCCATTCGGCAGTTCCATCCGACGCCAGCAGAGGTCGCTGTGGTTCATCCCAGCCAAATTCACCTGCTATTTTCCAGACATCCTCAAACCCCATTTCTGCTCCTCCGCCACCAAGCACGGGGTGGAGCACCATATTCTAACGACTGGCCCACCCATGCACGCCGAGTCGCGTCGTCTCGCGCCATACAAGCTCCGTCTAGTTCGGGAGGAGTTCGGCCTGATGGAGGCGATGGGCATCGTGCGCCCCTCCGATAGCCCATGGGCGTCCCCGCTCCACATGGTCCCTAAAGTGGGAGGGGGCTGGCGCCCGTGTGGGGATTACCGTCGCCTGAATGATGCGACCGTCGCCAACAGGTACCCGGTCCCACACATTCAAGACTTCAATGCCCATCTGGCCGGAGCATCAGTGTTCTCCAAGGTGACTGTAGATGGTTATGCATGCAACCATATATGTAACTACCTCATTAGCATATCGTCCCTCCCACATTCTATAGTATAACTGTAGTGTCTGCATGTTCCCTCCCTGTTGGGTTCCAGTACGTGTGTAGACCAGTTGTGGTTAGTACTGGAACGTGTGTTATTAGTGTTTAAATAAAGACCTAGTTAAAGGACTATGGACAACGTCTAGTTTCCTTTACAGTGACCCTCGTGCGAGGGTATAACCATATTCCGCTCCACCCCGACGATATACCTAAGTCAACAATTATTACTTCATTTGGACTGTTTGAATTTTTGAGGATGCCGTTTGAGTTGAAGAACGCCGCGCAGGCTTTCCAGCGGCTTATGGACTGTGTGTGCCATGGCCTGGACTTGGCAGACACTTCGTCTACTTGGCCAGCCTCTCAAGGCAGGAGCACTGCATCCACCTCCATCAGCTGTGTCAGCACCTCAGTGACTATGGGTTGGCTATCAACTCGATAAAGAGCCGTTTTGGTTGATGGCCATTGACTTCCTCTGCCACCACGTAACTCCACAAGGGGTGGTGCCTCTGCCGGCCAGGGTGGACACTTTCCGCCGGTTCCCCCATCCGACCACAGTTAAGGGCCTCCAGGAATTTGTGGGGATGGTTGCGTTTTATCACCGTTTCTTGCCGGCGACGGCCGCAATCATGCGCCCGCTTTTCTACCTGATCGCTGGTCATCGCAGGGAGGTTGAGTGGTCCCACAAAGCAGTAGCGATGTTCGAGAGTGCTAAGGAAGCATTGGCTGGGGCCACGATGCTCGTCCACCCACGAGTGGATGCCCCGACTGCCCTGACGGTAGACGCTTCCGAGGTGGAGGTTGGGCCAGTGTTGGAGCAGCTCGTTGACAGATGCTGGCGGCCACTCGACTTCAGCAGGCATCTCAGTGGTGCTCAGCGCCGTTACAACTCTGTCAACCGTGTGCTCCTTGCCCTGTATCTCACCGTGCGCCACTTTCGCTACTTCCTGGAGGGTAGTCCTTTTATTGCCTTCACGGATCACAAGCTGCTAACTTTCGCGTTTGCCAAGGTTTCAGAACCTGCGGTTCACGCCATTCTCCAAGTCGCTGAGGGTATTAATTATACCGCCCTGGCATCCGCTCAGCTGGTCGACGAGGAGATGGCCGCCTATCGTACGGCAGTTTCAGGCCTGCAGTTGGAGGACATTGACTGTGGTCCTGGGGGCGCAACGCTACTGTGCGATGTCTCCACTGGATTTCCCCGACCCATCGTCCCCGTTGCATGGTGTTTGAGGCGCTCCATGGACTTACTCATCCCTCCATCTGGACGACAATGGCTCGTGTAGTCTCCCGCTTCACGTGGCATGGGCTGCGCAAGGAGGTTGGACATTGGGCGCGCACTTGCATCCCGTGCTGGACCGCCAAGGTGCAGCAACACGTGCGTGTGCCATTGCAGGAGTTCGGCATCCCTCGGCAGTGGTTCGACCACATTCACATGGACATCGTGGGGCTGCTGCCGCCGTCCCGGGGCATGTCCTACGTCATCACCATGGTGGACCGCTTCACGTGGTGGCCTGAAGCAATCCTGCTGGCTAAATTACTCAACAGCCACTTGTGCTTGGTCCTTGGTGGTGCACTGGATCGCCCGGTTTGGGGTGTCACTGGACATAACATCTGACCTGGGGCCCCAGTTCATGTTGGAATTGTGTTCGGCCATGGCACGCCTCCTGAGGGTTCGCCTACACCACACGACAGCGCATCATCCGCATGCGAACAGCCTTGTGGAGCAGTTTCACCGTCAAGGATGCCCTGAAGGCATGGCTGAATGATCCGGACTGGGTGGACACTCTCCCGTGGGATTTGCTGGGGACCTGCACCGTACCCAAGGAGGACTTGGCCTCCTCCTCCGCCGAGTTGGTGTATGGGTCGATGTTGACGGTGCCCGGGGAGTTCAACCCACTGGCACGGGCAGGTGGAGCAGCCTTCAGATGCTCTGCAACGTCTTCGGCAGATGGTGGGCAAGTTGGCGCCGGTGCCCATGTCTCGTCATGGGTCCTTCCATCCGCACGTTCCCTCTGCTCTGGAGGACTGCCAGTTTGTCTTCCTGCGTAGGGATGCGCATCGGGCACCCCTCCAGTGGCCGTACGAGGGTCTTTTCCGGGTCTTCGAACATGACTCGTCCACTTTTGTCCTGGACATGGGGGGTCTGCAGGAGAGTTTCCGGTTGCGCGGCTGAAGCCGGCACATATTGACATTGATCGGCCGGTGCTGGTAGCGTGGCCCCGTAAGTGAGGGCGCCCTCCCTCTAGGGTACCTCCTCCAATGGCTACTCCGTCCACTGCACCTGTTGGTCAGTTGCCCGTTCCTGTGCCAGGGCATGGCGCGTATCCGGGCTGGTCCCCGTGTGCACCCTTATGTCTGTTTTGTGCCTCTGGTTCTGGGGGGGGGGGGGTCCTGTGACAGTCCCTGGGGGATAGGCCAGTCCTTGGGTCATCCCCCTCGGCTCTTGAGGAACAGGGACGATTGTTTGCCCACGGGATTTCCCGGGTCCTGCTCGCAGGCATTCTTGTTGTTTGCCATGATTCATTAAATGACTTCTGGACATGCCTGGTGTCTGGCCTTTTCCTGACCTCATCCAGGCCACTACAGTATAACGTTTAATGCAAGATAAAGTCCATTAAAATCCGTTTAAAGATAGTTTGTAGGATTGTAGTTTGCGGATGACACTGAGCTGGGGGGCAGTGTTAGCTGTGAGGAGGATGCTAGGAGGCTGAAAGGTGACTTGGATAGGCTGGGTGAGTGGGAAAATGCATGGCAGATGCAGTATAATGTGGATACATGTGAGGTTATCCACTTTAGTGGCAAAAACAGGAAAGATTACTATTATCTAAATGATGGCCGATTAGGAAAAGGGGAGATGCAACAAGACCAGTCATTGAAAGTAGGCAGAGTGAAAGTAGGCATGCAGGTGCAGCAGGCAGTGAAGAAAGCAAATGGTATGTTAGCATTCATAGCAAAAGGATTTGAGTATAGGAGCAGGGAGGTTCTCCTGCAGTTGTACAGGGTATTGGTGAGACCACACCTTGAGTATTGTGTACAATTTTGGTCTCCAAATCTGAGGAAAAACATTCTTGCCATAGAGGGAGTACAGAGAAGGTTCACCAGACTGATTCCTGGGATGTCAGGACTTTCATATGAAGAAAGACTGGATAGACTTGGCTTGTACTCGCTACAAATTAGAAGATTGAGGGGGGATCTTATAGAAACGTACAAAATTCTTAAGGGGTTGGACAGGCTAGACGCAGGAAGATTGTTGCCGATGTTGGGGAGGTCCAGGAGAAAGGATCACAGTTTAAGAATAAGGGGGAAATCCTTTAGGACCGAGATGAGAAAAACATTTTTCACACAGAGAGTGGTGAATCTCTGGAACTCTCTGCCACAGAAGGTAGTTGAAGCCAGTTCATTGGCTATATTTAAGAAGGAGTTAGATGTGGCCCTTGTGGCTAAAGGGATCAGGGGGTATGGAGAGAAGGCAGGTACTGGATACCGAGTTGGATGATCAGCCATGATCATATTGAATGACGGTGCAGGCTCGAAGGGCCGAATGGCCTACTCCTGCACCTATTTTCTATGTTTCTATGTTTCTATGCATCCAATGGGGTAGATGGGAGGCCAGGATCACTCTCTAGTTGGTGCAGGGGCAGTTCAGTTGCCTGAGAGCAGCTGGGAAGAAACTGTGAGACAGGTACATGGATAGGACAGGTTTAGAGGAATAATGGCCAATTGCAGGCAGGTGGGCCTAGTGTAGATGGGGCATGTTGGTCGGTGTGGAGAAGTTGGGTTGAAGGGCCTGTTTCCACACTGCATTACTCTATGACTGGAGGGCTCCGCATGAGTGCAATAGTGCTTGGTGTAAAAATATGACTATGATATGAAAGAATTGTATTTTGTCTTCATTTTTGCAAAAAGGGGAAGTCGTTGCATGAGTGTGAAAATCATGTGAGCGCTTAATTTGCTCGGGTTCTCAGCTGTTAACAATGCATGTCGATCGACATAGTTGATGCAATTTGGAAAGAGCTTTCAGTGCCGTTTTTGATTGCCTCGACACAGGTTTCAAGCCTATTTAAACTTATTGAACCTTGACTGATTCTCTTGTAAGAGTGTGATAATGCAAAATGAACAAATTCTCAAAGTGAGTGACACTTCTGCAAAACCGATGAATAATGTTACAAGAATAACAAGCATATCTGGCAGGGCACAGAGTGATAACTGAGGGGTAAAAAGACAAATAAAATGGCTGATCACATTAATCACAGAAATAGGAGTGAGTAGAAAATGCAAAGAGTGTTATGGGGACGGTTTATGGCATGTTTGCTTAGGGTCAGGACATCCCTCCCCCCCCCCCCCCCCCCCCCCCCCCCCCCCCCCTGAAGTAGATACATCCCCATTCCCTTTCTCCAGAGATGCGACCTGACCCGCTGAGTTACTCCAGCTTTTTGTGTCTATCTTCAGTGTAAACCAGCAACTGCAGTTCCTTCCTACACATTTTGTCTGCTCCACCTCGAATTCTCTTCAAGTTACGCCTACTTTGAAGAATTTCTCCTCCTATCTCCAACGAGTGTTCTGCCCCTTCCTCTTGGACTCTCCCGCACAGAGTTCTACCCTCTTTAGCTGCACCTGTTCATACCTCCTGTTTCCCTCTCCCCTCACTCTCAGTCTATAGCAGGGTATCAACCCGAAACCTGTCAGCCATTCCTTCTCTCCAGAGATGCTGCCTGAACTGCCGAGTTACCCCGACATTTTGTGTCTAACTTCGGTTTACACTAGCATCCGCAGTTCCTTTCAACACAGAGAATATAAAAGTTGGGATGGCATGCTGGAACTTTGCAGAACTCTGGTTAGACTGCATTTGGAGTAGCGTGTATATTTCTGCTTGCCACAGTGTATGAAGGATGTGGTGGCAGCAGAGACAGTGCAGAGGTGGGAGGTAGGGGGTAACTTTTAATCTCTCCCTGCACGGGAGACCCGACCTTTTCTTTGTCGGGTCTCCATTGTCGTTGGGGCTGCAACGAGGAGCGGCCTCCAACAGGAAGACCGGGGGCTCTGGTGCCGACGACTCACCTCACCGTCGCGGAGCTGGCCGAGTCCGGAGCGGGTGGAGCGGTGGTGGAGCGCTGCTGCGGCCCGACCTCCGGAGATTCGGAGGCTGCAACTGCGGGTCTGGCGGACGGCGGCACCGGGAGCCTGCGGGTCCCTGGAGGGAGACCGCTTTTCAGGGCTCCCGCAACGGCAACTTCTCCCGCCCGAGTTGCGGGGTCGAAGAGCTTCTGGAGCGGGGCCTTACAGCACCGCCCCGCGCGGCTTGGAATGGCCGCGGGACTCTGCGAGCGCCCGCCGGGGGCTCCAACATCAAGAAGCCGGTGTGCGACCTTGCACCACCCGGCGTGGCTTTAATGGCCGCGGGACAATCGTCCCCCCCCCCCCCTCCCACCCCACCCCCCCACCCCCCCCACACACACACCCCAACAAAAAATAACAAAAACTACATTAAAACACAGACAGAAAATAATAAAAAGGCGGAAATCGCCAGCCGGGGGCTTCGACTTTGACTCTGACATCGGGGGGGGGGGGGGGGGGGCAGTGGAGAGATAAGTTTTGTTGGCCTTCCATCATCAGCAATGTGATGGATGTTTATGTAAATTATGTTGTGTCTTGGGTCTATTTGTTTGTTATATGTGGCTGCAGAAACGTCATTTTGTTTGGACATCAAGGGGTCCAAATGACAAATAAATTGAATTGAATTGAATTGAATTGAATTCACCAGGATGTTGTGAGGATTGGTGGGTGTAGGAAGTGATTGAAGAGGTTGCACTTGCTTCCCCTGGAGTGAAGAGGACTATAAGGTGATTTGATTGAGGTATATACAACTATAAGAGCTATGGATAATATAGAGACTCGGTGTCTTTGTCCCATGGTAGAATGCAGAAACATGCTGGAAAGGCTCAAGTTACATCCGTTTCATCACCTATGAAGGATGATCAATGACATTACTGTGTTATCTTATCTTCCATCTTCTCCTTTTCAGCTCTGTCAACCTTATTTTGCTTTCCCCTCACTCACCACAGCTGTTTGGTTTGTATTTTGGTCAGACAGCTGAAGGGAATGCCAGGTTATGCAGGCTTGTGTTCATCAGTATCTTAGTTTAGTTTAGTTTAGAGATACAGCGCGGAAACTGGCCCATAGTCCCACCGCATCCGCTCCGATCAGCGATCCCCTTACACTAATACTATCCTACACACTAGCGATAATTTAGCATTATACCAAGCCGATTAACCTGCAAATTTGAAAGTCTTTGGAGTGTGGGAGGAAACCGGAAATCCCAGAAAAAACCCACGCAGGTCACAGGGTGAACGTACAAACTCTGTACAGACAGCACCCGCAGTCAGGATCGAACACGGATCTCTGGCACTGTAAGGCAGCAACTCCACCGTTGCATCGCCCATAACAAACCAGGGCACCTCTTTGAGGTGATATATAGATTTGAATGAAAATATGAATGCTGGGATCGCCCTAACTTTGTTTTAACATCAGTGACGAGAAATAGGGTTGATATTTGGAATAGCTAATTTTAACATAAGCTTGGAGGTGGCAGGTTGAACACTATTATCATTCAACCTTCTGTTTTTTATTTAAAAAGCGTTTTTCTTGTTTTCATACATAAAGGGTAAACAGTATCGTAGTTTCAGTTCAGAGTTACAGTGTCAGAGTGTCGTACATCACCAAATAGCCTAATATGTCCGAGTTGATCAAGTTGCCCCAACTGGTCAACTGTTTGTGGCAGAAATTCAGAAACATGAAAGCAATTTCACTATCTGTAAAAGTAATCGTATTACAAAGAACAGAAATTGCAAAACTGTTTTGTACAATGTGCAATCACAGAATCTTACTGATTATATATTATAATAGACGTTTTACGTATTTCATTAGCTGCATGCCAGCACAATGAAATCTGCTATTAGAACAGCAATTATATGTCAACAATAATTACAAGTTACAAAGGTAAATGTACATTGTTTAATATTGTGCAAATTGTTTTACAGGCATCCAATTTTCTTTTGCTAACCTTTGATTATCCTATTTGAAGAGCACATAAGAACTGAGGATTAAAAGGTGTTGTAAAGAAATATTTCTTGTATGTCATGACTATTAACTTCTACATTTTCAACAGCCAGATCAAACATTCTTCTCTTTAATGCCCTTTGGACAAAGGAAGTTGTGCCAGAGGACTGGAGCAACAAATTACTTTAATTTTAATTTAGAGATAGAGCGCGGAAACAGGCCATTCGGCCCACCGAGTCCACGCCTACCAGTAATCCCAGCACACTAACACTACCCTCGATAGGCCCGCAGAGAGTGGATGTGGAGAGGATGTTTCCACTAGTGGGAGATTCTAGGATCAGCGGCCATAGCCTCAGAATAAAAGGACGTACCTTTAGAAAGCAGGTGAGGAGGAATATCTTTAGTCAGAGGGCAGTGAATCTACCCTCACAGAAGGCTGTGGAGGCCAAGTCAGTGGTTATTTTTAAGGTAGAGGTAGATAGATTCTTGATTAGTACGGGTGTCAGGGATAATGGGGAGAAGGAAGGAGAATGGGGTTAGGAGGGAGAGCTAGATCAGCCATTATTGAATGGTGGAGTATACTTGATGCGCCAAATGGCCTAATTCTGCTCCAATCGCTTATGAACTACCCTACACACACTTGGGATAATATATAATTATACCAAGCCAAATAGCCTACAAATCTGTACATCTTCGGATTGTGGGAGGAAACCAGAGATCCCAGAGAAAACCCGCATAGGTCACGGGGAGAATGCACAAACTCTGTACAGACAGCATCACAGTCAGGATCGAACTCAGACATCTGTTGCGCTGTAAATGCGGTGCCACTGTGCTACCTAATGTTACTCTTTTGTTCAAAAAAGGGAGTAATGATAGGACCAGCAATCATAGACTGGTCATTTTAACCTCATTAGTGGTAGAACACAAAATGCTAGAGTAACGCAGTTGGTCAGGCAGCATCTCTGGAGGACATGGATGAGTGACATGTCAGATAGAGACTATTGTCTCAACCTCATTGTCGGGAAAACATTCAGAAACAATAATCCAAGACAGGATTAGCAAACTCCTGGAGGAAAATGGATTAATTCAGGTAAGGCAGCATAGCAAATTATGTTTACCAATTTTTAATAAAGTAATAGAATTGACAATGATAATGCAATAGTTGTGGTATATATGGAGATCCAGTAGACTTTCGATAACCATATAACCATTACAGCACGGAAACAGGCCATCTCGACCCTTCTAGTCCGTGCCGAACACGTGTTCTCCCCTAGTACCATAACCCTCCATTCCTTTCTGTAGATTAGTGCATGTTCCTTTAACATAGTGACCTCACCACTACTAACCACTCCCCATATCACCAGTATAATTGTAACCTCCCCACCTCTAGATCACTCTCTAGCTCCGGTGACAGACCACGGACAGCTAGGGCAGTAATGTATCTGAGTATTGTTAATAGTAATAAAACAGCAGTGAAGACATAGTGCGTTTTGACTCGTCTTTACATAGTGTCATAGTAGTACCTTGCGCCTCCTGTTTAACGGGTTTTAGTTCTTTTTATCGCCCAGTTACCTACCCTCGAATGTTTCTCTCCCGTGCCCCTACCATGGCCAACTCTTGTCGCAAGCCTGATATGTTGGTCTTCGACTCCGACATTGCCCATCGGTGGGCTGTCTTCCGACGCGATTTTGAGCACTACATTGCCATTGCCCATCCTAATGTCACCCCTGCAACGCAGTCGCACCTGCTCCTAAACTTGGCTGGCCCGGAGGCCCTGGAACGATCGGAGTCGTTTGAATACGGTGATGGTGAGGATGCTCGGGACCCGGTATGTCTTTTGGCTAAGTTCACCGGTCTGTGCGACATTCCCACCAACTGCATGCTAGAGCGCTTTAAGTTTTTCACCAGGCGCTAGAACCCCAGTGAACACATTGACACCTACATTGCCACGCTACGGCATCTAACACGGCGTTGCCGCCTGGACGCGCTGACCCCCGATCAAATGAACCGGGACGTCCTGGTGTTCAGTCTCCAGGACGAGAAACTGTGGGCTGAACTTCTAAGGAATCCCGATCTGACTTTGACAGAGGCTCTGCACGCCTCTCGCATGGCGGCGGCTGTCACCTCCGTGGTTTCGCCTGCAGCTCAGGACCTTAACGTTGCCGTTGTTGTTGGCCGCCTGCGGATCGATGGCCCGCTGCGCCAGCGTGGTTCCCCTGCTCCCTCGAGGGGCAGCCCGCGTCATTGCCCCAACTGCAAATTTGCATCCCATCAGTTTAATGTTTGCCCAGCGCTGGGGAAGACTTGCAATTTCTGCAAAAAGTTGGACCATTTTTCAGCCGCATGTCGGTCCCGTGGGAATCCAGCTCCTGCCCCCAGGAGAATGCTAAACAACCTTGCGGAGGCTGATAGCGCACTCGGTTCACAGCACTATTCGGCCGAACTCCCTGATTCTGATACCAGTTCCTCCCATGATGAATCAAGCATTTTTTCATTATTGCCTGCACCTGGGCTGATTACGGATCCCTCGGTGCGTGTTACTGTGAATGGGTCGACCTTCCCAGCGAAACTTGACACGGGGGCGGTTACAAATGTTATGTCGGTTAATAAGATAAGATCTGGTGAGAAGGTCACTCCCAACTACTCCCATCTACATGCCTACCAGTGTGCTCGTACCAGTCGGGAAGGCAACCCTTATCTGCAAGGTTTTGAAGGCCTCTCGGCCCCTCACTTTTTATCTGCTGGATACTGAGAACACCACGCTGTTGGGCGCCCGTGCGTGCCAGGACCTCGGTTTGTTCTCCTTTCACCACGATATCCACCTGGTGCGGACCCTCCTGGACCCCCTGCGTGAGTACCCTGATCGTTTCGACGACGAGCTGGGCAGGCTACCCTGCAATTACAAGATCGTTGTCGACCCAGGTGTCAAGCCTGTGGTCCGCCCGCCACACCGCGTCTCCTTTGCTATGAAGGACAAGGTAGAGTCGACTCTGCGCCACATGGTGGCCGGGGGCATCCTCAAGGAGGTGAGTGATCCCACCAGGTGGGTCTCCACCATGTTTGTTGCTGCAAAGGAGGATAAGAGTGAGCTTCGCATTTGTATTAATGCCAAGGACCTGAACCTTGCCATCAAGCGCCCGCACAACCCCATGCGGACGGTGGAGGACGTCGCTGCACAGGTTGGCCCGGCCACTGTCTTCTCGGTCCTCGATGCCAAGAGCTCTTTCTATCAGATACCGCTGGATGAACGTTCCTCATACCTGACTACCTTCAGCACACCCTTCGGCAGGTTCTGTTTCCTTCGTATGCCATTCGGGATCAATTCTGCCAGTGAGGTCTTCCAGCGCACCATGGAGCAGCTGTTTGCCGGTCTGCCGTGTGCTATCATAGTCGACGACATCCTGGTATACGGGAAGGCCGTCGCTGAGCACGACCTCCACCTCCGCCAGGTCCTGGACAGGGCACGTGAGATCAACCTTAAGCTTAACCCTAAGAAGTGCCGTTTCTGCGTCCCAGAGGTCACATACGTGGGCCACGTCTTCACGGCTGAGGGGCTGATGCCTGGCCCGCAGAAGACGGCTGCAGTCTCTGGGATGTCTGCACCTGCCGACGTGCCCAGCCTGCAGCGCTTATCTGGGCATGGTGAACTACCTGGGGAAGTTCATTCCAGACCTCAGTGAGCTGAGTGCGCCCCTGAGGGAGCTGATCAATAAGGACAATGCCTGGGCTTGGTCCCCGAAGCACCAGACGGCTTTCAATGTCCTGAAGTCCAGGCTGGTTAGTACCCCCACTCTCAAGTTCTTCGACTTGCAGCGTCCTATCGTCCTCACCTGCGACGCCTCGAAGTTCAGTCTTGGTGCCAGCTGCCTGCAGGTCTACGACGGCCTGCAGCTGCCTGTCTCCTACGCTTCTCACACCATGACCCGCGCTGAGCAGCGTTATGCCCAGATCGAGAAGGAGCTCCTCGCCGTGGTGTTTGCCTGCTCGAAGTTTAACGATTACATCCCGGGCAACACCGTCACTATCGACACCGACCACCAGCCGCTGGTCACGATCCTGAACAAACCGATCCACGCCGCCTCATCCCGCTTGCAGCGCATGATGCTGCAGCTCCAGCGCTTCACGTTTCGAATCGTGTACCGCAAGAGCAAGGACATGTTTGTGGCCGACACACTGTCCCACGCACCGCTAACATCCACAACCTGTCACCCGTACGAATCGTCTGACCTGATGGTGTTAAACGTTAATATTGTGCCTTCACAGCAGATGCGGCCCCTGGTCCAGCACACTGCCAAAGATCCTGCCTTGCAGCAGCTTACCGACGTCATCTGGCGTGGTTGGCCTGACCGTCGCTCATCCTTGCCGGCCGGTGCTGTGCCCTACTTCCTGGTCCGGGATGAGCTTGTGCTGCATGACGGAGTGGTGGTGAAGGGCCACAAGGTTGGGGTGCCTGCCGCGCTGCGGGACCATTATTTTCAAACCGCCCACAGCGGCCACCCCGGGGCCGAGGCCACTCTGTCCCAGGCACAGAACCAGTTCTATTGGCCCAGCATGGCCCCGGACATCCGGGAGAGGGTCTCCGCCTGCTCCACCTGCAATAGTCTCTCTCCCCACCAGCAACGGCAGCCGCTTCTACAACAGCCGGCCCCGATCTGCCGTGGATGGCAGTCGCCACTGACATCTTCGAGTGGCGTGGCAAGCACTTCCTGGTCCTTGTGGATTCCTACTCCAGCTGGTTCGAGGTGGACCAGCTGACCTCCCTCACATCTGCTGCTGTCATTGGGAAGCTGCGCCGCCACTTCGCAACCTTTGGCTCCCCTGCTAGTTTGCAGTCGGACAACGGTAGCCAGTTTTCAAGTGCGGAGTTCCGCGATTTCGCTGCCACCTGGAACTTTCGTCACTTCACCAGCAGCCCCGAGTACCCACAGAGCAACGGCCTTGTGGAGCGTGCTGTCCGCAGTGATAAGGAGTTGCTGGAGCACTGCAGACTTTCCCGGTGGGATTTTCACCTGGCCCTCCTCAACCTCCACAACATTTCACGAGACCCTGCCCTGGGCTCGCCTGCTCAGCGACTCCTGTCCCGCACCACGCGCCCACCTATCCATGTATCCCAGCAGTCCTTGGTGCCTTCTGTCCTCCGCCCTGCTGCCGTCCAGGAGCGCATTGCCCAAAAGCAAGATATACAGAAACGCTCCCACGACAGGTCCTGCCGTCCCTTTCCGCCTGTTCCCTGGTCAAGTCGTCCGGATGCAGTCCCCCTCCGGACACTGCCGACTGGCAGTAGTCATCGGCTCTGCCGGCTCGCCGCGCTCTTACCTCATTGACCATGAGGGTACCATCTATCGCCGCTCCCGCCAGCACCTGCGGCTTGTCAATGAGCCGACTCCACCCCCTTGTGCTCCTTTTGCCCCCCCAATGTCTCTCTGCCTTCCGCTCCTCGCATGCCCAGAACTCTGCCCAATCAGCTCTTTGTGCCCCGCTCCCCTGCTGCCAGTCCGCCATCGCCTATTCATTTGCCCGCCTCTGTGCCAATTTCCCCTCCCCGGGCTCAACTCCCTTCCTCTCCACCGCGGTCTCCGGCCCGTTCTCCCGCTACTGCTCCTGCCCCTGTTCCTGATGTTCCTGTGGAGGAGGGGGATGGCGAGTTGCGCACTCGCTCCGGGCGGTTGGTCAAGCCGCCCGTACGTTAAAGGGAATTTGTTTAACTGTTGTCTGCCTGTGTGTGCGGTTAACTGCTTGTAGCGTATGAGTCGTGGTCGCCCTGTCACTGCTATCCTGCTTTGTTTCCAAGGGAAAGGATGTAGACTAGTGCATGTTCCTTTAACATAGTGAGCTCACCACTACTAACCACTCCCCATATCACCAGTATAATTGTAACCTCCCCACCTCTAGATCGCTCTCTAGCTCCGGTGACAGACCACGGACAGCTAGGGCAGTAATGTATCTGTGTATTGTTAATAGTAATAAAACAGCAGTGAAGACATAGTGCGTTTTGACTCGTCTTTACACTTTCCCGTCCATATAACCATATAACCATATAACAATTACAGCACGGAAACAGGCCATTTGACCCTTCTAGTCCGTGCCGAACACATAATCTCCCCTAGTCCCATATACCTGCGCTCAGACCATAACCCTCCCTTCCCTTCCCATCCATATAACTATCCAATTTATTTTTAAATGATAAAAACGAACCTGCCTCCACCACCTTCACTGGAAGCTCATTCCACACAGCTACCACTCTCTGAGTAAAGAAGTTCCCCCGCATGTTACCCCTAAACTTCAGTCCCTTAATTCCCAAGTCATGTCCCCTTGTTTGAATCTTCCCTACTCTCAGTGGGAAAAGTTCATCCACGTCAACTCTGTCTATCCCTCTCATCATTTTAAGGACCTCTATCAAGTCCCCCCATTAACCTTCAGCGCTCCAAAGAATAAAGCCCTAACTTGTTCAACCTTTCTCTGTAACTTAGTTGCTGAAACCCAGGCTACATTCTAGTAAATTGCCGCATTGGTAACGTGCCACATTGCAGACTTATCAGCAAAGATTAGGTATATGTTTAGTTTATTTTAGTTTGAGGTACAGTGCAGAAACAGGCCCTTTGGTCCACCGGGTCCACGCCGACCAACTATCCCCGCGCACGATCACCATTCTACACACACTAGGGACAATTTGCATAATTATACCAAGCCCATTAACATACAAACCTGTACATCTTTGGAGTTTGGGAGGAAGCCGAAGATCTCGGAGAAAACCCACGCAGTCACGGGGAGAATGTACAAACTCCATACAGCCACCACCCGTCGTCAGGATCGAACCCGTGTTTCTGGTGCTGAAAGTGCTGTAAGGCAGCAACTCTACTGCCGCGCCACCATCCCGCCCAATCCTATATGCTATGAAGGAAACATTGATAACGTGGATACAAGGCTGGAAAAGTAACAGACCAGAAAAGGTCATAGTGAGTAAACATTTTTCATACTGGAGGTAGGTGAATAATGATGTTCCACAGTGTGACTGTTTATTGCTCGATATTAATGTCCAATGTTTGGGACTGCAAGGCACAATTTATATATTTGCAAATTACAGAAAACTTGGCAGTGTTGCAAATAATGAGGAGGAAAGTGATAGATTATAGCAGAATATAGACAAGTTAGTGGAACAGGCAGATGCGTGGCAGATGACGTTTAGTGTAAAGAAATATGAAGGGATCTATTTTGGTAGGAGGACTAGGAGAGAAATCATATAGAATACATTTTGGAAATGGCAGGGCACTTTGAGAAGAGAGGATAGGCCTGGATAGAATGGATGTGGAGAGGATGTTCCCACGTGGGAGAATCTAGGACCAGAGGCCATAGCCTAAGAATAAAAGGATGTACCTTTACAAAGGAGATGAGAAGGAATTTCTTTAATCAGAGGGTGGTGAATCCGTGGCATTCATTGGCACAGAAGGTCGTGGAGGCCAAGAATAGATATTATTAAGGCAGAGATTGACAGATTATTGATTAGTAAGGGTGTCATGGGTTATGGGGAGAAGGCAGAAGAATGGGGTTGAGAGGGAAAGGTCGTTCAGCCATGATTGAATGGTGGAGTAGACTTGATGGTTTGAATGGCCTATGAATTGGATTGGACTTGATTGATTGGACCTTTTTTGATTCATTGATTGGACTTTTCTTTTTCTTGCACTAAATGTTATTCTCTTATCATGTATGTAAATGGCTCGATTGTAATCACCGATTTCAACCATGTGATTTTGGACACTACTTTACCCACTTGGCATTTTTAACAGATTTGATGGTGGGGTCTCTGCCCTTTCATTGTCAGAAAGCTGAGCAGGTGAGGAAAGAGCTGAGCGGACCTTGCCCAGGCAAAGCCACGGGTCCCGATGGTGTCAGCCCTTGGGTACTCAAGGCGTGTGCCAGCCAGTTGTGCGGTCAGTTAGAGGCTTTCTGTGATGTGGAAAACATCCAGCGTCCCAGCTCCTCCAATGACTACAGACCGGTGACGCTCACTTCACACATCATGAAGTCCCTGGAGAGGCTGGTGCTCACTCACCTGCGACACCTGGTTAAACCCGACCTGGACCCCCTGCAGTTTGCTTACCAAACAAAGATGGGGGTTGAGGATGCCACCATCCACCTGCTCCATCGTTCCGATGCTCACCTGGATAACCAGAAAACACTGTGAGATTCATGTTTGTTTACTTCTCCTGTGCTTTTAACACCATCCGGCCTGCACTGCTAGGGAGCAAACTGATGAAGATGCGGGTGGATGCTCCATTAGTGGCCTGGATCTCCAACTACCTGACTAGATGACCACAATATGACAGGCCACAAAACAGTGTCTCGGACATGGTGGTGAGCAACACAGGGGCCTCACAGGGGGCGGTCCTCTCTCCATTCATGTTCACCATCTGCACCTTGGACTTCAGATATAACTTGGTCTCCTGCCACCTGCAGAAGTTTTCAGATGACTGTAATTGTGGGCTGCATAAGTGAGGGGAGGGAAGCTGTATACAGACATGTAGTCAACGACTTTGTTGAGTGGTGTGGGCTGAATCACCTGCAGCTCAACACTGACAAGACTAAGGAATTAGTGGTGGACTAGGAGGAAAGGAACACCCCTGTCCAGTGTCTCCATCAATGGTGTGGATGCGCAGTTTACCAGGCAGTACAAATACCTTGGTAAATACCAGTAAACTGTACTGGTCCAGGAACGCTGAGGACCTGCACATGAAGGGACAGAGCCGGCTGTACTTTTTGAGAAGGCTCCTCTCCTTCAATGCCTGCAGTTAGATGCTGCAGATGTTCTACCAATCGGTGTGGACAATTTAACATTTTTTACATTTATACCGAGCCAATTAACCTACAAATCTGTACATCTTTTGAGTATGGGAGGAAATCGAAGATCTCATCGAAAATCTAAGCAGGACACAGGGAGAACGTACAAACTCCGTATAAACAAGCACCTGGAGTCAGGAACAAACCCTTTGGCAGTAGCTCTACCACTGCGCCACCGTGCCACTCAAGTAGTTGTGGTATGGAAATGTTTCCAAGTAACTCGTGGTATTTATTTCTGCAACTGGATCCCCAACTTCCTTTCCAACAGACCACAATCAGTGAGGATAGGGGACAAATCATCCTTTATGATAATCCTGAACATGGAGGCTCTGCAAGGCTGCATTCTCATCCCCCTTCTTTACTCCTTATACAGCCATGGCAAGTACAGATCTAACTCAATTTACAAATTTGCAGATGACGCCACCATAGTGGGCTGGATATCAAATAAGGACTAGAGGGCGTACAGGAAGACTATTGAGAACCTTGTAACCTGGTGTCAAGACAACAACATTTCTCTCAATGCCAGCAAGACAAAGGAGATAGTGGGTACACAAAAAAAGGCTGGAGAAACTCAGCGGATGCAGCCGCATCTATGGAGCGAAGGAAATAGGCAACGTTTCAGGCCGAAACCCTTCTGATAGTGATTGACTTCAGGAAGCAATGTGGTACACATACATCAGTATACATTGACAGCGCAGAAGATGGTTGAAAACCTTACACCCTGAGGAGGAAATATCACAAGCAACTTATCCTGGACCAACCATATTGAAGCATTGACCAGGCAACCACATCAATGCATCTACTTCCTTAGAAGGCTCAGAAAGTTTGGCACATCCACAACAACTCTCACCAACATCTAGAGGTGTTCCATAGAAAGCATTTCATTGGGATGCATCACAGCATGGTTTGGGAACAGCTCTCTCCATGACTGGAAGTAATTGCAGAGAGTTGTGGACTCAGCCGAGTCCAGCACACCAATCAATGTCCTTTCCATTTCCAAGGCCAGCAGCATAATCAAGGCCACGTCTCACCCGGGTCACTTCCTCTTCTCCCCTCTCCCATCAGCCAAGAGGTACAGAAGTACAAAAACACACACCTCCAGATTCAGGAACTGTTTCTTCCCAGGTGTTATCAGGCAACTGAATCATGATATCAATAACTAGAGATCAGTCATGACCTCCTATTTACCTTATTGGAGACACTTGGACTATCTTTACTAAACTTTATTTTGCACTATACTCTATTCACTTTATCCTTTATCTGTACACTATAGATGGGTCGATTTTAATCATAGAGAGTCTTTCTGCTGACTGGTGAGCTTGCAACAAAAAGCATCTCACTGTACCTCGGTTCACGTGACAATAAACTACACTTAACTAAACTAATTGATCTGCTCTTTAATGGTCTCCTTACATTCAACCCACATGATTGCATGCATTGCATGTCTGTCCTGCTTTGGTTCTGAGTTTTTATTTGTGCATGAGATATTAAATAAGTATAACTATAGCCTTTTTAATAGGACACTATATCTTTCTACAAAAACATAAAGAGCTGGATGAACACAGTGGATCAGGCAGCATCGGTGAATGTAATGGACAGTTGACATTTTGGTTTGGGACCCTATTTCGGTCCCAACCTGAAACGTGGTCTGTCCGTTCCCTCCACTGATGCTGTTCATTATAAGAAGTAATTCTCACTCAATCAGTGTACAACTGTATTTTGTTACCACTGTAAATAAAATATATCACGTGAGTTTACCCTACTGCAAATGTTGGTGTGGTCCCGGTGTTGTTCCTGATGACACGTTGGTAATTTGAATGATAGTAATTAATCCATGATGTAATGGATATGTTAAAGGTATAACATGCACAAACAACATGCAGCTTAATTACATTGATATAGACAACAATGAGAATAAGGGATGAGCCATTTAGAATGGAGATGAGGAAACACCTTTTCATGCAGAGAGTTGTGAGTCTGTGGAATTCTCTGCCTCAGAGGGTGGTAGAGGCCGGTTCTCTGGATGCTTTCAAGAGAGAGTTAGATAGAGCTCTTAAAGATAGTGGAGTCAAGGGATATGGCGAGAAGGCAGGAACGGGGTACTGATTGTGGATGTACAGCCATGATCACATTGAATGGCGGTGCTGGCTCGAAGGGCCAAATAGCCTACTCCTGCACCTACTGTCTATTGGCTTTTGTCTATTGTGCATGGTGACCTGAAACTAGTATTACACCACAGGCTGTGAAGTGGGGGGCTCTTCTGTAGAATGGAAGGCTAAAGGTTTACATTTCTACTAGAACTTTTCCTGACTTCATTGGTCATTGAATGGGAAAAGAATAAGTTAACTGAGGACAATCAAAAGAAAATACTATAATTAAAATATGGTCAATTAATCTGTTATATATAAAGTTGAATTTTAACATATAGCGCCAAAACTTGCTTGGTTCGGCAACTTGAGCACCCAGGAGTGGAAAAGACTGCAAAAAGTTGTAAACACTGCCCAGTCCATCATCAGCTCTGACCTCCCCACCATCGAGGGGATCTATCGCAGTCACTACCTCAAAAAGGCTGCCAGCATCATCAAGGATCCACACCATCCTGGCCACTAACTCATCTCCCCGCTGCCTTCAGCTAGAAGGTACAGGAGCCTGAAATATGCAACATCCAGGTTCAGGAACAACTACTTCCCCACAGCCATCAGGCTATTCAACTCAACTCAAACAAAACTGAAAAAGTTTTGAAAAGTCTGAAGAAGGGTTTCGACCCGAAACATTGCCTATTTCCTTAGCTCCATAGATGCTGCTGCACCCGCTGAGTTTCTCTAGGATTTTTGTGTACCTTCAAACAAAACTCTGATCATTAATAGCCCATTACACTTCATCTTTTTATTTATGTGTGTGTGTATATATATATATGCATTGGTATATGGTCACACTGATCAGTTCTGTTCTGTTTTGTATTTATTTATTTATGCCTACTATATTCTGCTGTGTTGAAGCAAAGCAAGAATGTCATTGTCCTATCTGGGACACATGACAATAAACTCTTTTGAATATTGAATCTTGAAAACATACAACCCATGGGCCTCAACCGGGAGCTGAAAAAGATCATTTTGACGTCAGTTAAAACATACCTAAAATGTCAGCTCCATTTTCTTGACATGTAAGTCGAAGAGATCTTATTACAGAATGAATAAAACTTTGTATTGCTTTTGCAATTGCAAAATAACATTGCTTTTGCTGCGAATTAGTGTGGCACTAAAGATGGGTGATGCTGTTTACATGCATCCATCAACCTTGTATCACTGGTGTTCCTTGATTGGAGTCACCGGCCAGTTGTAGCTGCAAGTTACACTTGATGGATCACCTATTGCCTAACAGTGACAGACGTCATACAGTCTATTAAAGTATAGTGGATTGTCCATTATTTGATAGGACAGCATGCCAATCAACGGGCTAAAAATACAATAATGCAATATGTTTTGGATTAGTAATCATCCAGAGAATATAGGTTTACATCTTACAACATTCAATCTAAGGAAAAAATATCAGAAAATATAAGCTCATAATAGGAATAAGCATGTAGAAAGTGGCTGGATTGTGGGACCTTTCTGTCCCGGGCCTCCTCCATTGTCAGAGTGAGGCCAAATGCAAATTGGAGGAACAGTTCCTCATATTTGTCTTGGGCAGTGTACACCCCAGCTGTATAAATATTGTTTTTTCTTATTTCAAGTAACTCTTGCATCCTCTCTCTCTCTCCATCCATCCCGCACCCTAGTCGTTGCACTAGTTTCGCTGTTGTCCTATTGAGTTTCACTGTCTGTATCACTCAATATCACGGTCCCCACAGCCAACAATGGACCATTGTGGCCTCTACTTTCCTTAATTATAGTTGCTTTACACCGTCTATATCACCAATATCCCTCTCCTTGATTCTCAGTCTGAAGAAGGTTCTCAACCTGAAACATCACCTATTCCTTTTCACCAGAGATGCTGCATAACCCGTTGAGTTACTCCGGCTTTTTATGTCTATCTTTGGTGTAAACCAGCGTTTGTAGTTCCTATACATGGATTGTAGGAAAAAGCAAGTTCTCTAATACGAACTCACCAAATTGACCTTACTTGCAATATTACTATCTCCCACACAAACGTTACTAATTCTTTATCACTCTTTGTTGCCAAATAAACCATTACATTAAGCCACTAGAATAGCTGCAAACACCTTCGAAATTAACCTTTCCCACCCCGGTCATTCTTTCTTCTCCCAGCTTGTAATGGGCCAAAGACATAGAAGTTTCAAGTGTGCACCACTAGGAATATCTTCTGAAAAAACGTTACCCATTCCTTCTCTCCAGAAATGCTGCCTGTCCCGCTGAATTACTCCAACATTTTGTGTCTACCAATAGTTATCTGTTATCAGGCTTCTAAATGTTCCTTCCATAAGCTAGTGTACTGTTTGATTCACCTCTACACCCACTGTTGACATTGGGCTTTGCCTCTGGTACCGTAGCGCTACAATGCTGAGAACTATATTCTGTCTATTGTACGTGAGTGTGTATGCAACCATAGACCACAAGCCTTTTCAACTCGCTTTCACCAAGCACCATCACAACATGCCATTTAACCTATCTTGGCCTCCATGCTATCATAGACAGTCTCTTTATTCTCTTCACCTTCATCCCTCTGCTCTACTATGCAAAACATGTTTAGTTTCATGGAGTCATAGAGTGATACAGTGTAGAAACAACCCTTTGGCCCAACTTGCTCACACCGAACAACAAGTCCCATCTACACTAGTCCCACGTGCCTGTGCTTGGTCCATTTCTCTCCAAACCTGTCCTATCCATGTATCTGTCTGACTCTTTCTTAAACGATGGGATAGTCCCAGCCTAAACTTCCTCCTCTGGCATTTTGTTCCGTTCACCCACTACGCTTTGTGTGAATTTTGATTTGATTTGACTGATGAAAAGTCGTCATCCTGAAATGTTAACCCTTTATCTGTCTTCTTCAATGCTACCTGGTCTGCTGAGTATTTACAATGTTTTATAATTCAGACTTCCAGCATCTGCCATATTTGTTCTCATTTTCCTTTTTAAACTTTAATACAGAAAGGTATGTTTAGAATACAGCTTATGGAACCAATCTTGGCTCCAGTGGGTACAGGATTTGCAGCGTAAAGTAACAGGGATGCTGAAAATATTCCAGACTCTACTGATGTGGCTAAATATCATTTGGGAGCCATGTTGGCGGTGTGGTAGAGTTGCTACCCTAAAGTGCTTGCAGTAGCAGAGACCTGGGTTCGATCCTGACTACAGGTGTTGTCTGCACAGAGTTTGTGCATTCTCCCTGTGATCTGCATGTTTTCGTCCGAGATCTTCGATTTTCTCCCACATTCCATAGACGTACAGGTTTGTAGGTTAATTGGCTTGGTATAAGTGCCAAATCTGTGAGTCGGCCACTGTTAATGTGCAGGGATCGCTGGTCAGCATTGATTTAGTGGGGCGGAGGCCTGTTTCCACGCTGTATCTCTAAACTAAACTAAACTAAATCACCAAGGGAACACTGAAGAGTTATACAATATAATTTTATTTCGAAGTCACGTGAGTGACTATGTGAAGAGGCCCGCCAGCCCGCATGCGCGTCAATACATCTAACGCATGGCGCACGACTGGCTGGGAGGAGCGTCGCTCCTCCAACTGTAAGTTTAAAACCTCACAGGCAAGTTTCAAACTTATTCTCAGGTCGTGTCTTTTGTTGAAAATCTTCTCTTTGCAGTGTTTGCTGACGGATGATGGAAAAATCCAGGGTGAAATCCAGACGGGCCGCGGGGAAACCGGCAACGGAGGACCGCGGGAGTGCGGGTAGCCGGCGGCCGTCGGTTTAACCGTCCGAGTCGCTGGCAGTGCGGTCAGCAACTTCAGACTTGGTGCTTGCCCAAAGCACTTTGGCAACCCCGAAAGGGGGCAAAGCCAAACGCAAGTCTGAGAAGCTTGTGTACTCAGATGAGTCAGGCCAGGAGGATTCCCCTCCTACAACCATGGATAGCGTCTTCGGGCGTTTATCCTGGATGGAGCACCTCATGGAGAGGATTGTCCATCATAATATGCTCCGTGATACGGAGACATATCAGCGCAGGTCTCCTTTCATGCCTGCTGCAGCGTCTGGTCCAGAGCCGCATAATGTCTCCCACTCTGAGGAGGAGAGTGTCAGGGGTCAGTATATGACTGACTCCGAATTCGGAGGTTTGTCCATGGAACATACTGGAATGCATGACGTGAGTGAGACTCAACAAGAATTGCCTGCCATGGCGTCAAGATTTGCGATACCCTCGCAAACAGGGGAGCCGCTGCAAGAAGAGCTGGCTTCCAGCATCAACTACCTCACATCACATCAATTACAGGAATAGGTTATGGTTGAAACGGCTGCAAAATACCACACGCCTGTAAATTGTGCGTCCCTGAAAGTGCCGGCAGTCAACAGCTCTATCTGGGGATACATTGGAGTGGGCATCAAAGCCCAGGAAATGAAGCTCCAACTCATTTTAAAATTGCTGGCTTCGGGTATCACGGCATTTGCCAGATCTATGGATGGCGTGCCGTTATCAGACGTCCAGCAGGATGCTCTGGCTTTAATGTGTAATGCACACTTCGAAATGAACTGCTTCCGAAAGAATGCCATCAGACCTGCCTTAAATCCAAAATTTGCAGGCCTATGTAAGTCCAGCAATGTCCAGCTGCCAAATCTTCTGTTTGAGGAAGACCTACCCAAACAAGTAAAAGATTTGGAGGAGGAAGCAAAAGCTGTTGGGTTAATCAAAGCACCCATGACGAGCAAAGCTTCACCATTTCAGCGACAACACCCCTACGCCTCCAGCAGCAATAAGCGGTTCGCTGAAGCTGGTGGCAGCTCGAAAGTTGAGTTGCCTGGGCAGAGGTCTTTTTTAGACCAAGGCCCAGGCCGGCCTTCATGGAAGC
Source organism: Leucoraja erinaceus (assembly GCF_028641065.1). NCBI lineage: Eukaryota > Metazoa > Chordata > Chondrichthyes > Rajiformes > Rajidae > Leucoraja > Leucoraja erinaceus. The sequence continues at coordinate 3,340,431 of NC_073402.1, read as the reverse complement.
TGCGCAATCATCGCACCCCAGCAGTTCTACCCTCCAAACCTTGAGGACAGAAATAGAACCCATATTCTGGGCCTTTGGGCCCACCACAAGACCACCAGTAACCATGGAGGTAGGTGGGTCTGATTCCTTCCGGAACATGGGGGTGTGTGGACCAGTTACAAGTTGGTGGTAGATTACACTTGTGTTTGCACGAATGGCGGTGGATAACATCAGATCCATTTATACTGCACAGTATACAAGGGTTCCAAATTGGAATTTCTTCCTAACTCATTGCCACCTATACAACATACACCAAGTCGGGCATTTATTCATTCCAAACAAGAAGGTTTGGATATACAAGCAGAAATTCACAAATTACACACAAAAGGGGTAATCGAGATGTCGAGTCATGAACACATCAATTCGTCTCCAATATATTCTCTAGGCAAAAGAAAGATGGAGGATGGAGGATCATCCTTGATTTAATCCAACTTAACTCACATGTGCAGTATAGACATTTTAAATTGGAAAACTTTGTTACTGCCAAACAACTGATTTCCAAAGGATGCTTTATGGCATGCATCGATCTCAAAGATGCATACTATTCAGTTCCCGTTCACAGGGATTACCGGAGATATTTGAAATTTAGCTGGATGGGGCAACTATGGCAGTTTAAAGCGTTGCCTAATGGCCTAACTTCAGCTCCCAGGTTATTTACCAAATTACTAAAGCCGGTGCTTGGGCTGCTCAGAGCTCAAAAACACATTGTTATGGCCTATCTGGATGATATTCTAATTATAGGGAAAATGCTGTATTTGGCAAAATTAGCTGTTTCTGCCACAAAACTCATATTTGAGTAATTGGGGTTTCTCATCCATCCAGTTAAATCCAAATTGATACCAATTAGAGTTATTGATTATTTGGAATTTACCATTAACTCTATTAATATGTCTGTGACTCTGCCCTGGCGCAAGAGATTTGAATTAATAGAAGCCTGTAACAACCTTGTTGTCATTGAGCAGCCTTCTATTCACAGGTGGCTAGTGTACTTGGCAAAATAGTGGCTGTTTTTCCAGCTGCACAATTTAGACCTTAGCATTATCAGAATTTACAATGTGCCAAGGAACAAGGACTCAAGTGCCATTTAGGTCATTTTAACAGACCTATGCTAACAGACCTGAAGCCATATCAGAATTACAATGGTGGACGACCAATATTCAGCATTGTTCCAGTAACATTTTGGTCAGTAAACCTTCAGTTATATTACAAACTGATGCTAGTGCTCAAGGATGGGTTACTAATACCATCTATTAATACCAAGCTACTAATACCATCTCTAGTTGCGGTGGCACATGGGATGTGCATGAGTTGTCAATTCTTCAGTTATATGGTAAAAAGTACCTGGAGTTGCTGGGGGAATTCTATGGGTTAAAGGCTTATTGTGGTAATATGCATAATAGAAACATAGAAACATAGAAATTAGGTGCAGGAGTAGGCCATTCGACCCTTCGAGCCTGCACCGCCATTCAATATGATCACGGCTGATCATCCAACTCAGTATCCCGTACCTGCCTTCTCTCCATACCCTCTGATCCCCTTAGCCACAAGGGCCACATCTAACTCCCTCTTAAATATAGCCAATAAACTGGCCTCGACTACCCTCTGTGGCAGAGAGTTCCAGAGATTCACCACTCTCTGTGTGAAAAAAGTTCTTCTCATCTCAGTTTTAAAGGATTTCCCCCTTATCCTTAAGCTGTGACCCCTTGTCCTGGACTTCCACAACATCGGGAGCAATCTTCCTGCATCTAGCCTGTCCAACCCCTTAAGAATTTTGTAAGTTTCTATAAGATCCCCTCTCAGTCTCCTAAATTCTAGAGAGTATAAACCAAGTCTATCCAGTCTTTCTTCATAAGTCAGTCCTGACATCCCAGGAATCAGTCTGGTGAACCTTCTCTGCACTCCCTCTATGGCAAGAATGTCCTTCCTCAGATTTGGAGACCAAAACTGTACGCAATACTCCAGGTGTGGTCTCACCAAGACACTGTACAACTGCAGTAGAACCTCCCTGTTCCTATACTCAAATCCTTTTGCTATGAAAGCTAACATTCCATTCGCTTTCTTCACTGCCTGTTGCACCTGCATGCCTACTTTCAATGACTGGTGTACCATGACACCCAGGTCTCGCTGCATCTCCCCTTTTCCTAGTCGGCCACCATTTAGATAATAGTCTGCTTTCCTGTTTTTGCCACCAAAATGCATAACCTCACACTTATCCACATTATACTGCATCTGCCAAACATTTGCCCACTCACCCAGCCTATCCAAGTCATCTTGCAGTCTCCTAGCATCCTCCTCACAGCTAACACTGCCCCCCAGCTTCGTGTCATCCGCAAACTTGGAGATATTGCCTTCAATTCACTCATCCCGATCATTAATGTATATTGTAAATAGCTGAGGTCCTAGCACTGAGCCTTGCGGTACCCCACTAGTCACTGCCTGCCATTGTGAAAAGGACCCGTTTACTCCTACTCCTTGCTTCCTGTTTGCCAGCCAGTTTTCTATCCACATCAATACTGAACCCCCAATGTCGTGTGCTTTAAGTTTGTATACTAATCTCTTATGTGGGACCTTGTCGAAAGCCGTCTGGAAGTCCAGATACACCACATCCACTGGTTCTCCTCTATCCACACTACTAGTTACATCCTCGAAAAATTCTATAAGATTCGTCAGACATGATTTACCCTTTGTAAATCCATGCTGTCTTTGTCCAATGATTTCACCACTTTCCAAATGTGCTGCTATCCCATCTTTAATAACTGACTCTAGCAGTTTCCCCACTACCGATGTTAGACTAACTGGTCTGTAATTCCCCGTTTTCACCCTCCCTCCCTTCTTAAAAAGTGGGGTTACGTTTGCTACCCGCCAATCTTCAGGAACTACTCCAGAATCTAAAGAGTTTTGAAAGATTATTACTAATGCATCCACTATTTCTGGAGCTACTTCCTTAAGTACTCTGGGATGCAGCCTATCTGGCCCTGGGGATTTATCGGCCTTTAATCCATTCAATTTACCCAACACCACTTCCCGGCTAACCTGGATTACACTCAACTCCTCCAACTCCTTTGACCCACGGTCCCCTGCTATTTCCGGCAAATTATTTATGTCTTCCTTAGTGAAGACGGAACCAAAGTAGCTATTCAATTGGTCCGCCAAATCCTTGTTCCCCATGATCAACTCACCTGTTTCTGACTGCAAGGGACCTACATTTGTTTTAACTAATCTCTTTCTTTTCACATATCTATAAAAACTTTTGCAGTCAGTTTTTATGTACCCTGCCAGTTTTCTTTCATAATCTATTTTTCCTTTCCTAATTAAGCCCTTTGTCCTCCTCTGCTTGTCTCTGAATTGCTCCCAGTCCTCCGGTATGCTGCTTTTTCTGGCTAATTTGTATGCATCATCCTTCGCTTTGATACTATCCCTGATTTCCCTTTTTATCCACGGATGTACTACCTTCCCTGATTTATTCTTTTGCCAAACTGGGATGAACAATTTTTGTAGTTCATCCATGCCGTCTTTAAATGTCTTCCATTGCATATCCACCGTCAACCCTTTTAGAATTAATTGCCAGTCAATCTTGGCCAATTCACGTATCATACCCTCAAAGTTACCTTTCTTTAAGTTCAGAACCATTGTTTCTGAATTAACAATGTCACTCTCCATCCTAATGAAGAACTCAACCATATTATGGTCACTCTTGCCCAAGGGGGCACGCACAACAAGACTGCTAACTAACCCTTCCTCATTACTCAATACCCAGTCTAAAATAGCCTGCTCTCTTGTTGGTTCCTCTACATGTTGATTTAGATAACTATCCCGCATACATTCCAAGAAATCATCTTCCTCAGCACCCCTGCCAATTTGATTCACCCAATCTATATGTAGATTGAAGTCACCCATTATAACTGTTTTGCCTTTGTCGCACGCATTTCTAATTTCCTGTTTGATACCATCACCAACTTCACTACTACTGTTAGGTGGCCTGTACACAACACCCACCAGCGTTTTCTGCCCCTTAGTGTTTCGCAGCTCTACCCATACCGATTCCACATCCTCCAAACTAATGTCCTTCCTTTCCATTGCATTAATCTCCTCTCTAATCAGTAACGCTACCCCACCTCCTTTTCCTTTCTCTCTATCCCTCCTGAATATTGAATATCCCTGGATGTTCAGCTCCCAGCCTTGGTCACCCTGGAGCCATGTCTCCGTGATCCCAACTATATCATAGTCATTAATAGCCATCTGCACATTCAACTCATCCACCTTATTACGAATGCTCCTTGCATTGAGACACAAAGCCTTCAGGCTTGTTTTTACAACACTCTTACCCCTTATACAATTATGTTGAAAAGTGGCCCTTTTTGATTTTTGCCCTGGTTTTGTCTGCCTGCCACTTTTACTTTTCACCTTGCTACCTATTGCTTCTACCCTCATTTTCCACCCCTCGGTCTCTACGCTCACACATTTAAGAAACCCTTTCCCTTTAACTCCATCCTCCACTATCCCATTCGACACCCCACCCCCCTTATTCAGTTTAAAGCCACCCGTGTAGCAGTGGCAAACCTGCCTGCCAGAATGCTGGTCACACACCTGTTAAGATGCAATCCGTCCCTTTTCTACAGTTCCCCCTTACCCCAAAACAGATCCCAGTGATCTAAGAATCTAAATCCCTGCCCCGTGCACCCGTTCCTCAGCCACACGTTCAGGTCCCGTATCTCCCTGTTCCTGCTCTCGCCAGCAAAAAATCCAGCAAGATTTCGCTTCAGGCATTTTGATAGTGTCTGACTGGCCTATGCAGCCATAGTTCCCGCTGATGTTTGGAATGATAATAGAACCATATATGGTTATTTCTCAACACAAAAATTTACTGGTTCATCCCGTGACTGGGGAAGCCCACCCTCTGCATGATAGAATCCAATTATTGACTTGCAGACTCTAAGATGACCTTTCCTGGGGTTTGGTTTGTCAGACTGAACCGTGGAAGTGATCACTGCAGCTTGGAGGGATACCACCAAGAAGCAGTACATTTCCTACATCAGGAGATGGGAAGTGTTTTGTTTAAATTCTAATATAATATATAATACGGTTCGGATAACTGACGTCTTGGAGTTTCTTTCAAAATTGTTCTTTGACGAAAAATTAAGTTATAGTGCTATTAATTGTGCCAAAAGTGCCTTGTCATCCTATTTGCTGCTGGGTTCGGGACACCACTCTGTCGGGTCTCACCCTCTCACATCCAGATTTATGAAGGGTATCTTTAACACAAATCCTCCCAGGCCCAGGTACACGGAAGTATGGGATGTTAACATTGTGTTAACACTACTTCGCCGGTGGGCTCCAGCTACATCCTTATCTTTGGCCCAGCTCACATATAAGATTCAAGATTCAAGATAGATTTAATTGTCACGTGTGCCTGATGGCACAATGAAATGAATTTCCATACAGCCATACAATAAAAATCAACAGGACACAACACACTATAGGGTTTGACATAAAACATCCCCACACAGCAGAATCAAAGTTCTCCACTGTGTGGGAAGGCACCAAAGTCAGTCTTCTTCCTCCACTATTCCCCGTGGTCAGGGCCCTCCCCAAGCCCTCCGCAGTTGCCGCTACGGGCGGCCCGATGTTCAGGACCGCTCGCCGAGGTGTTGTAAGTCCGACGTCGGGGCTGTGGGACGTCCTCAGCGGCGTGTACGCAGAGTCGGCCCCCTCCTACCGGAGTCTGCAGCTCCCAAAGGCCGCAGGCCGCGCCGGGTGGAGACTGCTGCTGGAGACCCTCTGCAAGGTGTCCCAGGACTCCACGATGCCGTTCAGCGCCGCCCGCGTTGGAAGCTCTCCGCACCTGAGCTCCACGATGTTGGAGCAACGGCCCAACGCTCCGGAGCTCCAACGGCGACCCAGGTAGGTATCGCCCGCTCCGCGGTGACTCCAGCGCTACGCCGCCGCTGTAGTAGCCCTGGTCCGGTTCCCGGTCCCCGGCGGGAAAGACCGCTCCGCTCCAGTTGGTAGGCCGCGAGGTGGGGGGCGAGGACGCGACTCGGAGAAATTGTCGCGTCCCCGCCAGGAAGAGACTGAGAAATGGTTTCCCCCTTACCCTGCCCCTCTCCCACACATAGAAAAGTTAAAGTTTCCCCCAACACAAAATTTTGGACTAACTAAAAATAATAAAAAAAGACAGGAATAATAGGCTGTAGGCAGAGGCTGCCGCCAGTGCAGCGCCCCATATAAGGCAGTTATGCTCATGGCGCTAGTTTCAGCGTAATGCGTCCAGTCGTTGCATAAGCTGCGGCTGGCCAGAATGGTTATATCTACCAACAAAATAACGTTCTATGTAAATGAGCTAATTAAACAAAGCTGACCGGCGGTGTTAGGTCTAAAACTGGAATTTCTGGCATATCATATGGATCATAGATTGTGTGTTGTCACACATATTCATCAATATTTTAAGGCTACAAAGAAACTTAGAGGCACTGAGCTGGCAATGTTCGTTAGCCACAAAAAATCACACAAGAGAGTTTCAGTGCAGACCATCCCCAGATGGTTAAGATATGTATTGGCTTGTGCAGGAGTGAACACTGATGTTTTTAAATCTCACTCCACCAAGGCTGCAACAACATCAGCAGCGAGGTTCATGGAGGTTCCGTTGGACCGCATCCTAGCGACAGCAGGATGGTCGAATGAGCGGACTTTCCAAACCTTTTATAATAAACCGATTGCCAGGCCGGGTTCGTTTGCCAACTCAATTTTAAATTCTGTTCAATAATTTGCTTTCCCGGATGTAAGGGATCACTATTATTATTATCATCTGTTTATTAAAAGCATCAGCATGTTTTAAATCTATGTCATGTCTGAATGCATTATCTTTTCAATCATTTCTGGTCAACTAATGCAGTGTGTTGCGTAGACTCGATTTCGCGGTATGAAATCACAGAGCTTTAAAATCTTCACATAGTCACTCACGTGACTTCGAAGTAAAGTAGAAAGATTAAATAAGAACTTACCAGTTTGAAGTTTGATCTTTATTTATTGAGAAGTTGCGATGAGGGATTACGTGCCCTCCACTCCCAACCCTCTTCTCATAAAGATCATGTGGTAGTTCTAGTTCTTGAATCTTCCTATAATCTGTTCAGCAATTGTTTCTGAAATTTCACACCACTGCTTTAAAGGTTGATGTGCATGCAGGCTGGTGGGCTTCTTCACGTAATCCCTCATCGCAACTTCTCATAAAATAAAGATCAAACTTCAAACTGGTAAGTTCTCATTTAATCATTCTATTCTTGATCCCTTGATGAGATGACCTAATAAGCTGACTCGCCCAGCTGCAAACTATTCTGAGCTATGTCAATAGCTATTGAAAAAGTGCGGACAATCATTCATCTTATTTCTAGAAAGGTAAACTAGAGAATGAAATAAGCGAGGGTATAGTGAGAAGAGATGACTCATGAACAGATGGGATAATGTTTTGCAGTAGCCAAGATGGAATAAATATATTTTGGGAGAAGTTGTGAGGCTGATAGCACTAAAACCAAGCTCCAAAGGAGAGTGGAGAAAGTAAAACTGGTTTCTGTCAGTAGCATTTCTGAAAAATATGGATATTACATTGTACTGCAGAAGCAAATGCACATGTTATTTGTGGAATAGAAAATTTATTGGACTTTTAAAAACAATAAACTAATTGGTGTAGGAACTATGTGTGGGAAGGAACTGCAGATGCTGGTTGAGGCCAAAGGTAGACACAAAAAGCTGGAGTAACTCAGCGGGTTAGGCAGCACCTCGGGAGAAAAAGAATAGGCGAAGTTTCAGGTCAAGACCCTTCTTTAGACTGCGAGTCAGGGGAGAGGGAAATGAGAGGTATGTCAAGGTACAGAACCAATGAATGAAAGATATGCAAGAGAACAAATCACAGCCAGCAATTTGTTCTATGTACCTTTTCATAATCCCTCGTTTCCCTCTCCCTTGACTCTCAGTATGAAGAAGGGCCTCCACCCAAAACGTCACCTATTCCTTTTCTCCAGAGATGCTGCCCGACCTGTTGAGTTACACCAATATTTTGTATCTATCTTTGCCAGAGGAGCTGTGGGTCAGGCAGCACTTGTGAAGGGAAATGAACAGTCGACATATCAGGTCTGGACCCTTCCACTGGACTATAACACTGGAGGAGAGATAGCACTCTGCTTCATGCTGGCTATCTTCCCTCCACTATTTCAGTGCAGGGGAAGGATCTCCACGTGAAACATCAACTGTCTATTTTCATCCACAGATGCGGTGAGTTTGTGTCTTTTGTGTCTCAAGTTTGCATTTATAAAATACCTTTTACAACCAAGAACATCCCAAAGCATGGTATAGCTGTCAACAGCCTTCCAGCCAGCATCTCTCACATGCAGTAATACGATGATGCATGATCATGGACCAATTATGCATAATAATTTAGTGCAAATTTTCTTCATGTTGCTTTTGTTAAACAAAGAGTGTCATTGACAGTCATAGAGTCATACAGCATGGAAACAGGCCCTTCGGCCCAACTCGTCCATGTGACCAAGATATTCCATTTAAGCTTGTGTCATTTCCCTGCGTTTGGCCCACATCCCCTAAACATTTTTATTCATGTACCTGTCCAAATGTTATAGTGTCTTTTCAATGCTGTGATAGTACCTGCCTCAACTACTTTCTCTGGTAACTTGTTCCATATACCCACTACCCTCTGAGTGAAACCCCCTCAGGTTCCTATTAAATCTTTGGGCAGCCTGGTTGTGCAGCAGTAGACTTGCTACCTTACAGCGCTTGCAGCGCATGAGACCCAGGTTTGATCCCGACTGTGGGTGCTGTCTGCACGGAGTTTGTACGGTCTCCTCTTGACCGCATATAGGCTGTGGGCCAAGGAGCTTTTTTCTGCAAGTTTGTGACCCAACTCGCGCAACTACATGAAATTTTAACATATTGCATAAAAATATTATATAAATCATCCCTGAAACTCATCAAGAACAAAATCTACACATTTTTAATAAATTTGAGAAAAACCTGAAATTTTTCGAGTAGCTTTTGTCCAATCAAAGCATGTTTAACATTGAGTCAGAGGCCAATTGGCCAATCACATGCTTTGTTTCAGGCCAGCTAGGCAGGGAGCACACATCATGGCTGAGAGTATTTCTACTGATTGAAACATTGTGAATTAACTGGAACTGAAAGGTAAGATCTAAAGTCTGAATTTATGAAAATTAATCTGTATGGACTTTAATTAAATTAATTGCACCCTTTTATAATTTGAAAAAAATGAGATTTGGAGGCTATACATTCATTCATTATTCATTTCATTCATTCATTCATACATGAAGTTGAGGGCCTAAACTAAGTGTATCCATAACAAAGTAAATTAAAAATGTCACTAATACCAGCTTGGTGAAGTCTAACATCTTTAACATCTAATCTCGGAGCTGCCTACGATCGCTTAAATCCCTGTCTCACGGTGCGAGTCGACCCACAAATGACCCCGAGTTTAAAACAAATTAAACTTGTGGTAATCACGTACAATTAACGTAGCGGGAACGTCGGAACTCGTGGACGCAACTTAGCGACTCGTGGCGTTAATGGCAGGTACCCGGAAACCTTGTTAACTCTTGAAAATTTTTAAACATGTTTAATGATTTCCACGTGTCAAATTTACTCTTGAAGTTAAAATTTGAAACATTTAAACTCGTTGTAAGAACGTAGTGGCCCGTGAGTTTACCGTAGTGACTCTTGAGTCTACCGTGGGTTTGGCCTGAGTGCCAGAAGTGAAATGTTGAAGATTAGTCAGATCTTAATGGAAAATGAATGAATGGATGGATGGATAGGGGTCGAAAAACTTGGATACTTTCGATGGGAGAGAGCCGCCGATGAAGCTGAAGGTACAGACAGAAGATGCGGGCTCAAGCATTGATGGGAAGGGTTAACACCGGGCGGGACACGTGAAAAGTGACCATACTGAGAGAATTCCCACGTATATGATGCAGAGAGAAATGTGAGCTCTACATAGATTATGTTTGAGCCAGCGAGGAGACATTTTTTCCGATAATGATTTTACATTGTGAGGTGACATTATAAGCCATGGGAGAGAGACACAAAATGTTGGAGTAACTCAGCAGTGCAGACAGCATCTCTGGAGATAAGGAATTGGTGACGTTTCGGGTCGAGACCCTTCTTCAGACTGGTTTTGTGCTGTGCTGTTGCCGTATCTCTGGAGGGAAGTAATGGGTCTCGACCCGAAACATCACTCATTCCTTCTCTCCAGAGATGCTGCCTGTCCCGCTGAGTTACTCCAGCATTCTGTGTCCATCTTCGCTGGTGAGGAACCGTGCGACCTGTAGGCAGCGCGACTCACGTCGCAGCGGCCTCTGCAGTCCGTTTGTCTTTTTGTTATTTTTGTCCCGTTTTAATGTAGTTTTTATTATTTTTTTGATGTGGTTTGTGTGTGTGTGGGGGGGGGTGAGGGGGGGGGGGGACTTTTTAAGTCTTTCCCCTGCACGGAGAACCCGACCTTTTCCTTGTTGGGTCTCCGTTGTCGTTGGGGCTGCAACGTGGAGCGGCCTCCAGCAGGAACGTCCTGGGGCTCCAGTCACGGAGCTGCGGAGCTACTCACCATCGTGGAGCTGGCCGAGTTCGGAGTGGGTGGAGCGGTGGTGGTGCGCTGCTGCGACCCGACCCCCGGAGATTCGGAGGCTCCAACCGCGGGTCTGGCAGACAGTAATATCGGGAGCCCGCGGGTCCCTGGTGGGAGACTGCTTTACGAGGCTTCTGCAACGGCGACTTCTCCCGCCTGAGTACCTGGAGCGGGGCCTTACATCACCACCCGGCGTGGCTTCAACGGCTGCGGGACTTTGCTAGCGCCCGCCGGGGGCTCCAACAACAAGACCCAGAGCGTGGCCTTGCATCGCCCGGCATGGCTTTAATGGCCGCGGGACAATTGCCATCGCCCGCCGGGGGCTTTGACTCTGACATCGGAAGGGGAATGGAGAGTGCAGGGGAGAGATAAGTTTTCTTGCCTTCCATCACAGCGAGGAGGAGATGCGCTGTGATGGATGTCTGTGTAAATTGTGTTGTGTCTTGGGTCTTTTTTTTCATGTGTGTATGACTGCCGAAACAACATTTCATTTGAGCCTCTATGAGGTTCAAGTGACAAATAAATTGTACTGTGTATTGTGTTGTGTATTGTGTGCGTGCCCTTTGCAAGTTTTCGCTCTCGAACAGACAGCAGCGGTTAATTAGGGGAAGAAACTCGCGTTCATGCCGCACAATGTGTTTGACCACCTGCCCCCCCACTCAAGGTGCTTGTGCTGAGCGGTAACCAGCTGTGGAGCTTCAACTGAGACAGGCTTTACCTGCTAGGCTGGTTGGAGCTGCTGGACCTCGGTAGCAACCTGTTGACCACGGTGCCTCGCATTCTGTCCAACTGCACCCAGACCCTGCGCGTTTTCAACCTCACCCGCAACCAGATCTCCAAGCTGACCACGGACTTCCTGCAGGACGTGACCTCCCAGCAGTACCTGGATCTCAGCTACAACAACCTGAAGACAATACAGGCCTCCAGTTTCCCGGACAGCGCCATCAAACACCTTCGGGAGCTGCGGCTAAGCGGCAACCACTTCCTCTGCACCTGCGACCCCAGGTGGTTTGTGTGGTGGATCAATCAGACCACGGTCTACATCCCTCGCCTGGTCACCGATGTCACCTGCACCTCCTCCAGAGCCCACCGTGGCCACGGCGTCGTCATGGTAGACCTGCACTCCTGCGAGTTGGACTACCTGGGCATTAGCCTCTACACTTTCTCTACCCTGATCACCTTCTTGCTCCTCTATTTGATACTTAAAACATGCCTTCATTCATGGTGGTGCAGCTGCCTGACAATGAATGCAGCGTCGGAGACGCGGGTTCGATCCCGACTACGGGTGCTGTCTGTACTGAGTTTGTAAGTTCTCCCCGTGACCTGCGTGGGTTTTCTCCGAGATCCCCCCACACTCCAAAAACGTACAGGTTTGTAGGATAATTGGCTTGGTGAATGTACAAATGTCCATAGTGGGTGTAGGATGGTGTTGGTGTGCGGGGATCGCTGTTCCGAAGGGCCTGTTTCCTTTCTGTATCTCTAAACTAAACTAACAGGGGAGAACACTAGACAGTTTATTATTTTACATTTATATACATCACATAGATCACGGATTGTGAAATAAAGCTGGCAAGCCGCGGTCATGCAAGAAACGGAGGAAAACGGGAGACGATTTTATTCAACAACTCTGTTCTGGCAGAACATCTATCCTGTGTTAAGAAACCTAACTTTCAGGGGATTTAAATCTTGAGTTCAACTTCTACCTGAATTTAATCAATTTACAAAAGCTTTGAAATTCTCTCTGCTGTCCGTTTCTTAAACACCTTTACGTTTTGCGCTTTTTTTGACAGCCAAATACTTTAAATGCCATGTATGTCATTGTAGCAATGATAAGCAACGATTTGATAAAAGCGGTTAATTACATGACAAGAGAAGCATGCAGCTACATAAGAGACACGGAGAAGCTGATCATCGGGGCAGTTCTGTCCATGGTCATGGTAGGCTTTTTATAGTAAAAAAAAACTGCATGACATTTTTATCCATGTGATGATTTTTCCACATGTCGGTAGTCGTTGTTGGCTGAAGAGTAACTCAGGAGAGGAACTTGGTACATCGCAGAAATGAGAAGTAAACGGCAAACTTAGACATACACGTGGGAACTCGTTTAAACTTGTGAACATAAACTTGGAATCTCGTAGACAGCCATGAGTTTGATTTTTTCTTTCACTCGGGATCACTCGTGAGTGGACTCGCACCGTGAGACAGGGACTTTACCGGGAAAAAGTGCTCCGACCGCGGGACCTATGTACTTAAAACAGTGAAGCCGCGGTCTCCGTTAAGAAGCGGACGATTCGCGAATGCGGAGCCGCGGAGTGTGTTTGGATCATCTCCGCGGGCGGGAGGCTTACATAATGCCATCCATAGTGGCCGTTTTCTGGCCCCGACCACGGGAGAACAACGGAGGAATATGGACTGCACCTTATAGGCTTCCATCAAAGTAAGAAATGGTCAGAAATGGTTGATGTTTATGTTGAAATCAATTGGTGTATGTGAACTTGAACTTGAACTAATTTATCTATGGTAGTAACTTAGTGTTAGCCTCATTACATTAAGAAGAGGTTGACATTTCATGAATTGAAGTCCGTGTAGACCTAATGACTATGAAATTTTTTTTGTTCCTGTAGCCTCTGCCACTCCAGTCTTCAGAGCCCCATGCAAACTCACACACAAAAGTGTTTTGTGTGGACATGCACTGTAGGCACTGTGCCATAATGAACACTAATTTGATCATTTGCTGACTTGCCATCCCATCTACCTGGACATGCGTACATGTATAATTTCTCCATTGATATGTTGATATTGTCTTACATAATATAAAACATGAAAAGATGTAAAATACTCCCTGACATATTATCTTCTGTTATTAGGAGGCAGCAGTATATCCCGGGTTATCATGCCAAGTGCTATCATCACTTCTGCAACATAACAATAAATCGAGCTTTAACAAGGTCTAGAAGGAAGAACAGTAATGATAGGACTCAAACAACAATTTTTTGTATTTACGGTCATAAGATGTTACTTTGAACAATGAAAAGATATATTTGAGGATATTGATTTATTTTACTTTTCATTCCTTTTCTGTTTTGTTTTTCCTCTTTCAATTGATTTCAAGAAGCTGAAAAGCCTGAAGCAGGTGAATCACCTCAAGAGGCAGTTCCTGGTGGTGAAGCAGATGAGCCGGCCCCAAAGAGACTGCTTCTCTTGGTCAACAAACAGCACCTGTCGAGCACCCTGACTACAGTAGAGGAAGCTAGATACAGCCTGTCCCTTATGTTAACAAAATCAGAGGCACGTCGTCCACCAACAGCAGACTCTCTCAGAAAGCATGTCATGAGAGCAAATTACCAGGCTGCTGTACATTCAAAATGTCTGGAACAGTTTCCACAAATTCCCAGTCCAAAGGGACATGGGTGGAAAATTGTAGGTGGTGAATTGGACATTGACTGGGGTGATCTGCCTCCAGCCCCAAGCACCTTGCTAGAACTAACATACTTTTCATGCAAGAAAACAAGCTGTGAGAAGTCAAGTACAGGGAAAGGAAGATGCTCATAGCATATGCATGGTGAGCCATGTACAGATTTATGTAAGTGTGTTGACTGCAGAAACTCTATTACAGCAAAAGACTTGGAATCTGATGAAGAATATTCAGATGAAGAATATTCAGTTGAAGAATATTCAGATGAAGATTAGATGTAATGTAAACAAATAAATTGGTGAAATAAATTTTTATATAAAGTTTTATTTTAATGTCGATCGTTTCACTGTTTATTTGGTCAACTTATTTAAACAATGAGTGAATTACTTATGATAATGGCGTGTTGGTGAATGACAATGCGACAGTCCACCCATCCACACATACATACATACACACACACACAACACACACACACACATCCACACATCCATCACATATCCGCACACATACATACATCCGCACACACTTACATCCATCCGTACACACACATACATCCACACACACACGCATCCACACATACATACACACATCCACACACACACATCCACACACACACATACATCCACACACACATCCACACAAACATACACACATCCATCCATTCACACATACATACATCCACACATATATACACACTTACATTCACACATCTACAGATACACGTATTACAGGTATACACTGACACACACACACAAACTACAGATACTCAAACAATGCAACACTTTTGGGGTTCTTTTAGGCTATAGGTAATAGCCCTCATTTGCAAAGGAACTCTACAGCAGTCTCATTAAAAAAAACACACTCACAATTATATTCAATGTATTATTGCTATATAATATGATTACAGTCATATCGGGAGGGAGGATCTCTCTCTCTCTCTCTCTCTCTCTCTCTCCCCTCTCTCTCTCTCTCTCTCTCTCTCTCTCTCTCTCTCTCTCTCTCTCTCTCTCTATCTCTCTCTCTCTCTCTCTCTCTCTCTATATCTCTCTCTCTCTCTCTCTCTCCCCACACTATATATATATATATATATAGATAGATATATATACATAGAGGTATATATATAGAGGTGTATATATATATATATATATATATATATATATATATATATATATACACAAATACTTGGGGGAGCAGACCCAACGGGTCTGCACTTGGTCTAGTATCTATATATAGATCTGTGCAAAATTTCATGTGGTTCTGAGACGTGGGTCGCGAAAATTGATTTCTAGACACATTTTTGATGCTCCGTAATCAGCCTAATAGGTTTTGGTTTCCTCCCATACTACAAAGACATACAGGTTTGTAAGTTAATTGGCTTGGTATAAGAGTAAATTGTCCCTAGTGTACGTAGGATAGTGTTAATATGTGGGGATCGCTGGTCGGCATGGACTGGGCCTGTTTCTGTGCTGTATCATTAAATTACACTTAAAAAGCTTTTCCCTCTCAGCTTGAACCAATGTCCTTCTGGAGTTTAATTCCCCAACTCTGGGTAAAAGACTGTGCTTTCACCCTATCTATTCCCCTCACATTTTTATACATCACAACAAGATCACACCTCAGCCGCCTGTGCTCCAAGGAATAAAATCCTAGCCTGTCCAATCTATCCATATAGTTCAGGCCCTCAAGTCCTGGCAACAAGCTCACAATATTTTTCAGCTCCCTTAGTGACATCTTTCCTGCAGCAATAAAAATACAAACTTCTCCTTTAAGTATAAAAAGAAAAAATATAAAGTACATCATTTCAATTGAAGCAACATTTCAGCAATAATCAGACTGCCAAGAGAGGGAGGAATAAGAGCATAGATTTAGTCTGGATAACCGAACGAACTTGTCCATTACAAAACTTCTCCACTTTATTTAGAGATTTTTAGAGATACAGCACGGAAACAGGCCCTTCGGACAACTGAGTCTGTGCCGGCCAGCGATCCCCGCGCACTAACACTATCCTACACACACTCAGGACAATTTACAATTTTACCAAGCCAATTAACTTACAAATCTGTACATCTTTGCAGTATGGGAGGAAACTGGAGATCCTGGAGAAAACCCACGCAGGTCATGGGGAAAATGCACAAACTCCATACAGATAGCTCCCAGAGTCATGATCGAACCCAGGTATCTAGCACTGTACCACTGCACCACCGTGCTGCCTAGTATTCTCCAATCTGGATTCCGTATGAAGTGAAATCTGATATGTGTTTGTCATACAGCTATGACTTGTTGAAAGTCAATTGCATTATAATTCCAGCACTTACTAAAGCGGTACTTACTCTCAAGGGAGAATGCCATTACAAAGAAAATGAATGCAAGCTTTATCGTTGAATTTCCCTTAAAAAAAACACACTGTTGATGAAAGAGGTATTGCCCACTGTCCTTGGTGTGAAATACAAACACATTAATGTTCCACTCGAACAAAACAAATTAACATTTTTAACCGACATTCTCTGATCAATTTGATTTAAATTGTTTATAAATATATTTGAAAAATATATTTAAATTCCCACAATGTTGCTTGGGGTCATAAAATGTTGACTGCTCTTCCTTGCAACATTATGTATTATTTTCATATGCATCAACAATGTCTGCCTCCCGTTATATCTCTTCCAATCCCTTTATTTGTCTATCACTGCTTCTATGTCTCGCTTCAATTGTTCTGCCTTCTTCTCTGTTCTCCCCAACTCCGACCATTTGATGTGTCCACACTTATTCCTACTGCTCCAAATATTACCTTTGCATGTGTCCCATCTTTTCTGCTGCCATGTGTTGATAGAGGATGGAGTTGTCCTCAGGTTCATAAGTTCATGTGATAGTAGCAGAATTAGGCCATTCGGTCCATTAAGTCTACTCCTCCATTCAGAGCTGGGCTGATCTATCTCCCCCTCCTAACCTCCCATCTGCTTTCTCCCCATAACCCCTGACACCCATACTACTCAATAATCTATCAATCTCTGCCTTAAAAATATCCACTGACTTGGTCTCCACAGCCTTCTGTGGCAATGAATTCCACAGATTCTAAACCCTCTGACCAAAGAAATTCCTCCTCATCTCCTTCTTAAAGGAACTTCCTTTTGTTCTGAGACTATGACCTCTGGTCCTAGACTCTTCCACAAGTAGAAACATCCTCTCCACACCCACTATATCCAGGCCAAGTTCATGGGAGAAAAGTTGAGGACTGGAAGTCAACTGATTAGTTTAACTGGAGTGAGATAGACTGGGGTTATGTAATGAAAAAGAGCAAAGGAAATGCTGGAAAGGAATAGGGGAAAATAGAACATGTAGATTTGAGTGGAATATGCATGACTCTCTGATTAATTATTTAGTATATTCATGAACTGCGCTGTTATTTAATGTACTGTGCACATTTTAATTAATTGCACTGAGCTTATTTCACCGCTTAACATTGGTTGTATAAATTACATTACAAATTACTGCATTACATTGCAACTTATTTCAACAAATTCACAGTATGATTTGTCACAATATGCTTCCTTTATGATATATTTTTGTTAGAATATTTTATACTATTCAATTTCCAATTTATTATTCTGCACATTAAAGCATCTTGGTGGTGTGGGTATATCACAATCTAAAAGACCAGAGCAAATTTTAATCTACGCCACAAAATGGTTGATTGTAAAGAGTGAAGCAGGCTCTCTTCTCATCTATTATTGGGATTGTGAAAACCAAGACCATTGAACTCTGTATCTTATGTAATGGATGCAATGAGATGCCAGAGAAACAAAATGGAGCTCATTGTTTGAGAAGGTTGGGGAACTCCTTCCCAGAAATGACCAGCAGCATTTCCTGCCTTTCCCAAGCTTTTTAAAAAAAAAAGTGTTTATTGAACAACCTCAGTGATCCCTTTAAAGAAGTCCTGCCATTGATCACTGTAAGAGGTTTAGCTTTGAGATACATCGCGGTAATAGGTCCTTCGGCCCACCGAGTCTGCGCCCACCAGCGATCCCCGTACATTAACACTATCCTACACACACCAGGGACAATTTACATTTATACCGAGCCAATTAACCTACAAACCTATATGTTTATGGAGGGTGGGAGGAAACGGAAGATTTCAAAGAAAACCCATGCGGTCACGGGGAGAACGTAAATCTCCGTGTAGGCAGCACCTGTTGGCAGGATCGAACCCAGGTCTCTGGCGCTGTAAGGCAACAACTCTTCCGCTCTGCCACCGAGCCACCTGATGACTGACAGTATGACTGAGAAAGGGTTGTAATCATATGCCACTCTAAACGAAGCCTATTTTCACACGAGCAGCACTAAAGCAAAGTGCTCTCGCAAGAATGTCTAAATCTTTTTTTTAATGTTCCAACTATGTTTTGAAGTGATGCTCTGTGTTTATGTTTCACATCACGCTTTTGATGTTTATCTTATTACTTCATTGACATTAAACATAGCAGAGGATCATAACAACCACATAACCCAATCCCTAAAATCATGGCATCCTCAGATGTCCTTGCTCTGCTGTGGATATCTGCATATACTTGTTAACGTCTTGTTAGCTGAATGTGACATTAAAATGGCAATTATGTTGAAAATCCAGCACGGGGAAATGAAATAAAAGCCAACACATAAAACCCTTAATTAAATACAAAAACTGACATGCGATGGTTTGGGATATTGTAATAAGACTTGCTCAAAGATGTAATCAAAGACAGTATTGAATCTATGCAGCGTTTATGAATAATCTGTTTTCTTGCTGTTTAAAAGGAAATATAATTGTTCTGACAGTTTCAATAGCTATTTTTGCTGCTAAGATCTCTTTGATCTAGGTTGTGATGTGCTAGTCACTACATCATACATACATCCCTCTTTATCGATTTCAATTTGAAAATAGAGAAACTTGATTTTAAACACTGCTGTTACATGGAGTGATAATCATTTAGTCACAGTAAAATGCTTCCCCCTCTGAATCTTTCAAATGCATTTAATGTGTGTCACTTTGTGAGGCAGGTTTGCCCATTGAAGTCACTGAGGCACACGTCAGATATAATTGGGTGTCCAAAAGAAACATTTTCTCTGAGATGTCACAGACCCATTCACACTTTTTTCTGAGGTAAATATTCTTTTCATTTATACCTTTATGATGTCTATTTTTTTGTTCAAAGTTAATCTCATTGCAAAGGTACAGTACAATACACCACCATATCTAATCTGACAATGTTAACTTCAGTGTGCTGAGACGTGGTGCCGACGGACGAGAAGCCGAAACAAAGTGGAAGCCAAATAACCGAATGGAAACGAAGCCGAAACGCCAACTAACCGAAAGGGCGGGACGCCTAAATGCAAACTAACCGAAAGGCTGCACTGTCTAAAAGCAAAGTCACCGAATGGTCACTCTGCCAAAACGCCACCTACTCGAAATGCGGCATCGCCTACAAGCCAACGAACCGAATGCCACTCAACAGAAAAGTCAAATAACGGACATGACATTGCTGGGAGGTGGGACTCGTCAGTGATTAGTCCAGACCCCCGTGTCCATCACTGTGGAGGGATGAACATTGTCCCACATCTCCCCTCCACCCGACCACAGCCTGTCAGTCAACATTAAGGTAATGCCCCTTCCTGCACCCGCTGGAGAATAAAGTGCCAGAGGCGGTGCTGAGTCCACAAGTGCTGATTGAGTCCGCAAGAGTGAATTCGGGAAGGCCGTTATGTGGAGTCGGGAGATGCTAAGTGGTACAGCAGCTGGTGGCTGCTGAGTGGAGTCCCCCCCCCCCCCCCCCCCCCCACAGCCCCCCCCCCCTCCCATCACAACCCCACACCCCCCCCATTCCCTTCACCCTTCCCCACTGCCCCCCCCTCCTCTCCTTCCCACTCACCCCCTCTTCCCCTCCCCCTTTCCCCCTTCTGCCCCACCCCCACTTCCCCTCACACCCCCTCTCCCCACAAACCCACACCCCCTCCTTTACCCCTCCTCCATCCCCCCCCATCTGCCACCCCCATACCACCACCCCACCTCACACACCACCTAACGTCCCACACCATCCCACCTCCCACACCCCCAACCCACCCACCACCAACCACCCCACACCACCCCACCCCCCACAAACGCTACAACTCCTCCTACCCCCACATCAACCCCTCCCCCACAACCCCCTCCCCCCACACCACCTCCCCCCCCCCACACCAACCCCCCCCCCCCACACCACCAATCCCCACATCACTCCTCTCCCCCACCATGGTGGAATATTGTATTGGGCACCAGGCCTCCCGTGTGACTGGGACCCAACGCCTCCCACTTAGTCTCGTATCCCTTTAAACCTATGCTATCCAAGTACCTGTCTAAATCCACTGGCAGCTCATTCCATATACCCATCATGTGTACCTCACAGGTACCCCTCAGGTTCCTAGAAAATCCTCCCCCCCCTTAAACCTAAATCCACTGGTTCTCAATTCCCCAACTCTGGGCAAAAGACGGTGCGTTTATCCGATCTATTCCTCTCATGATTTTGTATACCTTTATAAGGTAATCTCACATTCTCCTGTTTTGCAAGGTATAAAGTCCTAGCATGCTCAACCTCTCCCGCAAGCTCTGGCCCGCGAGTCATGGCAACATTCTCATACATCTTTTCTGCACCTTGTCAAGCTTGAGAATATCTTTCCTGGAACACGGTGACCAGAACTGAACACAATACTGTGAATGTGGTCTCACCGATGTCTTGTACAACCGTGACATAACCGCCCAATTTCTATACTCAGTACTCAGACTGATGAAGGCCAATGCGCCGAAAGCCTTCTTGATCAATCTATCTACCTGTGACTCCACTTTCGAGGAACTATGTACTTCATAAGTTCATAAGTTCATAAGTGACTGGAGCAAAATTAGGCCATTCGGCCCATCAAGTCTACTCCGCTATTCAATCATGGCAGATCTTTCTTTCTCTCACCCCATTCTCCTGCCTTCTCCCCATATCCCCTGACACCCGTACGAATCAAGAATCTATCTATCTGTGCTTTAAAAATATCCATTGACTTGGCCTCAACGGCCTTCTGTGGCAATGTATTGCACAGATTCACCACCTTTTGACTAACTCATCCACTCTCTGATGTGACCTCGGAGATCCCTCTGTAGCCGGGATGCTCATGGCAGGCAGGCCCGGCAACCCACCGCGATCTCTGGCAGGATCGGGAACCCGCCCGAAGACTCGCTGTCGGCTGAACCTCACCTCAATGCTCGCAGTCAGTGGGACCTCGCCTGAAGGCTCAGTGGATGGCGCATGTGTGAAATATGTACTATTGATTGTTGACTATTAGCTCTCTTGCGTGCTAACCAGTCAGCAAAAACTTTACACATGATAACAATGAAGCTATCCACAGTGTACAGATACAGGATCAGGGGTATAATGTTTACTGCTCGAAAAAGCCCAGTAAAATTAATCAGAAACTTACCTATAATTAGTTGATGTTGTGTTTAAATGGCATGGTCGAGGGATTCTTAACAAGCAAACTGATAAGAGCATTAATTGGAATGAAGAATCTCATGATTTGTCTGTACTACATACAAAATTGAACAGGACGGCCAGCAATGTGATTCACCCTGAGATATGTAAATGCACTTTTAATGCCACTTTAGACATCAATACTGGTGCTAATGATGCCATTTTTTTTGGACTATGGAGAACCTCTTTCTCAGAACCTCCTTGACTCTCAGTCTTAGTAAATGCAAGTCACTACTGGAAATATCTTTACCAGCTGGTTACTTGGCTATAGATAGTTTATCTTCAGTTCATACAGTGTAGTGTATTGTCACGTGCACAGTCGCATGCTAACCAGTCAGCGGAAAGACAATACATGATTACAATTGATCCATTCACAGTGTACAGATACATGATAAGAGAATAACGTGAATAACCTTTAGTGCAAGATAAAGCCAGTGAAGTCCAATCAAAGATAGTCCAAGGGTGCTCGATGAAGGAGATAGTAGCTCAGGACTGCTCACGTTGTGGTAGGATGGTTCAGTTGCCTGATAACAGCTGGGAAGAAACTATCTCTGAATCTGGAGTTGGGTGTTTAGACACTTCTGTACCTTTTGCCTGATGGGAATGGGGAGAGGAGGGAATGGCCAGGGTGAGACTCGTCCTTGATTATGCTGCTGACCTTGCCAAGGTATAAATGGAGCCAATGGAAGAGAGGTTGGTTTGTGTGTGTTATCTTTGGATAATTGCGGGGGGATGTTCTGGGAATGGGGACCTGATGTCTCAGCAGACCTCTGTATCAGGAGGAAGCCGCTGGAGACATCGGATGCGTGTAGCAAGGGCGGCTAGGAGGGTGAACTGGGGTAATACGTCCAGCTCCTGCAAAGTCGGCTACACCAAGATGGTGGCGCTGGCTTAACAGCTGTGGCCCACCTGCAGTCCGTCTGTTTTTTTCTTTCTTTTTGTTCCTTGTCATGTTTTAGTTAATTTTGTTTTATTAAGTTGTGTATGTGTGTGGGTGGGGTGGGAGAAACATGTTTTGGTCTCTTCCTTCGGGGGATGCGACTTTCTTTTCTGTCGTATTCCCCGTCTCCGTCTGCACTGAGGCCTAATGGCGGAGCTGGCGGCCTTGGTGCTGTGGCAGCGGCAGCGGCAGCAGCAGCAGAGACCCGACTTGGACCCAAATCTGTGGCGGGGGCAGCGGCAGCAGCAGCGGCAGCAGCGGCAGCGGAGACCCAACTCGGCCCCGGATCTGCAGCGGCGGCAGCAGGGGCAGCGGAGACCCTACTCGGCCCTGAAACTGTAACGGCAGTGGAGACCCGACTTGGCCCCGAAGCTGTGGCGGCGGCAGCAGCTGCGGCAGCGGAGACCCGACTCGGCCCCGGAGCTGTGGCGGCGGCATTAGCGGCAGCGGAGACCCGACTCAGCCCCGAAGCTGTGGCGGAGGCAACGGCAGCGGAGACCCGACTTGGCCCCGAAACTGTGGCGGAGGCAATGGCAGCGGAGACCCTGTGGCGGCGGCGGCAGCAGCAGCGGCAACGGAGTCCTCGACTTGGCCCCGGAACCATGGCAGTGGCAGCGGAGACCCGGCTCGGCCTCGGAGCTGTGGCCGCGGCAGCGACCACCCGTGGAGTTTGAACCGTCGCCTCGGCACAGAGGGAGAACAAAGAGGGAAGAGACAGAGACTTTAAGATTTTTCCTTCCACCACAGTGAGGAGGTGTGTGGTGAACTCACTGTGGTGGATGTTAAATTTGTGTTGATTGTGTGTTTTTGTCATTTTTATTTTATATGTATGACTGCAGGGAAACTAAATTTCGTTCAGACCAAAAGGTCTGAATGACAATAAATGCATCTAATCTAATCTAATCTAAGGAGGGGCCCCGGGCCACAAAGATGGGCGGGCGAGGAGAGGGACGTCAGTTCGCAGGCCGATCCAGTCGAACGTGACAGAGGAAAGCCCTGCAGGAACCTGGGGCTTACTTGGATCGGGAAGCGCTCCACTTGACTGAGTGCAGAAATGGTGGAAATGGCGCAGAAAGTGGAAATGGTGCCAAAACATCGCATGTGTAAATATGTAAAAAGAATCTCACTACACAATTGCACATGTGACAAATAAACCACCTTTAAAAAATGAACACTTGGCTAAAAATAGTTTATCTTTGGATAATTGAGGGGGAATGTGGTAGAAAGGGGACACGGCTACAGGTGGTTTATATTCGGATAATTGGGGAAAGCTAATGGGGAAAAGAGGATTTATCTCATAAAGAGAACAAAAAAAATAATATATACAAAGGATTACAATTTGTAATAGTTAGAAAGCATCCTTTCCTTACACTCCAAACCTATGCATTCATACAACATATCACAGGAACAGGTCATATGGCCCAAAATGTGTTTTTTACTTCAGCAATAAACATTATTCAGAATTTTTAAAAATATACAAAACAAAGACTGTGCCGACCCCCTTCATACATTATCAGTGTCTGTACATTCAATAGTGGCACACTCAGTAGTGTTTGCACATATCTTTCAAGAAAATACCCTTGCCACTCATGACCCCACCCCCAGGTGATATCCTTTCCCTTGTTTGAGGTGTGTCGCTACTGGACTGCCCCTCAATGTTGGGCAGCGGAAGGATCCTAGTGTGTGGTCCTCTCCTATTGGCCTTTCGTGTTGGCTGCACCAAGCCTCTGTCTGTCCCTTAACATGTGGTCATGCACTGTTGAACACAATGCCAAGCTTAAATAATCTCAGCGACCCAATCTTTTAGTCTAACATGGCCAGTGAATGGTTGTAGGGCTCTAGGGAGTGTTGTAGAGCTGAAGGATCCAGTAGTGCAGGCACAAAATTCCTTGAAAGTGGCGTCACAGGTAGATAGGGTGGTCATAAAGGCTTTTGGCACTTTGGCCTTCATAAGTCAATGTATTGAGTATAGAAGTTGTGAGATCGTGTTGTGGTTGGATAAGACGTTGCTAAGGCCACATTAAGAGTATTGTCTTCAGTTTTGACCACCTTGTTACAGGAAATATATTGTCGAGCTGGGAAGGGTGCAAAGAAGATTTAAGAGGATATGGGATGGATTTGAGGGCCTGAGCTACAGGCAGAGATTGAGCAGGCTAGAAATCTATTCCTTGGAGCACAGGAGGTTGAAGGGTGATCTTATAGAGGTTTACAAAATTATGAGAGGAATAGAATGGGTAAACACAATTGGTCTCGTGTCCAGAGAAGGGAAATCGAGAACCAGAGGACATAGGTTCAAGGTGAGGAGAGGGTAAGATTAAATGGGAACCTGAGAGGTAACTTTTTCACACAGAGGATTGTGGGTGTATGGAACAAGTTGCCGGAGAAGGATGCTGTGGCAGGGACTATCGCAACATTTAAGAAACAGTTAGACAGGTACATGGATAGGATAGGTTTAAAGGTGGTTTAAGGCCAAATGCAGGCAGGTAGGACTGGTGCAGATGGGATATATATATATATATTTTTTTAACTTATTTATATAGCACATTTTTAGTCAACTTGCATTGACCCCAAAGTGCTTCACATAATTACATTACATTTACACACAGGCAAAGGTGGGTGAAGTGTCTTGCCCCAAGGACACAACGACAGTATGCACTCCAAGCGGGATTCGAACCGGCTACCTTCCGGTCGCCAGCCGAACACTTAGCCCATTGTGCCATCTGTCGTCCCACCATATTGGTTGGGGTGGGCAAGTTGGGCCAAATGGATGTATGACTTAACGACTCTAAGACTATGCTTTCAAGACTCTGACCCACACTGCCCTAGTGGTATGTCGGGCAGAGGTGGAGGACTAGCTACTGTCTTTAGGAGTCATTTTAAATGTAAACAGCTATTGCTTTCATCCTCTTTAGCAAGTTTTGAATTAAGTTTGTTTGAGCTGGTTGGCTCTAACACAGTGTTGTGTGCTCTGGTCTATCGGCCTCCAAAGTATAATAAGGACTTTTTAAATGACTTTTCTATTTTCCTGGCTGAAATCATGCCTAGATATGACCGTGTACTTATTGTAGGGGATTTTAATGTTCACGTGTGTTGTCCTGAAAAGCCTATGGCAAAGGACTTTTTGAACCTCATTGATTCATATAGTCTTGTACAATCTGTGTCAGGACCCACACAAGAGCATGGTCACACGCTTGATCTTGTCCTATCATATGGTTTGCCCGTTTCTAATCTAGTGATTTGTGATGCCGTGTTTTCCGACCATATGCCTGTGTTATTTGAGGTTATTATTGCACCTACAGCAGTTCGACCTCGCGCCCCTGCTCGGCACTGTCGTGTTGTTAGCCCTTCCACTGCTGTTCAGTTCTCGGCTGCTTTTGCTCTGAACTCCATCGTTCCTGAGTCTGTGTGTGATACAGAGGAGCTTAGCTCATGGCTTCACTCCACCTGCCAGACTGTTTTGGACACTGTGGCTCCATTGAAGTTCAGGCAGCCTAAAACTAAATTTGAGCCCTGGATGAATGACATGACTCGTGCTGTCAGGCGCGAGTGTCGTAGAGCTGAGCGGAAGTGGAAGAAACACAAACTGCAGGTGTCATTTCAAATGTTGAGGGACAGTTGGTGTCGTTATCAGAAAGTTGTGAAAGCTGCTAAGAGGAAACATTTCTCAGGTATTATCCTCTCTGACTGCCGCAGCCCTCGTGTTTTGTTTAACACCATTAACACAGTTCTTAATGCCCCGCAGGCAGTCTGTATGGAGGCGTCCCCTGCTGTGTGTGAGAACTTCCTCCGCTTTTTTGTTGATAAGGTCGCTATGCTTAGAGCTCTAATCCCACCATCTGCTTATGACCCCTCGGTATCTGTTCCATGCACGGCTGTATTTGATCATTTTAAGCCGGTGTCTCTCTCCTTTTTGCATGAGATTGTTGGTCGTTCAAAGCCCTCAGGTTCTCCGAATGATGCTGTTCCTCCTCGGCTGTTTAAGGAGGTGTTGCCCACTGTAGGACCATCTGTTATCGCTGTCGTTAATAGCAGTTTGTCCTCGGGTGTTGTTCCTGCACTTTTTAAACATGCAGTAGTACAACCCCTGATTAAGAAACCTGCTCTTGACCCTGCAGTTCTTGGGAATTTCAGGCCTATCTCCAAACTGCCTTTTTTATCAAAAGTCCTAGAGAGGATCGTGCACAGGCAATTGATGGCCTTTTTGGAGGAACATGACGTTTTGGAAATTTTCCAGTCCGGTTTTAAGTCCCGGCACAGCACAGAATCGGCCCTTTTGAGGGTTTTTAATGATATTTATTTGGCTACTGATCAAGGTTACTGTGTTGTCCTCGTGCTTTTAGATTTGTCAGCTGCCTTTGACACAGTGGATCATGAAATTTTGATCTCCCGTTTGGAGCAGTGGGTGGGTATCAGGGGCATAGCACTGGAGTGGTTCAGGTCGTACCTGGCTGATCGAACTTTCTGTGTCAGCCTTGGGGACTCTGTATCCTCCTCTGCTCCTCTCTCGTGTGGGGTCCCACAGGGCTCAGTTCTTGGCCCTCTCCTCTTTTCACTCTATTTGCTCCCACTCGGTTCCATCCTTAGGAAGCACGGGATTTCATTCCACTTTTATGCTGATGACAGTCAGCTTTATGTGCCTCTGGGAAAGGGGGGTGTACACTCTGTCGGCCTCTTGCTTGAGTGTCTCAGTGACATAAAGGCCTGGATGTCACTGAACTTTTTAAAATTTAATGATGACAAGACAGAGGTAATGATCTTTGGTGGCACCTCTGGGGCCCCCCCTGTTGATCTAGGCTCTTTGTCTGCATATCTCAAACCTAACATCACGAACCTGGGGATTAAAGTGGACCCTGAGCTTAGATTTGACTGTCAGGTAAGGGCTGTTGTTAAATCTGGTTTTTTCCATCTGAGGCAGCTGGCAAAAATAAAGCCGATTTTGTCAAGGAAGCACTTTGAGACGGTAATCCATGCCTTTGTTACCACCCGGCTGGATTACTGCAATGCACTGTATCTGGGGGTTAGTCGGTCCTCCATCGCCCGTCTCCAGATGGTACAGAATGCAGCTGTTCGTCTCTTGACAGGCACACGAAAGCATGATCATGTTTCTCACCTTTTGGCCTCTCTCCACTGGCTGCCTATTCAGTATAGGATTCGTTTTAAAATTATTTTATTTACTTTTAAATCCCTAAGTGGTCTTGCCCCGTCCTACCTATCTGAGCTTCTTCACCCTTATTCGCCCTCCCGCTCTCTCAGGTCAGATGATCAGCTGCTCCTGATTGAGCCAAAGACTAAGCGGAAGCTCAGAGGGGACCGTGCCTTTGCTGTGTCGGCTCCGAGATTGTGGAATGAATTGCCTCTGCACGTTAAACAGGCCCCTTCTCTAGCTGTTTTTAAATCACTCCTGAAGACATATCTATTCTCCATGGCCTTTGTAGACCAGTGAGGTGTCGAATTGTTTATTAACTTTATTTGCTTGGTTTTGCTGCGTTGTTTGTACTTGTGTTTTATGTTTTTTAATTTATTGTTTGGATTTTTGTATGTAATTTATGCGCCTCGTGTTAGTTGTATGTTCTGTTGTTCTGCCTGTTTTATGATGTCTTGCTTGTTTTCTTTTTTCTGTACAGCACTTTGGTCAGCTTTGGTTGTTTTTAAGGTGCTTAACAAATAAAGTTATTATTATTATTATTATGTTGTGATTTTGGAAGAAGAGTTCTATTGTTAAGTGAATAATTCTCCATTCAATGTTTATAATTCAAGTCTAATGAAAGGGGCGGAAAGAAATTCATGCAAAATGGGGCACAACAAAAAACGCCACTAAATTTGTAATGTATTCCAAGAGAGAGGTTAATTCACATGGCACATTTACACATTGATTACAAAATAGACTATGATCAGTGCTACTAGAGTTACCAGAGCGAAAACCATCAGCCACTTAGCAGCTTCAAAGGAAATTGGGGAAATCCATTCATTAGTGAGTTGAGTAGGCTCATCGAGAGTGCCTTTCCACTTGTACTTATTTTGTACTTAGGAAGTTTAATTCGAAACAAACTACTGGCATAAGGGTTGTTCAAAATGACACAATTTCTGACAATGACACTCCTGAAGAATTGACTGTCAGGGGATTGAGATTTTTCCCCTCAATGTTCTATTGAGCAGATGAACATATTAAGCAGGTGGCCGCTCCTCTCTGAGAGACAAGAGCCTTTTGGGATTCTGTGGGAATGATGTAAGTGTGAGATGATCCTACTGTCTTGTATAATTGATTGAGTGTATAACTTAGCAGTTCTCTGATACAGAAACCATCACCCTGGGACAACAATGACTGAAAAATATATCTACTGCTCGTGGCAGCATTGCAGTGATTTTGGAAGTACATTATGGCTCTGCTGCCTCACAGTGCAAGAAACCTCCATTCCATCCTGACTCCCCGGGTGCTGTCTGTGTGGAGTTTGCACGTTCTTCCTGTGACAGCGTGGGTTTCCTCTGGGTGCGTTTCCTCCCACATTCAAGATATACAATTTTGAGGGTAAAATGTTCTGTACAATACCCCAAGTGCGTAGGGACTGGATGCAAATTTGGTATAACCTAGAAATAATATGAGCGGATGATCGATGGTCCGCATCAACTTGTCGGGGTGAACGGATTGTTTTCATGCTGTATCTTTCAGACATGAGTTTAGTGTATTGTCTCATTTACCGATTAAAAGCTTTTATTGCATGCTAACCAGTCAGCAGAGAGACAATACATGATTACAATCGAACCATTTACAGTGTATAGATACATAGGAAAGGGAATAACATGCATAAACTTTAGTGCAAGATAGTCCAATCAAAGATAGTCCAAGGGTGTCCAATGAGGTAGCTAGTAGCTTAGCTCTCTAGCTGGGTAGGATGGTTCCATTGTCTGATAATAGCTGGGAATAAACTATTCTGGAGGTGTGCGTTTTCACAGTTCTATACTTTTAGCCGGATGGGAGAGGGGAGAACAGGGAGTGACGGGGATGCCCATTGATTATGCTGCTGGCTTTACCGAGGTAGCGTGAGGTATAAATGGAGTCAATGGAATGTTGGTCTGTTTGTGTGATGGGCAGGGCTGCGTCCATAATTCTCTGCAATTACATTGCGGTCTCGGATGGAGCTGTTCCTAAACCATGCTGTGATGCATCCCAGTAAAATGCTTTCTACGGAGCTTCAATCAATCAATTATATAGTTATTCGCATGTGAACATATATGCTTCCTGCGTGTTGTAGATAGACAGCAAGAGTTGCACAAGCAATATTAAATGATGGTAACATCCCAGGCCTTGAAAAATGGTCGGCATCTGAACAAACATATGATTAATGTATTCCACACAACTTTTTCAGTCCCATTCAGCAAGGCTATACATCATTCACGCTCACCCACAAAATAATTGCAAAGTAACAAGCAACAATTCACGTACGATCATGTAAAACATAATGCAATATGAACGAAGATTATGAGCTCAATTTGTCCAGTGGTGTACATGTGTTAGAAGGATAGATTGGAGCCTAGCTTAGCTTACAGTTTAGAGAAACAGGCCCTTCGGCCCACTGAGTCTGTGCCGACCTGCGATCCCCGCACATTAACACTATCTTACACATACTAAGGACAATTTTACATTTATACCAAGCCAATTAGCCTATAAATTGCGCAACATTTTAATATAAACATTTAAAAGAAAAGGGTGAAGGCAACATTTAGTTTACATTAAATTTATGTCCACACTCCACACTCAACTGAGGTTTGCCAAAGAAACAGGAACGACCATTAAATATAAAGGGATAGCATTACAATTATTTAACTGAAAAACGATGCGTGATGTTTTTGGTCGGGACCCTTCTTCAGTCTGAAAAAGGATCCTGACCCAAAACGTCACCCATCCATTATCTCCAAAGAAACTACCTGACCCGTTGAGTTACTCCCGCACTTTGTGACTATCTTGTGTATAAACCAGCATCTGCAGTTCTTTGTTTCCACATTTTGGACATTTATGTAGATGAGTTTGTTAACAAGTTTGCAGATAGATAGATAGATAGATAGATAGATAGATAGATAGATAGATAGATAGATAGATAGATAGATAGATAGATAGATAGATAGATAGATAGATAGATAGATAGATAGATAGATAGCCTTTTATTGTCACCATGATTGATGGAGTTGTGGATAGTGATGACGGCTGTGAAAGGACACAGTGGGATTTAGATCAGCTACATAAATGAGCTGTGAAATAGAAGGTGGTTTACTCTAAACAAGTGTGAGGTGCTGCACTTTGGGAGGCCAAATGCCAGGGGAAAATATAAGTTCATGGCAAAACCCTTCCCAGCATTGATCTGCAAAGGGATCTTGGGGTCTAGCTCCATAGTTCCCTGAAAGTGGCAACACAAGTAGATGAGGTGGTCATGAAGGCATATGCTAAGCATCATTGGTTGGGGCGTTGAGTATAAGATCAGGAAGTCACGTTGCAGCCATATAGGACTTTAGTTAGACCGTATTTCGAGCAATTTGTGCAGTTCTGTTTTGCCCCATTACAGGAAGATTGTGAAGGCTTTGAATAGGATGTACAAGAGGTGTACGAGAATGCTGCCTGGATCAGAGGGTACAAGCTTTAGGAAGAGATTGGACAAACTTTATTGTTTTCTCTGGAATGTCAGTGGTTGAGTGGAGACCAGATAGAAGTAGATAAAATGATGACAGGCACAGAAAGGGTATGTGCAAGGATAGGGTATGTGGAATAAAACACATTCATTTAAGAGTTGTGGGTTTTGCAGCCCGAGCCATCATTTAATGAGAAGGTGCTTTCATGAGGCTGCTGTGCTCCTCAAGGTGTCATTACACCCGCAATGCTGTTAGACAGCGGTTTCTAGGATTTTGACCCAGAAATAGTGAAGGAACAGTTATATGTTCCCAAGTAATTGACAGCATAGATCTGCAAAAGGACGCCCGCAGCTCCCAGAAAGTGGTGATACAAGTAGACATGCTTCATTGGTCAGGGCATCGAGTAAATGATTAAGACGTCATGCTGCAGCTTAAGAAACCTCTGCTTTGGTGTGAGGATCGGAGGGCAACTTACAGAAGATTGTGTTCCTATTCTGTTCCCATCCTTCTGCTGCCCTTGAACTTGTAGCTGGTAGACGTTTTGGAATTGGAAGGTGCTGTCTAAAGTATCTTGGTCGGTTGCTGTGGTGCATCCTGTAGATAGCACAAATACTATTGTGCAATGGTGATGGCAATGGTGAATGTTTGTGGATGGCACGCCTATCAAGCCAATAACTGTTTTCTATTGCAACCAGCTACTTATTCCTTTAGAGATATAGTGTGAAAACAAGGCCCCAGGCCCACCAAGCCCACGCTCACCAGCGATCACTCACGTACACCAACACTATCCTACAAACGTGCACGTCCTTGTTGGGGGAAACAGGAGCACCTGGAGGAAACCCACGCAGTCACAGGGAGAACGTACAAACTCAGTTCAGACAACACCCGTGGTCAGGATTGAACCCCTGTCTCTGGTGCTGTAAGCAGCAACTCTACTGTGCCACCCCCGAGTGTTGTTGAAACTGCACTTATCCAGGGAAACCTCCCAATTCTGGATGCCAGCCACAAAAACAGGGACATATTAACAACAGGAACTAGGCAATAAGTTTGGCACCATCATCTTCATTGTTTTATTGCCCTTACACCAAACAAGGACAAAGCAAGTGTCCAAAGTAATTACTGGTGGGAAATATGTTACCTCCATTATGATTCCTTGAGATCGGGGTAGAAAATGAACACTAAAAGCCTTTGTGGATTTTATTGGTAGAAACATAGTGGCTAAATGGAAACATATTTAATTGCAAGTTATTTACTGTGTTTAATTTGGAAATAAATAACTGTGAGATAGTGCACCTCTGAGAAATAACAGTGAGATAGTACACTGCTCTGAGAAATGTTTTCTGAAGGTTGATATACTGTAAATTATATCAGTTGTGATGACATGGGTGCAGCAAACAGCCAGTAAATCCCTGCAATAACTATTTTTAATGAGGCTCAGGTTGAAAAAAGGATGATTCAAACTGACATACTAATGAGTGCATAATGACAGCTGAAGAATGGTGGATGTAACTGATAACAAAGCTCACATATAAATCAGTTAGGTCAAAGTAGAAATGTGTAGTGAAGTTACCACCCTTCTTAGCTCAATGTTTCAGGCTGCAGGTGCCCTCAACCATGAATGAAGAAGATTCCAGAAACTGGTGGACACGGCCTGGTCTGTCACAGGTACTGACCTCCCCGCCATCAAAGAGATCTATAGGAGGTGCTGGCACAAACTCCCCGTTTGATTGCAACCTTGTCGTGGTCGGGGAGCTTGTGTGTCTCAGTGACCTCTAGAGCTATGCCAGCGGGGGATTCCTCTCCTGTTAGGGTCTCCCATGCTGGACAGGTCGAAGGGTAGAGGCGAGAAGAAGAGCGATCCTCTGGTCCTCCAGGTTGGAGGTTGGGCACAGGGCTAACAACCCTGCCTTGTAAAACAAATATGTTACAGAAACAGCAACTGAAGGAATCAACACTACTGGGCGTGATGGACTTTCAGCCAAGAATGGACCTGACCTGGGGTAGTGTCCAGAAGCTAGCCCAGAACAGGCAGGAGTTGAAACCTTCGTTGTTGCCCTACATGCCAGGAGGCATAATAGGCAGTAAGTAAGTAACGAAGGAAGCTGCCTCAAAAAGGCAGCCAGCATCATCAGAGACCAACACCGCCCTGACCATTATCTCATTTCACTCATGTTATCAGATAGATAGATAGATATCATTTATTGCCACACAACCAGGGTCGGAGGAAATTTGGGTTGTCAGCAGCAGTACAATAATAAAGAACACACAACCACAATAAAACTGTAACACAAACATCCACCACAGCATTCATCACTGTGGTGGAAGGCACAACATTTGGCCAGTCCTCCTCCATTTCCCCCCCGT
Organism: Leucoraja erinaceus; assembly: GCF_028641065.1. NCBI lineage: Eukaryota > Metazoa > Chordata > Chondrichthyes > Rajiformes > Rajidae > Leucoraja > Leucoraja erinaceus. The sequence goes on along the minus strand of NC_073402.1, from coordinate 3,306,898 downwards.
GGACAGGACCAGAGTCCAAAGTCAGTCCAGGATCGGCTCTTCCTCACCGGAGACCGCGGCTTTAAGGTGGTGTAGGCCGATCGGTCGAGATTTAAAGTCTCCGCCGCAGCCAGAAGCACCGCAGACCGCAGGGCCGGCGGTAGAAGCTCCCCTCCAGGGGTGATGGTACGTCCATGCCGGACCCGCGGTAGGGGACGAAGGAATAGTAGTGTGAAAACATTGATCTCCAGTTTCTTCCCAACAACCATCAGGCTCTTGAACACGACAAACAACAACTAAACCAGGAACTATGAACAGTCTTGATCATAAGGTCATAAGGTCATAAGTGATAGTAGAGTAGAATTAGGCCATTTGGCCCACCAAGTCTACTCCACAATTCAATCACGGCTGATCTATCTCTCCCTCCTAACCCCATTTTCTTGCCTTCTCCCTATAACCTCCTACACCTGTAATCACAAAAATCTATCTATCTTTGCCTTAATAATATCCATTGACAGCCGCCACAGCCTTTTGTGGCAATTAATTCCACAGATTCACCACCTTCTGACTAAAGAAATTCCTCCTCATCTTCCTAAAATAATGTCCTTTAATCTGAGGCTATGACCTCTAGCCCTTGTGTCACTCCCACTAGTGGAAACATCCTTTCTACATTCACTCTATCCAAGTATTTCACTAGTCTGTATGTTTCAATGAGGTCCCCCCTCTTTCTTCTAAACTCCAGCGAGTACAGGCCCAGTGCCGACAAGCGCTCATCATAGGTTACACTACTCTTGGTTGCTTTAACCCTTGGTTGCTTTAAGGACTTTGGGCTTTTATTGACACCAATATTGTTTTAATTTAATTCATTGAACTTTGTTTTGTTGATTATATTGGCTATGAGTACTGTGTTTACAGATCTGTTATGCTGCTGCTAGTAAAAATATAATTGTTCCACTTTCGGACTAATGATATTTAAACTCCATTGATGGACACAAAGTGCTGGAGTAACTCAACGGGACAGGCGGCATCTCTAGAGAGAAGGAATGGGTGATGTTTGGGGCCGAGGCCCACCTCAGACATGAAACGTCACCCATTTCTTCTCTGTAGAGATGCTGCCTGTCCCGTTGAGTTACTCCAGCATTTTGTGTCGATCTTCGGTGTAAACCAGCATGTGCAGTTCCTCCCTACACATTTAAACACCATTGACTTGACATTGCAAAACTCTAATCTGAGGACCTCCGATCGATGTACTCATACTGGCTGCAAGGTCCCTGACAAGGATACGCCAGAGATTTGAAGCACCCAGTTTAGTTATAGGTGACAAAATCACCGAAGATGGAAATTTAACTTCCTCCTTTGGAAGAGATTTTCTTTTCATTCCCGAATGCTATATTGCCAGCTTTTTTTATCTGTCCTCCCGGGTGCCACATTCATAGTGTTTAAATGACCAATGACCTCTGAAGGCAAGATCAATCATTTGCAATTGGTTTGGGACCTGCTGCTTCAGTTACTTCAGTTGCAGAATCCACAATCGGTTAGCCTTTGCTGATGTAACCAAGGTTGCTGAGATTGAGAAATGTCGGCTGACACATCCAGCTGGGGGAAAGGAAATAAGAAGACTCTGAAATCCAGTTCAGAAAGTTTCACCGACAGGACGTCCATGTGATAGGGCGGCATGGTGGCGCAGCGGTAGAGTTACTGCCTTACAGCGCCAGTGACCTTGGTTTAATCCTGACTACGGGTGCTGTCTGTACGTTTGTACGTTCTCCCCATGACCTGCGTGGGTTTTGCCTGGGTGCTCCGGTTTCATAGAAACATAGAAACATAGAAATTAGGTGCAGGAGTAGGCCATTCGGCCCTTCGAGCCTGCACCGCCATTCAATATGATCATGGCTGATCATCCAACTCAGTATCCCGTACCTGCCTTCTCTCCATACCCCCTGATCCCCTTAGCCACAAGGGCCACATCTAACTCCCTCTTAAATATAGCCAATGAACTGGCCTCAACTACCCTCTGTGGCAGAGAGTTCCAGAGATTCACCACTCGCTGTGTGAAAAAAGTTCTCCTCATCTCGGTTTTAAAGGATTTCCCCTTTATCCTTAAGCTGTGACCCCTTGTCCTGGACTTCCCTAACATCGGGAACAATCTTCCTGCATCTAGCCTGTCCAACCCCTTAAGAATTTTGTAAGTTTCTATAAGATCCCCTCTCAATCTTCTAAATTCTAGAGAGTATAAACCAAGTCTATCCAGTCTTTCTTCATAAGACAGTCCTGACATCCCAGGAATCAGTCTGGTGAACCGTCTCTGCACTCCCTCTATGGCAATAATGTCCTTCCTCAGATTTGGAGACCAAAACTGTACGCAATACTCCAGGTGTGGGTCTCACCAAGACCCTGTACAACTGCAGTAGAACCTCTCTGCTCCTATACTCAAATCCTTTTGCAATGAAAGCTAACATACCATTCGCTTTCTTTACTGCCTGCTGCACCTGCATGCCTACCTTCAATGACTGGTGTACCATGACACCCAGGTCTCGCTGCATCTCCCCCTTTCCCAATCGGCCACCATTTAGATAATAGTCTGCTTTCCTGTTTTTGCCACCAAAATGGATAACCTCACATTTATCCACATTATACTGCATCTGCCAAACATTTGCCCACTCACCCAGCCTATCCAAGTCACCCTGCAGTCTCCTAGCATCCTCCTCACAGTTAACACTGCCCCCCAGCTTAGTGTCATCCGCAAACTTGGAGATATTGCCTTCAATTCCCTCATCCAGATCATTAATATATATTGTAAATAGCTGGGGTCCCAGTACTGAGCCTTGGGTACCCCATTAGTCACTGCCTGCCATTGTGAAAAGGACCCGTTTACTCCTACTCTTTGCTTCCTGTTTGCCAGCCAGTTCTCTATCCACATCAATACTGAACCCCCAATGCCTTGTGCTTTAAGTTTGTATACTAATCTCTTATGTGGGGCCTTGTCGAAAGCCTTCTGGAAGTCCAGATACACCACATCCACTGGTTCTCCCCTATCCACGCTACTAGTTACATCCTCGAATAATTCTATAAGATTCGTCAGACATGATTTACCTTTCGTAAATCCATGCTGACTTTGTCCAATGATTTCACCACTTTCCAAATGTGCTGCTATCCCATCTTTAATAACTGACTCTAGCAGTTTCCCCACTACCGATGTTAGACTAACTGGTCTGTAATTCCCCATTTTCTCTCTCCCTCCCTTTTTAAAAAGTGGGGTTACGTTTGCTACCCGCCAATCTTCAGGAACTACTCCAGAATCTAAGGAGTTTTGAAAGATTATTACTAATGCATCCACTATTTCTGGAGCTACTTCCTTAAGTACTCTGGGATGCAGCCTATCTGGCCCTGGGGATTTATCGGCCTTTAATCCATTCAATTTACCCAACACCACTTCCCGGCCTGTTTCCACGCTGTATCATGAACAAAAGATAATGGTCCATGTAAACCATGAGGACTGGCAATTAAAAAAAAATTAAATTAATTCTCGAAGTGAGCGTGTTGCCCTTTGAAGGCACTTTGAATTTATTACTGAAGTAACGTGAGAAGCTTTGTTTTGCATGCTATCTAATCAAATTAGATAATACTATATGTAGGGAATGGAGGGATATGGATTATCCGAAGTCGATAGGAGATGGTCTTGGCATCATGTTTGGCACAGACATTGTTGGACAAAGGGCCTGTTCTTGTGCTGTACTGTTCTATGGTGTATGTGCGAGGGGCAAAGTTTAAAGGAGACTAGACTAAGTTGGACCCGTTGGGTCACATTCTCACAGGGGAGGCCTGGTCCCCCAATGCAATATTCCACCACTCACGCATAGCCCCTAACTGTGCAGGCGAATCCGATGGGTTTGCATTGTGATAATCCTGATCTCCCCTCACCCCCCCCCCCCCCCCCCCCCCATGCTGCTCCTTGCCCTTCCCCCCCCCCCACACGCACTAACTCCATTTCACTTCAATCCCCCTCAATCCACTCTTAGCAGCGCGCCGGCGACACAGCCGTTCCCTCCCATTGGGTTCCCATTGTAACGTAGAACACGCAGGTATTACTGCGCAGGTGCAGCTGATGGGCACGGCAAGTGGAAAAGGGATTTATTAAAGCTTAAAATGTAAATAACTTAATAATATGGCCTACCCCTGCTGATGCCCCTTGAGTGACCTACCGCTGTGTGGTGTGGTGGGGTGCGTGTGTGGCGGGGGGCAGTGTGGGGTGGAAGGATTGTGGCAAGTAGGCGTGGGGGTGGGAGGGTTGTGGGGGTTGAAGGTGTGTAGGTGGGGGTAGTGTGGGGGCAGGGGAGTGTGGGGGGAGTGTGGGGTGTGAGGGGAGGGTGGGTGTGGGGAGGGGGGGTCTGCGTGTTGGGAGGGGCGTTGTGGCGGAGGGGGATGGAGTTGTGGGGGTGGGGGTGTGTGTGAGGGAGGGGGTGTGTGGGGGAGGTGGTGGTGTGTGGGAGGGTATGTGTGTATGTGGGCGGGAGGCATGTGGGGGAGGGGGAGTTTTGGGCAGGGTATGTGTGGGGGAGGGATGTTTGTGGGGGTAGGGAAGGGGGTGTATGTGGGAGGGGTGTGTGTAGTGGAGGGGGCATGGGGGTGTGTGGGTTCAGCGGCTCCCAGCTCCAACTGCACTCATCGGCGCCAGGACCCGGTTCCGGACTCACTCAGCGGCTTCTGGCTCATCGTGGTGGTCGCCACCGCACCCCCACCCGTGGAACACAGCCCCCGCTCGCCCACGAACACAGCCCCCGCTCGCTCGCGAACCCAGTCCACGCTCTCCACTCGCACTCCCCTGAACACAGCCCCCACCCCCACTGTTCGGTGCGGACTCGGTGGGCCGAAGGACCTGTTTCTAAAGCAAACTAAACTTAACTAAATATGTGGGACAAGCTTTTTTACACTGAGTGGGCGTTGTCTCGACTGATATGAGAATGGCATTTGAAAGCCTTTTGGATGGGCACATGTATATGCAGGGCATGGAGGGATATGGATCACGTGCAGGCAGAGGAGATTAGTTTAATTTTGACATCATGTTCAGCATGAACATTGTGGGCTGATAGGGCCTGTTCCTGCGCTGTACCACTCTATGTTCTGGGACAGAGAGAAAAACAAAGACAATTATTGGAACTGGGGCATGTAAAAACCTGGGGTGGTAGATATTGAAAATGAAAGTTTATGTTGGAAACATCCAACATGTCAGACAACAAATGTATGGACAGAAAAAATAGTTGGACATTACAGATTGGTAACCTTTCATTAGAATAGTAAGATTAAACGAGAACTTACCAGTTTGAAGTTTGATCTTTATTTTATGAGGAGGAACGTTGAGGGAATACGTGAAAGAAGCCCGCTACGACGCATGCGTGTCATCCTTCAAAGCAGCGGTGTGAGGTCACAGATACACTATAATGACCTAAAATAATAAGATTATTAAAGAGATACCAGTTTAAGATATGACCATTCGAGGGTGGGAGCGGAGGGCACGTATTCCCTCAACGTTCCTCCTCATAAAATAAAGATCAAACTTCAAACTGGTAAGTTCTCGTTTAATCTTACTATTTTACTTCGGAGTCACGTGAGTGACTACGTGAAAGATTTCAAAGCTCTGTGACCTCATGCCGTGGAAACGAGTCCATGCTTCACAACTGCCTTGGTAGTTAGGGAGAAATTGTTAATTATATTCAAAACATTCATACAAATTATTTAATGGAAATGATAAATAATATCTAATTAATTCAAATCATAACCCTGTATTCTTCAGGGATAAATTATCATACAGAACTTAAAATGTTCCCCGAAAACGTTCCCATGCTGCTAACTGGTTTGTTATAACATTTCTGAAACGTTTTCTCCGACAACCATCCTGCAATCCTGAGCATTTGGTCCATGGATACATCAAGGCGTTTTGCTGCGGATGTAGCTGCAGCCCTGGTGGAGTGATATTTAAATATGTTATTGTCCACTCCTGCCTATCTTAAACCATATTTCAGCCACCGCGAAATGGTCTGAGTTACACTCTACGGTACAGTTTCTTATAGCTGATTAAACGCCATTTCCTTGCCTCTGATAGCCTTTGTACTTTCACTGTATAACAAAACGTGCTTCACTATACAGAGGCGTTTGTCCTCTGGGTAGGCCATCAATTCTATGACCTGCCCCGCTGATCCTGGCCTATTTTGTTTAATAATACGGTCCTGGATCACAAACCCCAAACTTCCTGCCGCCATAGTGAAGCCATCCAGTCTTACTTTTTGCAATAACTGGACCTTATGCGCTGTGACTAGCGCCATCAGCATTACCATTTCTTAGTTAGTTTATGCAGATTTAATGCTGTAGCCGGCGACCAATTCCTTAGCAAGGTCAAGACCACACTTACATCCCAGATATAGTTGTATCTTATTTTTGGTGGCTTGGTGTTAACATTGCCTCTTAAAAGTTTAACTACCAGAGGATGTGATCCCACAGACTGTCTTACTGTTCCTTGCCACCAATAACTTGACAATGCACTTCTGGCACTATTCACAGTGCTGTAACTCAGTCCTCCATAGTGCAGGCTGGTGAGAAACTCTAGCACTGCCGGAACATCCTTAATTCTGTGGTCCAGAAGGTTATTATGGCAGTAATTGGTCCATTTTTAATATGACCTAAATACTGTATTTGTGTAGACCTTCTTTGTGCTGCTGTGATCATGTCCACAGTTCTTTTTGATAGCCCCATGTCCCGTAGCGGTCTTTTAGAGTCTACAACCTACTAAATCAATATTTTCTATGGCATGGATAGCTATCCTGAGTTACTGGATGCACCAGCAACTTAGGACTATGTCTACCGTTATACATGGTTCCAGCACCATGTCCTGTACCCCGGTACAACCATAGTTGGGTAAGCCAATCAGGTACTAAGACATCCCAGATGCCGATTCCTGTTGAATTTCCCTTAGTACCCAATTGATAAAGTAGAAAAGGAGGAAATACATAAATGAAATCTTTCATTAACTTGACAGATTAACTTGACCCCCCCCTAGTGCAGTGAAACAGCATCTGTAGCTTCTGCCTCAGGATCTGGTACCAATGATACATACCTCGGTAACTAGTGATTTAAACCTGGATGCAATTCTAATATCCGGCCTTACATACTTTACTGTGATTTCAGCCAATACCGTTTTATCCAACATCCATTCAGTACTTTCAATAAATTTTCGTGACCTGGTGTCTGCCACTGAATTAGTATCCCTGGTAGATACGTAGCCGATAACCAAATATTCCTTTGGACGCACCATTGCCAAATTGAATTTGCCAATTCATCACAAGATGTTGATATATTTCCACCCATATGACTTATATATGCCACCACCGAGGTATTATCTATCTACCATCTAACATGCTGCAGTTTCATTCCTGAGCAATAAGATTTTAGCCCATGAAATGCACTTAACATTTCTAAGTACTTATACCCTTAGTGTTAAGTAGGTTAGCTTCTTGTATATTCCATCTCCCCCATAGCTCAAGATGGTATCAGTTGTACCGTAACCAATTGCACTGGCATCTGTTTGTAATAGCACAGACGGGTTGTGAATAACTATTGGGTTGGAGCAATACTTAACATTGTGTTCCCAACATTGTAATTCTTTTATAGCTTCTATTGTTAGCTCCATTGGCCAAAATAAATGGCCTCTATAATTTTGAGCCCATTGAACTCTGTCTTTCCCTATTAGTAAAGTCATTAACATATTAAATGTGTTAATGGTGTCAATTTTGACTTAAGTGGATGGACAATGAATCCCAGCTGTTCAAACAATTGTTTAGTGGCAACCACTGCCTAACATGCCAATTCATAAGTTATTCCCACAATAAGTATATCATCCAACTATGCCATTACTCTATGATTTTGGTGTTGCAGCAATCCCAAAGCTGGTTTAAAATGTTTCTCCTGTTGGATATTGAATAGTAAGCATCTTAAAGATTAATACTTGCCATAAAGTAGCCTGCTGAAAACTAACTCTTTAGCACTGCTAAAAGTATCCATTTTTAAACTGAATATATTGCACAACATTGTGAAGCGTTGATAATCCATAATAATACGGCAACCCCCATCTTTCTTATTTCTAATAAATATGTTTGAGACAAAATCCTGTTTTTCAGGTTTGGTTTATTCCATTACCCTTTTAGTAAGCATGTATATCTGTCCAGTTTATGTTGTACTGGAGGGTTTTGTTTGTGTAGCAACTCTATCAGGTATCCCTTAAAACTGCTAAGGATATATCTGTCCATAGATATATTACACCATGCTTCCACATGAAGTTGCAATGTCCCTCCAACTTCCGTGCTCCCTATTAATGCTGGAGCCCCAAATTCACCTACCTCCATGGTTATCGGTGGTAACCAAGTTATTTTCTTGGTTTCATTCGTGGTTGTGGAGGGCCTAAAGGTTTAGGTTAGGGTAGATGCTGACGTAGAGGCTTTTGCATCTTCCAACTGCTAAGGATATATCTGTCCATAGATATATTACACCTTTCAGAGTATTTTGGATTTTAATATCCCGACTCCTAACAGCCTTCCCAACATGTCTGCAAGTGCACCTGTAACACTGGCTACATTAAGAGCACCACAATATCCCGGGGTATAAATGCCTTGCCAACACTTCAGCAAAAGTATTAGCTTGAATTTGATGGGTGGACATATATTCAATACTCACAGCCATCCTTCTCGAGATCATTCTCAGTGAGTTTCTTCTGGCAGTACTGCTCATCATGTTCAGCAGGTTGTTTTATCCCACCCTTCAATAGGGGAAAATGGCTCCATCACCTGCTCAGATTTTACCCCGTCAGACCTTCCATACCCTCCTCAGAGGCGTCTGATATTTCATGCAGCCCTTATGGGAAACTGCTGTGGGACTTATATTTTTGCCCACTGTGGCTATCCTCCAATCCCGGAGCCTGCCACTGCGGAGAAATTTACTCCAGCAACCGCTCCAGCCGACTTACATGCTCTCGGGCACTAGTCGTCGTGGGTGCTTTAATATATCGGACCGCTCCTGCCGACCTTGGTGCTCTCGGGCACTAGTCGCACGCGGTTTTTCCCGCAGCCGGTCCCCATGCCTACGGGCACTGGTCGCTCCCGGCCTCCCGATATACTCATGCCGCTCCTCATGGTCCCGGTACTCACGGGCACCTCTACCCATTTAGGGTGAAGTTTGGCACTTGCTCCCTTATGGGAGATGCTGGTGCCGACATTCATTGCTGCCTGCTGCTGGTCATTAAACAGCAGCGATTCTGTGTGGCGGCGACTTCAGTTCTGTACTGACGTCCGTAGCTGGCTGCCTGCTGTTCAGAACACAGCAGCAACGTCTGTGGCTCTGCCCTGACGTCCTTAGCTGGCTGCCTGCTGCTCTTCAGAATACGGCAGCAACGTCTGTAAAGAAACAAAGGTAAGGAAAAATTGTTCTTACCTGTGCTGGTTCTCAGCCTGCCGTTTGGGAGGAACGTCCTTCCTCCCGCAGCCCCACGGACCCCGTAGTGTAGGTCCTTGGGCTGCTGTCCGAGATGTCGGCTGACGGCTACGGAGTACTCCTGCTCTCGTCCCGGTCCTCCAGCCGCTTCAATCGGCTCCGATGCCGCTAGCGGGCTTCTTTCACGTAGTCACTCACGTGACTCCGAAGTAAAATTAGCCAGTACCTCAGGTGCTTGTTATTCAATCCTTCCATTTGTTGCTGTGTATATCCTTGAAATATATCTTCATTTTTAGTCTAATTGTTTTTTAAATTGGGGAAGAATGTGTGACTGCTTCCTTCCAAGATGGTGCCCGACCCAGGCGACTAGTTGCTTGCTAGCCACAGATCCAGATCTATAATACATATTATAATCGCTCCATATTCTTAAATCTTTATTCCTCCAGAACTAAACTTTATTCCCTTATCATGTACCTATGCACTGTAAATGGCTCGATTGTAATCATATATTGTCTTTCTGGTGACTTGATAGCACGCAACAAAAGCCTTTCACTGGACCCCGGTACACATGACTATAAACTGAACTGAACTAGTGTGGCAGAGTAAATTCCCACAGGAGCATTGTTGGATGAAGGGTGTTTGCTTAAACGCAGTCAATTTCTGATATAGTCTGACACTTTACTCTTTATGAGGCTTTATGCATTGCAATCGCAAGCAGGCGAAAGTGGATTGTCTATATATTTCAAACACATGTATTTGAAGCACTTCCCAGCCACTGAATCCAAACTCGAGCTTCAAATGTTCACTGATCGGCTGAATAGGTCAATGATTTAGGCGGAACGGTGGCGCAGCGGTAGAGTTGCTTCCTTACAGCGCCAGAGACCCGGATTTGATCCTGACTATGGATGCTGTCTGTATGGAGTTTGTACGTTTTCCCCATGACCTGCATGGGATTTCTCCAGGAGCTCTAGTGTGGAGGTTAATCGGCTTGGTAAAATTGCAAAATTTGTCCTTAGTCTGTGCAGGATGGTGTTAGTGTGCGGGCTTTGCTGGTCGGCGTGGACTTGGTGGGCTGAAGGGTCTGTTTCCGAGCTAAAGTAAAACTCTCTAATCTAAATCTAAACTTAACTGAAAGTAAAATGGAAGAAATTAGGCCATTGAAGTCAATAAGACAATTTTCAGATTTAGCTCCAAGCACTGGGTAGATAAGAGAGGAAATGACTTCTAATAGCACACCACTACACATCAAGCTAGCCATTAGACCAGATGTGGACTAAACTCATTCATGGGGCTCGGCTTTGTTGTTTGATTTGTTTCTTGTCATGTGTACCGAGGTGACCAGTCAATGAGAAGTCTACACGTGATTACCATCAAGCCTTCCACAATGTACGATACAATACGATAGGATAAGATAAAACTTTATTCATTCCCGGAGGGAAATTGTTCTGCCGACAGTCACAACACACAACAAGGTACACGAAAACTTGAAATTAAAAGTGAAAAACAAAAGAAAAAAACATACGACTGTTGTCTGGTTGCCGAGTGCACAGTGCCTTCACACGAACAAGCGAACACACAAACACATACTTATCCTCTGCGCAGATGATTCTAAACAGGAGTACCCCCCCCGCTCCCCAACACTGGGTCCCCCTTTGTTCTCTCACTGTCCTTCATGGCAGTCGCCCCACGCTGGGTCCCCATTGTCTTCCCCTCCCCCCTCACGCTCATCGAATGCGAGGCCCCACCACCACCGAGGCTCACACGTGCCACAGAGGCTCCCATTTCCTCCAAGGCTCACACATGCTGCCGAGGCCCATGTTGCTGCCGATGGTCACACTGCCGCCACCGAAGCTCCCGCTGGCACCGAGGCTCCCATCACCGTAACCACTGAGACTCCTTTGGCCCAGACAAGCCTCACCTCCCGGCTTCACCGCTGTCCCCTGGGAAGCCTGTGGGGCTGGTCAGAACTACCGGGATGCATTCCAGTATGGATACAGGATACAGGGAATAATGTTTAGTGCAAGATAAAGTCTGATTAAAGATAGTTCAAAGGCCTCTGTTGTGGTAGATGGGAGGCCAGAACCACACTTATCCTGGTGAGAAGATGTTTCAGTTGCCTGATAACAATTGGGAAGAAACTATCCCTGAATTTGGTGGTAAGTGTTTTCAAACTTCCGTACCTCTTGGCTGATGGGGGAGGGAAGAGACTGGTCCTTGATTATGCTGGTGGCCTTACCAAGGCAGTTAGAAGCGTAAATGGAGTCCATGGGAGAGAGATGGTTTGCATGATGGTCCGGATTGCAGCTACAATTCCCTGCAATTTCTTGCAGCCTTGGATGGAGATGTGGTGCATCCCAATAAAATCCTTACTATGGCACATCTTTAGAAGGTGGTGAGGTGATGTAGAACTCCTTAAGCCTTCTAACAAAGTAGAGGCATTGGTGTGCTTCTTGGCCATTGCTTTTTTTGCGGCTGGTGCAGGACAAGTTGCTGGTGATATTTCCTTTTCGATACTCGTAGCTTTCAATGGTTCAATAGTGATTTGACTGCCTCATGAAGTACTAACACTGTGAAATACTTTTCCTTACAAGCAGTCCAGTAGAGTATTGCTTGGATGGGATAATGGTACGGAAAGCAGACCTGAAGCCTATGAATAGGAGTCTGATGTAGGTGTCCTTCTTATTGTTGTTCCAGGGATGTGTGTAGGACCAGGGAGATAGCATCAGCCATGAACCTGTTGTAACGGCAGTCAAACTGCAGTGGGTCAAGTTTGCTTGGTAGGCTGGATTTAATGTGTTCCATAACCAGCCTCTTAATGCACCATCATAATCATAATTGCCTGGGTTTCAACAACTAAGTTACAGAGATAGGTTGAATAAGTTAGGTCTTTATTCTCTGGAGCGCAGAAGGTTAAGGGGGGACTTGATAGAGGTCTTTAAAATGATGAGAGGGATAGACAGAGTTGATGTGGACAAGCTTTTAACTTTGAGAATAGGGAAGATTCAAACAAGAGGACATGACTTCAGAATTAAGGGACAGAAGTTTAGGGGTAACATGAGGGGGAACTTCTTTACTCAGAGAGTGGTAGCGGTGTGGAATGAGCTTCAAGTGGAAGTGGTGTCGGTAGGTTCATTGGTATCATTTGAAAATAAATTGGATAGGCATATGAATGAGATGGAAATTAGAAATGTTTCCTGTTAGGAAATGAGATGGGTCAGGTGGCAGAGGTATGTGTTGGGGAACAGTTTGGGTCCAGTGATCACAATACCATTAGTTTCAATATAATTATGGAGAGGGTTAGAACTGGACCTAGGGTTGAGATTTTTGATTGGAGAAAGGCTAACTTTGAGGAGATGCGAAAGGATTTAAAAGGACTAAATTGGAACAGTTTGTTTTATGGGAAAGATGTGGAAGAGAAATGGAGTACATTTAAAGGTGAAATTTTAGAGTATAGAATCTTTATGTCCCTGTTCGGTTGAAAGGAAATCGTAAAAATTGTAAAAAGCCATGGTTTGCAAGGGAAATTGGACACTTGGTTTGGAAAAAGAGGGAGATTACAATAATTATAGGCAGAATGGAGTAAATGAGGTGCTTGAGGAGTATAAACAATGTAAAAAGAATCTTAAGAAAGAAATTAGAAAAGCTAAAAGAAGATATGAGGTTGCTTTGGCAAGTAAGGTAAAAGTAAATCCGAAGGGTTTCTACCGCTATATTAATAGCAAAAGGATAACGAGGGATAAAATTGGTCCATTAGAGAGTCAGAGTGGACAACTATCTGCAGAGCCAAAAGAGATGGGGGAGATATTGAACAGTTTCTTTTCTTCGGTATTCACCAAGGAGAAGGATATTGAATTATGTGAGGTAAGGGAAACAAGTAGAGTAGCTATGGAAACTATGAGATTCAAAGAAGAGGAAGTACTGACACTTTTGAGAAATATAAAAGTGGATAAGTGTCCAGGTCCGGACAGGATATTCCCTAGGACATTGAGGGAAGTTAGTGTAGAAATAGCAGGGGTTATGGCAGAAATATTTCAAGTGTCATTAGAAACGGAAATAGTGCCGGGGGATTGGCGTACTGCGCATGTTGTTCCATTGTTTAAAAAGGGGTCTAAGAGTAAACCTAGCAATTATAGACCTGTTAGTTTGACGTCAGTGGTGGGCAAATTAATGGAAAGAATACTTAGAGATAATATATATAAGCATCTGGATAAACAGGGTTTGATTAGGAACAGTCAACATGGATTTGTGCCTGGAAGGTCATGTTTGACTAATCTTCTTGAATTTTTTGAAGATGTTACTCGGGAAATTGATGAGGGTAAAGCAGTGGATGATGTGTATATGGACTTCAGTAAGGCCTTTGACAAGGTTCCTCATGGAAGGTTGGTTAAGAAGGTTCAATGGTTGGGTATTAATGGTGGAGTAGCAAGATGGATTCAACAGTGGCTGAATGGGAGATGCCAGAGAGTAATGGTGGATGGTTGTTTGTCAGGTTGGAGGCCAGTGATGAGTGGGGTGCCACAGGGATCTGTGTTGGGTCCACTGTTGTTTGTCATGTACATCAATGATCTGGATGATGGTGTGGTAAATTGGATCAGTAAGTATGCAGATGATACTAAGATAGGTGGGGTTGCGGGTAATGAAGTAGAGTTTCAAAGTCTACAGAGAGATTTATGCCAGTTGGAAGAGTGGGCTGAAAGATGGCAGATGGAGTTTAATGCTGATAAGTGTGAGGTGCTACATCTTGACAGGACAAATCAAAATAGGACGTACATGGTAAATGGTAGGGAATTGAAGAATACAGTTGAACAGAGGGATCTGGGTATAATCGTGCATATTTCTTTGAAGGTGGAATCTCATATAGATAGGGTGGTAAAGAAAGCTTTTGGTGTGCTGGCCTTTATAAATCAGAGCATTGAGTATAGAAGTTGGGATGTAATGTTAAAATTGTACAAGGCATTGGTGAGACCAATTCTGGAGTATGGTGTACAATTTTATTCGCCTAATTATAGGAAGGATGTCAACAAAATAGAGAGAGTACAGAGGAGATTTACTAGAATGTTGCCTGGGTTTCAGCAACTAAGTTACAGAGAAAGGTTGAACAAGTTAGGGCTTTATTCTTTGGAGCGCAGAAGGTTAAGGGGGGACTTGATAGAGGTTTTTAAAATGATGAGAGGGATAGGCAGAGTTGACGTGGAAAAGCTTTTCCCACTGAGAGTAGGGAAGATTCAAACAAGGGGACATGACTTGAGAATGAAGGGACTGAAGTTTAGGGGTAACATGAGGGGGAACTTCTTTACTGAGAGAGTGGTGGCTGTGTGGAATGAGCTTCCAGCGAAGGTGGTGGTGGCAGGTTCGTTTTTATCATTTAAAAATAAATTGGATAGTTATATGGACGGAAGGGAATGGAAGGTTATGGTCTGAGCGCAGGTATATGGGACTAGGGGAGAATATGTGTTCGGCACGGGGACTAGAAGGGTCGAGATGGCCTGTTTCCATGCTGTAATTGTTATATGGTTATATGGTTATATGGTTATATGATGAGAAGGGAATGGAGGGTTATGGTATGAGTGCAGGCAGATGGGACAAAGGGAAAAAAGTTGTTCGGCACGGACTTGTAGGGCCGAGATGGCCTGTTTCCGTGCTGTAATTGTTATATGGTTATATGGTTATAATCATAATCATACTTTATTAGCCAAGTATGTTTTGCAACATATACGAGGAATTTCATTTGCCATACAGTCAAAGCAATAAAAAGCAACAAAACACACAAAATACATTTTGACATAAAGATCCACCACAGTGACTCCTCCATATTCCTCACTGTGGTGGAAGGCAAAATAAAGTTCAATCTCTTCCCTTCTTTGTTCTCCCGCTGTCAGGGGACCTTGAGCCGTCTGTTGATGGGGCGATCATGGCGCCCGCAGTCGGTAGTCGTGCCCTCCGCATCGTGGCGATCAAGCTCCTGCATCGGGGGAGAATCTCAGCTCCACCGTGCCGGGTGATCTGATCCCGGGTCGGGGCTGGTCGAAACCTTCTGCGACTTTGGAGCTTCTCGACTTCAGTCTCTACCCAAGACGGCAAGCTCCTCGATGGTGAAATTTGCAGGCTGCAATTGGAGCGTCAATCCCAGGCAAGTGCGGTGGGGCTCAAAGTCAGTCCCGAGCAAGGCCTCCAGCTCCATGGTGTTAGGCCGCAGAGAGACCAGTGATACGATCCGGGAAATCAATCGCATCTCCAGCAAGGTAAGAGATTGGAAAAAGTTTCTTACTTTTCTTTGGCATCGGGGTGATAATGTCTTGAAGCATGTGTGACTCAGAACAGGGGAGGGAGAGATTGAAGATGTCCATGAACACACCTGCTAGTTGGTCCATGCAGTTACTAAGGACACAACCAGGGACTCCATCTGGGCCAATTGCTTTCCATGGGTTCATCTTCAGGAAAGTCAATCTAATGTCTGCAACGGGGACCCTGAGAAATGATACACTTGAGTCTGAAAAGACACACTCGAATCTGAAAAGGGCACACACAATTGTGAGTCTTCCTATATTACTCCAGCTGGATATTGAGCAACCTACAATTGCCAATCTATTGTACATCGGTAGCTTCTGTTCTCTCCCAGCACACCAGCCAGTACAAATTAATTTTCAGAAACTTCTATTGTAGGTTAATGCTAGATGTTCTGCCTTCAGTGCGGTTGCCATGCTTACAGTTCATTCTGCCGTGTTTGTTAAATTGGGTGTTGAGACAAAGTGAGTTTTATTTGGGTCGATGATCTTTGCTGCACAGAACATTACTCTCCATGTGTCCTGTCGGGGCTTCTCATAACACTCTGACTCACCTTCCTCATCGCTCAATGTGTTTTGCTTTCTGAAGATCTGTGCGCCAGAATTAGCTTCAGTCAGGACTGGGCTTTAACCACTTCTGTGCGCTAGAAATAAAGTGAAACAGTGCTGGTTACTCACAGACTACTTTTGTGGCAACGGAGCACAGCCAGTACTGAGGAACTTCGAGCATGATTTGTCTTTGCCTTCAAACCTCAGTTGATTAAAACTATGTTCAAAGCTTGTCTCATGTCAAGAGGAGAAACGACAAGCTACTTTGTGGCTTTGATAAACTAAACAGCAAAACAACTTATCATGTTCTCCTGTTGCTGCCACCATCCATCTGAAAGTCTTCAGTACGAGTGATTTTACTGTTCTACTGCCTTTGGTCTTATTATGAGATGCTGCAGTATTTCTGTTGTGCTTCTCAATTCCCTGGTTGAACCAAGGGTATGTTTCAATCATTTTCACTTTAAATAAAAAATTTTCACGATTAAAATTTAAGCACGCTTTTTCTTCATCGGTAGAAAAAGTTGAGTTTGTCATTGTTCCTCCTTGTAAGTGTCAGAGATTCTGCACACTAATTGACAAACTTGCGGTAAAGTAGTGTGGTGTGAAAGCACAATTTAAAAAGGTCCATGGTTGTGCGGGAGATAATCTGTGGTATTCTGTGGTTAAGATAGGAATAGGGTTGTGGAGATTGTTTCACGATGGCACAGTAGCGCAGTGGTAGAGCTGCTGCCTTACAAAGCCAGCGACGCAGGTTCAATCCTGACTATGGGTGCTTGTCTGTAAGGAGTTTGTATGTTCTCCCTGTGACTGTGTTGTTTTTCTCCAGGCGCTTTGGTTTCTTCCCACATTCTAAAGACATGCAGGTCTGTAGGTTAATTAGCTTGTGTAAATTGTCCCTAATGTGTAGGATAAAACTAATGCACGGGGTTTGCTGGTTGGCATGGACCCAATGGGCCGAAGGGCATGTTTCCACGCTGTATCTCTAAAGTAAATTAAACTAACCAGACTTGGGTTGAAGGAAAGTAGTTGTTCTGCAACTTGACGGTGTTGGACTTCAGGTTTCTGTACTTCCTGCCCGATGGTAGCAGCAGGAAGAGAGTTTGGCCCCTTTTTGAGGCAGCGCCTGCTGTAGATGCTTTCAATGGAGGGGAAGACTGTGCTGTTGATGGACCAGGCTGAGTCCATCACTCTCTACAGCCTCTCGCATACAGGTATGTTTGAATAGCTGTAGCAGGCCATGATGCAACCTGTATGGATACTTGTCCTCAGTGCATCCGCAGCAGTTTGTTAGTGTATAAGGTAGCACGCTAAATCTCTTTAAACGTCTAAGAAAATAGAGGGGCTGACAATCCTTCCTAGTGTTTGCATCCATGTGTAGAACAGGTCACCCAAGATATTGAAGCTCTAACACTTGGTGAAAATTAAACTTGTGCACTGAATGAGATGCTAACCAACAGGAGGTTGCATTGGAGAATGCAGAAAAACAGGCAATTCAGTCTATCCAGTCTATGCTCGTGTTTGCGATCTTCTGAAGCTTCCTCACATCTTTCCTCATCCACATAATCCTGTGTTTTCCCATTCAAATGCTCGTCCAATAATCCCACTATTAACCACTAGCACTCTTCTAAATTGAGAATCCAACATTTCCTTTGGGTATTTTAAATTTTTCTGTTGGATTTCTTGAATGACTGTCTTGCAGTTGTGGCCGTGTAGTTGTCTCAGTTGTGTTGTAGTTGTGGCCTTGATGACTGTCTTGAAGCTGCGGCCACTGCAGTGTACACATAGAAGGTAGAGCAGACAACACCTAGTGCAAGATATCACATTGAAGCTTTAACCAGTCAGACTTTAAATGAAATATATCTAATTATTAGAAGAACAAGTTATTAGAAGAACAATCTTCTGAGGAGGCAATGTAATGAGTTTATTAAATTACAAGATGCATTGTTATTTATAAAACTTTGACAAATAATTAATTTTGTTTATGTTTACTTGTAAACTGCTCTCTCAAGTTAAACTAAGTTATTATTTTCACTTTTTAGTTTAGTTTAGTTTAGTTTAGAGTTACAGCACGGAAACTGGCCTTTCGGCCCATCGAGTCTGCACTGATCAGCAATCCCCGCACTTTAACATTATCCTGCACTAGGGACCATTTTTTTTAACATATGTACCAAGCCAAACCTACAACCCGGTCATGGGGAGAACATACAAACTCCGTTCAGACAGGATCAAACCCGGGTCTCCGGCACTGTAAGGCGGCAACTCAACTGCTGCACCACTGTGCCACCCATGAGTTGACCATTGTTGGCTGTTTATCACCTGTGGCCTTTGTGAACTGGTCTCGTCATCTAAGATAGTTAGGTAGCTGATGCACCAGATTATAATTCCGGCTTTGTATCCAAGGCAAATCAATCAGAATATTTCAGCATCTTTTTTGCAGGTCTCTGAAGCAGCAGGTATTAATAGCTGCTGCATTCTGTTATCTCAATTGATTGCCTTTAGCAAATGCCTGCAATTTCAGAATAATCACTATCGAGTGACGATGAAGACAACGTCTGAAAAAAATGCCTCTTTTCAGAACACTCACATGTTTGTGCCTGTGTCATAATGAAAGCCATAAGATATGCATTGCAGATGAACAATCACCTGAAATTGTCAGCAAAATTGCACCAAAAGAATTGAACTGAAGGCAAATTAATAGCTTAAACATTTCAAATTGATTTTCTTTTCTCCGTTAAAGAGAAAAAAACATATTCTTTTGAACAAAGCAACTGGCTGTAATTACCTCTCTGCCCATGGGGTTAAACTGTAGAATTTAGACTAAAAATACTACATTTTATTTTCATGATGCAAGGTAAATTGTAATATTATAATGGCTGAATCATAGGTTATTATTTAAGGGTTATGTGATGCCCATCATGACAGACATTCTCTGCATCCGAATTACTCTCTGGATTTCCTGTCCTTCAGTCTGCTCATTGTTTCACTTCATCCACATTGTTTTCCATGAGTGTTAGGCACGGCTATAACCAAATGTGTTATACGACTTGCAAGAAAGACAGGGTGAAACTAATCATTTTTCATGTGACTCACCAGTTCTGCTTTAGTTCATTTTAGTTTTAAAGATACAGCATGGAAACAGGACCTTCAGCCCACCACGTCCGCTCCGACCAGCGATCACTGCACATTAACACTACCCTTCCCTTCACACACCAGGGACAATTTACAATTATTTACAATTGAAATTACCTCCGCTCAGTTCGCATTAACCAACCTGATCTCCTGGAGGCTCAGCACTTCAACTCCCCTTCCCATTTGGAATCCGACCTTTCATCCTGGACCTACTCATGGTCCGAGTGAGTCTCACCGCAAATTGGAGGAGCAGCACCTCATATTTCGCTTGGGTAGTTTACACATAGACTTCTCCAATTTTAAGTAGTCCTTGCTTTCTCCCTCCTTCCCCTCCCCTTCCAAGCTCTCCCACAGCCTGCTGTCTCTGCTTCTTCCTTTCTTCTTCCCGCCCTCCCCCACCCTGACATCAGTCTGAAGAAGGGTCTCGACCTGAAATGTCACCTATTCCTTTGCTCCATAGATGCTGCTTCACCCGTTGAGTTTCTCCAGCATTTTTGTCTACCCTTCAATTTTTCCAGCATCTGCAGTTCTTTCTTAAACATTTAGTAATTGCCTAGTTAAAGCTAAAAGGAAGATACAATTCACAATTTTGAGGAGTTTTTAAAGATTCAGGTGAGACCAAAAGGTTTGCATTGGCTGAAGAGGCAGTAATGACAGGGCACAGCTGTAAAAGATGCATGGCAAAATAATAAGTAAAAACTGGTATTACTTGTAATGACCTGGAATGTACTAATTGAAAGAAGCATGGTGATAGACTCGAAAATAACTTTCAAAAGGGAAATAGGTATATACTTGAAACGGAAGCAAAAACAGGATTGGGAATAATTGGATAGCTCAGATATTGACTCCAATGCACTTTGGGTCTATAAATAATATCAATTATATATTTGTTGACACACTACCTAGTGCACTGCATAAAGGCAATCTCTTTGCTGCCTTTATTTCTGTCCATGCCTAATAAATAATTTTATTTTATAATTCAGCTCTTTTATAAATTAATGGGAGCTTAAGTAATAACTCAACTTAAGAGGGAACTAATTTAGAACAACTGATATTTTGAAAATGTTTTGTCCATTGAAACACATCATGTAGCCATTCAAATGTTGGTGCTCATGTCCTGAAACCATTATTATAATTCAGGCTTTGTGGCCATTTTAATATATATATTCTCCCAACATTACAAGTCCACTTTGTGCTTTGCATCATTCTGTGAATTTAGGTATGAGGCACCTGGATAAATATATTTTTACCTGAGGATCTGAAAATGAAGAAAGTACATAATCCATACAAAACAGCAATTTCTGCATCGATTTTATTTTGCAAAATGTTGAGTCACAAATTTACAGCATGGAAACAGGAGACCCTTTGGCCCAATTTGTTCATGCCAATCAAAATGCCCCATGGCTCATGTTTGGCCCATATCTCTGTGAACCTTTCCTATCCATGCAACGCTACCAATGACTTTCAAATGTTGTTATTGTACCAGCTTCAACTACTTCCTAACAGGGTAACCAAAACTGAACACAGTACTCGAAATGTGGCCTCATCAATGTCTTGGACAACTGTGAAATAACCTTCCAACACAAAACTAATTTCCAAGAGTCATGAGAGTTTTACTGTCATACTAGACCAAGTGCAGACTCCGATGTTTGGCTTGAAGCAGCGTGACAGAGCCGGGCCGGGCACCAGCGGTTGGGAAAAATGTCGCCGTTTTTCGAGCAGCGCCTGGCGTCAGCAGCCGTTATGGTCGCTGGCCAGCAGGAGGCGACAAAATGGTTCAGACCCCGAGTACTGAGTTATGGTGGCTGGCCAGCAGGCAGCGACAAAATGAGTGAGTGGGGGGGGGTAGGATTTTATTAAAAAACGTTTTATTAAAAAAAAATGCTTTGAGGAGTGCATGATTGAATGTAAAAGTGAATTAGCTAGCGAAATGGAAAAAAATCACGCAGTTTCAGCGTGTGGTTTTGGTGGACCAAGGATTCCAAGGCCGAATCTGACACCCACTAATGAACACACACACACACACACACACACACGTGCACGCACACACACACACACACACACACACACACACACACGCGCACACACACACACACACGCACGCACACGCACACACACACACGCGCGCACACACACACACACACACACACACACACACACACACACACACACACACACACACACACACACACACACACACACACACACACACACACACACACACACACACACACACACACACACACACACACACACACACACACACAGAGTTTTAATAGTATACCGATAGATGTCCCAAAAGAGAACAATAACATTCTTACTTGCAGCAGCACAACAGGTTTGTAAACACAGTACTCAATAGATGATTTAATGAACAAACAAAACAAGTATAATAAATGAAACATCCAATATAGTGCAAAGAAAAACAAAGCCCAAAATCCTGAGTGCAAATCAGGCAGTTCATCGTCTGGTTTAATTGGAGTTTTTAGTTTTCAATAGCCTGATGGGTGTTGCGAAGAAACTGTTCCTGAACCTGCCCATTACAGTTTTCAGGCTCCAGTATCTTCTTCCTGATGGCAGGAATGAAATGAGAGAGTGGCCAGTGTGGTGTGGGTTCTGATGATGCTGGCTGCCTTTCTGAGACAGTACATCATGTTGGGAGGTCAGTGTCAGTGTTGGATCAGGCAGTGTCTGCCACCTTTTGTAATCTCCTTCATTCCTGGGCATTTAAGTTGTGAACCAGGTGGGCATGTGCTCTCTACCATATACCTGTAGATTTTCAAGAGAGTATTCATTGCCTGAGGCTGACCAGCATGGAAGCCCTCTATATATTAGAAAAGAAATTCAAGGGAGTTAGGAGGTAAATTAAAAAGTACATTTTCAAAGGTAATAATCTCTGGATTACTACCAGTGCCACGTACTAGTAAGAGTAGAAATGACAGGATATTTTGGATGAATATGTGGCTTGAGAGATGGTGCAAGTGGAAGAGAATCATATTCCTGAGGCATTGGAACCGGTTCTGGGAGAGGTGCGACTAGAATGAACCGGACGGCCTTCACCTGGGATGGACTGGAACCGATGTCCTTGGGGAAGTGTTTGCTAGTGCTGTTGGGAGGAGTTTCAACTAATATGCCAGGGGGATGGAAACCAATGCCGGAAGACAGAGGGCCATAAAATGAGGGCAGAAGAAAAGGTAGAAGGGAGAATAGTAAAAGTGGAAGATGTAAAATGTTAAAAGAAACCTGAAAGCTTTGTGTGACAATGCAATGAGCATTTGTAAAGAGATGGATTAATTGAATCTGCCGTAAGTTGTTAATGGATATGATATAGTTGGGATTCTATAGCCAGGAAGCAAGCGGGTAAGGTTATCTCTGACCTCTCTCACCCTGGCTGTAAAACCTTTGAATCACTTCCCTCTGGAAGGCGACTCCGGACTGTCAAAGCTGCCACAGCCTGACATAAAAAAAGCTTTTTTCCTTGAGCAGTAGCTCTACTCAATAACCAAAACTCTGTAGCCTCATTTTGCTCTGGTATTTTATTTAATTCAGATGTTTAATTGATAATGTTTTATTATTAATGTTTAATGTTTTATGTATCATTATGTCATGTTGTCACATGGCTCCAGGGTGACCAAGGCTGGGAGCTCAATATGCAGGGGTAATCAATATTCAGGAAGGGTAGAGAGAAAGGATGAGGTGGAGTGGCATTGCTTGTTAAAGAGGAGACTAATGCAATGGTAAGGAGAGACATTAGCTTGCATGCTGTAGAATCTGTATGGGTAGAACTGCGAAATAGCCATGGGCAGCAAAACACGTGTAGGAGTTGCATACAGACCACTAAACAGCAGCAGGTAGGTTGAGGATAGCATCAAGCAGGAAATTAGGGATCATGGGAGACTTTAATCTACATATAGATTGGGCCAAAGAAATTGGTAACAACACTGAGCAGGAGAATTTCCTGGAGTGTATACAGTTTTTTAATCCAATATGTAGAGGAACCAACTAGACGGCAGGCCATCCTAGACTGGGTATTGTGCAATGAGGAAAGATGAGTCAGCAATCCTGTTGTGCAAGGCCCCTTGGGCAACAGTACCATAATATTGTAGACTTCTGCATTAAGATGGAGAGTGACACAGTTAATTCAGAGACAAGAAAGATTACTTTGATGGCATGAGACGGGAATTGGCCAGGATCGACCGGCAAATTATACTTAAAGGTTTAACGGTGGATAGACAATAGACAATAGACAATAGGTGCAGGAGTAGGCCATTCGGCCCTTCGAGCCAGCAGCGCCATTCAATGTGGTCAATGCTGATCATCCACAATCAGTACCCCGTTCCTGCCTTCTCCCCATATCCCTGGACTCTGCTATCTTTAAGAGCCCTATCTACTTTGCTCTTGAAAGTATTCAGTGAACCGGCCTCCAGAAAATGCCACAGACTTACCACTCTCTGAGTGAAAATGTGTTTCCTCATCTCAGTTCTAAATGACTTACCCCTTATTCTTAAACTGTGGCCCCTGGTTCTGGACACCCCCAACATCGGGAACATGTTTCCTTCCTCTAGCATGTCCAAACACTTAATAATCTTATGATTTCAATAAGATAGCCTCTCATCCTTCTAAATTCCAGAGTATACAAGCCCAGCCGCTCCATTCTCTCAGCATATGACAGTCCCTCCATCTCGGGAATTGACCCTGTGAACGTACGCTGCACTCCCTCAACAGCAAGAATGATTTTCCTCAAATTTGGAGACCAAAACTGCATACAATACTCCAGGTGTGGTCTCACTAGGGCCCTGTAGAGCTGCAGAAGGACTTTTTTGCTCCTGTACACAACGCCTCTTGTTATGAAGGCCAACATGCCTGCCATTCACTTTCTTCACTGCTTGCTGTACATGCATGCTTACTTTAATTGACTGATGAACAAGGACCCCCAGATCCCGTTGTACTTCCCCTTTTCCCAACTTGACACCATTTAGATAATAATCTGCCTTCCTGTATTTGCTACCCAAGTGGATAACCTCACATTTATCCACATTAAACTGCATTTGCCATGCATCTGCCCACTCACCCAACCTGTCCAAGTCACCCTGCATTCTCATAGCATTCTCCTCACAGTTCACACTGCCACCCAGTTTTGTGTCATCTGCAAATTTGCTAATGTTACTTGTAATCCCTTCATCTAAATCATTATTATATATTGTAAATGGCTGTGGTCCCAGCATCGAGCCTTGCAGTACCCCACTAGTCACTGCCTGCCATTCTGAAAGGGACCCGTTAATCCCTATTCTTTGTTTTCATGTCTGCCAACCAATTTTCTATCCATGTCAGCACTCTACCCCCATACCATGTGCCCTAATTTTGCGCACTAATCGCCTTATCAAGTGCTTTCTGAAAGTCCATGTACACTACATCCACTGGCTCTACCTTGTCCATTTTCCTAGTTACATCCTCAAAAAATTTGAGAAGATTAGTCAAGCATGATTTCCTCCTCGTAAATCCATACTGACTCAGACCTATCCTGTTACTACTATCTGAATGTGTGGCTATTTCATGTTTTATGATTGACTCCAGCATCTTCCCCATCACTGATGTCAGGCTAACTAGTCTATAATTCTGCGAAGGGAGACGTGGACCGAAGGCTGCGGATGATGACGACATCATCAGCCTAGCTGTGGAAAGGTTTGGAGCAGTGGAGAAGAAGCCGGCCAGAACACCTTTCACCATGAACCAACGAGCAACAAAGATCCACAAGATCCAGCGGGAGCTGAAGTCCCTCAAGAAGCAGTATAAAGAGGCCAGGGAAGAGCAACGTCCCCCCTTGGCTGAGCTGCGAACCATCCTGAGGAAGAAGCTGATGACCCTCAGTAGAGCTGAGTGGCACCGAAGACGCCAGAAGGAAAGAGCCAGGAAGCGAGGAGCATCCTTCATAGCCAACCCCTTCGGCTTCACCAAATAACTACTTGGGCAGAAGCGCAGTGGGAGTTCGGCTTGCTCTAAGGAGGAGATCGACCGGCACATCCAGATGACCTACAGTGACCCCGTCAGGCAGCAGGAGCTGGGCCAGTGCAACATCCTGATAAAACCACCTCCACCCATCACGGAGTTTGATAGTAGAGAGTCACTCCTGAAAGAGGTCCAGGACGTTGTGAAGAGAGCAAGAGCTGGCTCAGCCCCTGGCCCGAGCGGAGTCCCCTACAGGGTCTACAAGAACTGCCCCTTGTTAATGAAACGGCTGTGGAAGATCCTGAAAGTCATCTGGAGGAGAGGAAAAGTGGCACAGCAGTGGCGATTCGCTGAAGGAGTCTAGATCCCAAAGGAGGAAGATTCCAAGAAGATCGATCAGTTCAGGATCATCTCCTTGCTAAGCGTTGAAGGCAAGATTTTCTTCAGCATAGTGGCGAGGCAGCTGACCAACTTCGTCTCCAGCAACGGCTACATCGACAGCTCAGTGCAAAAGGGAGGCTTATCTGGAGTGCCGGGGTGTCTAGAGCACACGGGAGTGGTGACCCAGCTCATCAGAGAAGCCAGGGAGAACAAGGGAAACCTGACAGTGCTCTGGCTTGACCTGGCTAACTCCGACGGCTCCATCCCGCACAAGCTGATCCAGACGGTCATGGCCAAGCATCATGTGCCGGGCCAAGTGGCAGATATCATCCTGGACTATTACAACCAGTTCAGCATGAGAGTCTCATCAGGGTCAGTAACATCAGTGGCACAGACTGGAGGTTGGAATCATCACAGGCTGTACCATCTCTGTGATCCTTGTTGCCTTGGCGATGAACATGATCGTCAAGTCTGCTGAGCCAGAGTGCCGGGGCCCTCGGACCAAGTCAGGAATGCGCCAAACACCAATCAGAGCCTTCATGGACGACCTGACTGTCACCACTGTGTCAGTGCCAGGAAGCAGGTCGATCCTGCAGGGGTTGGAGAAACTGATTGGATGGGCAAGGATGAGGTTTAAGCCAGGAAAATCAAGGTGACTGGTGCTGAAGAAGAGCAAAGTCATGGACAAGTTCCGCTTCAACATCGAAGGGACACCAATCCCAACTGTCTCCGAAAGGCCAGTGAAGAGTCTTGTCAAGGTGTTTAATAGCAGCCTGAAGGATACAGCATCTGTCCAGGCAACCTGTCAGGAGCTGGAGAGTTGGTTGAGAGCAGTGGACCGGTCAGGGCAAGTTCAAGGCATGAATTTACTAGCATGGTATCCTGCCAAGGATACTCTGGCCACTGCTTGTCTATGAAGTCCCAATATCCATCGTAGAGAGATTGGAGAGGAAAGTCAGCAGCTTTCTCAGAAGGTGGCTGGGACTGCCCAGGAGCCTTAGCAGCATCGCCCTTTAAGGAAAAACACCAAGTTCCAGCTGCCTCTGTAGTCCCTGGAGGAGGAGTTTAAGGTGACTCGGGCCAGAGAGGTGATGATGTACCCTCCAGCAAGGTGGCTCAGGCAGGGGTGGAGGTGAAAACTGTGAGGAAGTGGAGAGCCGGCGAAGCCGTGCTGCAAGCAGAGTCTCGGATACGCCACAGAGTCCTGGTGGGAGCAGTGACTCGGGGAAGAGCAGGCCTGGGAATCTTCCCATCTCCCCAGTTTGACAAGTCCAAGGGGAAGGAGAGGCGCAGGCTGGTCCAGGAGGAAGTGAGGGCAGTGGTGGAGGAGGAGAGGTGTACCAGAGGAGTTGGATTGAGGCAGCAGGGAGCCTGGACAAGATGGGAGCAGGCCATGGACCGAAAAGTCACATGGGCTGAGCTCTGGCAGGCTGAACCACAGCGCATCAAGTTCCTGGTCCAGGCAGTGTATGATGTCCTGCCCAGCCCATCAAACCTAATCATCTGGGGCAAAGCGGAATCTCCAGATTGCCCGCAATGAAGGGGACGTTGGAGCACATCCTGAGCTGTTGCCCAAAGGCTCTTAGGCAGGGCCGCTACACATGGCGTCACGACCAGGTTCCTAAACCCATTGCAGAAGCCATCAGCATGGGAATCTGCAGCTGTAGACGAGAACGCCCCACCACCCAGATGATCACCTTCGTGAAGGCCGGAGTGCAGCTGCCAAAAACCACAGCGGCCAGGAATCCGTCAGGAATCTTGGCGACTGCGCAGGACTGCGCAGCTTTCCGTAGACCTGGTGAAACAGCTGAAGTTCCCACAGCACATTGCCACGACCACCCTGAGGCAAGATATCCTCCTGGTCTCAGAGGGGACCAAAAACATCGTCTTGTTGGAACTGACAGTGCCGTGGGAGGACCGTCTGGAGGAGGCCCACGAGACGAAGATGGCCAGATATGAAGAACTGGTCATAGACTGCTGCAAGCAGGGCTGGAAGGCAAGGTGTATGCCCATCGAGGTTGGCTGCAGAGGTTTTGTAAGGCAATCGCTCTACAAAGCCTTGAGTGCACTGGGCATTAACGGAGTGGCGAAGAGAAAGGCCATCAAGAACACCACAGAGGCAGCGGAGAAGGCCTCGAGATGGCTCTGGATCAGTAGAGGAGGTCCATGGGGAGGAGCAAATGCCACCTGAACACAAGTCGTGGTCTGATCAACCACGGCTGGGTTGCCTGGGTGAGGGTGTCTGATGTTGAAAGAACCGAAACACCCAATGACCCCAGGTTACATCACTGATGATGTGTTCAGGAGCATCTATCGATGTATTTGTATCAATCACCTGTTTTCTCTCTCCAGCCTTTCTTAAAAAGTGGGATAACATTAGCTACCCTCCAATCCACAGGAACCGATCCTGAATCAATAGAACATTGGAAAATGATCACCAATGTGTCCACAATTTCTAGAGTCACTTCCCTAAGTACCCTGGGATGGAGACCATCAGGCCCTGGGGATTTATCAGCCTTCAGTCCCACCAGTCCACCCAACATCATTTCTTGCCTACAGTTCCTCCATCACCCCAGATCCTCTGGCCACTACTATATCAGGAAGATTGTTTGTGTCCTCCTTAGTGAAGATGGATCCAAAGTACCATATAACCATATAATATAACACACTTACAGCACGGAAACAGGCCATCTCGACCCTTCTAGTCCGTGCCGAACACATAATCTCCCCTAGTCCCATATACCTGCGCTCAGACCATAACCCTCCATTCCCTTCCCATCTATATAACTATCCAATTTATTTTTAAATGATAAAAACGAACCTGCCTCCACCACCTTCTCTGGAAGCTCATTCCACACAGCTACCACTCTCTAAGTAAAGAAGTTCCCCCTCATGTTACCCCTAAACTTCAGTCCCTTAATTCTCATGTCATGTCCCCTTGTTTGAATCTTCCCTACTCTCAGTGGGAAAAGCTTTTCCACGTCAACTCTGTCTATCCCTCTCATCATTTTAAAAACCTCTATCAAGTCCCCCCTTAACCTTCTGCGCTCCAAAGAATAAAGCCCTACTTGTTCAACCTTTCTCTGTAACTTAGTTGCTGAAACCCAGGCAACATTCTAGTAAATCTCCTCTGTACTCTCTCTATTTTGTTGACATCCTTCCTATAATTAGGCGACCAAAATTGTACACCATACTCCAGAATTGGCCTCATCAATGCCTTGTACAATTTTAACATTACATCCCAACTTCTATACTCAATGCTCTGATTTATAAAGGCCAGCACACCAAAAGCTTTCTTTACCACCCTATCTACATGAGATTCCACTTTCAGGGAACTGTGCACAGTTATTCCCAGATCCCTCTGTTCACCTACATTCATCAATTCCCTACCATTTACCATGTACGTCCTATTTTGATTTGTCCTGCCAAGATGTAGCACCTCACACTTATCAGCATTAAACTCTATCTGCCATCTTTCAGCCCATTCTTCCAACTGGCATAAATCTCTCTGTAGACTTTGAAACTCTACTTCATTACCCGCAACCCCACCTATCTTAGTATCATCTGCATACTTACTAATCCAATTTACCACACCATCATCCAGATCATTGATGTACATGACAAACAACAGTGGACCCAACACAGATCCCTGTGGCACCCCACTCGTCACTGGCCTCCAACCTGACAAACAACCATCCACCATTACTCTCTGGCATCTCCCATTCAGCCACTGTTGAATCCATCTTGCTACTCCACCATTAATACCCAACCATTGAACCTTCTTAACCAACCTTCCATGAGGAACCTTGTCAAAGGCCTTACTGAAGTCCATATACACAACATCCACTGCGTTACCCTCATCAATTTCCCGTGTAACAACTTCAAAAAATTCAAGAAGATTAGTTAAACAAGACCTTCCAGGCACAAATCCATGTTGACTGTTCCTAATCAGACCCTGTTTATCCAGATGCTTATATATATTATCTCTAAGTATTCTTTCCATTAATTTGCCCACCACTGACGTCAAACTAACAGGTCTATAATTGCTAGGTTTACTCTTAGACCCCTTTTTAAACAATGGAACAACATGCGCAGTACGCCAATCCTCCGGCACTATTCCCGTTTCTAATGACATTTGAAATATTTCTGCCATAGCCCCTGCTATTTCTACACTAACTTCCCTCAATGTCCTAGGGAATATCCTGTCCGGACCTGGAGACTTATCCACTTTTATATTTCTCAAAAGTGTCAGTACTTCCTCTTCTTTGATCCTCATAGTTTCCATAGCTACTCTACTTGTTTCCCTTACCTCACATAATTCAATATCCTTCTCCTTGGTGAATACCGAAGAAAATAAACTGTTCAATATCTCCCCCATCTCTTTTGGCTCTGCAGATAGTTGTCCACTCTGACTCTCTAATGGACCAATTTTATCCCTCGTTATCCTTTTGCTATTAATATAGCGGTAGAAACCCTTCGGATTTACTTTTACCTTACTTGCCAAAGCAACCTCATATCTTCTTTTAGCTTTTCTAATTTCTTTCTTAAGATTCTTTTTACATTCTTTATACTCCTCAAGCACCTCATTTACTCCATGCTGCCTATAATTATTGTAGATCTCCCTCTTTTTTCCGAACCAACTGTCCAATTTCCCTTGAAAACCATGGCTCTTTACAATTTTTACGATTTCCTTTCAACCGAACAGGGACATAAAGATTCTGTACTCAACAGATCCCTGAGTACATGTTGAACTCACCTGCCATTTCCTTGATCCCCATAATAAATAAATTCAGTCTTCAAGGGTCCAATTTTGGTCTTAACTATTTTTTCCTCTTCACATACTTAAAGAAG
Source organism: Leucoraja erinaceus (assembly GCF_028641065.1). Classification (NCBI taxonomy): domain Eukaryota; kingdom Metazoa; phylum Chordata; class Chondrichthyes; order Rajiformes; family Rajidae; genus Leucoraja; species Leucoraja erinaceus. Next base: position 3,276,305 of record NC_073402.1, on the reverse strand, counting down.
CTTTTGCTATCCTCCTTTATATTCTTGGCTAGCTTACCTTCGTTCCTCATCTTTTCTCCATGTATTCCCTTTTTTGTTATCTTCTGTTGCTCTTTAAACGTTACCCAATCCTTTTTACCCTTACAATTCCTCAGTTCTATCCATATAGACTCTGTATTTCCTGATTCTATGTCACCCCTCTCAAGGGACTGAATTTCATTCCTCACCAACAGAGCTACCCCACCGTCTCTGCCTACCTGCCTGTCTTTGCGATAGAATGTATACCCTTGAATATTCAGTTCCCAGCCCTTGTCTTCTTGCAGCCATGACTCTGTAATTCCCACGACATCAAACTTGCCAATATCTAACTGAGCCTCAAGCTCGTCCACTTTATTTCTTATACTTTGCACATTCATAAACAACACTTTGACCGGTATTCACCTCCCCTCTCAATCCGTTCACTATTGCCCCAGACCTTACTCTGTTATCCCTTCTCGAGCTCTCCTTCCCATTATTTCGGGAGTCTTTTGTAACTTTTCCTGGACTCACTTCCCCTTTAACTCCCAATTTGTCAATCCCTCCCCTCCACTATTTAGTTTAAACCCACACGTGTAGCCCTTGCTCCCAGCACCAGCCCCTCAGCCACATATTCAGATCCCCTATCTCCCTGTTCCTGCCCACACTAGCACAAGGTACTGGAAGCAATCCAGAGATAACTAGCGTAGAAGTCCTGCTTTTCGGTCTTCTTCCTAACTCTCTAAACGCGTTGCAGAACCTCCTTTCTCTTCTTCCCAACGTTGTTTGTGCCTACGTGCACAACTACTGCTAGCTGTTCACCTTCCCTCTCGAGGATGTTCTGAAGTTGGTCTGTGATACCCTGGCACCAAGGAGGCAACAGACCATCCTTGCGTCTCGCCTGCCACCACAGAATCTCCAGTTCGTACCTCAGACAATGGAGTCACCCACCACTATAGCTCTGCCTGACGTCGGTTTCACCAGTCGAGTCTCATCGCTTGGGTTGGAGCCACCGACCTGTCCCCTTTTCGGACTGGAAGCGTTGTCTGACCTGACAGCTTCCAAAAGTGTGTACCGGTTTTTATTAGGTACAGCCACCGGGGCCTCCTGCACTCCATGCCTACTCCTCATTCTCGCAGTCACCCACCTTTGCTCTTCCTGTAGCCTTGGCGTGACAACCTCACTGTCAGTCTTATCCACAAAACTCTCGTTATCCCGGATGGCCCTGAGGTCATCCAGCTGCTTCTCCAATGCCCCAACATGGTCCTTCAGGAGCTGAACCTTGACGCACTTACCACAGTTGTAGCAGCCAGAGGCACCATCAGCGTCCCTGGCCTCCCACATCCTGCACGCCTCACACTGAATCAGCTTACCCATCATGTCTTCACCACGTCCCATCCTCTCCAACTTGGCATAATCTACTCTCCTCAGTCTCCTCGCCGAAGACTCTGGAGCCAAAGACTCACACTGTTCTCACAAGGCACTTCCCTCAACAAGGCCGCTCCCCGACTGCAATGGCAAAGATTTAAAGATTGGATGGATGAATTACAACAATTGTTCATCCCTGTCTGGTGTACAGCAGTAACTCTACTCAACAGCCAAAAGTCTGTAGCCTCCTTTTGGTCTTCTTCCTCATATTTTATTTAATTTTATTTAATTCTTCACATGTTTAAATTGTAATGGTTTATTTTTACTTGTCTACTGTATATCGTGTTGTCACTTGCAAGCAAAGCACCAAGACAAATTCCTTGTATGCATTCATATTTGGCAAATAAAATGTATTCAATTTCAATTCAATTCAATTCAATTGTACCGTGGTGAACGAGAGAAATTACCAATTGAGTTAAATCCAAGGAAGAAGCATATTCTGTAAATTGGCCAGAGGAAGCAGCAAACCAGAGGACTTGGAGAAATTTTGAATTCAACATAGGAGAACAAAGGGGTTTATTAAGAAGGGGGAAATAGAGCATGATAGAAAGATTGCAGGGAAAATAAAAAGTGACTGGAAAAGCTTCTATAGATATGTGGTGGAAAAGATTAGTGAAGACGAATGTAGGTCCCCTACAGTTGAAAACAGGTGGATTTATAATGTGAAACAAGGAAATGGTTGACCAGTTAAACAAGTACTTTGGTTCTGTCTTCACTAAGGCAGGCACAAACAATTTCCCAGAAATACTAAGGGACCGAGGATCTAGTGAGAGGGAGGAACTGAAGGGAATCCACTTTAGTCAGGAAATGGTGTTCGGTAAACTGTTGGGACTAAAGGCATATAAATCCCTAGGGCCTGGTAGTCTGCACAGAATTACCTTTATTGTCATTCAGACCTTAAGGTCTGAACGAAATTTTGTGCCTGCAGTCATACATACAATAATACAATAATAAACAACAACAAACAACAAACAATTAACATCCACCACAGTGAGTCCTCCAAACACCTCCTCACTGTGGTGGAGGCAAAAATCTTAGGGCTGCAGTCTCTTCCCTCCTCATCTCCCTCTGCGCTGAGAAGATACCCCACCGGGCGATGGTACAACCAGTCCCGCGGCTCACCGAACCCCGCAAACGGGCCGGCTCAAACAACGCGGCCCGGGGTGGTTGAAGCTGCCGCCCTCCAGTCCAGCGGATGCAGCCGCTAGCCCGTGGCTGAACCCCGGACTCAGGTCACCGGCACAAGAACGCTGTCCCAGCCACCGGAGCACCGTTCCAGCCCCTTGCCGGATCGCCCTCACGTGAGTGCCGTTCCTCCCTCGAGCTGGGCTACTCCGACGGGAGCGCGGTACCTCCCTCGAGCTGGGCCGCTCCGACAGGAGTGCCATACCACCCTTGAGCTGGGCCGCTCCGATGGGAGCGCCGTTCCACCCTCAAGCTGGGCCGCTCTGACGGGAGCACCCCAGCCCCTCACGGGAGAGTCTCAGCCCCACATCCCAGAGTACTCAAGGAGGTGTCCCTAGAAATCGTGGATGCATTGGTGATCATTTTCCAGTTTTCCCTCGTCTCTGGATCAGTTCCTGTGAACTGAAGGGTACCCAATGTAACCACACTTTTTAAGAAGAGAGGGAAAGAGAAAACAGGGAATTATAGACCAGTCGGCCGGACATACTTGAGTCAATTATTAAAGATGTAATAGCAGCGCATTTAGAAAGCAGTGACAGGATCGGTCAAAGTCATTATGGATTTATGAATGGAAAAATCATGCTTGACTAATCTTCTGGAATATTTTGAGGACGTAACAAGTAGAATGGATAAAGGAGATCCAGTTGATGTGGTGTATCTGGACTTTCAAAAAGCCTTTGACTAGGTCCCAGACAAGAGATTAGTGCACAAACTTAGAGCGCAGAGCATTGACATTGATAGAGAACTGGTTGGCAGACAGGAAGAAATGAGTAGGAATTAACAAGTCCTTTTCAGAGTGACAGGCAGTGACCAGTGAGGTGCTGCAAGGTTCAATGCTGGGACCCCTGTTATTTACAATATATATGTTAATGATTTAGACGAAGGAATTAAATGTAACATCTCCAGGTTTGCGGATGACATAAAGCTGGGTATCAGTGCGAGCTGCGAGGAGGATGCTATGAGGCTGAAGGGTGACTTGGATAGGTTGGGTGAGTGGGCAGAGGCATGGCAGATGTAGTATAATGTGGATAAATGTGAGGTTCTCCACTTTGGTGGCAAGGGATCCAACTCTTTCTTTAAAGATGCTTATAAAGTCTCTTCAGAATTTCATTAATCATTTCCCAGAGCTATTTCATGCCCTTTTTTGCCCTCATGAGTTTCCTCTTCAGTCCACTAAACTCTTGGAACTACCTATACCTAACCTATGCCTTTTCCTTTTTGCTGACCAGAAACTTAATTCTTCTCATTTTTTAAAGTTCCCGAGTCCTACCTGCCTTCCCCTTCACTCTGTGTAGGAAGGAACTGCAGATGCTGGTTTACAGCGAAGATAGACACAAGATGCAGGAGTAACTCAGCGGGGCAGGCAGCATCTCTGGAGGGAAGGGATGAGCAAAGAAGGGTCTTGACCCGAAACATCACCCATTCATTCCCTTCACTCTAACAGGGACATGCATACCATGAACACTCACTTGAACTCTCCCTATCTCATATCTTCAAAGCATCCCACTTCCCAGATGTCCTTTTACACACAAACAAGCTACACCAATCAACTTTTCCAAACTTCTGTCCAATGCTATCCAATTTAGAATTTTAATTATGGACTAGCCCTGTGCTTTTCTAGAATTTAAAAAAAACTAATAGAACTGTGGTCGCTGATCCCAAATGCTCACGCACTTCCACCTCAGTCAATTGTCCTGCTCTATTTCCTAAGAGTAGGCAATATTTGACAGAGGTGCAGCCCTTGAGCCACTGAGTGACCTAAAATGCGATCTTGACCTTCAGGTGCTGTCTCAATGGGGTTTGGACATACTCTATGTGACCTTAGGGATTTCCTCCAAGTGCTCTGGCTCCCCAAAAATGTAAATTGCCTCTAGTATGTCGATGAGAACTAAATTCTGGAGTGGGGTGGGGTGTCCATGAGAATGTGAGGAGACTATGAAGGGTCAGGGTTGGGTCAGTGTAATTGGGTACTTTAGGGTCAGAGTCATAGAGTGATACGGTGTGGAAACAGGCGCTTCGTCCCAACTTGCCCACACCGACAAACATGTCCCATCTACACTAGCCCACTTGCCTGCATTGGCCCATATCACTCTAAACCTGTTCTATGCATATACATGTCTAATTGCTTCTTAAATGTCCTGATAGTTCCTGCCTCAACTACCTCATCTGGCAGCTCGCTCCATACACCGATAAATCATTGGGAGAAAAGGTTACCCCACAGATTCCCATAAAATCTTTCCCCCTTCACCTCAAACCTATGTCCTCTGGTTCTCGATTCCTCCACTCTGGGCAAGAGCCTCTGTATGGTTTCAGTTTTTGAGACACAGTGCAGAAACAGGACTTTCAGCCCACCAAGTCCACACCGACCAGCGATCCCCGCATATTAACACTCTACACACACTAGGGACACATTTTACAAATATACCAAGCCAATTAACCTACAAACCTATAACGGTCTTTCGAGTGTGGGAGGAAACCAAAGATCTTGGGATAAAACCCACGCGGTCATGGGAGAACGTACAAACTCTTTGCAGGCAAGCATCCATAGTCAGGATCAAACCGGGTACCTGGCGCTGTAAGGCAGCAACTCTACCACTGTGCCAGTGTGCCACACAGATTGAGACAAGGACAGCCATATGATCTGCCATGTTGGCTTGAAGGGCTGAATGGCCTAATCCTGCACCTATTTTCTATGTTTCGATGTTTCTATTTTTTCCAACCCTTTGAAATCCTTTCCCATATCTCTGAATTATATTTTTCCAATGCAAGTCTATGTCTCATTTCCCTTTGAAAGTTGCAGTTGAATCTGTTTCCAATAAGCTCTCAGGCAGCGCTTTCCTGATTACAGAAATAATATCTAATCATATTCAGGAGGTCACCAAATTATTTGCTAAATTCTAACACACAATAGATAATTGGTGTGAACTGCAGTCAGTCCTCGCCAACATTAACTGTGGTCTTACAACTGATAATTGGCAGTACCTTGACACAAGGTTGTACGATACAAGAAAGAGAGGCAATTATGTTCCAAATGTGCTGGTGGTAGACCAGGGATGATATTGACCTGACGTTAACCCGCTGCATGCGCTGAGTTACACCAGACAGGGGGTGGGAACAAGGGATCTAATCCACTGCATCTGAGCAGGTGTCCACAGAGGTTTAATGAAGCCTTAGCTGTGTGTAAGTCCCAGGCAGCATTCTGCAGAAAATCAATTCCCAACCACACTTTTGAGAGGAAGCGATGCTGGTGGTGAGAGCCGTCTCCTGGCATAGCGTGGATATGTTTTGCAGCAGTTTTAAATTATCTATGATATTCAGACATCTTAAAAACTATAACGGTGTCATGGTGGCAGAATACAGTGCCAGAGACCCAGGTTCGATCCTGACTACGGGTGCTGTTTGTATGAAGTGTGTACGTTCTCCCCGTGTCCTGCGTGGGTTTTCCCCGGGATCTCCGGTTTCCTCCCACAATCCAAAGTCGTACAGGTTTGTAGGATCATTGGCTTGGTATAATTGTAAATTGTCCCTTGGGTGTGTAGAATCGCGTTAGTGTGTGGGGATCGCTTGTCAGCGCGGACTCTGTGGGCCAAAATGCCTGTATCACTAAAACTAAAAAAATGCCATAAATAATATCTGTGATATTGTGATATTCAGACATTTAATTATAATGCAATTATAAAATTTGCTGTAAATAATTAAAAAAAACTAAAGAAGTATTCTTTTTTTAAGCTGAAAATAAATTCAAATGATCTCAAAGGGTCAGGCAGCATCTGTGGAAGGGAAGGACAGATAACGTTTTGGTTCTGCACCTTTCAGAATGAATGGATCAGTCTGAAGAAAGATCCCAGATTAAAAGTATAGGAAGGAACTGCAGATGCTGGTTTAAACCAAAGATCGACACAAAATGCTGGTGTAACTCAGCGGGACAGGCAGCATCTCTGAAGTGAAGGAATGGGTGACGGTTCGAGTCGAGACCCTTCTTCAGAGTGAGGTATGCTGCCTGTCCCGCTGAGTTACTCGAAGGTCGTCAGTCCATTCCCTCCACAGACGCTGCCTGATCTGCTGAGTTCCTCCAGGGCTTAGATTTAACATGCATTAACCATATAACCATGTAACAATTTACAGCACGGAAACAGGCCATCTCGACCCTTCTAGTCCGTGCCGAACACATATTCTCCCCTAGTCCCATCTACCTGCGCTCAGACCATAACCTTCCAGTCCCTTCTCGTCCATATAACTATCCAATTTATTTTTAAATGATAAAAACGAACCTGCCTCCACCACCTTCACTGGAAGCTCATTCCACACAGCCACCACTCTCTGAGTAAAGAAGTTCCCCCTCATGTTACCCCTAAACTTCAGTCCCTTAATTCGCAAGTCATGTTCCCTTTTTTGAATCTTCCCTTCTCTCAGTGGGAAAAGCTTATCCACGTCAACTCTGTCTATCCCTCTCATCATTTTAAAAACCTATATCAAGTCCCCCCTTAACCTTCTGCGCTCCAAAGAATAAAGCCCTAACTTGTTCAACCTTTCTCTGTAACTTAGTTGCTGAAACCCAGGCAACAATCTAGTAAATCTCCTATGTACTCTCTCTATTTTGTTGACATCCTTCCTATAATTAGGCGACCAAAATTGTACACCATACTCCAGAATTGGCCTCACCAATGCCTTGTACAATTTTAACGTTACATCCCAACTTCTATACTCAAATACTCATTGAGGTTTCATTGTAACCAAAGTGGATTCCCCAAACCAAAGATGTATAGGTTTGTAGGCTAATTGACTTCAGTAGAAATAGTAAATTGTCCTTGGAGTGTAGGATAGTGCTGGTGTATGGGGTGATAGTTGATGGGTGTGGAGTCAGTGGGCGGTGGAATACAGCGCCAGAGACCCAGGTTCGATCCTGAGTGGGCCTAAACTAAACTGGAAAAGGTGAGAATTAAGATATTCTCAAAAGTGCAGAGAAAATGGACAGGGGTGAAAAGCTTAGAACTTGTTTTGATTCTGATTTTTCCCACCATGTGCGACTCAACACCTTGCAGATACGGAGTTGGCTCCCATTAACCTGTGAAGGCTCATGATTCCCATCAAACTCATTGCTTACTTTACTTCAGTTTACAGATACAGGCCCTTCGGCCCACCAAGTGCACACTGACCAGCGATCCCCGCACATTAACACTATCTTACACATACTAGGAACAATTTACATTTATACCAAGCCAATTAACCTACAAACCGGTGTAGCGTGGGAGGAAAACGAACATTTCGGAGAGAACTCACGCAATCATGTGGAGAACGTACAAACTCCATACAAGCAGCACCCATAGTTGGGATCGATCTCGGGTCTCTGGCGCTGTAAACACTGTAAGGCAGCAACCCTACCGCTGTGTCACCATGCTGTCCCATTGGTCCAATATTCAGCAGCATCTGGCAGGTATTAGGACTTTAGACATAGTGGGCTTATCCCACTTAGGTGACTTTTTAGGCGACTGCAAGATACTATGCGGTCACCACATGGTCGCCACATGTTCGCTGGTGGTTGCCGGGGCGTTGCCTTCATGGTCGTGAGGAGTTCCCGCATTCTGGGAACTGGTCGCAGCCTCATTATGGTCACCGCAAATTTTTCAACATGTTGACAAATTAGTGGCGACCAAAATGAAGCTGCCTTTTGAGAGTAGCAAGAATTCTACTGAAGGTAGAAGGTTGTCGTAGGTTCTCGTTGGTTGTAGTCGGTGCTGACCAGTGAATTTCATCAGCTCATTGGGAACAAAACACGTAAGCAGTAGTTTTCAGAACCAAGGATAACCAACCGGTAATGTTAATGGCCGCCGAGCTTCACAGCCGTGTATCTCTGGATTCTTAAAAGTTGTCTCCACGCCTTCTCCCTCCCTCTCTCCCGTTCTCCCACCTTCTCCCCCCCTTTCTTTTAAAGGACTCACGTGACCCTTCCGGTACACTGTGCTTTCACCATCTTAATTATAGCGCCAACCTTCCTGTTCATCGTGGTGTGTGTCAGAATTGTCTTGGCTTTGCACGGTGTGAATTTCACTCAGACAGCGCTCCCCCGCTTGCCCTGTCCCCTGCCTCCATAACTTGACAGTCACCAGCTGTCACCTGAAAGGTTAATTCCTGGGATGGCGGGACTGTCATATGCTGAGTGAATGGAGCAGCTGGGCTTGTACACTCTGGAGTTTAGAAGGATGAGAGGGTATCTCATAGAAACATATAAGATTGTTAAGGGGTTGGACACACCAGAGGCAGGAAACATGTTCCCGATGTTGGGGGAGTCCAGAACCAGGGGCCACAGTTTAAGAATAAGGAGTAAGCCATTTAGAACGGAGACGAGGAAACACTTTTTCTCACAGAGAGTGAAAAAATCTGTGGAATTCTCTGCCTCAGAGGGCAGTGGAGCAGGTTCTCTGGATGCTTTCAAGAGAAAGATAGATAGGGCTCTCAAAAATAGCGGAGCCAGGGGATATGTGGAGAAGGCAGGAATGGGGTACTGATTGGGGATGATCAGCCATGATCACATTGGATTGCAGTGCTGGCTCGAAGGGCCAAATGGCCTATTTCTCCACCTATTGTGCACCTATTCAAACAAGAGGACATGCCTTCAGAATTAAGGGACAGAAGTTTAGGGGTAATATGAGGGGGAACTTCTTTACTCAGAGAGTGGTAGCGGTGTGGAATGAGCTTCCAGTGGAAGTGGTGGAGGCAGGTTTATTGGTATCATTTAAAAATACATTGGATAGGCATATGGATGAGAAGGGAATGGAGGGTTATGGCATGAGTGCAGGCAGGTGGGACTAAGGGGAAAAAAAGTTGTTCGGCACAGACTTGTAGGGCCGAGATGGCCTGTTTCTGTGCTGTAATTGTTATATGGTTATATGGTTATTGTCTATTGTCTATTGTCTAAAACGTCACCTACTCCTTTTGTCCAGAAATGCTGCCTGAGTTACTCCAACATTTTGCGACTAGCATCCGAATTAGGAGGAGGAATAGGGTGAGCAGTTCTTCAAATCTGCTCTGCCATTCCAAAGGATAACAGCTTTGTTTTCCTTACCACTGCACATAATGCTCGATTCCCCCAGTGTCAAAAAATGCATTGGTCTCAGCTTTGAGTCTTCTTTCATAGCCCGTACTAGAAACAGCAAGTGATGGAACCCACAGCATGGTCGGCAATATCTGCGGAGAGAGAAATGGAGTTAATGTTTCAGGTCAATGACCTTTCATCACGGAACCTTTATAAGTCATGCTGAGCTTCAATAATGCAATTTTTCCCCTCCATCTGACAAATTAATACAAATAATGACAAAATGACATTACAGATATCTTGGAAGATTTATCCATTTACATGAGCTGCTGGCATTGAGAAGCACGTAGCAGCACAGTAATACATTAAACTCCAGACTGAACCAGGAGGTTAATGAAAGTGTGGGGGGGAGAGGAGAAATGGTCCATGATCCAGGTTAAATTTTGGACACTTGACAACATTGAATGATTGAAGCATCAGACAACTGGGTGAGAAGTGTGTTGGAGCTGAGGGTAAGGTGAGTTGTTGAGTCAGAAGAAGGTGATTTGGTACTTTGTGTCCATGCCATTCCAAAATGGACCTACTTAGTTCCACATGCATAGCTTTTGATCTATAAATATTCTTCAAGTTCTTATTCAGGTATCTTTTCAAATGTTTCCTCCTTCACAATTGATAAATATTGCACTTCAGAACATAATATTTTATATTACACATTATAAAATGTAAATTATATTATAAAATATATATATATATATATATATATATATATATATATATATATATATATGCAGGTTGATTAGTGGGTCAGGCAAACGCCTCCATTGCCATGTTGTGAGAATGGAGAGGTTGAGAAGGAGTTTCTTCCCAGAGGCCATTCGGACTGCAAATGCCTTCTTCACCAGGGACTAACGATACTGAACGTTTTTCCTTCCAATATTAATTATGTAAATGAATATGTGTGTTTATGATTGTGTTTATAGTTTGTTTGGTTGTTTGTTTGTTTGTCCTTTTGCACAAAGTCCGCGAGCATTGCCACTTTTCATTTCACTGCACATCTCGTATGTGTATGTGACGAATAAACTTGACTTGAGGTTGGATGTTACAATCTAGGTTTTTCACTACACTTGCCATTTGGTATTCTTGGGGATGACCACTAGGTGATTTTGCTATCAATCAGACACATTTCAGTTGTTTACCTCAACGTCACTGGGTGTTTCGGCATTTTATCACGAGAAACCCTCAGACAAGGCAGGTCCGCCGCACAGTGATCAGCCCTGGGTGTGTGTCTTATGGTTAGCCTCTAGATGGTCACGTGGCAGCCCAGACAGCATCTTTTCTCTTCAGCCACAGCCAGTGACTGCTCCATTCGGCTTTTTTCCGTCCATCTTCCTCTCTACTGCTGACTGTGGCTGGTTGGGCTCTGGACTCGTGTCCGTTGGTGGGACAGTACTTGGTTGAGCTTTGCCAGGGGTGCTGATACCCTGTGGACTGTGGTGGTTAACCCGCCACTGGGCTTCACTTGAATGATTTGCCCTATGAGCAATGGTCAATGCGAGGCCCCACACCAAGCTCTCTCAGGCACTTTTTCCTGCCCTGGTGGATCTTGAGACCCTTCTTTGAAGTTATCTTTTCCCAGCTACAGATGTAGCTTCGTAACTTTATGTCCTGCCGGTGCTGCTGCTCTGTCAATTGCTGTGCTAGTAGTCTTATTCATAGTCAATTCCTTCCGTAGCAATGTAAGGGTGGATCGAAAACACTGATTAGAGTTGGATCCTGCTGGCATGAGGAGCTAGCCCATGCCATCCCTGGTGGGGTCTATTTCCTCCAGTCAGCAGTCTCTCCAGGTCTTCACTAGGACTTTCCCTGGTTGTCAGCTGCCCTTTCGCAGCGGTTCTAAATTTTATTCTAAATTCTCAGTGACTGAGCAGCCTGGCCTGAGTGATTGAGTTGCCTGGCCTCAGTGACTGAGCTGCCAAGCCTGAGTGACTGAGCTGCCAGTCCAAGAATCCATTTGGCCCACGATGTACATACTAGCCCTCTGGAAAACAGTCCCTTCGACCCACAACACCCATACTAGTGCACCAGAAAGCCGCCCCCTCACTGGCCAGGAATATTGGAATTTGTGGAGAGGTGGAATATTGCGTTGGGGGACCAGCTCCCCCATGTAAAGCTGCAACCCAACGGGTCCCACTTAGTCTAGTATACATAAAACTCTGATATTGGATGTTTGTGGGTGTGTGTATGCTCGAAAAAACAACACCCTGATGGTAAATATTTTACATATTCCTGTAGAGATGTATCCAGTGAAGTAAAACATTGGCTTACCTGATAATTTTGAGTTATTTATGAAAATGTTCACAAATATTTGAAGATAAATGAGATGGGCACAACACAATGGCTCTGCTTGCGCTGTGTTCCATGCGCTGCGAGTGATGTCACCCTCCGACCCCTCTACCCCCCACCCCGGTTTTTTCGCTGTGTTCCACGTGCTGCTATTGACCTCACCTCCCTTCTTTCTTCCCCCCCCTCTTTCCCCCGACTCTTTCCCCCTCTCTTTCTCCCCCTCCTTCCCTGCTCCTCCCCCTCCTATTCCCACTCTTCTTCCTTCTACCCCTATTCCCACCCCCTCTTTCTGCCCTCTTGCCCCCCTCTTTTCCCCCTTCTTCCCCCCTTTTTTACCCCCTTTCCCCCATCTTTCCCCCCTCTCTCCCCCCCCCCTCCCCCCCCTCTAACCCCCCCTCTCTCTCTCCCCTGCTCCCCCCTCTCTCTCTCTCTCTGCACCATGATGCTGGAGTAACTCAGCGGGTGAGGCAGCATCACTGGAGGGAAGGAATGGGTGACGTTTCAGGTCAAGACCTTTCTTCAGGTCTCCATCCATTCTTTTTCTCCAGAGATGCTGCCTGTCCTGCTGCGTATACATGCTTTTCCTTGTTTATTTTGCTATTTCTGCTACTCACCATTCTGGACTGAGTTTCATTTGCTCGTTTCTTTGGCCCACCTGACCCAAACCCATCCATCAATCCCTTCTTGCAGCCTGCAATGTTCTTCCTCATCATTAATTGCCCAGTTAGTTTTGGTATAATTGGAAGACTTAATTTTTATGGGCATGGGCATTTCATTTAGATTCAATTTATTGCTAAAAGCAAAAATAAAACTTAGTGTAGTAAGGACTCCACTGCATATAGTTCTTCAATAACTCAAACCCTCTTTTACGAATGTCCTTTACATTCCCTCACCTAACTAAACTTGAATGTAAATTGCTGTTTTACATTAGATTGCATAGATTGTTTTGCTCTCATGAATCTGCCATATTGGACTTCATCAAAAAACTTAACTAAAGTCCATGCAGACAAATCCAATCATTCTATCTTATTTAATTTTCCCTCTCATGTCTTCAAAGTAACTGAATCAGATTGAATCAATGTGAATGGATACTTCACAAGCGACTCCTTTTGAACCATTTCAAAAGTGAGGGCAGCGCGGTGGTGCAGCGGTAGAATTGCTGCCTTACAGCGCTTGCAGCGCCAGAGACCCGAGTTCAATCCTGACTATGGGTGCTGTCTGTATGGAGTTTGTACGTTCTCCCCGTGACCACGTGGGCTTTCTCCGAGATCTTCATTTTCTCCCACACTCCAAAGACATTACAAATTTGTAGGTTACTTGGCTTGGTATAAGTGTAAAAATTGTCCCTAGTTCGTATAAGATACTGTTAATGTACGGGGATCGCTGGTCAGCATGGACCCAGTGGGCCGAAGGGCCTGTTTCCATGCAGCATCTCTAAACTAAACTAAGCAGCAGGATAGTTGATGCAGATGATGACTGGATAGAAGAAGCTGACTGTGTCATGGTAAAATGAACACCTGCGTACAACAGAATGAGTTTGAAAGCATAATGAGGGAAAGCCATGTTGAGGGTTCCCAAGAATCGTTAGCGTGCTGCAGCTCAGTCGAAATGCCATTTTAATTTGCCCACTGATTGATGCTTTCACTCTTGAGGCTGAGCGCTGAACCACTCATAGAAACATAGAAAATAGGTGCAGGAGAAGGCCATTCGGCCCTTCCAGCCTGCACCGCCATTCAATATGATCATGGCTGATCATCCAACTCAGTATCCTGTGTCTGCCTTCTCTCCATACCCGATGATCCCTTTAGCCACAAGGGCCACATCTAACTCCTTCTTAAATATAGCCAATGAACTGGCCTCAACTACCTTCTGTGGCAGAGAATTCCAGAGATTCACCACTCTCTGGGTGAAAAATGTTTTCCTCATCTCGGTCCTAAAAGATTTCCCCCTTATCCTTAAACTGTAACCCCTTGTTCTCGACTTCCCCAACATCGGGAACAATCTCCCTGCATCTAGCCTGTCCAACCCCTTAAGAATTTTGTAAGTTTCTATAAGATCCCCCCTCAATCTTCTAAATTCTAGCGAGTACAAGCCGAGTCTATCCAATCTTTCTTCATATGATAGTCCTGACATCCCAGGAATCAATCTGGTGAACCTGTACTCCCTCTATGGCAAGAATGTTTTCCTCAGATTAGGAGACCAAAACTGTACTCCAATACTCCAGGTGTGGTCTCACCAAGACCCTGCACAACTGCAGTAGAACCTCCCTGCTCCTATACTCAAATCCTTTTGCTATGAATGCTAACATACCATTTGCCTTCTTCACTGCCTGCTGCACCTGCATGCCTACTTTTAATGACTGGTGTACCATGACACCCAGGTCTCGTTGCATCTCCCCTTTTCCTAATCGTCCACCATTCAGATAATAGTCTACTTTCCTGTTCCCACCAAAGTGAATAACCTCACATTTATCCACATTATACTGCATCTGCCATGCATTTTCCCACTCACCCAGCCTATCCAAGTCACCTTGCAGCCTCCGAGCATCCTCCTCACAGCTAACACTGCCCCCCAGCTTCGTGTCATCCGCAAACTTGGAGATGTTGCATTCAATTCCCTCGTCCAAATCATTAATATATATCGTAAATAGCTGGGGGTCCCAGCACTGAGCCTTGCGGTACCCCACTAGTCACTGCCTGCCATTCTGAAAAGGACCCGTTTACTCCTACTCTTTGCTTCCTGGCTGCCTGCGAGTTCTCTATCCACATCAATACTGAACCCCCAATACCGTGTGCTTTAAGTTTATATACTAATCTCTTATGAGGGACCTTGTCGAAAGCTTTCTGAAAGTCCAGATATAACACATCCACTGATTCTCCCTTATCCACTCTACTAGTTACATCCTCGAAAAATTCTATAAGATTCGTCAGACATGATTTACCTTTCATAAATCCATGCTGACTCTGTTCAATGATTTCATCACTTTCCAAATGTGCTGCTATCCCATCTTTAATAACTGATTCTAGCAGTTTCCCCACTACCGACGTTAGACTAACTGGGCTGTAATTCCTCGTGTTCTCTCTCCGTCGCTATTAAAAAGTGGGATTACATTAGCTACCCTCCAATTCTCAGGAACTACTCCAGAATCTAAAGAGTTTAAAAAAATTATCACTAATACATCCACTATTTCTGGGATTACTTCCTAAGTACTCGGGGATGCAGCCTATCTGGCCCTGGGGATTTATCGGCCTTTAATCCATTCAATTTAACTAACACCACTTCCCGGCTAACCTGGATTTCACTCAGTTCCTCCATCTCATTTGACCCCCGGTCCCTTGCTATTTCCAGCAGATTATTTATGTTTTCCTTAGTGAAGACAGAACCAAAGTAGTTATTCAATTGGTCTGCCATGTCCTTTTTCCCCCATGATCAAGTCACCTGTTTCTGACTACAAGGGACCTACATTTGTTTTAACTAATCTTTATCTCTTCACATATCTATAAAAGCTTTTGCAGTCTGTTTTTTATGTTCCTGGCCAGTTTTCTTTCATAATCTATTTTCCCTTTCCTAATTAAGCCCTTTGTCCTCCTCTGCTGGAATCTGAATTTCTCCCAGTCCTCTGGTAGGCTGCTTTTTCTGGCTAATTTGTACGCTTCATCTTTTGTTTTGATACTATCCCTGATTTCACTTGTTATCCACAGATGCATTACCTTCCCTGATTTATTTTTTTGCCAAACTGGGATGAACAATTGTTGTAGTTTACACATGCAGTCTTTAAATGCCTTCCATTACATATCCACCATCAACCATTAAGAATCAATTGCCAGTCTATCTTGGCCAATTCACGTCACATAACCCTCAAAGTTACCTTTCTTTAAGTACAGGACCCTTGTTTCTGAATGAACAATGTCACTCTCCATCCTAATGAAGAACTCAACCATATTATGGTCATTCTTGCCCAAGGGGCCACGCACCACAAGACTGCTAACTAACCCTTCCTCTTTACTCAATACCCAATCTAGAATAGCCTGCTCTCTTGTTGGTTCCTCTACATGTTGGTTTAGAAAACTATCCCGCATACATTCCAAGAAATCTTCTTCCTCAGCACCCTTGCCAATTTGATTCACCCAATTTATACACAGATTGAAGTCACCCATTATAACTGTTTTACCTTTGTTGCACGCATTTCTAATTTCCTGTTTGATGCCATCCCCAACTCCACTACCACTGTTAGGTGGCCTGTACACAACTCCCACTTGCGTTTTCCGCCTCTTAGTGTTTCGCAGCTCTACCCATATCGATTCCACATCCTCCAAGCTAATGTCCTTCCTTTCTATTGCGTTAATCTGCTCTCTAACCAGCAACGCTACCCCACCTCCTTTCCCTTTCTGTCTATCCCTCCTGAATATTAAATATCCCTGGATGTTCAGCTCCCAGCCTTGGTCACCCTGGAGCCATGTCTCCGTGATCCCAACTATATCAAAGTCATTAATAGCTATCTGCACATTCAACTCATCCACCTTATTACAAATGCTCCTTGCATTGAGACACAAAGCCTTTAGGCTTGTTTTTACAACACTCTTACCCCTTATACAATTATGTTGAAAAGTGGCCCTTTTTGATTTTTGCCCTGGATTTTTCTGCCTGCCACTTTTACTTTTCACCTTGCTACCTATTGCTTCTACTCTCATTTTACACCCCTCCGTCTCTCTGCTCACATATTTAAGAGACCCTTTCCCTTTAACTCCATCCTCAACTATCCCATTTAACACCCCACCCCTCTTATTCAGTTTAAAACCACCCGTGTAGCAGTGGCAAACCTGCCTGCAGAATGCTGGTCCCCCACCTGTTAAGATGCAATCCGTCCCTTTTGTACAGTTCCCCCTTACTCCAAAACAGATCCCAGTGATCTAAGAATCTAAATCCCTGCCCCGTGCACCAGTTCCTCAGCCACACATTCAGGTCCCGTATCTCCCTGTTCCTGCTCTCGCCAGCACGAGGAACTGGAAGCAAACCGGAGATAACAACCCTGGAGGTCCTGCTTTTCAGCATTTTTCCGATCTCTCTAAAGTCACGCTGCAGAATATTCATCAACTTCTTTCCGACATCGTTTGTGCCGACATGCACAACCACTTCCGGCTGTTCACCTTCGCCCTTGAGGATTTTCTGCACTCTGTCCATGACATCCTGGATCCTGGCACCAGGAAGGCAGCACACCATCCTCGAATCCCGTCTGTTGACGCAGAAACCCCTGTCCGTACCTCTCACAATGGAGTCTCCCACTACAATGGCATTGCCTGACTTTGGCCTTTTTGGTTTTGGCTCAACAGCCCTATTTGCATCGCAAGCCAGTCCGCCGCTCAGTGTTAAAACGTCTTCTGTCCCGACAGCTTCTAAGTGGGTGAACCTGTTCACAAGAGGTACAACACCCGGGGACATTGGCATTCCATGCTTCCCTCCCTTTCTCACTGTCTCCCACCTTCTCTCTTCCAGTACCTTAGGTGGAACAATCTTACTGTAGGACTTGTCGAGGAATGAATCATTTTCTCGGACGAACCTGAGGTCATCCACTTGCTTCTCCAGTTCCCCAACACGGTTTTTCAGGAGCTGTACCTGGAGGCACTTCTCACATTTGTAGCAGCCAGAGGCACCAGCAGTGTCCTTGACCTCCCACATACTGCAAGCATCACACTGAATCAGTTTGCCTGACATATTTTTTCGTCTCTCCCTCTGGCAGCGGCTCTAGAAACCAACAAGCAGCTATTTGGCACCAGGCCTAAATGGAAAAATCTGAGACTGAATTTACATCAGAAACATAATTAATAGATGAACGGACAAATAGATTAAACATTCTTGAAGAAAGGTGGGAGCTTCCAGCTGGACAATAGACAATAGACAATAGACAATAGGAGCAAATGTAGGCCATTCGGCCCCGAGCGAGCACCGCCATTCAATGAGATCATGGATGATCATTCACACTCAGTGATCCGTTCCTGCCTTCTCCCCATATCCCCTGACTCCGCTATCTTTAAGAGCCCTATCTAGCTCTCTCTTGAAAGTATCCAGAGAACTGGCCTCCACCGCCCTCTGAGGCAGGGAATCCACAGACACACAACTCACTGTGTGAAAAAGTGTTTCCTCTTCCCCGTTCTAAATCACTTATTCTTAAACTGTGGCCACTGGTTCTGGACTCTAGTGTGTCCAAACCCTTAACAATCTTACATGTTTCAATAAGATCTCCTCTCATCCTTCTAAATTCCAGAGTAT
Organism: Leucoraja erinaceus; assembly: GCF_028641065.1. Lineage (NCBI taxonomy): Eukaryota > Metazoa > Chordata > Chondrichthyes > Rajiformes > Rajidae > Leucoraja > Leucoraja erinaceus. The sequence continues at coordinate 3,258,055 of NC_073402.1, read as the reverse complement.
ACAAGCCCAGCCTCTCTATTCTCTCAGCATGTGACAGTCCCGCCATCCCGGGAATTAACCTTGTGAACCTATGCTGCACTCCCTCAAAAGCAAGAATGTTTTTCCTCAAATTTGGAGACCAAAACTGCACACAATACTCCAGATGTGGTCTCACTGGAGTCCTGTACAACTGCAGAAGGACCCCTTTGCTCCGATACTCAACTTCTCATGTTTTGAAGGCCAACATCCATTTGCTTTCCTTCACTGCCTGCTGTACCTGCATGCTTACTTTCATTGACTGATGAACACAAGGACAATCAGATCCCGTTGTACTTGCCCTTTTCACAACTTGACATAATTTAGATAATAATGTGCCTTCCTGATTTTGCTACCAACATTTTTAGACACAAAAAGCTGGAGAAACTAAGCAGGTGACGCAGCATCTATGGAGTCAAGGAATTAGCGACGTTTCGGGTCGAGACCTTTCTTCAGATAATTAATTTGCTAGTTTGTGAGATAAGATGGGAGAAGAGTGCTGAGCCTTGCATTGTTTGATCAATTCCATTGTAACGAACAGTGGGCAAGATGGCATATCGTCATATAAAATGTGAAGATGAGATGATGAACCTAACTCATTAATCTCTGGAATTACAAAATAAATTCTTCCATGTAGAAGCATAGAAGACCTCAAAAAATGCATGCAGAGAGTAATCAGGAAATATGTGAAGCAGTGATATAGATATATATTACCAATTAATGGAAGATAGGTTCATCCTGATATTCAAAAAAACATAGGAACGCAAAGTAGAAATTGAGCAAACAGATGATGTAAAACTATTAATTGAAACAATTGATCCCCGTTTATTAATGAACCAACGTTTCCACCCAAACCACTAAAAAGACAGATATTTTAAATGAGATCAATTGAGACAAAGATCTTTAAATTCCTATCATCTATATAAACAAGTTTGCTCATAATCAATTTTTCCAGTTTTGTTTATTATGGTGCAGTGCTTTTTTGTTGTGCGCTGTCTAGTCAGTGGAAAGACCATACAAGATCAGTCAAGCTGTCCACAGTGTACATGGTAAAGGGAATAACATTTAGTGCTAGATAAAGTGTAGTGGTCCAATTAAAAATAGTCCGTGGTTCTCCATTGAGGTAGATGGTAGATCAGGATTGCTCTCCAGTTGGTGATAGGATGGTACAGTTTCCTGATAACAGCTTGGAAGAAACTGTCCCTGAATCTGGAGGTGTGCGATTTCACACTTTTGTACCTCTTGTCCAGAGGTGGGGAGAAGAGGGAGTGTCTGGGGAGAAGACTGGTCCTTGATTATGCTGCTGGCCTTGCCGAGGGACTGTGAAGTGTAGATGGAGTCAATGGAAGGGAGGTCGCCTTGCGTCATGATCTGGGCAGCATCCACAAATAATTTTGGCTACGAGAACTCTCAGCTTATGTTCGGCTATTCACATCAGGTAGAGGGACCTGCATCTATTTTGGATCAAGATCAAGGTGAGTTTTATAGTGAAAGATATCTCTTTAAATTATATTTCCTTTGCCGGAAAAGGAGGCCATTTGGACCTTGAGTCCAAACACTTCCATCAAACCTTTTCACAAACTTATTTTTCTGTGAACTATTCTCACTTACTCATTAATACCATACTAATATTCTTGTTAATGTTGATCAAATTAAAGACACTATAAAATGGAGTATCCCTGCATAACTAAGACTTGCTTAACTTTCGTCTGTGGAAAATTACAGGCTGTGAATGGCGCCAGCTAGTCCTAGATTGATATGCATGATGGGGAAAGATCTAGATGAGCTCTGCTATTGTTAAAATGTTTGAGGACTCTGCAGAGAACTCCAAGGTCTGATAGTACTGAAAGTATTGTTTTGATTGAACAGCTGCAAAGGAATTGTAAATACTGTCAATAATGTTGCAAAGTGTATTTACTGCTGTTGGCTGAAGTGTGAAGCCTTGTTTGAATTGTTTCATTTACACGGGAGAATGTTGCGTTATTTGATTAATTGACTTCCTTCCAGAAGCTTCTGTAGAAATATTGTATTGGGACTTTGTAATTGGGTTGGGGAACTGTCATTAATGCTTTATTAGCTTGTAAGGGGTGCCACTCCTATGTTGTTCGACCCTGCAGGGTTTGAAGACCTATGAAAGGTAGCCCCCACGAGGTCCATTGTTGATCTTCTGGAAGGGCACCAGGTGGTTTAGGTATCGTATAGGGGATTCGTTGTTCGTTCAAAAAATAAAATTTAGTGGTCCAGTGCTTTACTCAGTGTTTTGTTTTTATTGAACTAGACTAAGGGGGGTATGTTTTAGGAGCATAATTACATTGGGGGCTCATCCGGGATCTCAACGGACCTTGCGACACAAGTTTGCAATCGAGCGTGTTGAGCTGTTCCAGATCGCAAGGGGAGAAATCGGCGCCATGGTACGGTTTTCACATCGGTTTCCCCCACTTTGCTAGTCGGAGCGGATCGATCAATCGCGAACTTGGGTGGTGGTCCCAACGAGATCTGAGAACAGGTCGTCTAGCAAGCACTTTGGGCATCCTTGCCTTTAGGGGTTCGAGGCCCCCTTTCTCAGATTTGTGTTTGAGGCCTGTAAAACTGAAACTTAGTCAACAGCTGCTGTTAAGACCAATCATTAGGTACCATTGAGTTGGCCTGACATCGAGAATAACTTAGTGGTTTGAGGCCCTGCCCAGAGTTGGATATCCGATTGGCTGGATATTGGGTTTAAACAGTACTAAGAGGCAAAGTACTGCGTTGTTGCTGGGGGTGCCGATTGGAAAGGCGCTCTAAAAATCTGCATCGACTGTCAGCGTGAAGAGATTAAGCGCCGACACCCTGTGCCAAGCAGGTTTGAAGCTGTTACGTCGAGGGATTAAGTGAAGACCCCGCCAGCACGCATGCGCGCCATTCTTCAAAGCAGCGGTGTAAAATTACAGACAACAGTAAGTGAAATAAACATAGTAAGATAATAAGAACTAAGATACCAATTGACCTTTATAATAGAGGGTGGGCGTGGAGGGCACATAATCCCTTGACATAACTCCTCATAAAATAATGCTCCCTTGGGCTAAATATATTACAGAATTCAAAATTGATTCTGCAGCACTGCAGGTTTGGTTTATTGGCTTATTATAAAAGAGTTGGAAGGTCTTCTCTCTAGACCATCATGCTGTTGCCAGGATATGGTCCATAGGCACTTCCATGTCTCTAGCTGCCGATGTTGCTGCTGCCCTTGTGGAATGAGATTTAAAAATGTCAGTATCCACCCCAGCAGCTCCCAAAACTTGTCTGAGCCATTTGGAGATGGTCTGTGCTGATACCCGCCCATGAGGCTGGTTATAGCTGACCCATAGTGCCAATTCACTCACTACCTCTTAAGGTTTTAGTAGTGTTAAGGTATAGTAGAAGGTGTGTCATTACACACAATCGGGTGTCAGATGGGTATGCCTGGAATTCCAATTCTGTCCTGATGTTCCTGGTCTATTTTGTTTAACCAGCTCCAAGATGCAAATGTTTATCATGTCTGTTGATACCATCATATTGTCCAGTCTCAGTTTATGTGGAGACTGGGCCCTTTGAGCTGAGACTAGTGCCATTAGCATACTGTTTTTAATGTGAGCTTTTCCAGGGTCAGGGACATTGTTGGTGACCAACCCTTTAGCAATGTTAGTACAACACTGACGTCCCAGATGTGGGAGTACCTCACTCTAGGAGGGTTAGTGTTGTAAATAACCCTCATAAGTTTGGCAACTAGAAGGTAGGATCCCATGGAGAGCTGCCTGCCACCAGTAAGCTGACAGGCCACTTCTAGCGCAATTGATAGGGCTGCAGCTCAGTCCTTCATCAAAATGAAGGCTGGACAGGAATTCCAGGACATTGGTGACTGTAATTGTATTATACGCTACACAATCCCATGAGCAATACGACTCCCATTTTCTTATGCTGGAGAGGTACTGCTTTTTTGTTGACTCTCGATAGGCTGCCGTGATCATGTTCATGGTCCTGTCCATCAGCCCAGATCCAGCATAATGGACATATATGGTTCAGAGACCATGTCAAGTACCATCGGGTACTACCAAGATACCTGATGCTGAGTCCATATGTATTTTCCGTAGGACCCGACTGATGAGGCAGGAGGGGGAAAAAGCCTAGAAAACAATTTTCCCCAATTCAGCGAGAAAGCGTCCATCGCTGCTGCCCCAGGTCTGGTTCCCAAGCGACATATGTTGGTAACTGGTGATTGAGTCTAGATGCAAATAGATCGATATCTGGTGTACCATATCATATAGTAATATCACCAAATATTTTGTGGTCCAACATCCATTCGGTGCTGTCAATAAATGTTCGTTACCTGGTGTCTGCCACTGTATTGAGCTGGTAGGTAAGCTGCTGATAGCCAAATATGTATGTTAGCACACCATTGCCAGATTGTATTAGCCAGATTGACACATGATATCGATTTCATTCCACCCATATGAGTAATATATGCTAACACTGTGGTATTATCAATTTGTAGGCGGACATGCAGATGGTGCATCGTGAACAGTAGGCTTTTAGCCCATGAAACGCACCCAATATCTCTAAGTAATTTATGCCCAGTGTTTTTAGTAATGATGATTCCTGATCCATCTACCACCAGTACTGGATATAGTGTTAGTAGTTCCTCAGCTATGAGCGCTGACCTCCGTTTGTAATGTGAATGATGGGTTACTAATAATGATGGGGCTGGAACTATGCTAAATATTTCCCTTCCACCATTGTAACTATGAAATTGCTTTGGTTGGTAACTGCATAGGTCGATCAAAATGACCTGCATGGTGTTTTAGCGCGTGCACCTTTGCCCTTTTTAAACTTTGATAATGCAAAGGTCCAAACTGAGTAGCTGGAAATGCTGCTACTAGTTTTTCAATCACTCTTGCCACCTGTCAAATAGATGGTTTATTTGTAACAATCAATTTGTTACAGGCTTCCACCAAGTCTGCTGTTTTACTCTTTGGCAATGTTACAGACATGTGGTTAGTGTTCATTGTGAATCCCAGATAGTCCATAGTTGTGGATGGCGTCAACTGAGATTTATCTGGATGGATCTTAAACCCCAGTGTTTCAAACACATGTTTGGTAGCTAAAACTGCTGATTTAGCTAGTTCCAGGGTTTTCCCCACAATTAATATATCATCACCACTAGGGGCGCTGCGCTGGCAGCAGCCTCTGCCTACAGCCTGTCTGTTTTTTCTGTCTTTTTTATTATTTTTAGTTAGACTAAAGTTTTGTGTTAGCGGGAACTTTAACTTTTCTATGTGGGGGAGGGGGGGCAGGGTAAGGGGGAAACCGTCTCCCAGTCTCTTCCTGGCGGGGACGCGACTATTTCTCCGAGTCGCGTCCTCGCCCCCCACCTCGCGGCCTACCAGCTGGACCGGAGCGGCCTTTCCTGCCGGGGACCGGGAACCGGACCAGGGCTGCTACAGCGGCGGCGCAGCGCTGGTGTCAACAGGGAGCGGGCGATGTCTACCTGGGTCGCTGTTTGGAGCTCCGGAGCGTTGGGCCGTTGCTCCAACATCGTGGAGCTCTGGTGCGGAGAGCTTCCAATGCGGGCGGCGCTGAACGGCATCGTGGAGCCCTGGGGCGCCTTGTAGAGGGCCTCCAGCAGCAGTCTCCACCCGGCGCGGCCTACGGACATCGGAAGCAGCAGACTCCGGTAGGAGGGGGCCGACCCTGTGTCCACGCCGCTGAGGACGTCCCGCAGCCCCGACGTCGGACTTTTAATACCCCGGCGTGCGGTCCTGAACATCGGGCCGCCCGTAGCGGCAACTGCGGAGGGCTTGGGGAGACCCTGACCACGGGGAACAGAGGAGGAAGAGACTGACTTTGGTGCCTTCCCACACAGTGGGGAACTTTGATTCTGCTGTGTGGGGATGTTTTATGTCAACTCTATAGTGTGTTGTGTCCTGTTGATTTTTAATGTATGGCTGTATGGAAATTCATTTCACTGTGCCATTAGGCACACGTGACAATTAAAACTATCTTGTATCTTGTATCTTGTATCAAGATATGCCATTTCCTAAGTAATATTTCCTAAGTATTACCAAGGCCGGTTTTAATATCTTGGTGAACAGTCTTGGGGTTGAAGTTAACTCATTAGGCAACGCTATATACTGCCATAGTTGACCCATCCAGTTAAAATTTAGGAATCGACAATGATCCCTATGTATGGGTACTGAATAGCATGCATTTTTTAGATCATTGCATGCCATGAAGTTTCCCTTTGAAACTAATTGTTTGGCAGTAACAAATGTTTCTATTTTGAAATGAGTATACTTTACATAAGTATTCAGTTTTGTTAAGTCAATGATGATGGGTCATCCACCATCTCTTTTGGTTTTTGTAAATATATTGGATAGAAATTCTAGAGAGTCATGTGCCGACCTTTCTAATATACCTTTGGTATATAACCCTTCCAGTTCTGCCTGTCCTTCCAATTGCTCCTGTTGTGAGAATACAACTTTCAGTTAGGCAAATGTTGAACTGGTGGCATATCTTTTGGATGAACTTAATTTTGTATCCCTGAATACTCTGTAGTATCTATTTATCAGTGGTAATAAACCTCCATGCTTCCCCAAAACAAGTGTAACCTTCCCCATAAAAGGTTAGTACAGGTCCTACACCTTTTATGTTCTGGAAAGAACCAGGCCCACCTACCTCCATGGTTGCCGGTGATATGTTCACTTCTTCAGCTTCTGCCTCTTCTGCGCCGGAGTGCGGGGTTGGCACATTTTCCATGAGGGTCGCTCTGGGCCTTGGCCTAAAAAGGACCTTTGTGGTTGCTGCGTGGCCCTCATTCTTTCACCAGCGTCCTGGTGTTGATGCCTGCTGGTGGATGCATAGGGGTGCTGCCGTCTGAGGTGTGTGGTCTTGCCCGTTGCTGATGACGCCCTCATGAGCACAACAGCTTTAGACTCTTCATCGAGCTCTTTTACTTGTTTGAACAAGTTTCCCTCCGCAAACAGCAGTATCTGCGGTTGTGTTGCAGTTGTTTCGCACAACCCTGCAAATTTGGGGTTTAGTGCAGGTTTTATCATACTGGGTATTACGGAGCAATGCCATTGTGGCCTGCTGAGTGTCTGTCATCTCAGTACCATCGACTGAATGAGCAAACGATGTTATGCCCGGTATCAGAAGTTTTAGAATCTTCTGTAGTTTGACTTCCTGGGTTCTTATGCCAGTCCCAATGTACCCCCAGATCGCACTGTTTACTGCACGCACATTTAACGAAATAAAGTTTGCAGGAGGCATATGCTTCTCCGTGGTTTTGTTAACTACCTGTTCCTGCAGAGGATGAAAGGACAGGTAGTCGATGCTGTTCGCCAGCTTGGTCTGCAATGATTGCGGTGGTCCGCAAATTTGGTGACCACTCCCAGTAGCTCCTTAGGATACTGCACCCCCAGCACACTGCCGTTTTCTTCAGCCATGTCCCCTTCTTCAGGACCAGCCCAGCCCTGGCCCGCAATGCTCCCCTCTGTCGAGGAAGATGCATTGGACAGCCCTGGATAAGGTACTGTTATTGTAGTGCGAAGACTCCCATACTGAACTTGCTCCATCTCCCGGAGCAATTCACGTTGGAGCATTTGCTCCATCAACCGCTCCATGAGGGAGAGGCGGCACCGCCACTGCTTTTGGGCAGCGCGTCCTCCTGTCTGAACTCGTCCAAGTCTATCGGCCAGACCGACTTCTGCAGGGCTTTGCCTCCAGCCCGCTGCGCTGTTTCTCTCAGCTGTGAAGGGTTGACGTTGGTGACTGTGGACCGCAGAGACTGCAGTCCAGGTGCCGCTGGTCGCCCCCGGCTGTCGAACCATTCACGGTCCCCTGCAGCCATATGAGATGCGACCCATTTTTCTTCCCCTTGTCCATAGTGCTACAGCACAAAGCACAACAAGGGCAAGAAATACGACCTTAGAATAAGAATTCTTACCTGTCCATTTTTTTCAATTTTGCCGCAGGAGAGCTCTTCCCACGCCCATCGCTGGTGCACTGCGTGAGACGATATGTCGCGCATGTGTGCTGGCTGGGTCTTCACGTAGTCACTCACGGGACTCCGAAGTAAAATATACTGTGATTTGCTTTTGGAACTGTAATGAATGCGATATTAAATGAATGCTTGTAGTTTATATAGGAGTGTGGTTTTGTATGATAATAATAAGTGGAATAATTTCTTGTCTGTGCACGATTTCGCTCACGTGTTTGGAGCTGGTTTACATGTGATTGAATTAAGGTTGCTCTGGGTATAGGAAACGGGCTGCAGGAATGTGTCTGATTGTGTTTGACTGTGTTTAATCGTTCCCGGGAGCACCTCAACCTTTGGATGATTGAGGATTGTTAAAATTATAGGAGTTGAAATTGTGTGGATTTGTGGGATATGATAGAAGAATTTGGATACTAGATTGAAAGGATTGATAGTGCGATTGTGTGCGAGAAGTGCGAAACTGCTGACGCACTCTGGAACTTTTCGCCATTGTTCGGGAGCGAGCTTGATAGCCTCGGAGATTGTGAGGGAGGTGTGACTTGTTAAGAAGGTGTGAGTGGCTTAGGAGTTGGTTCCATTTCTAGAAACAAGGGGAATCACATGGAATGAGATCTGATTGTCGATTCCGAGTCCATTGCAATTAATATGCAGCAAATTTCCACAAAGAGTTGAACGATTGAGAAACTTTTCTGGGGCATTAAATAAAGAACTAGGGGATGAATTATGGCCCGATGGAGGCGTTGGGACATTGAAGGGAGTGAAGTACATTGAGCAAATTATCTGGCAATGTAGCAATAGTGAGGAGGCAATTAATTGGAATGTGGAAACATTATTATGAGGAATGGAGGGCGTAGACAGTCTGCACGATTGGCAAGTTAGAAGGAAGCAACTCTGAAGCGTGGAATAGAATTGGAGGATACTGAAGCGTACCGACCTCCAGGCATCCTGAGAGAGGAGCATGGATGTATGAAAGAGCAGGGAAGCAGAAATCTTCCGAAGGGAAACTGGCATCAGTAGGTCACGAACTTGAGGACCTGACGGTTGGCGTTAGTTTTGAGGGGGACGATGATGAGTACTTAGAAATTTGGGAAAATGTTAAAACTAAAAACCCGAGGCCATCACCTTATTCCTCTTGCATTCCCCGCACTACAGATACACATTGTATAGCTTGTGAACGGAATAGACAATCAGATTCTGCAGCACAGGCTTCCTTAACCCCGACCGCACCATTAATAATAGATAGTCCGAGAGTTCACGGTACCAGAAGCCAAACGAGAAAGAAAACTCAAGTAGTTTGGGACAAAGGAGGTCGAGGAAGGGTACAGAAACCAGAGTATTCTTGCGAGTTGGACGAGGAGAGAGAGAAGAAAGGGGGTCATTTAGAAGGTGAACCCCCGAGGGAAGAGGAAGATATATCTGGTAGGGAGACAATAATTGAAGAAACCAAGCTAGATCTCGATATGGCAGAAAGTATAAACACAAAACAAGTAACCTGAAGGCAGTTCCCCATCAAGGAAATGCCTAATTCTTCTTTTGATCCGACCGGTGCAGTGGGTGCAAATAATCCCTGCACCGTTAAGTGGTCCAGTGCTTGACTCAGTTTTACTGAACTAGATCAAGCTTTAGGAGCAATAATTACATTATTATCATCCCAATACAGAAGAAATCATTTATCATAACCTGTTAACCAATAGGCGGCACGGTGGTGCAGGGGTACAGTTGTTGCATTACAGTGCCAGAGACCCGGGTTCGATCCTAATTACGGATGCTGTCTGTACAGAGTTTGTACGTTCTCCCTGTGATCTGCGTGGGTTTCCCCGGGATCTCTGGTTTCCTTCTGCACTACAAAGACGTGCAGGTTTGTAGGTGGAATTGGCTTGGTAAAATTATAAATTGTCCCTGGTGTGTCGGATAGTATTAATGTGCGGGGATCGCTGGTTGGCACGGACTCAATGGGACGAAGGGCCTGCTTTTGCACTGCATATCTAAACTAAACTAAAAACCACCAACCTACAAAAAACATTCTAGCAGTAAGTACTTGGAGATATTTCATATTAGCCATTGTTGAAGAATTTTTGTATTTTCTCTCAAATCAGTTATACTCTTTGAAGTTTGAATTTTATTTCGAGTTTATAAATGATATTACAAATAGATTATTATATTTATTTATATATTAACGTTCAGGTAGACCATGTGGAAACAGGCCCTTCACACCGATCAGGAATTTCCCCTGCCTATCCTACGCCCCAGGGACAATTTACAGAAGCCAATTAACCTACAAACCTGCACATCTTTGGAATGTGGGATGAAACTGGTGCACCTGGAGAAAACCCACATTGTCACAGGGAGAAGGTGTAAATTCCATGCAAACAACACCCACAGAGAGTGGTGAGTGTGGAATTCTCTGCCTCAGAAGGCAGCGGAGGCAGGTTCTCTGGATGCTGTCAAGAGAGAGCTAGGTAGGGCTCTTGAAAATAGCGGAGTCAGGGGATATGGGGAGAAGGCAGGAACGGGGTACTGATTGGGGATGATCAGCCATGATCGCATTGAATGGCGGTGATGGCTCGAAGGGCTAAATGGCCTACTCCTGCACCTGTTGTTTATTGTCTATTGGAGTCAGTATGAGACCTGGATCTCTGGCGCTGTAAGGCTGCAACTCTACTGCTGTGCCACTGTGTCACTGTAACTGAACAGATCTTGATACCAGTTCTAGAGATGAGAGATAGAGGAACAGAATCACTGTCAGTCTTTTCAATAGATTTATAGATTTGCCCTTCACTGTTTTGTAGATAAGATATCCGCTGATTGCCCACTGCTCGGCTCTGTTTGTGACTGCTTGCAATGATTTACTTTCCATTCATCTCTTAGATCAGTAGTTATACACTCTGCAGGAAGCCTCTCCTTTTAAAAATAAATAACATCGTATTTGATGATATCCATCAGCTCACTAATGAAGAGAAACCAGTTTGGTCATTGCCTTTGGGAGAGTTGGAAACTATACTGGCAAGGAGTGTTTGAAATTTCTGCTTTATTTGATACGCTATTTCAGTCAGGAGTTGGATATGCTCTGAAATATTGAAGAAGGAATCTCAGTATTATGACTTGAATTGGTATTAACAGTCAGGCATGTCGTTTCCTGTGGCGATTTCCAAAAATCCAACACAATCCTTTTCCACACTCTGCATACAAATACACATGAAACACCAGGAACTTAAAACAAGGTGGACACAAAATGCTGGTGAAACTCAGCGGGTCAGGCAACATCTCTGGATAAAAGGAATAGGTGATGTTTTGGGTCGAGACCCTTCTTCAGACTGAGAGTCGGGGGAAAGGGAAACTAGGGATATTAAGAGGTGCAAAGAACAAATGAATGAAGAGTATGCAAAAGGACAAATCCAAGCCAGCAATGATGATCAAGAAAAGGTGGAGCCCACAATGGTCTGATGTGTGGTGTGGACAAGGTGATACAGAATGAAACTAATGAGTGACACAGTGAAGCTGAGCAGGACGGCAGTGAAACTTGCAGGACAACTAGGACGGGGGAGGGATGGAGTGAGAGGGAATGCAAGGGTTACTTGGTTAAATAAATCAACATTCACACTGCTGGGTTGTAAGCTGCCCAAGCAAAATATGAGGTGCTGTTCCTTCAATTTGCATTTGGGCTCGCTCTGACAGGTGTGTCCTCTTTACTCAAGGTTCCTCTCAGAATGTTTTCTCTTGTTTTCCAATTATATTGTTGCAGCTGAGATGAAAGACAGTCCCATGACACTATCCTTAAAGAACTAACAGCCATAATAAAACAAAACTTTGCAATCAATATCATATGTACCACAATCTGATAAGACAATTTCCAGGTGGTGGAATCAAATACGGTTACTACATTTAGACTTTTGATTTCAGAGATACAGCACTGAAACTGAGCCTTCATCCCACTAAGTCGGCACTAACCAGCAATCACCCTGTGCACTTGTACTATCCTACACACTAGGAACAATTTACACTTTTTTTACCAAATGCAATTACCTACAAACCTGTACGTCTTTGGAGTGTGTGAGGAAACCAGAGCACACAGAGAAAACCCACGGGGTCTCAGCGAGAACGTACAAACTCCGTACAACTACCACATGTAGTTAGAATTGAACACAGGACTCTGGCGTTGTAAGGTAGCAGCTCAGAGGCCTGGGGAGCTGTTGGTGAGAGGAGGAGTTACCTGGGCGGTGAGTTTAAAAATCCAGCGCGGGGCTTACCTTCACAGAGGCCCGGGGAGCCGTTGGTGAGAGGAGGAGTTACCAAAATCTGCAGCGTTCCATCTCACTTCCAGAGAAGGAGTCTGGTGGAAGCCTCTGATTGGTGGAAGAGGACCAGAGGAAGCAGCTGATTGGGTGCAACCCCAGGATTACATTGTTTAAGAGGGAACTGCAGATGCTGGAGAATCGAAGGTTACACAGAAAAGCTGGAGAAACTTTTCCTTCGCTCCATAGATGCTGCTGCACCCGCTGAGTTTCTCCAGCTTTTCTGTGTAACCCAGGATTACATTTCTGCTTTCAGGTTAAGGGATCAGTGAGTTAAGGGATCAGTGAGTTAAGGGATCAGTGAGTTAAGGGATCAGTGAGTTAAGGGATCAGTGAGTTAAGGGATCAGTGAGTTAAGGGATCAGTGAGTTAAGGGATCTGTGAGTTAAGGGATCAGTGAGTTATGGGATCAGTGAGTTAAGGGATCAGTGAGTTAAGGGATCTGTGAGTTAAGGGATCAGTGAGTTAAGGGATCTGTGAGTTAAGGGATCAGTGAGTTATGGGATCTGTGAGTTATGGGATCAGTGAGATGGGATCTGTGAGTTAAGGGATCTGTGAGTTAAGGGATATGTGAGTTAAGGGATCAGTGAGTTAAGAGATCAGTGAGTTAAGGGATCTGTGAGTTAAGGGATCAGTGAGTTATGGGATCTGTGAGTTATGGGATCAGTGAGTTATGGGATCTGTGAGTTAAGGGATCTGTGAGTTAAGGGATCTGTGAGTTAAGGGATCTGTGAGTTAAGGGATCTGTGAGTTAAGGGATCTGTGAGTTAAGGGATCTGTGAGTTAAGGGATCAGTGAGTTAAGGAATCTGTGAGTTAAGGGATCAGTGAGTTAAGGGATCTGTGAGTTAAGGGTACAGTATTTATTAGTAAAGGTACAGTTTAAAGGATAAAGATTTTTATAGTGTGAGGGAGTTGAGTTAATTTGGGAGTAAGCTATGTCAGTGGAGATTGGCCCTGTGGTTTACTCAGCCTGCAACATGTGGGAGATCAGGGATATGGTCGGTGTCCCTGGTGACTACGTTTGCAGGAAGTGTGTCCAGCTGCACCTCCTGGCAGACCGCATTGAACGGTTCGAGCTGCGGTTGGGTCCATACTGGAGCATCCACGATGCTGAGAAAGTCGTGAATAGCACGTACAGCGAGTTGGTCACACCGCAGGTAAAAGGAAAGAGGACAGAAAGGGAACGGGTGGCCAATAGGGATCAATACTAGGCCAAAGCAGTAAGAAGGTAGTGCAGGAGTCCCCTGCGGTCATCTCCCTCCTAGTATTGATGTGGATAGAGAACTGGCTGGCAAACAGGAAGAAAAGAGTAGGAGTAAACGGGTCCTTTTCACAATGGCAGGCAGTGACTAGTGGGGTACCGCAAGGCTCAGTGCTGGGACCCAAGCTATTTACAATATATATTAATGATCTGGATGAGGGAATTGAATGCAACATCTCCAAGTTTGCAGATGACACGAAGTTGGGGGGCAGTGTTAGCCGTGAGGAGGATGCCAGGAGGCTGCAAGGTGACTTGGATAGGTTGGGTGAGTGGGCAAATGCATGGCAGATGCAGTATAATGTGGATAAATCCACTTTGGTGGCAAAAACAGGAAAGTAGACTATTATCTGAATGTTGGCCGATTAGGAAAAGGGGAGATGCAACGAGACCTGGGTGTCATGGTACACCAGTCATTGAAAGTAGGAATGCAGGTGCAGCAGGCAGTGAAGAAAGCAAATGGTATGTTAGCATTCGTTGCAAAAGGATTTGGGTATAAGAGCAGGGAGGTTCTACTGCAGTTGTACAGGGTCTTTGTGAGACCACACCTGGAGTATTGCGTACAGTTTTGGTCTCCTAATCTGAGGAAAGACATTCTTGCCATAGAGGGAGTACAGAGAAGGTTCACCAGACTGATTCCAGGGATGGCAGGACTTTCATATGATGAAAGACTGGATAGACTCGGCTTGTACACGCTGGAATTCAGAAGATTGAGGGGGGATCTTATAGAAACTTACAGAATTCTTAAGGGGTTGGACAGGCTAGATGCAGGAAGATTATTCCCGATGTTGGGGAAGTCCAGAACTAGGGATCACAGTTTAAGGATAAGAGGGAAGTATTTTAGGACCGAGATGAGAAAATCATTTTTTACACAGAGAGTGGTGAATCTCTATGGAATTCTCTGCCACAGAAGGTAGTTGAGGCCAGTTCATTGGCTATATTTAAGGGGGAGTTAGATGTGGCCCTTGTGGCTAAAGGGATCAGGGGGTATGGAGAGAAGGCAGGGATGGGATACTGAGTTGGATGATCAGCCATGATCATATCGAATGGCGGTGCAGGCTCGAAGGGCCGAATGGCCTACTCCTGCACCTATTTTCTATGTTTCTATGTTTCTACTGCTGTGCAACTGTGCCGCCATTTAAGAGACTTTTAGACACTTAATATGCATGGAATAGAGTGACACTCTCTGTAGGTTTAGTGTAGATGCGCAGAAAGTTGGCATGGATGTGATGGGCTGAATGGCCTTTTTTATGTCCTGTTTGATTCTGTGACCATCAGTGTTCTCGTGATATTTGTGTTTGACATATATGAAAATATAGAATTGGTACTGAATTTTGATTCTCTTTTGAAGTTTAATGTTAAATAAATTATTATTTTTTATTGATCCTGCCACAGCTCAGTCGAGTATATATTCATCTCAAAGTCACAGAGGGCTCGGCATTGATGCAATCTTTTCGTTTAGACTGGAGCTTGAAACTTCAAGGAGCCTGACATCAGACACAGCGACTCATTCCATTTTACCTCAGCTTAAAGGAGGATAAAACACGTCTTTTTTCCTGCAGACACGGCAAATTCGATGGGATGCAGATGAATGCAAAGAAAAAACGCAATGTAAAATGTGGAAGGACATAATTAAAGATTTGTCTCAGCATGTAAATGCCTGGTGGTGCAGCTCATTCTCCACAAACATACCTTCATTTAAAATTCTCCAGGAAAATAAATGACAGTCCTTTCAGCAAACCACTTTATTTTAGTAGCCAATTAAACCTATTGTAACAGATGTTAAATTGTTTTTCCATTACCTTCTGTTGAGTGAAACAAATTGTAGTTTCACATTTTCAGTAACAAAATAACTATGAATAATATCTGTTGAGCTCCATTTTTATAATGAGAGGAAAACAGAATTAAAATTTTACACAGATGGTTTAATTTGTTAATTTGAAGGGGAGAGAGAGGGGGAGAGAAGAGGAGTGAAGGAGAGGGAAGAGGAGAGAAGAGGTGAGAAGGGGGAGAGAAGGGGTGGGGGGGGAGAAGGAGTGGAGACACTTTTAAAAGCTAGACAACTTTTAATAAAGTTTAGCAGGCATTTAAACTACCGGTAGGTTTTCCTTGGTCCTGAAAACTCCAATGAGTCAATTCGCAGATTAGGTCGCTGCAGTGAGACAGCCCCTTTACTTTGAAAGACAGAAGAACATCCTGATAATTTTCTGAACTATTCAAATCTTCCCAGTCAAAGAATTAATGATCGCAGTCAATTGCTAACTCCCCAGTTATGATGTGATAATGTCCGTCACAATTTGATGACATCACCCACAATTTAACGATGTCCGTCACGATTTGATGACATCAGTTATGATTCAGATTCAGATTCAGATTCAGATTCAGATTCAGATTCAATTTTAATTGTCATTGTCAGTGTACAGTACAGAGACAATGAAATGCATTTAGCATCTCCTTGGAAGAGCGACATAGCAAACGATTTAAATAAATAATAATAAGTGTCAGGGGGGGGCGGGGGGGGGGGGGGGTGGTGATTGGCAGTCACCGAGGTACGTTGTTGAGTAGAGTGACAGCCGCCGGAAAGAAGCTGTTCCTCGACCTGCTGGTTCGGCAACGGAGAGACCTGTAGCGCCTCCCGGATGGTAGGAGGGTAAACAGTCCATGGTTGGGGTGAGAGCAGTCCTTGGCGATGCTGAGCGCCCTCCGCAGACAGCGCTTGCTTTGGACAGACTCAATGGAGGGGAGCGCGAGGAACCGGTGATGCGTTGGGCAATTTTCACCACCATCTGCAATGCCTTCCGGTCGGAGACAGAGCAGTTGCCATACCATACTGTGATGCAGTTGGTAAGGATGCTCTCGATGGTGCAGCGGTAGAAGTTCACCAGGATCTGAGGAGACAGATGGACCTTCTTCAGTCTCCTCAGGAAGAAGAGACGCTGATGAGCCTTCTTGATCAGAGTAGAGGTATTGTGGGTCCAAGAGAGGTCATCGGAGATGTTGACTCCCAGGAACCTGAAGCTAGAAACACGTTCCATCTCCGTCCCGTTAATGTGGATGGGGGTGTGCGTGCCGCTTCTGGACTTCCTGAAGTCTACAATGAGCTCCTTGTTCTTCTTGGAGTTAAGGGCCAGATTGTTGTCAGCGCACCGTGCTGCTAAGTGCTGGACCTCCTCCCTGTAGGCCAGCTCATCGTTGTTGCTGATGAGGCCAATCACCGTTGTATCATCTGCATACTTGATGATGGTGTTAGTACCATGTACAGGTGTGCAGTCATAGGTGAAGAGGGAGTAGAGGAGGGGGCTCAGCACACAGCCCTGTGGAACGCCGGTGTTCAGGGTGAGGGTTGAAATGGTGTGCTTGTCTAACCTCACAGACTGAGGTCTGTTGGTTAGAAAGTCCAGTATCCAGTTGCAGAGGGAGGGGTCGATGCCCAGGTTACCGAGTTTGGTGATCACTTTTGATGGTATAATGGTGTTGAATGCTGAGCTGTAATCGATGAACAGCATTCTTACGTAAGTGTCTCTGTTGTCGAGGTGGGAGAGGGCGGAGTGAAGTGCCGTTGAGATGGCATCCTCCGTACTCCTGTTCTTGCGGTAGGCAAACTTATCATGTAGTTTAGTTCAGAGTTCAGACTTTAGAGATACAGTGCAGAAACAGGCCCTTCAGCCCACCGAGCCTGCACCGATCAGCGATCCCCGTACATTAACACAATCCTACACACTCGGACAATTTACAATTTTTACCAAAGCCAATTAACCTACAAACCTCTAAGTTTTTGAAGTGTAGGAGGAAACAGGAGCACCCAGAGAAAACCAAAGCAGGCCACGGAGAACATAGAAATTCCGTACAGACAGCACCCATAGTCAAGATTCAACCCAGGTCTCTGTAAACTGAACCACTGTAAAGCAGGAATTCTACCGCTGTGCCACCATGCCACCCCTGTAGTTCAATTCCCTTCCGATGGAACTAACATGGGCAGGTCTTACACAGTGAATTGTAGGGCTTTGGGTAGTGTTGTAGAGCAGCAGGATCTAGGACTGCAGGTGCATACTTTCAGGAAGGTGGAGTCGCAGATTGATTGGGTGGTCAAAATGGCTTTCATTGGCCTTCATCAGCCACAGTATTGAGTATAGAAGTTGGGAGGTCATGTTACAGTTGTATGAGACGTTGGTGAGGCCGTATTTACAATATTGTGTTGGTAGGATTGTTCAGTTGCGTGATGATAGTTGGGAAAAAAACTGTCAGTGGATCTGGAGGTGAGCATTTTCACACATCTGTACCTCTTGGAATGGAAGAAGGGAGAAGATGGAGTGACTGGGGTGAGACTCATTCTTGATGGCCTTGCCTTGGCAGCGAGAAGTGAAATGGAGTCTATGGAAAGGAGGTTGGTTTGTGTTATGGACTGAGTGTTATACACCATTCTCTGCAATGTCTTGCAGTCTTGAATGGAGCTGTTCACGAACCATGCTGTGATCATAATCATAATATTAGTAAGATTAAATGAGAACTTACCAGTTTGAAGTTTGATCTGTATTTTATGAGGAGTTACGATGAGGGATTACGTGAAGAACCCGCTCAGCGCGCATGCGCGGCATACTTCCAAGCAGCGGTGTGGAATCACAGATAGACACTTATTGAAATAAACATAGTAAAGAAAAGGAGACATCAGTTATCAGTTTGACCTACATCATGAGGGTGGGAGCGGAGGGCACGTAATCCCTCATCATAACTCCTCACAAAATACAGATCAAACTTCAAACTGGTAAGTTCTCGTTTAATCTTACTATTTTACTTCGGAGTCACTTGAGTGACTACGTGAAGACTTCAAAGCTCTGTGATTTCAAACCGTGTAACAGTTTTATTTCACTCATTGCCGAAGTTCTTGAGGGAGGAAGTGTTATCGTAATCAACCAATGAATCTGTTTTTCGAGGAACAAAAAAAGTATTTATTAACAATAACAAAATAAATTGCTACCCCGGGCTTAAATTAAATATTTGCAGCTTGTAATATTTTCTCTGCAAATAAATCAGGTTTCATCAACGGCTTGTTATAAAAAGTTCTGAATGTCATTTCCCTCGACCATCCTGCTGTATTCAGAATATGGTCAACCGGTACGTCCATTCTCTCGGCCGTTGATGTAGATGCTGCCCTAGTGGAATGAGATTTAAATGTATTAGTATCTACTCCGGCAGCCTTCAGTACCTGTTTGAACCATCTTGAAATGGTTTGGCTCGTTACCCGGACATGAGGTTTCTTGTGGCTGACCCATAAGGCTTTTTCACTCCCTCTGATATTGTGGGTTGTGTCTATGTAATGTTGTAGATGGGTCACGACACACAACCGTGGCTCTGGTGGGTAGGCCCGGAATACCACTACTGGATTAGCTGTTCCTGGCCTGCTTTGTTTCTCCAGACCCTGTATGATGAATGTGATCTGATCTGGGGTGGTCACCATGTTGTCCAGCCTCAACTTGTGTAGTGACTGGACCCTCTGAGTGGATACAAGTGCCATCAACATGAGCGTCTTTAGTGTAGCTTGCTCGAGGCCAAGGGATCTGGCTGGTGGCCATTCCCTGAGGCATGTTAGGACCACACTGATATCCCACATATGGGCATACCTGGGCTAAGGGGGCTTGATATTATAAATGCCCTTCATCAGTTTTATCCAGTGGATGGGATTCCATCGCCTGTTGTCCTGGCGCTGGTTTGAGATAAGCAGAAAGAGCACTCTGCGCTGTGTTGATGGCACTGTAGCTGATCCCTACATTGTGGTGTAGATAGGCCAGGAAATCCAGTACGTTGCTGGCTGTGGCTGTTGCGTACGTTGTCCCTGTTTTCTGGCAGTACGTCTCCCATTTTTTGATGCTGGTTAAGTACTGCCTCTTGGTTAATGTTCGAAGGGATGCCGACATGGTGGTGAGGGTTTGTTCGGGCAATCCCAGTTCCAGGTAAGGTCTGTTCAAAACCTGCCACCCAGGAGTTTAATGTCTTCATGGCATGGGTGGCTTATGCCTGATACTGGGTGAGTTAATAATCCTGGATCACTGGGAAATACCATTGGTGATTCTACCACCATGTCATGCAGAACTGGGAACCATGGCTGTGTAGGCCAGTCGGGCACAATCAAAATACCAGAAGCAGAGTCCATCTGTATTTTGCGAAGTACCCGACTGATGAGGCAGAAGGGAGGGAAAGCATAGAAGAAGAAATTTCCCCAATCCAGCGTGAAGGCATCTACCGCTGCTGCCTCTGGGTCTGGTTCCCAAGCGACATACATAGGTACCTGGTGATTTAGCCTTGATGCAAATAAATCGATATCTGGCATTCCATATTGCTTAATAACTTTAGCAAATACTTTAGGGTTACGAAGCAAGTTCCAGTGACGTCAGTGAGTTCGCGGAAGCAGTCATGGACTTCATCGCAACAATAACCGACAACATCGTCCCCATGGTAAGGGTAAGCACCTTTCCGAACCAAAAACCCTGGGTAGACAGATCTGTTTGTGTGGCCTTGAATGCTCGTACCGCTGCCTACAACTCGGGCTTGGCATCAGGAAACATGCACGTCTACAAGGCAGAGTCCTACCGAATGCGAAGGGCGGTGAAGGACGCAAAGAGAAGGTACAGGGACAAGATGGAGTTACAGATGGAGCAGCAGGACACCAGAAGCCTGTGGCAGGGGCTACGGATTGTAACCAACTACCGAAGCACCGCTCCCTCATCCGCATGTGCCGGCACCTCCCTAGCTGACGACCTGAACTCCTTCTACGCTCGTTTCGAGAGGGGCAACACCACTCCAGGTCTGCCGACTATCGACAATACCGACAGCGGGCTGGCTACCGAAGCTGAAGGGAGGAATATGCACACATTCTCGCTGTCCGAGCACGACGTGAGGAGGGCACTGACACGGGTGAACACAAGAAAAGCTGCAGGCCCCGATGGCATCTCGGGGCGAGTACTCAAGTCCTGTGCTACGCAGCTAGCTCCAGTGCTCACTACATTATTCAACCTCTCCCTGGACAAGTCCGTGGTCCCTGCCTGCTTCAAAAAATCCATCATTGTACCGGTACCAAAAAATGCCTCCCCAGCCTGCCTGAATGACTACCGTCCGGTGGCCCTTACCTCGGTAGTCATGAAATGCTTTGAGAGGCTGGTGAAGAATCACATCTGCGCCTTCCTCCCTCGGAACATGGACCCGTTGCAGTTTGCATACCGTCCGAACAGGTCCACGGACGATGCGGTCTCCCAGGTCTTGCACACCGCTCTCTCCCATCTGGACAGCCAGAAGGGGGGCTACATGAGGATGCTGTGCATAGACTACAGTTCAGCCTTCAACACGATAGTCCCCACCAGACTGGCCAGGAAGCTACTGGAATTGGGGCTCAACACCTCCCTGTGTGCCTGGGTCCTGGACTTTCTCACCGCCAGGCCCCAGGTAGTCAAGGTGGGAGGGAATACATCGAAGTCCCTCCCCCTGAGCACAGGATCGCCCCAGGGTTGCGTCCTCAGCCCCCTATTGTACTCCCTGTACACACATGACGGTGTGGCTAGGTTCAGCTCCAATTCAATAATTAAGTTTGCTGATGACACTGTGGTGGTGGGCCTGATCTCAGACAATGATGAGAGGGCCTACCGGGAGGAGGTGGCTGATCTAGCACTCTGGTGCCAGGAGAACAGCCTCCTCTTGAACATCAAAAAAACGAAGGAGCTGATCATGGACTTTAGGAGGGCACATCATCCGAGGACGTACACTCCATTGAGTATAAATGGGGATCCTGTGGATAGGGTGAACTGTTTTAAATATCTGCGAGTCCACATCTCTGAGGATATGACATGGTCATCATACGCCTCAGCACTGGTGAGTAAGGCAAGGCAGCGCCTTTACCACCTCAGGCAATTGAGGAAATTCAGAGTGTCTCCGAGGATCCTCCAGTGCTTCTACGCAGCGGCGGTGGAAAGCATCTTGACCGGGAACATTACCATCTGGTTCGGGAATTGCTCTGCCAAGGACAAGAAGGCTCTGCAGAGAGTAGTGCGTTCGGCCGAACGCACTATGGGAACTTCACTCACCCCCCTGCAGGAACTATACAACAGGAAGTGCAACTCCAGAGCAAACAAAATCATGAGAGACCACTTCCACCCCTGCAACAGACTGTTCCAGCCGCTACGGTCAGGCAAACGCCTCCGTTGCCATGCAGTGAGAACGGAGAGGTTGAGAAGGAGTTTCTTCCCAGAGGCAATTCGGACTGTAAACGCCTTTCTCACCAGGGACTAACTGTACAGAATGTTTTTCCTTCTATTATTTATTATGTAAAATAATATGTGTGTTATGATTGTGTTTATAATTTGTTTGGTTGTTTTGTTGTTCCGCGAGCATTGCCACTTTCATTTCACTGCACATCTCGTATGTGTATGTGACAAATAAACTTGACTTGACTTGACTTGACTTGACAACATCCATTCAATGTTGTCATTGAATTTGCGTGGCCTGGTGTCTGCCACTGAGTTTAGCTTACCTGGTGGGTAAGTAGCTGATAGCCAAATATGTCTTTCGACACACCATTGCCAAATTATGTTGACTAATTTGTTGTATGATAATGATTTAATGCCGCCCATATGGTTAATATAAGCCACCACCATAGTATTATCAATTTGTAACCTAACATGCAAGTGCTACATATTAGACACATATGCTTTTAAACCGTAAAAGGCACCCAACATCTCTAGATAGTTAATGCCCAGTAGTAATGATGACTCTAGGTTAGTCCATCTACCACCTGTGCTGGATATGGAGTTAGTCGCTCCCCAGCCTTGAGCACTGGCATCTGTTTGAATAACTAAAGTAGGGTTAGTGATGATGATAGGGCTGAAACTATGCCAAACGTTTTCTGCCCACCACTGTAGCTCTGATATTGCTTCAGTGGGTAATTTCATGACATGATCATAGTGACCTGTATGTCGTTTTAGTGCCTGTACCTTTGCTCTTTGTAAATTTTGATAGTGCAAAGGTCCGAATTGTGTAACCGGAAATGCTGCTACCATTTTCCCAATTACTCTTGCTACTTGTCGAATAGTTGGTCGCTCGTTGACCATTAAATTGTTGCATGATTGTGCCAATTCAACGATTTTTGCCTTTGGTAAGGTAGCAGTCATCTGGACTGAGTTAATTGTGAAGTCCAGGCAGTCCATGATAGTGGATGGCTTCAACTTAGATTTATCTGGATGTAGGACGAACCCCAGAGTTTCGAGGAGCGGTTTTGTAGCTGATACTGCTGCCACAGCCAATTTCATCGTTTTTCCTACTATGAGAATATCATCCAGATATGCCATGACAATATGTTTTTGTTTTCTTAGTATTGCCATGGCTGGTTTCAATATTTTGGTGAATAATCTTGGGTCTGAAGTTAGCTCATTGGGCAATGCTTTGTACTGCCAATGCTGCCCCATCCAGATAATTTGTTGGTATCTGCGATGATCCTTGTGTATGGGTACTAGATAGTAAGCATCTTTAAGATCAATGCTTGCCATGAAGTATTCTTTGGAAATCAGTTGTTTGGCAGTAACAAATGTCTCCATTTTGAAATGTATATACTTAACAAACTTATTTAGTGATGTTAAGTCAATGATGATGCGACATCCACCATCTTTTTTGGTCTTAGTGAATATATTCGATACAAATTCCAAAGGTTCATGTTTGGTCTTTTCGATGACCCCCTTTGTGATAAGTTTCACCAGTTCAGCTTGTCCCTCATGTTTCTCTTTGACGGAGGGAGAAAATACTCTTTGGGGCCAATGTTGAACTGGCGGCGATTTTTCTGACATGAATTGTATTTTATATCCACTAATGCTGTTGAGTATATACTTGTCACTCGTGACAGAATCCCATGCTTCTTTGAACAAGGGTAATCTCCCCCTGTTAGTAAAGAACCCTTACTCTCTATATGCTGGCAGGAACCAGACCCACCTACTTCCATGGTTATTGGCGTCTCTTCTGTTTTCTCATGTTCTTGAAGGCTTTGCTTGGCTGACATGCTGGCGACGTTGGGGGGTGGCACATTTTCCATGGGGTCCGCTCTGGGCCCTGATCTAAAAAAGATCTTTGGGGATGAAATGCGGTCCCCGAGCTTTCACCAGTCCCATATTGAGGACGTCGACTGGTGGATGCCGTGGGGTGCTGCGGCTTGGGTATTGTAGGTTTGGTTTGCTCGTCCCGGGGCCTGCCCTCATGAGGCTGAAAGTTTTTGATGCTTCTTCCATGTCCCTCACTTTCTTGGTGAGGTCCTTCCCGAATAACAGAGCGTCCGTCTCTGCAGCTGGGGCTTTGCACAACCCAGCAAATTTGGGATTGAGGGCAGGTCTTATGATTTCCCGTCAGAAGTTGTTAATTTCAAACTGCGTGTTGCACATTAATGCCAGTACATCCTGCTGGGAGGTATCCATCTCCGTGCTGTCCACAGAACGAGCAAAGGCTGTGATGGCCGACGTCAGGAGCCTTAGGATCCACTGTAGCTTGAGTTCATGGTTACGAATGTGTGACCCCATGTGCCCCCAGATTTGGCTGTTCACAGTCAGCACTCTGAGGGCCTCACAGTTCTCTGGTGCTGTGTAAAGATCTAGCGCCTCAGCAAGAACCTATTGGAAAGATGATTTATGCTGGCCGCCAATTTCGGTTCCAGTGGTCTTCCAGCACGTGGGGTTGCTACATAGCGGTCCACCACACCCAGCAGCTCTTCCTGCTCCTACACCCCTTGCATACTCCCGATCTTGTCCGCCAGCCCCTGTTCCAGACCAGCCCAGCCCTGGTCACCAATGCTAGCCTCCAATGATGAGGGAGCAGAGGGCAGTGCACAAGACACTGTGGAGGGGGGTGCCTGATCTCCCTCCGCGAGAGCGCTCTTTCTGGCGTCTGCTCCAAGAGCCCTTATATGTGGCTCAGGCAGCTGTCTCTCCTCCGTTTAGGTGGAGACATGTTCCCGTCCGACGAATCGGAAACCACCGGCCGGTTGGTTTTGCTGGTGGATTTTTTCCCAGTCCGCTGTTCAGGCATTCGGGCTTGGCTCGGTGTTGGGGATGGTGGAGCGCTTTATGAGCGGTCCTGCCGCCAGATGCTGCTCCCCTGAGATTGAACGCTCCTCTGGTGGAGTTGAGCAGGGGGCAGTTCTCTTCTAGAGCTTTTTCTTGAGTGCACTCATTTCTTTAACAGAAAACACACACACAACTCTCCTTCTCCATTAGACTCCTTTCCACACCTCAGTGTACTTACCTAATGGTCCATTTTTTAAACTGCAGCTGGAGAGCCTAGCTCCAGCTTCCGCCATTTGTTGCACTGCTGGCGTAATGCCGCGCATGCGCGCTGAGCGGGTTCTTCACGTAGTCACTCACGTGACTGAAGTAAAATCATAATTATAATTATACTTTATTAGCCAAGTAAGTTTTGCAAAATACAAGGGATTTCATTTGCCATACAGTCATACCAATAAAAAGCACCAAGACACACAAAATACTATTAACATAAACATCCACCACAGTGACTCCTCCACATTCCTCATGGTGATGGATGGCAAAAAAAAAGTTCAATCTCTTCCCTTCTTTGTTCTCCTGTGGTCGGGGGCCTTGAGCCTTCCATTGACAATTGACAATTGTGGTCGGGGGCCTTGAGCCTTCCATTGACGGGCCAATCTTGGCTACTGTAGCCGGCAGTCAGGCCCTCTGCGTCGGGGCGATCAAGCTCCCGTATCAGGGGGATCTCAGCTTCCCCCGCACCAGGCGATTTGACTCCGGGTCGGGGCTGGTCGAACTTCCTGCGACTTTGGAGCTTCCCAACTTCAGTCTCTACCTGAGACTGCGAGCTCCTTGATGTTGGAATCCGCAGGCCACGGTTGGAGCTTTGATCGCAGACAAGGGATCGCAGGCTCCAATGGTAAGTCCACGGCCCTGCAGTGGGGCTCAAAGTCAGTCTCGAGCAAGGCTGCCAGCTCCATGATGTTAGGCCACAGATATGATCCGGCAAACAAATGCATCTCCGGCACGGAAAGAGATTGGGAAAAGTTTCCCACTCCCCCCACCCCCCACATAAAACAAACCAGTGTGGCGGCTCCCAAGGGTCAGGCCATCCTAACTGTCGAACCCCTCGGCACGGGAGTGATTTAGTCCGGAGGCGGCCCTAAACCAGAGGGTTTAAAGGCAGGGATTTGGGTGCCATCTTTCTCTTGTGTGGACTTCCCTACAACCGGGAAGAATACAAATAAAGGTGCCTCTCGAAATACCTGACTCCTCTCTTTCATTTCGAGACTTACGCACCACATTGGTGACCCAAACGCTCCATTGTTGTCATGATGGAGAAAGCAGAAAGCCCTACCACCTCACAGGCTGACACAGCCCTGTCTCTGGACGCGGTCTCTGTAAAATTGCCCACCTTCAGGACCACCCGGCCGCACATCTGGTTCCAGCAGGCGGAGGCCCAATTCAACCTGCGGGGCATCACAGTCGATGCCACCCGCTTCTATTACCTGGTGGGGGCCCTCGACCAGGACACGGTTGAAGAAGTCACGGACTTCCTCGCAGACCCCACGGACACCAATAAATACCTCAGCCTTAAGGAGCCCCTGCTCCAGATTTATGGACTCAGCAGGATGGAGCGTGCTGCTACGCTCCTTCATATGGAGGGCCTAGGCGACCGACGGCCATCAAGCCTCCTAAAGGGGATGGTTGCTCTCCTGTATGGGCACACGCCGTGCCTATTATTTTAGTATACTCTCCTCCATCTGCTGCCGGCCTACATCCATCTTCAGCTCACGGATGCCTCCTTCGCCGACATCAGGGCCCTCGGTAGGCACGCCGACGCGCTGTGGATGGCACGCCCTGCTGACGTCAACGCGCTGGCCGTCAGCAGACACGGGGACGCGCTGCGGACGGCGCGCCCTGATGACGTCAACGCGCTGGCCATCGGCAGGCGCACTGATGACGTCACCCTGGCAGCTCCCGATTTCCTCCGGTGGGGCGGGGGAGTTGAGGAAGGAGTTACAGCTCCAGCCCGATGGCCCGTAAGATCGCCCTCCCCGCGGCTGTGTCGGGTACTGCACCTGCAGTCCAGCACCAGCAAGCTGCAAGTGCCACCAACAGGAGCCAGCAAGCTCCAAGTACCACCAACAGGAGGCACTGGTGCTACTACCATCAGCGCTGGGGTGCTGCAGCACGACAATCCTCCTGCCGGTCCCTCGACCTGTCCTTCCACCTATGCCTCTGCCAGCCCCACGATCGGCTGACTTCGGCACGCGGGCCGGCCGGGTTGTGCGCCCGCCGGTGCGTTTCGTGCCTCGGGTTCTGGGGTGGGGGGGTTCCTGTGGCGGTTCCCAAGGGTCGGGCCATCCTAACTATCGAACCCCTCAGCACGGGAGTGGTTTAGTCCGGAGGCGGCCCTTAACCAGAGGGTTTAAAGGCAGGGGTTTGGGTGCCATCTTTCTTTCCTGTGGACTTCCCTACAACTGGGAGGAACACAAATAAAGGTGCCTCTCGAAATACCTGACTCATCTCTTTCGTTTTGAGGCCTACGCACCACACCAGAAAACATTAACACAAACTTTGAAAACACACTAAAAATAACAAAAAAGATGAAAAGACAGACAGGCCGTTACAACCTTTCTCTGTAACTTTTACACTCTCAGTTCCATAGTTACTCTTAGACTGAATTATGCACAATGCAGAACAACAAATCCTAGTGGTGATCAAACCC
Source organism: Leucoraja erinaceus (assembly GCF_028641065.1). Classification (NCBI taxonomy): domain Eukaryota; kingdom Metazoa; phylum Chordata; class Chondrichthyes; order Rajiformes; family Rajidae; genus Leucoraja; species Leucoraja erinaceus. The sequence goes on along the minus strand of NC_073402.1, from coordinate 3,230,746 downwards.
ATGCCGGTAGGCATGTAACATACACAATGCAAAATAATAAATCCTGGTGTGAGATACAAATCCCCACAGGCAGGTACGTAACTTACACAATGTTACTCATGTTTATTCCAGCTTTGGCTGTGCTCTTTGCTCACCTGGATTCAAACAGGTACGAGTGTCAGAGAAGACTCAATGTAAGGAAATCCCTTTCCTTTTCTATAAGGTTGAACAAGTTAGGGCTTTATTCTTTGGAGCGCAGAAGGTTAAGGGGAGACTTGATAGAGGTTTTTAAAATGATGAGAGGGATAGACAGAGTTGACGTGGAAAAGCTTTTCCCACTGAGAGTAGGGAAGATTCAAACAAGGGGACATGACATGAGAATTAAGGGACTGAAGTTTAGGGGTAACATGAGGGGGAACTTCTTTACTCAGAGAGTGGTAGCTGTGTGGAATGAGCTTCCAGTGAAGGTGGTGGAGGCAGGTTCGTTTTTATCATTTAAAATAAATTGGATAGTTATATGGATGGGAAGGGAATGTAGGGTTATGGTCTGAGCGCAGGTATATGGGACTAGGGGAGATTATGTGTTCGGCACGGACCAGAAGGGTCGAGATGGCCTGTTTCCGTGCTGTAATTGTTATATGGTTTATATGGTTTATATGGTAAAAAATATAGAGAAATGGTCATAATGGACCAATGAGAAGCAGAAAATTGTAATAATACATTGTGTAAGCTATGTGAAATAGAGGGGCCCCAGGTTAACTGCTATAAACATGTGTATATACAGAAATCGCGGAAATCAGAATCTCAAGGAAAATCACAAATCATGGCCATGGTCACATTCCATCCCCTTATTCTCCTCCATCAACAGAACGGGTGATAATTTTTAAAAATGAAACTAAAACATGTGATGAGGACAGTGACTGTGATGATTGGGCTCCCAAATACCCACCACCACCTGACGTTGCTCCTCCATCTGCTCCTCAATTGGAACAAGAGGTAGTAGAGAACACACAACAAGCTGCAGTATCAGATTCCTCCACCTCCTCACTGGGGCCAACTACACATAGTAAAAAGATTATGAGTAGTAAGGTAGCCCAAGCTCGACCCGATACACAGGCATCCATGCAAGCCTTTCCAAGTCCCCAAGGAGATCCGGTTACAGTTTACAGACCCTGGACACCCCTTAAGCTGAACGCCCTAATTCAAGGCATGCCTAAACCCAAAGATGATATTGAGGAATTCATTTGTCAATTAGATATATTGGACAAATGGTATAAACCAACAAAAAGTGATGTTGATGTAGCTCTTGATACAATGCTTGATTCAACTAAATGGAAAACTATTCAAACAAAATATAATTGGGAAGATATTGCAGGTTTTATTACTTTTGAAATCTGTGTTAGCTGAATATTATCCAGTTGTAATAGACTGGGGAAAGATTTATCATATTGTTCAGAAGCCAGATGAGGATTTGTGGAATTATATTGATTATGTCCATACTGCCTTTGTAAAATATTCTGGATTACAATCAGAAGCAGGCAGTTCTGCTTTCATCAGCACTATTGTTCAAGGGTTGCAACCTCGTCTAAAACAAATGTTCTGTGTAACTTGCGTAGAATGGGAAAGGAAATAAATGCACGATATTCTGTCTATTTTACAACATCGTCAGCGCCAGAATGAACAACGGCAGCAGGGAATGAATGAGAAACCATTCTGTCTGTACTGCGACACTTCCTACACCAACCAGGGACTACACTAAACATTCTAATGCTTACATTGTCATGTCAGACCGCACCCTTTTAACAGCTATAAACATATGTATGAACAGAAATCGCAAAAATCGAATTCAATGTTAAACGTTGCCAGCCTCACCGGACAGTCTCTCCATGCCACTATCAGAAAAAGTCTCAAATGACATCCAAGGCAGAAAGGGTGACCACCAGTTCCTCATTGCAGAAGATGCACCAGTTAATCTTTTGGGACGAGACCTACATTGTAAGCTAGGATGCACCATTATATGTTTTCCTACTGGAATGACTCTTCAAATTCCTGTATCACAGTACAGTCACATTATGGCTCTTTTAGAATCAGAAAGAGAGCAAGGAGCCCAAGTCTGGTGTTGGAAAATATTGACTGGTAATCTTTCATGCCACCTGCTCCATAAGGTTGAAGGGCTCTCTAGTTTCAGATATACAATACTGGCACACCAACTTACATTGCACAGCCTATTACGAACCTACGGAACAAGATGACATTTGTGCCATAAATGCAACTACTTGCCTTGGCAACTGTGAACTGCTTAAAATTACTTCTATATACTGTGGGACAGAAGCTGTAGCAGCAGCAATAGAATGACGTTTGGATCAAAAGTGGTTATATAAAGGAAATGGAAACATTGCACCCCATTAAACCCTTTATGTTAACAAAGGATATGAGATCAAAGGTTTGGGACCTATGGTGTTGCGACTTTCCAAGAATTTGTTTATAAAGGAGTCTGAAGTAATGGGGGAAATGCTCGCTGCTCTGGACATAAACGCTTTCCAATTAAATATTCGATCCATTGATTGTGAATCTGTGTTTGAGCACAGTCTCTAACAAAACATTCACTTCAAATTACATTGAATGAATGAATGAAAGGATGAATGTTTGAATGCATGAATGAATGAATGAATAAGTTTATTGGCCAAGTATGTACTCATACAAGGAATTTGCCTTAGTGCTCCGCTTGCAAGTAACAACATGACATACAGTAACAATTAAGAATGACACATAAAACATTATACATTCATAATAAATCATTATAGTTTAAACATGTGAATGAAATAAAATACCAGAGAAAAAGGAGGCTACAGATTTTTGGCTGTTAAGTAGAACATCTACTCGTGGAAAAAAACAGTCTTTATGTCTGGCTGCGGCAGCTTTGACAGTCCGGAGTCGCCTTCCAGAGGGAAATGATTCAAAGAGTTTGTGGCCAGGGTGAGAGGGATCAGAGATGATCTTACCCACTCGCTTCCTGGCCCTTGCAGTGTACAATTCGTCAATGGAGGGAAGGTTGCAGCCAACAACCTTCTCAACTGATTGGATGATTCGCTGCAGCCTCTGGATGTCGTGCTTGGTGGCTAAGCCAAATCAGACCATGATGGAGAAGGTGAGGACAGACTACGATGGCCGTATAGAATTGGACCATCATTGCCTGTGACAGATTGTGTTTCCTCAGCTGCCGTATGAAGTACATCCTCTATTGGGCCTATTTGACTGTGGAGTCGCTGGTGGCCTCCCATTTCAAGTCCTTGGAGATGATGGTTCCCAAGAACTTAAAAGACTCCACAGATGTGACGGGAAGATATGACAGTTGAAGTACCAGCCCACCCAGTTGGCGACAAACATCAGCCAAACCGTTTAAGGTCACTGAGCATGTGAGACTGACAGCCTTACCCTTTTAGCCACTAAGGGTCACAAAGTTTCTGAGGTTTGCCAGACTACTGTAACATATCTTGGCCATGTACTCTCAGAGGGATCAAGATCATCTTCACATCAGAGGGTCACAGCCATTCTTAAAATTCCTAAACCCATATTGAAGAAGGAAGTGCACTTCTTGCGGATGGTGGGATACTGTAGGCGGTGGATTGCCAGCTATGCAGAACTTACCCGCCCCTTCAGAGCTTAGTTTTGGCAGAAACACCAGAGTACCTTGTATGGACCGACAGCACAAACGCAACCTTTTACACACTAAAGTCCACGTTAGCATCTGCTCCTACACTCTGCTTGCTGGATTACACAAAGCCATTCCACCTCTTCGTTACTGAGAACCAGTAGCAATCAGTCCTAACTCAACACCATGGTAACAGATTTCGACCTATCCGCCTATTACAGCATCCAACTTGATCCTGTGGCGTGCGGCCTCCCACAATGCCTGAAGCCTGTTGCCGCCACATATCACCCTGTTGTTACATCCCAAGCATTAACACTTGGACATCCAGTATTTCATGTACCACACTCAGTGGCTTCATTACTCATCCGAGCTGCAACCCAGCATCTCACAGCAGCCAGAGCATCACATTATGAGACAGCCCTCCTTACAGACCCAGCACTCAACATTGTGTGCTGTGCCACACTGAACCCCTCAACTCTACTTCCCGCTGAGCAAGATGGTGAACCACATGATTGCAATCTTGTTACTAGTCTCCAGTGGACCTTGTAGACTATCCACTCACAAATCCAGAACATGAATTTTTCGTTGACAGATCCTCTACCAGACTCCTAATTGCTGGCTCCCTTCAAACGGGCTATGTGGTATCTACCTCCAGTTTCACACTTGAATCAGCAGCAATACCTTCTGACTGCTCTGCTCAACTTGCCCTCACCCATGCATGTATTCTAGCCAAATCTAACACCGTTAACATTTACACAGATTCCCGCTATGCCTTTGGAGTTGTTCATGATTTTGGGAAATTATGGGAATTTAGCATCTTCCGGCACCCCTATAAGACACGAGATAATGATCCGTAACCTTTAGAAAGCTATTTATTGCCCGCAGCTGTTGCAGTAATGAAATGTTCCACACACACTAAGGGTCAGGATGACATCTCTTCAGGCAATGCCCGAGCTGATGTTGCAGCCCGAGCAGCAGCCACCCTCAAAATTACAACAGTTATCCCCCAATGTCTGGAAAATTGTGATTCTCTAGGCCCCTCTATTAATGAAATAAAAGAAATGCAGCTACTGCCGATGTTTCTGAGTGGCAATTGTGGATCTTTAGTTCTCCTGTAACGGCCGCACAGTTGCCCCTAAGCAACTTCTACCCTTGTCGGCGCATGTGTGGCATCACTTCACACATGCTGCCAAACGAGGGATGAATGGTATTATTCAAGCAACCAGGTATGCACCGGGTTTTGCTGCTTTTGCTGACAGAGTTACTGCTAAGTGTACAGTATGACAAGCCCAACCATGGAGACCTTTTGTTTAAATGCAAATGGACTTTATACAAATGCCTGAAGGTATGAGTTATAAGTAAGTGTTGGTAATCGTAGACTTGTTTTCCAGATATGTATAAGCCTTTCCCACTCACCGAAGTGATGCCACAACATTAGCCAAGGTGCTACTGAAAGAAGTAGTACTGAGATTTGTCATTGTAGAGGTTAAGTCAAGTGACAATGAATCCCACTTTACTGGTTTAGTTGTAGAGGAACTAAAGAAGGGACTTCAGTGCAAACAACATTTATCCTGCCCATATCACCCACAATCATCAGGGACAGTTGTAAGACAAAACGGGATACTCAAGAATAAATTGGCGAAATTATGTAATGAGACAGGTTTAAAGTGGCCTGAAGTCTTGCCAATAACCACAATCATAATGCGATCTCACCCTAATCAGTGCACAGTGTTATCTCCATATGAGATAGTAATGCGGAGGTCAATGAAATTTCCTGTAAATGCTCCACTGCCAACAAAGGAAAGGAACATTCATAGCATGGATGAGAACACACTGAATCATTGTATTGCACTAACTAAATCTCTGCAAAGTTTCCATTCACAAGTGACTGAACCACAGAAGACACAACCAGTGACAGCTGCCTTGTGTACCGGACCAGGAACTATGTGCGCGTAAAGACTTTCAAGCAAAAATATTGCCTTTGACCACGTTGGGAAGGACTGTTCCATGTACTGATGGCGACTCACAGCACTGTGAAAGCACAAGGAAAAGCAACATGGATCCACGCCTCCTATTGCAAGCCTGCACTGGCCCAGACTAACGACTGGACTGTATCTAATATTGGTAACTATTGTAATCAAAACGCACAACAGCTTAGGCCAATAACTCAGTAAATACAGGCAACAACCCACACAGATTCTCATGAGAGAGAGAGAGAGCACATGTGTGTCTGAAAGAACTATCCAAAAGGAGGCACCCAGATGGGCAGGGTCAATCTAAAACAATGTCAGTATCTGGTAGAATATGACGCTAAACATCCCCGCTTCGGTTTACTAGCCCCTTTTCTGAAAACCCTCAGAGTTCATGGGAATGGTAGCGAGGGACTCTAGAAACTTGCATAAACACTACCATCGATAATGATTTTAAACATCTAGGTGTTAATTCCACTTGCTACTGCCAGAGATCTTGTAACATCACTTATGTATTGGTGGACGGCTGATACTTTTGCTAAGCAGCAAAATATCATGAAAGATGCAATTGGGATACCTTCAGTTTTTAGTCCACTTACTGTAGGTTGGTGCGCACATGCAGTATACCATGGTACGCATACATACATACATGCCCACAGGCTGTTCTCTGGAACTTAATTTGCTGGAACTGAACTGAGTGCCACCCTACGGTTGTTCAGCGTGGGCTATTCTGGATATGTGGTGTCAATGCTTATAAATCTAATCTACGAATAGGATTGGGACCTTGTACTATGGGATACGTAGCCACTAATGCTTGGGGAGTTAAAACCATCACTTGATCAGCCATCCCCAGGGAAGGCTAGACGCAGGAGAGAGGTTGAAAAGCCACTTGGTGTTCGCAATGCAGGGTTCCACAGATTCCTCCGCACTCTGCTACCTGGCCTGGGAGTAAATGAGCTGGAGAAGGCAATCATCAACATTTCAGTCACCATGGAACAAATAGAGAACAGGACGGTAGACGCAACTTTGGCCTTTCACTCCGATGTCGAGTCACTGTTCAAGATGGTTATTCAAAATTGGAAGGCTCTGGACTTCCTACTATTGGCCCAAGGGGGGAGGGTGCGCAACCCTCAACAAATCCTGTTGTTTCTTCTCTAATCAAGACAAATGAATTGTAACTAATGTAAGGATTTTTCACGGCCATATCTACACCTTGCATAAGATCTCTGAAATTAAAGCCTTTGACTGGTGGGGATGGCTTCCCGACCAGGGAAACTGGGCTGAAAGGCTCTTTAAGACCATTTTAAATATGCTATTATTATTTTAGCCACTGTTGTCACCATATATATATTGTTCCATCAATCACTCTGCCTCATTCAAGCTCCCTGCTTGTCACCACTCCCATCTCAGTGCTGAACCGCAGCACATTATGCTTCAATATGATCCTGATCACACTATCATGCAACTCATGAATATCTCCCTCTATGATGATACTGATAATACTGACATTTTTGATTGCCCTGTTATGACAATAGGGGGGATTGTGGAAATTGTGGGAAACATAGAAACATAGAAAATAGGTGCAGGAGGCCATTTGGCCCTTCGAGCCAGCATTGCCATTCATTGTGATCATCTACAATCAATAACCCGTGCCTGCCTTCTCCCCATATCCCTTGATTCCACCAGCCCCTAGAGCTCTATCTAATTATCTCTTAAATCCATCCAGTGAGGGCCTCCACTACCCTCTGTGGCAGGGAATTCCAAAAATTCACAACACTCTGGGGTGAAAACGTTTTTTCTCACCTGAAGGGCCTGTCCCACCATGCGAGGTAATTCAAGATTTCTCCCGAGTTTCCCCGGATTCGAACTCGGAGAATTACAGTAATAGCCGCTCGTAGGTACTCGGGGCTCTCGTGGACATTTTTCAACATGTTGAAAAAACTTCATGAGTTTACCGCGTTTCCTGAGTACATGCCGTTAGCGTTACGAGCCGTTAAGACGTGTCCCGAGCTCTGACGCACCCACTACGTACATTCTATGTACTTACGATTTTGATTTTTTTTAAACTCGGGAGAGCTCTTGTGTAAACTCTTATAGTGGGACAGGCTCTTCAGTCTTGAATGACCTCCCCTTCATTCTAAGATTGTGGACTCGCCCAACATTGGGACCATTTTTCTTGCATCTAGCTTGTCCAGTCCTTTTATAATTTTACTTCGGAGTCACGTGAGTGACTTCGTGAAGAACCCCGCTACGGCGCATGCGTATCATATCGCTAGACGCATGGTGCGAGTCAGACATGGGAGAGGACGTCTCCCTAGAGGGAAATGCAAAGAAGCAGGTAAGAGACTGCAAAATTTTTCCCACTTACCTTGCAGGTAGGAAATGCAAGAAGCTGCAGGAAGCTGGAGGGGAGAACCGCGGAAACAGCGGGCAGCCAGCAGCCAGCAGCAGCCGATGGCACGCGAATCCTCCGGAGAGGAAACAGCTGTGCCCAACGTCGCTCCCCGCACCGGCAACATTCACTGCTGCCGGGCGGGAAGCGAAGCAACACGTCCCGGGGGTTTCCAGACTCAGGCGAGTCTATGTTGGATGCAGTCGCTAACGGCTCCGGAGCCGATTGAAGCGGCTGCAGGACCCGGAAGAGAGCAGGACTACTCCGTAGCCGTCAGCCGACATCTGGGACAGCAGCCCAAGGACCTACGCTACGGGGTCCGTGGGGCTGCGGGAGGAAGGACGTTCCTCCCAAACGGCAGGCTGAAAACCAGTACAGGTAAGAACAAATTTCCCTTACCTTTGGTTCTTTTCCAGACCTTGCTGCCGTATTCTGAAGAGCAGCAGGCAGCCAGCTAAGGACGTCAGGGCAGAGCCACAGACGTTACTGCTGTGTTCTGAACAGCAGGCAGCCAGCTACTGATGTCAGTATAGAGCTGAAGTGCTGCCACACAGAATTGCTGCTGCTTAATGACCAGCAGCAGGCAGCAATGAATGTCGGCACCAGCATCTCCCATAAGGGAGCGAGTGCCAAACTTCACCCTAAATGGGTAGAGGTGCCCGTGAGTACCGGGACCATGGGGAGCGACCAGTGCCCGTAGGCATGGGGACCAGCTGCGGGAAATACCGCGTGCGACTAGTGCCAGAGAGCACCAAGGTCGGCAGGAGCGGTCCCATATATTAAAGCACCCGCGACGACTAGTGCCCGAGAGCATGTAAGTCGGCTGGAGCGGTGGCTGGAGGAAATTTCTCCACAGTGGCAGGCTCTGGGATTGGAGGATAGCCACAGTGGGCAAATAAATATAAGTCCCACAGCAGTTTCCCATAAGGGCTGCATGAAATGTCAGACGCCTCTGAGGAGTATGGAAGGTCTGACGGGGTAAAATCTGAGCAGGTGATGGAGCCACCTTCCCCTATTGAAGGGTGGGATAAAACAACCTGCTGAACATGATGAGCCAGTACTGCCAGCAGAAACACACTGAGAATGATCTCGAGAAGGATGGCTGTGAGTATTGAATGGCTGTGAGTCCACCCATCAACTTCAAGCTAATATTTTTGCTGAAGTGTTGGCAAGGCTTTTATACCCCGGGATATTGTGGTGCTCTTAATGTAGCCATTGTTACAGGTGCACTTGCAGACATGTTGGGAAGGCCGTTAGGAGTCGGGATATTAAAATCCGTAATACTCTGAAAGGTCTCATGGCAGGCATAACAGCTTTGGCCCGCGTTAGAAAAGGTGGACAAAATTAGTGACCACAAGGATGCCATTAGCACTATTTTTTGCAATGTGCAGTTTGAACTAAATAAATTAGAAAGAGGGCCATTCAGCCAGCTCTAGACCCTAAGTTCGCTATACTATGTAAGCAAAGGGCTATAGACCCCGTTATTTGGGGGGAGACCTGTCTAAACAGGTAAAAGAATTGGACGAGGAGGCTCGACTTTGGGGCTGATTAGAGCATCCAAAGGATATCTGGGGAAGACATTAACCTTATGTGCATCCTAAGAGAGGTAGTGTTTGTAATTATACTACAAAGAATTGGGCAGAGGTACCCAGCAGCAGCGTCCTGTTTAGGGTTTGGCCCGGGACGACCATGGTGGAAGATGCAAAAGTCTCTACGTCAGCATCTACCCTAACATTAACCTTTAGGCCCTCCACAACCGCATATGAAACCAAGAAAATAACTTGGTTACCACCGATAACCATGGAGGTAGGTGAATTTGGGGCTCCAGCATTAATAGGGAGCACGGAAGTTGGAGGGACATTGCAATTTCATGTTGAAGCTTGGTGTAATATATCTATGGACAGATATATCCTTAGCAGTTTTAAGGGATATCTGATAGAGTTTCTACACAAACAAAACCCTCCAGTACAACATAAACCGGACAGATATACATGCTGGTAATGGAATAAACCAAACCTGAACAACAGGATTTGTCTCAAACATCTTTATTAGAAATAAGAAAGATGGGGGTTGCCGTATTATTATGGATTATCAATGCTTCACAATGTTGTGCAATATATTCATTTTAAAAATGGATACTTTTAGCAGTGCTAAAGAGTTAGTTTTCAGCAGGCTACTGTATGGCAAGTATTAATCTTTAAGATCCTTGCTATTCAATATCCAACAGGGGGAAAAAATTTTAAACCAGCGTTGGGACTGCTGCAACACCAAAATCATAGAGTAATGGCATAGTTGGATGATATCCTTATTGTGGGAATAACTTATGAATCGGCATGTTAGGCAGTGGTTGCCACTAAACAATTGTTTGAACAGCTGGGATTCATTGTCCATCCACTTAAGTCAAAATTGACACCATTAACACATTTAATATGTTAATGACTTTACTAATATGGAAAGCCACAGAGTTCAATGGGCTCATAATTATAGAGGCCATTTATTTTGGCCAATGGAGCTAATGATAGAAGCTATAAAAGAATTACAATGTTGGGAACACAATGTTAAGTATTGCTCCAAACCCAATAGTTATTCACAACCCGTCTGTGCTATTACAAACAGATGCCAGTGCAATTGGTTACGGTACAACTGATACCATCTCGAGCTATGGGGGAGATGGAATATATAAGAAGCTAACCTACATAACACTAAGGGTTAGAAATGTTAAGTGCATTTCATGGGCTAAAATCTTATTGCTCAGGAATGAAACTGCAGCATGTTAGATGGTAGATAGATAATACCTCGGTGGTGGCATATATAAGTCATATGGATGGAAAGATATCAACATCTTGTGATGAATTGGCAAATTCAATTTGGCAATGGTGTGTCCAAAGGAATATTTGGTTATTGGCTACGTATCTGCCAGGGATACTAATTCAGTGGCAGACACCAGGTCACGAAAATTTATTGAAAGTACTGAATGGATGTTGGATAGAACGGTATTTGCTGAAATCAGTAAAGTATGTAAGGCCGGATATTAGAATTGCATCCAGGGTTAAATCACCAGTTACCGAGGTATGTATCATTGGTACCAGATCCTGAGGCAGAAGCTACAGATGCTGTTTCACTGCACTAGGGGGGGGGGGGGGGGGGGGATTTCATTTATGTATTTCCTCCTTTTTTCTACTTTATAAATTTGGGTACTAAGGGAAATTCAACAGGAATCGGCATCGGGGATGTCTTAGTACCTGATTGGCTTACCCAACTATGGTTTTCCGGGGTACAGGACATGGTGCTGGAACCATGTATAATGGTAAGACATAGTCCTAAGTTGCTGGTGCATCCAGTAACTGAGGATAGCTATCCATGTCATAGAAAATATTGATTTAGTAGGTTGTAGACTCTAAAACACCGCTACGGGACATGGGGCTATCAAAAAGAACTGTGGACATGATCACAGCAGCACAAAGAAGGTCTACACAAAAACAGTATTTAGGTCATTTTAAAAATGGACTAATTACTGCCATAATAACTTTCTGGACCACAGAAATAAGGATGTTCCGGCGGTGCGAGAGTTTCTCACCAGCCTGCACTATGGAGGACTGAGTTACAGCACTGTGAATAGTGCCAGAAGTGCATTGTCAAGTTATTGGTGGCAAGGAACAGTAAGACAGTCTGTGGGATCACATCCTCTGGTAGTTAAAATTTTAAGAGGAAATGTTAACACCAAGCCACCAAAAATAAGATACTACTATATCTGGGATGTAAGTGTGGCCTTGACCTTGCTAAGGAATTTGTCGCCGGCTACAGCATTAAATCTGGATAACTAACTAGAAATGGTAATGCTGATGGCGCTAGTCACAGCGCATAAGCTCCAGTTATTGCTAAAAGTAAGACTGGATGGCTTCACTAGGGCGGCAGGAAGTTTGCGGTTTGTGATCCAGGACCGTATTATTAAACAAAATAGGCCAGGATCAGCGGGGCAGGTCATAGAATTGATGGACTACCCGGAGGACAAACGCCTCTGTATAGTGAAGCACGTTTTGTTATACAGTGAAAGTACAAAGGCTATCAGAGGCAAGGTATGGCGTTTAATCAGCTATAAGAAACTGTACTGTAGAGTGTAACTCAGACCATTTCGGGGTGGCTGAAATATGGGTTAAGATAGGCGGGAGTGGACAATATCATATTTAAATATCACTCCACCAGGGCTGCAGCTACATCCGCAGCAAGACGCCTTGATGTATCCATGGACCAAATCCTCAGGATTGCAGGATGGTTGTCGGAGAAAACGTTTCAGAAATGTTATAACAAACCAATTAGCAGTATGGGAACGTTTTCGGGGAACATTTTAAGTTCTGTATGATAATTTATCCCTGAAGAATACAGGGTTATGATTTGAATTAATTAGATATTATTTATCATTTCCATTAAATAATTGGTATGAATGTTTTGAATATAATTAACAATTTCTCCCTAACTACCAAGGCAGTTGTGAAGCATGGACTCGCTCCACGGCATGAGGTCACAGAGCTTTGAAATCTTCACGAAGTCACTCACGTGACTCCGAAGTAAAATAGTAAGATTAAACGAGAACTTACCAGTTTGAAGTTTGATCTGTATTTTATGAGGAAGAACGTTGAGGGAATACGTGCCCTCCGCTCCCTCCCTCATATGGTCATATCTGAAACTGGTATCTCTTTAATAATCTTACTATCTTAGGTCATTATAGTGTATCTGTGACCTCACACCGCTGCTCTGAAGGATGACACGCATGCGCCGTAGCGGGGTTCTTCACGTATTCCCTCAACGTTCCTCCTCATAAAATAAAGATCAAACTTCAAACTGGTAAGTTCTCGTTTAATCTTACTATTTTATATGTTTCTATAAGATCCCCTCCTCATCCTTCTAAACTCCAGTGAATACAAGCCTAGTCTTTTCAATCTTTCCTCATTCAGTCAAGCCATCCCAGGGATCAATCTTATGAACCTACGCTGCAAGGCCTCAATCACAAGGATGTCCTTCCTCAAATTAAGAGACCCAAACTGTACAGAACTGAGCTTTTCTTCCATTTTGTCTTTCAACATGGGCGGCATTTCACTCTGTGGGAATCGAGAATGGGCAACCTCATCCTTGCCTGTATGGCATAGGAGTCAAAAGTTCAATCAACACACTGAGAATCCCTAATCTTCCCACATAGGTAAGGAAGCCTGTTTCCCTGTTGGAAGTTACTGAGTGCTGGATCACAATGGTTAACCCTGTAAACAAGTATACATGACTAACTATGCTATCAAAATGATATACAAATAACGCATGCTTTATATTTCCTTTAGGCCAGTCTTTTGCTTGACTGTTCTCCTTGTCCGACAAGTTATTGCTAATAAAGTAGCTACAGTTTGAAAGTCACTCACGTCCGTTGTAAAATTATTCCAACTGTTAACATATTGGAAAACATGGATGCACAAAGTTGTTCTTGTAGACAAGTCACGGAACATTCATTTGCAGTTGCAATAGACCTTTATCTGTGGAACTTTATTACATGAGGATTTTGGATATAAAACTCTTGGATTAATTTTGTTGTTCTCCTTGGTGAGATCACACCTGGAGTATTCCACACAATTCTGATCCAATCTAGATAAAGGACAAAGTTATGAAGGAAAGATTTGCCAGACTTGTTCCTTGGATACCAGGTTTGTTGTGTGGGGGAGAGGGTAAGTCGATTAGTAGACCTGTATTTTCTCAACATTTGAGAAGTAGCTGACAATCTCATTAAGTACAACATTTTTTAATGGAATTCAGAAAGTTGGATATTATGAATTCTATATATTCCATGCCTGAGGAATCTGGAACCAGGGGTAAGAGAGGGAAAAGGAGAACTCTCTTGCCAGTCTTTAGAATTCTTTACCCCAGAGGATTAAGGAAAATTGGTCATCAAGTGAACTCAATACAGCTATGAAGAGATTCGAAGCATTTCGAGATGGTGCAGGAAGCATGAGCTGAGGTAGAAGATTATCTCTGCTCCTTGTGAATGAGGAATGAAGGGTTAGAAGCCCTACTATTGGTCCAAACATCACTTAAACCTAATTGTAAGATGTGGAGAGTTCACAATATACCACTAGGGGCGCCATAAAATAGGCAGCCTCACCAACAATCTGGCTGTTTTTTCGTCTTTGTTTGTTATTTTTTGTATGTTTTGAAAGTTTATTTTGATGTTCACTGATTTGTTTTATGTGGGGGAGGGAGAGGGGGTCAGGGAAACTTTTTTTTTCAATCTCTGACCCTGCCAGAGGTAAGTCTGAAGAAGGGTCTCGACCCAAAATGTTGCCTATTCCTTCTCACCATAGATGCTGCCTCACCCGTTGAGTTTCTCCAGACTTTTTGTCTACCTGCCGGAGATGCAATTATTTTCCAGGTCGTATCTCCGGTCGCTCTGCGGCCTAACATCTTGGAGCTAGAGGCCTCGCTCTGGACTAACTTTGAGCCCCCCGCGGAACGTGGACTTACCACCGGAGCCGATCCCTTGCCTGGGATCGATGCTCCAACCGCGGCCTGTGGACGTTACCATCGAGAGCTCGCAGTCTCGGGAGAGACCATGGATGTCGGGAGCTCCAACGACGCAGAAGGTTCGACAAGCCCTGACTCGGGGACCGATCACTCGGCGCGGGGGAGGTGAGATCCCCCCCCCCCCCCCCGATACAGGTGTGAGCAACCCGACGCGGGCCCGATTCCTGACGGCTACGGGAGTAAGATCGTCCCATCAATGGAAGGCTCAAGGCCCCCGACCGCAGGAGGACAAAGAAGGGAAGAGATTTACATTTTTTCCGCCCTCCCTCACAGTTAAGAATGTGAGGGAGTCACTGTGGTGGATGTTTATGTTAAAATGTATTTTGTGTGTTCTGGTGCTTTTTATTTGTATAACTGACTTGGCAAATAAAATTCATCATATGTTACAACACTCTTGGCTAATAAAGTATCATTGTATTGTATAATATATCGTATGTGTAGGAAGGAACTGCAGATACTGGTTTACAATGAAGATGGACATAATATGCTGGAGTAACTCAGCGAGTCAGGCAGCATTTCTAGAGGAAAGGAATAGGTGATGTTTCAGGTCGGGACCCTCCTTCAGACAGATTATAGTAGGGGAGAGAAGGTTGGCCGGGACATAGCCTGGAAAGTGATAGCCTGAAGAAGGGTCTCGACCCGAAATGTCACCCATTCCTTCTCTCCAGAGATGCTACCTGTCCCGCTGAGTTACTCCAACTGTTTGTGTCTATCCTGGCAAGTGATTGGTGGATAAGGCGGGTAGGAAGAAACTGCAGATGCTGGTTTATAGCGATGATGGACACAAAATGCTAGAGTAACTCAGCGGGCCAGGTAGCATCTCTGGAGAAAAAGAATAGGTGACATTTCATGTCGAGACCCTTCCTCAGACTGAGAGTTAGATGTATTGTGTCCACTGTGAATGAAGATAGGATCTTCCTGGCGTACAGCAGAGTAACACTGTCTGGTGCATTTATCATCAGTGTCTTTGGAGAGCAGCTGTTTACTTTTAATACAATAATTGTAAAATTGCATATCTCTGATTATGTTCGAAGCATAACATTTTATTTCAAATGTTGTTTCACTTAACTAAATGTTTTTAACTTTTTAACATCTAATACAATTAATGCTTAACTCCCAGACATAATGGTACTTTAGATTGCTTGATAGTACTCTATCTGTGGAATTCAAGCATGCAGTTCATAATTGAATGCTTCTGTGAAGTTGATGCTCTCTGTACGTGGAACCCTTCTCATTCTCTGCAAAATGCTCATTTAGGAAAGCAGTTACACTCAAAAGATTTTCCACTTTAAACGAAATGGAATGAGTGTCTAGAACAAAACAGGCAGGACCTCATCAGAGTTACCTAATGAAATGTCAACTCCAGTCATTGTTATTGTGTGAGGCAGAATATAATGATATATTGAATGAGATATTAAACATGAAAAAATGTAATAATACAGTGTTGCCGGTTTTTAACTCGTTACAATTACTGAACAGAAACATTATGCAAGGTGACATCTTGATGAGCTGCATAACTTCTTTTAATTTACCTGCAGTTTGTTTGAAATTGAATTGTAAAGTTCACCAAAGCATATGCTGAGTTGTTTTTGCAGAGGCCTTGTCATTCTGCCATTATCCACTGCAAAAAGTCATATTGTGTTTCATCACCTGAATAAAATAGTGTTGGAATGAAGTACGCTTTTAACGTGTACCCTGAATCTTGCTTTGACGTGGGGCCCAGTAGCCCCCTTAAATATGCCTCAGACAGGAACAGACACAAAGAACATCTCGAAGAACAGTAGTAAGTTTTTTGAACAAGTCGGTTTATCCGAGGCCTGAAATGTACGCACTGTTAAACACTCTGAGAGAACCCAAAGTGTTTCAAAGTTTCACTACACCGACAGCATTTTTTATTTTCTTATGACTCAATGGTTACAATAGGTATTTACATCTTTTAAATAATTCATCATTGATCAATCTATGCAGTCATTCATGTTTGACTTTCCCCAGAGTTATCTATAACCTTCTGTCCCCTGTTATTTAAAAAAAAAACACACTTCCATTTGTCAAACAAATGGGTGAAATGATCAGTTTTGTTGCTCTCAGTTTAGTTTACAACCCCTAATGTTTATTTCAACTTAGCTATGTTGTGGAATCCAAATACCATGATAAATCTATTTATTGCCTCTCCTAAAATCCTTGAGTTCTCTTCATGATGTTGGCCTTTTTCACATCATGCTTCCCCGGTATGTAAAATCTTGGGTTAAACATATTACTAACTATTCATCTTCCCTATAATTTTCTGAATTTCCAATAGCAATATTTATTGAGCAAACCACAAAGTGCTGGAGGAACTCAGTGGGTCTGGAAGCACCTGTAGAGACAAGTGACAGGCAAGTACTATAGTTGTGCATCAGCAGACTAAAAAAGGGTCCCAACCCAAAACATCACCATCCATTCTCTCCACAGATGCTGCTTTACCTATTGAGTTCCTCCAGCACTTTGTGTTTTGCTCAAGATTACAGCTTCTGTGTGTATAGTAATAATTATTCAAACTCTTTCCAAATGTTTTTTAATTGTGCATTTACACAATTAAACCTTGTGAAAATGCAGAAACCTTTTCGAATCCAAACACTTATTTTAACATAAGTAGAACATATTACACATATTTATCAGGTAAAGAAACATATTTGGAGCGATAATGTTTTGGCCTCCTAATCTGAGGAAAGACATTCTTGCCATATTTTGCTTGGGTAGTTTACACCCCAGCGGTATGAACATTGACTTCTCTAACTTCAGATAGCTCTTGCTTCCTCTCTCCCTCCCCTTCCCCTTCCCAGATAAGGTTCACCAGACTGATTTCTGGGATGTCAGGACTTTCATAAGAAGAAAGACTGGATAGACTCGGCTTGTATTCACTACAATTTAGAAGATTGAGGGGGGATCATATAGAAACTTACAAAATTCTTAAGGGGTTGGACAGGCTAGATGCAGGAAGATTGTTCCCGATGTTGTGGAAGTCCAGAACAAGGGGTCACAGTTTAAGGATAAGGGGGAAATATTTTAGGACCGAGATGAGGAAAGCATTTTTCACACAGAGAGTGGTGAATCTCTGGAATTCTCTGCCACAGAAGGTAGTTGAAGCCAGTTAATTGGCTATATTTAAGAGGGAATTAGATGTGGCCCTTGTGG
Organism: Leucoraja erinaceus; assembly: GCF_028641065.1. Lineage (NCBI taxonomy): Eukaryota > Metazoa > Chordata > Chondrichthyes > Rajiformes > Rajidae > Leucoraja > Leucoraja erinaceus. Next base: position 3,213,021 of record NC_073402.1, on the reverse strand, counting down.
CTAAAGGGATCAGGAGGTATGGAGAGAAGGCAGGTACAGGATACTGAGTTGGATGATCAGCCATGATCATATTGAATGGCGGTGCAGGCTCGAAGGGCCGAATGGCCTACTCCTGCACCTATTTTCTACGTTTCTATGTTTTTATGTTTCAGACTGATGTCAGGGGAGGGGGTGGGGCAAAGATAGAATGGAGGTGGAGACAGTAACACTGGTTGGGGAACTGGGAAGGGGAAGGAGAGGGAGAGAGAAAGCAAGAGCTATCTGAAGTTAGAGAAGTCAATGTTCATACCGCTGGGGTGTACACTACCCAAGCAAAATATGAGTTGCTGTTCCTCCAATTTGCGCTAGGCCTCACTCTGACAATGGAGGAGACCCAGGATAGAAAGGTCAGATTGGGAATGGGAGGGGGAGTTGAAGTGCTGAGCCACCGGGAGATCAGGTAGGTTAAGATGCACTGATTGGAGATGTTCAGCGAAACAATTCTACTTCCCTGCTCAATATTGTATACAAGTAGATACAAAATGCTAGAGTAACTGGCGGTGCCTAATGGCAGCGGCTCGACTACAGTCCGTATGTCTTTAAAAAAATATTTGTCTCGTTAAATATATGTCTTGACTCTAGTTTTTATTAGTTTTTTAGCTGTGTATATGTGGGGGATTCGGGGGGGGGGGGGGGGGTGGGGGAAACCGTTTAAACTCTTCCTGTACGGGGACCCGGCATAGCGTCGTGCAGCCGGCGGCAGCCTCCGGCCGGGACCTACCTATTAACTCCTATAGACCTGCCATCGTGGAGCTGGCCGTCTTCGGAATGGGAAGAGCTGTGGTGGCACGCAGCTGCGACTTGACTTTGGAGCTTCGGAGGCTCCGGCCGCTGGCCTGTGGACAGGAACATCGGGTACTCACAGGTCACTGGTGGGAGACTGCTTTTCGGAGCTCCCGCAACGGCAACTTTTCCCGCTGGAATCACGGAGTTTAGAGGACTCAGAGCGGGGCCTAACATCGTCTGCCGTGGCTTAATGGCCGTAGGACTTACGATAGCCCGCCGGGGGTTTAACATCGGGAGCCCCGGTCACCTCGATATTGCAGTTGGACTGCTGGACTGCATGAGAAGAACAAAGGGAAGAGATAAGACTTTTGCCTTCCATCACAGTGAGGAGGTGTTGGAGATTCACTGTGATGGATGTTTGGGTAAATTGGGTCAAGTGTGTGTCTTGGTTTTTTTTGTAATGTAAGACTGTAGAAAATGCAATTTCTTTCAAACCAAGCTGTTTGAATGACAATAAAAGGCATTTTACTTCGGAGTCACGTGAGTGACTACGTGAAGACCCCGTCCAGCATGCATGCGTGTCATATCGTCTCTGCCATTGCACAAACGACAGGCTGTTGGAGAGTTGATTCCAACAGCTCGGACCTGAAGGTAAGTTTTTAAAAACTTTCTCAGGTCTCTTTTTTACTGCAGGAAGCGTTCAGAGCGCCTGCTGGAGGTCCGAGGTCGGAACCCCGGCGCCACCCGGCTCCCTTCTACATGGACCTCCGAGGGGAGGTGGGGGGGGGGGGCAGAGAACCCCTGCTGCGAATCACGGGGATATCCGAAGCCGACCACAGAATCACGGGGAGGCCCTTTATCAGGGACCGCGGGGATATCCGACGCCGACCACAGAATCGCGGGGAAACCACGTTTACTAAGCCCCGCCAGCTCGGGGGAAGCCCCAAACCGAGGGAGCATTCAAAGGGTAAATCCCGGCTCCCGACACCGCAAGGATCCCCGCTACAAGGTTTCATAAATGCTGCTGCACCCGCTGAGTTTCGCCAGCATTTTAGGTCCCAACTACAAGGGCCGTGGGGAATGCCGACCACAGGAAGAAGGCTGGCTGCGGGGAGCACGGAACCACAGAAGCCTTCGGGGACCAGGGGAAGACCGCGGGTAACCTGGTCTCCGAAACCGCGGGGAAGACCGCGGGTACCCGGCTTCGGAGACCACGGGAAGACCGCAGAAACCCGACTTTGGAGGCCACGGGAAAACCACAGGTAACCCGACCAGAGACCACGGGAAACCACGGGTAACCCAGCTTCAGGGACTGTGGGAAGTCCACAAATAACCCAGCTTCAAGGACCGTGGGAAGACTGGGGATAACCCAGCCTCGTGGACTGTGGGAAAACCGCGGATAACCTAGTTCCAGGGACCACGGGAAGACTGCGGATAACTCAGTTTCAGGGACCGCGGGAGGACTGCGGATAACCTAGTTTCGGGGGCCATGGGAAGACTGTGGATAACCAAGCTACAGGGACCTTGTGAAGAACACGGGTAGAACCATGCTTGGGGGAAACCTCAGCTACGGGGACCGTGGAAGACCAAGGGCCGAACCGTGCTTGGGGGAAACCTCAGCTACGGGAACCGTGCAAAAGCTGCGGGTAGATCTGTGCTTGGGGGACACCCCAGTTATGGGGACCATGTGGAAGACATGGCTAGGACCGCAGAAGAGCGGGTAGCTGGCGGCAAATTCAGACTCCGGCTGCCCGAGGAGGGTAAGAGCTAAAACAGGAGACTGAAAGGCCTAGACTGATGTCAGGCCAGGAGGGTCCCTCCGACATGGGTTCAGCCTTGGACGTTTTACCCATCCTAATTGGCCAGGGAGGGCCATATCAGCGCAGGTCTCCTCAAGAGCCCGTGGCAGCACCCTTTTTCAGGGTTGCCTACGAAACTCCCTTCTGCAAAGGTGAGTGTGAGGAGTCAGTTGGCAACTGAATTCGAAGCATGTCCGAGGAACAGGTGCTGGCTGGGAGTTACCATGCACCTGGAAAGACGGAAAAAGGATGGAAATCGAACACACATCGGGGGCCTTTTGGGCTTACTATAAAGCCACTGGTAGCCATGACGCTAGGTGGGTCTGGTTCTTTCCGAAACGTGGGGTTGTGGACCATTTACACGAAGGTTGGAAGAGATAGTTTATACTGCACAGTACAAGCGAGACAGGCTAGGTATATGGCTGGAGTTGCCTCTTTAGGCAGGCTCGCTATTATGACAAATTAGGCCTGTTTATTATCAACAAGCCCAACTCGCAAGTGCAGTATAGACATTGAAACTTCATGACTATTAATTCCCATGGGGTCAGCTTCTTTCACAGGGCACCGGAAATATCTGAAATTTAACTGGGTGGGGCAATGATACAGTTAAAAGATTGCAAAATAGGCTAACTTCAGTTCCCAGGTTAATTACAAAATTAGTGCTTTGGCTGCTCAGAGTTAAAAAAATATTGTTAAGAACTATCTGGATGAGATTAAACGCTGTATTTTGCTAAGTTAGCTGTATCAGCCACAAAACCCACTTCAGAAATTGGGTTCTCATCTGTCCAGATACATTTAAATTGATACCAACTGAAGTTATTGATGATTGGGATTACCTTTAACTTTAACTAAATAATTTAATCGTTTTGGACTCCGCCCTGAGGTAAGAGATTGGAATTAATTGAAGCCCATAACAAAACTGATCAAGCAACCTTCAGTTCATCAAGTATAATTGGCTTACAGGTGTGCTATTTAGGCCTCTGCACAATCAGAACTATACAGCATGCAAAAGAAGTAAGCACTCAAGTACCATGTGGTCATTGTTGCCAGCTCTATGCTATTCCACTAAATCATTAAATCTTTAATTAAATTACATACTGATGCTATTGTTCAGGATGAGAATTTGCTCATGCCGTCTAGTTACAGATGTGGATTGGTAGAGTTACCAATTCCTCAGTTACATGGTATCAACTACCTATAGACACTGGGTGCATTCTCGGGATTAAAGGTTATGCAAATATGCCTATTTGCATGCTCTAGTCCAAGTTGATACACTTCAGTGGTGGCAAATGTCTGTTTACATTGGTGCAAACAAGTCAAAATATCCGGTGATAGTTTACCCAAAACTCATTACAACATGGGTGTTGGATCACAAAATATTAAAATACATTGTGAACATTAAAGATCAAGAAACTTGCAACCAGGCTCAATCACCAGTGGAAAATATGTGGCATATCGGTAGCGTTCATTACATTCTAGCTACACTAAGGAGGAATGTTTTTTTATGTTTTCCTCCGTTTCTGCCTCAACAGACGGGTTTGCAAAATTCAGCAAGTTCCCGCCTCAGGCATTTTTATAGTGCCTGCCGGGCTTAGCCAGCCCATGGTTCCCACTGATGTGGGGAATGATAGAACCATATATGGTTATTCTAGACACAAGCATTGGTCTAGCCGTGACGTAGGAATGATATAATCAATTCTTTGACTTACAGAGACTGAGAAGACCGTTCCTGCATCTGGGGTTGTTAAACCAACCATGAACGTGCTCACTGCAGATCGCAGGGATAGCACCAAAAATATCAATATTTCCTCATAAGAAGATGGGAGGTATTAATTTTACAATTATATTACATATTCGGCACGGCTGACTGACGTCTTGTAGTTCAGGCTCATATGAGGGCTTGACAAATCATGATGTCTTAAGTGCCATCTACCATACCTAAGTGCTTCATCATACTGGCTGAAAGGAGGAGAATCCACTCTGGGGGGTCACCCTCTGAGCTCTAGATTATGAAGAAAATCTGCAACTCGAAAACTCCCAGGCCTACGGATGCAGAGATATGGGATGTTGACGTTGTGCTACGTTGCTTCGCTGAAGGGCTCCAGCTACATCCCTGTCCTTGGACTAACTCTCTTAAAAGTGGTTATGCTGATAGCCCTGCATGCAGCACTACGGGTCTAGTCATTACATAAACATTGACTGGATAGGATGATTATATCTGCAGACTAAATAACACTTATGTTATGACTTAGTCAAGCAGTATAGACCAGGGGCACCAGATCTCAAACTAGATGTTCACATATCCCATGAACCTTCGATTGTGTATGGTCACACATCTACACCAGAATGTTAGATCACTAGAGCCTAGAGACTCTGAACTAGCAATATTGTTAGTTACATCTAGCGTCAAAAGAAGGTATCACTTCAGACCATCTTCAGGTGGTTATGGGTCTGGCTTATACAGGAGTAAATACTGACATTTTAAATCACTCCACCAAGGCTGTAACAACCTCAGCAGCAGGGTTATGGAAGTTAGCGGGACCACATCCTAGCTGTTGCTGGGTGGTCAATCTAGCAATTTTTCACACATTTAGTACTAACCCATTTTCAGATGGGTTAGTACTAAATTATCACAAACTCTATGTTAAGTTCTGTTCATAGTTCCTCCCGGGTAAGGGAGGTTACTATTGTCATTATTCATGTCTGAATATGATAACATACTTCCTCCCCTGGTCAACTAAGGCAGTGAGTGAAGCATGGACTCGTTCCACGGCATGAAATCACAGATCTTTAAAATCTTCACGTAGTCACTCACATGACTCCGAAGTAAAATAATAAGATTAAACGAGAACTTACCAGTTTGAAGTTTGATCTTTATTTTATGAGGAGTTACGATGAGGGATTACGTGCCCTCCGCTCCCGCCCTCTATCATAAAGGTCAACTGGTATTCTAGTTCTTCTTATCTTACTATGTTTATTTCATCTACTGTTGTCTGTGACTTCACACCGCTGCTTTGAAGAATGTCGCGCATGCGTGCTGGACGGGGTCTTCACGTAATCCCTCATCGTAACTCCTCATAAAATAAAGATCAAACTTCAAACTGGTAAGTTCTCATTTAATCTTACTATTCTATTCTAACTGGTCAGGCAGCAACTCTGGTGAAAATGAATAGGTGATGTTTCTGGTCGAGACCCTTATTCAGACTGAGAGACAAAGGAGAAGGAAACTGGAGGTATGAGGTATAACAGGAGATATGACCTACAACAACAGAGTGAAAGGTATGCAAGGAATAAATCAAGAACATAAAGGATGATCAAGGAAAGGTGGAGCACAATGGTCCATTGTTGGTTGTGCAAGAGGCGATATTCTGGTGAAGCTTTGTCATGGCTTAGATTGGATAGACTTTGAACACCCCTTTTGTTCTGGTACGATTATTTGCTAAACCCAGCAAAGCACAAGTTGTGGATGTAACCCAGAGCATAACACAGACCAGACTCCCCACCATTGACACCATCTACACTTCACACCATCTCAGGAAAGCAGCCAACACAATCAACAACCGTGATGTCACAAGGGTGTTGCCAGGACAAGGAGGTCTGAGCTTTAGGGAGAGGTTGAGAAGGCTGGGACCCTATTCCTTGGAGCGCAGGAGGATGAGGGATGATCTTATAGAGGTGTATAAAATAGTAAGATTAAATGAGATCTTACCAGTTTGAAGTTTGATCTGTATTTTATGAGGAGTTACGATGAGGGATTACGTGAAGAACCCGTTCAGCACGCATGCGCGGCACACTTCAAAGCAGCGGTGTGGAATCACAGATATACACAGTTATTGAAGTAAACATAGTAAAGACAAGGAGACATTAGTTTATGAATTTGACCCATATTATGAGGGTGGGAGTGGAGGGCACGTAATCCCTCATCGTAACTACTCATAAAATACAGATCAACCTTCAAACTGGTAAGTTCTCGTTTAATCTTACTATTTTACTTCGGAGTCACGTGAGTGATTCCGTGAAGATTTCAAAGCTCTGTGATTTCAAACTGTGTAACAGTTATTACTACATCACTGCCGAAATCTTTGAGGGAGGAAGTGTGTTATCGTAACCAACCAATGAATCTGTTTGTAGAAAAACACAATGGTATTTTTTAAACAATAACAACAAATAAATTAAATTGCTCCCCTGGGCTTAAATTAAATATTTGCAGTCTGTAAAATCTTTCCTGCAAATAAAACAGGTTTTACGAACGGCTTATTATAAAATTTCTGAACGGTCTTTCCCCCCATCATCCTGCTGTAGCCAGGATGTGGTTTATGGGCACGTCCATTCTTTTAGCCGTCGACGTGGATGCTGCCCTGGTGCGATGAAATTTGTACATGTTAGTTTATCCCAGAAGCTTTTAGCACCTGCTTGAGCCATCTCAAAGTCGCTCGTCACCCGACCATAAGGTTTTTTATGAATGACCCCCAAGGCTTTTCATCTCGCTCGAATATTTTGGTTGTGCCTATGTAGGATAATAGGGTCATGTTTATATAATAGGGACATAACCGTGTTTCTGGCTGGTAAGGCCGGAATTCCACGACTGGATTAGGTGTTCCTGGTCTGCTCTGTTTGATCATTCCCTGGATAACGACAGAGATCTGATCTGGCGCTGTGAGCATGGTGTCCAGTCGCAATAGGTGTAGTGACTGGACCCTCTGTGCAGATACAAGTGCCATCAACATTAGTGTTTTGAGCAGAGATGGTTCCAGGTTGAGGGATCTGGCTGGTGGCCATCCCCTGAGGTATGTCAGGACCACACTGACATCCCATATATGGGTGTACCTTGGTCTAGGGGGTTAGAGTTGTAAATACCCTTCATTAGTTTGACCACCAACTGGTGGGACCCCATGGCCTGTTGTCCTGGAGCTGGTTTTAAATAGGCAGACAGAGCAATTCTAGCTGTGTTGGTGGCTCTGTAGCTGAGTCCTTCATCGTGGTGAAGGTTCGCCAGGAATTCCAGTACGTTGGTAACTGTAGCGGTTGAGTAGGTGGTCCCTGTATCCAAGCAGTACTTCTCCCATTTATTGATGCTGGACAAGTGTTGTTTTTTAGTGGATGTTCAGAGGGATGCTGACATGGTGTTGACGGTTTGTTATTATAATCCCAGTCCCAGAAGTGGTTTGTGCAGCATCTGCAACCCAGGAGTTTGATTTTTTCATGGCATGGGTGGTTTGTACCCGACAATGGGTGTTAACAACTCTCGTTCACTGGGGAATACCATCGTAGTTTCAACCATGTCATGGGGTATTGGGAACCATGGCTGTGGAGGCCAGTCGGGTACTATCAAAATACCTGAAGCAGAGTCCATTTGTATTGTGCGTAGTCCCCGACTGATGAGGCAGAAGGGAGGAAATGCATAGAATAAGAATTTCCCCAATCCAGCGCGAACACATCTACCGCTGCTGCCTCAGTGTCTGGTTCCCAAGCGACATACATAGGTACCTGGTGATTTAGCCTTGATGCAAATAAATTGATATCTAGCGTGCCATATTGCTTGATAACTTTTGTGAAAATATATATTTTTGGGGTTTTAACATCCATTCGATGCTGTCATTAAATTTACGTGATCTGGTGTCTGCCACTGTATTTAGCTTACCTGGTAGGTAAGTTACTGATAGCCAAATATGTATTGACCAACTTGTCGCATGATACCGATTTTATGCCGCCCATATGGTTAATGTAGGCCACCACCGTAGTATTATCTATTTATAACCATACATGCAAGTGATGCATATTTATGCATATGCTTTTAAACCATAAAAGTCACCCAACATCTCTAGATAATTAATGCCCAGTGAAAGTGGTAATGATGATTCTGGGTTAGTCCATCTACTACTTGTGCTGGATAAAGAGTTAGTTGCTCCCCAGTGTTGAGCACTGGCATCTGTTTGGATAACTGACATAGGGTTAGTGATGATAATAGGCTGAAACTATGTCAAACGTTTTTTGCCCACCACTGTAGTTCTGATATTACTTCAGTGGGTAACTTCATGAAACGATCATAATGACCTGTATGTCGTTTTTGGTACAAAGGTTCGAATTATGTAGCCGGAAATGTTGCTACCATTTTCCCAATTACTCTGTTACTTGTCGAGTAGTTGGTAGTTTGTTGACCATTAAATTGTTGCATGATTGTGCCAATTCAACTATGTTGTCTTTTGGCAATGTTACAGTCACATGAACTGAATTAATTGTGAAGCCCAAGTAGTCCATGATAGAGGATGGCTTCAACTTAGATTTATCTGGATGTAAGACAGTCCCAGGGTTTCGAATAACTGTTTGGTAGCTGAAACAGCTAACATAGTCAAATTCATAGTCTTGTCTACCATTTAGGATATCATCAAGACATGCCATGACAATATGTTTTTGTCTTCTGAATATTGCCAGAGCTGGTTTTAGTGTTGGTGACACTCTTGGGCTGAGAACCCATGGTTAACGCTTTAAGCTGCTATAGCTGCCCCATCCAGGTAAAATCAGATATCTGCGATGATCCTTGTGTATGGTACTAAATAGTAAACATTTTTAAGATAAATGCTTGCCATGAAGTATCTTTTGGAATTTAGTTGTTTGGTAGTAACAACCGGTTCCATTTTGAAATGTATATACTTAACAAACATATTTAGTGAAGTTAAGTCAATGATGATGCGACATCCACCATCTTTTTTGGGTTTTAGTGAATATATTTGATACGAATTTCAAGGGTTCAAGTTTCCCCATGATACCCTTTGTAATTATTCTCACCAGTTCAGCTTGTCCCTCTTGTTTCTTTAAAAGAGAGGGGAAAAAATACCCTCAGGGATGAAAGTTGACCTGGTGGCAATTTTCCTAGTATGAATTGTATTTGTATTCATTAATGCCATTGAGTATATACTGATCATTCGCGATAGACACCGATGTGTTAGTATTACTCTATATACTGGTAGGAACTAGACCCACCTACCTCCATGGTTATGGGTATTTTTCTGTTTCCTGCCGGTCCAACTAGTGTTGCACGTCGTTTGATGTGGCGGTGACGTTGGGGGGTGGCACATTTTCCATGCGGTCTGCTCTGGGCCCTGGTTTTAAAGAAGACTTTCGGTGATAGAATGCGGACCCCGAGCTTTCATCAGTCCGATATGGTAGACGTTGACTGATGGATACGATGGGGTGCTGCTGCGTAGGAATTTCTGTTTTTGGTTACACGTGCCGACCCTGCCTCATGAGCCGAAAGTTTTGTAAACCTCTTGCATGTCCTTCATATGCTTTGTGAGGTTTTTGCCAGAGAGCAGTGGGTCTGACTCAGTGGCTGGGGTATGCACAACCCCGTAATGTAGGATTTTTATGGCAGGTCATTATGACGTGTAAGGTTGTGGTCTCTCCGTATTTGACCATGGAACGAGGAAAAAACGATGTTATGGCTGTCGTCAGGCTTTTAACGGCCTCCTGCACGTGGGGCTTCCACGCAGCTGTCCACCACACCTAGCAGCTCTTCCTGTTCCTGCACCCCTTGCATACTCCCGAGATCTTCAGCCATTGCCCCTGTTCTTGACCAGCCCAGTCCTGGTCACCAAAGCTATCCTCTGGAAAGGAGGAAGCAATGGACAGTGCACAAGGCACTGTGGAGGGCGTGCCTGACCCATCCCCCCCCCCCCCCCCCCCCCCCCCCCCCCCCCCCCCCCCCCCCCCCCCCCCCCCCCCTGCGAGCGGGGGCAGCTCTGTTCAGGCGGCTGTCTTTCCCCCTGTGCGGGTGGAAAGACGTCCCATCCGACACGTCGGAACCACCAGCCGGCCGCCTCTTCCATGGCGGTACTTCCAGCCCACTGCTTAGGCGCTAGCGAGCTGGACTCGGCATGGTGTCGGGATAGCGGAGCGCCGCGTAAGCGATCCTACCGCCTTTCTGCTGCTGCCCCCCCCCCCCCCCCCCCCCCATTGGATGCTCCTCTGTGGAGTCGAGTGGGGGACAGGTCGTTCTGTTGCTGCCCCCCCCCCCCCGTTGGATGCTCCTCCGTGGAGCCGAGCGGGGGACAAGTCTGTTGCAGAGCCTTTCTTCTCTGCCGGACAACAGAAGGCTCCCAGTGAAAGAAAAACCCGACGCCAGCTTACCTGACGGTCCGTTCTTTCACCTCCATAGCGGGAGCGCCTGACTCCCGCTGTGCCGCTGTTGCTCTGCTGGACGTAATGCCGCGCATGCGTGCTGAACGGGTTCTTCACGGAATCACTCACGTGACTCCGAAGTAAAATCATGAGAGGAATAGATTGTACAGAGGCACAGAGTCTCTTGCCCCAAGTAGGTGAATCAACTACTCTGAGGACATAGTACTCTACGGAATAGGTGAAGGGGAAAATATTTAATAAGAATCTGAGGGGTAACTATTTCACACAAAGGGTGGTGGGTGTATGGAACAAACTGCCAGAGGAGGTCATTGAGGCAGGGATTATCCCAACAGTTAAGAAGCAGTTAGATAGGTACATGGATAGGATCGATTTGGAGGGATATGGACCAAAAGCTGGCAGGTGGGACCAGTGTAGTTGGGACATGTTGGCTGATATGGGCAAGTTGGGCTGAAGGTCCTGTTTCCACACAGTATCACTCTAAGAGTCTATGACTATGAGCTTTTCCATCTGAGTTATTCCTTTTTCTCATGTTCTGTCAGGCAGGAGGCAAAGGAGCTTGAAAGCGCGCACCACCACAGACTCAGAAAAAAACAGCTTCTTCACATCTGTTATTAGGTTTCTGAATCATCTTTCCATAAATGAGGGCAATATTCCAATTCTCCAAAATAATCCATTGCATTGGGCTTTTTCTCTGGAGCAGGTGAGAACGTGGCCCCAAGAACCAATACTGACCATCAGTTAACACCAGTTTTATGATATTCCACTTCCTCATCCACTTCCTGCACTTCGGAGCCAATTTAAGAGGTCAATTAACCTGCAAACCCCACGTTCTTGAGATATAGGAGGAACCTGGAGCACCCGGCAGAAATCCACACGGTCACAGGGAGAACCTGCAAACTCCACACAGAAGGTACTCCATACAGAGAGGTCATGATCAAGCCTTTCTCACTGGTGCTGTGAGGCAGCAACTCTACCTACTGTATTCATTTCACTTGCACTTTATGTGCAATGTGACGAATAAACCCGTATTGTATTGTATTGTATTGTATTGTACCATTGTCCTGCCATTTTAAGTCAAAGAACCTGCATTAAAATAGGTTTATGGACCTGAAGAATTAACACTTTCTCTTTCCGCAGATGTTGCCTGACCTGCTTATTTTCTTATTTGCAGTAACACTATCTACCACATACATTGAGATCAATATTAAATCTCCAGTGGTAGTTAACTTTATCTTCTGAAGTATTTTCCCCATTCTTCTTGCAACCTCTTTCATCCATGAACTCCCTTGATTCAGCATAGCATCGTGTATAGGAGAAAAAGAAGATCAGAACATTGGAAATAAATGCTTGGCTTTTGGAAGCCCTTGGAGAGCGCAAATAAATATGTGCATTTCATAGAACACTCAAGCCCCAAGGGATGCAATCCCCGCTCTTCAGTGAAAAGTTCACCATCTGTGATGGAAACATGGTAATGGAGTCAGGAACTAAACTAACAAGAGCTTCTATCAGGACACTGTTGAAGTAATGAGAACTGACCTTGCAGAATTAGTTTGTGATTGAAGATCAATGAACAATCACTGTGATATCATTTCCTTAATAACGTTGCTTCCAGTAAGCAGCTGATGATTAGATTGTATTTTATCAGACACACAAGACAGATTCCCACTAGTCTCGGTATCTAGGATTACATCAATGATTTAGCTGAAGGGATTCAAAGTAACATTAGCAAATTTGCAGATGACACAGAGCTGGGTGGCAGTGTGCACTGTGTGGAGGATGCTATGAGAATGCAGGGTGACTTAGACAGGTTGGATGACTGGGCAGATGCATGGCAGATGCAGTTTAATGTGGGTATGTGAGGTTATCCACTTTGGTAGCAAAAAGAGTAAGGCAGATTATTATCTAAATGGTGTCAAGTGGGAAAAGTGGAAGTACAATGGGATCTGGGGGTCCTTGTTCATCAGTCAATGAAAGTAAGCATGCAGGTACAGCAGGCAGTGAAGAAAGCATGTTGGCATTCATAACAAGAGTAGTGGAGTATAGGAGCAAGGAGGTCCTTCTGCAGTTGTATAGGTCCCTAGTGAGACCACACCGGGAGTATTGTGTGCAGTTTTGGTCCCCTAATTTGAGGAAGGACATGCTTGCAATTGAGGGACTGCAGCGTAGGATCATAAGGTTAATTCCCAGGATGGCGGAACTGTCATATGCTGAGAGAATGGAGCGGCTGGGCTTGTATACTCGGGAGTTTAGAAGGATAAGAGGGAATCTTATTGAAACATATAAGATTATTAAGGGTTTGGACATGCTAGAGGCAGGTAACATATTCCTGATGTTGGGGGAGTTCAGAACCAGGGGCCACAGTTTAAGAATAAGAGGTAAGCCATTTAGAACGGCGATGAGGAAACACGTTTTCACACAGAGAGATGTGAGTCTGTGGAATTTTCTGTCTCAGAGGGCGGTGGAGGCCGGTCCTCTGGATACGTTCAAGAGAGAGCTAGATAGGGCTCTTAAAGATAGCAGAGTCAGGGGATATGGGGAGTAGGCAGGAACGGGGTACTGATTGTGGATAATCAGCCATGATTACATTGAATGGCAGTGGCCTATTCCTGCTCCTATTGTCTATAGGTAAAGACGTAGGCCTAATGCAACTGCCTGGACCTACCTGATCTCCCAGTTGCCAAACACTTTAATTCCCTTACCCATTCCCACACTGACCTTTCTGTCCTGGGCCTCCTCCATTGACAGAGTGAGGCTAAATACAAATTGGAGGAACAGCACCTCATAATTCACTTGAGCATCTTACAGATTGATTTCAATCACTTCAAGCAACATTTGCATTCCCTCTCTCTCCATCCCTTCCACTCCCTAGTTGTGGTATTAGTCTCAATGTCGGCCTGGTGAGTTTCATTGTCGGTAACACATTTTCACCTAGCCCACAGCTAATGGCCTTTTTCATTTATCATCATTACTTTTTTGGATATCTTTCATTCATTTGTTCTATATCTCTCTATATCACCGTCTATATCTCTTGTTTCCCTTTCCCCTGACTCTCTACCTGAAGAATAGTCTCGACCTGAAACGTCACTCATTTTTTTTGTCAGGGATGTTGCCTGACCCACTGAGTTACTCCAGCACCTTGTGTCTATCTTAATTATTGAAGATGATAAGTGTATCACTTTAAAACTCTATTTATAATAGACTGTACATATGATCAGGCTAACTCGTAGGATGCAGACCTCAAAACTGAATTAGAAGAAAATCAGAGTAAAATTGAGAAATGTATGATAGTGAAACCAATTACAATTATAAGTCAGAGAATGCTCAAAGAAGGATTTTCTGCAGCAGGTAAACGATGGATTAAATTCTGGCTTTGGCCTTTACTCAGTTGTGAGGTGGCACGTTCATCCTCTGAGTAATTGTCTTCTCCTTCCCTGTATTACTCCATTTATTAACAAATTAATAATATTAACCTATTCACAAAGGGCGGAATGGTGGTGCAGCAGTAGAGCTACTGCCCTTACAGCGCTAGAGACCTGGGTTTGATCCTGACTACAGGTACGGTCTACACCGAGTTTGTACGTTCTCCCCGTGACTTGCGTGAGTTTTTTCCGAGATCCTCCCACACTCAAAAGACATTTGGGTTTGCAGGTTAATTGGCTTGGTTTAACTGTAAATCCTCCTTAGTGTGTGTAGGATAGTGTTAACAATGGTCGGTGTGGACTCTGCGGGCTGAAGGGCATATTTCTACGCTCAATGTCTAAACTAAACTAAACTAAACTAAACTAAATTAAACTAAACCGGCAGAAAATGAAGCCTAGAAACTTCAAAAAATATTGGATGGGAAGGAAAAGCCTTGAGTGTATTTGTGCGACAGTATGTGAATTGCATATGTTTATACACAAATGATATCGTCCAAATCTGTACCTCTTTGGAGTGTGGGAGGAAAGTGAAGATCTTGGAGAAAGATGGCGGTGCAGTCGTACAGTTGCTGCCTTGCAGCGAATGCAGCGCCAGAGACCTGGGTTCGATCCCGACAACGGTGCTGTCTGTACGGAGTTTATACTGTACATTCTCCTCGTGACCGAGATCTTTGGTTACCTCCCACACTCCAAAGATGTACAGGTTTGTAGGTTAATTGGCTTGTTATAAATATCTTGAGGTGAGTAGCATCTCCTAGTGTCTGTGGTATAGTGTTAATTTGCGGGGGTCACTGGTCAACGAGGACTTGGTGGACAGAAGGGCGTTTCCGCGTTGCATCTCTAAACAAAAAACTAAACTAAATAACCCACACAGGTCATGTTGAGAACATACAAACTCTGGCGCTGTAAGGTAGCAACTCTACCGCTGCACCACTGTGCTGCTCACCATTTATATTGTTAAATGTTTGAAGGAATCTGTACATTCAGGCACATGAAGGGAATAGACACACAAGTGCCAGACAAGAATCATCTTCAACATTGGAGACTGCATCCATCCACCTCTGACATTGGATGGCATTACCTTGCTGCCGTCCATATATCAGGCCAGGGATCATCAGCTGGACCAGGCACCTCAACACAATGGCTGCAGAAGTAGCGTATCTTGAGGTGAGTAGCATCTCCTGTCCTGCATTGTTCTACGTTCCAAACTAAGAATTATGTGGAGCAGAATATCCTGCCCTTGCATTGGTAAATGCAGCTCCAAGGACGTTTAAGAGGATTAATGCCATCCAGGATAAACATTTGGCATAGGTAGTTTGGAAAGTTAGATGGACGATCAACGTTTGAAGTACTGGACCTGTACTTGCTGGAGTTTAGAAGGATGAGGGGAACCTCATTAAGACTTACTAAATAGTGAAAGGTCGGGATAGATCGTATGCAGAAAGAATGTTTACAATAGTGGGAGAGTCTAGGACCAGAGGGCATTGCCACACAATAAAAGTATGCACTATTAGAAAGGAGGCGAGGAGGAATTTCCTTGGTGAGGGGGTGGGCAATCTATAGAATTAATTGCCACAGACGGCTGTGGAGACAGTCATTGGGTATTTTGAAGGTGGAGATTAACAGATTCTTGATTAGTACGGGTGTCAGGGTTAAAAGGGAGATGGCAGGAGAATGGGGTTGATAGATCAGCCATGATTGAATGGCAGAGTAGACTCTGATAGCCTATTTATGCTCCCATGACCTATGAACATATGAACAATCAGAATCTTTTCCCACAGTGGAAATGTCAAAGACACGAAAGTATAGGGGAGTCCAGAACCAAGTTGAAGAATAAGGAGTAAGCCATTTAGAACGGACATGAGGAAACACATTTTCTCACAGAGAGTGGTGAGTCTGTGGAATTCTCTGCCTCAGAGAGCGGTGGAGGCAGGTTCTCTGGATGCTTTCCAGAGAGAGCTAGATAGGGCTCTTAAAAATAGCGGAGTCAGGGGATATGGGGAGAAGGCAGGAACAGGGTACTGATTGGGGATGATCAGCCGTGATCACATTGAATGACGGTGCTGGCTCGAAGGGCTGAATGGCCTACTCCTGCACCTATTGTCTTTTGTCTATTGTCTAATGTCTATGGCTTAAGGTGAGAGAGAGACAACATTTAAAGGAGGTGTGCGGTGCAGAGTTCTTATACAGGGGGTGGTGGGAGCCTTGAGCACGGGGCCTGGGGTGTTGGTGGGTGAAGGTGTTTATGATGCTTTTAGATAGGCACATGGATATGCAGGGAATGGAGGGGTATGGATCATGTGTAGGCTGATCATGCAAGGCTAGCATATCTTGCCGATATGTTTGGCATGGGCAGTAGGGGTGAAAGGGCCAGTTCCTGTACTGGACTGTTCTATTTTCTAAATAAAGAATCATGTGGTGCAGAATATCCTGCAATTAGACTGGTAAATGCAGCTCCAAAAACACTGAGGAATCTTGATACCATCCAGGATAAGGCAGCGTTTAACAGCCATACCATTCAGCACCCTGAATATTCACTCCAAAAATGTAGTGTACCACCCACAAAGTTTACTGCAGTTACATGCCAGAGCTATCAGTGCCACAAAAATCCACAACCCCTGTCACCTGAAAGAACATGGGCAACAGCTATATAGGAATGAACATGGGCTACCAGACTCTCCTTAGGCAATGCACAATTGTAACTGAGAATTATATATCACCAATTTCCAATCATTACTGTGTTCAAATCTTGGAGTTAGTCACAAAATGCTGGAGTAACTCAGCAGGTCAGGCAGCATCTGTGGAGAAAAGGAATAGGTGACATTTTGGGTCGGAACCCTTCTTCAGTTTGAAGAAGGGTCCCGACCCGAAACATCAGCTATGCATATTCTCCGGAGATACTGCCTGAGACGCTGAGATATTCCAGCATTTTTTGTCTAACTTTGGTGTAAACCAGAATCTGTAGTTGGTTCCAATCCAAGTCTTGCATGTGTGACTGGACTTCCTTCAGCACAATGACAAAGGGTGGTCGGGAAAGTAGACACAAAATGCTGGAGTAACTCAGTGGGACAGGCAGCATCTCCGGAGAGAAGGAACTGGTGACGTTTCGGATCGAGAACCTTCTACAGACTGATGACAGGGGAGTGTGCGGTACTGAGATAGAATGTAGTGGGAGACAATAAGACTGGTGGGAGAACTAGGAAGGGGGAGGGGATGGAGAGGGATGGAAAGCAAGGGCTATTTGAAGTTTTCTTCTTCTTCTCAAGTGCTATTGGTGGATGGGCAAGAAATGTAGTCTTGACCAGTGATGGCCAAGATCCCCAAAACATTTAATTAAAACGCCTTCAAATAAAAATTAAATATTAATTGCATGTGCATGAAAAAAACATCCTCGGGTTAATGAAATAGGTTTTGCCCTTTGAAACATTCTGTCTGTTTAACTTGTACCATGCTTCTCCACTCATTCTTTCGAGTTCATTTTAAGATACTGTTATTTGTTTTTAAATCCCTGAATGGGCTCGCCCCGCCTTACCTCTCTGAGCTGCTCCACCAATACGCTCCTGCCCGGTCCCTCAGGTCAGCTGGTCAGCTGCTCCTGGAGGTACCGAGGTCTAGTCAGAGGCTCAGAGGGGATAGAGCCTTCTCTGTTGCTGCTCCGGCACTCTGGAACACCCTGCCATTGCACATCAGACAGGCCCCCTCACTGTCCATCTTCAAATCCAGTGTTAAAACACATTTGTACTCCCTGGCTTTTGACCATGCCTGAGGCTTTGCTTCTGTTTGTGGTGTTTTTGATGTTTCTTTATTTTACTTGTCTTTTCCTACTATTTCTTTTGATTGTTATTTTTGGTGTGTATTAACTTTTTTGTCAATGATTAGTGATGTACAGCACTTTGTTGCAGCTATGTTTGTTTTTAAAGTGCTCTATAAATAAAATTATTTATTATTATTATTATTATTCTCCCACCGGATCCCTTGACATTGTTTGAAAGATTCTCCTTAAAACTGCAGTCAATCGGAAATTTATAATTTATTTAATGGTGAACTTATATGATATCTGTGTTACTCAGACCATAAAAAAAATCTCCACAGATTAAAACATTAGACTTTAGAGATGCAGCATGGTAACAGGCCCTTGAGTCCAATGAGCCTGCGCTGACCAATGTTTACCCTGTACACTAACACTATCCTGCACACTAGGGACAATTTACAATCTTTACCAAAGCCGTTAACCTACAAGCCTGCATGCCTTTGGAGTGTGAGAGAAAACCGGAGCATCTGGGGGGAACTCATGTGGTCATGTGGAGAACGTACAAACTCTGTACAGATAGCACCCGTAGTCAGGATTGAACCTGGGTCTCTGGAGCTGGAAGGCAGCAAACCTACCACTGCACCACTGTGCCGCTATCCGGTATGATAACATTTTTTTAATTTTGAGGTTATTCAAAACTTTGTTTTAATTCATTAATACCTAAATATGGTGTTTGTGGAAGAGATCTTTCCAGCATGTATTCCTCAACCAAAAACTTTAAAATCATCTTTATATTTTTTCCAATAATATTTCTAACAATTAGAACATAGAACAGCACAGGTCAGGAATAGCCCATAAGATCTGCGCCTAATATGATGCCAAGCTAAACTAATTTTTCCATAAATGCACTGCAAAATTTGATTCATTTATTACACGTATAAGATAATTCTTGGTTTCCTAACTTAGTAAAAGTGCTGTATGAATCCTCAGCTTTTCTTAGGGTTGACTGAATGTAAAGTTTTACCTTCTTGAAGCATAAAAGGACACAGAGTGCTGGAGTAGCTCAGCAGGTCAGGCAGCATCTGTAGAGAATATGGATAGGCGATGTTTCATGTCAAGGTCCTTCTTCAGACCCGTAACATCTGCGTCTTTGTTTCTATATTGATACTTGCATTCATGATGAATAAACAACCTTGTTTTTCTCAATGTTTTTTTTTACCATAGAAACATAGACTTCGAGCCAGCACCGCCATTCAAGATGATCATGGCCAATCATCCAGAATCAGAACCCCGTTCCTGCTTTATCCCTATATCCCTTGATTCCATTAGCACCAAGAGCTGTATCCTACTCTCTCCTGAAAACATCCAGTCAATTGGCCTCCACTGTCTTCTGTGGCAGATAATTCCACAGATTCACAACTCTCTGGGTGAAAAGGTTTTTCTTCATCTCGGTCCTAAATGGCCTACCCCTTATTCTTAAACTGTGACCCCTGGTTCTGGACTCCCCAACATGGGGAACATTTTTCCTGCATCACCAGTGAGCCAGTTTACAAGAGCAGCGGCGCACAATAATGCGGATCAAACCACAGTTATGCACTGTTGTTCCCTTGGAACTCACCTCTAAATGCCTCAATAAGAAATGCGATTTCAGCCATAGTGTCATAGACTCATACAGCATGGAAACAGGCCCTTTGGCCCACACTGGCCAACATGTCCCATCTGCACTAGTCCCATCTGCCTGCATTTGGCCCATATGCCTCTAAAGCTGTCCTATCCATGTATTCGCCTAAATGTTTCATAAACTTTGGGATGGCACCAATGAACCAAATCAGTATTTCACTGCATCTTTCTGGAGTTTCCTGCTTGATCTATGTAACAGACATGTTCTGATGTAATTTAACATTAAAGCAACACTTTGTAGATCTAAAGTTCTCAATCGCTGAATGTAAACTTCACAAATTGTATTGTGTAAAGTCTACGGACGTCAAGTTGTATTGAGCAAAGTACAAACCTTCTAGTCACAGACATTTGATACATATAACTAGAATGCAAGACAATCAATTTGTTCACAAATACTGATGTATACTTCTTTAAGACTGAATGTATTGCCTTAAAATTATTGCTATCTATTCTACCTAATCATTGCAAACTTTTCCCAACTTTCTCCCCCCTACTCCAATCATAAGTTAATCTACATAATCGGTTGGAGTAGAATTAGGCCATTCGGGCCATCAAGTTTACTTCACAATTCATTCATCTATCCTTCCCTCTCAACCTCATTCTCCTGCCTTCTTCCTTTAACCCTGACACCCGTACTAATCAAGAATATACCTATCTCTGCCATAAAAATATCCATTGGCCTCCACATCCTTCTGTGGCAATGAATTCCACAGATTCACCACCCTCTGACAAAATAAATTCCTCCACATAGCCTTCCTAATGGAGCATCCTTTAATTCTGAGGCTATGATCTTGGATCCTAGTCTCTCTCACTAGTGGGAACATCCTCTCCCCATCTACACTATCCAGGCCTTTCACTATTCTGTAAGTTTCAGTGAGGTCTCCCCTCATCCTTCTAAACTCCAGCGAGTAGAGGCCCAGTGCCATCAAATGCTCATCATATGTTAACACACTCATTCCTGGGATCATTCTTGTAAACCTCCTCTGCACCCTCTCCAGCATCAGCACCAGCACATTCTTTCTCAGATATGGGGCCCACAATTGCTCATATTACTCCAAATGCGGCCTGACCATCAGTCTGAATGGGACCCTGCCCTGAAATGTTGTCTGGCCATTTCCTCCCAGATACTGCTTGACCCACTTATTTCTTCTAGCACTTTGTGTTTTGCTGTTGAATTAATATACAGGATTAGCAGTTTAATCTTGCTGTACTTTACAGGAAAACCCAAGGATACATCATCAGATGATTTAAAAGTGAAAGACACATCACCCATTCCACTATTCATGATCTGCACTTTACTGATGATGTCTCGAATATGTTAATTCATCTCAGGAATTGCAGATAAAGAGAACCAAATTCTCTAATACATTTGAAGATAAACGCAAAAAGCTCAGGGAGAAGGAGCCATCTTGAGGAACGGCTGCCAACCAGCAGCCGTCCGTTTTAACTCACTTTTCTTTCGACTTTTAGTAAGTCCTGTCCTTTGTCTGTTGGAGAATGGACTTTTTAATGTGGGGGGAAGGAGGTAATTATACTTCTAGGTCCCTACCTGGTCGGTGAGGCAGCTTTTTCTCCGGGCTGCCCCGTCGACCCGTCCTCGTGGCCTACCAGCGGGCGTGGAGCGCCATTTCCTGGCGGGGACTACCCAGCACCTTGGCTTCGGTGGCGGCACAGCACTGGAGCGCTATCGCGGAGCAGAGCGGGCGATGCCTTGCCTGGGTCGCCGCGCTGGATCAACGCGTTGGAGCTCCGGTGAGCTGTGACTGCCAAGATCAACACCTCCGGGCTGCGGATCTGCGGAGCGGGCGGCGCCGACTCTAACATCGGGAGCCTGGGAGCTCCAAACCGGCGCGGTCTTGGTGGCTTTGGAAGCCACGGTCCCCAGCTAGGAAGCGGCCGTTCCAGGTGGCCCAGCCGCTGAGAGGACTCTCCCGACGCCGGGGCAACACCACCCGGTGAGAACGGCCAGGAACATCGGGCCTCCATAGAGGCTATTGCGGTGGCCTCAATAGGCCTGACTTTGGGTGATCTGTGGATGAGGACTGGGCATCGTGCCTTCCCCCACAGTGGTATCCATTGTGGGGGGATGATTTTTTGTCTGTAAGTAAACATGTTAGTCTGTGTCCAAGATGGCCATCGGAAGGGAGAGTGGACGCTGGCGCGCTTTTGGGACGACAGATGGCGCAATGGGCTAAGTGTTTGGCTGGCGACCTGAAGGTAGCCGGTTGGAACCCCGCTTGGAGTGCGTACTGTCGTTGTGTCCTTGGGGCAAGACATTTCACCCACCTTTGCCTGTGTGTAAATGTAATGTAATTATGTGAAGCACTTTGGGGTCAATGCAAGTTGACTAAAAATGTGCTATATAATTAAGATTATTATTATTACTATTATTATTATTATTTTGCTGCCGCTGCTCTCTCTTCACATTGTGTTTTTGATTTTTGTTGTCTTTGGATTGAATTCTGTTTTTAATTTGTGTTTCTGTGATGTCTTTATTATTTATTTTATTCCGATTATATGTTTTATTATTCTTGTTAATCTCTGTAAGGTGTCCTAGAGATTTCTGAAAGGCGCCCAAAAATAAAATGTATTATTATTATTATTGAAAAGCTGGAATAACTCAGCGGGACAGGCAACATCTCTGGAGAGAAGGACTGGGTGACGTTTCAGGTCGAGAATACGCACCAATACAACATCGCATAAGTACCAAGGAAATTTTTGTCACATTTCCTTGGACACCAACATCCCACTCAACATCTCTATCAGTAGTGAGGTTTTGGACAGCATGAATTGCTTTAGCCATCACTTCTCAATGTTACCAACTCACTTAGCTTTGATTCAAAGCTTTAATGCAAAATTTGGCAAAACTCTGTCACCTTCAGCGAATATTCCCTCTCTGGAACAAACTGCTAGCTGCGAGCATCTTTTGGACACTGCCTATGTCTCCAGTAATCATCATGAGGCATATTGACACAGGTTTTCCCAGAAGCTGCACACATTCCAATTGCTGCACCTTCCTTGACCCAGGCTAGAAAATGCAGGAAAATGTTCCCAATGGTGGGGGAGTCCAGATACATTTTAAGAATAAGGGTCGGCCATTTAGGACTGAGATGAAGAAAAACGTTTTCAGCCGGAGAGTTGTGATTCAGTGGAATTCTCTGCAACAGAAGGCAGTGGAGGCCAATTCACTGGGTGTATTCAAGTATTAGATTTAGCTCTTTGGGTTAATGGAATCAAGGGATATGAGGAGAAAGCAGGAACAGGGTACTGATTTTGGATGATCAATCATTATCATATTGAATGGTGGTGCTGGCACAAAGGGCCGAATGGCCTACACCTGCACCTATTTTCTATGTTTCTATAGATAGACAAAAATGCTGGAGGAACTCAGTGGGTGAAGCAGCAGCTATGGAGAGAAGGAAGAGGTGACGTTTCGGGTCGAGACCCTACTTCAGACTGATGTCTGAAGATGACTGATGTTTCTTTGTCTATCACATATGTTGGCATCTCAAAACCTCCGAGTATGTTCAAGCACTTTTGGTTTTTAACGACCAAGCCACTTTAGTCTGTTTCTTTTATATCCAA
Organism: Leucoraja erinaceus; assembly: GCF_028641065.1. Taxonomy (NCBI): domain Eukaryota; kingdom Metazoa; phylum Chordata; class Chondrichthyes; order Rajiformes; family Rajidae; genus Leucoraja; species Leucoraja erinaceus. Next base: position 3,189,883 of record NC_073402.1, on the reverse strand, counting down.
TCCATCATAATTTCCTCCTCAAATTGAAATTCTAAAATTGTTCCAACCACTGATCTTAATCTAATTGACCTATAATTACCTGAATTAGCCCTGTCTCCTTTTAAAAATGGGCAATAAATTGTCCATAGTGGCAAAAATCCACAATCAATAAATCTTGAAATATAATTTCTGGGACCTCAGCAAATTATTTCTTAGGATCCAAGATCTATTCTGAAACAGTCCTGGCACTTTGTCTTCTTTAGTCCTCCTGCCTCATCTGAAATGTTTCTTTGTCTCCATTATTATCTCATTCATCTTACTCTCAAATACTTCAGCCTTCACTTTCTCTTCGATGTGCCTTCCACACAGCCCACTCCTTTTCTCAGGACTTCTGGCTTGAAGCCTAAAGATATGGTATTTTTAAACAATTTATAAACGGAGTTTGGACCAATAATCGGACTGATAACAAGTAGACGTTCTGTTAAATTAGTAGAATTTCCTGATGGCATTTAATACTGATTGTTTTCATTATCAGGCTATCCAGTCTAAATGTTTCCATTCTGTTGTATTTTATAATATTTAATTATACCTTGGTTATCTGTCTGTATAGATGCAGTTACATGCATTGTTTTTTAAGTGAACGTACACTTCCATATATTCCCATCTTGATTTTGGTAACTGCATATTTTTAAGTCTTAATTTGTAATTCGCTGCATGCTTGGCTCCAATGCTAAATTTCCACAGCCTGGATATATCTGTCTTTATGTTCTGTGTTTATTTATTTATTGCGCTCACGGATGTGTGCCCGACCTTGAATCCCTATGTTACTCGCTATTTTTCTCTTGCTCTGGCCTTCTCCCTGCCACTCTTTCATTTTCTCTAGCAAGGGTCTCTGCATCTCTCCTTGTAGTCCACAGTAATTCCAAATCTTCCACTATTTGCATAAGCATGTTTTCATTAAAGGAAGCTCTCACTATCTCTTGACCAATATATATATGTTCATAACTCATGTTCATAACTCATGTTGACCAACATGTTCATAACTCATGTTGACCAACATGTTCATAACTCATGTTCCAATCCAGGAAGACTCGTAGTAAATTGCAAAGTCATCTAAATCTCGCCAGTGTGTTGGGGCTGTCAAGGATCTCGAAAGAGATCTGTTGTTTAACATTTTGCTTTCCTCCTTCTATCCTGATGGTGGAGACTTTTGCTGACAAATTGCCCATCACCTCTGTTCTTTGCAATGAAGCTACATGGGGAATCCCTCATCCATATGCAAGTGAAAAGCATTGTGCCTAATGTCAAAGAAATCCCAACCCCCTTTCCAGACATGCACTTCATAGTGGCACCAGTTTATCTGTTGTTCTCAGGTCCAGGCTTTTCATATTAAGTTAGCTTCAAGTGCAGAGGAGTAAATATCACCAGCATCTTATTCTGGACCAGTAATATCGAAGCAATGGCCAAGAAAGCACACCAACGCCTCTACTTCCTAAGAAGGGTTAGGAAGTTCGGCATGTCCCCATCAACTCTCACAATTTATATAGATATGTCGTATAATGCATTTTATCGCAGATTGACACAAAATGCTGAAGTAACTGAGCGGGACAGGCAGCAGCTCTGGAGAGAAGGAATGGATGATGTTTCGGCTCAAGATCCTTCTTCAGACTGATGGCTAGTTTTCACGGGGCGACTTGACGCAAGATGTAGCCAGAGTGGAGTGGTCGTGGTCTAGCATGATATCACATGATATAACGGGGGTAGAGTAAAGAGTTCCCACGGTACTCGGCAATTCTGTCATTTGTGCGAGTGACTTGTCCGTCTCCCGATCTTTCCCGTTAATCGTGAATGAACATCGTGGACTGTAGTGTAGTTAATCACGTGGCACAAATTATGTTACTTTGTTGTCACACACTATATTGTTTTTTTTCACCCGAGCTCTTTAATGAGCTGAAGAATAATCTGTGTTTTTTTAGACAAATGTTGTTTGGTGTGATGCACCTTCTCTCAATATGTGCAAGAAGTCGTCTTTTTATTTTGTCAAATATGAATAAACACTGTATCTCACATTGACCTGATGATTGTGTTATTTTATGATTTACTGAGAGGTGAAACTTTCAGTCTGAAGAAGGCTCTCGACCCGAAACGCCACCCGTTCCTTCTCTCCAGAGATGCTGCCTGTCCCGCTGAGTTGCTCCAAGCAACTGGTCTATCTTCAAAAAGGACTGACCAGGACTGCCTCTCTCTCTCTCTCTCTCTCTCTCTCTCTCTCTCTCTCTCTCCCTCCCTCTCTCTCACACAGGCATGAATGGACGAACTCCGCGAGCCAGGCAGCATCTACGGAGGGAAATGGACCCCCCACCCACCCCCCCCCCCCCCCCCCCCCCCCCCCCCCCCCCCCCCCCCCCACCCCCCCCCTCACCCCAACTCTCACCCACACACACGAATGCTGGAGAAACTCAGCGGGTGCAGCGGGGCCGAAACGTTGTCTATTTCCTTTGTTCCATAGATGCTGCTGCACCCGCTGAGTTTCTCCAGCATTCGCGTGTGTAGGCGGGAGTTGGGGGGGGGAGGGGGGAGAGAGACATAATGCAGCCTGAAGAATGGGTCGCCTGTCCATTTCCCTCCGTAAATGCTGCCTGGCCCGCGGAGTTCCTCCATTCATGCCTGTGTGAGGGGGAGGAAGAGAGAGAGAGAGAGAGAGAGAGGCACACACAAGGTGGACGCGAAATTTCACCTGCCTGTTTCAGTGACAGACACCCACCGCCAGTAAATGAAGACACCCCCATCTGTCTCTCCCTCCTCTCCCTCGACTCCCCCACCTTTCCCTCCCAACTCCAGTCCCGTCCCGACCCCCTGGGAAACTGAAGGTTTCCCGCTGTAATTAAAGAGTTCCCACGGTAGACTGTAAAACTGGGACCCTGGTTCTGGACTCCCCCCAACATTGGGAACATTCTTCCTCCATCTAGCCCGTAGATACGATTAGACAGGTTATTTAATTCAATTAATGATTTCTATCGCCCAGCCTCTCATCTTTCAATCGGGTTCGGCCAGGAAGGAACTGCAGATGCTGGATTAAAACGAAGATAGACACAACATGTAGCTCAGCGGGACAAGCAGCATATCAGAAGGGTCTCAACCCGAAATGTCACCCATTCCGTCTCCCCAAAGATGCTGCCTGCCGTCGAACTCATTCTCTTTAAACCGGCATCTGCTGTTCCTTCCGACACATACACAAGAAATAATCAACTTTTCGGGCCGAAACGTTGCCTATTTCCTTCGTTCCATAGATGCTGCTGCACCCGCTGAGTTTCTCCAGCATTTGTGTGTGTGGGTGGGAGTTGGGGGGGTAGAGAGATAAGGCAGCCTGAGGAAAGGCTCGCCTGTCAATTTCCCTCCATAGATGCTGCCTGGCCCGCGGAGTTCCTCCAGTTAGAAACTGCTTTCAGACAAAAAGAGACACACTGACATTAATGAAATGCTTGTTAGCTAGTTTTATTAGATTTGTATGTAAATAGCAAACTGGCTGGATTCACTCTATCCAACTTCCGGGTTCACCGTTCGCAGGAGTTCCCACGGTGACCGCAAGAGTTACTACGGATATCGCACTGGCCACTACGTTCATAAAATATTGCAATGCTCAACCACAAGTGTACAAGTCACTCTTGGACAAATTCAAACATGTTTGAATTTTCTCCCGAGTACCCAAGGTACACGATTACCTGCCGTTAGCGCCACGGTGGTCCACGAATGCCGTACTGTTACCGCACGAGGTTCCCACGATGTTAAACTCTGGTTACCTCTTGCGTCAAGTCGCCCCGTGAAAAGGGGGTTTAAGAGTCAGGGAAGAGGGAAACAAGAGATATAGATGGGGATGTGGCATCAGCAGTACTTTCCTAAGCATATTACTGCGATGCATCACAGCATGGTTTGGGAATAGCTCCATCCAAGACCACAAGAAATTACACAGAATTGTGGACTCAGTCCAGAACATCACACAAACCAACCTCTCTTCAATCTAGACCTCACGCTGCCTCAGCAAGGCCACCAGCATAATCAAGGATGAGTCTCACCCCGGTCACTACTTCCTCACCCCTCTCCCATCTGGCAAGAGATATAGAAGTGTCAAAACACTCCTTCGACTCCTCCCACTTCCTCCAAGTCCAAGGTGTAATTATGCCTGCCTTTTTGTAGGGTACATTGAACAATCGCTGTTCCAGGCATACACCGGCCCTATTCCCGAACCCAATCTCTGTTACATTGATGACTGCATTGGTGCTACCTGCAGCACCCATGCAGAACTTATGGACATCATCAACTTCACCATCAATTTCCATCCTGCACTCAAATTTACTTGGACCATCACCGACACCTCCCTGCCCGTTCTCGATTTCACAATCTGTATCAAGAGTCAAGTCAAGAATGTTTTATTGTCATATGTCCCGGACGTGATAATGAAATTGTTATGAAAATGCTCTCTACCGTGCACCTGTAGAAGTTTAGGAGAATCCTCTTCGACATGCCGAATCTCTGTAATCTTCTCAGGAAGTAGAGTCACTGATGTGCCTTCTTTACAATTGCATCAGTGTGCTGGGTCCAGGGAAGATCTTCTGATCTTCCCTGGATATATGCAACGCCCAGGAATTTGAATTTATTGACACTCTCCACCATTGTCCCGTTCACATAAACAGGATTGTGGGTCCTCATCCTTTCCCTACCAAAGTCCACAATCAGTTCCTTGGTCTTACTGATGTTGAGAGCCAGGTCGTTGTACTGGCACCATTCGGTCATAGGAAATAGACTATCAACTGACATCTATTACAAACCCACTGACTCCCACAACTTACTCGACCACACTTCTTCCCACCCTGTTTCCTGCAAAGACTATCCTCTACTCCCAATTCCTCCATCTACGTCCAAGATGAGGTGGTCCATACCAATTAGGACGACAGATGGCACAATGGGCTAAGTGTTCGGCTGGCAACCTGAAGGTGGCCGGTTCGAATCCTGCTTGGAGTGTGTACTGTCGTTGTGTCCTTGGGCAAGACACTTCACCTACCTTTGCCTGGGACTAGAGACTCAAATTAGCTGCTGATTGGCTACAATCTCGCATATTTACATGCAAATGTTAATTAACATGCACTGTCCCTATAATAAAAAAAACAAAAACAAAAACAAAACAAAAAAAAAAAATTCATCAGAGATGTCCTCATTATTTAGGGAACGGCGGTTCCTCTTTCCCATCATAGATAAGGTGCTCACTTGTGTCTCCTCGGTACCCGACAGCTCTGCCTTTGCTCCCCCTCCCCCAAGTCGCAACAGAGGCAGAGTCCCCCTAGTTCTCACCTTTCACCCCATCAGCTGTCGCGTACAAAACATAATCCTCCGGAATTTCCAGCACCTCCAACGGGATCCCAACACTAGCCACATCTTCTCATCTCCACACCTTTCCGCCTTCCACAGAGAACATTCCCTCCACATCTCCGTGGTTAAGTCATCCCTTTCCATCCAAACCACCCCCTCCCCAGGTACCTTCCTCTGTATCTGCAAAAGATGCAACACCTGTCCCTATACCTCCTCCCTCTACTCTGTCCTGGGATGCCGACAGTCCTGTCAGGTTAGGCAGACATTCACCTGCACCTCCTCCAACCTCATCTATTGTATCTGTTGTTCAAGATGTGGACTCTTATACATCGGCGAGACCAATGTAGACTGGGCAACCATTTCGCTGGACATCTCTCAATTCATCTGAACTTACCTGAACTCCCGGTTGCTAAACACTTGAATTCTCCTTCCCATTCCCACACTGACATTTCTGTCCTAGGTCTCCTCCATTGTCAGAGTGAGGCTAGATGCAAACTGGAAGAACAGCACCTCATATTTTGTTTGGGCAGCCTACAACCTAGTAGTATGATAATTGATTTCTCTCACTTCAAGTAACCATGGCATTCCCTCTCTCTCTATCCCTTCCCCACCCAAGTCACATCAGCTTCAAGTTTTCACCCAACATACAGCTACCAATGGCATGTTTCCTTGATCATTGCTACTTTTTGCAAACCTTTCATTCATTGTTCTTTGTCTGACGAAGGGTTTTAACCCAAAACGCCATCCATATCTTCTCTCCAGAGATGCTGCCTGCCGTGCTGAGTTACTCTTGCTTTTTGTGTCTATCTTTGGAAATACAAACCTCCAGATTCAGGGACAGTTTCTTCCCAGCTGTTCTCAGGCAACTGAACCAACCTATCACTAACTAGAGAGCAATTCTGAGCTACAATCTACCTCATTTGAGACTCTCATTCTATCTTTAATCAGACTTTACTGAACTTTATTTTGCACTAAACCATTGCATTTATCCTGTATCTGTACACTGACGATGGCTCGGTACACCTGACAATAAATTAAACTAAACTAAACTAACGCAGTGATCAAACATTAATTTTGGCTGAGATCACCAATCCTTAATTGGTTCCCAACTCCCATAGTCATCACAACCAAAATAACAGATTGTACTTCGGAGTCACGTGAGTGACTACGTGAAGAAGGCCGTCATCCCACTTGGCGCGTCATTACGTTGACTCGCTTTGCGCAAACGAGCCGACTGGCGGCAGCATTCGCGTTGTCCAGCGGTAAGTTTTAACCGACAAGGTAAGTTTTTAAACTTATCTCTGGGATTGTTTTTTGTTTTGCAGGAAACTCATTACAGAGTTTGCCTGCTGGATTGGGGGCGAAGTTCAGGACGGGCCACGGGTAAAGCACTATGGACCGCGGGAACCCCAGTCATGGAACAGAGGGAATCCTGGTCATGACCTTGGGGATACCAGAAATGGACCACGAAACCCGCTACAGAGACCGTGGCAGTGCAAGTAGCGGGTGGCGGTAGAAATTTGCCTCTCAAATCGCTGGCAGTGGAGCCAGCAGCGTCGGACTGATGCCGACAGCACCAAGACTGCCGTTGGAGGTTAGTAACAAAAATTGTATCTCCTTCTCTGCGGAGGGGAGTGCAGGGAAGAGGCCCAATCATTAAAACAAAATGGGCCACGAGTACCTAGGCAAACCCAATTGGAGGGTTAGCCACTATTTGATCTATCGCTCTGAGGAAGGGAGCGCAAGGAGAAAGCCTGCAAACAAGTCGGGCCAGGAGGATCCCGGATGGAGAGGATTACCTCCTACATGGGTAACGTGTTTAAATGTTCAAACCCACATGGAGCACCTGGTGGAGAGGTGCTCCACAATGATATACTCCAAAGGAGGGAGTTATCAGCCCGGGTATTATGGAGAACCAACTTATGAAGAAGGGAGCGGCACCTGTTTTAGGTCTGCACAAATGTCTCCTGCTCTGAGGAGAGGAGCATCCAGTGTCAGTTTCAGTCTGACCCAAAGCAAGAACCTGATATAGGTCTGCTGGAAGGGCCATGTCAGCGCGGGTATCCTCAGGGGCCTGCGGCAGCACCTGTTTTTAGGGCTGCCTACAAATCTCACTCTCTGTGGAGGGGAGTGCGAGTGATCAGTAGATAACTGATCTCAAATTTAAAGTATGAACATACTGAAGCACATGCATTTGGCCTCAAGAGTACTTGCAAACAAAGGGTTTGCTGCCAGAAGAGTTGGTCTCCAGCCATTGGCAGAATAACCGGAAGAGGCCAGAGTTCTCACACTACAAGTGCCGGCAAGGGAACAGCGCTATCAGGGTGACATTGGAGAAACCAGCCGCCGAATCCTCTCTTCAGGGAAGACCAGAAGAAGGAAGCAAAAGCTGTCGGACCAATCAAGGTACCAACGACAAGCAAAGTTTCATCAGTAGGTGACAACCCACCCCACACCTCCATAGGGGGTAAGCGGTTCACTGAAGCCGGTGGTAGTTTGAAAGCTGGGCACGGAAATATGATCAGAGTCGTCTTTCAAGGCAGACTCAGAGTTATAGCCAGAATTGTCTTATAAGGCAGGCTCAGTACAGGTGCACAACCTTTTTATCCGAAGATCCAAATAACGAAACCCTCCGAATGGCGACATTTTTTCGGTCCTTGAAGAAAGGTCCTTGAAGACGTTCACCGAGGGCGGCCCGCAGAGGTGACAGCGGAACCTCCGGTCGGTCCTCGAAGAAAGGGGAACTAAATCCCCATTCATAAAAGAGAAGGTGAGGGTATATTGCACGGGAGGGTTAATAATTGACATTATGCTGCTACCTGCCAGCTGAGTTAAAATGTTCCCACGGTAGACTCACGATACACAGTGTATCGTGAGTCTTGTGTGGGAACTTTTTAACTCAGCGTGCAGGCAGCAGTAGATTGTCGCTCCCTTCAGTTTCACCCCACCTACACACCTCTGCTTCCCGGCCATGTGTGTGACCCCTTCCCTCCCCTCTCCAGCTCCCCGCTCATTGCACCGGCGTGGGGGCTTTGTACTGTCTTCACGTCGCGATGCTAGCAGCACAGTGCCAGTCACCGGAGACATCAGGACCAACGGGACACTGACCCCCAGGCCCACTGCAAGCACAGAGATCCCAGATCAGCAACTCCAGCCCAGCCCCGTTCCAACTCCAGAGGAACACGCTCCCCGTAGGGGCAGAAGCTGATGGTGTGCAAGGCACACGTCTTGTTCTTGGGGTGGTGCAGCTCAGGCTGTGGGCGAACTGCCACTTGTCGGCATAGCGGCCCATCGGGGAGCGGATTCCTCTGGAGTTGGAGGGGGAGGGGGGTATTGTGCTGTTTGATCGCCCCCTACTATTCCAGGGACAGGGAGACAGGACGTTCACCGAGGGCGGCCCGCAGAGGTGACAGCGGAACCTCCGGTCGGTCCTCGAAGAAAGGGGAACTAAATCCCCATCCATAAAAGAGAAGGTGAGGGTATATTGCGTGGGAGGGTTAATAATTGACAATATGCTGCTACCTGCCCGCTGAGTTAAAAAGTTCCCACGGTAGACACGATACACAGTGTATCGTGAGTCTTGCGTGGGAACTTTTTAACTCAGCGTGCAGGCAGCAGCAGATTGTCGCTCCCTTCAGTTTCACCCCAACTACACCCCTCTGCTCCCCGGCCATGTGTGTGACCCCATCCCTCCCCTCTCCAGCTCCCCGCTCATTGCACCGGCGCGGGGGCTTTGTACTGTCTTCACGTCGGCGATGGCAGCAGGCCAGTGCAGTCACCGGAGACGTCAGGACCAATTGGACGTCGACCACCAGGCCCACTGCAAGCACGGAGATCCCAGAGACCCACAGCCAGCAGCAGCCCAGCCCCGCTCCAACTACAGAGGAACCTGGGTTGCGGATGACGGGGCGCAGCTCGGGGCGTCATAGGGGCCCATCGGGGAGCGGGTTCCTGTTGGTCCTGACGTCTCCGGCCACCTGCTATCCTCCGGGAACTGTACCGCCCTTGCAGGAGAGTGGGGTTGTTTGCAGTTGCAGAGGGAGGGGGCAAGGGCGGTACAGTTCCCAGTCTCAGCTCCAGTCCAGGGGGGTGGCCGGAGACGTCAGGACCAATGGGACAGCGACCCCCAGGCCCACTGCAAGCACGGAGATCCCAGAGACCCACAGCCAGCAGCAACTCCAGCCCAGCCCCGCTCCAACTCCAGAGGAACACGTAGGGGCAGAAGCGGATGGTGTGCAAGGTACGTCTCGTTCTTGGGGTGGCGCAGCTCGGGCTGTGGGCAAACTGCCACTTGTCGCCGTAGCGGCCCATCGGGGAGCGGATTCCTCTGGAGTTGGAGGGGGAGGGGGGTATTGTGCTGTTTGATCGCCCCCTGCTATCCCAGGGACAGGGAGACACAGCGGTTTTTTAGACTGGTGGGCAATCACTTCCAAAGTTCTGCCCACACAGTCAGTACACCTCTCCTACACTGCATTTCATACAAACATTTATTCTGCAAGAAAAAACGACATTGAAGACTCAAACTCGGGACCGAGTAACTGACGGGATTAAGGCGCAAACTCGCGACCTTGCGGATATGAGCCGAACACTCTACCACTGAGCCAGCCATTAAAATCTACGCTAAAAAATTTCCATTCCGAAGACCGACAAATTCTGAATTACGAAAAGTGTCTGGTCTCAAGGCTTTCAGATAAAAGGTTGTGCACCTGTATGATGAGGTTTCTGACCAAGACCCAAGCAGCGGTCAGGAGAAACATGGAATCCACGCTTCCTACCAGTCCTACCCCAATCAAGGAGGAAAAAGGAACCCGCATCAGCGGCCTTTGGGCTTACCACAAGACCACCGGTAGCCATGGAGGTAGGTGGGTCTGGGTTTACCGAAACAAGGGATTGTGGACCAGTTACATGTTGGTAATTTTACTCTTGTTTTTTGTTCAAAATGACAATGAAAAACAACATGAGTTTCAGATCTGGTTTTAAAAAACAGATAATAACATGTGATTAATTTAATGCACAACATACATAGGTTCCAAGCAAACTTGGAATTGGGAACGGAGTTGTCTTCGAGGCAGGCCCAGTATTATGGGCAGGATTGCCTTTCAGGACTGGTGACAGATGGAGGATGTCACTTCATCCAGGTTTAACTCATATGTGTAGTACAGACTTCCAGAATAGTACATTTTGTTACGGTCTAACAAATGTTTTATAGGAGCTATATGGCAAGCATCAATCTCAAAGATGCATGCTATGCAGTTCCCATTCACTGGAATCACCAGGGATATTTGAAGTTTACCTGGATGGGGCTATAATAACAGTTAAAGTGTTTCAAAATAGGCTAACTACAGTTCCCAGGTTTATTCACCAAATTTCCAAATGGTGCTTGGGCTGCTCAGAGCTCAAGAACATTAGTTATCATTTATCTGTAATGATGTTAAATGCTGGGTTTTGCTAAAAAAAATAGCTGTTATAGGCCCAAACTATATTTGAAGAATCAGGGTCCTACCCATCCAGTTAAATTTAAGTTGATACCAATCAGAACTACTGATTATTGGGATTAACATTTAACTATCAACTAACAAGGGATTCCGCCCTGGAGCTTGTTGGTTATTAAGCAGCTTTTTATTGATCAAGATGTAGTTGACAATATAGCAGCTGTGTATCAGCGGTACAAATTGGGCTTTACATTACCTGAAGTTAAAACATGCAAAGAATTAACCTCTCTAATATCAGATAGGTCATTACAAATAAACCTATGCTATTCTCAGCTGAAGCTACCAAAATCATGATGGTGGCAGTATTCAGCATTGCTCCAGTATTTTTGGTTGGGTATACTTAGTATTACAATTGATACTAGTGCTCAAAGTATGGTATGCCATCTCCAGTTACGGAGGCGGAGCTGGGTTGCATAAGTTACCAATTTTCAGTAATTGGTCTCAACTACCTATAACTCGGTGCATTCCATACGTTAAAGGTTATTGTAAGAATGTGCACAATCTGCATTCTCAACTCCAGGTTGATACACTATGGGGGTGGCATATGTTAGTCACATGGGTGCTATGAAGTTTAAATATCCTATGATAATGACCTAATCTTATTTTGAAATTACTATCTCATGTGAAATCTATAAAACACAGGATGGATGTTGGACTACAAAGTATTTAATGTCATTTTGGCTCGGAACATCGAATATCGATATATTTACATATAGGCTTATTTACCAGCTGCAAAATATGTGGCATACAGTGGCAAAAGATACATTATCGCCATTTGGTGGAGGAATTATTGCATGTGTGTTTTCTCCATTCTGCCTCATCAGTGGGGTTTTGCAATTTATCCAGCAAGACACTGCTTCAGGCCTCAATCTGCCTGACTGACACATGCAGCCATGGTTCCTGCTATTATAGGGAATTATACAGAACCTATATGGTTATTCAAAGTATAAAACTTGCTGGTGCAGCCTGTGACTCGGGAGACCATGATACGTCAAGTCATTAACTTGAAGACCCCGAGACGATTTCCTGCGCCGCGGGTTGTCAGACAAATCCGTGGAGTGCTCACTGCAGAATGCAGGATAGCACCAAAAAGAGGCAGGACATCTCCACTTCAGCAGATGGGAACGGTTTTAACTGAATACACATGTTACATGCTATACAGCACGAATAACTGATGTCCTAGAGTTCATTTCTTATGAGTCCTTGACAATACTCAGTTACAGTGCCATTAAACGGTGCAAACGTGCTTCTCATCATATTTGCTGCAGCAAGTGGAATCCACTGTCGGGCCTCACCCTCTGATATCCAGAATTATATAGGATACTAGACTAAGTGGGACTCGTTGGGTCCCATGTTCACATGGGAGGGCTGGTCCCCCAACGCAATATTCCACCTCTCCACCAATTCCAATATTGGTGGCCAGTGGGAGGGCTTTCTGGAGTGCTGGTATGGATTCTTGGGGTGGCAGCTCAGTCCATGAAGTCTGATCTGCTGGCAGCTCACTCACGGCTGGTGGGCTGGCAGTTGACTCATGACTATTCCTTGAAATTCCATTTCAGGCAGGGTGCAAGGCCACGAAATTCAAATCCATGTTCCTGCCATTTCTAGCAGGGTCCAAGGCCACCAAATTCAAGTGCAGTTTCCAACCACTTCAAGCAGGGTGCAAGCCCACCGAATTCAAGTGCAGTTTCATACCACTTCAAGCTGGATCCAAGGCCACCAAATTCAAATGCAGCTTCATACCATTTCATGCAAGGTGAAACCACCATAAAACCACACAAAACACCAAACTCACATTTCAGTAGACATTCAGTGTGTTCAGTTGATTCACAGCTCAGATAGAGTCATGACCTCTCCCTCCCCCATCATGCAGTGACTGAGCCACACCCACACTTCCCGGGTTTTATAACCCCTCCCCCTCCACCGGAAAAGGTGTGGCTATCAGGGCATGATTGACAGGAGAGAGATTCTCAACATTTTTTAAACACTAATAACACATTTATTTTTCATTGATGGGAAGAATTCTCTGCACCTGCAACTGAGTAAGATGGCCAAAAATCACAGCCGCAAGTGGTAGTGTTTTATCTAAAATCAATATAGAGTGCAAACAGGAAGTAAGTGCAATTGCAGTAGTGCCTTTCAACAAGCCAAAGCACCCAAGCCACCATTTGCAGTAAATAGTGCCTTTCAACTTCAAGCCAAAGCACCCAAGCCATCATTTGCAGTAAGTAGTGCCTTTCAACTTCAAGCCAAAGCACCCAAGCCACCATTTGCAGTAAGTAGTGCCTTTCAAATTCATGTCACCATTTTCAGTAAGTATTGCCTTTCAACTTCATGCTACCATTTGCAGTAAGTGGTGCCTTTCAACTTCAAGCCAAAGCACCCAAGCCACCATTTACAGTAAGTAGTGCATTTCAACTTCAAGCCAAAGCACCCAAGCCACCATTTGCAGTAAGTAGTGCCTTTCAACTTCAAGCCAAAGCACCCAAGCCACCATTTGCAGTAAGTAGTGCCTTTCAACTTCAAGCCAAAGCACCCAAGCCACCATTTGCAGTAAGTAGTGCCTTTCAACTTCATGCCACCATTTGCAGTAAGTAGTGCCTTTCAACTTCATACCACCATTTGCAGTAAGTGATGCCTTTCAACTTCAAGCCAAAGCACCCTAGCCACCATTTGCAGTAAGAAGTGCCTTTCAACTTCAAGCCAAAGCACCCACGCCATCATTTGAAGTTAGTAGTGCCTTTCAACTTCGTCACCCAAGCCACCATTTGCAGTAAGTAGTGCCTTTCAACTTCAAGCCAAAGCACACAAGCCACCATTTGCAGGCAATAGTGCATTTCAACTTCAAGCCAAAGCACCCAAGCCACCATTTGCAGTAAGAAGTGCCGTTCAACTTCAAGCCAAATCACCCATCATTTGCAGTTAGTGCCTTTCAACTTCAAGCCAAAGCTCCCAAGCCACCATTTGCAGTCAGTGCCTTTTTACCTCAAACAAACCATATTTTCATTTTCAAACCACATTAAGGGTAATCACAGTTGTGTAGACATTTGTTCCGTGTTATTCAGAGCTCACAGACACGTGACCCTTGGCTTCATCCAGCTTGAAGAGACTAAGTGAGGCACACCACTTCCTGGTTTTATAGTCCCTCCCCCTCCCTCCAGCAGGTGCAGTAGCGAGAATGGTGATTTTTTTAAACGTCAAGCCAAAGCTCCCAAGCCACCATTTGCAGTAAGTAGTGCCTTTCAACCTCAAACCAAAGCACCCAAGCCACCATTTGCAGTAAGTAGTGCCTTTCAACTTCAAGCCAAAGCTCCCAAGCCACCATTTGCAGTTAGTGCCTTTCAACTTCAAGCCAAAGCACCCAAGCCACCATTTGCAGTAAATAGTGCAATTCAACTTCAAGCCAAATCACCCGCCACCATTTGCAGTAAGTAGTGCCTTTCAACTTGAAGCCAAAGCACCCAAGCCACCATGTACAGTAAGTAGTGCCTTTCAACTTCAAACAAATCACCCGCCACCATTTGCAGTAAGCAGTGCCTTTCAACTTCAAGCCAAAGCTCCCAAGCCACCAGTTGCAGTAAGTAGTGCCTTTCAACTTCAAGCCAAAGCTCCCAAGCCACCATTTGCAGTCAGTGCCTTTCAACTTCAAGCCAAAGCACCCAAACAACCTTTTTACTTCAAACAAACCATATTTTCATTTTCAAACCACATTAAGGATATTCACAGTTGTGTAGACATTTGTTCAGTCTTATTCAGAGCTCAGAGAGACGTGACCCTTGGCTTCATCCGTCTTGCAGAGACTGAGTGAGGCACACCACTTCCTGGCTTTATAGTCCCTCCCCCTCCCTCCAGCAGGGGCAGCAGAGAGAATGTTGCCTTTTTTAAAAACATTAATATCTCTTTGACTTGCCACCGAAGGGAAAAATCCTCCACACACGTAAGGCAGAGGGGGGCTCTGAGCGAGGTGGCCAAAAATGACATCCGTAGGTGGTGGCGTTCTGTAAGAAATCGCAGCACAGTGGGCCAAAAGCGGTCAAGATCAGAGATTTAGTAATATAGATCTTAACACAAGTTCTCCCAAGCCCAGTAACATGGGAGTATGGGACATGACATAATGTTAACATTACTTTGGCAGGGGGCTCCAGCTACATCCTTATCTCAACCAGCTCTCAAAAGGTAATAATCCTCATGGCACTGGCCTCAGTGCAACGGGTACAGTCATGGAATATATTACGACTGGACAGGGTGTTAATATATGTTAATAACATAATATATTATGTTTTGATTTAATAAACCAGAGCTAACCAGGTACATACAGTTTCAAGGCATACCCGTTGGACCTTTGGGAATGTGTGGTCACACATTCACAACAATACGTCTAGATCACTTAGATCCAAACGAAACAATGTTTATGGAAGAAATATATATATATATAAATTTCATAACAAGTTTAGTTCTACCATCTTCAGGTGGTAAAATGGGAGTTTTGTGAATGCAGCAGTCAATATTAATATTTTAACATGAACTCCACCGGGGCTGCTACCACATCAGCTCATAGGATTATGTATGTTTGCTTTGGACCACATACTAGCAGCTGCAGGATGGTCAAACGAACATACTTTACCAACTTTCAATACAACCCGATGCCAAATCGGGGGTATTTGCCAACTCCATTTTTGACTCTGTTAATAGTTTCCTCTGGAAGAAAGGGGTCGCTATTATTTTCATTGGATGATCAAGCATCAGCATAACAAACCAAGTTGTGTCTGAATGCAGGAATCATTTTTTCACTCATCCATGCTCACTTCAAGCAGTGTGTTACGCATGGATTTGGTTCTGGCGTGAAATCACAAAGCTTTGAAATCTTCACGCAGTCACTCACGTGACTCCGAAGAAAAACAGTAAGATTAAACGAGAACTTACCAGTTTGAAGTTTGATCTTGATTTTAGGAGGAGTTACGATGAGCGATTACATGCCCACCGCACCCACCCACATATTATCAAGGTCATATGGTAATTTCAGTTCTCAAAATCTTACTAGGTTCATGGTCAACTACTTGTTTCTGTGATTCCACACCGCTGCTTTGAAGTATGACGCGCCAAGTGGTTTGACGGCCTTCATCACGTAATCGCTCATCGTAACTCCTCATAAAATCAAGATCAAACTTCAAACTGGTAAATTCTCGTTTAATCTTACTATTTTTGTTATCTCCAGATTAGGAAGGGGAAATTATGTTAGGGTTCCTAATGTTGATTACTATGAGAAATACCTACTCACGGGAAGAATGTACATGTACATTTGTACATGATCATCAAGTGAGATTCTCTTTTTAACTGACCATACCACCACTATGCCAATCCACATGGGCATGACCAAGACACGTAGAAAGACCTCTGGCTGCTGTGATGGTCTGTGTTACAATCAAACAAGACAGAACCAGGTAGGGATGAACTGTCCACAGTCCCAGTGAAAATGTGCTAACTCCACACAGACAGCAACAGAAGTTGGCATTGAAATCATGTTGTTGCCGTTCTGAGGTGACAGTCCTCTTGTGACGTCAGCACTTGTGACGTCAGCCCCCAAAAGTGCTGGATGGAATCATAGAGTGACACAGCATCCACGACGCTGAGAAAGTCGTGGACAGCACGTACAGTGAGTTGGTCACACCGCAGGTAAAAGGTAAGAGGACGGAAGGGGAACGGGTGGCCAATAGTCAGCAAAGCAGTAGGCAGGTAGTGCAGGAGTCCCCTGCGGTCATCTCCCTCCTAAACAGGTATACCATTTTGGAAACTGTTGAGGGAGATTGCTCATCAGGGGAATGCAGCAGCAGCCAAGTTCGTGGCACCATGGGTGGCTCTGCGGCACATGAGGGGGGGAAAAAGAGTGGAAGGGCAATAGTAATAGGGGATTCAATTGTCAGGGGAATAGATAGGCGTTTCTGCGGCCGCAAAAGAGACTCCAGGATGGTATGTTGCCTCCCTGGTGCAAGGGTCAGGGATGTCACTGAACGGCTGCAGAACATTCTGGAGGGGGAGGGTGAACAGCCAGTTGTCGTGGTGCATATTGGCACCAACGATATAGGTAAAAAAAGGGATGAGGTCCTAAAGGATGAATTTAGGGAGCTAGGAGATAAGCTTAAAAGTAGGACCTCAAAGGTAATAATCTCTGGATTACTACCAGTACCACGGGCCAGTCAGAGCAGAAATAGGAGGATATTGCAGATGAATACATGGCTTGAAAAATGGTGCAAGGGGGAGGGATTCAAATTTTTAGGGCATTGGAACCAGTTCTGGGGGAGGTGGGACCAGTACAAACAGGACGGTCTGCACCTGGAATGGAATGGAACCAATGTCCTTGGGGGGGTGTTTGCTACTGCTGTCGGGGAGGATTTAAACTAATGTGGCAGGGGGATGGGTACAAGAGCAGAGGGGCAGGGGGGTGTAAAATGAAGGTAGAAGCAATAGGTAGCAAGGTGAAAAGTAAAAGTGGCAGGCAGGCAAAACCAGGGCAAAAATCAAAAAGGGCCACTTTTCAACATAATTGTATAAGGGGTAAGAGCGTTGTAAAAACAAGCCTGAAGGCTTTGTGTCTCAATGCAAGGAGTATTCGTAATAAGGTGGATGAGTTGAACGTGCAGATAGCCATTAATGATTATGATATAGTTGGGATCACGGAGACATGGCTCCAGGGTGACCAAGGCTGGGAGCTGAACATCCCGGGATATTCAATATTCAGGAGGGATAGAGAGAAAGGAAAAAGGAGGTGGGGTAGTGTTGCTGGTTAGAGAGGAGATTAACGCAATGGAAAGGAAGGACATTAGTTTGGAGGATGTGGAATTGGTATGGGTAGAGCTGCGAAACAATAAGGGGCAGAAAACGCTGGTGGGTGTTGTGTACAGGCCACCTAACAGTAGTAGTGAAGTTGGGGATGGCATCAAACAGGAAATTAGAAATGCTTGCGACAAAGGCAAAGCAGTTATAATGGGTGACTTCAATCTACATATAGATTGGGTGAATCAAACTGGCAGGGGTGCTGAGGAAGAGGATTTCTTGGAATGTATACGGGATAGTTATCTAAACCAACATGTAGAGGAACCAACGAGAGAGCTGGCTATTTTAGACTGGGTATTGAGTAATGAGGAAGGGTTAGTTAGTAGTCTTGTTGTGCGTGGCCCCTTGGGCAAGAGTGACCATAATATGGTTGAGTTCTTCATTAGGATGGAGAGTGACATTGTTAATTCAGAAACAATGGTTTTGAACTTAAAGAAAGGTAACTTTGAGGGTATGAGACGTGAATTGGCCAAGATTGACTGGCAATTAATTCTAAAAGGGTTGACAGTGGATATGCAATGGAAGGCATTTAAAGACTGCATGGATGAACTACAAAAATTGTTCATCCCAGTTTGGCAAAAGAATAAATCAGGGAAGGTAGTGCATCCATGGATAACAAGGGAAATCAGGGATAGTATCAAAGCAAAGGATGATGCGTACAAACTAGCCAGAAAAAGCAGCATACCGGAGGACTGGGAGAAATTCAGAGACCAGCAGAGGAGGACGAAGGGCTTAATTAGAAAAGGAAAAATGGATTATGAAAGAAAACTGGCAGTGAACATAAAATCTGACTGCAAAAGTTTTTATAGATATGTGAAAAGAAAGAGATTAGTAAAAACAAATGTAGGTCCCTTGCAGTCAGAAACAGGTGAGTTGATCATGGGGAACCAGGATATGGCGGACCAATTGAATAACTACTTTGGTTCCGTCTTCACTAAGGAAGACATAAATGATCTGCCGGAAATAGCAGGGGCCCGCGAGGAATTGAGTGAAATCCAGGTTAGTCGGGAAGTGGTGTTGGGTAAATTGAATGGATTAAAGGCCGATAAATCCCCAGGGCCAGATAGGCTGCATCCCAGAGTACTTAAGGAAGTAGCTCCAGAAATAGTGGATGCATTAGCAATAATCTTTCAAAACTCCTTAGATTCTGGAGTAGTTCCAGAGGATTGGCGGGTAGCAAACGTAACCCCACTTTTTAAGAAGGGATGGAGAGAGAAAACGGGGAATTACAGACCAGTTAGCCTAACATCGGTAGTGGGGAAACTGCTAGAGTCAGTTATTAAAGATGGGATAGCAGCACATTTAGAAAGTGGTGAAATCATTGGACAAAGTCAGCATGGATTTACGAAAGGTAAATCATGTCTGACGAATCTTATAGAATTTTTCGAGGATGTAACTAGTAGCGTGGATAGGGGAGAACCAGTGGATGTGGTGTATCTGGACTTCCAGAAGGCTTTCGACAAGGTCCCACATAAGAGATTAGTATACAAACTTAAAGCACATGGCATTGGGGGTTCAGTATTGATGTGGATAGAGAACTGGCTGGCAAACAGGAAGCAAAGAGTAGGAGTAAACGGGTCCTTTTCACAATGGCAGGCAGTGACTAGTGGGGTACCGCAAGGCTCAGTACTGGGACCCCAGCTATTTACAATATATATTAATGATCTGGATGAGGGAATTGAAGGCAATATCTCCAAGTTTGCGGATGACACTAAGCTGGGGGGCAGTGTTAGGTGTGAGGAGGATACTAGGAGACTGCAAGGTGACTTGGATAGGCTGGGTGAGTGGGCAAATGTTTGGCAGATGCAGTTTAATGTGGATAAATGTGAGGTTATCCATTTTGGTGGCAAAAACGGGAAAGCAGATTATTATCTAAACGGTGGCCGATTGGGAAAGGGGGGGAGATGCAGCGAGACCTGGGTGTCATGGTACACCAGTCATTGAAGGTAGGCATGCAGGTGCAGCAGGCAGTAAAGAAAGCGAATGGCATGTTGGCTTTCATAGCAAGAGGATTTGAGTATAGGAGCAGGGAGGTTCTACTGCAGTTGTATAGGGTCTTGGTGAGACCACACCTGGAGTATTGCGTGCAGTTTTGGTCTCCAAATCTGAGGAAGGACATTATTGCCATAGAGGGAGTGCAGAGAAGGTTCACCAGACTGATTCCTGGGATGTCAGGACTGTCTTATGAAGAAAGACTGGATAGACTTGGTTTATACTCTCTAGAGTTTAGGAGATTGAGAGGGGATCTTATAGAAACTTACAAAATTCTTAGGGGGTTGGACAGGCTAGATGCAGGAAGATTGTTTCCGATGTTGGGGGAGTCCAGGACAAGGGGTCACAGCTTAAGGATAAGGGGGAGATCCTTTAAAACCGAGATGAGGAGAACTTTTTTCACACAGAGAGTGGTGAATCTCTGGAACTCTCTGCCACAGAGGGTAGTTGAGGCCAGTTCGTTGGCTATATTTAAGAGGGAGTTAGATGTGGCCCTTGTGGCCAAGGGGATCAGAGGGTATGGAGAAAAGGCAGGTATGGGATACTGAGTTGGATGATCAGCCATGATCATATTAAATGGCGGTGCAGGCTCGAAGGGCCGAATGGCCTACTCCTGCACCTAATTTCTATGTTTCTATGTTTCTATGGAAACAGGCCCTCTGGCCCAACTTGCTCACACCGGCCAATGTGTCATAGTTACACTAGTCCCACCTGCCTGCGTTTGGTCCCTATCCCTCCAAACCTGTCCTATCCATGTACCTGTCTAACAGTTTCTTAAATGTTGGGATAGTCCCTGCCTCAACTACCTCCTCTGGCAGCTTGTTCCATAGAGCCATTTGTGTGAAAAAGTTACTCCTCAGATTCCTATTCATTTTTTCCCCTCTTCACCTTAAAACCCATATCCTCTGGTCCTCGATTCACCTACTCTGGGCAAGAGACTCTGTGCATCTACCTGATCTATTCCTCTCATGATTCTATACACCTTTGGCCCAACTTGCCCACACCGACAAATTTGCCCCATCTACACTAGTCCCACCTACCTGCGTTTGACCCATATCCTTCTAAACCTGTCCTATCCATGTACCTGTCCAAATGTTTCCTAAACATTGCGATAGTACCTGCCTCAACAACCTTCCCCAGCATCTCTTTCCGCATACCTACCACCCTTTGTGTAAAAAGGTAGCTCCTCAGGTTCCTATTATATCTTACCCCCCTCACCTTAAACCTGTGTGCTTTGTTTCTCGATTCTCCTTCTTCTGAGCAAGAGACTCTGTGTGTCTCTATGAGTCTTCTTAGGATGAGATGAATCTATTCAGAAGAGAAAAAGGGAAGGGAATAAAATTGAAATGGACGCTTAAATTGCAAAATCTTGCAGAGAAACACAAACATTTTAGTTGTGAAATCTATAAGGACTGCATTTGAAAAATATATAAAAGTGCATTGCAAGAGTTAACTCAGTTTCTGATTTCTGTAATAATCTTTCATTGAAGAGTTAGAACTGTGCGTGACTGTGTTACTAGTTATTTTGCTGTTTCTTTCAGTACAAAGAGCATTTCATGTGAGTAGCAGTGGCTACTCCTTCAGGACTGTTGAAGGTATGAATAAGTCATAATTGGGACTTGCCCTTGACGAAAAGTATGTTTGAAATGCTGCGATGTTGCACAATTTTCTACAATATTCCAGCAGAAGATAGGAGATTAGGTATAATCACCATGCAGTTACACTCACACAGAACCTTAGCTTCTAAATATACTTGATCGGTGTCCAAGGGAGGAGATGACTAGACGCCCACAACAACCTGAGACTCACTTGGAACAGGCACTGCTCATAAGAACTAAAGCGTCAACTTTGAAAATGGCTCAAAAATGGCACCTCTTGCATGCAGCCTCAGTAGATTATTTCTGTACACTCGCTCACTGAGGATCAGGGGTATGGCAATACTCTACTGGACTGTTTGTGTGAAAAATAATTTCACTGTGTTAACACTTCACACATGTAACAATCAAAGCACTGTTGACCATTGACCATTATATTTCCTTTGTCTCTTGCTATTGGATTACAGAAACCACCCATACCCTTATCACCTCAACGTTTGTCCACTCCTATGATATTCAGGCCACCTTTCCCTCCCTCTATTAACACAAGATTATGGTGAAGAGTTTTACTTCATATTGATGAAGCTGGAAAGAATGATCAGCACACATGTAAAACAGTGGCTTGGACCTCCACGATGCTTAAGTGCTGTCGGACTGTATGGGAGTGGCAAATTGGAATTACCCATTGCAGGATTTGTGGAAGAGTTCAAATGCACTAAAGCAAGGTTGGTCATGGCCCTCACTGAATCTGAAGTGTTCGAACAGCGGCCCCCAGTGTGGCAACGGGAGGAAGTGGACCCCATCTCAAGCCGTTCAGAGTGCTAAGTCTGCTCTACATTTCCGGGATGTGGTTGGCCAAGTTCAACATGGGAGAGCCAAGCTCGGGCTTGTCGTAAAAGCTCCACCATGGCACAAGGCAACATCAGTGCAGAGGAGGTGAGAAGACGGGAGGAGGCAGAGCGACACACCAAGGCTGTCTCAATGGCCAAGCAGGGCCAATGGACTGACTGGGAGAGCCTGGAAAAGATGAAACTCAGCTGGCGTGACATCTGGCAAATGGAAGGAACTCGGCTAAGTTTTGTCATCAGAGCCACTTATGACATTCTACCATCACCCCAGAACCTGAAGCAGTGGTTTGGAGAAGACCCAGCTTGCTCCCTTTGCCAAGCACCTGCATCACTAAGGCACATTTTAACAGGATGCATTATGAGCCTCAGCCAAGGGTGTTACACTTGGCAGCATAACCAAGTTCTCAAACAGCTGGAATAAATCCTGGAATAGAGGCATAAGATCACAAATACTTCCCCACAAAAACCAGCAAGAAATGTCCACTTCACAACATTTGTACCAGCAGGCCAACCTTCAGAGCACCAGATAACATCAAAGGATGCAAGCATTCTGCAGCCTGCCCAGGATTGGAAAATGGAAGTGGACTTGGAAAACAAGCTTGTGTTTCCCCCAGACATTGTGGCTACAATACTCCAGCCAGACATGGTCCTGTGGTCCACAACAGCCAAGTTGGCATACGTTGTGGAATTGACAGTTTCATGGGAAGATGGTGTTGAAGAAGCTTATGAGAGGAAAAAGACCAAGTTATCTGAACGGGCAACTGAAGCTTCCCAGAATGGCTGGAAACCAAGATTTTCCCTGTCGAAGTGGGATGCAAGGATGTTGCTACTTCGATGACCAGTCTATTAAAGAAAATGGGGGTGAGGTGTCGCTCCCTCCAACAAGCAATCAAGTCATTATTAAATTCTGCAGAAAAAAGCAGCAATTGGATTTGGATCTAAAGGAGAGACAACATTTGGGCTGCACGATGAAGACAGGAGGGTATGGAATTTAAGGGGGTGAAACTGGGACGCCAGGTATCACCGTTGAGCCCTCTGGAGATGTTGTGGGCTTATCAATGAAACGTCAAAGAAGGAGGGTGCCCACCTGATGACTCCGATGACGTACCTACCCTACCTTTCACCACTCCAATCCCACTGCAAATAGCAAGAGTGCCGACATTACAGGGATTGAAACATCAAGTCCTATTAGCTCTACTTCTTGGATCCAATCCAATGCTCTTCCGCTGTGCATCAGTGGCCTTACACTTGCAAAACTAATAACAGTATTGAGCTCAGAGAAAAGCAGGTAGAAAACCAGATGGCTGTGGAGGCCAAACCAATGGATACTTTTAAAGTGGACATTGACAGATTCATCATTGGTACACGTGTCAGGGGTTATGGGGAGACGATAGGAAGATGGGGATAGGAGGGAGAGATAGATCAGCCATGATTGAATAGAGGAGTAGACTCAATGGGCCGAATAGCCTAATCCTGCTCCTATAACATATGAACGTGAACTTATGATCAAAGATGAGGTTCGAGGTTGATTAGTTTGTGTTTTATGCATTTTGGAGTTTCTTGTATACAATTATTTTGGAATGTTTTGCTCTTTATTTCCACATTGTGGATAGATGGAAGGTGTGATGGTCAATGATTAAGGTATAGTATTGGAGTTTCCATGAATAGACATGGTGATTGATGTGCCACCATTTGCATTCAAAGTAATTTTGCATGGATATGCGAGGCAGGGCAGAATACTTCTTTTGCCTTTCACATACAGCTGCTCCTTCTATTTGTTTAGTTTAGTTTAGTTTAGAAATACAGCATGGAAACAGGCCCTTTGTCCCACCAAGTCCGTGCAGACCATGCTCATCCATACACCAGTTCTACCCTACACACTAGAGACAATCTATCAAAGTCAATTAACTGACAAACCTGTACGTCTTTGGAATGTGGGAGAAAACCGGAGCACCCGGAGAAAACTTGCTTAGTTAGTTCAGGTTATTGTACCGAGGTGCAGTGAAAATATTTTTTTTTGCAGCTATCCAGTCAGCAGAAAGACTGTACATGATTACAATCAAGCTGTCCACAGAGTACAGATACAGGATAAAGGGAATAATGTTTAGTGAAAGATAAAATCCAGCAAAGCTAGTCTGAATGTCTCAAATATGCTGGATGGTAGTTCAGGACTGCCCTCTAGTTGGTGATAGGATGGTTCATTTGCCTGATAACAGCTGAGAAGGAACCATCCCTGAATCTGATATTCATGTCATCATAAGACAGACTTAGGATGGAAATTAATTTCAGCAGTCAGTCAAATTTGGGGAAAATAGTTCACATTCGCTATCAATTTTTGAGCCAAAGAATTTTATGAAGTTAAAACAAAAGCCACATCTATAACTGTTCATACATACAAAAATCCATGACTATTCATAAATACGTATCATGATAAAGTTTGGCAGGGATTCCGCAAAACATCTGTAAACAAGCATGAATATTTTAGACCAGAAAGAAAAAATGGATAAAACACTTTAGTACTAAATTTAATTCTACTAGAATTATTTTACTCCTGAATAAATGTTTCAGTTGATGTTACACACCTTCTATGCGGTAGAACTATTGAAGTTCCAAATGGAGATAACTATTTTTTCTCACAGCTCAGAGAAGAATAATTGTGACAATTCCCTTTTCATTAAAGTGTGATTAGTGTATAAGTTCATGTGATAGGTGCAGAATTAGGCCATTTTACCCATCATGTCTACTCCGCCATTCAATCATGGCCGATCTATCTTTCCCTCTTAACCCCATTCTCCTGCCTTGTCCCCATAACCCTTGACAGCGATACTGATCAAGATAATTAAGATGAGAAAGGCCTATTATTTTTACAACTGCTTCTGGTTGATTTACTCAGATGGATGTATTGATATTAAATTCTGATGAAGGGTCTCGACCCGAAACGTCACCTAATCCTTCTCTCCAGAGATGCTACCTGTCCCATTGAGTTACTCCAGCATTTTGTGTCTATAATGATATCAAAGTTAAGCAACAGCATTTGAACTCTTCATTTGCTTGGTTGCAGTAGGACAAATCAGTTATTAACACGCACGTCAATAATCAGACCAGACGCTCCAGAGTATGAATGTAGATATAATGCAGCATGTCCACAAATTGCCTCCAGCGATTATGTTCTATTTAACAATGAGAAGCTCCATAGTTAAACACTGAGCTTTGCCCTCTGCTGCTGGTTCTCAACACAGCACAGCGGTATTGCCAATTGCCACATGTGTTCATCTGCACATGGTCAGATTAGACACACATGTTGGAGATCAACACTCCAAATCATGTGGGGATATGCATTCTCCTTGTGCGCTGATTCTCAGTGGTTACGTTTGTCTATTGTGTGTGAACTATGGTTTGATCCTTCAAGTTTTACATGTTGTTCTCCAGAATGAATTAATTTACAACATAGAAATCCTTTCAAGTATGCCAATTTAGTTTAGAGATACAGCGCAGAAGCAAGCCCTATGGCCCACCGAGCCCACACAGTGATCCCCATGCACTATTTCTATCCTACACATAGAGACAATGTACGATTTTTACCAACGCCGATTAACCTACAAACCTGCATGTATTTGGCGTGTGGGAGGAAACCGGAGCAACGGAGAAAACCCACATGGTCACCCGGAGAACGTACAAACTCCATACAGACAGCTCCCGTATTCAGGATCGAATCAAGATCACTGGCGCTGTGAGGCAGCAACTCTACCTCTGTGCCATCATGCTGCCCTGTTATAGATTTGATGCATATAGCAGTTAATAGATTACATCCACCAGAGTTAGCTGGTCACTGTTGATGTGAAGTTTTATTTTCTGGAGATGTTAAGGTTTATTATGGTCATGTAAAGTATAGGAACAGTGGAAAGCTTTTATTTTCCTGCTCTACAGTGAAAGCAGATAATACTACACATGAATGCTGTCAAGCCAAATTCGTACAACAGGTAGAGCGAAGAGAATGATACAGAGTGCATAATCTAGTTCTCAGCATTGTAGTGTAACAGAGGAAATCTCCATTCCCTGCAAACAACAGAGCTATAGTGGGCAATTATTTTAAGCACAAGCAGCCAATACCATGGTGCTGAAGACAGGTCTCGACCCAAAACATCACCCATTCCTTCCATCCAGAAATACTGCCTGTTCTGCTGAGTTACTCCAGCATTTTGTGTCTATTCTTGGTGCTGATTGAAGCTTGCCAGTGACAATTCCTGCATTGGTTCCTCTGCACAACAACACAGGTACAAAATGCTGGAGTTTTATTTTCTGGAGATGTTAAGGTTTATTATGATCATGTACCATACAGGAACAGTGAAAAGCTTTATTTTAATACTACACATATGTATGTCATGTTATTACTTGTGGGCGGAGCACCAAG
Source organism: Leucoraja erinaceus (assembly GCF_028641065.1). NCBI lineage: Eukaryota > Metazoa > Chordata > Chondrichthyes > Rajiformes > Rajidae > Leucoraja > Leucoraja erinaceus. The sequence continues at coordinate 3,163,371 of NC_073402.1, read as the reverse complement.
GCAAATTCCTTTTATGTGAATACTTGGCCAATAAACTTACATACTTACTTAACTCAGTGGGTCAGGCAGCATCTCTGGAGAAAAATAATAGGTGACATTTCAGGTCGAGACCCTTCTGCAGACTTAGAGTCAGGGGAACGAGAGATATCAACGGAACGTACGAGAAATGAATGGAAGATATACAAAATGTCCAAAAAGCAAGGAAATGTGGGCACACTGTAGGCCACTGTTGGTTGTGGGATAGCTGACTACGGTTAAACAGACAGACAAATTTAACTCCCTAGACACAGAGATAGTCAGGTTTGAGAGCAACACTATAACGCATGTGGGGACATACAGTAGGTGTAGGGATCTCCAAGCAGACCCAATTCAGCTTCTGAATCACTTCAATCCTACTTCAATATAAAGCGGAAATTAATTTATACATTAACATTTAGTTTTCAATAAAACTGCTTGTGGTTTATATAATGTCCTATTTTAAAAATTGTTTCATGATTAAATTGAACCATGAATTATTTAGTGTCTGTTGGCTTAGTTATGAAGGTCCAAGTCGGCTTCTCATATTCACACATTTCATTAATGAGTTCTAAATGGCTTATCCATCTGACTAATGTATTTGAGAGAAGGTGAGTCATAAGGTGAAGAACCTAGTCCTTGGCGTAATGGCACCTTCCTTTAATCAGCGCACAACACAAAGTACTGGAGGAATTCACTAGGTCAGATAGCTGCTGGGAAGGGAATGAACAGACTAAATTTCGGGTCAGGAATCTTTAACATGAACCTGTACTAGTTTTAGTTCTAGAGATAGACACAAAGTACTGAAGTAACTCCGTGGGTCAGGCAATACCTCTGCAGAAAAAGAACAGGTGACATTTTGGGTCAGGACACTTCTGGGATAATATGATATCAATTTGGTATCACCTAGCATCTGCAGTTCATTGTTTCAACTCTCCAGTTGTAGCTCTTCCTGGGAACCTGATGCCAATATGACTCTTTGCAAAGAAGTTTCTCTTGATGACTGAAGTGTTTGTTTCAATGTGGTACTTAAAGGGCTTGTCCCACTTGCCGATATATTTGGCCACTGCCGACATCATATCGGAGTCGCCAAAAATTTTGAACATTTCAAAATCCAGTGGTGACAAAAAAAATGTTGTGACACGTCAATACATCATCACGCCGCTTCACGCCGCGTTACGCCGCATGGGGGGGGGCACTTCTGAGGGGAGATTTCAAGTGCACTCTCTTAATCTTGTCCAGATTAAATGAAATGCCGGACTATCAGTTGTTGGAAACTCGGTGGTGGGCCTGCATTCCACAACATGTAGCTGAAGTTGATATAACAGTTCTACATCCTCCAGCATACCGTTGCAGACTGTTAATTTAGCACAAGCATTTTGATGAATGTTTCTAGGCAATGATGAACACTGGTGATTAAATGAAATGATCTTAAATCATGAAAATTAATTTCCAGTAAATATGATTAATATTCCAGTACCCTGATGATATTTTCTTAAAAACGTCACCAGGAATAAGTGCTGATGGTAATACTGGGGTTTGGAGATTTCTCTACATTGTCGAGGGAGCGGCTGCCTTTGGCGGACTGCCAAGAGTGCCTGGAGAGCGAGGGTATGGAGATTTTTTTGGTGTCTTTGTCGTGGTTTTGGCACTGATTCTCTGCCCTAAAGTCATTTTGCATAGTGCGGATGCCTGGCTAAATGCGAAAGGTGCTTTTGGTGTCAGCAAGAAAAGGCGAGGATTTTTTATCGGCAGTGGAGTGAATTTGGAGGAGTTTCTACGTTCGGCTGGAGGACTTTGCTTTTTGAGGATTGCTTTGGACTGTGACTGTCCCTGGGATTTGAATTGCTGAGCTGCTGGAGTGCCGGGAGCTGGTTTGTGCCTCTATACCGGATGGCGATGGCGGGGGCTCGGCCGAAGGCGAAGAGCTACGCAGTAGCGACATCAGCAGCGGAAGCGAGGCCATCTGAACATGAGCATCATGTTGACTTGGACTGGGACAGTTTTGGTATCTCGGTTCAAACTGGGCCCCAGATGTCCAGGGGAGTAATTACGAAGGCTATGAATGCCCTTCTTGGTAGGGGGGCTATTGTCTCTTCCGAGCTCGAGAGGGGAAAGGTTGAGATGATATTGAAGACCCGGGAGGATGTGGCCAAAGTGTTGGAGAGGGGGATTTCAGTGGGGGGGGTCCATATGCAGGTGGACCCATGGGTGTCCAGGGTGAGACCGGTTCTCCTGCGGAGTTGCCCCACATGTATTCCGGATGCGACACTCATTCCACACCTGTCTCAGATTGGGGAGGTGCGGTCTAAGTGCTTTAGGATCATGCACCCTGGGGGGGACCCGGAGGAAAAAGGGATTTATAGTTTCAAAAGGAGGGTGTTCGTGAAGGTGGGGGAGGGGGAAGGTGATGAGGGGAGTTTCGAGGTGGAGTGTAGGGGTCTCCCCAGAACCGTGCGTTGGAGTTGGGGAAAGGCACGGTGTCATGCGTGCGATGGTTATGGACATCTCCGAAAGGACTGTCCTAATCAAGGGGTCGCTGCTAGAACTTCTCGCGCAGCGGCCCAGGAATGCACTGCTGGCCCATCAGGGGGTGCTCGTCATGTCTCGGAGGGGCGGGGTGGAATCGCTGACCTGGCAGGGGCTGCCGGCTCTGCCTCGGTGATCCGGGGCAGCGGGGATAGCCCTTCTGGGTCTGCAGTTTCAGCCTTGGGGACCCAGGGCAGCAAGGGCCCCCGCCCCCTACATCCTGAACCTGAGGGGGTGGCTGAAGGTGAGACACAGGGTGAGGGGGAGGGAAGTGGGAGCAGCAGAAGAAGAAGAAGAGGAATAGGCAGATAAAGACCACCCAAGCGAGTCAAAAGCAGGAGGGTGTGCTACTGCCGAGTGCGGAGATCACCCAAGGGGCGCCTGTCAGCTCCGGGGGGGTCCAGAGTGCAACTGCCGTGGCCCAGCAAGGAGCGGAGGTGGCTCTGAAGGGGGTAGGGAAGACAAAACGCGTGAGTGGTAAAGAGGCTGGGGGTAGTGTGGAGGAGGAAGACCCTCTCCTTATGGAGGTTACCACACCGCCGCATGCTAGTGGGACAAAAAGGAGGATTGGGCCTGGTGAGGAAGAGCAGGGACGTGAGTCCAAAGTTAGTGGGGTGGAGTTTTCCAGATCTTCCACCACTAATGTGGTTGGAGGTCAGGAAATGACGTCGTCTGGGTTGGAGGTTGAGCCTCCACCTCAGGGATCTCTCGAGGGTACCACAGGGTCAGGTGATGGGGTAGACCCCTCTGGAGTTGTGTCCTCTGGGCGGGGGGATGTCCTTTTGTCTCAGGGGCCCTCCGAGGGGGGGATCTTGTCGTGTGTTGATCTTGGTTCCCCTGGGGGTGTGTCTTCTGGGTCGGAGGAGGTCCCCTCGTTTCAGAGGCCTACTGAGGGTGTTAGCACGCAGGAGGGTGGGGTAAGCTCCCCTGGTAGTGCGGACCCTGAGACGGGGGATGAGCAGAGTCAGACCAAGGCGGGGGGGTCGGGGGGAGTGGTGTTCCAATCAGTGCTCAATTTGAGAGCCAATGGTGGTTCTGAGGTGTGTATTGTATTGCCGGCTGATTTAGCAGGGGAGGGGGGAAAATCTAGTGGAGAGCCTCTGGGTGTTGCCAGTGGAGGGGGTGCTTTCGGTGCTGTGGAGGTCGGAGTTACTTCAGGCAGCGACCTTCTTTCAGTTTCTGGGGGTGCCAGTTTACCACAGACCGTGGGGGTGCCTCTTATTTTCTCTTCCCCAGGCCCAGATATAGAGGGTGAGGACAGAGCGCAGGAGCCCAGCCAGTCAGTGGGCTGCGTGACGTGGAGAGGGGCTTCGGGACCCTTCCCCGGCATTGATCCTGGGGGTGGTATCATGCCGGAGGAGAGGGAGAGTGGTGGGGCCGTTTTGTGTGGAGGGGTTGGCGAAATTCCAGAGAGCTCTGGTTTTTCGATTTCTGAAAATGACCTTGGGGATGCTGAGCATGTTGTGTCAGGTGCGAGTAACTTGGACGACGGCCCAGAATCTTTTTTTGGTTCTCATGGTAGTGTAATCTGCGAAGTGAGGGAATTTTTAAAAACAAGCCGCACTAACAGAACAAGGTTAGAGGCCGCTAAGAGACGGTGGGCTGATCTGTCGTCCTTAGTTAAAACTCTCGAGGCTATCCTTGCGACCAAAGATAGTGATCTTCTTGGCTCTGAGCAGTGTCAGTTTAGGGACTTTTTGGAGTTCCTAAAAAGAGAGGGGGCTACAGAGCCCAGGAGGAGAAGTATGAGGATTTCAATTTAATGTATCAGTGCATTCACGCTAGCTACCCTAAACTTAAACGGGAGTAGAGCGAGTTTTCGCAGGTTCCAGCTTTTATCGGTCCTTAGGGAGGGGAAATTTGCAGTGTGTTTTCTGCAGGAGACGCATACTGTTGTCAAGGATGAACCCACTTGGAGGTTGGAGTGGGAAGGAGAGGTCTATATGAGTCATCTTAGCTCAAATTCGAGTGGGGTGGCCATTCTGTTGGCTCAGAATTTCTTGCCTAATATTATAAAAGTGCAAGAAGTTGTGCCAGGACGTTTGCTCCATCTGGCCGTGAGCCTGGATGGCATGCCGTTGCATTTCATTAACGTGTATGCCCCCAGCTCTGGCACGATGCAGGCCGGCCTAATTCAGGAAGTGAATGCTCTGTTGAGCACTATTGATCGGGGAGAGTGTGTCTTCCTTGGGGGGGGACTTTAACTGCACACTTGAGGTGCGAGATCGTTCTGGTACTCAGTGTGCCCCTGCTGTAGCAAAGAAGCTGAGAGGGTTGATTGATTCTTTTGAGTTGGTTGATGCGTGGCGGGACCTCAACCCAGACTCCACTGCTTTTTCGCGGAGGTCTGAGGGCGGTGGTTCCCGCATTGATCGAATATATATCTCCCGAGCGTTTGTTTCCCGTGTCTCAGCGGCCTCAATGCAGCTGGTGCCATGCTCGGACCACTGTCTGGTGCGTGTGGATTTTAATCCAGCACGCGTTCGGGCTGGGTCTGCGTACTGGCACTTTAATAACCGGCTGCTGGAGGATCGGTGTTTCCGGGAGTCATTCACTCGGTTTTGGGTGCGGTGGAGAGAGAGGCAGAGATGCTTCTCTTCCCTAAGGCAGTGGTGGGATGTGGGGAAAGCTCACATCCGTATTTTTTGTAAGGAATACACGTGGGGGTCGACCGGGCGGCGGGACTCAGCGGTTGAGAAGCTTGAGAGGGAGCTGATGGACGCAGAGTCTCGCCTGGGTCAGGTTGGAGGTGACTCTTGCGAATGGGGTGTGTTTCATGAGAAGAAGGAAGCCTTGAGGAACCTGCAACTTGAGCGGTCCCGAGGCGCTTACGTGAGGGCGCGGGTCCAGATGCTGCACGATCTGGATCGAGCTTCGCCTTTCTTTTTCTCTCTGGAGAAAGGGCGGGGAGCCCGCAAGCAGCTCGTGGAGCTGCTCGCAGATGATGGCTCCTCTGTCACAGATCCGGAGAGGATTAGTGCCTTGGTCAGGTCCTTTTATGGTTCCCTGTTCTCCGCAGGTGGAGTCAGCGGGGAAGCTCAGCAGGACCTGTGGGAGAGTCTACCGGTTATAGATAGGGAGGTGGCCGATCTTCTTGATGGCCCTTTATCTTTGGAGGAGTTGACTTGTGCACTGCATCAGCTCAGGAGGGGTAAGTCCCCCGGGCTGGATGGGCTGACGGTAGAGTTTGTTAGAGCCTTCTGGGGTATCCTGGGGGGTGATTACATGTTGGTTCTGGGGGAGAGCCTGGCGACAGGGGAGATGCCCCTTTCGTGGCGTCGAGCAGTGGTTGTCCTGCTGCCCAAGAAGGGGGAACTCCGCCTGCTGAAAAACTGGCGCCCGGTCTCTCTCCTATGCACAGAGTATAAAGTATTTGCACGGGCGATGGCAAATCGCCTGGGCTCTGTGCTGTCTCAGCTGATTCACCATGACCAGTCTTACACAGTCCCTGGTCGGTCCATTCAGGATAACATCCACCTGGTTAGGGACCTGATTCATCTAGCACAGGGAACTGGTCAGTCAGCTGCGTTTCTGTCTCTTGATCAGGAGAAGGCTTTTGATAGGGTAGAGCATGAATACCTGTTCGGAACGTTGCAAGCGTTTGGATTTGGACCGCATTTTGTGGCCCGGGTCCGCCTCTTGTATGCTGCAGCGGAGTGCCTTGTGAAGGTTAATGGTGCGTTGTTGGTTCCCTTTCATTTTGGGAGGGGGGTCCGTCAGGGGTGCCCCATGTCAGGTCAGTTGTACTCGGTCTGTGTGGAGCCATTCCTGTGTCTTCTTCGGAGGAGGTTGACAGGCCTGGCCCTACCGGGCCCAGGGGTGGAGTTGGTTCTTTCGGCCTATGCCGATGATGTACTACTTATGTTCACCGATCCTGGTGACCTGCGGAGGATGCGTGATTGCCAGAAGATTTTCTCGGATGCATCTTCTGCCAGGATTAATTGGAGCAAGTGCTCTGGACTTTTAGTGGGTCAGTGGCAGGTGGACTCCCTGCCAGAGGAGATGGCAATGTTTGCGTGGAGCACCACGCACCTCCTCTATCTGGGGGTGTACCTGAGTCCCACTGAGGATGCTTGGCCGGCAAATTGGCAGGAGTTGGAGAAGAAAGTGGTTGCCAGGCTGGGGCGCTGGTCAGGCCTGCTTGGAGTTCTTTCTTTTCAGGGGAGGGTGTTGGTCATAAACCAGCTGGTGGCCTCCATGTTATGGTACCGGCTGGCTACTCTTGTCCCACCTTCCATTTTTGTAAATGCTTTACAGATGAAGCTGGTGGACTTCTTTTGGGGAAATAGGAAGCACTGGGTTTCCGCAGCTGTCCTGAGCCTCCCGTTAGAGGAGGGCGGCCAGTCCTTGGTATGCGTGCGTACCCAGGTGGCGGCTCTCCGCCTCAGGACTCTGAGGAGGTATATGTATATAGAGAACCCCCCCAGATGGCACGTTTTGGCCACGTATTTTTTCCGACGGGGTCGTTGTCTAAGGGGGGTCTCGCGGCTCCCGGTGGCGGGCATCAGTCGACCTGCCCTAAGGGGCTTGCCTGTTTTCTACCGGGATGTGTTAAGAGTGAGGAATCTGGTTGTTTTCAGCCAGCGTGTTGCTCCACGAGGGGAGGGGGATGTTGCGGCTGCGGGAGTGGCCGGTCCTCAACAAATCATGGCGGGTGTCGAGGAGAGGCGTGCGCCCAGAGTGGTTTTAAATGAGCCCTTACCCGCTCCGTCAGATCTGCTCATTGGGCCTCGGTTCCGGGATATATCTCGGGCACCGGTTCCACACAACCTGAGCCGCCTTTCGGAGATGACCAGCATGCCGTTTCGTGACGCGAAGAGACGCTCACTGTATAGAATGTTCCTGCACATTCTGCACCTCCTTGCCTTCGTCTCCCGTCCCGACACACCATGGCGGACGGTGTTACCACCTGAAGGAGGGGAAGGTCCCCAGTGGGGGTCCCTCTACAAGGGAGTTGTCCCCCTATACGTGGGGGACCTGGGGTGGAGAGTGCTGCACAGAGCGGTGGCGTGTAACAAACTTTTGAGTCGGTTCACGGACTCGTCCGCTGCCTGTATTTTTTGTGGCGAGGAAGAGACCGTGTTCCACATTTATATGGAGTGTGAGAGGCTACTGCCCCTGTATCAATATCTGAAGGGGTTGTTCCTAAAGTTCTGGTTACATTTTAGTCCTACGATTCTTGTGTTTGGACACAAGGCAGGGTGTGGGGAGAGCCAAGTGGGAGGGTGGGACCTACCTGTCGGTCTACTCCTGGGCCTGGCCAAGATGGCCATACGCGGGTCCAGGCAGCAGGCGATGGATGGTCAGGCAAGAGTCGGCTGCTTGCCCCTCTTTCGGGCCTACGTCCGTGCACGTGTGTCCCTGGAGAGGGAACATGCGGTGCTCACGGGGACTTTGGAGGTATTCCGTGGGCGCTGGTCACCGCGTGGGGTTGAGAGTATTGTGAATAATGATTGTAATCATTGTACTATAATGACACGATATAATGTAAGTTCGTTTTGTGTATGACTTGATCTGTTGTATTATTTGATGTGTTGAATAAAGTCTTTGAAAAAAAAAGAGAGAGAGAGGCTGTGTCTTTCTCAGCTCCAGTGGCTGAGAAGTTTTAAGCAGCCTTTGAAGGATTCTGTCATTGGGAAAGGAACAGAAGCAGAGGGGCTTCATAGTCTGACTTATTGTTGGACTGTTGAAACTTTCTAATGCTTTAAAAACGTCACCATTTAGCGTGAAAAGCCCCTGCGAATTTTCTACATTGTCGAGGGAGCAGGGTGAGGCTGCCATTGGCGGACTGCCAAGAGTGCCTGGATATCGATGGTTTGAATTTTTTCGGTGCCTTTGCTGTGTTTTGGCACTGATTCTCTGCCCTAAAGTCATTTTGCACAGTGCGGCTGCCTGGCTTAATGTGAAGAAGGTGCTTTTGCGTTCGGCAGGACAAGGCAAGGTGTTCTCGGCGGTGGATGATCTTGGAGACTTTCCTTCTTCAGCTGGAGGACTTTGCTTTTTGAGGATTGCTTTGGACTGTGACTGTCCCTGGGAATTGATTTGCTGAGCTGCTGGAGTGCCGGGAGCTGGTTTGTGCCTCTGCCCGGATGGCGATGGCGGGGGCGCGGCAGAAGGCGAGGAGCTACGCAGTAGTGACATCAGCAGCGGAAGCGAGGACATCTGAACATGAGCCTCATGTTGACTTGGACTGGGACAGTTTTGGTATCTCGGTTCAAACTGGGCCCCAGATGTCCAGGGGAACAATTACGAAGGCTATGAATGCCCTTCTTGGTAGGGGGGCTATTGTCTCTTCCGAGCTCGAGAGGGGAAAGGTTGAGATGATATTGAAGAACCGGGAGGATGTGGCCACAGTGGTGGAGAGGGGGATTTCAGTGGGGGGGGGTCCATATACAGGTGGACCCATGGGTGTCCAGGGTGAGACCGGTTCTCCTGCGGAGTTGCCCCACATGTATTCCGGATGCGACACTCATTCCACACCTGTCTCAGATTGGGGAGGTGCGGTCTAAGTGCTTTAGGCTCATGCACCCTGGGGGGGACCCGGAGGAAAAAGGGATTCTTAGTTTCAAAAGGAGGGTGTTCGTGAAGGTGGGGGAGGGGGAAGGTGATGAGGGGAGTTTCGAGGTGGAGTGTAGGGGTCTCCCCAGAACCGTGCGTTGGAGTTGGGGAAAGGCACGGTGTCATGCGTGCGGTGGTTATGGACATCTCCGAAGGGAATGTCCTAATCAAGGGGTCGCTGCTAGAACTTCTCGCGCAGCGGCCCAGGAATGCACTGCTGGCCCATCAGGGGTTGCTCGTCATGTCTCGGAGGGGCGGGGTGGAATCGCTGACCTGGCAGGGGCTGCCGGCTCTGCCTCGGTGATCCGGGGCAGCGGGGATAGCCCTTCTGGGTCTGCAGTTTCAGCCTTGGGGACCCAGGGCAGCAAGGGCCCCCCGCCCCCTACATCCTGAACCTGAGGGGGTGGCTGAAGGTGAGGCACAGGGTGAGGGGGGAGAGAAATGGGAGCTGAAGAAGAAGAAGAAGAATAAGCAGATAAAGATCACCCAAGCGAGTCAAAAGCAGGCGGGTGTGCTACTGCCGAGTGCGGAGATCACCCAAGGGGCGCCTGTCAGCTCCAGGGGGGTCCAGAGTGAAACTGCCGTGGCCCAGCAAGGAGCTGAGGTGGCTCTGAAGGGGGTAGGGAAGGTAAAACGCGCGGGTGGTAAGGAGGCGGGGGGTAGTGTGGAGGAGGAAGACCCTCTCCTTATGGAGGTTACCACACCGCCGCATGCTAGTGGGACAAAAAGGAGGATTGGGCCTGGTGAGGAAGAGCAGGGACGTGAGTCCAAAGTTAGGGGGGTGGATTTTTCCAGATCTTCCACCACCGATGTGGTTGGAGGTCAGGAAATGACGTCGTCTGGGTTGGAGGTTGAGCATCCACCTCAGGGATCTCTCGAGGGTACCACAGGGTCAGGTGAGGGGGTAGACCCCTCTGGAGTTGTGTCCTCTGGGCGGGGGGATGTCCTTTTGTCTCAGGGGCCCTCCGAGGGGGGGATCTCGTCGTGTGTTGATCTTGGCTCCCCTGGGGGTGTGTCTTCTGGGTCGGAGGAGGTCCCCTCGTTTCAGAGGCCTACTGAGGGTGTTAGCACGCAGGAGGGTGGGGTAAGCTCCCCTGGTAGTGCGGACCCTGAGACGGGGGATGAGCAGAGTCAGCCCGAGGGGGGGGGGGGGTCGGGGGGAGTGGTGTTCCAATCAGTGCTCAATTTTAGAGCCAATGGTGGTTCTGAGGTGTGTATTGTATTGCCGGCTGAATTGGCCGGGCAGAGGAAAATACTAGTGGAGAGCCTCTGGGTGTTGCCAGTGGAGGGGGTGCTTTCGGTGCTGTGGAGGTCGGAGTTACTTCAGGCAGCGACCTTCTTTCAGATTCTGGGGGTGCCAGTTTACCACAGACCTGGGGGTGCCTCTTGTTTTCTCTTCCCCAGGCCCAGGTATAGAGGGTGAGGACAGAGCGCAGGAGCCCAGCCAGTCAGTGGGCTGCGTGATGCGGAGAGGGGCTTCGGGACCCTTCCCCGGCATTGATCCTGGGGGTGGTGTCATGCCGGAGGAGAGGGAGAGTGATGGGGCCGATTTGTGTGGAGGGGTTGGCGAAATTCCAGAGAGCTCTGGTCTTTCGACTTCTGAAATTGGCCTTGGTGATGCTGAGCGTGTTGTGTCAGGTGCGAGTAACTTGGACGATAGCCCAGGAACCAAGGACGAGTCTCATGAAATTGTTATCTGTGAGGTGAGGGAGTTTCTAAAGATAAGCCGTAGCTACAAGAAAAAGATTGACGCTGCTAAGAGACGGTGGGCTGATGTGTCGGCCTTAGTTAAAACTCTCGAGGCTATCCTTGCTACCAAGGATAGTGATCTTCCTGGCTCTGAGCAGTGCCAGTTTAGGGACTTTTTGGAGTTCCTAAAAAGAGAGAGGGCTACAGAGCCCAGGAGGAGAAGTGTGAGGATTTCAATTTAATGTACCAGTGCATTCACGTTAGCTACCCTAAACTTAAACGGGAGTAGAGCGAGTTTTCGCAGGTTCCAGCTTTTATCGGTCCTTAGGGAGGGGAAATTTGCAGTGTGTTTTCTGCAGGAGACGCATACTGTTGTCAATGATGAACCCACTTGGAGGTTGGAGTGGGAAGGAGAGGTCTATATGAGTCATCTTAGCTCAAATTCGAGTGGGGTGGCCATTCTGTTGGCTCAGAATTTCCTGCCCAATATTATAAAAGTGCAAGAAGTTGTGCCAGGACGTTTGCTCCATCTGGCCGTGAGCCTGGATGGCATGCCGTTGCATTTCATTAACGTGTATGCCCCCAGCTCCGGCACGATGCAGGCCGGCCTAATTCAGGAAGTGAATGCTCTGTTGAGCACTATTGATCGGGGAGATAGTGTGTCTTCCTTGGGGGGGGGACTTTAACTGCACACTTGAGGTGCGAGATCGTTCTGGTACTCAGTGTGCTCCTGCTGTAGCAAAGAAGCTGAGAGGGTTGATTGATTCTTTTGAGTTGGTTGATGCGTGGCGGGACCTCAACCCAGACTCCACTGCTTTTTCGCGGAGGTCTGAGGGCGGTGGTTCCCGCATTGATCGAATATATATCTCCCGAGCGTTTGTTTCCCGTGTCTCAGCGGCCTCAATGCAGCTGGTGCCATGCTCGGACCACTGTCTGGTGCGTGTGGATTTTAATCCAGCGCGCGTTCGGGCTGGGTCTGCGTACTGGCACTTTAATAACCGGCTGCTGGAGGATCGGTGTTTCCGGGAGTCATTCACTCGGTTTTGGGTGCGGTGGAGAGAGAGGCAGAGATGCTTCTCTTCCCTAAGGCAGTGGTGGGATGTGGGAAAAGCTCACATCCGTATTTTTTGTAAGGAATACACGTGGGGGTCGACCGGGCGGCGGGACTCAGCGGTTGAGAAGCTTGAGAGGGAGCTGATGGACGCAGAGTCTCGCCTGGGTCAGGTTGGAGGTGACTCTTGCGAATGGGGTGTGTTTCATGAGAAGAAGGAAGCCTTGAGGAACCTGCAACTTGAGCGGTCCCGAGGCGCTTACGTGAGGGCGCGGGTCCAGATGCTGCACGATCTGGATCGAGCTTCGCCTTTCTTTTTCTCTCTGGAGAAAGGGCGGGGAGCCCGCAAGCAGCTCGTGGAGCTGCTCGCAGATGATGGCTCCTCTGTCACAGATCCAGAGAGGATTAGTGCCTTGGTCAGGTCCTTTTATGGTTCCCTGTTCTCCGCAGGTGGAGTCAGCGGGGAAGCTCAGCAGGACCTGTGGGAGAGTCTACCGGTTATAGATAGGGAGGTGGCCGATCTTCTTGATGGCCCTTTATCTTTGGAGGAGTTGACTCGTGCACTGCATCAGCTCAGGAGGGGTAAGTCCCCCGGGCTGTTGACTCGTGCACTGCATCAGCTCAGGAGGGGTAAGTCCCCCGGGCTGGATGGGCTGACGGTAGAGTTTGTAAGAGCCTTCTGGGGTATCCTGGGGGGTGATTACATGTTGGTTCTGGGGGAGAGCCTGGCGACAGGGGAGATGCCCCTCTCGTGGCGTCGAGCAGTGGTTGTCCTGCTGCCCAAGAAGGGGGAACTCCGCCTGCTGAAAAACTGGCGCCCGGTCTCTCTCCTATGCACAGAGTATAAAGTATTTGCACGGGCGATGGCAAATCGCCTGGGCTCTGTGCTGTCTCAGCTGATTCACCATGACCAGTCTTACACAGTCCCTGGTCGGTCCATTCAGGATAACATCCACCTGGTTAGGGACCTGATTCATCTAGCACAGGGAACTGGTCAGTCAGCTGCGTTTCTGTCTCTTGATCAGGAGAAGGCTTTTGATAGGGTAGAGCATGAATACCTGTTCGGAACGTTGCAAGCGTTTGGATTTGGACCGCATTTTGTGGCCCGGGTCCGCCTCTTGTATGCTGCAGCGGAGTGCCTTGTGAAGGTTAATGGTGCGTTGTTGGTTCCCTTTCATTTTGGGAGGGGGGTCCGTCAGGGGTGCCCCATGTCAGGTCAGTTGTACTCGGTCTGTGTGGAGCCATTCCTGTGTCTTCTTCGGAGGAGGTTGACAGGCCTGGCCCTACCGGGCCCAGGGGTGGAGTTGGTTCTTTCGGCCTATGCCGATGATGTACTCCTTATGTTCACCGATCCTGGTGACCTGCGGAGGATGCGTGATTGCCAGAAGATTTTCTCGGATGCATCTTCTGCCAGGATTAATTGGAGCAAGTGCTCTGGACTTTTAGTGGGTCAGTGGCAGGTGGACTCCCTGCCAGAGGAGATGGCAATGTTTGCGTGGAGCACCACGCACCTCCTCTATCTGGGGGTGTACCTGAGTCCCACTGAGGATGCTTGGCCGGCAAATTGGCAGGAGTTGGAGACGAAAGTGGTTGCCAGGCTGGGGCGCTGGTCAGGCCTGCTTGGAGTTCTTTCTTTTCAGGGGAGGGTGTTGGTCATAAACCAGCTGGTGGCCTCCATGTTATGGTACCGGCTGGCTACTCTTGTCCCACCTCCCACTTTTGTAAATGCTTTACAGAAGAAGCTGGTGGACTTCTTTTGGGGAAATAGGAAGCACTGGGTTTCCGCAGCTGTCCTGAGCCTCCCGTTAGAGGAGGGCGGCCAGTCCTTGGTATGCGTGCGTACCCAGGTGGCGGCTCTCCGCCTCAGGACTCTGAGGAGGTATATGTATATAGAGAACCCCCCCAGATGGCACGTTTTGGCCACGTATTTTTTCCGACGGGGTCGTTGTCTAAGGGGGGTCTCGCGGCTCCCGGTGGCGGGCATCAGTCGACCCGCCCTAAGGGGCTTGCCTGTTTTCTACCGGGATGTGTTAAGAGTGAGGAATCTGGTTGTTTTCAGCCAGCGTGTTGCTCCACGAGGGGAGGGGGATGTTGCGGCTGCGGGAGTGGCCGGTCCTCAACAAATCATGGCGGGGGTGTCGAGGAGAGGCGTGCGCCCAGAGTGGTTTTAAATGAGCCCTTACCCGCTCCGTCAGATCTGCTCATTGGGCCTCGGTTCCGGGATATATCTCGGGCACCGGTTCCACACAACCTGAGCCGCCTTTCGGAGATGATTAGCGTGCCGTTTCGTGACGCGAAGAGACGCTCACTGTATAGAATGTTCCTGCACATTCTGCACCTCCTTGCCTTCGTCTCCCGTCCCGACACACCATGGCGGACGGTGTTACCACCTGAAGGAGGGGAAGGTCCCCAGTGGGGGTCCCTCTACAAGGGAGTTGTCCCCCTATACGTGGGGGACCTGGGGTGGAGAGTGCTGCACAGAGCGGTGGCGTGTAACAAACTTTTGAGTCGGTTCACGGACTCGTCCGCTGCCTGTATTTTTTGTGGCGAGGAAGAGACCGTGTTCCACATTTATATGGAGTGTGAGAGGCTACTGCCCCTGTATCAATATCTGAAGGGGTTGTTCCTAAAGTTCTGGTTACATTTTAGTCCTACGATTCTTGTGTTTGGACACAAGGCAGGGTGTGGGGAGAGCCAAGTGGGAGGGTGGGACCTACCTGTCGGTCTACTCCTGGGCCTGGCCAAGATGGCCATACGCGGGTCCAGGCAGCAGGCGATGGATGGTCAGGCAAGAGTCGGCTGCTTGCCCCTCTGTCGGGCCTACGTCCGTGCACGTGTGTCCCTGGAGAGGGAACATGCGGTGCTCACGGGGACTTTGGAGGTATTCCGTGGGCGCTGGTCACCGCCCGCGTGGGGTTGAGAGTATTGTGAATAATGATTTAAAAAAAAGAGCACAGCCAGGTTATCTTTAATTGTTAAACTTTGACAATAACCTCCGATTCTTTCAAAATAATGTGTGGATATATCATTTATATCTATACATCTGTTTTGTAGTAAATGCCTACATTTTCTGTGTGCTTAAGCAAAGCAAGAATTTCATTGTGCTATACAGGGACACATGACAATAAACTCACTTGAACTTGAACTTAATTTGGTCATAGAAATGACCAATTGCCACTGGCCAGATCAGCATTTAATATTCATTCTCAATTGACCTTGCAGGCTGTGTGTGGTACGTTGCTTTCTCATTGAAGGTTTGAAGCAGTCCCATGATGCTGGCAGGTAGGGAATTACAGAACTGATGGAAGATTGGTGATAAACTTCCAGCTTCATGAGTTGGGAAATAGGTGGGACAGTGGTAAACTGGAGCTGGTCCGAGACCCCCACTTTCCCCTCCTCCCAGGCGATTGTTCGTGCAAGAAATGTAAAAGAAACCCTACTGAATTGGTGCCGTGCAAACCACAGATGCCTTGTGATGGATATATATACATATGCATATATATGTGTGTGTGCAGTGTACGGGGATCGCTGATCGGCATGGACTCGGTGGGCTTCTACCCCTTCTCTCCCTCCTGCTTTCCCTCCCCCTCCCCCAATCTGCACCCCTCCCCACTACCCCCTCCACCCCCATACCCCTCCTCCACCCCCCCCCCCCCCGCCTCCCTCTCTCTCCTCCACCTCGCTCCCTTTCTTCCCCTCCTCCCTTCCTCCCCACCCCCTCAACTCTCACCCTCCTCTCTTCCCTCTACTCACTCTCCTCCATCCCACCTGCCACTCCCCCTCTCCCCTCCCCCCTCTCTCCCTCTCCCTTCTCTCCTCTCTCCTCTCTCTCCTCTCTCCCCCTCCTCTCTCCCTCCTCCTCTCTCTCCCTCCTCTCCTCCCCCCCCCTTCCCCCTCTCCCCTCCTCCCCCCGTCCACCTCACCCTACAACTCCCTCCCTCTCCCCCTCTTCCCTCTCCTCTCTACCCCTTCCTCTCCCCCTTTTCTCTCCCCTCTAATCTCTCTCCCCCCTCCATCCCCCCTCTCCCTCCCTCTCCCCCTCTACCCCCTCTCTCCCTCCTCTGCTCTCTCCCCCCCCCTCTTCCATCCCCCTCTCCCCACCCCCCTTCCCCTGCACTTCTCTCCCTCTCCCAAACACCCTCCCCCTTCCCCTCCCTCTCCCCCTCCTCTCTCTCCCTCCCTCCCCCCATTCATCCCACCCTCCCCCACAGCCACCTCGCCCCTCCCCCTCTCACCTGCTCTCGCGCCCCCTTACTTCCCCCCCCCCCTACCCCTCCATCCCCCCTCTCCTCCCCGCCACTTCCCCCTCTCTTCCATCTCCCCCCTCCCCTCTCGCTCCCCCTCTCGCACCCTCTCCCCCAATGTGTGTGTGGGTGGATGGGTGCTTAATGTGTGTGAGATGCCGCACCCCCCCCCCCCCCCCCCCCCCCCCCCCCCCGCACCCCTATGGGTCCCACTTGGTCTAGTAACTATTAAATTTCTGATCTTGGATGTGCATTTATTTGTGTATCTGATGTTCGTGTGCGATTCACATCTTCTCGAAAAAACGACGTGCTGATGATGACATTTTTACATATTTTGATAGAGATTTTGATAGTCAAAAATCACCTTATCTGAAAATGTCATGCATTTTTTTTCTCGAGATATTTATGAAAATGTTCACAAATGTGAAATAACTTTGAAAATAAACGAGATGGTCTCATTGATGACGTCACAATGGCCCTGCTCTGCGCAACCAGCTGTGCTGTCTTCCACGCGCAGCGAGTGACATTCCCACCCACTCACCTCTCCCTCCTCCCCCGTTAGTCAAAAGAGACGAACAAAGAACGAGCAAGTCTGGCCGTGGACTGAAGACCAAAGATCATAGCTGAAGACTCTCTTCCCCGGCCTCGCTCCGGCATCTGGAGCCTGCAGCTGTAGCCCAGAGCTGGAGCCCTCTCTCTGTTCCTGCCCCTGCTCTCTACCTGCCCCAGCCACTCTCTACCCCAGCCCCTGGCTTCTCTCTGCCCCTGCCCTCTCTCTGCCCCTGCCCTCTCTCCCTCTCCCTCTCTAGTCAAAAATCACCTTGAAAATTTCATGCGTTATTTCTCGAGTTATTTATGAAAATGTTCACAAATGTGGTATCGCTGATGATATCACAATGGCTTTGTTCCACACGGCCTGTTGTGCTATGTTCCACGCACAGTGAGTGAGTCACCCAACCCCCCTCGCAGTCCTTTTGTTGCCGCCCACCCGCTGACCGTTTGCCGTCCACCCCGCCCGCTCAGCATCCGTGCTCCTGGTGGGGAGGTCGCTGGCCACTATCCTACACATATTACAGACAATTTACCATCATGCCAAGCCAATTAGGCTACATCTTTGGAGTTGCAGTTGCAAAGTGTTCTTTATTTTACCGGTGCACGTTGAATGGGGCATTTAGTGTGGATGATAAATGCAATCACTTCCAGGTCAAAATGAAATAAATATTTACGGTATTGAATTTTGTTTACATTAATAAAATGATTATTTTGCTGGACACACAGGGAAAGATGTCAATTCCTTATCTGACGCCTCTAGATTCAAAGATTTAAGAAGGGTCATTATATTCTTGGTGGCATAGTGGTGTAGTTGGTAGAGCTAGCTGCTGCCTCACAGCGCCCCACACCCAGGTTTGATCTTGATGTCGGGCATGGTCTGTGTGGAGTTTGCATGTTCTCCCACCTGGCTTCTTCTTTTCATGTCCATCTTGTTACAAATACTTGCCTCGCTCTCATCCTCCGTTCTGAAAAGGACGCAAGCTTCCAGCAACAATCAGTGGAGGCCATGATGGTAGCAGAATTAGCTCAGCATACTTCCAGTTTCCAGCCTCGCGACGTGGACATTCTGCTATGGGGTTCTCCCTCTGGCTGTGTGGGTTTCTTCTAATTTCCACCCATGCCCCAAGGATGTGCGGGATTGCAGGTTAATTTTCCTCTGTAAATTGGCCCTTGTGTGTAAGGAGTGAATGCGAAGGGGAGACAACAGAGAACTAGTGTGAACAGGTGACCGATGGTTAGCGTGGATCGGTGGGCCGAAGGGCCTGTTTCCATGTTGTATATCGAACCTAAACTAAACTGAACTAAATGTTACTTGAAGTTAGAGTAATCAATATTCATGTTTAAGAAAGAACTGCAGATGTTGGTAAAATCAAAGGTAGTCACAAAAAATGGAGAATCTCAGTGGGTGAGGCAGCATCCATGGAGAGAAGGAATTTGCACAGCATTGTTTAACAGACCAGGCCCTTGTCCACCAGTGACGCCTAATTTGTCAGGAGAATCACCTCCATACACTGCCTTGATCTCCACCCGTAGGTACATGAGCCGCAGCAGGACCTACCATCATCATCCATTTTCCAGGCCACAATCTGCAACCTCTTTTATCACCAGCCCCAACTGAGAAGCTCCACCAACAGTCTCCAATCTAACCTCTGACAACCCATCACATCTTCACTTTTAATCCACTCCACCTACAATTTGGTACCGTAGTTCAGACACTAGTTATTTTGTGCTGGTACAAACACTTCTTGGAGTCTAGTTTAGAGATACAGTGTGGAAACAGGCCCTTTGGCCCACCGATTGTGTGCTGACCAGCAATCCCCGCAAATTAACACTACCCTACACACACTAGGGGCAATTTATTTTACTGTTATACGAAACCTGTATGTCTTTGTAGTGTGAAGGCAGTAACTCTACTGCTATGCCACTGTACCTCCCTGGAATCATAGTCATACAACGTGGAAACAGGACCTTCAGCCAAACTTGCCCACACCGACCAACATGTACCATCTACAAAATTCCCTCCAAGATCCAGCCTTATAAATCTCTTTTGTATCATATCGAAGGTTTTGATACCTTTCTCAGTTATAAAGTCAAAAACTGAATACTGCAATTTCACCGCAAGCTAGATGCTGTTTTGTATTTCTTTCTCCTTTTCTACGCTGTATTAAAATTTATTAAACTGAGTCGGAAACATATTTGTGACTGATTTGTCAATTGGTGTATCCAGTTTTAAAGATTGGCACTTACAATCTTCTATTATTTTTAAAACTTTGTAATTTGATTTATATTTCTTCTCCTTATTCGTGCTACAAAAATGTAGTAGGCACTTCACCTTGCATTTAGTTTCACCTTAAATCGATCTGCCCTATCAACTAGCCACTCGCCCTGCTCACTTTTCATCCTTTTCATGGTTAATCATATTTCCAATTTTTTGTGTTGTCTGCACATTTTGATATTTTCCGCTCTGTACACAGTCTAGGTGATCTATAAACATTGAGAAGAGCATTGATCTTCATGCTGATGAAAAGCGATTAGCCACTGTTGCCTGCATTTTGTTCTTTAATCACCCTCAGGCACACATGCTTCTTCAATCTATTCGATACCACAACCTCACCAACAAGTCTCCTATGGAGCACCAACTAATCCCCTTTGAAAATCCATTAACATAAAATGCAACAAACATTCATTTAT
The DNA here is from genome assembly GCF_028641065.1 of Leucoraja erinaceus. NCBI lineage: Eukaryota > Metazoa > Chordata > Chondrichthyes > Rajiformes > Rajidae > Leucoraja > Leucoraja erinaceus. Next base: position 3,144,042 of record NC_073402.1, on the reverse strand, counting down.
AAAGTTATGATCACCTCCTTAACAAATTTTACTGCAGTGGTAGTGAGGATTGGGAGCACGTGCAAAATGCTCTCTCAGTCGCCCTTTGGAAAGCTGTGGTACAAGTATTAAGGGCGGCACGGTGGCGTAGCAGTAGAGCTACTCCCTCACAGCACCAGAGACGCGGGTTCGAACCTGTCAACAGGTGCAGTCTGTATGGAGTGTGTATGTTCTTCCCGTGACCAGTGTGGTTTTTCTCCAAGATCTTCGGTTTCCTCCCACACTCCAAAGATGCACAGGTTCAGAGGTGAATTATTGCGTATAGGACAGCGTTAATGTTCGGGGATCGCTGGTCGGTGCAGACTCGATGGACTGAAGAGCTGTATCTCTAAACTAAACTAAACTAAACTAGACTGTTGGTTATAGATAGTCCCTAAAGATGGCACCCACGCCAGGTGACTCTCAGCACGCTGGACCCAAATGCGGATCCACAATCACTCATTACAATAACTCCACTCTTCTAAACCTCTACTCCAACAGCAGCATCTTGTACTCTAACGATGTTCATTAAACATTATTCCCTTTATCTGGATCTGTACACTGCGGACGGCTTGATTGTATTCATGTCTAGTCTTTCTGCTGAATGGATAGAACACTTTTCACTGTGCCTCGGTACATAAACTAAACTGAACTGGAGTCATAGTACAGTACAACATGGAAACAGGCCCACAGCCCATCCAGCCCTTACTGACCATCAAAAGCCCTGTACCAATCCCATACCACCAGCATTTAATTCTTTTGGATTTCAATTCAACACCCATCCGACACCCAACCATACCCCATTCTCCCAGATTCACAATACACCAGGGACAATTCACATTAGCCAATCAACCATCCAGCATGTTTAGTTTAGTCTAGAGATACAGCGTTGAAACATACCCTTCAGCCCACCGAGACTGTGCCAACCAACAAGCCCTGTGCACTAACATTATCCTACACACTAGGGACAATTTGCAATTATGCCAAAGCCAAATTAACCTACAACCCTGTACGTCTTTAGAGTGTGGAAAGAAACTGAAAAGCCACCCAGTAACGGGGAGAACATACAAACTCCACACAGACAGCAGCCAGAGTCAGGATTGTGTAGGAGTCTCTGGCGATGCAAAGCAGGAACTCTACCACTGCGCCACCATGCCGCCCCCTTTAGGATGTGGAATAAAATGAGTGTACCCAGGAAAACCCTGCACAGTTGCAGGAAGTACATGCAAATTCCAAAAAGACAGGACTGGAAGTCAAGGTTAACTCCCGACACCAAACCTCTGACTCTAAGGGTATCTATCTATCTATCTATCTATCTATCTATCTATCTATCTATCTATCTATCTATCTATCTATCTATCTATCTATCTATCTATCTATCTATCTATCTATCTATCTACTTTTAAAACTCTGGCCCCATCCGACCGCCTGCAGTACGGATCCCTTCCTGCCTTTCGAATCGTTCCCGCAGTGCGATGTCACAATGCCCGATGCTCGCGGACGTCCAATTGCGACGCTCGACGCTCGCGGACGTCCAATCGGAATGGATCCATTTGCATGTACGGCTTCCGGCCGCATTTCTTCCTTTGATTCTCCGCAACTCCGAAACCGCACGCAGAATCGCCGACGTATTTTCCATTTCGGTAGAGATTTCGCTTTTCTTTCTAAGTATCCGCTCCTCATTACATTTCGTCGTGTTTAAGTACACTTTTTTAATCAAATCCTTCACCCCCCCCCCACCACCTCAATATTTCAAAAAGAAACGGGCTTCTAACCCATAGAAGCAGCACCAGCCCCAGCCCCAGCCCCAGCCCCCTGGTGAACGTTCCATCGTGTGATGTCACAATGCCCGATGCTCACAGATGTCCAATCGGAATGGATTCATTTACATATGCCTTTGCAGGAGCCACAGAACCTGGTGAACGTTCCATCGTGTGATGTCACAATGCCCAATGCTCAAATACATTGTTGTCATAGAGAATGCTCAGCGATTATTCAAATTCTTCACTAACTGTCATTCCGAGATGAGGAAAACATTTTTCACGCAGATAGTGGTGAGTCTCTGGAATTCTCTGCCACAGAAGGTAGTTGAGGCCAGTTCATTGGCTATATTTAAGAGGGAGTTAGATGTGGCCCTTGTGGCTAAAGGGATAAGGGGGTATGGAGAGAAGGCAGGTACAGGATACTGAGCTGGATGATCAGCCATGATCATATTGAATGGTGTTGCAGGCGAGAAGGGCCGAATGGCCTACTACTGCTCTTAATTTCCATGTTTCTCTGTTTCTCTCTCTCTCTCTCCCCACCCCTCTTCCCTCTCTCCCCCACACCCCCTTCCCTCTCGCCCCCCGCCCCCTTCCCCTACCACTCTGTCCCTCTTTCCACCGGTCCCTCTACCCCTCCCTCCCCACTCTCCCACTTCTCTCCCCTTACCCCACCCATCACCCTCCCTCCTCCCCCTCTTTCTACCCCTCCCTGTCACACCCCTTCCCCTACCCCTGTCCCTCCCCATCCCTCCCTTCCACCAATCCCGCTACCCTCTCCCTCCCTGCCCACTCTTCCACTTCTCTCCTCCTTCTCTCCCTCCCCTCTCCCTCTCCCCATCCCTCCCTCTCCCCCACCCCTTCCCTCTCTACCCTACCCCTCTCCCTCCTCCACCCCTGTCTCCCCCTCCCTCCCCCTCTCCTCCCCCCCCCCCTTCTCCTATCCCTCTGTCCCTCCTTGCACCACTGTCTCCCCCCTCCTGTCCCCCTCTTCCACCCCCTTCCCTGCCAACCTTCTCCCCCTCCCTCTCCCTCTCCCCTCCTCCCCACTCTTCCACTTCTCTCCCCCCCCCCCCCCCCCCCCCACACTCTTCCCCCTCTCTCCCCCCCCCCCCACTCTTTCCCCCTCTCACCCAACCATCCCACCCTCCCCCTCCCTCCACACTCTTTCTCCCTCCTCATTCCCTTACCGTGCACAGTCTCTGCCTTTAAGAAGGAACTACATATGCTGGAAAATCGATGGTCGACATAAAAAAAGCTGGATAAACACAGCGGGTGCGGCAGCATCTATGGAGCGAATTGAATGGTCAACGTTTTTTGCAGAAACCCTTCTTCCGGGTTTCGGCCAAAAACGTTGCCCTTTTCCTTCGGTCCATAGATGCCGCTGCCACCCGCTGAGTTTATCCAGCTTTTTTGTTGATGTTCCAGCCCTCTCTCTCTCTCTCTGCCCTCTGCCCTCTTCTCTCGACTCTCGCACACCACCCGCTCCAACCCCCCCCCCCCCCTCTCTCTCCCCATCCTCTCCCCTCCACCTCCCCCTCTTCCCCCCCCCTCCCCGTCCCCCTCTCCACCCTCCTCCCTCCCCTTCCTCACACAATATTTTTTGTGGGGGCGGGTCCACAGAGCGTGTGACTGTTTGTGGAGGCAGCCACGTGCTCTCCATTCAAGAAGACGCTCATCTGTTTGTGGAGGCGCGAGCTTAGTGTGTGACCAAAGATCTTATAGCGGAGCTCACCGCTACAAGATCTTTGTGCGTGACGACACACGCTCTCCCCCCCTTTGGTGCAGGAGGCGCGCGCAGCATCTGAACGTTCAGCGATTGTTCGAATTCTTCACTAACCGTCATTCTGACTTTGCTTGTGAAGAGAAAAGACCTGAATTGCATTTGTCTGATGCAGGAAGATTGTTCCCGATGTTGGGGAAGTCCAGGACAAGCGGGACACAGTTTAAGGATAAAGGTGAAATCCTTTAGTACTGAGATGAGGAAAACATTTTTCACACAGATAGTGGTGAGTCTCATGGAACTCTCTACCACAGAAGGTAGTTGAGGCCAGTTCATTGGCTATATTTACATGTGGCCCGTGTGGCTAAAGGGATCAGGGGGTATGGAGAGAAGGCAGGTACAGGATACTGAGTTGGATGATCAGCCATGATCATATTGAATGGTGGTGCAGGCTCAAAGGTCCGAATGGCCTACTCCTGCACTTAATTTCTATGTTTCCCTCTCCCCACCCCTCTCCCTCTCCCACCCATCTCTCTCTCCCCCACCCCCCTTCCCTCGCTCCGCCCCGGGCCCCCCCCCCCCCTACCCCTCTGTCCCTCTTTCACCCACTCCCCCTACCCCTCCCTCCCCACTCTTCCACTTCTATCCCCTTACCCCCCCTCTCCCTCTCCCCCCCCCCTATCTCCCCCTCCCCCCCTCTCTTCCCCACCCCATCCCCTACCCCTCTGTCCCTCTTCCACCACTCTCCCCGTCCCTCTTCTACCAACCCCTCCCCTAACCCCCTCCCTCCCCTCTCCCTCCCTCCCCACTCTTTCACTTCTCTCCACTCTTTCCCTTTCTCTCCCACATTCCTCCTCCTCCCCCCTGTCCTCACCCCTCTCCCATCCCCCTCTCCCCCCACCCCCCTCCCTGTCTACCCCACCCCCTTCCCCTCCTCCCCCCCCCCCTTCCCCCCCCCCTCCTCTGTCCCTCTTCCATCACTCCCGCTACCCCCCTCTCCACCTCCCTCCCCACTCTTCCACTTCTCTCTCCCCTTCCCCTCCACTCTCCCTCCCGACTCTTTCCCCTCTTTCCCCCTAACAACTCTCCCCATCCCTCCCTCCTCCCCATTCCCCTCCCCCCTCCCCCACATCTCTCCCCCCATTCTCTCACCTCCTACCGCGCTCTCCTTTCCCTCCCAAATCTATCCCGTCTTTCCTCCTCCTCCCTCAAGTCCTTCTTTCCCACCTCACTCCCCCCCCACGCCCCCCCCCCCCCACGCAAACGCTGTTGGGGAAACAGACCCCAAGGGTCTGCACTTGGTCTAGCATATATATATAAAACTCTCGCCCCAGGCCGAACCGCCTGCCGTACGGCGCCCTTCCTGCCTTTCGATTCATTCCCGCCGTGTGATGTCACAATGCCCGATGCTCGCGAACCCCCAATCACGATGCCCGACGCTCGCAGACGTCCAATCGGAATGGATCAATTTACATGGACGGCTGTCGACTGCCTTTCTTCCTTTGATTCCCTGCAAAACCTCCGAAACCGGACTGGAGAATCGCCGTTAACGGACATCTTTTCCATTTCGGTAGAAATTTTGCTTTTCTTTCTAAGTATAGCCCTCCTCATTACATTTCATCGTGTTTAAGTACATGTTTTAATCAAATCCCTTCCTCCTCACCCCCCCACCTCGATATTTCAAAAATAACAGGCTCTCTCCCATAGAAACAGCCCCAGCCCCAGCCCCAGCCCCAGCCCCAGCCCCTTGGTGAATGTTCCATCGTGTGATGTCACAATGCCTGATGTTTCACATATGTCCAATCGGAATGGATAACATTTACATAGCCTTTGCAGAAGCACAAGCCACTTGGTGAACGTTCCCTCGTGTGATGTCCCAATGCCCAATGAAAAAATACATGGTTGCCCTAGAGAACACTCAGTGATTATTCTAAATTCTTCGCTAAACCGTCATTTGAATTTGCTTGTGAAGAGAAAAGTACAAAATTTGCATTTGTCTGCTGCAGCGGAAGATTGTTCCCGATGTTGGGGAAGTCCCAGACAAGGGGCCACCCACACAGTTTAAGGATGAGGGGAAAATCCTTTTAGTACTGAGATGAGGAAAACATTTTTCACACACAGAGAGTGGTGAGTCCCTGGAACTCTCTGCCACAGAAGGTAGTTGAGGCCACAGTTCATTGGCTATAATTAAGAGGGAGTTAGATGTGGCCCTTGTAGCTAAAGGGATCGGGGGTATGGAGAGAAGGCAGGTAAGGATACTGAGTTGGATGATCAGCCATGATCATATTGAATAGCGGTGCAGGCTCGAAGGGCCAAATGGCCTACTCCTGCACTTAATTTCTATGTTTCTCTGTTTCCCTCTCCTCACCCCTCTCCATCTGCCACCCATCTCTCTCTCCCCCACCCCCTTCCCTCTCTACCACCATCCCCTTCCCCCCTACCCTGTGTCCCTCTTCCACCCACTCCCCCTACCTCTCCCTCTCCCACTTCTTCTGCTCCCCTTACCCCACCCCCTCTCCCTCCTCCACCCCTGTCTCCCCCTCCCTTCCCCTCTCTCTCCCCTACCCCTTCCCCTACCCCTCTCTCTTCCACCACTCCCCCGTCCCTCTTCCACCACTCCTGCTACCCCTCTCCCCCCTCCCTCTCCCCCTCCCCTCCCACACTCTACCCTACCACCCTCCCTCTCCCCCCCATACCCTTACCGTGCACAGTCTCTGTCTTTAAGAAGGAACTACAGCTGCTGGAAAATCGAGATTTCACTTTTCTTCTAAGTATCTGCTCCTCATTACATTTTCGTCATGTTTTAAGTACTGTATTTATCCAAATCCTTCTCCCCCCCGCCCCCAAATATTCAAAAATAAACTGGCCTCTCACCCAATAGAAAGCCAGCACCAGCCCAAGCCCCTGCGTGAACATTCCACTCGTGTGATGTCACAATGCCTGATCTCACATATGTCCAAACGGGAATGGATTCATTTACCTATGCCTTTGTAGGAGCACAAGCACTTGGTGAACGTTTCCATCGTGTGATGTCCAATGCCCAATGCTCAAATACATACCCGTTGCCATAGAAGTGAAATGAAAATGAAATGAAAATGAAATGAAATGATTCAATTTATTGTCATTGTCAGTGTACAGTACAGAGACAACGAAATGCATTTTTAGCATCTCCCTTGAAAGGGAGACACAGGGCGTCGCGGTGTGCCCGCACCCTGCCGCCGTAAGTTGTTGGAGAAGTCCAGAACAAGGGGTCATAGTCTAAGGATAAGAGGGAAGTCTTTTATGACCGAAATTAGAAAATATTGTTTAACACAGAGAGTGGTGAATCTCTGGAATTCTCTGCCACAGAAGGTAGTTGAGGCCAGTTCATTGGCTGTATTTAAGAGGGAGTTAGATGTGGCCCCTGTGGCTAAAGGGATCAGGGGGTATGGAGAGATGGCAGGTACATGATACTGAGTTGGATGATCAGCCATGATCATATTGAATGGTGGTGTAGGCTCGAATGGACAAATGGCCTACTCCTGCACTTAATTTCTACGTTTCCCTCTCCTCACCCCTCTCCCTCTCTCCCCCACCCCCTTCCCTCTCTAAACCGCACCCCCTTCCCTCTCTCCTCTGCCCCCTTCCCCCTACCCCTCTGCCCCTCTTCCATCACTCCCTCTACCCCTCTCCTCTCCTCCCTCTTCACTCGTCCACTTCTCTCCCCCTTTCCCCCTCCACTCTCCCTCCCCACTCTTTCCCTCTCTCCCCCCCACCCCTCTCCCCCTCCCTCCCTCCTTCCCCTCTCCTCCCCATCCCCCCCTCCCCCACATCTCTCTCCCCATCCCCCTCTCTCACTCCCTACCCCGCTCTCCTTTCCCTCCCAAATCTGTCCCCTTTCCACCCCCTCCTCTCCCCTCCCTCCCCTCTCCTCACCTCCCTCCCCCCACCTGTGTGTTTGGGGGGTGGCTAATGTGAGTGTGATGCCGCAGCCCCCCCCCCCCTCGCAAACGCCGTTGGGGGGGAAACAGACCCAACGGGTCTGCACTTGGTCTAGTACATATATATAAAACTCTCACCCCATCCGACCGCCTGCCGTCCGGAGCTCTTCCTGCCTTTCGATTCGTTCCCGATGTGCTATGTCACAATGCCCGATGCTCGCGGACGTCCAATCGCGATGCCCGATGCTCACAGAAGTCCAATCGGAATTGATCCATTTGCATGTACGGCTTCCGGCCGCGTTTCTTCCTTTGATTCCCTGCAACTCCGAAACTGGACGCAGAATCGCCGACATCTTTTCCATTTCGGTAGAGATTTCGCTTTTCTTTCAAAGTATCCACTCCTCATTACATTTTGTCGTGTTTAAGTACACGTTTTTAATCAAATCCTTCACCCCCGCCTCAATATTACATGGCAAAAATACATTGTTGCCATAGAGAACGCTCAGTGATTATTCAAATTCTTCGCTAACCGTCATTCTGAATTTGCTTGTGAAGAGAAAAGTCCTGAATTGCATTTGTCTGATGCAGGAAGATTGTTCCCGATGTTGGGGAAGTCCAGGACAAGCGGGACACAGTTTAAGGATAAAGGGGAAATCCTTTAGTACTGAGATGAGGAAAACATTTTTCACACAGAGAGTGGTGAGTCCCTGGAACTCTCTGCCACAGAAGGTAGTTGAGGCCAGTTCATTGGCTATATTTAAGAGGGAGTTAGATGTGGCCCTTGTAGCTAAAGGGATCGGGGGTATGGAGAGAAGGCAGGTAAAGGATACTGAGTTGGATGATCAGCCATGATCATATTGAATAGCGGTGCAGGCTCGAAGGGCCGAATGGCCTACTCCTGCACTTAATTTCTTTGTTTCTATGTGTCCCTCTCCTCACCCCTCTCCCTCTGCCACCCATCTCTCTCTCCCCCACCCCCTTCCCTCTCTACCACCATCCCCTTCCCCTACCCCTGTGTCCCTCTTCCACCACTCCCCCTACCTCTCCCTCTCCCACTTCTCTCCCCTTACCCCACCCCTCTCCCTCCTCCACCCCTGTCTCCCCCTCCCTTCCCCTCTCTCCCCTACCCCTTCCCCTACCCCTCTCTCTTCCACCACTCCCCCGTCCCTCTTCCACCACTCCTGCTACCCCCTCTCCCCCTCCCTCTCCCCCCCTCCCTCCACACTCTACCCCTCTCCCTCCTCATACCCTTACCGTGCACAGTCTCTGTCTTTAAGAAGGAACTACAGCTGCTGGAAAATCGAGATTTCACTTTTCTTTCTAAGTATCTGCTCCTCATTACATTTCGTCATGTTTAAGTACATGTATTTAATCAAATCCTTCTCCCCCCCGCCCCCCAATATTCAAAAATAAACTGGCTTCTCACCCATAGAAGCAGCACCAGCCCAAGCCCCTGGTGAACGTTCCATCGTGTGATGTCACAATGCCTGATGCTCACATATGTCCAAACGGAATGGATTCATTTACATATGCCTTTGTAGGAGCACAAGCACTTGGTGAACGTTCCATCGTGTGATGTCACAATGCCCAATGCTCAAATACATTGTTGCCATAGAAGGTTCACCAGACTGATTCCCAGGATGTCAGGACTTTCATATGAATAAAGATTGGATACACTCGGCTTGTACTCGCTAGATTTTAGAAGATTGGGGGGGGGGGGGAGGGTTCTTATAGAAACTCCTGATTAAATTTTGTCGTGTTTATGTACACATTTTTAATCAAATCCTCCCCCCCCCCCCCCCCCCCCCCCCTCCCTCACCCCCAACACCCCCCCCCCCCTCCCTCATCCAAAAAAAAACGGCATCTCACCCATAGAATCAGCCCCAGACTCGGCTTGCACTTGCTAGATTTTAGAAGATTGAGGGGGTATCTTATAGAAACTTATAAAATTCTTAAGGGGTTGGGCAGGCTAGATGCAGGAAAATTATTCAAGTTGAAATGAAATGAAATGAAATGATTCAATTTATTGTCATTGTCAGTGTACAGTACAGAGACAACAAAATGCATTTTTAGCATCTCCCTTGAAAGGGAGACACAGGGCGTCGCGGTGTGCCCGCGCCTGCCGCCGTAGTTGTTGGAGAAGTCCAGAACAAGGGGTCACAGTTTAAGGATAAGGGGTAAATCTTTTAGGACCGAGATGAGAAAAACATTTTTAACACAGAGAGTGGTGAATCTCGGGAATTCTCTGGCACAGAAGGTAGCTGAGGCCTGTTCATTGGCTGTATTTAAGAGGGAGTTAGATGTGGCCCCTGTGGCTAAAGGGATCAGGGGGTATGGAGAGATGGCAGGTACATGATACTGAGTTGGATGATCAGCCATGATCATATTGAATGGTGGTGTAGGCTCGAATGGACAAATGGCCTACTCCTGCACTTAATTTTTATGTTTCTATGTTTCCCTCTCCTCACCCCTCTCCCTCTCTCCCCCACCCCCTTCCCTCTCTACCGCACCCCCTTCCCTCTCTCCTCTGCCCCCTTCCCCCCTACCCCTCTGCCCCTCTTCCATCACTCCCTCTACCCCTCTCCTCCTCCCTCTTCACTCGTCCACTTCTCTCCCCCTTTTCCCCCTCCACTCTCCCTCCCCACTCTTTCCCCTCTCTCCCCCCACCCTCTCTCCCCCTCCCCCTCCTCTCCCCCCTCCCTCCCCCCATCCCCCCCTCCCCCACATCTCTCTCCCCATCCCCCTCTCTCACCCACTACCCCACTCTCCTTTCCCTCCCAAATCTGCCCCGTTTCCTCCTCCTCCTCCCCTCTTCTCACCTCCCTCCCCCCACCTGTGTGTTTGGGGGGTGGCTAATGTGAGTGTGATGCCGCAGCCCCCCCCCCCCCTCGCAAACGCCGTTGGGGAAACAGACCCAACGGGTCTGCACTTGGTCTAGTACATATATATAAAACTCTCACCCCATCCGACCGCCTGCCGTCCGGAGCTCTTCCTGCCTTTCGATTCGTTCCCGATGTGCTATGTCACAATGCCCGATGCTCGCGGACGTCCAATCGCGATGCCCGATGCTCACAGAAGTCCAATCGGAATTGATCCATTTGCATGTACGGCTTCCGGCCGCGTTTCTTCCTTTGATTCCCTGCAACTCCGAAACTGGACGCAGAATCGCCGACATCTTTTCCATTTCGGTAGAGATTTCGCTTTTCTTTCAAAGTATCCACTCCTCATTACATTTTGTCGTGTTTAAGTACACGTTTTTAATCAAATCCTTCACCCCCGCCTCAATATTTCAAAAATAAACTGGCTTCTCACACATAGAAGCAGCACCAGCCCCAGCCCCTGGTGAATGTTCCATCGTGTGATGTCACAATGCCTGATGCTCACAGATGTCCAATCGGAATGGATTCATTTACATATGCCTTTGTAGGAGCCCAGCCCCTGGTGAACGTTCCATCATGTGATGTCACAATGCCCTATGCTCAAATACATTGTTGCCATAGAGAATGCTCAGCGATTATTCAAATTCTTCACTAACCGTCATTCTGACTTTGCTTGTGAAGAGAAAAGTCCTGAATTGCATTTTTCTGATGCAGGAAGATTGTTCCCGATGTTGGGGAAGTCCAGGACAAGTGGGACACAGTTTAAGGATAAAGGGGAAATCCTTTAGTACTGAGATGAGGAAAACATTTTTCACACAGATAGTGGTGAGTCTCTGGAACTCTCTGCCACAGAAGGTAGTTGAGGCCAGTTCATTGGCTATATTTAAGGGGGAGTTAGATGCGGCCCTTGTGGCTAAAGAGATCAGGGGGTATGGAGAGAAGGCATGTACAGGATACTGAGTTGGATGATCAGCCATGATCATATTGTGATCATGATCATAACATGATCAGTTCTCACTCCCCACCAACATCCTCAGGACTTTCTACAGGGGCACCGTGGAGTCTGTACTCACGTACTGCATAAATACGTGGTACTCCACCTGCAACTGCTCGGACAGGAAGGCTCTGCAGAGGGTAGTGAGGGGAGCAGAGAGGATCATTGGCGTCTCCCTACCCTCGGTACAAGAACTGTTCCAGAGCCGCTGTCTGAAAAAAGCTCAGAGAATTGCTGAGGACAAACTGCACCCCCTCCACATACACCTGGATCTCCTGCCATCAGGCAAGAGATATCGCAGCATCAAAGCCCAGTCTACAAGACTGCTAAACAGCTTCCTGCCACAGGCTGTGAGGCTGCTAAACAGTCACTCTGTACTCACAGTGACCCGATTCTGCGGCTTGGCACGGACACTTTAATAACTTGCACTGGCCACACAAATCAGCTGCCCCGGACATTTTTATGATTGGTTTTACTGTATTTTAACGTTGTTGTTTTTCCTGCTTTTAACTATTTATACTGTTCCATCAGGGTCTGGATTGTTTTTAGTGTTATTATTTGTGAAATGGTTTAAATTTCATGTGCGATGCACCGGTATTCCCTGGGAAACGTCTTTTCATTTTGCACTGTACAACTGTTACTTGCAAGATGACAATAAAGGTTGATTGATTGATTGATCATATTGAATGACGGTGCAGGCTCGAAGGGCCGAATGGCCTACTCCTGCACCTAATTTCTATGTTTCTATGTTTCCCTCTGCTCACTCCTCTCCCTCTCCTCCCCCTACTCCTCCCACCCATGCCTCTCTCTCCCCCACCCCTTCCCTCGCTACCCCTCCCCTTTCATCTTTCCCCCCGCCCGTTCCCCCTACCCGTTTGTCCCTCTTCCACCACTCTCCATACCCCTCCCGCACCACTCTTCCACTTCTCTCCCCTTCCCCTTAGCCCACCCCCTCTCCATCCCCACCCCCCTCCTCCCCCCCCCCCCCCACCCACTCTCCCCCCACTCTCCCCCACTTCCTCCCATCCCCGCTCTCCTCTCCCTCCCAAATCTCTCCCGTTCCCGTTCTCTCCCCCTCTCTCCTCCCACCCCTCTCTTTCTCACCCTCCTCTCTCCCCACCCCGTCTCCCCCCTCCCCCCCTTCCCCCACCTGTGTGTTTGGGGATGGTTAGTGTGAGTGTGATGCCACAGCTCCCTCCCCCCCCCCCCCCCCCCCCCCAGCAAATGCGCATTGGGGAGAACAGATGCATAGTATAGTATTACTAAAAGTCTGATCTTGACTGCTTTTGGCCCACTGTACTGCGATTTCTGAGAAAACGCCGCCACCTACGGCTGTCATTTTTGGCCACCTCGCTCAGAGTCGGCTCTTCGTTTTCCGGGACTGGAGGATTTTTCACATCGATTAAAAATCAGAGAGATTTTAATATTTTTAAAACATTTTGCCATTCTTTCTGCTGCCCCTGCTGGCGGCAGGGGGGAGGGACTATAAAATCCGGAAGTGTAGTCCCTCACTCAGTCTCTGCCAGACCTAGGAAGTGAGAGGGTCAGGGCTCTCTGAGCTCCGAATAACACCAAACGCACGTCTACACGGTGAGTCCCCTCGATGCAGCTGTAAAGTGGCTGCTGCCCAATTGGTTGCCTCGCCTTTTTAAAAAGTTTGTGTTCACAAAATGAATTTAGGTTGTCGGGTGGCTGCAGCCCAATTGTTTGCCTTGGCTTGGCTTTTAAAAACATTGCAACAGTTGGCTGCCAGCCCAAGAATCAATTCGGCCCTCAATGTCTATACTAACCCTCCGGAAACCAGTACCTTCGGTTCGCAACACCCATACTAGCGCAACAGGAACCTCCCCCCCCCCCCCCCCCCCCCCCCATTGGCGAGTAATATTGGAATTGGTGGGGAGGTGGAATATTGCATTGGTGAACAGCCCTCCCGTGTGATGCGGAGACTAGTAACATATATTATTCACAGCCCTGCTGCCTAACTGGATTCTATACACTGCAGCAAATCAGTGGCCTACAGCTTATACATCAAACTTTTATGGCACATTGTGGTGTTTGGGAATCTACTGCAATGTTCAACGCTCGGAAATTAAAGTTTGTAACAACACAAAACAGAAACAGACAGAGGATTCTTTAAATGATAAACAGGGTAAAACTAAAATAATTTTAACATTCTGAGCGGCTAGGTTAGGTGATTGGTGGGTGGAGGGGTAATAGAATGGTATACAGAATATGAATATCACTAGTCGAGTGTTGCTTATTGTCATATGTCCCAGATAGAATAATGAAAGCAGCAGCACAACAGAATATGTAAACTTAGTACACTGTGAACAATATAATAAACGGGGGAAAAGAAGTTCAGTGTGTACATATTATTACTCACATACGCATAGATACACACACACACACACACTTACAGATACACACACACATACATACACGCATATACACACACACATACACACAAATATACACACCCATATATACACACACGCACACACATATATATACCCACACACACACACACACACACCCGCACACACACACAATATATATATATATATACTAGACCAATTGCAGACCCATTGGGTCTGTTTCCCCAACGCGCGTTTGTGGGTGGGGGGGGGGGCTGGAGCTGTGGCATCACACTCACACTAACCACCCCCCCAAACACACAGGTGGGGGGGAGGGGCGGGAGGGGACGGGGTAGGGGGAGAGGAGGGTTGAAAGAAAAGAGGGGAGGGAGGGGGGAGAGGGGGAGGAGGAAATGTGAGAGATTTGGGAGGGAGAGGAGAGCAGGGTAGCAGGAGGGGAAGGGGATGGGGGAGGGGGAGGGGTGAGGGGGGAGAGAAGGAAGGGGGTGAGGGGGAGGGATGGGGGGAGAGGGAAGGGGGGTGTGGTGGAGAGAGGGATGGGGGGAGGGAGGAGGAGGGGGAGGAGAGGGAGATGGAGAGTAGGAGGGTGGGTGGAGGAGAGTGGTAAGCGGAGGGGAGGAGAGAGGGATGGGGAGAGAGGTGGGGGGAGAGGGGAGGGAGGCGAGGAGGAGAGATGGGGTGGGCGTAGAGTGGGAAGAGTGTGGATGGAGGGGGAAAGGTGGGGAGGGGGAAGGGGGTGGGGAGAAAGAGAAGGGGATGGGGGGGCGGAAGGGGGTGGGGAAGAGTGTAGAGGGGGGAAAGGGGTGGGTGAGAGAGGGAAAGGAGTGGGGAAGCGAAGGGGGGTGGGGGTAGTGGGGTGGGGAGAGAGAGGAAGGGGGTGTGGGAGGGGAGGGGAGAGAGAGGGAAGGAGGTGGGAGAGAGAGGTGGGATGGGGATGGGAGGGAGGAGGGGGAGGAGAGGGAGAGGGGTGAGGAGAGGGAGGTGGAGAAGGGCAGGAGAGAGTGATGGGGAGGGGGAGAGAGGTGTGGGGGTGGGGGGGTGAGGAGGGAGATGGGGTAGGGGGAGGGAGGTGGGGGGAGGGGTTTGGGGGAGGGAGGGGTAGGGACAGTCCCATCTGTTCCCCCGTCCCTATCACCCCCCAATCATCTTTCTCTATTCCCCACACACGTGATGATGCGCTTCGACACAAGCTGTGGGTGGGGGGGATGGGGGTTGGGGGGGAGGGGCTGGGGCTGTGGCTGGGTCTGATGCAAAGGCATATGTAAATGGATCCATTCCGATTGGACATCCGTGAGCATTGGGCATTGCGACAGCACACGATGGAACGTTGCATTGTGACATCACACGATGGAACGTTCACCGACATTTTATGGGTGAGAAGCTGTTTTATTTTGAAATTTGGGGGGGTGGGGGAGAAAGATTTTATTAAAAATGTGTTCATAAACACGACAAAATTTATTCAGGAGTGGATACTTGGAATGAAAAGTGAAATCTCTACCTAAATGGAAAAAATCTGGGCGTTTCTGCGTCTGACGTTGGCGTGGCAACGAATCAAAGGCTGGCAGCCAGGTGGCTGGCAGGCGGCCGGCAGGCACAGAGTGTTATATAATAACTAGACCAAGTGCAGACCCGTTGGGGGAGGGAGGAGCTGCGGCATCACACTCACACTAACCACCCCCCAAACACACAGGTGGGCGGAGGGGGGGAGGGGGGAGGGGGAGACGGGGGGTGGGGAGAGGGGAGGGTGAGAAGAGGGAAGGGAGGGGAGAGGGCAGGAGGAAACGGGAGAGATTTGGGAGGGAGAACAGAGCGGGGTAGGGAGAGTGAGAGAGGGATGGGAAGGTGGAGGAGAGTAGGGAGTGGGAGGAGAGTGGGGAGAGGGCTGGAAGGGGGGAAGAGCGATAGGCGGGTGGGAGAGGGGGTAGCGGGGGAGAGGGGTGGAGGAAGGGGGAGAGAGGGAGGAGGGAGGGGGAGGGGGGTGGGTGTAAGGAAGGGAAGGAGGAATTGAGAGGGGGGAATAATGTGGAGGGGGGGGGAGATTGGTAAGGGTCGGGGGAAGAGGTGGGGTGGGAGCGAGAGAGGGGGAAAGAGTGGGGAGGGGGAGAGGGGGAGGGGGAGGGGGTTGGGGTTGGAGAGAAGTGGAAGTGTGGGGAGGATGGGAGGGAGGGGTTTAGAGGGGGGTAGAGGATGTGGTTGAAGAGGGACAGGGGGAGTGGTGCAAGAAGGACAGAGGGTAGCGAAAGAGGTGGGGGAGAGAGGGAAGGAAGGGGGGGAGAAGAAAAGGGTTGGGGGAGGAAGAGGAGAAGAGTGGGGAGGCAGGGGTAGGGGAGTGGTGGAAGAGGAACAGGGGTGTAGGGGGTAATAGAAGGGGGAAAGGGGAGGAGTGGGGAGGGGGGTGGTTTATAGCGGGAAGGGGGGTGTGGGGGAGAGAGGGATGGGGGTGGTAGGAAGAGGGTGGGGGAGGTGAGGGAGAGGTGTGAAAAAGAAAGGGAGATGAAGGGAGATGGAGAGGGGGAGGAGAGAGGGATGGGAAGGGGAGGAGAGGGTAGAGGGTGAGAGGTGTGGGGGAGGGGGGAGGCGAGGAGCGAGATGCGGTAGGTGAGGGAGGAGAGTGAGGGGTAAGAGTGTGTTGGAAGGAGGGGGAGAGGGGTGGGGGAAGGGGTTGAGGAAGAGAGGGAAAGGGGTGTGGGGAGGGAAAGGGGTTGGGGGCAGGGGTGGGGGAGAGAAGAAAGGGAGTGGGAGGGAAGGGAGGGGTGAAAGAAGGGGGTTGGGCGAGAGAGAGGATGGGGGGGTGGGAGGAAGGGAGGAGAGGGAGAGGGTTGAGGAGAGGGAGATGGAGAGGGAGATGGAGAGGGGGGAGAGAGGGATGGGGAGGGGGGAGAGAGGGAAGGGGGGGGGGCGGGAGAGAGGTGTGTGGGGGGGGAGAAATTGGGTAGGGGCGGGGAGGAGTAAGAGTATGGAGGGACGGGGAGAAGGGTGGGGGGAGAGAGGGAAAATAATGGGGAGGGAGAGTGGAAGGGGGAGGCGTAGGGACAATCCATCTGTTCCCCATTCCCTTTCACCCCCAAGCTTCTTTCTCTATTCCCACACAATGATGACAAAGGGGGACACAAGATCAAGGTAATGTATTTTAGAAGGCAGCAGTGGAATGCAGACAACTGTATGAATATCGGAGTCTTCTGAATGTTGAGGGAGCTCCTCTTCTGACCGTGTGCTGGGTGTGACCTGCTGATTCTTATGACTTTGCATCTCATTCCGTCTTTCCCAAACGACTCAGGTATTTCAGATGGAACGTGTCACCATCATTCACACATTGGCGTACATTTAACATAATCCTTCCCTGTGTGAGATGTGTCACAGGTAGGCAGTGAACTAGATAATGTGGTTAATGTCCCCGCAATTGGCCACATTCAGTGTGGTACCAGAACTGTGGTGGTTTTAACCATACTTCCAACTTTTACAAAGTTTCCTGCAAGTTTAGTTTAGTTTAACTAGTTTAGTTTAGTTTAGTTTAGTTTAGTTTAGAGATACAGTGCAGAAAAAGACCCTTCGACCTACGTAATCCACGCCGACCAGCGATCCCCAAACACTAGCACTAACCTACCCAGACTAGGGACAATTTACAAATTTTACCAAAGCCAATTAACCTACACACCTATAAATCATTGGAGTGTGGAAGGAAACCGGAACACCCAGAGGAGACCCACGTGGTCTGTGGGAGAATGTACAAACTACATACAGACAGCACCCATTGTCAGGATGGAACCTGGGTCTCTGGTACTGCAATGCAGCAGATCTACCACTTTGCCACCGTGCCTTCAGCCATTTCTGAGCCATTTCCCAGCATAACCCCGATCAGTAAAGTAATTGGGATGTCATTGAGATGTTGAAAGAGGCATTGTTGGTACATTTGCTCAATAATTCTCTATGGCTTCCAAAGTGACCATTTCCCCTCCTCTGAGAGAACACCTGGAGCAACTCAATGGGTCAGGCAACTTCTGTGGTGGGAAATGGACAGTCAACGTTTCGCGTCAGGACCCTTCATCTGAACTGATAGATAGCGGGGAAGTAGTTGATATAAGGAGATGGGACCAGGAGCTCGCAAATTATAGGTGGTTCCTGGCAAGCAATAGTACAGATAGATGTGGGAGTGGGGATGGGAATCAAATCACTGGCAACTGGAAGAACTAGATGCTCACAATGTACAGAGCGCAGATACTCTGCAAAGCGGTCACCTACTCTGTGTTAGATGTCACTGATGTAGAGGCCACATCAAGAGCACCAAATGCAATGTACGAGGATGGAGGAGGTGCAGGTGAATCTCTGTCTTACCTGGAAAGCCTGTTTAGGTCTTTGGAAAGATGTGAGTGTTGTATCACCTACACACCTACAAAAAAGATTGACAATTTGTGGCTAACCAAGGACGTTGGCATCAAATTGAAGTAAAAAGTACAGTCAAGATTTTGCAGCGAGTTAAAGAATTAGGATTTTTTTGGAAACGAGCAACGGATGACTAAAACATTAATACAATGATAAAACAGTAAGAGAGTAAAGCAGTAATGTAACAACAGAAAATAAGAGCTCTTAACAGCATATAAAAAGAAAAGAGTATATAAAGAGTAGCTAAAATTAATGTTAGTTCCCTTAGAGTATGTGATTGGGGAATTAATAATGACATTGACCTTGATTCTAAATAGTTATTTATGTCAGTCTTTATGGGAGAAGAAACTAAAAGCATCCCAACAATAATAAATAATCAAGGAACTAAAGGAATGGAGGACATTAAAATAACATCCTGCACTATGATAAAGTACCTGCTAAAGTAATGGGACTGCGAGCTGACACGGTCCCTGAACATAATGACCTGCACTTATGTGTCTTAAAGAAATAGTGGTGGCAGAGATGGATGGCATATTATATAATAAAAAGTACTGCAGATGCTGATTTCTCCTGTCCTCTAAATTTCCTCTCTTTAACTTTTGTATTTGGCTCAACCTTCTCCCCATTCCATTCATATTCATTCCTCAGGCTTCACAATTCATGCCTCTTGTATCCTAATCTCACATCTATTATCTTTCCATCTCTGGCATTTGTATAGCCATCTCCCTATCAAAACCACCCTCACCTGTATTCACCTGTCGGGCTAGGCTCACCAGGCTTTGTCCTCCCCTCCTCTCTTCCAGCTTTCTCCCCACCCCCATCACAATCAGTTTGAAGAAAGATCCCAACCTTTCCATGGAGGGTAGGAGGATGAGGGGAGATCTTATCGATGTAAACAATATCATGAGAGGAATAGATTGGGTAGATGAACATCCTGACTGTTTATATGGAATTTTACGTTCTCCCCATGACGGCATGGGTTTACCACGGGTACGCCAGTTTCCTCTCACATTCCAAAGATGTACAGGTTTGCAAGTTAATTGGTTTTGGTAAAGGTAAATTGTCCCTAGTGTGTAGGATAGCGTTAGCTGGTGGGCACGGATTCGCTGGGTAGAAGGGCCTGTTTCTGCGCTGTTTCTCTAAACTAAACTAAACTAAATACGTGTGTTTGCAGCTGCAACCAGTATTTAAGAAGGTTAATGGAATATAGGCCTCGATTCCTTGGGGTATAAACATAGAGAAGTTTTGATCTAACTTTAGAGGGACATGGTGAAGATTCATAATGAGTACGAGAAGGGATCTTATAGAAACATATAACATTATAAAAGGACTGGACAGGCTAGATGCAGGAATAATGTTCCCAACGTTGGGTGAGTCCAGAACCAGGGGCCACAGTCTTAGAATGAAGCGAAGGCCATTTAGGACTGAGGTGAGAAAAAACTTTTTCACCCAGAGAGTTGTGAATTTGTGGAATTCTCTGCCACAAAGGGCAGTGGAGGCCAAATCACTGGATGGATTTAAGAGAGAGTTAGATAGAGCTCTAGGGGCTGGTGGAATCAAGGGATATGGGGAGAATGCAGGCACAGGTTATTGATTGGGGACGATGAATGTCGTGCATCTATTTTCTATGTTTCTATGTACTTGAACTTTGGCCTCCATTTTAAGGAAGGATATATCTGCATTTAAGGCAGTGCAGAAAAGGTTTACGAGGTTTACAAGGTCGATTATTGAGATGAAGGATTTGATATATGAACTCAAGCTGAACATATTAGAATTCAAAAAAAGAAGAGGTGAATTTCATAAAACATCAAATTCTGAAGGGAGACACAAAAAGCTGTCATAACTCAGCGGGACATGCAGCATCTCTGGAGAGAAGGAATGGGTGACGTTTTGGGTCGAGACCCTTCTTCAAACCCTGAAGGGTGCTAGGCTGGATGCTGAGAGGATATTTCACCTGGTGAGGATATTGAAAACTGGTGAGCGCGGCACGGTGGCACAGCGGTAGAGTTGCTGCCTTACAGCGCTTGCAGCGCCGGCGGCCCAGGTTCAATCCTGACTACGGGTGCTGTCTGTACGGAGTTTTACGTTCTCCCCGTGACTGCGTGTGTTTTGTCCGAGATCTTTGGTTTCCTCCCAAACTCCAAAGATGTATACCCTCTGGGTATGTAAGTTAATTGGCTTGGTGCATGTGTAAATTGTCCCTAGTGTGTGTGGGACAGTGTTAATGTGCAGGGATCACTGGTCGTCGCAGACTCAGGGTGGGCAAAGGCCCTGTGTCTGCACTGTATCTCTAAGCTAAGCTAAACTAAATTAAACTAGAGAGGCATGGGTTCATAATAAGAGATAAACAGCAATTTCCTCACAGAGGATAGTCTCTCTTTGGAATTCTCTGCTGCAGGGAGTCGTAGAAATGGAGTTATTGACTTAATTACGAGGATGATGAACAGATGTTTAACCTACAGGGGAGTCAAGGGAAAAAGCGAGAGAATGAGAGCAAAATATTGAGTTCAAGATTGAATCAGCTATGATCTTATTAGATGACAGAAGAGGCTCAAGAGGCCAATTGGCTTATTCCTTCTCCTGTTTCTTAGGTTTTTATCCTGCCATTCAATATATAAAACTCTCCAGAGTTTTACTTACATACAGTTTCATATGCTGAGGCTAACTGCAGAAGGGAATGAGTTCCTTACATACACCTTGTGTGCATGGACATCCAATGCCTTCCGCAATATCATTCTGCTCACAGAAGTTAAACTCCATGTAAAACTATAATAGTAAGGACATTGAAGTTTGAATTTTGAATGCAGATTAACATCAGGTACAAAAATTGAGAGTGAGCTAATTAAAACAAGATAATGGGGACAACATTAAGAGAGGGGCAGGACTGGCAGCTCAATGTTCCGAGGTGCAATTGCTTCAGGAGAGACAGGGGTGATGGTAAAAGAGTGGGGGGTTGCAGTATTGGTTAAGGAGGATGTCACAGCATTTGTCAGAGGTGACATTTCGGATGGTGAGGCTAGTGAGGCTTTATGGATGGAGCTGAGAAACAAGAAAGGAATGATCACCATCAACGGGAATTAGAAGAACAAATGTGCCGAGAGATTGCAGACAGCTGCAGGTCAAATAAGGTTGTTGTTGTCGGGGATTTTAACTTTCCCATTATTGACTGGAAAAATCAGTGTGAAAGGTTTAGATGGGGTGCAATTTCTCAAAGGTGTTCAGGAGAGTTTTCTTCAGCAATATGTAGAGGCCCCATACATGAGAGGGCAATGCTGTATTTGATATCGGGATATTTGGAAAGGCAAATGAATGAAGTGTCCGTGGAGGAGTCATTTGGGACCAGTAGCCAATGTTCGATTAGGTTTTATATAGTTATGGATAGGGACAAAGAGGGCCCACGTGTTATAGGAAACACGTCTTATAGCCATGTTGTCAAGATGTAAGATTTACGAGGATGTTGCCAGGACTAATGGACTAGAGGTTGAGAAGGCTGCGACTCTATTCCTTGAAGCACAGGAAGATGAGGAGTGATCTTATAAAAGTGTATAAAATCATGAGAGGAATAGATCGGGTGGATGCACAGCGTCTCATGCCCAGAGTAAGTGAATCGAAGAACAGAGGACATAGGTTTAAGGTGAGGGGAAAAGATTTAATAGGAATTTGGAGGGTAATTTTTCAGACAAAGGGTGGTGGGTGTATGGAACAAGCTGCCAGAGGAGATAGTTGAAGCAACATAAGAAACAATTAGGTAGGTACATGGTTAAAATGGGTTTGAAGGGATATGGACCAGATGCGGGCTGGTGGGACTAGTGTAGCTGGGATATTGTTGGCCAGTGTGGGCAAGTTGGGCCGAAGGGCCTGTTTCCATACTGTATCCCTTTAGTAGATCCCCCCGGTCATGACTGACCATGGGTGATTTCCCTCTCCTAGATGGACTGCCTTCCCAGGCTGACAAGCCCCATCTGCCCGAGACTCGTGGGTGCGGGAGCGTCTACCTTCCCATGCAGGTCTATATCACCTGCCCACTGTATCACTGTGAATATTTGGCTCTAAAATGAAAGAAAATGGGGCAGATACAATTGGGGTGTAAATGTGTCTTTTAAATAGGCATGTGGACATGCAGGGATTGGAGGGATATGGATCATGTGCAGGCAGCAGAGTTTAGTGTAAGTTGGCATTGTGTATGGCATGGACATTGTGGGCTGAAGAGCCCGCTGCTCTGATGTACTGGTCGACGTAAGTTCTATAAATCTCCACCAATCATTGAAAGCAACAGTAAGTAAACCACCACGTTTGCAAAGGACCCAAACATTGGAACAGACTTTGGTGGATACAAAGTGCTGGAATAACTCAGCAAGTCAGGCAGCATCTCTGGTGAAAAAGGACAGGTGACGTTTTGGGTCGAGACCCTTCTTTTTCTGAAGAAGAGCCCTGACCTGAAACATCACCTGTCCTTTTTCTCCAGAGTTGCTGCCTGACCCACTGAGTTACTCCAGCATTTTGTGTCTATCTTTGGTATAAACCAGCATCTGCAGTTCTTTGTTCCTACATTGGAGCAGACTTTAAATGGACCACAGCGGCCTCTTCCATTCAAGTATCTGTCATTACACTGCCAGGAAGTCCAAGGCATCAATCATCCGTAAAATTGGTTGTCATTTAACCTATTCATCTCCCTACTGATGCCACTCATTGCGATGCCTGTTATGAGTAGTGGATCCTTCTCTACCCTTCCAATAATCTACTTTCTATGGCCAAGCTGGCCATCCGCGAGTCAAGGCGCCAGACGGCGGAGGACTCTACCCAAGCCAGCTGCCTGCCCCTTTTCCGGAGTTACGTCCATGCCCGGGTGGGATTAGAAAGGGAATATGCCCTGTCTGTGGGCACCTTGAGGGAGTTTCGGGACCGCTGGGCTCTGCAGGGTGTTGAATGTATCCTCAATAAGGATTGTATCATAGTTGTATAGTAGTTTATTATGGATACATGTTTGTATTGTATTATGGTGGTGGGTTCTGGCTTGTTTTATTGTAGTGTAAATATTATTTTTAATAATTGAATAAATTTTGTTGTAATAAAAAAAAAAATTTAAAAAAATAATAATCTACTTTCTAATGTTCTTGACTTTCTCTGACTCTTGCATTCTTTTGATTTTCTCTCAATCCTTTCCATCGGCCACTTGTTTTCCATTCCTTTCCCAATCATGTTCCAGCACTATTCTGCTCCTTAATATCTTCAGTAATTTCCTCGGCATTCTTGCTCTAGTGCAGTTTAGTTTAGTTTAGAGATACATCGTGGAAACAGGCCCTTCGGCCCACCGAGTCTATGCCGACCAGTGATCCCCATACGCAAGCACTATCCTACACACTGAGGGCAATTTACAATTTTACCAAAGCCAATTAACCAACAAACCTGCATGTCTTTGGAGTGTGGGAAGAAACCAGAGCACAAGGAGAAAACCCACGCAGGTCACAGGGAGAACGTACAAATTCCGTGCAGACAGCATCGTAGTCGGGATCGAACACGGGTCCCTGGCGTAGTAAAGCAGCAACTCTACCACTGCACCACCGTGCCAACCCTCGTTCTCTACACCGTACCCTCTCCGACCTTCCCTCCAGCCTGCTTCAATCTTCTCTTGGTTACCTTATCCCAAATAGCTCCTCACCCCTCTGGCATTTAATCTCTATCCAACATATATTCTTTCTTCTGCACTCTACCTCATCCTCTTGTGTGTGTTCCCCTCTGCACAGCCACACCCTTCCTCACACATCTGTCTTTACCACTAATCATCTCACCACCACCCCTCTAGCTGCCCAGTCCCCTTACAAATCTGAGATATCGATTTTGTCAATGATGAAAAAGCTTAAATGTACCAACATATGTTGCCCTTGGCAGTGGATTATCTGTCTCTTTGCTTCATACTAAGTGTCTTCCTACTCCCAATTCCATGTCTAATGAAAACATTTTGACAACTTTCTGGCTTAATTTCACTGACGCTATATTTGATCTTATTTGTAAGGTAACCATCGCGCATTAATGATTGGGACCTGTCATTTGTTCCACAACCTGCAAATCTTCAAATGCTTCAGCCTGATGTCAATGTCAAGCTGTCATTAAAATGTTTCCTTTTTCTCCCAGTACTGTATATGGATACAGAGTAGTTTTGTTTAGTTTAGAGAAACAGCGTGGAAACAGGCCCTTCGGCCCACCGAGTCCGTGCCGACCAACGATCCCCATATGTTAGTACTGTCCTACACCTTAGGGACAATTTACATTTATACCAAGCCAATCAACCTGCAAACCTGTACGTCTTTGTATTATGGGAAGAAACCAAAGAACTCGGAAAAAACCCACGCGGTCACGGGGAGAACGTACAGACAGGAGTCAGGATGGAACCCGGGTCTCTGGCGCTGTAAGGCAGCAACTGTACCGTTGCAACAACCTGCCACCCAGCAGAAACATTGTCGTTTGGTGGAAGCAGCAGTGGATTGGCTTATCAGAGCAAAGGTTGCACATTTACATCCCAGTATTGAAAGTTGCGCAATTGAACTCAGTGCAGTTTATCTGTCGCAACTGACAGGGAGATTTGAGCATGAATGCTGCCAGATTGTCATCGAAGCCCAAATGTCTCATTGTCTAAATTAGGAAAGCTGCCATCCTCACTCTGTCTGACTCAACTCACACTACATTCATATCTCTTAATGCCTGCTGAGCCGGTGTTGCAAGCAACCCAGCTGTCAATTACCACAAAGCTCACTGCTACATTTTCCGGGACATGGAAACAGAGGCAATAAGTGAGTGCCGACCAATCTCACCCACATGCTGTGCGCAAGTGAAGTTCTGGACTTGCAGTGTCACATTAAGCTGTCTGGAGTATCACAACTTTACAGTTATTAAAGCTAGAAATATGTCTGGAAATGTTCATGTCATTTTAATTAATTTTTTACATTTCACACTGTTGTTGCTTGTAATATTACAGAGAATCTGTATTTCCAGAAGCACCCTTAAAAATGTAGCCTTCAGTTCATTTTCATCTCTGTTCCCCGAATTAAAAAGTCCAATAAAAGTAATTTGATTTGGTGCACCAGGCCTTATCCATGACATTTTGATGTTGTCACTTCTTGGTATTATTATATCCCTTTCTATATGTACAAGTATTAAAGCTACTTCTACAGGCACCACTGCCAAGATAGCAGCTACATCTCAAAGGCATAGCTGACTGTGAGAACGGACTGACTGCTGGAAATTTGCACATCAAACTGTGTGGAGACAGAAAAATGCAGAGGTCAGAGTAGCCAGAATGATTATCCATAAGTGCTTTATAATTTCATGAAGGAAATGGGAACTGAACCCAATTGTCACATTCATAGACTGTGGAGGGTTGGTTGTTGATGATGTTCAGTTTAACTTAGTTTTTATACAACCTTATACGAGTCCATAGCTAAAAGCTTGCCTCCGAATAGAACAAAAGAGGAGCTGGAGTAGACAATCAGACCCTCGAGCTTTGCCCCCCCCCCCCCCCCCCCCATTCAACATGAAAATTGTAGATCGAGGTCCGAGGCTGCATCTTCTGTGCCAGTTCCACACATCCTACAAGCCCATAATTTAAAAAAAAATTATATACTATCTCCTTGAATGTTTTTAGTGATTCAGTCCGCACAGCCTTCCAGGGTAGAGAGTTCCAGAGACCCATCATCTTCTGTGAGGATGTACATGGACACGAGCATCTTGATGGGAGACACCACCTCCACTTCTTTCCTTCAGTCAGATCAAGCATTGATAGGAAGACATGATTCCGGGCAAAGTAGTGGGTGAAAGTTTAGTTTAGTTTAGTAGTTTAGTTTATTGTCTGGTGTACTGTGAAAAGCTTTTTTGTGGCATGCTATCCAGTCAGCAGAAAGACCAAACATGTGTAAGAAGGAACTGCAGATGATGGTTTAAACTGAAAGACTATACATGATTACAATCATGCCGTCCACAGTGTACAGATACAGGATAAAGGAAATAACATTTGGTGCAAAATAAAGTCCAGTAAAGACTGATTAAATGTGTAGGAAGTAACTCCAGATGCTGATTTAAATCGAAGATAGACACAAAATGTTGGAGTAATTCAGCGGGACTGGCAGCATCTCTGGAGTGAAGGAATGGGCAAAGTTCCTGGTCGACACGCTTCTTCAGACTGATCAGTCTGAAGAAGGGTCTCGACCAGAAACGCTACCGCAACCTTCTCATAGAAACATAGAAACATAGAAAATAGGTGCAGGAAGAGGCCATTCAGCCCTTTGAGCTAGCACCGCCATTAGTTGTGATCATGGCTAATCGTCCCCAATCAATAATCCGTGCCTGCCTTCTCCCTATATCCCTTGATTCCACTAGCTCCTAGAGCTCTATCTAACTTTCTCTTAAATCCATCCAGTGATTTAGCCTCCACTGCCCTCTGTGGCAGGGAATTCCATAAATTCACAACTCTCTGGGAGAAAAAGGTTTTTCTCACCTCAGTCTTAAATGGCCTCCCATTTATTCTAAGACATTATAATTTTAAAAATTATTCTAATTTTATAATTCTATATGTTTCTATAAGATCCCCCTCATCCTTCTAAACTCCAGTGAATACAAGCTTAGTCTTTTCAATCTTTCCTCATATGACACTCCTGCCATCCCAGGGATCAATCTCGTGAACCTACACTGCACTGCCCCAATCACAAGGATGTCCTTCCCCAAATTAGGAGACCAAAACTGTATACAATACTCCAAATGTGGTCGCACCAGAACCCTATACAACTGCAGAAGAACCTCTTTACTCATATACTGAAATCCTCTTGTTATCAAGGCCAACATTCCACTAGCTTTCTTCACTGTCTGTTGTACCTGCACGCCAACTTTCAGTGACTGGTGTACAAGGACACCCAGGTCTCGCTGTACCTCCACCTTACCTAACCAAACCCCATTGTGATAATAATCTGTCCCCTTGTTTTTGCCACCAAAGTGCCACATCACATTTATCATTTCCCTCCAGAGATGCTGCCTGTCCCACTGAGTTACTCCAGCATTGTGTGTCTAAAGTCAAATTAAATATAGTCTGAGTGTTTCCAATGGAATGGGTTGCAGGTCAGGACCGTTCTCTAGCTGGTGATAGGATGGTTCAGTTGTCTGAAAACAGCTGGGAAGAAACTGTCCCTGAAACAGCAGCAATGCAAGGAGAATGAGGTGTCCGCAAGATGTTCCACCCCTGGTGGACATTTGCTGTCATCACTGCCAGTGCCCCCTCTCTATTGCTCATGGAGCCATCCTGCAATATATCACCATCTGCCATCCAGAGAACTTGATCCAGAGACAGACATTGATAGAATATTGATTCTTGACTAGTACGGGTGTCAGGTGTTATGGGGAGAAGGCAGAAGAATGGGGTTGAGAGGGAATGATAGATCAGCCACAATTGAATGGCGGAGTAGAACAAACGGCCTAATTCTGCTCCTATTATGAACTTCATGTACTGAGTGGAGATGGTCATAAACACAATGCTTTTGCCCAGGCCAGTTTCTACTGAAAGGTAAAAAGTTCCAACAGTCCTTTCAGACCACCGCCTACTTCAGAAGGACTAGAAAAGGTGAGGAACAGGGTTAGTACCATGCAAATTCACCAACAACACCCTCACCGACCTTCCCATCTTAATCCCTCTGTAAATAGACACAAAAAGCCAGAGTAACTCAGCCGGACAGGCAGCATCCCTGGAGAGAATGAGTGATGTTTTTGGACACCCATTCCTTCCCTCTAGAGATACTGCCTGTCCTGCTGTGTTACTCCAGCTTTTTGTATCTATCTTTGGTTTAAACCAGCATCTGTAGTTCCTTCCTACACATTAACATCTCTGTATGCCTCACAGCAGGCATAAATGTGCTCTCTGGATTCTGTTTGTCTTCACTGGCAGGTATTTATTGCAGTTGCTTTTCAATTTCGGGCAGCACTGTGGTGCAGTTCATGGAGGTAGGATTCTCGCCATACTCCTTTACCCCGCACCCCCACCCTCTTCCACCTACATCCATCCCTCTGGCTTTATATTTATATTTCACTCCTACCTTTATCTCATGCCCTTTTCTCTCATTTTCTCCTCTAGCCTTTGTCACCTATGCCACCCAGCTGCCAATTAAGCAGCCCCGCACTTGTATCCACCTATCACTTGTCAGGCTTTGTCCTGCCCCAACCCCATTTTCCAGCTTTCTCCCCCCCTACCACAATCAGTCTGAAGAAGGGTCCCAACCTGAAATGTCACCTGTCCATTTCCTTTACCTGACCTACTGAGTTGCTCCAGCATGTTATGTTTAGCTGATATAGTTGATGTCTCATAGCTCCAGCGGCCATGGCTCAGTTCTGACCCCAGCGCTGTGCTCCCTGGGACTGTGAGTGTGTGTTTTCTTCCCCTGGATTCTCCAGCTCCTTCCCACATCCAGGACATGAGTTAGTAGTTTAATGGTCCACAGTTAGATGCCTCTAATAAGGTAGGTGGCAGAGTCCAGCAGAAAGCTTTAGTTGAGTTTAGTTTAGTTTAGAGATGCAGTATGGAAACTGACCCTTCGGCCCACCAAGTCCACACCGACCAGCGATCACCCATACACTAGTTCTATCCTACACTCTATGGACAATTCACAAAAGCCTATTAAACTACAAACCTGCACGTCTTCGGAATGGTAAGATTCAAGAGAGTTTATTGTCATGTGTCCCAGATAGGACAATGAAATTCTTGCTTTGCTTCAGCATAACAGAATATATTAGGCATCAATACAGAACAGATCAGTGTGTCCATATACCATTGTATAAATATATACACATGAATAAATAAAACAGATAAAGTGCAAATAAACAGATAAGTGTGTGGCCAGGATGATGTGGGTCCTTGATGATGCAGCCAGCCTTTTTGAGGCAGCGACTGCGATAGATCCCCTCGATGGTAGGGAAGTCAGAGCCGATGATGGACTGGGCAGTGTTTGCTACATTTTGTAGTCTTTTTCACTCCTGGGCATTCAAGTTGCCGAACCAAGCCACGATGCAACCGATCAGCATGCACTCTACTGTACATCAGTAGAAGTTAAAGAGAGTCTTCCTCGACATACTGACTCTCTGTAATCTTCTCAGGAAGTAGAGGCGCTGATGTGCTTTCTTTATAATAGCATCAGTGTTCTTGGACCAGGAGAGATCGTCAGAGATGTGTACGCCCAGGAATTTGAAGCACATGACCCTTTCCACCATCGACCCGTTGATATAAACGGGACTGTGGGTCCCCATCCTACCCCTTCCAAAGTCCACAATCAGTTCCTTGGTTTTGCTGGTGTTGAGAGCCAGGTTATTGTGCTGGCACCATTTGGTCAGTCCGTTGATCTCACTTCTATACTCTGACTCGTCCCCATCAGTGATACGTCCCACAACAGTGGTGTCGTCAGCGAACTAGTTGATGGAGTTTACACTATGGCTGGCTACGCAGTCATGAGTATAGAGTGAGTACAGCAGGGGGCTGAGCACGCAGCCTTGAGGTGGTCCCGTGCTGATTGTTATCGAGGCTGACACTTTTCCACCAATTTGAACAGCCTGTGGTCTGTGAATGAGGAAGTTGAGGATCCAATTGCAGAGTGATGCGCAGAGACCCAGTTCTAAGAGTTTGATAAGCAGCTTGGAGGGGATGATTGTATTAAATGCCGAGCTGTAGTCAATGAATAACAGCCTGACATATGAGTTTTTGTTGTCCAAGTGGTCCAGAGCAGAGTGGAGGGCCAGCGTGATCGCATCCACCGTTGATCTGTTGTGGCGGTAAGCGAACTGCAGTGGGTCCAGGTTTTTTGTCGAGGTAGGAGTTGATTTGTGCCATGATCAACCTCTCGAAGCACTTCATCACCACCGATGTTAGTGCCACTGGTTGATAGTCGTGGAAAAAAAATGGGAGATCCAGGGGAAAACCCGCGTGGTCACGGGGAGAACGTACAAACTCCGTACAGACAGCACCTGTAGTCAGGATCGAACCGGGTTTCTGATGCTGTAATGCAGCAACTCCACTGCTGCACCACCATGCTGCCCTAAATGGGAATGTGGGGGAGAATTGACTTCAGCAAAACATGTTGAACTTGACTTCAGGGAAACAGGTTTGTTCTATAAACTACCATAGACTCAATGAAGCAAACGTCCTCCCTCATTGTCGTATGGAAATATGGTTCAATCCTGAGTGTGATCCCCCTCGGTAATATAAGGAACATTTTTTCCAGAAGAACAAAATGAATTTCACAAACGCACAAAATTAAGCAATCTCAGTTTTCATGATTATTACATAGGTTGTTGCTCAGTAAATTCACATGTTTTTTTGGCAATCCATGGATAAGCTATTTTCTTATTTCAGATGAGTTTGCCAGGAATCTATTAACAATTTTCTATCTTGCCAAAATCTAAGATTTAAGATTGAAGATGAGAAAATGTTAGCTAGGCCAGAAACTTTTTGGATGCAAAGGAAATTAGATGGTGGTACAATCTGCCTGGGGAAATAAAGAAAGCAAAAAATGTAAGTGGGTTCAGAACACAATTAAATATATTTTATGAGAAATAGATCAGGGATTATGGTAAAAGGGTGGATGGATTAAGAGGCAGTGTGTTTGTTTTAGTTCACAATCCTTTCAACAGAAGTTATCCAGGATTGACAGGGCTACCTCCTGCACCCATGCAGAATGCACGGATTTCATTAACTTCACAACTAGTTTCCATCTTGCTCCCAAATTCACTTGGACCATCTCCGACACCTCCCTACCATTTCTTGGTCTCACCATCTCCATCACACGAGATAAACTATCGACTGACATCTATTATAAACCTACTGACTCCCACAGCTATCCAGATTACATCCTCCCATCCTGCCTCCTGCAAAGACTGTATCCCCTACTCCCAATTCCTCTGTCTACACTGCATGTGCACCCAAGACAAGGTCTTCCATACCAGGTCATCTGAGATGGCCTCATTCTTTATGGAATGAGGGTTTCCCTCTACCATTACAGATG
This sequence comes from Leucoraja erinaceus, assembly GCF_028641065.1. Lineage (NCBI taxonomy): Eukaryota > Metazoa > Chordata > Chondrichthyes > Rajiformes > Rajidae > Leucoraja > Leucoraja erinaceus. Next base: position 3,112,971 of record NC_073402.1, on the reverse strand, counting down.
AGGCTCTCACTCGTGCCTCCTCGGTACCCCACAGCTCTGCCCTTACTCCCCCTCCTCTTCCCCCTAGTCGCAACTGAGACAGAGTCCCCCTTATGCTCACTTTTCACACAATTAGCCATCGCATTCAGCACATAATCCTCTGACAACGGGATTCCACCACTAGCCACATCTCCATCCCTTTCCGCTGAGTGTTCCCTCCGCAACTCCCTGGTTAACTCGTCATTTCCCACCCAAACTACCCCGACCCAGGTACTTTCACCTGCAAACGCAGGAGATGCAACACCTGTCCTATTACTTCCTCCAAACAGCCTTAGTGAAGAAGTTGCATTGCTAACAAACTTAATACCAAGCTGATTTACATACCAGGAAGATAAACACAGCTCAAACAGGATGTAAACCTGTGAGATTTTGCACTCTATAAAACGTTTGCTATTTTTCACAAATTGCTACATTATCGCACATATTTTTAGGCAGCTCAACATTTCACCAGCACAACACTTTGCAGCAGGACTCTGCTGCTAGTATATTAAGGTGTGAATATTTAGGAAGTTTTACAGACTGTGAACTATTTAATTTTGCATGGAGCTGAAGAAATTGGATCAGGTAGGATGGCAGTACCTGTATTTACACACACATTGCCCGTGCTTCCTCACAGTTTACAGATCAGGCCGGTTTAAGCATAGCTTTATCAGACCAGTGTGCAGTGAGGTAACAGCTGGAGAAATATTAGGGCTCCCATTTTTTCTCTGAATATTTGGAAGTTACAGCAAAACTACATGTGTGAATGCAAGTGTGAGAAAACACCAACTGCAGGTGATATGCAGAAAAGAGAGAGATCTATCCCAGTGTTATTGAAGAATTGAAGCAGGTTAAACAACACTCATGTCCTCATATTTACTAATGCAATCTAAAATGTAGACAGAAATAACAAAGTCCATGTGTTAAGATTAAGTACACAAAAAAGGCATTCCCATTTTTTCCCTTTCATCTCTCATCCTGCTGTGAGGAATTTCCAGATGTGATCTATTTTCATTTCTGCATGGCCAGTTCATATGGTATTGGTGAGCTGCACTAAAATGTTTAGGAAGGAACTGCAGATGCTGGTTTATACCAAGGATAGACACAAAGTGCTATCACAAAGAGCTATCACAAAGAGTAACTCAGTGGGTCAGGCAGCATCTCTGTAGATAAAGGATGGGTGACGTTTCAGGTTAGAACCCTTCTTCAGACTGAGTGCAGGAGGGGAGGGGTGTGGCTGGGGAAAAGGGATAACAAAGAGATACAGGAATGTGAACAGTGGAACAGCAGAACTAGTGTGGGGAGGGGGATGCAGGGGTTACCTGAAATTAGAACAATCAAAGTTCATACAGCTGGGTTGTAAGCTCCCCAAGCTAAATAATGGGCCATTATAGGCCCGATCCTTCCTTGGTTATCTGTTGCTAGCTAGCCCTGATTTATTCTGGCCTTTTCGTACCTACAGTTCACTTCCCCCTCTACTTTCAATCTGAAGAAAGATTCCGACCTAAAACGTCACCTATTCCTTTTCTCCTGATGCCATCTGACCCGTTGAGTTACTCCAGCACTCTGTGTCTTTCTTTGATGCTAAAATGATATAGAGACACAAAGAACTACAGATTCTAGAATCTTGAGCAAATCACAAAATGCTGGAGGAACTCAGCGGCTCAGGCAACATCTGTGGAGGACATGGACAGGGAATGGATAGGTTCAGGCCCAAAATGTCACTTATCCATTCCCTCCACAGATGCTGCCTGACTGAATGGGTGGCTCGGTGGAGCAGCGGTAGAGTTGCTGCCTCACTTGGCCTGAAACCCGGGCTTGATCATGACTACAGGTGCTGTCTGTACAGAGTTTGTATGTTCTCCCAGTGACCGCGTGGGTTTTATCCAGGAGCGCCAGTCATCAGCCACACTCCAAAAACGTACAGGTGTTCAGGTGTACAGTGTGGTCTCGGTGGGCCGAAGGGCCTGTTTCCGCACTATATCTTTAAACTACACTAAACTAAACTAAACTAAATTCATAAGGTCATAAGGAATAGTAGAAGTGGGCCATTCGGCCCATTGTTTACTCCGCCATTCAATCATGGCTGATCTATCTCTCATTCCTGACGTCATTTTCCTGCCATCTCCCCATAACCTCCCCATACTAACCAAGAAAAGCCCTCCAGTATTTTGTGTTTTGACTAAAATGACAGTGTTTATCAGCCTCAGGTCTGAAATATATCCCAGCCAGTGAGATGCTGGAGAAGATGAATCATGTCCTTAATACATGGTGACATTACCACCAATTGTTCTTGCTCTTTTTTTTTAATTCTACCATGAAAATACTTGCTAATTTGCTAATTTTGTTAGGACTTTTTGTCATTTAATCAGCCAGGCAAATGTCAGCTCCAGCAGTGCTGCATTCTTTCTCAACTTCAGTGAAGATTATACACATGAGTTCCTGGGATAAAGGCTGAAGACAGACACAAAATGCTGGCGCAACTCAGCGGGACAGGCTGCATCTCCATGGAGAAGGCATCGCCAGAGATGCTGCCTGTCCCGCTGAGTTGCTCCAGCATTTTGTGTCGATTTTCGGTTTAAAACAGCATCTGGTTCTTTCTTGCACATAAAGGCTGAAGGATGATACGAGAGCAAGAGTTGGAAAGAGAACTATCCCAAGCTGCGGGTCTTCTCACCTAGAGATGGCAGAAGAATATCAGATGATGAATTGGGTACTCACCAAAAGCACCGTGACACCAGCAAGATTGCGCAGAGGTAGAGTTGCTGCCTTACTGCGCCAGAAACCCGGGTTCAATCCTGACCTTGGGTGCGGTCTGTACGTATTTTGTACGTCCTTCCCGTGACCTGCATGGGTTTTCTCCAGCTGCTCCAGATTCCTCCCACACTCCAAACACATATAGGTTTGTATGTAAAAAATAGATTAATTCCTCTCATATGTAGGATAGTGTTGGTGTGCGGGGATCTCTGGTTAGCATGGACTCAGTGGGCTAATGGGCATGTTTCTGCTCACTATCTCTAAACTAAATTAGACTTCTCTCTGATCCTTGAAGCAACATTACTCATTGTCTTGAAAGTCGGATTGGGCCTCAGATTTAATGACCTTGTGGCTTCCTGGGCAGCATACTTGCCTCTAAGCTATGCAGTTGCCAGTGCAAGTTCAACTTAAGAATGTCGTAAAAAAGGAACTGCAGATGCTGGTTGTAGGTCGGGGGGGGGGAGGGGGGGGGGTGTAAATAGACAAGAACGAAACAGGGTAGATCAGAGCCGACATCATTGAATTCCTTCTCGGGATCATACCGTCCCTAGCAAACGATCGGTCTATCAGGGAACCTCCCAGCCCGAGGTCATATATTGCTGGCCCTGATTAGACCCGGTCTTTTCTTGCTTCCAGTTCACCACCCCCTCCCCCCTAAATATGTCCGAAGAAGGGTCCCGACCCGAAACATTACCTATCCATTTTCTCCCGAGATGCTGCCTGACCCACTGAGTTACTCCCATCTTGTGGCATTGTTACAAATTCCTGCCATCAGTGGTGCTCCAGATCTGCCCACAGCCTGTGCTTGCGACTCGAGAGGCTGTGGTGATTAAAATTCAGGTTTTTATTGGTTGTCGGAGAGGGATTTGCTCGTACGACAAGCTCATGAATAAATTTTGTTCTGTGATCCCGTTCACAATTTAAAAAAAAAGTTGCTGGTCTATTGAATCGCTGGATGAGAGTTAGACCCGATGTCAATGCCTTCAAAATCACGGATCGCAGGTTCAGCACAAAACAAAAGGTATGTACTGTTGGACGTTTATTTAACATCTTATCTAGTTTTTGGTGTAATTTCATTTGAATCTGATGATGCAAAATATGATATTTAGGACCCGTTATCGGCCGTGTCGTGCCTGCCGTCTGTGAGTGTGCGCAAAATTATGGCGGCGGCCTCAATCCGATCTCTGTATCATAATCCAAAAACATCCACTCTCAAGATAATCAAATTCATTTTTCGAACAATCATGTCATAAGAATATCTAAATTATCTATATTTTGTGTTATTGTCCATTCATGATCAATATTTTCATACTAAATATCTAACTAAAAACTTCCACAGTACATAGTTTTTAGTCAGATGTTTAGTATGAAATTATTGTTCATAGATAGACAACATAAAATATAGATAATTTACATGTTCTTATGATTGTACAAGAAATAATGATTTTGATTATCTGGAGAGTGGATGTTTGTGGATTTTGAACACACGTCTGTGTAAAATGGCTATTGCCTGCTGCAGTGTTATAAACCAACAAAGTAAAATTTATGGGAATTAAACGTTTAATTCCTTCCATTTGGCATAGAAATCCATTACAAAGTGAGATTTAAAAATCATGTTAATTTGTGAATTCTTGTGTGAATGGGATCAGTTTGTTATTTGGATACTTTGGCTACTAAAATGTATTTTTAGCCTTTTCTTAAGAATGGGATAGATGTTTAGATCTAGTAATTGAATTTAGATGAATTTAATGACACTGATGAATATTATTTTTTTGCTGGGTATTTACTATTTGACAATAGACAATAGACAATAGACAGCAGGAGTAGGCCATTTGGCCCTTCGAGTCATGGCTGATCATCCTCAATCCCCAATTTGTTTTAACGTTTAACTTGTGTTCGGCATTTTGTTGAACAAAATCATTTCTACTTTTTTTTTGATAAAACTGCAAATAACAACTTGTTTCTACTTAATGCTGTTCAGTTTTTTTTTCTTTACATTTTAAACAGATCTCTTTGAAGAAGAAATACAAAGTTGTCAATCCAAATGTCCAGCCTGGCATAGCTAGAGCTCACCTTGAAGTGAATTTCTCTGTCATGCCCAAGTCTAAGAGGGATCTTAAAAATGGACACATCTTGTACTTGTATACCTCGTTTGGAAAAAATCGGTCTGAATAGGAAAGTAGTGGGCAGAAAGGCATGTCATGCATGGATTGAAGAGCAAAAACTTGTAGTTTACATTGCCAAAATTGTAAAGCTGCGGATAAATAAGGTGTACAGAGTTGCTTATTGTAGCAATGTTACAAAATTTTGAGATTTAAAAAATCAAGTCTGCAATTTATCCCATCAGATAAAGCATAACAATAAGTTTAATTTGACACCAAATTCACTTTCATATCTCAAGTATTAAAAAAGTTATGACAATTTTCATACTCGGAAATTAGCATCTTGTTCCCTATTGATTTTCAATGGACATTACAAAAAAGCTGTGATCTTGGATAGTCAAAACGCCCATTTCTTAAGGAAAGATTAACATTTTTAAATAGCCTAAGTGTCCAAAGATTATTCACAAATAATTCACAATATAACATGATTTTTATATCTAATTTACATTAATTTATAGGCCAAATGGAAGGAATTTAGTGTTCAATTGCTGTAAATAAATGCCCATTTAAATCGGCTTTCTAGTGGGTTCATGTGGAACGCGCTGGTTTAGAACGTTGACATAGCGCTGGATTAGTGCCCTCAAATGCCGAGAAAAATACTGCGGGATATAAAAAGCCCAAAATGAACTATTCGTTATAGATAACTTGATATATAGGGTTATATATATGCCCCATTTAATGTAAAAATAAGGTACATACCTTTAATTGTTTGCTTTATAAAACCCTGGGGCTGTGAGAGGTTGCGAAATCAGAGAGTAATTTTAAAACTATTATAACTATATTATCGAGGCCTATAAAACTAATAATACCTTTTGCGACCGGGTCTTGCAGCGATTTTTTGTTAATGATTTACTAGGCTGAACATGTGCGATTAGTACAGCCTAGTAAAAATCGCGTTTTAAACCCGCCCCCTCCAAACAGCGCCAAATTCGCCGACATGGCTGAGGGCAGATTCCCAATGACGATTCAGGTAGGTTTTGTAACATACCTACTTATTGGTTGCAGTCTGAAGATTATGATGATGCTACTGATTATGATATGCCAATGTACCAAATAGCAGCTGATCTTCTCCATGAAGACTTGGTCTTTTGCTAGAAATTGTAAATTATTTACCAATCTGTTACGGATTTACAGCATACAAATGCAATATAATTAAAGTTCTGATCTTGAGAATATCACATTTTTTAATTGTCAAGGCAGTCTGGGTGTTTATTACTATTTCCGTCACAGCGGTTAATTTTGTGATTAGCTACTTACTTAGGTAATTAACTAATTATATACTTTAATTTCAGGTCATCCAAGTAAGATGTATCATATTTGTTTCAGAATGCTTCAATCTATAATAACTGAAATTTTCATTCAGTTCTCTTAATCATTAAGAAAGAAGCGTTTTTATGCCAATTGACTGTCCTCGATCACAGCTTTTGTGTTAAGTCAATGGAAAGGCAATAGGGAACAAGATGCTAATTTCCGAGCATGAAAATGACCATAAGTTTTTTAATACTGAAGATATGAGAGTGAATTAGGTATCAAATTAAAGTTATGTCTATGCTTTATCTGATGGGATAAATTACAGGCTTGATTTTTAAAATTTCAAACTTTTGTAACATTCCTACATCTTTAACTCAAGTATCTTGAGCACAAAAATGGCTAACATCTCAATATGTAGTGAGGTGCTGCAATTTTGTTGGCCGTGCTTTCGATTGGATGATGATTCTAGGAATACATAAACTCACCTGAGGCCAAGTATTTGTTAAAGAATGCATGCCACTATTTTGAACAATGAGATGGAAAGTTTTGTCTAGGCTGTGCTTTTACTGCAATTAACATCCCCACTTAAATGGTGACAATGTTGCTTGTGGAAGCCTGGCATATTGACTGCCATGGCTCTGATGTTGTAGGTTTAGTTTACTTGAGAGATACAGTGTGGAAACAGGCCCTTTGGCACAATGAGTCCACACCGACCAACGACCCCACACATTAACACTACGCTACACATACTAGGGACAATTTCCACGTATACCAAGCCAATTAACATACATGCCTGTACTTCTTTGGAATGTGGGAGGAAACCGAAGATCTTGGAGAAACCCCATACAGGTCACGGGGAGAATGTACGAACTTTGTAAAGACAGCACCCGTAGTCGGGATCGAACCCGAGTCTCTGGCGCTGCAAGCGAGGTAAGGAAGCAACTCTACTGCTGCATCACTGTGCCGCCCAAAGTAATGAGAGTACAAAGAGTATCGACTGTAAAGCACTTTGGGCCCTCCTGATATTGTAGAGGGCACAATATTTTATGGAAAACTTAGAGATACCCAAATAAATCATGTCAGCAATCAATCATTTGCTTGAACGTTAGGTGGCAAGTGCTTGTGCATGTTTCAAAAACAAAATACTGCAATATATAAAGGGTATACTTGAGGCTGTGCTGCAGGAGGATGGTGGCGGCACAGGCGGACCCCGAGGCACTGGTACACCTTGACCAGTCCCGGGATTGGGCACGACTCCAGCCCGCAGCCCGGTCGCTGCCTGGGCTCCAGTCCAGGCCCCGACTTTATCTCCGGGCTCGGCCCGCGACCCCCTTTCATGAGTGACAGGAGAGGACACCAATCTGTGTGTTGGCAACGATTAGCAATCTGCACATGCGCAGTTTATAAACCTCGATAAGTTTTGCCGTATACCATCGATCGGATGGAAACTTGGTGCACTTGCAGCACAGGAGAATGGTGAGTAAGGGGTGCCTTTTTTGTGCGAATAGAAAAACCCCATAAACCAGAAGAGCACAAGGCAGGGAGGGAGAGAGAGAGAGGAATTGCACTGTTCGGTAGCACTCGGTCATCAGATGGCCTCCTTCCATCTCTGTGGCTTTATAAACAGATGCCGTAATCTGCCCTACTCTGGGAAATATAAATCTGTGCATTTCCCGCAACACAAGTGTTTTGATATATCACAATGGAAAATTAGTTTACATGGATTTGGTTAGGTTTTTTTTTGCTTTGACCTCGTATCACTGCCATAACTTCTTTAGAAGTACAATGAAAGATTTGTCACACGTATAAATAGAGCTTCCATTCACTGCTCCCTAAGTTGTGATGCTATTATCTGCGTCTCCATGGAAATTCTCTTTCTTTATTCATATGGTCTGCAAGGTTCAGGTATGAATGGATAACTTGTGATCCAGTTTACCATGACAACCAATCATCACAGCATGGGGGATATGTACAGCAAGGAATATGGAAGAACTTCCATGAATGTGATAGGTTTTTACTCCTATCACATAACCTAACTGTAATTCTGTGATGAAGTACATGTTAATATGTTATAGTCTGTTAATCACACGCAGCAATGTATAGAATTTAGTTTTTGGTTTTAAAACACAGCGCAGAAACATGCCCTTCGGCCCTCCGTTTCTATGCCAACCAGCGATCCCAGCACACTATACTACACACTAGGAATAATTTTACAATTATACCAAGCCAAATAACCTACAAGCCTGTACTTTTTTGGAGTGCGGGAGGAAACCGGAGTACCTGGAGAAAACCCTTGCATGTCACAGGGAGGATGTGTAAACTCTGCACAGTCAGCACCCGTAGTATGTAGTCCCCCAGCACCCGTAGTCTGGAACGAACCCAGGTCTCCGGCGCTGTAAGGCAGCAACTCTACAATTTAATCCAACCAACCAGAGATCTTAAATTTTGAAGTTCTTAGGTTTTGATTAGTAAGGATGTCAGGGGTTATGGGGAGAAGGCAGGATAATGGGGTTGAGAGGGAAAGATGGATCAGCCATGAATGAATGGCGGAGTTGACTTGATGGACGGGATAGCTTATTTCTGCTCCCAGAACTTATAACCTTAGGAAAATGCAGGAATCGATGCATGATCGACAGCTGGAAATCTTAACTCTGTTTCTCTCCCCAATGTTTTCTTTGCTGGCCAGCATTAATTGCCCATCCCCTGTTGCCCTTGAGAAGCTGCAGGCCAAATACTTCCCTGGACTGCCAGAGTCCTCCCCATGAAGGTTTTCTCACATTCTGAAGAGTTCCAGGATCTGGATCAGGAATAAATCAATCTGGCATGACTCTGGGAATGGAACCAGCACCTGATGGCGTTTCCTCCCAACCGCTGTACTTACCTTTCCTTGTAGTCCTGGGTTTGGAACGTGTTGTCGGGGTAACCTGGGCAAGTAACTGCTGTGCATTTGTACAGGATACAGTCTGCAACCACTCAGGGCCTCTGCTGATAGGATTGAGTGTTTAAGGTGGTAGGTGTGCTGGCCTCCAAGCTTTGTCTTGCTTGGTGCTGACATTGCTGAGTATTTTCAGCAATATCTCTTTTTACTTCACATTCCCATTGTCTGCGGTATATGTGTTTTCTGATCCATCTGGTCACACAATTCCAGAACCGTGATGTCTAAGGTTGTCTCAATTTAGTCATCGAACAATTCTTCACCCATGCATTTTCAAAATGCGCACATAAATAAAGCTATGCTGGGGATCCACATCAACTTTATAAAAGGGCGGCACAGTAGCGCAGCCCTAGAGTTGCTACCTTACAGCACCAGGGACTCGGACTCGATCCATGTACGGGTGCTGTCCGTACAGAGTTTGTACGTTCTCCCCGTGACCACATGGGTTTTCTCCAGGTGCTCTAGTTTCCTCACACACTCCAAAGATGTGTAGGTTTGTAGGTCAATTAGCTTCTGTAAATTTGTAAATTTTCCCTAGTGTGTACGATAGTGTTGGTGTGTGGGTGATTGCTGGTCGGTGCGGACTCGGTGGGCCGAAGGGCCTGTTTCCACGCTCTGTCTCTAAACTGAACTCTAAATTAAACTATCCAATCTATTATTCCCCTTTTCTATTTCTCTACTGTTTTCAGTTTAGCTGGTAGCTAAGAAAGAAGTTTGTCACGTGACATTAGAAAGTTTTCTTTGCTTCACTTTGTGTGTCCTAAGGAAGTTGAAATATTTGGTTATATAGCTGCAGATGCTGTAAGAGTAACAGCTTCAATTCCTGAGTGTGCATATCTCTGAAGATATGTCCTGGGCATGGCACTTTGATACAATCACACCCATTAATACCTCTACTTCCTTAAAATATGGAGAAGGTTTTTTCATGTTGATGAATAGTCTATTGAACTTCTATGGGTCTAGGATAAAAACCCCACTGAATGGTTGCATCATGGAAACTCAAACATCCAGATACAAAGGAGATTGCAGAGTGGTAGACATTGCCCATGCCACCATCCAAGGGATGTAGAGGAAGCTTTGCCTCAAAACAGCAGCTAATATTGTCAATGACTCACACCATTCATTCCCATCATGGGAAAGAAGGTACATAAGCCTGAACACCATGACCTCCAGGTCCAACTTGTTCAAGTTTCTTCCCAACAGCTGTAAGGCTAGTGAACACTTCACAACACTAACCTCATAAAACATGAACTTCTATGGATTGTCTTTGTGGTTTTTTGTATAAGTATTATGGTTATTAATTTATTCCAGGCATGGAAATCGCTATCAAAACATGGGGGGGACCGGGAGGACACAATTTATTGGCGGCCACGCGCGCATGTGCACACTCACACACACATACACGTGAGGCTTCAGAGGCTTCAGTCGGCAATCGCCGAAAAAAATCGCGTAAGTGGGACAGGCCCTTTAATTTCCCATCGTGTCTTCAGCTCCCACTAGTCAAGATGTAGGTGCTTTGTGATAAAAGCATTGAAGCTTTTTCTTAAGGTGGATTTCCTTCTGAAATGTAGCAAATTGTATTGATCGTGATTGACTCCAGGTGGCTATTTCATTTCAAGAGTTAAAATGTAATGGCAAGTATTATAAATGGCACATATAAAAGAAAGCTAACAAACCAATGAAGAAACCATCATAGTTGGTATAATTTTCAGTAGCACTCATCACCTGTTTGGTTTAGTTGTGAACAGGTGTGTTGTTGTCTTGTGGATCGCTGAAAGAAATTACCTGTAAAATTGAATGCGATTACCAACAATCGAGAACAGCTTTTATAAAGTTGAATTGTACATTATTATATGCATACCATTCTGTTTCTGTAAAGTTAGTTTGCCACCAGTGTCGTGGAATCATACGGAGAAATATCATGGGTGACTTTTCTGGTCGGGACCCTCTTCAGACTTCAACCACTAGAGCTGCTGCCTCACAGCGCCAGAGACCGGGGTTCAATCCAGACTTTGGGTGCCATCTGTGTTGTGTTTGCCCATTCTCCCTCTGATCATTTAAGTTTCCTCCTGTTCGAACAAGGGTCTCGACCCGAAACATCACCCATCCTTTAACTCCAGAGAGGTTGCCTGACCATCTGAGTTACTGCAGCACTTTGTGTCTATCTTAATGTTTATAGTTTTAAATAATCCAAACGTCAGATGGGAGCGGTGGCCCCAGGCCCACAGCCAACTCAGAGAAGCAGCGCTAAATCCAGCTCAACTCTGCCTGTCTCGCAGGGTTAAAGTACAGCCCTGCCTGGATTGATGGGACACCAGTCCAGAGCCGTGGAGCTAGCGCTGCTTCTCTGTGCTGGCAGTAAACCTGGGCCATCGTTCCCATAAGTCCAGGCAGGGCTGTAGGTTAACCTGGCGGGACAGGCAGAGTTGAGCTGGATTTAGCGCTGCTTTTGTCTGCGCTGGCTGTGTACAGCTTTTATAAAGTTGCACCGCTATATGCATACCATTCTGTTTCTCCCAATGTTTCTGGCCACCAGTGTCATGGAATCTTACGGAGGGGGCGGGGAGCTTTTCGGGTCGGGACCTTCGAGGATCAACCAGTGGCGGTTCTGCAGCGAATGTGGCGCCAGAGACCCGGGTTCGATCCAGACTTTGCGTGATGAGTTGCAGGCCTGTGTCCCTCTGACGAGAAGTTTTTTTTTTGCTTCTGACCTATGACCTGGGCATGCAATTCAGAAGCTCTGCTTTATGATCTTTGCTCCACGCACGTCTTCCTCCTCCAATCATAGTGCTCTATCCTCAGTCACAACCCCTACTTCTGCCTCTGACCAACACCTCGCTCCTCCAATCATCGTGCTGAATTATCATGGTCCACCCACCATTGCCCACTGACCGATGTCTTTCTCATCCAATCGGCACCCTCGATCATCAGTCCCACCCGCCACTGTCTCTCAGAAATTGGAGATTTCACCGCCTGTTTTTAAAATCCGGTTTACAAAAAATGGGGGGGGGGGGGGCGGGCGGGGGGGGATCATGGGTTCCCTGGCCACCTCTCAAAACGGGGGAGGGGGGGGCTGTGGGGTCCCCTGGCCTCCCCGACATTTTGCCCCTGATTTATTGCATACAGTTGTAGGGGTTTAGTTTCCCTTTACTCCACGTCAGGCCCCACTGCCCGAGTGATTCTCTCCCTTGTCGGTGGGTCAAACAGCCACCACTCCACTCGAGCGGGTTCCCAAGGAGAGAGAGAATACTGTTCGGCAACGATTGGGTTCTCGACCTCAGAATTCGATCCTGGCTGCGGATGATTGCAGGCCTGTGTCCAGGGCTGACGAGAGGGTTTTTTGCTTGTGATGAGAAAAAACAGCAATTCAGACGGCTCAAAACAAGTCTAAAATTTACAGGCTTTATTCCTCCAATGAGAAATCGAATCTCACCCAACCCTACACAGCCTCCGACCAACACCTCGCTAAGCCTATGGAAGGAATATTATCGGGCACATAGTAAAACTTACTTTACACAATGTCTTTACTTGCAAGTACTCACCCCGGCACCCCCTTCCCCGACTCCGCCCCTGATTTATTGCATACTATTGTAGGGGTTTAGTTTCCCTTTACTCCACGTCAGGCCCCACTGCCCGAGTGATTCTCTCCCTTGTCGGTGGGTCAAACAGCCACCACTCCACTCGAGCGGTTCCCAAGAGAGAGAATACAATAAAAAGGGTTCCCCTGGGTTCTCGACCTCGGAATTATGGTGGGATGTGATAAAAGGTTGACGACCAGGGCGTGTTGATGAGAGAAAACAAAAACCAAAACGGACTGAAAGCAAGTCTAAAATTTACAGGCTTTATTAAAAAATGAGAAATCGAATCTCACCAACACTACATAATACGTGGTTAAACTTATGCTTTAAACTAAGCCTATGGAAGGAAAATTATCGGGCATGTCGTAAAACTTACTTTACACAATTTTACTTACAAGTAGACACCCCCTTTCCCCTTCCTCACCCAACCTCTATCCTATTTCGGGAACTTCACCAGGTCACTGGGGTACTTACAGCTAGATTGATGCAGAGTCCGGAGCTGTCTAGCAGAGCAGAAAGAGAGAACGAGTTCTGGCTTGACTCCTGCTTTTTATACCCAAGTTTCTCCCTTGAAACCCCCCAGGTGGTCCTCTGGACAAAAGGGTCTTTCGATGATTCCCAGTTTCGATCTGGCATGAACAATAGGCTTCTGATGATAATGGGTTTGCTGATGTCATGATACCTCAGCCTGATCGTTATCCCATCGTCTAGATGGGCTCCCATTGTCCCGATGGATGGGTCATCCATGATGGTGATTGTCTTGCTGTTGGGCTGTTTACGCCCGTCTGCTGAGGCTTGGTTCCTTCCTTTGTGTTTCCAAGATAATCTCGTTATCTCCGTCTCAGCCTTTCCTGTTCACACCATTCGCACAGTCATGTAATGCCCAGACCCACAGACAGGTTTGAAACTGTTTCTTCCTTTGTGGATTGGGGTTTTTTTCCTTTGCAGCCAGCAAGTCTGTTTTAAAAATGTCCATGGTCATCATCCCCGAGTTCTTCAATAATTTTGGAGGATTTGCCCCAATAACTTACACAGTACATGTATTACATTTAAGGGCCTGTTAAGCTGCTGCAAGTAAGAATTTCATGGTTCTGTTGTTGATACATATGTTGTCGGTACATACTCTTGACTTGATAATTTCTTTGCAGAGTGAGAATGGTGGATGCTAACACCAATCATTACCTGAATGCGATAACCTAATGCTTCTACTAATCTCCTGCCCTAAGCACGTGGCTTCCTGGATATTTTCTGTTGTGGAGACAGAACTCCTCGATGGTTGAGCTGAAAGCTGTGATCAGATAAGGTTGGACCTGACAGCTTTGTGTGGTGTTCGGGGATGATGAAGGGTCTCGACCTGAAACGTCATCCATTCCTTCTCTCCAGAGATGATGCCTGTCCCGCTGAGTTACTCTAAATTGTTTTGTCTATTTGAGGGTTATTGTAACACATAAGGTTTTCAAATACTCCCACATTTCAAAGATATGCACGTTTGTAGGTTAAATGGCCTCTGTAAATTGCCTTGGGTGTGTAGGGAGTGAATACAAAAATGGTATAAGGTAATGTTTGAAGGGGTGATCAATGGTCGGTATCAACACACTGAGCCGAAGGGCCTGTTTCCATGCTGTATCTTGCAAATTAATCAATATGCAAGATTCAATCATTAAGGCCATAAGTAACCAGAGCAGAATTAGACCATTCGGCCCAATCAGATCTGTTTGTTCACTGAGTTTTTCAGACACATTCAGAAACTCTGAGAGGTGGAAAAGTGTGTGTGCCTCCATCAAAGGGTATTGGACCATATCTCCTACACTGTGAGCAATGTGAAGCACCACACATTTAACTTAAAAATTGCTCTGTGAGGTGGTGCAATGTTAATCATAATACCTGGACTCCAGGGTTAAAATACAGCAAGACATTACAAAACTGTATTCCTAATGGTGTAGGGATGAGGGGACATTACACAGTTTAACATAGCATGCATGACCATAAGATGCTTATCTTAAGTAGAAAGAAGATGTGATTGGGGGATTGGGGGATGAATTATATGACCATGAATGTTAAAAGATGAAAGCATGCCCTGCAACTGGAACAAAGCTATGTCAAGCAGAAAGCGACAAATGTGGTCATTAAACAGCACAGAAGCAGACCCTATGGCCCAACTTGCCCCTGCTGACCAAGATGCCCAACCACGCCGGTCCTATTTGCTGGCGGAGTGTGGAAGATGCTTAAAAAATTCCCTGGCAGTACAGCTATGAAGAGTGGTGCTCCTACAATGATGTCAGGCAGTAGGAGAATGCTTGATCATATCACTTCTATGTAAGATCTGTAAACTGCCCCTAGTGTGTAGGGAGTGGATGAGAAAGTGGAATAACATAGAACATGTCAGTCATTTGACATTTTTTTCTTTTTTTAGTATGTCTAAATGCATGTGCTAATGTTTCTCGGTATGTTTTTATGTGGGGGGTGGAGACGGAGGAATAGGTGGAAACCGTTCCCAGTCACTTACCTCGACGGATATGCGGCTTTTCTCCTAGTCGCATTGTCGCCTCCCCCACGGCCTAACAACTTGGATTGGTGCAGCCTTTCCCGGAGACGGCCCAGAGCTTCAGCCGCAGGCGCGGTGCGGACTTCCATCGCGGAGCCAGAAGAAAGGCTCCGACCGCCGGCCCGCTGACTTTAAAATCATGAAGCCAGGGTCTGCGGAGCTTCTAGCCACGGGCGTGGAGTGGACTTTACCATCCCGGAGCCAGGGATCCCATGCAGTGGATCACCACAGAAAAGCTCCGACCGCTGGCCGGCCTGCGGCCTATAACATCGAGAAGCCGCGGTCTCCGATAAGAAAGTGGCCGATTCGGGCATTTCAAGCTGCGGAGTGTGTTCCATCCGTCCCAACGTCGGAGCTTTGATCATCCCAACGAGAGGGCCTGTACATCGGGCCGTCCGTAGCGGCGACTGCGAAGTGTCCAGGCCTCAAATACGGGTGAACAAAAGGAAGACCGACAGAACTTTATTGCCTCCCATCACAGTGATCACTGTGGTAGATGTTTATATTAAGTTTTATCGTGTATTGTGTTCTTTTAATTGGATGGCTGCATGGTAACTCAAATATCACTGTACCTTAAATGGTGGACGTGATAATAAATGCAAACTTGAACTTGAACTAGTGTGAATGGGTGATCGATGGTCAGTGCGGACTCAGTGGGCCGAAGGGCCTGTTTCTGTACTGTATCTCAAAACTAAACTAAAGTACTGGGCTTGGCATTGAGTTCCATATCCCTTGAACCAGTAACACAGTACTGTACTCTCTGCTTCTATCTATTGAGTCTGGAATCCCATCTGCCTTTCTAACAACTCTCTTAACATGTTCTGCCACTTAAAGATTTATATGCAGGTTCTTCTGTTCCCACTCACTCCTCAGATCTGTCTTCTTTCATCATAATTTGTGCCAAATTTTATCTGCCACTCATCTTCCCATTCTGCTCATTTATCTATGTCCTTACACCTGAATCAAGAATCACACTTTGATCTTTTAAGGTTTAAAATAATGGTGATTTGTTACATTGTTAGATCTGCTTTTATTTTAAGAGAGTTACTTCTTACAAGATTTATACGGGGATCTTATGTGTTTCTAATTGAGTATTCCAATGCCTCAACTCAAAATGGAAGTCACAGAAGTGATTGATGTATCAATATGGTGATTTGCTAAGATTGCTAAGACAGGAATGAGTGGCTTAGGTTTGACAGTACTGGGCCTCAACTCGCTGGTGTTTAGAAGGTTGAGTGGAGACCTCAATGAAACTTACAGAATAATGAAAGGCATAGATAGAGTGGATGTGGAAAGGATGTTTCCACTGCTGGGAGAGTCTAGGACCAGAGGTCCCAGCCTGAGAATTAAAGGGCGCTAATTTGGAAAGAAGGTGAGTAAGAACTTCTTTAGTCAGAAGGTAGTTAATCTGTGGAACTCATTGCCACAGAGGGCTGTGGAGGCCGTCAGTGGATATTTTTAAGGCAGAGACTAGACTAAGTGGGACCCGATGGGCTCCATGTTCACACGGGAGGGCTGGTCCCCCAACGCAATATTCCACCTCTCCACCAATTCCAATATTGGTGGCCTGTGAGGGGTACGGGCTTTCTGAAACGCTAATATGGGTGTTTCATATCATTTCCATCTCCATTGCAGTTTCAAGCACAGGGCAGGCCAAACAGCTCATTGCATTTTCATTTCATTTCGATGTTCATTGCAATTTCAAGCACAGGGCAGGCCAAGCAGCTCATTGCATTTTCATTTTTGATTGATTAGATCCTTTAATAATCCTTTACAGGAAATTGATCACCTTCAGGGCGTGGAGTGGGTGAGTGGGGTTGGTCATTATTGAACCCAGTTTGTTCAGAGTTCTGGCCTCTGCCACCTGCTGGACCGTTAGTTGCTCAGCCCTGACCACTGAGCCGGCCTTCCTGATCAGCTTGTCCAGTCTGTTTTTGTCCGCTATGCGAGCGCCTTCTCCCCAACAGGCCACAGCAAAAAACAGAGCACTGGCCACCACTGAATGATAGACACTGCACAGTAGGGGTTCGCAGATTAGCCTCCTTAAGAAATACAGTCAACTTTGTCCCTTCCTGTACACCGCCTCCATATGACTTTTCCAGTCCAGCTCACTGTCAAGCTGCACACCAAGGTACCTGTGGTTGGCGACCACCTCCACCTCAGTGCCCCTGATGGTGATTGGTGTTGGTTGAGTCCTCCTCCTCCCCCTCCTGAAATCCACAACTATCTCCTTCATTTTTGTGGTGTTGAGATGGAGGTTATTGTGTGCACTCCACTCCACAAAGTTGTTTATTGTATCTCTATACTCCTCCTCATTGCCCCCTTTGATGGAAATTTCCATTTCCATTGCAGTTTCAAGCACTGGGCAGGACAAACAGCTCATTGCATTTTCATTTCATTTCCATTTCCATTGCAGTTTCAAGCACAGGGCAGTCTAAACAATTAATTTCCTTTTCATTAAGGGCTAACAAATCATTTATTGCAAGTACATTGCAGACTCACAGTTCAGTTGATTCACGGCTTAGAATCACAGTTGTGGCCTCTCCCTCGCGATCTTTCAGAGTGACTGACTCACGTCCAGAAATCGGGGTTTTTATAGTCCTGCCCCCCCCCCCCGAAGTGGCGTTATCTTCATCATAGTGATGGACAGGCGAGAGGACCATTCAGCTGATCTCAAGATTTTTTAAACACTCGTAACTTTTTTATTTTTCATCGATTGGAAAAATCCTCGGGGCTGCCAATGATTTGTGAACTATACTTTGATAAAAATGGCAGTATAGTTTAGTTTACAAATGCAGCACGGAAACAGGCCTTATGGCCCACCGAGTCCACACTGATCAGCGATTTCCACAGATTAACACTATCATACACATACTAGAGATCATTTACATTTTATACCAAGCCAATTAAACTACAAACATGCACATCTTTGGAGTGTGGGAGGAAATCAAAGATTTCGGAGAAAATTCATGCAGGTCACGGGTAGAATGTACTAACACCATACAGACAAGCACCCATAGTCAGGCTTGAACCTCGGTCTCTGGCGCTGTGAGGCAGCAAATCGACTGGTATGCCACCATGCTGTCCAAGTTGAGTTTAGTTGAGTAATATCCTTAAAAGAGATGCATGTCACTAATTTGGCTGCTCTGGTTGCTTAAACTCGATTGAAATTTGTAAATTAGCGCATATCTTTAGAAAATATAGGAGGTTCAGAAAGTATATGACATTTTTAAAAATATAAACTTTTCTAAAGAAAGTTAAAATTTAATGGAGTCCAGAAAACAATATGCAAGAACTCAGGAAAGCTTAGAAGTAGTTCGAAGGCTCAGGACATTGTGCTGAAATTAAGGGAACAGATCAAGTAGTTTGGTGTTTCTGAAGCAAGAAGTAATTAGGAGCCAAATGAAAGAATGTCTTGTGTTAGACACAAAATGCTGTAGTAAAGCCCCTGTCCCACTTACGTGTCCTTGGCACGCTAATTACTCGACCTCGTCGTCGCGTTGAGGCGCGACGGTCCCGCGAGAGTCGCGCGCGTCATCATGCATCCGCACAGCCGCCTGGAGCACGTGACGTCATTTGAAGATAGACACAAAATGTTGGAGTAACTCAGCGGGACCGGCAGCATCTCTGAAGAGAAGGAATGGGTGACGTTTCGGGTTGAGACTCCTTTTCAGCCTGAAAGAAGGGTCTTGACCCGATACGACACCCATTGTTTCTCTCCAGAGATGCTGCCGATCCCGCTGAGTTACTCGAGTATTTTATGTCTATCTCCAATCATCTTGGCCCCGCTCTGGCACTAGTAGTGGGGGCGGATCCGGATCCGCAACGGCCGTGATCCCCAGGCCGAGCTCGACGATCGTTTGCCTGCTTCTGCTGCTGTTGGAAGTGAGACTTTGCACCGCGCCACAGTCTTGGGCCTGTTCCACTTTGGCCATCAGTTACGCAACAGACTGGTGGCGCGCGAAGATTTCGTGCAGGATGAAACCCACACCACTCCACACTCCTCCACACCACTCGTTCGCCCTTCCCACGATACCCACATGCTACCCACACGCTAGCAGGTCGCGTAAATGGCACGAGAAAGACAGCCAAGTGGGACAGGACATTAACTCAGCAGGTGAGGCAACATATCTGGGTAGAAGGAATGGGCAATGTTTCAGGTCGAGACCCTTCTTCATGTCTTGTGTTTATGTGATGCACTGTGCGACCTTGCTAAAGCTTTCAGGACTTTACTCTGTCACAATGTGACTAATTTGGAATGTCATGACTTTTGGATGAAGGCAGACATTCAAAATGTATTTTGATAAATAATGCAATGAATCAGGAGAGAGAAAATAATCTGGCATAACATAAGAGAAAATAAAGCACTTTAATATTTGTCACACAAGAATGGGATGTTAACTGAATACACAAATACCATGACTGTTGAAGATGGCATGCCTCAAATGGAACTAAGAACATCCCAAAGGAAAGGAGAGCTACCTGCTTCATTAAACGAGCAAGTCAGAGAGAAATGTTGGATGATTTTATGCTTGGAACACCCAAGAGATGACTGTGACTTTGGAAATGTACGAGTTATTCTTTGAATTCTGACTGTGAAATTTAGGTGGAGGCCAAAGAGTAGATAGTTTTCATAAGAGTTGACATGCAATCATATAAGGGATGAAGGAGGGCATCAAAACTTAAAGTTATGCAACTGCATAACTAAAATAATATTGATCAAGCCAATTTGAGTTTGAAGAAGGGTCTCGATTCGAAACGTCACCCATTCCTTCTCACCAGAGATGCTGCCTGTCCTGCTGAGTTACTCCAGCATTTTTTGTTTAGTTTATTTTCATATGCGCATGTACAATGCGGTAGTAGATCTATTCAAATCCCAGCATCACAAACACGTATTTGATTTGATTTTGAATTGATTTGATTTAATTTATTGTCATTGTCTTCAAATAAGAGACAACTCTCTCTCCCTTACAGTCATACAAAAAATAAAATTAAAAAAAAACACAGAACACAGTAGTCCACAACACAAACATCCCCACAGCGGCACCAAAGTTCCCTAATGTGAGGGAATGAACCAAAGTCCAGTCAACCTAGTCACTGATGTTCCCCAATGTTCACCCGTAGTCGGGGCCTCCTGAGCATCCAGTAGTCGCCGCTACGGGCAGCCCGATGTTCAAGCCCTCTCGCCGGGAATGATGGAACTCCGACATCGAACGGGAGAACATCCTCAGCGGCCTGCACCTCTGAATTGGCCACCCTCCACCGGGGTCCCCGGCTCCAGATGTCCACAGGCCGCGCAGGGTGGAGATTCGCGCTGGCGACACCCGGCAAAGGGTCCCAGGACTTTGCCATGTTGAGGTCAGCACCGCCCGCATTGGGAGCTCAGCATCCATAGCTCCGTGATGTTGGAGCAGCGACCCAACACTCCGGAAATCCAAGCAGTGATCCTATGGTAAGGCCTCGCCCGCTCCATGATGTATCAATCACAGCGCCACAGCTGCTGAAGCTCTGATCCGGTCCCGGCAGGAAAGGCCACGCCAATCCAGTTGATATGCTGCGAGGGAAGGGGGGGCGAAGACGCGACTCGGATAATAGCCGCATCCTCGCCAGGAACCGACTGAAGTACGGTTTCCCGCTTACCCTACCCGCTTCCCCCACAATAAAATAGACAAAACCTTAAAAAACATACTCTAAACGTAACAAAAAATAAAAAATGACAATCAGACTGTGGTCGGAGGCAGCTAGTAACAGCGCCACTGGATGTTCACCTCATTTGAGGCAATATTTATAAATTATCCAATTTACACATAAATTTTACAAATCATTGAAAAGAAAAAGACTGCAAAAATAAGACATGAGTGCAAAAAACTATTGGAGCCCGCGGCTAGAAGGTTCAACCGCCGCCACACAGCCTACAACACCTTGAAGCCGCAGACTGCAGAGCTTCTAGCTGCGGGCGCATTGTCCGGATCCTGGGATCCCTCGTTGGGGACCTCCGAAGAAGAAGAGCTCCGATCCATCGGCCTGCAGCGTACAACATCTTGAAGCCGCACACAGCAGAGGTTCTAGCCGCGGGCGCGGCGGGGACTTACTTACTTACCTTCCGGAGCAGGATCCCTCGCCGGGAATCCCTGGAGAAGAGCTCTGACCGCCGGTCTTTGGCCTACGTCATCCTGAAGCCGCAGTCTCCAGTTGGAAAGAACCGATTCAGGACTTACCTTCCAGACGAGAGAGCCTGCCATCTGGCCGCCCACAGCGGCGACTGCAGAGATTTATGGCCCCAACCATGGGGAAAAATGGAGGAGGACTGACTGTACTTTGTGCCTTCCACCACAGTGAAGAATGCTGTGGTGGATGGTTGTGTTAAATTTTTATTGTTTATTGTGTGTTCTTTTTTATTGTACCGCTGCTGGCAAATTCATTTCACTGCACTTTATTGTATATTGTGTATGTGATGAATAAATCTGATTGATTGAAACAAGACTGTGTTAGTTCAAGAAGTGGTCCGCAGTGTTTGGTGTCAAATTAGGATTAGTGTTATACAATGTGTAGTAAAGAGCTGCAGATGCTGGTTTACACTGAAGATAGACACGTAATGCTGGAGTATCTCAGCGGGTCAGGCAACATCTCTGGGAAAAAGCAGCTGACCCGCTAAAGTCTGATATGGGTCTCGAACTGAACGGTCACCTATTCCTTTTCTCCAGAGATGCTGCCAGACCCGTTGAGTTACTGCAGCATTTTGAAGTTGCGGCGCTGCCTTGCAGCTGCGGCTCGCCTGCAGTCCGTTTGTCTTTTCTGTTTTTTGTTTTCTCTTGTCCCGTTTTTACAGTTTATTTCAGTTTATTTAGTTGTGTATGTGTGGGGGGGGTGGGTGTAACATGTTTCTTGACTCTTCCTTCGGGGGGAATGCAACCTTTCTTGCCGTATCCCCCGTCTCCGTGTCCGTCTGCGCTGAGGCCTATCGCGGAGCTGGTGGCCTCCAACTACGACCGACATCGAGGCTGCGGAGGCAGAGCCAGGACTTACCAACTGTGGTTGCGGTGCGACCCAACTTCCGACCCGACTTTGGAGCCTCGGATGCTCGGCCGCAGGCCAGTGGACGACATCATCGGGAGCTCGAGTTCTGTTTTCCGGAGCTCCCGCAACTACAGCTGCGTCCGCTGGACTGGAGGACGGCAGCTTCGACCGCCCCGGGCTGCGGAGTTTGAACCGGCCCGTTTGTGGAGCACAGATTCACCTACCAGCTGGGTCACAACATCAGAGGCTTGGATTGCCTCAGCGCAGAGGGAGAGCAAGGAGGGAAGAGACAATGACTTTGGGACTTTAAACTGTGTTGAGTGTTTGTTATTTATTCTATGTTATGACTGCAGGCTAAACCATTCCGTTGCACTGAAAAGTGCAATTACATTAAATTGACTCCAATCAAATTAAAAAAAAATCAATTTTGCGTCTATCTTTAGCAAAGCACATATTGGTTTGGGAGCCTGATATTTGTTGAGAAGTAGCTGTTTTTACACCTTGTAGCACTGAGAAGAGCCCTGCAAGAGTCTGCAAGGTGGCAACCCTTGATAATATTAATGCCACCTTCTTGGGCAGTGCCTCATGTAGCTGATGGAGGGATTGGATGCGCCCGTGAAAGACCCGACCATACTGAATCTACCGCTCTCTGCAGCTTGCATTCCAGTGTTGGAATTGCCATTGCAGGCCACAATTCAATCAGTCAGGATACTTTCTACAGTACAACCCTTGGAGTATTTGAGGACATACCAAATGTTTTTAAACTTCATAGAAAGTAGAGGCACTGCCATGCCTTCATGATCACATCTACATGCTGGGACCAGGCTAGGGCATCTGAGATGTTAATGCTCAGGGATTTGAAGTTCATATGATTCTGGATTAAAATTACTCCATTCAGCCCATCAAGTCTGATCTTTCTTTCTCTATCAACCTTAGTCCCCTTGCCTTCTCCCCATAACCCCTGACACACATACCAATCAAGAGCCTGTCAATTTCCGCCTTAAAAATATCCATTGACTTGGCCTCCACAGCCGCCTGTGGTAATGAGTTCCACTGATTCACCACCCTGTGAGTAAAGAAATTCCTCATCTCCTTTCTAATGGTACTTTCTTTTATTCTGAGGCTATGGTCTCTGGTCCTAGACTAGTGAAAACATCCTCTCCACATCCTGTCTATCAAGGCATTTCACGATTCAAAGTTTCAATGAGGTGTACCTTTCATCCTTCTAAATTCCAGCGAGTACAGGCCCAATGCCATCAAACACTCATCTTATGTTAACCCAAGCATTCCTGGGATTATTCTCATACTAACCACTAAGCTACTAACTCTCCCCACCACTGACGCATCAACGAAAGGATTAGGATAAAACAGAAACAAGGAGGTTTAATATCAGTGTGCTCTTCATGATTTTGAATGGAATGGAAGACTTTATTGTATGATGTGACAAGTCACAGTGGAACTCTTTGCTGGTTACCCAAGGTATACAAATAGTCGCCACATAAACGGTGCAGACAAAGTTACAAAGAACCCCCGCCGACTCCTTTATTGCTCTCCCCCGACACTACCCCCACCCCTCCCCCCTCGCACCCTTCCGGCAGTCAGTGCAGGCCGGTTCTTCCATTGTCCTCCCCCCTACCCCCCCTACCGCCGGTTCCCCCTGAATCAAACTAAAGACTAAAGATGAAAAAACAGGAATAAAACATGCCACAGAATATAGATTAGCAAGCAGCTGAAAAAGGAACACAAAAATCTTTCTTTCAAACACATTTTCAATTTAAAGAAATAGTCAAAGAATGATGTAGTTGATAAGGGACCTGGCCTTATTATGAAGGAAAAGAGCCTGATTGAATAACTAAATGGTGTCTCCATATCAGTCTGCCTGAGACAGTCACAATAAAGGAAGAGGCACCAGCCCCAGTGGAATGAATACAAAGAGGAGGTAATGTGCTTAAATATCAGAGTTGAAAGTGCAGTATGGATAGGATCCGTCTTGAATTGCTGAGGTCTGGATAAATTAGTTAAAGGAATAAGATTGTACAGTGGGGGCTTTCTCGCTACTACCACACTCATTTGTACATTCTCCCCGCAGATAGATTCTTGATTAGTGCGGGAGTCAGGGTTTAGGGGGTGAAGGCAGCAGAATGGGGTTGGAAGGGAGAGATAGATCAGCCTTGAATAAATGGCAGATTAGACGATAGGCTGAATGGTCTAATTCTGCTCCTATCACTTATGAATTTAATTGGTCTGAAGAAATGTCTCAACCTGAAACGTTGCCTGTCCATTCCCTCCAGAGATTGTTGAGGTCCTCCAGCACTTTGCATTTTACTTATTGTGAGTGTTGTTGATGTAGGGGACTGATCATAATCTGTTATTGGGCAGCACAGTGGTGCAGCTGGTAGAACCACTGCCTCACGGTGCCCGAGACCCTGGTTCGATCCTGACCTCGGGTGCTGTCTGTGTGGAGTTTGCATATTCTTCCTGTGACTGCATGGGTTTCCTCTGGGTGCCCGGCTTTCCTCCCACATCCCAAAGACGTGCAGTTTTGTAGATTAATCGGTCTCTGTAAATTGCCGCGAGGGAGCAGGGAATGGATACAAAATTGGAATAACATGGAACTAGTGGGAACGGGTGGTCGACATGGACTCAATGTGCCGAAGGGCCTGTTTTTGTTCGATACCTTCCCACAAATCAATCAATTGAATGTGAGGAATCTTGAGAAGCTGTGGGTCCATTCTGGCAGCATAGTGACTGGTCAGTACGCAACAAAAGATGTTCACTGTACACATGACAGTAAACTAAACTCAACTCAGTAGTGGTTTCACAGTTGCACAAACCACGCTGATCTAAGGCTGGAAATGTTGATGATTATAATAGAAGAACTAATCCATCAGAAACATATGGCGAGCAAAGGATACAAATTGGGAATTGCCTTCATTTGCTGGATAACCATTACATTGTCATTAGTTGCATGAAAATAACATTTCACACTGAATCACTTCCCTGTGATATTTATGTAGGTTCTACTTTTGCACATTAAATACCCAGGAAATTAATGCAGGAAATTCATCTCACAACTAACAGAATAAACATACATTTAGTTTAGATTAGTTTAGAGATACCACGTGGAAACAGGCCCTACAGCCCAACGAGGCTGCACTGACCAGCGATCCCACACACTAGCACTATCCTATACACTCACCAAGAACGATTTACAATTTTACCAAGCCTATTAACCTGCAAACCTGTATGTCTTTAGAGTGTGAGAGGATACCGAGGATACCGAAGATCCTGGAGAAAATCTACGTTGGCCACGGGGAGAACGTACAAACTCCATACAGACAGCACTGTAGTCAGGATTGAACCCGGGTCTCTGGTGCTGTTAGGCAGCAACTCTACCCCTGTGCCACCGTGCCTTCATATTACATGTTACGTGGGGTAGTGTTTCCTACCCTAAACATCTGACCTTCATTTTCAGCCATCTTCCCTCTTGCTTAGATCCACAATCAATACAAATAGCTTCTCTCTCCCTAGCCTAATTATCTGCATCCACCGAATGCATTGATAATCATTCATAATAGTGTCTGCAGCAGTCAGGCATCTGTGCACTTCCTGAGTACAGCAGCCATGAAGATAAATTCCCTAGTGCTATTGAAATACATCATAAACCATTGTACAAGAAGTCATGAGGAATAATATCACTTCTATAACATACAAAAGTGCAAACTCCGTACAGACAGCACCCGTAGTCAGGATTGAACCCGGGTCTCTGGCGCTGTGAGGCAGCAA
Organism: Leucoraja erinaceus; assembly: GCF_028641065.1. NCBI lineage: Eukaryota > Metazoa > Chordata > Chondrichthyes > Rajiformes > Rajidae > Leucoraja > Leucoraja erinaceus. Next base: position 3,086,922 of record NC_073402.1, on the reverse strand, counting down.
CTCTATCTCTGCGCCACCGTGTCGCCCGACATTAATAAATAGATAATTGATAATGACTGTCAACCGACCAGTCCGTCCCAGAAAGTGAACAATTACAATCGTGCTGTGACAATCCTTCAGGTTGTTAATCACTCAACTAACAAGGAAGACCGTTTTTGTTAAACTTACCATTATACTAGCTTGGAATTAAAGTGAAATGAGAAACACTTCCACATTAGTGCCTCATATTTGTGAATTTACTGACTTGGCACCACATGGGTCTAATTGAACCGCTGATGAGTATGTTTTCACACGGGTTCCCATCAACACAGCTTCATGGTCAGATACTTCCGAAAGGAGTTGCTAACGTTATGTAAATGTTATTGTATAGGAACAGATGGAATTTAGCTTCATAAAACAATCCAAATCTGCCAATATGAGTTTGATCTCAACATCTCAATCAATCAAGACCAAAATGATTTATTTTTAATTTCAGGAGTGAACTTAACAGTATTCTGGGATATTGGGAAATTGTATCAATTTGTAAAGAATATTGTGTTGTTTCTTGTGGAGAAGAATTCTTATGAAGATTTGCTTCTTTATAAACAGTCAAATGGATTGATAATATGTTTACCAAAATATAGAATGTATGTTTTCACAGAAGTTTTTTGCTATTTACCTAGTATGTTTTTGAAGAAGGTTAGACTGTAATGTATAGTCATTGTAATGTTGGCTGGAAGTTAGCCGTTACATTGAACAGGAGCAAAATATATTCAAGTCATATAGCACGGAAACAGGCCCAACTTGTCCATCCACACTAGTCCTACCTGCCTGCGTTTGACACATATCCCTCTAAACCTTTCCTATCCATGTACCTGAACAAATATGGTTATAGTAACTTCCTCCTCTGGCAGCTTATTCCATATACCTGCCATCCTCAATGTGAAAAAGTTGCCCCTCAGGTTCATATGAAATCTTTCCCTTCACATCTTAAATCTATATCCCCTGGTTATTGATTACCTTATTCTAGGTAAAGGACTTTTACATGTGAAAGTCTAGGTAAATGCATTTACCCTAGCTATTGCACTAATGATCATACCCCACATGTATATGCAAGGAATGTAGCGGTATATGGATCAACATACAGGCAGACAATATTAGTTTAATTTGGCATCATGCCCAGCGCAGACATTGTGGACAGCAAGACCTGTGCCTGTGCTGTACAAAGTCATGCTCTCAGCGGTAAATCTCGGGGGGGTGGTGTATGCATTTTCATCAATAACAACTGGTGTACAAACGCCGAAACTGTGTCAAGCCACTGTTCTGAGGATATAGAATTTCTGACAATTAAGCGCCGACCATTCTACATGCCAAGGGAATTCACAGCCATCAACTTCACAGCTGTGTACACTCCACCCAGTGCGGACACAAAGGACGCACTGCCTTCATTGTATCAGTCTATCAGCTCAATGCAGAACTCTAACCCGGACTCTGTCTACATAATCGCTGGCGATTTCAATCAGGCCAAACTGAAGACAGTACTACCACATTATTACAAACATGTGAACTTTGCAACCAGGGGAAATAACATACTCGACCAAGTCTACACCAACATCAGACAGGCATTCAGAGCTGTTCCCCATCCACACCTAGGGAACTCAGACCACCTCTCTGTTATGCTAATTCCAGATTGCAGACCTCTAATGACCAGGAACAAGCCGTCTGTGAAGTAGATCAGAGCTTGGCCAGAGGGAGCCACCTCAGCTCTCAAAGACTGTTTCGACTGCACAGATTGGACCGTTTTTAGAGAGGCTGGCACTACCAACCATCATGTCAACTTGACGGAATACACTGAATCTGTGACTGGATATATATTCAAATGCATGGAAGATGTGACCGTCATCAAAAACATCACCACGTGGGCCAACAACAAACCGTGGTTCGGCAGGACGGTACGTGAGCTCCTGAGAGCACGGAATGCTGCTTTCAAGTCCGGGGACAAAGACACCCTTAGTACTGCTAGGGCCAACTTGAACTGGGGTGTGAGAACAGCCAAGCGTGTCTATGGACAGAAAATTCAAGCACACTTCACACACACTAAGGACCCCAAGAGCCTGTGGCAAGGCATCCAGTCTGTCACCGGCCACAGGCCAACACCATGCGAGGACAACACAGACTTCCTCAACAGATTTAACACCTTCTTCAACCGGTTTGAGGAGGACAACACCATCACACCAACAAAAGCCCCTCCCTCCCCAGACCATGGAACACTTCACCTGGACCCAGCTGATGTGCGGAGGACCCTACTCAAGGTGAACCCCAGAAAAGCTGCAGGTGCTGACAACATACCGGGGCGTGTGCTCAGATACTGTGCTGACCAACTCACAGAGGTTCTCACTGACATCTACAACACCTCTCTGAGCCAAGCCATCATACCAGCATGCTTCAAAGCCACCACCATCATACCGCTACCCAAGAAATCCCCAGCCTCAACACTGAACGACTACTGGCCCATAGCACTCACGTCCATCATGATGAAGTGCTTTGAAAGGTTGGTCAAGGCCCACATAACATCCAGTCTCCCCTCTACACTTGACCCATTCCAGTTTGCGTACCGTCCCAACCGTTCCACTGATGATGCCATAGCAACAGCACTCCACCTAAGCCTGGCTCATCTGGAAAACAATAACAGTTACGTGCAGATGCTGTTCATCGACTTCAGCTCCGCCTTCAACACAGTCATCCCCCAACACCTGGTGAATAAACTCGGCGGAATAAGCATCAGCACCCCACTATGCAACTGGTTACTGGACTTCCTCACCGACAGACCACAGACAGTAAGAGTTGGCAAAAACTCATCAGAGACCACCATCATGAACACCGGGGTCCCACAGGGATGTGTGCTGAGCCCTCTGTTGTTCACGCTGATGACACATGACTGTTGTGCCAAACATAATTCGAACCACATCATCAAGTTCACAGATGACACAACAGTGGTGGGTTTCATCAGCCACAAAGACGACTCAGCCTACAGAGAGGAGGTACAACAACTCATCAGCTGGTGTGACATCAATAACCTTCAACTCTATGCCAATAAAACAAAAGAAATAACTGTGGACTTTAGGAAGAAACAGACAACACACACTCCACTCACCATCAATGGCAGTGCAGTGGAGTCTGTGAAAAGCACCAAGTTCCTGGGAGTGCACATCACAGATGATCAGACATGGTCCACCAACACCATCTCCCTAGTCAAGAAAGCACAGCAACGCCTCCACTTCCTTCGACGGATGAGGAGAGTCAACCTCCCCCCTTCTGCCCTTACCACTTTTTACAGGGGCGCCATTGAGAGCATTCTTACCAGCAGTCTCTCAGTCTGGTATGGCAGTTGCTCTGCTGCTGACCAGAAGGCACTACAGAGAGTGGTGAGGACAGCGGAGAAGATCACCAGATCACCCCAACCAGCAATCCAGGACTTATACCCATCTCGCTGTCGCAAGAGAGCAAGCAATATCATCAAAGACACCACCCACCCAGCACACAAACTGTTCACCCTCCTACCATCCGGCAAGCGCTACCGCAGCATGCGGAGCAAAACCACCAGATTAAAAAAAACTGCTTTTTTCCTCAGGCCATCAGACGACTCAACACACTCAAGAAAATTCCATGAACATTACACAAACAAAGACCAACTGACGGTCAAAATAACGTTAACTCAATGTCTGCAGTATGCTATTTGCACTTTTCTATATTGCACCTTTATTATTGCACCTTAATAACATCTTAAAATTTTACTACACTCTGGCACACTGTGAATATTTTATATAATGTATATGTCCATTGTCTATCTTTATTTGTATATAGTCTGTCTGTGTTATAAATATTACTTGCACATTTGGGGTATGGGGAAATGCAATTTCAATCCTCTGTAAAACTGCTTGTTGCATTATTTGAATTGACAATAAAGTTTACTTTGACTTTGACTTTGACTTGTACTGTTCAATGTTTCATGTTCTATGTAGAGTTTGACGTGCACAAAGACCACCTGGCTCCAGATACCATCACAACATTGTTTAGTGTTTTAGTTTAGTATAGAGATACAGTGCGGAAATAGGCCTTTGCCCCACTGAGTCAGCATCGACCAGCATTAACGCTACCCTATACACACGAGGGACAATTTTACATTTACTCAAAGCCAATTAACCTACAAATCTTTGGCGTGTGGGAGAAAACCGAAGATCTCTGAGAAAATCCATGCAGGTCATGGGAAGAACGCACAAACTCCGTACAGACAGCACCCGTGGTCAGGATCGAACCCAGGACTCTGGCGCTGTAAGGCAGCAACTCTACCGCTATGCACATTGATCAAAGCATGGATCATAGAACTTAATTACAGATCTAAGGGAGAATGATAGCCCTTGAAGCAAAGCCGCACTCGACTGAGTGTGACATCGAGGAGTCGTGATAGCATTGAAGTCATTGGGAATTAAAGGCGAGACACCTCAGTGATCGTACTCCCACCTCACACACTAAAGGACAATGTCTGTATTATCACCACAAACTCAGGATTTGGCTGCAAGAATTTCTCCAGAGAATGACTTCAGCCCGTTTATGCGGCACAGTGGCGCAACGGTAGAGCTACTGCCTTACAATGCAAGAGACCCGGGTTTGATCCTAACTACAGGTGTTGTCTGTACGGAGTTTGTACTTTCTCCCCATGATCTGCATAGTATTCTCCGATGTCTTCGATTTCTTCTCAAAGCTGAGTCTCACATTGCGAGTTGACACAAGAGGTACCCCGAGTTAAAACTTGTGGTAATAACGTACGATTAACGTACGGAACTCGTGGACGCAACTTAGAGACTCGTGGCGCTAACGGCAGGTACCCGTGAAACTTGTCAACTTTGGAAAAAAATCAAACATGTTTAAAGTTTTCCACGTCAAATTTACTCTTGTGGTTAAGAATTGAAACATTTTAACTCGTTGTAAGAACGTAGTGGCCCATGCGTTTACCTTAGTGTATCATGCGTCTACCGTGGGAACTCTTTAACTCAGCGGGCAGGCAGCAGCAGATTGTCGCTCCCTTCAGTTTCCCAGCGACAATCACCTGCCATAACATGAGAGAGATCATGCACTGTTGTAGGTCTCCTTTGCACGTTAGTGTTTCTGTCTTTCTCCACTCATTGTTGGCCCTATCTGTCACCACCCCCACCTACACCCCTCTGCTTCCCAGCCATGTGTGTGACCCCTTCCCTCCCCTCTCCAGCTCCCCGCCCATTGCACCGGTGCGGGGGCTTTGCACTGTCATCACGTCGGTGATGCCAGCAGGTCAGTGCCAGTCGCCCCGGGGCAGTCGCTCCCTTCAGTTTCAATTAAAACATATCAAACCTGTGTGTTTCAAACAAATCATAAGTATAACTGCTCTGGCACTAGATGGTGCGCATTTTCCCTTTGTAGGTCACATCAATAGATGCGGCCGTGCTGAATTCTATCTTAAAAACAAAGCCACAGGATGGAGAGGTCTTCTTTAACACTGTTGCTTATTAAAACATAACACTGTTGCTTATTAAAACAAACCTCCATTCAGGATAGGCTCAAGAGTAACTCGGGAGACGAACTTGGAACATTGCAGAAATGACAAGTAAACGGCAAACTTGTCATACCCGTGGGAACTCGGTTAAACTCTTGATCATACACTTGCAATCTCGTACACAACCGTGAGTTTTTCACTTGGGGTACCTCTTGTGTCAACTCACAACGTGAGACTCAGCTTCACACTCCAAAGACGTAGGTTAATTAGCTTGGTATGAATGTATACATGTAAAATTGTCCCCAGTGTGTGTAGGGTAGCGTTAGTGTGTGGGGATCGCTGGTCGGTGTGAACTCAGTGGACCGAGGGCCTGTTTCTGCACTGTATCACTAAACCAAACGAAATTCAACTTTACAACAGAACGTTGGAAGTGGCGATATTTACCGTGATCACACGATGTTTAATTCCATGAGCAAATCCTCAACGAATAAAGCAGCAAAGGCAGCAAAATTTAGATAAGCTTCAGGCAAGACAATACTTCCATGCTGCAGAAGTCCCAGTCAGTGACCAATATGAGAGAGTCTTCCCATCTCCCTTCACGCCATCACCATTGCTGATTCCTTCCATCAATATCCTGGGGTTCACCACTGACCAAAACCCTAACTGCATTAAGCTTTTCACCATTCGCAGCGGTAGAGTTGCTGCCTCACAGCGCCAGAGACACGGGTTGTATCCTGACCACGGGTGTTGTCTGTACGGGGATTGTACATTCTACCTGTGACATGTGTGGGTTTCCTCCCACACTCCAAATTTGTACAATGGCGTATAGGTCTGTAGGCTAATGGGCTTCGGTGATATTGTAAATTGGCCCTAGTGTGTGTAGTAGAGTGTTAGTGTACGGGGATCGCAGGTCGGCGAGGACTCGATGGGCCGAAGGGCCTGTTTCTGCGCTGTATCTCTAAACTAGAACTAAACTAAACTTGCAAAAAGGAAGAACTCTTGCTGACATTGGTTTAATCAAGTTGTGGTGATTTGTGAGAATGGTATTTTGTCCCTGACTTTCAAATAATAAATGCAAAAATATTAAAAGGCAACTCCATCAAAAATATATTAAGCATAATGCAGTTATGTGTGGAAGAATCAATAACTTGCTTTATTGATAAAATTATTCTAATTGCATACAATGGACCTGGTTGCCCTCTATGGTATTTGCTGTCTATTGTTAGATTGACTGTGGTCTCATAGGGGCCGTGTACTGCATGTGTACGCAGTCTGAAGATATAATTTTGGAGATTTTCACACTCTACCACTGTGCTCCTTGAATGTGAAGCTCAATCCATTAACATACAAGCCATGGGAAGGTCCTCAACTTCCTTCCCTATTGTCAGAGCTGAGCACATATTCAAGTTACCAAGTAAGAGTTAAAATTCCAATAAAAGATAGACATTACTGGGCTGGAAGCATGTGTTCTCCAGATGTCCCCCACACACTCCAAAGATGTACAGGTTTACAGGCCAACTGGCTTTGGTAAAATTGTAAATTGTTACTAGTGTGTGTAGGATAGTATTAGTGTAGGTATGTTGCAAAGCCTACCTGAAGCGTCGCTGAAAATCTGTCGCTGCAGGTGTGCGCGATTTTGGCGCCGTTTAGAGGGGGGCGGTTTTAAAACGCGATTTTCTCTAGGCTGTTCAAATCGATGTTCAGCCTAGTTAATTATTAACGGAAAATCGCTGGAAGACCCCGTCACAAAAGCTATTATTAGTTTTAAAGGCCTCGTATAATAGTTATAGTAGTTTCAAAATCAATCTCTAAACCCGCGACCACCGGCAGCTGTCAGGGTCGCATAGAGCAAATAACAGAAGGTAGGCTGCTTATTTTTACATTAAAAAGGGCTTCTTAAGATCCCTTTATGCAAAGTTTAATATTGCGAGTAGCTCATTTTGGGCCCATTATATCCCGCAGTATTTTTCTGGGCATTTGAGGCACAAATCTACCGCAATGTAAACGTTCTAAACCAGCGCGTTCACAGGATCCCAATAGAAAGCTGATTTAAAATGGACTTTAATTTACAGCAATTGAACACTAAATTCCTTCCATTTGGCCTATAAATTAATGTAAATGAGATTTTAAAATCATGTTTTATTGTGAATTATTTATGAATATTATTTGGACACTTAGGCTATTTAAAAATGTTAATCATTTATTAAGAAATGGATAGATGTTTAGATCTAGTAATTGAAGTTTGAAATTAGCTACACTTGGGTAACTAACTAATTATATGCTTTAATTTCAGGTCATCCAAGTAAGATTATTTTATATTTGTTTCAGAATGGTTCAATCTACGATAACTGAAAATTTCATTCAGTTCTCTTAATTTTTAAGAAGGTTATGGGCTTTTGACTGCACACGATCACAGCTTTTTTGTTATGTCCATAGAAAATCAATAGGGAACAAGATGCTAATTTCCGAGTATGAAAATGGCCATAACTTTTTAAATACTTTAGATATGAAAGTGAATCAGGTGTCAAATTAAACTTATGTCCATGCTTTATCTGATGGGATAAATTACAGACTTGATTTTTTAAATCTCAAAATTTTGTAACATTGCTAGTTAGTGTGTGGGAATCACTGGTCAGCGCTGACCCGACAAGCCAGTGGACCTGTTTCCGCACTGTACAGGTGCACAACCTTTTATCCGACGATCCAAATAACGAAAACCTCCGAATAGCGAAAAAAATTTCGGTCCTTGAAGAAAGGTCCTTGAAAACGTTCACCGAGGGCGGCCCGCAGAGGTGACAGCGGAACCTCCGGTCGGTCCCGGTCCTCGAAGAAAGGGGAACTAAATCCCCATTCATAAAAGAAAAGGTGAGGGTATATTGCGCGGGAGGGTTAATAATTGACAATATGCTGCTGCCTGTCCGAGATCCCAGAGACCCACAGCCAGCAGCAGCCCAGCCCCGTACCAACTACAGAGGAAAACTGCAAACTGGCCGGAGACGTCAGGACCACCAGAAGCCGCTCCCCGAGCTGCGCCCCCCTCATCGGGACACCGACCCCCAGGCCCACTGCAAGCACGGAGATCCCAGATCAGCAACTCCAGCCCAGCCCCGCTCCAACTCCAGAGGAACACGCTCCCCGTATGGACAGAAGCTGATGGTGTGCAAGGGCCGTCGTGTTTTTGGGGTCGCGCAGCTCGGGCTGTGGGCGAACTGCCACTTGTCGCCGTAGCGGCCCATCGGGGAGCGGATTCCTCTGGAGTTGGAGGGGGAGGGGGGTATTGTGCTGTTTGATCGCCCCCTGCTATCCCAGGGACAGGGAGACAGGACGTTCACCGAGGGCGGCCCGCAGAGGTGACAGCGGAACCTCCGGTCGGTCCTCAAAGATAGGGGAACTAAACCCCCATTCATAAAAGAGAAGCCGAGGGTACATTGCGCGGGAGAGTAGGAATCCAAAGACAAAGTTGAATTAGCGTTCACCGAGGGCGGCCCGCAGAGGTGACAGCGGAACCTCTGGTCGGTCCTCGAAAAAAGGGGAACTAAATCCCCTTCATAAAAGAGAAGTGGAGGGTATATTGCCCGGGAGGGTATATCGCCTACCTGGAAGAATCCGGACATTTTTTCCAGGATGTCGTCTGCACACCAAAGCTCACCAGTTTATGTTTAAAGTTTTACTTAACGTTTATCTCGTCTTTATTATTTATTCGGGGGATTCAAGAATCCCCGAGCTAGGTCGCCTATGTATCGTGAGTCTACCGTGGGAACTCTTTAACTCAGGGAGGCAGCAGCAGATTGTCGCTCCCTTCAGTTTCCCAGCGACAGTCACCTGTCACGGAAGAGAGATCATGCACTGTTGTAGGTCTCCTTTGCACGTCGGTGTTTCTGTCTTTCTCCACTCATCGTTGGCCCCATCTGTCACCACCCCCATCTACACCCCTCTGCTTCCCGGCCATGTGTGTGACCCCTTCCCTCCCCTCTCCAGCTCCCCGCTCATTGCACCGGCGCGGGGGCTTTGTACTGTCTTCACGTCGGCGATGGCAGCAGATCGGTGCGAGTCACCGGAGACGTCAGGACCAATTGGACGTCGAGCACCAGGCCCACCGCAAGCACGGAGAACCCACAGCCAACAGCAGCCCAGCCCCGCTCCAACTACTTAGGAACCTGGGTGGCGGATGACGGGGCGCAGCTCGGGGCGTCGTAGGGGCCCATCGGGGAGCGGGTTCCTGTTGGTCCTGACGTCTCCGGCCACCTGCCATCCTCCGGGAACTGTACCGCCCTTGCAGGAGAGTGGGGTTGTTTGCAGTTGCAGAGGGAGGGGGCAAGGGCGGTACAGTTCCCAGTCTCAGCTCCAGTCCAGGGGGGTGGCCGGAGACGTCAGGACCAACGGGACACCGACCCCCAGGCCCACTGCAAGGACGGAGATCCCAGAGACCCACAGCCAGCAGCAACTCCAGCCCAGCCCCGCTCCAACTCCAGAGGAACACGTAGGGGCAGAACCTGATGGTGTGCAAGGTAAGTCTTGGGGTGGCGGATGAGGAGGCGCAGCTCGGGCTGTGGGTAAACTGCCACTTGTCGCCGTAGCGGCCCATCGGGGAGCGGATTCCTCTGAAGTTGGAGGGGGAGGGGGGTATTGTGCTGTTTGATCGCCCCCTGCTATCCCAGGGACAGGGAGACACAGCGGCTTTTTAGACTGGTGGGCAATCACTTCCAAAGTTCTGCCCACACAGTCAGTACACCTCTCCTACACTGCATCTCATACAAACATTTATTCTGCAAGAAAAAACTACATTGAAGACTCAAACTCGCGACCGAGTAACTGCCGGGATCAGGGAGCAAACTCGCGACCTTAGATCGCCTAAGGGCATGTAGCCCCGCTAGGGTGACATGAGTGCGAGAGGTGATTCAATGCTGCGGGCACATTTACAAATTGAGGAATTAATTCAACACACTGCATTTCATACGAACATTTATTCTGCAAAACAAAACCTACATTGAAGACTCAAACTCGCGACCGAGTAACTGCCGGGATCAAGGCGCAAACTCGCGACCTTGCGGATATGAGCCGAACACTCTACCACTGAGCCAGCCATTAAAATCTACGCTAAAAAATTTCCGTTCCGAAGACCGACAAATTCTGAATTACGAAAAGTGTCTGGTCCCAAGGCTGTCGGATAAAAGGTTGTGCACCTGTATCTCTAAATTATACTAAACTAAACTAAACTCAAGTATAATACTATCAGAGTTGTCGAAAGCCATTTGGTTTTGACATCCAAGGCCACATGCCTGCAATCAATGTAAATGTAGGTAACAAAATTCTTTGGATGGCACATTATTCAATCCAAGGAAATTATTGTGAATATTGTGCTCATGAGGATTGTAAATAGGAATGGGTCACATGTTGCTCCAACACATAGAGAGTTTCACGTTCACAATAGTTTAGTGTAGTTTAGAGATATAGCATGAAAACAGACCCTTTAGCCCACTTAGTCCATGCAGACCAGTGATCTCTGCATATTAACAGAATCCTATACACACTAGGGACAATTTACAATTATACCAAGCCAAAGCCTACAACACTGTACTTCTTTGGAGTGTGGGAAGAAACCGGAGCTCCTTTAAAAAACCCACACAGGTCACGGGTAGAATGTGCAAACTCCGTACAGACAGCACCCATAGTCAGGTGTCTGGCGCTGTAAGGTAGCAACTCTACTGCTGTGCCACTGTGTTTTTTTCCAACAGGATTTTCAAACATATGTCTGAACATAAAATAAAGAAGTTTCTGGCATAACATGATTGTTGCATTCCTTAGAAACCTCACATTCTAGAAACAAGCATGTCAATGGGAGAAAGGAGTAGTTTAATGTTAGTTTAGTGATACAGCATGGAAACAGACCCTTCAACCCATAGAGTCCACGCGACCATCGATCACCCACTTACACTAGTTACAAGATACAAGATACAAGATATATTTAATTGTCACGTGTGCCTGATGGCACAGTGAAATGAATTTCCATACAGCCATACAATAAAAAAAATCAACAGGACACAACACACTATAGAGTTTGACATAAAACATCCCCACACAGCAGAATCAAAGTTCCCCACTGTGTGGGAAGGCACCAAAGTCAGTCTTCTTCCTCCACTGTTCCCCGTGGTCAGGGCCTCCCCGTGCCCTCCGCAATTGCCGCTACAGGCGGCCCGATGTTCAGGACCGCCCGCCGGGGTGTTAAAAGTCCGACGTCGGGGCTGCGGGACGTCCTCAGCGGCGTGGACACAGAGTCGGCCCCCTCCTACCGGAGTTGGCGGCTTCCAAAGTCCGCAGGCCGCGCCAGGTGGAGACTGCTGCTGGCGGCCCTCTACAAGGCGCCCTTAGTTCTTTATTATCCCACGTTCGCATCCACTCTCTACACACTAGGGGTAATTTGCAGTGACCTAAAATCTACAAACCCACACATCTTTGGAATGTGAGAGGAAACTAAATCACTCAGAGGAAACCCTCAAAGTCGTAGGGAAACATGCAAATTCCACACAGAAAGCTTCTAAGGTCAGGATCGAACCTGGGTCTCTGCTGCTGGGGAGATTTAAACTCGCATTAACAAAAGTTATTTTTCCCACAGGATTTTCAAAAATCAAGATGTTTTTAATAGCTATAAATGTATTCTGTTACTGCAGGCTAAAATAACAGTCTATAGAAACATAGACAATAGGTGCAGGAGTAGGCCATTCAGCCCTTCGAGTCAGCATAGCCATTCAATATGATCATTGCTGATCATACAAAATCAGTACCCCGTTCCTGCTTTCTCCCCATATCCCTTGATTCCCTTAGCCCCAAGAGCTAAATCTAACTCTCTCTTGATGGTACATTGTTTAATAAAGTACCTTTGCACAAATGCCAATAGAAGCAATTGCTTGTCAATTTCCAAAGCAACTGTTAAATAACCTCCCGTGGTGAAACTGACAGCCAATGTTCTTAAGAGACAATGCAGGTAATTACTTTGGACTAGTTCCTGATCAGAATTCTGTTATGACCAATAATGTTTCTTAATGCATCACTCACTTTATACACAAGACACATTATGGAAGCACACGTTATAGCAGACCTACACGTACATTGTTAAGGAGACACCACAATTCCAGTAGATGATATCCTCTGCTGTACAGTTGCTAAAAGTGCATTTCAAGAAATTGAGAAAATTGTGGGGATGTAGCCAATCCATCACACAGACCTGTCTCCCCACCATTGACTCCATCTGCACTTCATGGTGGCTCAGGAAAGCACCCAAAATAATTAAAAGTCTTTTCCCATCTTAGTCATTCCTTCTTCTCCACATTCCTCTCAGGCAGAAGATACAGAAGCTTGAAAGCTCACAACATCAGACCCAGAAAGAACTTGTTCCCTTCTGTGAGCAGGCTTCCCGACAGTCCTTCCATTAGCGAGGGGAGAGTCTCGATTCTCCAACCTACCCGATTGCGGACATTGGACATTGTTCTCTGGAGCTGTAACGCTTCAATGCTGAGAACTATAGTCTGCACTTCATACCTCTCTCTGCTCTGCTTTATGTACTCGAGTCTTGCTTGATTGTGTTCATATATGCATTTTCTGATTTGATTGTATGATACGATAGAACCTCGTTACACATGGCAATAATAAACCTATAACCTTCCCATGCTCTTGCTGGTTCACTGACAGATAATTAGATTTACTACATGAGCATAAATGAAAATATTTTCATCCATTTAAAGTCAGACTGCAGTTGGAGGGTAGACGTTACCTGATGAAGCTGGATTCAAGCATGCCATCCAATTTCCATTGATTAAAATTCAATTTACTGTTCCAGTTGCCCTTCTACTTTAACGTTGATGGGGATCTGAGAGTCACATATGTCTTCCTTGAGTTTAAAATTGATCCTGTATTCTGGTTCCAGTTCCCAGATGTACAGAATGTTGTAAAGAGGGATGAATATAGGAGGATCTCAACTAAGTTATGTTTAGTTATTAGTCTATGTTCAATCTCTGTAGCGTACTTCAATTGTGCAAGGTTCAACAGAGATGAAAATTGTCTCAGGCAATAGTGTATGTTCTTCACTGAGCCGTTTGATAAGATTTTGCATTGTAGAATGATCCATGAAATTAAGGCACGGGATCATGTGGTCAGAAGGTCATGTGGTAGGAGCAGAATTTGGCCATTCGGCCCTTTATGTCTACCGTGCCATTAAATAATGACAGAGTCGTTATTCCCTCTCAACCCCACCCTCCTGCCTTATTCCCTCATAACCCCTGACACCCGTACTAATCAAGAATCTATCCAAGGCAAGCTGGCTAATTGGATCCAAAAATTGGCCTGGTGATAGGAGGTTGGTGTTGGAAGGATATGAGCCGAAATGTACTGGAGGGTTTGGTGGTGGGTACCTTGTTATATATTGATGACTTGGATGTGAATGTAGAGATCTCATGAATAGTGAGGAAGGTTGTCGAAGGCTGCAGCTGGATATAGATCAAATGGAAAGTGGGGAGGAGTGTTGGCACATGGAATTTAATCCTGACAAGTGCAAGGAAATTGGGAGGTCAAATAGTAGTAGGACACACAGAATCAACATTGGGGACTTAAGAAATGATAATGAGTTCAAGTCCATAGTTCCCTGAAAGTGACAACAGTGGAAAGGTTAGTGAAGGATGCACATGACATGCTTGACTTCATAGAGCAGGACATGGAGTATAAAGTTTGCGACATTATGTTGCAATTTTACAAAACACTGGTTAAGTTGAACTTGGAGGGCAGGAGGATGAGGGGTGATCTTATAGAGATGTATAAAAACGAGAGGTATAGATTGGGCAAACGCACAGAGTCTTTTGCCTAGAGTAGGAGAATCGAGAACCGGAGCATGCAGGTTTAAGGTAAGGGACGAAAGATTTAATAGGAACCTGAAGGGTAACTTTTTCATATAAAGGGTGTTGGGTGTATAGAACGAGTTGCTGGAGGAGGTATATGAGGCAGGTTCCTTTGCAATGTTTAAGAGACATCTAGACAGGTACATGGATTGGATAGGCTTAGAGGGATCTGGGCCAAGTGCAAGCAGGTGGGACTAAAGCAGCTGGGATATGATGGCCGGTGTGGGCAGGTTGGGCCAAAGGGCCTGTTCCCACACTGTGTCACTCTATGACTATGACTGTGAAGCATCGTGCGCAGGTGTGGTCTGTAGGAAGGATTCAGTTGCACTAAAGAGTGCAGGTGAGATGCAAGAGCTTTAGTGATGGGAAGAGATTGGATAGGCTGAGCTTGCTTTCCCTGGATTGAAGAAGACTGAGATGTATATAAAATGATGGTAGATGCTCAGTATCTTTTTCCCATGATATGTGTATCAAAACATGGGAGCATATGTTTTTTGTTGAGTGGAATGAGTTTTTAAAAAGGATTTGAGGAGAATTTTGTTTTGCACAGAGAGTTGTTGATCTCGGGAACGCATTATCGGAGGGGGCGATGGAGCCAGGTACAATCACTGCATCTCAGACACACAGGGACATTTTGACTCTCTTGATAACTATCAGTGGCATTAGTTTAGCTTTGCTGCTTATGAAACTGTAGGGGTTTTGCGTTTCCCTTTATTTCACTTCGGGCCCAACTGCCCGAGTTATTCTCTCCCTTGTCGGAGGGTCAAACGGCCACCACTCCATTCGAACGGTTTCCAAGAGAGAGAATACAACAAAAGGGATTCCCCTAGGTTCTAGACCTCGGAATTATGGTGTGATATGATAAAAGGTTGAATTGACCAGAGCGTGCTGATGAGAGAAAACAGAAACCAAGACGGACTCAAAGCAAGTCTAAAATTTACAGGCTTTATTAAACAATGAGAAATCAAATCTCACCAACACTACATAATACGTGGCTAAACTTATGCTTTAAACTAAGATTATGGACGGAAAACTATCGGGCACGTCGTAAAATTTACTTTACACAATTTTACATGCAAGTACCCCCTTTCCCCTTCTTCTCAACTATCCTATTTCGGGAATTTCACCAGGTCAGTGGGGTACTTACAGTTGGTCTCACGAGCCGTCCAGCAGAGCAGGAAAAGAAGAGAAAGAGTTCTGGCATGACTCCTGTTTTATACCTGAGCTTCCTTTGAAACCCCCAGGTGGTCCTCTGGATAAAAGGTTTTTTTTGATGATTCACAGTTTCGATCTGGCATGAACAATAGGCTTCCGATGATAAGGGGTTTGCTGATGTCATGATCCCTCAGCCTGATCGTTATCCCATCGCCTGGATGGGCTCCTATTGTCTCGATGGATGGGTCATCCAAGATGGTGATTGAGCTTGTGCTGGCCTGTTTGCCACCGTCTGCTGAGGCTTGGTTCCTTCCTTTGTGTATCCAAGATAATCTCGTTATCTCCGTCTCAGCCTTTCCTGTCCACATCATTCGCATATTTGTGTGATGCCCAAGTCCACAGGCCAGACAGGTTTGTGGATTGGGTTTTTTTTTCGTTGCAGCCAGCAAATCTGTCTTTTTAAAATATCCATATCCTTATCCGAGTTCTTCATAATTTTGGAGGATTTGCCCCAATAACTTACAAAACCATGATATTGTCTTGCAAATAATCCCCAAAATGAATCTATTAGCCCATTGAAGTATTGGGAAATCATCAATGAATGATCTAACTATTCCAATTCTCATCTATCCATAGATAGACAAAAAAATGCCGGAGTAACTCAACAGGATAGGCAGCATTTCTGGAGAGAAGGAATGGGTGATGTTTTGGGTCGAGACCCTTCTTCAACTGGTCTGATCTCATCTATCCATGTTGGTTTGTTTAACATGTAGGACTGAACTATTTACATCACTTGACATTGTTCTACTTATTTCAGTGCAGAGATTCAGTGCATTGGCTGAGTTTCTTCTCTGATTGATGATTATAGACAGAATAAATTGGGCTGTACTGTCTAAATTTCAACACTAGATTCCACAATCCCTCCTCAGAACACATAAAGTGGTCCTGAAATTGCACTGTATTCACCAATCAACTGTGGGGTTTAAATTAGCCTGTGCATTTTAATAGTTATCCTTGTTAACATATATTCAAATCATTCCCTGCATTTCCTTGTGCCTATCCAAAAGCTTCTTTAGAATGTGGGGGGATACACGGAGAACCTGGGAAAAATCTGCGCGGGCTCGGGGAGAACGTGCAAACTCCACACAGAAAGCACCTGTAGTCAGAATCGAACCCGAGTCTCTGCTGCTGCACCACCGTGGCACCCAAGGTAAAGGCAACTTCCATGTACTTGTAGGTAAGCATGGATGGGATGGGCTGAAGTGCCTGGTAATCTATAGTCTGTGTCGATAGCTTTATAAATGCGCATTCATTGTTCCACCAAGGAATAAATTGCCAACAAATATATCTGTACTGTTTTGTCAATGCACTGCACATCTCATTCTTAACTGCATAAGAAGAGCAATTCTGTGTCAAAATAATAAATAAATTCTGCCATTATATAAATCATAGGTACATCTTTATGTTGAATACAGAGAATAGTCTGGTTGCCAAAGCACAAAAAAAAATATCGCAGTTCCTTAAGGGATATCGAAAAAACCCCATAGAGAATGATTGAAGGGGTGGAGGAATTGAATTAAGTAAATTGGGCATGTTGTCACTGAGAAATAAAAGATTGAAAGCTGTTATAATTGCCATTTTACTTTTGTTTTAAAGGGACGAGTAATGTAAACCGTGACAAGCTGTTTCATCCTGTGCAAAATAATGGAACTAGGGAAAATAATTCATACTTGAAAGCTAGTAAATATGGAAATAATCTTCTCTCCCTAACACACTGTCAAAACAGATGATGGAGGTGAATGGTATAGATTCAATTAAATGCAGATTAAATTTCTTGCAGAAAATAACATTTTGGGATACAGTACAGATGTAAGCTTCAACATGATATGGTAAGTGCTGCTGAATTTGGGGAATAAATGTGCCTGATGTTACTGAAACTCTCCACCAACCAGGACTTTCCTCTACCTCGGTCTGTTGTACGATAATTCATAGAGGTTTGTGTAGGAAGGAACTGCAGATGCTGGTTTAAACCGAAGATAGACACAAAAAGCTGGAGTAACTCAGCGGGACAGAAATGGGTGATGTTGCGGGTCGAGTCTGAAGAAGGGTCTCGACCCGAAACGTGACCCATTCCTTCTCTCCAGAGATGTTGGTTGTCATAGAAACATAGAACATAGAAACATAGAAAATAGGTGCAGGAGGAGACCATTTTTCCCTTCGAGCCAGCACCGCCATTCATTGTGATCATGGCTGATCATCCCCTATCAATAACCCGTGCCTGCCTTCTCCCCATATCCCTTGACTCCACTAGCCCCTAGAGCTCTATATAACTCTCACTTAAACCCATCCAGTGACTTGGCCTCCACTGCCCTCTGTGGCAGGGAATTCCATAAATTCACAACTCTCTGGGTGAAAAGGTTTTTTCTCACCTCAGTCTTAAATGACCTCCCCTTTAGTCTAAGACTGTGTGTGTGGCCCCTGGTTCTGGACTCGCCTAACATTGGGACCGTTTTTTCTGCATCTAGCTTGTCCAGTCCTTTTATGATTTTATATGTTTCTATAAGTTCCCCCTCATCCTTCTAAGCTCCAGTGAATACAAGCCTAGTCTTTTCAATCTTTCCTCATATGACAGTCCCGCCATCCCAGGGATCAATCTCTTGAACCTACGCTGCACTGCCTCAATCACAAGGATGTCCTTCCTCAAATTAGGATTGTTCCGCTGAGTTACTCCAGCATTTTGTGTCTATCCTCATTTCATGGAGGTTGTCGCTTGACAATGTCAATCGATTGTAGACAAAAATGCTGGAGAAACTCAGCGGGTGAGACAGCATCTATGGAGCGAAGGAAATATGCAATGTTTCAGGTCGAGACCCTTCTTCAGAGTGATCTGAGGGTGGGGGTGGTGGGGGGGGGGGGCGGGAAGTAAGGAAGAGGCAGAGACAGTGGGCTGAGGGAGGGTTGGGAACGGGAGGAGAAAGAAGGGACTACCTGAAATTGTCAATAGATTTGTTGTTGTGTTTGACCCTGTCATTATGATCATCTTCAACGGTGACTGTGGTATCTATTGAAGTGTTACCTCTTGGTCATTGTCCCAACATATCTCAGTTCAACCTCAGGACAGACTATGGCCTGGTCAATGGCAATGTTTTATGGAGTAGAAGGCTGTGGAGGATGTCAATTGATATTTTTAAGGCAGAGATTGATAGATTCTTGATTAGTAAGGGTATCAGGGGTTATGGGGAGAAGGTAGAAGAATGGGGGTTGAGAAGGAAAGATAGATTAGCCATTATTGAATGGTGGCAAGAACGTAACTCGCTATGAAAACATGGAAGGGACGGGGAACACCATTTTTTTGGCGGCCGCGCGCGCATGCGCACACTCACACACATGCGTGAGGCTTTGGAGGCTCAATCTCAACTCTGCCTGTCTCACCGGGTTAACTACAGCCCTGTCTGGACTGATGGGTTACCAGCGCAGCTTCTCCGCGCTGGCCATATTTCCCGCGTCCAGGGAGGTTAACCTGGCGGGACAGGCAGAGTCTGATTGCCGACCTCTCTGGGCACCCGTGGGGGGGGGGGGGGGGGGGGGGGTGCACTCAGGACAGCGCCGGAGACTCGCGCCCGCTCTCGATCCTGCCTGTGGATGAGGCGCAGGTCTGTGCCTCGTCTCCCTCCTCCAATCACCGCACTCTATTCTCAGTCCCCCCCCCCCCCCCCTCCTCCCCTCCTCCCTCCCAATCATCGCGCCCTCGATCATCAGTCCCACCCCCACTGCCTCGCGGAATGCGGAGATTTTAAAATCGGGATCATAAAAACTTGGGGGGGATGTCCCCCACCTCTCAAAATATGGAGGGACGTGTGCCCTCTGGCCCATCCCCCCCCGGGTTTTCCGCCCCGAATGGCGGAGTAGACTTGATGGGCTGAATTACATATTTCTGCCACTATAATTTATGAACATGAATTTATGAACATATGAGTTCATATTTGAATGTCTACAGAAATTTGTCTCAAATTTATTTTAATGATATTTCATTGATTCTTCAGAATGATATTGCATGATGCCAACTGAATCAAGTCAGAGGAGATGGGTTTAAGATAAGAGGGGAAAGATTTATTCAGAAAACTGAGGGGCAACTTTATCTCATAGTACATGGAATATTGGTGTATGGTCGGCACATATGGAGCGAGCTGCCAGAGGAGATAGTTGAGGCAGGTGCTATAACAACATTTAAAAAGACATTTGGACAGGGACATGGGTAGGATAGATTTAGGGGGATGTTGGCCAAATGCGGGCTAATGTAGATGGGTCGACATGGGCAAGTTGGGCCGAAGGGCCTGTTTCTATGTTGTATGAATCTATGACTTTATGATAGGTTTCACATAGAGCCAATCTCAGTGCAGACTGGTGCCATGGAAGCCATCATTGCCCTGACAATACCTCCTACCTTTCTTTAGTCAGAGGGTTGTGAATGTGGTATTCATTGCCATTGTGGCGGCAGTCAATGGATATTTTGAAGGCATAGATAGGTAGGTTCTAGATTAGTACGGGTGTCAAGGGTTATTGGGAGAAAGCAGGAGAATGGGTTAGGAGGGGGAGATAGATCAGACATGATTGAATGGCGGAGTAGACTTGTTGGGCCGAATGGCCTAATTCTGATCCTATCACATGAACGTTCTCAATGGACTGCCGCATCTCGTCGTCACCAAAATTCCAGCTGGATTTGAACTAATGGGAAACTATTCTACTTACATTGTCTCCACTCAGGGTCACCCCAACCTTTATGTTAAGCTGCAGTACACAGACTGGCTCACTGAAATATCAGTGAGGTTACAGCTTGTGTACAACATCTGTAAATCAAATGTTTTCTATCCGTCTGTCCAGTTGCACAACACCATTCTCTGGAGAGCACAGATATTAAAGATGACATTTCTTGTCATCTTATGTGTGCCAGCACAGCCTCGGGCTGTCTGCAGAAAAGTGAACATAATCATCAAGATCTTAAAGCCTGAAAAAAAAAAAAAATCCATGCTAAGCAGTGATCCCTGGCCTCCTGTACACTTCTGAAACTTGGACTATCCACTGCTGACAACTCGAGGCACTGGAGAGGTACCATCAATGCCACCTCCGCAAATTCATTCAGATCCAACAGAAGGACAGGCAAACTATTGCCAGTGTCTCTCCCAGGCCACCATGTCCTGATTCTAATTACACCCTGTCAGTTCTGTTACACAGTCTATATCATTGCAAGCCCAATCACAAAATAAACAAGCTATCCTGAAGATCGACATAAAATGCTGGAGTAACTCAGCGGGCCAGGAAGTATCTCTGCTCAGCTCACCACTGACAAAAAGCCAAGGATCTTATGGGCTGCAGACTGGTGCAGCAGGCAGAGCTGTTGCCTCACAGTGCCAGAGACACAGGTTCGATTGGTACTATAACAACATTTAACAACATATAACAACAGGTACTATAACAACATTTAAAATATGCTTGGACAGGTACATGGATAGGAAAAGTTTGGAGGGATATGGGCCAAACGTGGGCAGATGGGACTGACGTAGATGGGGCATCTTGGTTGGCATGGACAAGTTGAGTAGAAGACTCAGTTGCCATGCTGCATGACACAATGAGCCTATAACTGCTTTTAAATTACGCTACCAATTATTAGTAGAATCACAAAATTGCCCGCAGTGTGGAAAAAATATATATATTTTACATAACGGGCCTCAGAATAAAAATTGCAGCTTCATCAGTACTAGTTCAGTCACCATCCCTGTTGCAATCATGGCACGGATCTGTAATGAGGAATTAATAATGCTGTGTGTTTACTCTGCCCAAACTCACCTTGAAATGAACTAAATCTCAACTTGAGCCAGGAGTTAGCCACGACTTGCTTTAGCCGTTCACAGAGGTAATGTAATGAGCAAAGAAGGTTAAGAAAGAAATATATTACAATTCCCACATGTTAATTTTTCCAGACAGCGAGGAATATCAGAGCAGGACTATCAGGCTGTTGAGTTGCTGATTTGGCTTTGTGTTCATGTAAATTAATTCAGCAGATCCAAGATCTGACATTGTGCTAACTGCAGCAGAAATCTCAGATATCCACTTTCCATACCATTTGGGAAAACTTGGCTTTTTTGCTTCGATTTGCCCTGAAAAAAGTATTTAATTTTTAATTGCTGCAGCTTGAATAAAGTGTTCAAAACCTAAGCATGATAAATTATTTAAAATCTGTGGAATTCGATCTTCCCAGTGCATGAGCGAGATTGGTGAATATGGCTTCGGAAATAGTTACTTCCTGAAGAAATTCTTCAAGTGACAGAGCGAATGAAAGATTTTTTTTTCCTTTGCATTGATGGCGGGCAGTGATATGAAGACTGCAGTGAAAGCCTGGAGCTTCTGGCTACCAGCAAAGATTGGTGTGGCCACAGGGACATGGAGGTTCTTGATGTGTCTCGGTGGTGTAATGGTAGAGCTACTGCCTTACATAGCCAGAGACCTGGGTTTTATCCTGACTGTGGGTGCTGTCTGTTTGGAGTTTGTATGTTCTTCCCGTGACCTGCGTGGGTGTTCTCTGAGATCTTCAGTTTCCTCCCGCACTCCAAAGATGCACAGGTTTGTAGGTTAATTGGCTTGGTGTAAATGTGAAAAAATAGTCCCTAGTATGTGTCGGGAAGCGTTGATGTGCAGGGATCGGTGGTGTGTGGGATTCGGTGGGTCGTAGGGCCAGTTTCCATGTTGTATCTCTAAATTAAACTAAACTAAACGTACTGAGTGTCCAAACAGCCATCATTAACATGTAGACTGGAGAATCAGCTTCTCCCCCCACCCCCTCCCCCTGCACCCAGCTCAGTCTCATCCACCTATACCCATCCCTTTAGCTTTACATGCCACTCCTCTTCATTCCTTTGGCTATCCATCTGCCAAATAACCCCCTCACCTCTATCCACCTGTCACCTGCCAGACTTTGCCGCCACCTCTTTGCCAGCTTTCTCCTCCCTAATATAATCAGTTGAAAGAAGGGTCCCAACCCGAAAGGTCACCTATCCATTCTCTCCACAGATGCTGTCTGACCTGGAGTTGCTCATGCACTTTGTGTTTTATTCACAATTCCAACATCTGTAGTTCTGTGGATCTCAATCATTAATTTCTGTTTTTTACAAATATAAAACAGGAACTTGGGTAGCTTACACCCCAGCGGTATGAACATTGACTTTTCTAACCTCAAACTCTCTCTCTCTCTCTCTCTCTCTCTCTCTCTCTCTCTCTCTCTCTCTCTCTCTCTCTCTCTCTCTCTCTCTCTCTCTCTCTCTCTCTCTCTCTCTCTCTCTCTCTCTCTCTCTCTCTCTCTCTCTCTCTCTCTCTCTCTCTCTCCCAGTTTCTCCCACCAGTCTTACTGTCTCCGACTGGGTATCTCTGTCCCGCCCACACCCTTGACACCAGTCTGAAGAAGGGTCTCTAACCGAAACGTTAACCATTCCTTCTCTCCAGAGATGCTGCCTGTTACTCCAGCATTTTTGTGTCTACAGGAAAGGAACACATCATTTGGCCCACAATGTCTGTGCTGAACTCTTTATTTACCTACACATGATACATATCCCTTCATTCCCTGATATTCATGTGCCTATTAAATGCTACCATCATGTCTGCCCCCTCCTCCATCCCCGGCAGTACATCCTAGGCACTCAACACCCTCGGTGCAAAATATCTTGCCCCACACATTTCCTTTAAACCTTGCCCCGCTCATCTTAAACTTATGCCCTCTAGTCTTTTATATTTTCATCTATGAAAAAAAATGTTCTGACTGTCTACCCTATCTACCACTCGCAGACTTTTATGTGCTCCAATCAGGCCTCCTCTCAACCTCTGGAATTTCATAATTAAGTGGGCTGGATATCAAATAATGAAGAGACGGAGTATAGGAACGTTTGGGAACCTCATAATCTGAGGTCGAGACAACAACCTCCCCCTTAAAGCCAGCAAGACAAAGAGATTGTGATCTACTTCAGGTCCCGGTACATTGATGGCTCCAAAGTAGAGATGGTTGAATGCTTCAAATTCCTAGGAGTAAATATCACCAGCAACTTGGCCTGGACCAGCCACATCAAAGCAATGGCCAAGAAACTACACCAACACCTCGACTTCCTTGAAAGGCTCAGGATGTTCGGCATGTCCCCAACAACTCTCACCATAGAAACATAGAAACATAGAAATTAGGTGCAGGAGTAGGCCATTCGGCCCTTCGAGCCTGCACCGCCAATCAATATGATCATGGCTGATCA
The DNA here is from genome assembly GCF_028641065.1 of Leucoraja erinaceus. Lineage (NCBI taxonomy): Eukaryota > Metazoa > Chordata > Chondrichthyes > Rajiformes > Rajidae > Leucoraja > Leucoraja erinaceus. The sequence continues at coordinate 3,063,088 of NC_073402.1, read as the reverse complement.
TCCAACTCAGTATCCCGTACCTGCCCTCTCTCCATACCCCCTGATCCCCTTAGCCACAAGGGCCACATCTAACTCCCTCTTAAATATAGCCAATGAAGTGGCCTCAACTACCCTCTGTGGCAGAGAGTTCCAGAGATTCACCACTCTCTGCGTGAAAAAAGTTCTTCTCATCTCGGTTTTAAAGGATTTCCCCTTTATCCTTAAGCTGTGACCCCTTGTCCTGGACTTCCCTAACATCGGGAACAATCTTCCTGCATCTAGCCTGTCCAACCCCTTAAGAATTTTGTAAGTTTCTATAAGATCCCCTCTCAATCTTCTAAATTATAGAGAGTATAAACCAAGTCTATCCAGTCTTTCTTCATAAGACAGTCCTGACATCCCAGGAATCAGTCTGGTGAACCGTCTCTGCACTCCCTCTATGGCAATAATGTCCTTCCTCAGATTTGGAGACCAAAACTGTACGCAATACTCCAGGTGTGGTCTCACCAAGACCCTGTACAACTGCAGTAGAACCTCCCTGCTCCTATACTCAAATCCTCTTGCTATGAAAGCTAACATACCATTCGCTTTCTTTACTGCCTGCTGCACCTGCATGCCTACCTTCAATGACTGGTGTACCATGACACCCAGGTCTCGCTGCATCTCCCCCTTTCCCAATCGGCCACCATCTTCTACAGATGCGTCGTAGAAAGCATTTTATCACGATGCATCATAGCATGGTTTGGGAACAGCTCCACGCAAGACGGCAAGAAATTGCAGAGAATTGTGGACGCAGCCCTGATCATCACACAAACCGACCTCCCTTCCATTAACTCCATTTACATTTCACGCTGCCTCGGCAAGGCCAGCAGCATAATCAAAGGCCGGTTCTACCCCGGTCACTCCCTCTTCTCGTCTCTCGCATCAGGCAAGTGGTACAGAAGTGTGAAAATGCACACTTCCAGAATCAGAGACAGTTTCTTTCCAGCTGCTAGCAGGCAACTGAACCATCCTATCACTAACTAGATATCGATCCACACCTACCATCTACTTCATTGGAGACTTTGCTGCAGTTTATCTTGCACCGAACATTATTCCCTTTTCCTGTATCTGTACACTGCGGATGGCTTGATTGTAATCATGTATAGTCTTTCCGCTGACTGGAACAAAAAAGTTTTCACTGTATATGTGGCAAAAATAAACTAAACTAAACTGAAAAAGAAAACAATCCAAGTGTGTCCAACCTCGCCTTATAGCTAATATCTTCTAGCCGAGGCAATTAGATTCCCATTCCAAAGCTGAAACTATTAAACACAAATGCTCAAACTACTGTACACTAAATTAACAATTGTAGGATTTGTTTAAAGTTCATAATGTTAATCATTTCATTTATCAGACAGGACCCTGGAAGAGCTGAAGGTAACAGTGAATTACATTACTGAAAATTATTCCGCATGATGAACAGGTGTAGCGAATTGACAACAAACTATTCCTTGGATCAAACTCAAACTAATGATGTCTCAGTCATTCACCGTTGGGTCATTGACAATGCAGACTCTATTGGTGGTCCCCTGGGATATATGTGTGAGAAAAAGAAAAAGGCAGATCAAAATATGGGCAAAAGGCTGAATAAAATCCAGATGACACAATTATCAGCATTCAACAGAAGAAAGCAGCCAATGCCTTGTAGCATTTTCCAGCTAAAACTAATATATTTTGAAGTAAGGTTTTAATCTGCTTGAATTATTTTTCTGTGTTTATGATGGCATTTGAACCAATGAGATTCCTTGCAACGTTACATTATTCCTTCAGGAACTCTGGTCAAATTTGAAAAATTATAGGATCATTATTAAATATCAATTATTCCACAAATACATTTTCTGTTCATTTTTTGTGGACAAACTATTTAAATTGTTTGATTAGGTTGAATACCTGGGATAACTGTGATATGTTTCAGTCTAAATATCGTCTGAATTTTTCTCATCAAATCACTAATTAGTAGCAATTCCTAGACACTTATTTCCCTGTAGATAGACACTGTAATGGCATTTTTTATCCTTTTCATTGTCATTACTACACAGGCAGGGAGGAGTGACCACACTTACGCTGTCAATAACAAAAACAATTTTTCCAGTCGTTATTTCCATTGATTCTTTAATGAAGTTTTGTAAAAACCAAGTGAACATTCCAGATCCGCTTTATACATATACAAATTGTAGCTTTCCGTTCATGCTATCTGACCTGGTTAAAAACTGTATTCCTTCTCTCCTGCCTGCTCCAGTCGATCTGACCACTCCCTGTGGTTTTGCTAGCCTAATCCGATGTATGTCACGTCTATCTACGTATCAAAAACCTACCGCCAAGCGTGCTAAATAATTCTGCAAGAAATATCTAGCCAAAATAATAAAATATGCTAACAGTAATTAGCCTAAGCAAGAATGGCTCCGAATGACACCAGCCCCTAATTGTTCTACATATACAGTGAAGCAATGATCAATAAACATTAAAAGGAGCTATAAATGTTTGAAAGCGTTTGTTTTGATAGTTGATGTACTTCAGCATTGTTGTGTTATCAGTCCAGAAGATGGATTTGTCCAGTAGAAGCTGCAATTCCTTTAGCAGCAATATGTCAACTCTGGCAGCTGGGACTGCAGCTGGAAGCTCCATTCTGGGAATCGTCATTTGTTTCAATAGTGCCACTCTGGCTTTTCCCATTATGAATGCAACATGAACTTCTTTGTTATCATCTTCCAGTCTTAGATATGAAACAGTACCGTTGTTACTTTCACTTGTGTCTGAAAAGTGGTGCAAGTAGGCCAATCTAATTTGACCGAAGTTAGCGGGCTTCATGCACCGGTCAAATTTAAATTCCGACATCTTGTTGAGATCTGCTATCCATCCTGTCCATCGCTGAGAGAAGGTTTGCGTTATGCTCTCATCCCATTCGAGTCTTTCCTCACAGAGCTCCTGCATAATCAGCCAGGCTGGCAGAGTAAATGGTGCAAGGAATCCTAAAGGATCGTATATAGAGCCCACTAAGGATAAGATGCCCCTTCGGGTGTATGGTCATTCCTGTACCACAATTCTGAATGTGAACGCATCCACTTCCCTGCACCAGTGCAATCCCAGTGCCCTTTACATAGGCAGGTTGGCTTTGTCCAAATCCAACTCCCTGGTCTCCTTGGCTCTGTGTTCTCGTGGCATGGATGTCAATACAGCACGGCTGTTGCTGATCCACTTTGACAGCATGAATCTTCCCTTTAGGCAGAGGGAAGTCAGGTTGCCATTTGAATTGTTTCCTGTTCCGAAGACATGGACTTTAACCAATATCCACATAGAAGTTGTTCTTTACTGTGTTTGTTACTTGTGCTGGGAAATAAGTGTCGCTGTCCCCAGCAGTCTTCCTTAATGCAAAGTTTGCACAACTAGGTGATGACACTGCTCCAAAAAGATGTACCTTCATCCAGTATTCAACAAGAACTTGCTAAATACTGGATGAAGTATTCTCACCCTCAGGCCACCACAGGAATCACAAATAAAATGCTTTTCTGATACCTTGACCTGATGAAACATTGCTTTGATATCAGACATCAAAGCAACCGGTTCTTGTCTGAATCTGATGAGAACTCTAATGAGTGAGTTGGTAAAGTCAGGTTCCTGCAGCAGTTGGGGAGTTAAGTGATGTTCCTTTGAAGACTGCATTACAGTCAAAGAGCACCCTCAAGGTCTCTTTCCTTGAGTGATCCATCCCATGGTGTGGGATGTACCAGAGCTCTCCATCACTTCAATTCAGCTGGTCCACTGGTACCATTTCAACATGACCATTATCAATCATTTCTGTGTGGAGAGATGTATATTCATCGTGAAATTTCTCATTCTTGTCAAACCTGCGTTTCAAGTTCTGGATGTGCTGCAGTGCACTGCAATGGTTATTCAGCCAACTGGAGGGCCTGTCACACTTGCCGATTTTTTTCGGTGACTGCCGGCGTCATTGGAGAGGCCAGGACACTAACATTGAGTAAAGGCTTCTGGGCTGCTTGGCCATTTGATCAATTTAAATGTGCCTTCTGCAGAAATAGGACAAGCTGCAGAATGGTGCCAGTTTGTCTAGAGCTGCAGGAAGAGAATGGAACATCTGCAGATCCTGACAATTAGGTGCAAATTGCATGGAATTGATTGGATGAATGCAAACCAGACATACACATTGTACACGTTGTTGCAAAGCTTTACTTTGCTAGATGTTGATTGGATTAAGTATTGAGCCTTGTCTGGGTTTCTTGAATATCAAGGCGCATGTTGCGATGTTTACTTCATTTCAGAAGCTCCATTTGAATACATTGTATTAGTCACTGTATTATTGGGTTGGGTAAATGTCTATCATGTACTGGGTTAATCGATATTGGTTATTGGACTGTAAAGAGACTACCCTATGTGGTTCGCCCCCTCAAGGTTCGGGGACCTATAAAAGGCAGCTCCCACGAGGTCCTGTGTCGATCTTCTGGGAGAGCGCTTGGAATTGCGTGACCTTCTGGAGTGTCTTGGCTTGAACGAGGCAAGGAGGTCTTGGCCAGGCAAATCTAACCCGCCATGGTAGTGTGAACTGTAATTGTTTTTTGTCAAAATAAAGATTTGTTGCACGTGCTAAACTCAGTGAATTTTGACTGAAACTAGACTGGGGGAAGCTTAGAATGAGCTATTTATTGTGACCCTTGAGGAAATACCGCGCATCAATACGTCGTCACATTGCTTCATGCCGTGACTTTTTGGTTGATCTTATATGTCAGTCGATGATGCCGGCATGCACCGATAAATTCGTCAGGTGGGTTAGGCCCTTGACGCTTTCTTGTTTGAAAGGTAAGTCTAGACAATAGTGTCATCTTCACTAAGTGATTCATAATATCTAAGAACTTTACCTCTTCTCTGGACATTTCTTCTGCTTCCTTGCAGATATGATGACTGAGCACAGACTTTTCTTCATTTATGGTTGCAAGAGAATCTTAGTCTTTTGTCCTGTAATGTTCAGCCTTCTCATCAAACTTTCTGTGCAAAGAGTAGTTGAACTTCCATGATCCAAAAATGCATATGTTTGCAACACCATGTCCCCCTTGTGGCTCTTTACCTGTACTGGTAAGATGGAGAAGATACAGGTTTCTTCACCGGCCCCAAAATGAACACTCATCCCAGATGAGGAAACAGTATCACTCAGGATTGGCTTCTCCTTCTTTTCTGTAAGCTCCGGTTTCTTCTATGTGTTCTTCTATGCAGTGTACAGTAATTCAGGATGATCTTGTGTGCACGCATTAAAATTATGACTATTGCAGTCTTTGGCCATGTGTCCTTTCTTCAAACATACAAAGCAGACTCCCTTCTCCTTTACGATGCCCATCTTTCCTTTGTGCTTGATCAGTCGACACCATCCTAATGTGTGACAACTTTTCTTACAGAACAAACAAGGAACTTGAGTGTTAATAGTAGACGCATCTCTTTTCATTCCACCTGTTGTCGGATTTCCTTTCACTGCTGCTTCTACAGGTATTACAGCTGTTGCGAAACTGCTTTCTTTTGGTTCTGATGTTTCTCCTGTTTTAGCAAAAGTAGAACCTTTGACAGTTGCCATTGGCCTAGGATCCTGAATGCTGTCAATAAGTGGATCTGACATTATCTCCTTGCCACTCCAAGAAATCCACCAGGTCAGGAAACTTAGCTTGACGTCCATGCGTTTTCTCTAACTGACATGCACGATCCCTCCACTTGTTTCTGAGCCTGTAAGGCAATTTTAGGATAGTCTTCATATTGGTAGCAACATTCATTCCCTCCATATAGGTGAGATGCTCCATTGCATTGCAACAACCTCTAAGAAACAGCGAGATCACATGCAATGCCTTCCTATCCTCTGCCTTGATAACTGACCAAGCAAAGGCCTTTCTCATGAATGCACTGGCAATCTTGTGTTCATTACCAAAATATTTTTTAAGCAGAGCTTTCGCCTTTTGATACCCAGCTGGAGGCAAATGTCGGCAACTGACTAGCTCCTTTGGATCCCCTCTTGTGTATTGTTTGAGAAAATGCAAGCAATCACTCTTATCAGTAGTTTTCCTTTCCACTCCTTTTCCAAATACTGTAATGAAATCTTCATACTGCAAAAGGCCACCATCATAAACAGGAATGTCTCGAAGGTAAGGTAGAAGATAGATTTTGCTGAGTTAGAAGAGCAGTAATTTAATTCTGCTTCTTCAGTAAGTTACAGAATTGGTTTCACATTGGTATCCATCATTCAGCACTGAGGGAATATTGTCAACAGGACTCTGCGCACCCTTACTCACATGAGTCGGCACATTTGACCTGTGGAAAGAGTACTGAGTTAGATGAGTCTTGAGAGAGGACGCCTAAGTTACTCCAGCTTCAGTTTAAACCAGCACCTGCAGTTCATTCTTACACATCTTGTCTGCTCCACTGCGAAATCTCCTCAAGGCATGTCTACTTTGAAGAAGTTCTCCTTCTCTCTCCGACGAGAGTTTTGCAACATCCTCTCTCGATCTCTCCACATCACTGTCTATATCTCTCGTTCCCCTTATCCTCAACCAGTCTGAAGAAGGTTCTCAACCCAAATCATCACCCATTCCTTCTCTCCAAACATGCTGCCTGTCCCGCTGAGTTACTCCAGCTTTTTGTGTTTATCTTTGGTTTAAACCAACAGCTATAGTTCTTTCTAACACATACTATTTTCCCTGGAATGTTTTTTATGATTTTTTTTTTAAAGGTGTATGGGAATCATTTACATTTCAGTGACCAGTTACCACAGAGTTGGTGCCTGGGCGGCACTGTAGCACGCAGGATGCACAGTGACGGAGTGGGGAGCACGGTGGCGCAGTGGTAGAGTTGTTGCCTTACTGGACCAGAGACCCGGATTCGATCCTGACTACGGGCACTGTCTGTATGGAGTTTGTACGTCCTCTCCATGACCCACGTGGGTTTTCGCCGGGTGCTCCTGTTTCCCCCCACATTCCAAACATGTGCAGGTTCATAGGTTTATTGACTTCTTTAACTTGTCTTCAGGCTGTAGGAGAGAACTAGTATGCAGGCAATTGCGGGTCAGTGCAGAAACATTGAGCCGAATGATCTGTTTCAACATTGTATCTCAAAAACTAAATTAAAGCTAAACTAAAACTGCAAATGGGAGCAGTCAAATTTACCGTCATTCCCTGTTCTGGGAGAAACCCGGCATGAAACATAACAAGGATACTCTACCAATTATCCTTGAGTTGGGGATAATCTTTCCTATGTTAGTGTAGTGGTAGAGTTGCTGCCTTACTGTGCCAAAGACCAGGGTTCGATCATGACCAGGGGTGCTGTCTGTATTGAGTTTGTCCGTTCTCCCTGTAATCTGCATGGGTTGTTTCCGGGATCTGCAGTTTCCTCCCACACTCCCAAGATGTGCAGATTATTAGGTTATTTGGTTTGGTAACATTGCAAATTGTCTGTAGCGTGTAGAATAGTGCTAGTGTTCAGGGATCACTGGTCGGTGCGAAGGGCCTATTTCTGCGCTGCATCTCTAAACTAAATTCAATCAGGGGAAGAATCTAAAAAATCTTCTAATGTTCCCCACTGTCCTGGCCAAATGAAATTGATGTTAACTTCAACATCAAAGAGCCTGAAACTGCCCTTAAACTTTTGTTGCAACATCATTTCCGTACAGATTGTATGTGGGTTCAATTCTTCAGACTGTCCATGTAGTATCACTCCACATACTGTGAATAATCACCCTATCACTACCCACAAATAAAATAACAGACTATATATTGTTTCCAATCATTAATTAGCATAGCAAAACATTTATCAAGCTGGTAATAATAATCACAAATGCTTTAAAAATGAATGTAAGTCATGCCATTAGTAACCTGCGGAGTCACTATGTGTATAAAAAACACATCAAAATCATTGTTATAAAGGTACAGCACAGAAACGGGTTCTTCAGGCCACTGAGTCAGAACTGACTCTGAACTAATAGAAACATAGAAAATAGGTGCAGGAGTAGGCCATTCGGCCCTTCGAGCCTGCACCGCCATTCAATATGATCATGGCTGATAATTTGCACTAATCGTTCATTAACTCAATTTTTTAATTCTCTCCACATTCTCTTCTGCTCTCCTCGATTCTACTACTGACCTCCACACTGGAGGCGATTTTCAGAGGCCAGTCAGCATAACAACCCACACATCTTTGGGGTTAATTTAGTTTAGTTCAGAGATAAAGCACGGGTATATGCATTTCGTTGCTGTACTGTACACTGACAATGACAATCAAATTGAATCTGATATGCCCTTCGGCCCACCGTGTCCGTACCGACCAGCGATCTCCGCACATTAACACTATTCTACACACACTAGGGACAATTTTAACATTTACACCTAGCCAATTAACCTACAAACCTGTACGTGTTTGGAATGTGGGAGACAACCAAAGTTCTCAGAGAAAACCTACGTGGTCATGGCGAGAACGTACAAACTCCGTACAGCCAATTTCATAGTCGGGATTGAACCCGGGTCTCTGACGCTGTAAGGCTGCAACTCTACCACTGCGCCACTATGACGCCTATCTGGGAAGAAATCGGAGCACCCGGAGGAAAGATACATTGTCATACGAGCAGCAGTAGAGTTGCTGCTTAAGGGCCTGTCCCACTGTACGAGGTAACTCAAGAGCTCTCCTGAGTTTAAAAAACAAATCAAACTCGTGGTATGTACGTAGAATGTACGTAGCGGGTACGTCGGAGCTCGGGACGTCTCTTAGCGGCTCGTAACGCTAACGGCAGGTACTCGGGAAACGCAGTAAGCTCGTGAAGATTTTTCAACATGTTGAAATATGTCCACGAGAGCCCCGAGTACCTACGAGTGGCTATTACCGTAATTCTCCGAGTTCGAATCAGGGGAAACTCGGGAGAACTCTTGAATGACCTCGTACAGTGGGACAGGCCCTTTACAGTGCTTGCATTGCCCGAGACCCGGATTCTATCCCGACTACAGGTGCTGTCCGTATGGCATTTGTACGTTCTCCCCGTGACTTGCATGGATTTTCTCCAAGATCTTTGGTTCCCTCCCACACTCCAAAGACATACAGGTTTGTAGGTTATTGGCTTGGTGTAAATGTGTGTACGAAAGTGTTTATGTGCGGGGATCGCTGGTTGGCGCAGACTTGGTGGGCTGATAAGCCTGTTTCCGCGCTGTATCTCTAAACTAAAAACAAAACTAAAGATGGGAATATGCAAATTCCACACTGATAGTGCTGACGACAGGATTGCAAGTAGGCCTTTAGTGTGGTAAGTCAGCTGTTGTATTTACTGCACCACCTGGATTATACACAGGTTGTACACTATTTTACACTTTGCTTTTGTTTAGTTTATTATTGTCACGTGTACCAAGGTACTATGAAAAGCTTCTTTGTTGCTTGCTGACCAGTCAGCAGAAGATTATACATGATTACAATTAAACCGTCCACAGTGTACAAAAACAGGACAAAGGGTATAACATTCAGAGCAAGATAAAGTCTAGTAAAGTCCAATTAAAGATACTCTGAGGGTCTAAAATGAAGCAATTGGAAAAGGTCACAGACACTTTTACAGGTAACTATTGATTCATTAATTGATTAATACTTCATTGTCACACTGACATGTCACAGTGAAATTGTTTATTAATTCTTAAATTCTTTGGAGGTCATCACTTCAGAACAGTGGTTTGATGTCAACAAATTGTCTCTAAATTTAAGCAAAACAAAGATTATGCTATTTGGAAAACATAAAACAAATCCTCAAGTACAATTGAAAATAGATAACATAAGTATAGAAAGAGTATATGAAAATACATTTCTTGGTGTGATCTTAGACCACAAAATCAGCTGGAAACCCCATATAAACCACGTCAAAGCAAAACTGGCAAAGTCTATAGCAATATTTGGAAAATTAAGACACATTCTGGACCACAAATCATTACATACTCTGTATAATACACTCATATTGCCATATCTGAGTTACTGTGTGGAGTACAGACAAAACCAACCAACAGCCGTTATGCACATTACAAAAAAGAGCAATAAGAATTATCAATACCGTTGGATATCTTGAACATACCAATTTATTATTCTTAAAGTCACATACACTGAAGTTCACCGATCTGGTGAAATTTAAGACTGCGCAAATCATGTACAAAGCAAGAAATAATTTACTTCCAAGAAATATACAAAAACTCTTTATGGAAAGACAGGGTGGGTATAATTTGAGAGGGGAACATAATTTAAAAAAAACTCAGAACAACTCTTGAAAGTATGTGCGTATCAATCTGTGGGGTTAATTTGTGGAATGGTCTGTAACAGGAGTTAAAACTTAGCATAAACATAATTCAGTTTAAAAAGATGTACGCAAACACTTGTTTAAAAGGATATTGGGATGAAGATAGGTGATTATGAGTGGGATATTTGTTATACTGATTGTATTGGGAAGGGTGATTATAGGGTGATGGGTTGTAAATATGATTAAGATACTGTATAGTATATGAGGGGTTTTTCTTTTTTCTTTTCTTTGTTATTTTTTTCTCTCTTTTTTGTATGGCTTTGTAAATATTTGATTAGTGTATCAATGTAAATAATTTGGTGTACATATGGTGTACATATGGTGTACATATGGTGTACATATGGTGTACACATAGCTGCTAAATTTGTATAAGATAATTACAAGCAGTTGAATAAGGGGTGGAAATTAATAAGCTTTGGTTCCTTCCTGCTCCTTTTCGGACACATAAAATTTCATTTATTTATAGATATTGTTTATGACACTTTATAAATATTCTTGTTTTATTTTTTGTATGGTGTTTCACACTTGCTTTTTATTCTGTTGGAAATAAATAAATAAATAAATAAATAAATTAAATTCTATAAACCTTATATATTATCTATAAGGTATAGAAGTGGGTACGACTCATCTATTTCATCGTGTTTTTAAATTTTCCAGTTTTCACACTTCTATCTCTCCCATCAGGCAAAAAGGTATTGAAGTGTGAAAACACACACCTCCAGATTCAGGGACATTTTCTACCACAATCATCCTACCACAACCAGAGAGCAATGCTGAACTACTATCCACCGTTTTGGTTACACTTGTGCTATCCTTGGTCAGACCTTGCTGGCTTTACCTTGTACTAAACGTTATTCCCTTATCATGAATCTATGCACTGTAAATGGCTCGATTGTAATAATGTACAGTATAGTCTTTCCGCTGGCTGGTTAGCATGCATCAAAAGCTTTTCACTGTACCTCGGTACGTGACAATAAACTGATAAATGTCTATGTACTGTATTTTATGAAATAATTATTTTAATTGAAGTTATACACACAGAAAGGTGGCTTATAAAGAATAGTTTTGGGTTTATTTAATCATGTAAAATGGGTTTTAGTAGAATAAAGGCTTGCTCTACATCCCTCATTGGCTCAAATAAAAAATTGGCGTTCTATCAAACTCCAATAAAACTTTTATGTTTTCACTAAAAATAGAAATGGAGTGTTATCCAACCTTAAATATTTCACATAGGCTCGTCGAGGTTAAAATCCAGATGTGATTTTTTTTTTACATCTCAGAAACCCTCAAGAAATGCCGATCTATAAAGAAAAAGAGGTGAATATTATTTGTGTGGACTTTTTTAGTAGGATTGAGAATGCCACATGCTACATAAATACAGGCTAATGGCACATTTGGTTCAAATTCAACATTAGGTCTGGGCCACTGCACTGGCTAATTATACGTTAAATTGCAAAGTACATGTTGGGAACAAAAGAGAGAAATACATCCCACTGCGATGAGAGTATTCTGTTTGCTGTGCAGCTTACATATTTTAGAACAAAGATGTGAAATGTCAGATAATTTGTTTGTCATTCATTCCAATGGAACATATATAGATCGGGTAGATGCACAGAATCTCTTGCCCAGAGTAGGGGAATTGAAGACCTGAAGACATAGGTTCAAGGTGAAGGGGAAAAGACTTAATAGGAATCTGAGAGGTAGCTTTTTCACACAAAGGGTGGTGGGTGTATGGAACAAGCTGCCAGATGAGGTAGTTGAGGCTGGGACTATCCCATCATTTAAGAAACAGTTAGTCAGGTGCATGGATTGGATACGTTTGGAGGGATATTGACCAAACTCAGGCCGGTTGGACTAATGTAGCTGGGACATGTTGGCCGGTGTGGGCAAGTTGGGCCGAAGGGCCTGTTTCCACACTGTATCACTCTATCACTCTATCACTCTATGACATATGATTGTCCTTTTCGACATATTAGTGGCAGTGAGAACACTGAGGGTTAGGAAAGGATTTTCTTTAACGTTCCATGGTTATTTTTGCTGAAAGTTATCTTAATCTTCTTATTCTATCATTGACAATTTCACAATTAAATCATTGATTTCTCTAACATTGTAACCCTTGCTTTTCCTCTCCGTCCCTCTCCCACCCTAGTTATCCTCACAGTTTCACAGTCCTCATGATTAAATTTACTGTTTGTATGAATTGTTGTCAACTTCCCCCAAAGCCAACAATGAACCGTTGCACATTTCCTTGGATCATCGTCTGCTTTGATTTGTCTTTTTCACACCTTACAAGTTCTGGGCACCCTTCCATATCTCTAGTTTCCTTCTGCACTGACTCTCCAGTTATTCCAGCATTTTGTGTCTATCTTCACAATTAAAAGTTCTCTTCACATTAATGTGAAGTTCTTCCACTGTTCGTAGTGCGTGTCAATGCATAAGAAATATAAGCAGGGAGATGCCATTCAGCCTTCCTCATGCCTGCTCTACCATTCAATAAGATAGTGGCTATTCGTTGACCTCAACACCATTTTCCTGTATCAACCCCATATCGATTATCTGCTTGATATCCAATAATCCATCTATGTTTAATGTTTTATGTATCATTCTTAACTGTTACTGTATGTCATGTTGTCACTTGGCGGAGCACCAAGGCAAATTCCTTGAATGTGAATACTTGGTCAATAAACTTATTAATCAATTAATTAATTAATCAATCAATTAATGAATGAATGAATTAATTAATTCATCTCAGTATGAAAATGTGGAGTACATTATGCCAATGATGATCAGATGATCAACATAGAATGAGGAATGAGGACAGGCCCACTGCGTCCACATCCACCAGTGATCCCCTCACACTAACACTATCCTACATATACTAAGGACAATTTTTGTTATATTTATGGACATATATTCAAACCTGTAAGTCTCTGGAGTGTGGGAGGAAACCGAAGATCCCGGAAAAAAACAATTAGGTCACGTGGAGAACGTAAAAACTCCGTACAGACAAGCAGCCAAGTCAGGATCGAACCTGGGTCTCTGGTGCTGTAAGGCAGTAGCAGTGTCACCCAGATGCTGGAGTGGGAACTGCTGGAAACAAGAAGGGCAAGGAACAGACTAGCCATGTTGTACAAAATTCAAAAAGGGATGGTGGGCATAACTGCAGATAGATACATAACATACTCAACAGAAAGGGGAACAAGAAAGAGAAATGATATGCAAATAGAAACCCCATTCGCCAGGACAGATATTTATAAGAACTCATTCTTTGTAAGAACCTTAAGGGAATGGAATAAACTGGACAACAATATAGTCAAATCACCTTCACTAGACAGTTATAAGGGGGCACTAACAGCACGTTAGTATACACAACACATCCAAGTTGTCGATATGCAGAGTGCTTCCCTGCCGACTACAAATTTAGAAGGTTCAGAAGGTTCTACCGCTGCGCTACTATGTCGCCCCTATAAATTGTGGTGGCACGTTGGCACAGCTAGTTGAGCTGCTCCATCACAGCTCCTGTGACCCGGATTCAATCATGACCTCTGGTGTTGTCTATGCAGAGTTAGCATGTTCTCCCTCTGATTGTGTGGCTTTCCATGATGTGCTGCAATTCATTCGCATATCCCAAAGGTACACAGGTTAGAAGATTAACTAGCCACTGTAAGTTGGACATGAAATGTATGATTTGATGCTGGAAAATTAGGGAGAATAAGAGGGGATTTGTGTGAAAATGAACACCTCCAGATTTAGGGACAGGTTCTCCCCAGCTATTATCAGGCAACTGAACCATCTTACCTACAACTTGAGAGGTCCTAAACTACTAGGTACCTCATTGGAAACCCTTGGGCCATTTATTATCAAACTTTATTGGCTTTATCTTGCACTAAACGTTCTTCCCGTATTCCCTTTATCATGTATCTGTCCATTGTGGATGGCTCGATAGTAATGCATTGTTTTTCCGCTGACTGGTTAGCACGCAATAAAAGCTGATTACTGTACCTCGCCACATGTGATATTAGCTAAACTCAAACTCAAACTCAAATGTGTACTTGATTGCTGGTTATGGATTAAGTGTAGGAAAGAACTGAAGATGCTGGTTTAAACCAAAGATACACACAAAATGCTGGAGTAGCTCAGCGGGACAAGGCCGCATCCCTGGAGAGAAGGAATCCTTCAGACTGAAGAAGGTTCAGTCAATTATAAAAAAAAGCACATCAGCGCCTCTACTTCCTGAGAAGATTACGGAGAGTCGGATTGTCAAGGAAGACTCTCTAACTTCTACAGGTGCAAAGTCGAGAGCATGCTGACCGGTTGCATCGTGGCTTGGTTCGGCAATTTGAGCGCCCTAGAGAGGAAAAGACTACAAAAAGTAGTAAACACTGCCCAGTCCATCATCGGCTCTGACCTTCCTTCCATCGAGGGGATTTATCGCAGTCGCTGCCTCAAAAAGGCTGGCAGTATCATCAAAGACCCACACCATCCTGGCCACACACTCATCTCCCTGCTACCTTCAGGTAGAAGGTACAGGAGCATGAAGACTGCAACAACCAGGTTCAGGAATAGCTACTTCCCCTCAGCCATCAGGCTATTAAACCTGGCTCGGACAAAACTTTGATTATTATTTATTTATTATTTTTATTTTTTTGTGTATGTTTGTGTATGTGTGTGGGGGGCAGGGGGGTGGGGGGGGGGGAACTTTTTAAAATCTATCCCCTGCACGGAGAACCCGACCTTTTCCCTGTCGGGTTTCCGTTATCGTTGGGGCCTAGCAAGGTGGAGCGGCCTCCAACAGGAACGACCTGGGGCTCTAGTCGCGGAGCTGCGGAGCTACTCACCATCGCGGAGCTGGCCGAGTCCGGAGCGGGAGAGGCGGTGGTGGCGAGCTGCTGCGGACCGACCCCGGAGATTTGAAGGCTTACCGCAGGTTTGGTCGACGGTAACATCGGGAGCCCGCGGGTCCATGCTGGGAGACGCTTTTCGGGGCTTCTGCAGCGGCAACTTCACCCGCCCGAGTCGCGGGGTCGAGGAGTACCTGGAGCGGAGCCTGACATTGCCCGGCGTGGCTTGGAATGGCTGCAGGACTTTGCTAGCGCCCGCCGGGGGCTCCAACATCATGACCCGGAGCGCGGCCTTGCATCACCCGGCGTGGCTTTAATGGCCGCGGGACAATTGCCATCGCCCGCCGGTGGCTTTGACTTTGACATCGGGAGGGGAATGGGGAGTGCAGGGGAGAGATACGTTTTTTTGCCTTCCATCACAGCGAGGAGGAGATGTGCTGTGATGGATGTCTGTGTAAATTGTGTTGTGTTTTGGGTCTTTTTTTCTTGTATGTATGACTGCAGAAACAATATTTCATTTGAGCCTCTATGAGGTTCAAGTGACAAATAAATTGTATTGTGTATTGTGTATTGTGTAACAACCACTTTCTGTTATTTACACTTTACCAGTTATTTATTCATATGTGTATATATTTAGATCAGGGTATATGGACACATTTATCTGTTTTGTAGTAAATGCCTACTATGTTCTGTGCTTAAGCAAAGCAAGAATTTCATTGTCCTATACAGGGACACATGACAATAAACTCACTTGAACTTGAGGTTCTCGACCCAAAATGTCACCCATTTCATCTCTGAGATGCTGCCTGTCCCACTGAGTTACTCCAGCTTTTTGTGTCTATCAATGGATCAAGTGTGCTGTGTAAACGTTTGCATATTGTATAACTCGATTACCATTAACACTCCTCTGCTCCTCCCCACATCTGTATATTCTGCCTTTACCACTCTCTTGTGGAAGTTACTGCTCCACCATCCTCTTCCAGATGATAACATACTGCATAAAAGAGAATCAATCTGCTTGTCGCTCCTCCTGTATCTAAATCAAAATGGAATGGTTAGACTTGTACAAAAGCTTCCCAACTCTCAATCCCAAATGATCACCCGTACAATCTGTCTTTGTACTTGAATGAAGCGCGCTCATTGTCAAGACAACAGTGAAATCAATCGCTGCTTTAAATTGCACTTTTTTCCTTTCTTTCTGCAGATGATTTAGTTAAATTCTTGCATCTATATGATGATAAAGGATTTCAAGAACAATTACTGATAAATACTAGATACATTTCTCTAATATTTTAGAGGAAATATTAATCTGTTTAAAATTAATCTGGTTTCGTAGAAGATGGAAATTTAACTGGGCACTTTGATTAGCTGTCATCCAGAGACTTCACATCCAAATGTAGAAACATCTATAGTGACAAGTGAATGTGAAATAGGAAACGGTTCATATAGTATAATGGTCATTAACCCTTACGCTGCGATACAATATGACTTTATTTATCCCCAGAGGGAAATTAATCTGCCAACAGTCAGAAAACACATGATACATGAAATATGAAATTAAAGTGATCAGTGGAAAGGATTGGGGAGAGGAGCGGAGGGGGTAGAGGGGAGTCAGTCTACCCCACGACAGAAAGGGGAGGAGTTGTACAGTTTGATAGCCACAGGGAAAAAAAGATCTCCTGTGGCATTCTGTACTGCATCATGGTGGAACCAGTCTGTTGTTGAAAGTGCTCCTCAGGTTGAATAGTGTGTCATGGAGAGGGTGAGCTGTATTGTTCAGGATGCTCCATAGTTTGAGGAGCATCCTCTCCTCCAAGACCACCTCCATGAATCCAACTCCACCCCCAGGATGGAGCCAGCCTTCCGGATGAGTTGGTTGATCCTATCAATTCATTGTCTTGCAATGAAAGACATATTTGCATGTGTAGAGTGCTTTGTCATGGTAAAGTGTCACAACCCCTCTCATAAAATGAATTACCCTATTTAAGCGCAGTAATTGCTATTATTTAGCAGGCATTTTCTCTTGGTGTAATTTGGTGATGTGTGTTTGTGTGCTGTGACTTTTCTCATAAGCTGCCAGTCTTGTCACGCTGAAGTGAGTCTGTGGAGGGTACGTATACCTCAATGTAGCACAATAGGATTTTCATCAATAATCTCTAAACACTGACATGAAGTGTCGACAACCAGTGTGTGCCTTGCTCTGCACTTCAGAACATTTAGCATTAAAATTAATGAGCAGAAGAATCCAACGCTGAGTGCTCAGTGTTGAGAGTTGCCATGGAAACAACGCCTTATTGTTTAAAAGGCTCTTCCGAGTTGCAACAGTGTGCTCGGGATTGCTCAGCTGCGCTGTGACAAGTTACATTATCATTTAACATCCGTGTTGAATGAATATCAATCTCAACCTATGGACTGGAAAATGCAAATCTATATTTTGTCAACTAATCATGAATTTGGGTTGTGCAACACTGGTAATTCAGTGTCGCGTCGATTTAATGGGAATCGATTCAATCGATAATGGAAAGTCGATTTAATCTAGAATTTATCACGTTTGCAATCATTTCCAGCCCAGATCATTCCAATTATGGTTGGGCCTGTTTCACTCTGTTGTGATTCTCGCTTGCAACCCCCATGATGGCTTTGACATCAGTATGCAGGAGATGACAATATTCCCAGTGCAGTGTTGCGCGGGAAACCAGGGTCTAGCTGTCACTGTTCTCTCAGGAACAATGGTTCGAAGGTTTCTTTATTGTCACGTGTAGCAGGTACAGCTCAGCAAGGCAACATAAGCACAACCCGCTGTTTAGTGCAGTATGTACAGAACAGCCCACAGAGTCCACATGCAAGAGGCGCCATCTTGGCACCATTTTACAAAGGCCCGTTACAGCCATCGTCTCCATTCCGGTCATCCCGTGACCCATCGTCCCTCTCCACATCTGGAACTCTTCAGTTTTGATCTCTGGGAGGGGGGTGCCTCCTGCAGCTGACCTCAAGGGTGCGGGAGGTTAGACTCACTGGGCGGGCCCTTTGTCCAGCGTTCACTGACAATTCCGGATCCATGGGGTGAGCAGGGATCGGGATCGGTGGCCATCCCACGCTGAGCCAACCACAGTTGCGACACAGCCTTGATCCTAATGCATTACAAAGGAACTGCAGGTGTTGGTTCACACCAAATAAGACACAGAGTGCTGGAGTAACTCAGCAGGTCACGCAGCATCCCTGGAAAAAACGCATAGATGATGTTTTGGGTCTGGACCCTTCCTTGTTTGATCTGGTCTCTTCCTGCTTCCAGTCCCTCCCCTCCCCCCACCTCTCCCATCAGTCTGAAGAAGAGCCCTGACCCAAAAGGTCACCCGTCCATTTTCTCCAGAGATGCTGCCTGTCCCACTGAGTTGCTCCAGCACTTTGTGTCTATCTTTGGCCTTCACCGTATTGTTCTGACCTGGGATGGCTTCAGGAAAATAAAATATTCAGCAAAAACCTTGGGTGACTTCACCATTTCTCCACTCCGGACCACCCAAAACTACTGCCCACCCTCCTTCATATTGTGCTACAGATCTCCCCGACAATACCCTCCCACACCAAGTGCTCCAGTTTCTCCTCCCCCGCCCACATGAAGTGCCACCCTACACCCAAGCCCTCCTGGTGATGGATGCATTCCCAATATGCCCTTCCTGATTACCTTAGATGTTAACTGATCACCCCACCACCAGTGCCACCATCCCCTCGCTCCAATAACCCCCACCCACATATAGACCTCAGCTATAGTTCAACCAAAAGATTACAGTCATATTTGGTCAACTCTTGGGCTGAGTGAGTAAAATAATAAGAATTTTGCAAACTGTTGATTACTCAGTCCTAACATAAGCCCCATATTCCCATAAGAGGACCATTGAAGGATATAGGATATTATCTACATATGTTGGTTCACAAATTTTACTGTCCTCACCAGCAAATATCTGGACAAGATATTGCAAATGGCAAAGGTTTCCCTTTCTAAAGACAAATGCCAAGGTTGGCTGGTGCCTTGGAAGAATCATTTACCCTCGATGACCCAAACTACTGTCGGACTATCTTTGATCGACTTGCACTAAACGTTATTACCTTATCATGTATCTGTACACTGTGGATGGCTCAATTGAAACATAGAAACATAGAAAATAGGTGCATCAGTAGGCCTTTCGACCCTTTGACCCTTTGAGTCATATTCAATATGATCATAGCTGATCATCCTAAATCAGTTCCCTGTTCCTGCTTTCTTCCCATATCCCTTGATTCCTTTATGCCTAAGAGCTAAATCTAAATGTAAATATTTGATTAGTGTATAAATGTAAATAATTTGCTGTACATATAGCTGCTAAATTTGTATAAGATAATTATAAGCAGTTGAATAAGGGATGGGAATTAATAAGCTTTGGCTTCTTTCTGCTCCTTTTTGGACACATACGATTTCATTTATTTATAGATATTGTTTATGACACTTTATAAATATTCTTGTTTTGGTTTTTTGGTTTTTTGTATGCTGTTTCACACTTGCTTTTTATTATTTTATTCTGTTTGAAATAAAGAATTAAATAAATAAATAAATACATAACTCCCTCTTGAAAACAGATTGTAATCATGTATCGTCTTTCCGCAGGCTGATTAGCACGCAACAAAAGCTTTTCACTCTACCTCGCTACACATGGTAATAAACTAAACTAAACTGAACCGAAGTGAACTGAACTAATATTGCCTTTAAATCCAGGGACAGTTCTGCCTATAGTGCTGCTAGGTCGAACCTGAACAAAGGTATAAAAAAGGCCAAGGCCATCCACAGGTAAAGGGTGGAAGACCACTTCAATACCGTGGACATCAGAAGCATGTGGCAGGGACATCACTGACTACAAGAGCAGCCCCGCCTGCCCCCAAAGTGATATCACACTGGCCAGCGAGCTAAACACCTTCTTTGCCCGCTTTGAAACTTGCAACACCACCAATAGTGGAATAACCACGGCCATGGCGGAGGGACAGGCCCTATCACTGAGCACTCAGGAGATTTTCAGATTGCCATAGACATAGAGTCACAGTCACAAAGCAACTTGGCCCAACTTGCCCACACTGACCAACATGCCCACCCTAGTCCCACCTGCCTGTATTTGGCCCATATCCCTCTCAATCTGTCCTATCCATTGTTTGTGAATGATCCACTACAGCATACGTGGTGAAACATAAGTCTTTATTCCATTCAGAAATACAGAGGTTTTAAACTGCACAGAACGACACCGAGGCAGTCATAGCCTCTGAGCGACTGTAAGCAGACAACCTGTCCCTTGTTGAGCGGTTGAAGTGGAGAGCTGGTTTAATCATGGTGTTTTCTTTGTGTGTCTTGGCGGTGTTAGAGCTGGGATTTGATTGCCGACGGTGCGCTAACTTTTGGTTCTAACAGTTGCTTGGCCATAGGCAGGGTGGAACGGGTTTGCCATGAGTCGTTCGGCCGATGTTCGGCCATGAGTCGCAGACGATGGTCCGTAGGTTGAGTAAGTCTAGATAGACTTCGGAGAACCCTGGGAGAGCATTCCATTAGTTGGTTTGCGCTTCTTACTGCACGTTCGGCCAGGCTGTTGGACTGCGGGTACTCGGGGCTGCTGGTGGTGTGGTGAAAGTCCCAGCGTGTCGCGAAACCTTTGAAGCGCTGAGGTCCATTGTCATAGAGTAGCTTTAGGGGGGCTCCATGGACAGAGAAGTGGCGAGTGAGTTTTTGAATGACCATGGCTGAGGTTGGGCTACTGACCAGTTCGAACTCGAACCATCCTGAGTAGGAATCGACTAGAACCAGGTATTGTTTGCCATGCCACTCAAAGATGGCGGCTGCTACTGTGGACCAGGGTAAGTCCGGGGTGGGGTGCGGGAGAAGTGGTCGCTTCTGTTGGTGTGGGATCAAGCTGTTGCAAATCGGGCGGGCAGTGACTTTCTCGCGAATGTAGTCAGCCATGTCAGGCCAGAAATGCATACCGTTTGCATGTTGGAGGGTGATTTCTGCGGTGGGATGGCCCCCATGGACAATATCAAAGTACTTGGTGTGAAGAGACGTCAGGATAAATGCTGTGTGGAATGACCAGTTCGTCGCGGACAGGGTAGAACGGGCGGATAGCCAGCGGCAGGTGGTGCTGTTTGTCTGGCCAGCAGTGGCGGATGACAGTGGCAAGCGATTGTAGCATTTCGTCTGCAGCTGTTTGTGCCACTAGGATGTTTAAGCCTGCGGATGTGAGGCAAGAGACCATCATAACAGTATACCCATCATGCTCGTCATCAGACAGATGTTTTTCACAGGTTGGGCGAGGTGCCCGTGAGAGGGTGTCAACTAAGCACATGTCCTTACCGCATTTGTAGATTAGTTTGATGTCATACTTCTGTAGTTCCATCGTCATACATTGTAAATGCATTGGTGCCGTGTGGATCGGTTTATTGAGGATACTGACCAGGGGCTGATGGCCGGTTTCAACTATGATCGGGTTGCCAAAGTTGAAGTCCTTGAATTACTTGCAGGCAAAAGTTACCGCGAATAGCTCATTATCGATTTGAGCGTAGCGCTATTCAGTGTCGGTCATGGTGCGGGAGGCATAGGCGACTGCTCTGAGACCCTTCCTGTCATCTTGCAGGCAAGCGGAAACCAAGTACATACTGGGAGGCATCACAGGTTAGGGTGACGGGTGACCCAGCATCGAAGTATGCGAAGGTTGGGGCACAAGACATTAGTTGTTCGAGGGTTTCAAATGCTCTCTGTTGGTGCTGGTGCCAGGACCAGTGCATATCTTTGTGAGTCAGTTGTCATAGGGGGGCTGACAGCTCGCTGAAGTTTGGGATGAATTTTCTCAGGTAATTTACCATGCCTAGAAATCGCTGTGGAGCTGTCACATCCATGGATGCTGTCATTTCATGGATGGCAATGGTTTTTGAAGGTCTGGCCTGAGGCCGTTATTGGGAAATTGTGGGCTCGAGCGCATAGAGAGATTGTTGTGGCTGGGCCCTGATACCACGAGCACGGCAATAACGAATTAAATGTTTTTTCTTTTTACAGTGGTGGCAGATTTTGCCGTAAGCGAGGCATTCCTCATGGTATTTTGGGTGTGAGCCACCGCAATTACCACAGTTATGGACCAATGGTTTGGTTAACCTTGCTGGGGCTGTTGGTGGTTGTCGAGGGGTTGTTGATGGTTGTTGCGGGGACCTATAGAAGGCATGGACATCGTAGGCAGAGTGGGGTCCCGGTCCCAGGGATTTGGTATGGGTGTCAGTGAACTCCGCAACCCGGCAAGCAGGTTCAACCTTAGCCAGTGTGAGCTTCTCATCCCGGAGTAGTTCATTTCTCACCTTATCATTCAGGATGCCATATACGAGTCTGCCGTGGATGAGTATGTTGCGGTCCTGGAAGTGGCATCTTGCAGCGATGCTCTTCAGGGCACTGATGTAGGATTCATCTGTCCTGCTCTCGTGTTGGCTATGGAAAAATAACTTGTGGCGCTCCATGATAACGTTGGTGTGAAGTTGGCACAGGTCACGGAACTTTCAGAGGAGGCAGGTTGGGTCGCTGATAAACTCTGCCGGGGTCACAACGTGGGTTACCAAATCGGTATGTTCTGGGGTGTAATAAAAATCCTGTGCCTGCAGGGCAGCCTCTGTACTCGACACATTAAGGAGAATTAATGCAACGGTTTGGGGAGCAGCTCCCGGGTGGGCAGCATCTATGACAGAACCTATGTCCTCTGGTTCTCGATTCCCCTACTCTGGGCAAGAGACTGTGCATCTACTCGATCTATTCCTCTCATGATTTTATACACCTCTATAAGATATCCCCTCATCCTCCTACACTCCAAGGAATAGTCCCAGCCTGTACAACCTCTTGGCCATCTCCTTGGGGCACCTTCATAATCTCATGGTAGGAGGAATCATCCTCTCTGATTCATGTGCCAGAATCACTGCTGCCTTCCTCGACCCAAGTGCTATCTTTTGTTCGCCAGAAATTCATTTACAGTTCCAACAATACTTCTTCCCACCCTGCTTCCCGTAAGGACTCCATCCCCTACTCCCAATTCCTCCGTCTACGCCGCATCTGCTCCACGGATGAGGCGTTCCACACCAGGACATCTGAAATGTCCTCATTATTCAGGGAACGGGGGTTCCCCTCCTCCACCATAAATGAGGCTCGCACCAGGGTCTCTTCCATACCCCGCAACACTGCTCTCTCTCCCCATCCCCCCACTCGCAACAAGGGCCAAGTCCCCCTAGTCCTCACCTTTCACCCCACCAGCCGTCACATACAAAAAGTAATCCTCCGTCAGTTTCGCCACCTCCAACGTGACCCCACCACTCGCCGCATCTTCCCATCTCCCCCCATATCTACCTTCCGCAAAGACCGCTCCCTCCATAACTCCCTTGTCAATTCTTCCCTTCCCTCTCGTACCACCCCCTCCCCGGGCACTTTCCCTTGCAACCGCAAGAGATGCAACACTTGTCCCTTTACCTCCCCCCTCGACTACGTTCAAGGACCCAAGCAATCGTTCCAGGTGCGACAGAGGTTTACCTGCATCTCTTCCAACCCCATCTATTGCGTCCGCTGCTCTAGATGTCAGCAGATCTATATCGGTGAGACCAAGCGGAGGTTGGGCGATCGTTTCGCCGAACACCTCCGCTCGGTCCGCAATAACCAAGCTGACCTCCCGGTGGCTCAGCACTTCAACTTCCCCTCCCACTCCACCTCCGACCTCTCTGTCCTGGGTCTCCTCCATGGCCACAGCGAGCAGCACCGGAAATTGGAGGAACAGCACCTCATATTCCGTTTGGGGAGTCTGCATCCTGGGGGCATGAACATCGAATTCTCCCAATTTTGTTAGTCCTTGCTGTCTCCTCCCCTTCCTCAGTCCCCCTGCTGTCTCCTCCCATCCCCCAACCTTCGGGCTCCTCCTCCTTTTTCCTTTCTTGTCCCCGCCCACCCCCGCCCCCGATCAGTCTGAAGAAGGGTTTCGGCCCAAAACGTTGCCTATTTCCTTCGCTCCATAGATGCTGCTGCACCCGCTGAGTTTCTCCGACTTTATTGTCAGGTGTATGAAGGAACTGCAGACCCTGGTTTAAACTGAAGATAGGAACAAAAAGCTGG
This sequence comes from Leucoraja erinaceus, assembly GCF_028641065.1. Lineage (NCBI taxonomy): Eukaryota > Metazoa > Chordata > Chondrichthyes > Rajiformes > Rajidae > Leucoraja > Leucoraja erinaceus. The sequence continues at coordinate 3,038,793 of NC_073402.1, read as the reverse complement.
AGTAACTCAGCGGGACAGGCAGCGTCCATGGAGAGAAGGAATGGATGATGTTTCAAGTCAGGTCCCTTCTTCAGACTGGTGGAAGACGAGACCAGTCTGAAGAAGGGTCTCGACCCGAAACGTCACCCAAAGCTTCTCACCAGAGATGCTGCCTGTCCCGCTGAGTTACTCCAGCTTATTGTGTCTATCTTCCACTATATTGTCATATGCACAAGTACCGTGAGATATAGATATAGTGAAAATCATGTTTGCAGCACAAAATCACAGACACTCAGCTAGCACACAAAAACATTAACTATATTAAACTTTGATGGTAGCACAGTGGCACAGCAGTAGAGTTGCTGCCTTACAGCGCCAGAGATCCAGGTTCGATCCTGACTATGGGTGCTTTCTGTCTGGAGTTTTCACATTCCCCCTGTGATAATGATCGAGTTAAGGAGGCAAAGTGATACACATACCCCAGTTTGCATTGGCGGCACTGAAGTAGAGATGGTTGAACACTTCAAATTTCTTGGAGTCAATATTTCCTGGACCGCCCATATTGAAGAAATGACCAAGAAAGCACACCAACGCTTCTACCTCCTTAGAAGGCATAGGAAGTTTGGCATATTCCCAGAAACTCTCACCAACTCCCACAGATGCACCATCGAAAGCATTTTATCAGGATACATCACAGCTTGGTTTGGGAACAGCTCCATCCAAGGCCGCAAGAAATTGCAGCGAATTTTGGACGCAGCCCAGACCATCAAACAAACCAACCTCCCTTCCATTGACTACATTTCTACCTCACGCTGCCTCGGCAAGGCCAGCAACATAATCAACGATGAGTCGCACCCTGGCCACTCCCTCTTCTTTCCTATCCCATCGGGCAAAAGGTACAGAAGTGTGAAAACGCACGCTTCCAGATTCAGATACAATTTCTTGCTAGCTCTTATCAGGCAACTAAATTATCCTACCACAACCAGAGTGCATCCCTGAACTACTATCTATCTCATTGGCTATCCTCGGACTATCTTTGATTAGACTTTAATGGTTTTAACTTGCACTAAATATTATTCCCTTATCATGTATCTAGGCACTGTGAATGGCTCGATTGTAATCGTGTATTATCTTTCCGCTGAGTGGTTAGCACGCAACAAAAGCTTTTAACTGTACTTTGGTACACGTGACAATAAACTAAACTCATAATGAACCATGTGGGTTTTGTCCAGGTGTTCTGGTTTCCTCCCACATTCCAAGAACATGCAGATTTCTAGATTAATTGGCGTCTGTAGTGTGTAGGATAAAACTAGTGTACAGTTAGGCACGGACTTGATGGGCCAATGTCCCTGTTTCTACACTGTATCTCTAAAACTAAACCATAAACTATATATAAATTTTACTTCGGAGTCACGTGAGTGACTACGTGAAGAAGGGCCGTCCGTCTGCATGCGCGTCATTATGTCTGAACGCAACGAGCACGACGGACTGGCAGAGGCACTGCGTCCTCCGAGCCGTCGGGATGGGCAGATAAGGAAAGTTGAACTACTTACCGGCATTCTTTCGGGCTTGAAGCTTTTTGTAGTTTCCAAGCCCAGATGTCGAGGAGGCGGGCCGCGGGGAAGTCGGCTGCCGACGACCGCAGCATTCCCAGTAGCGGGCGACGGTCTTGTTCTCGACATTACCACCGGCAGCAGAACCGGCAGGAGAAGACTTGGTGCAGGAGGAGGGGCTCCATGGTGGTCCTGCGGGACGTAATACCACCCACATGTCTGACAAACCCGTTGACTCAGATGAGTCCGGGGAAGAGGACTCTGTCTGAGGACGACTCTCCCACATGGAGTAACTTATGGAGAAGTTGCTCCATCAATGATCTGCTCCAAAGGAGGGAGCAGTATCAGCACGGGCCTCTACAGCAGGCCGTGCCGGGAGCCTCGCACATGGGGAAAACAAAACGGGCCACGAGTACCTAGGCAAACCCAATTGGAGGGTTAGCCACTATTTGATCTCTCGCTCTGAGGAAGGGAGCGCAAGGAGAAAGCCCGCAAACAAGTCGGGCCAGGAGGATCCCGGATGGAGAGGATTACCTCCTTCAAGGGTAACGTGTTTAAATGTTCAAACCCACATGGAGCACCTGATGGAGAGGTGCTCCACAACGATATACTCCAAAGGAGGGAGTTATCAGCCCGGGTATTCTGGAGAACCCGCAGGCAGCGGCACCTGTTTCCGGGCTGCTCAAATGTCTCCTGCTCTGAGGAGAGGAGCATCCACGGTCAGTGTCAGTCTGACCCAAAAGAACCTGATATAGGTCCGCTGGAGGGGCCATGTCAGCGCAGGTATCCCCAGGGGCCTGCGGCAGCACCTGTTTTCAGGGCTGCCTACAAATCTCACTCTCAGTGGAGGGGAGTGCGAGTGATCAGTAGGTAACTGATCTCGAATTTAAAGTATGAACATACTGAAGCACATGCATATGGCCTCAAGAGACAGCAGTTGGCAGAATATCCGCACGCTACAAGTGCCGGCAAGGGAACAGCGCTCTCAGGGTGACTTTGGAGAAACCAACCGCCGAATCCTCTCTTCAGGTAAGACCAGAAGATTGAAGCAAAAGCTGTCGGACCAATCAAGGTACCAACGACAAGCAAAACTTCATCAGTAGGCAACAACACACCCCACACCTCCATAGGGGGTAAGCAGTTCACTGAAGTCGGTGGTAGCTTGAAAGCTGGGCACGGAAATATGATCAGAGTCGTCTTTCAAGGCAGACTCAGAATTATGGCCAGAATTGTCTTACAAGGCAGGCTCAGTATGATAAGCTTTTTCAGACCAAGACCCAAGCAGAGGTCAGGAGAAACATGGAATCCACACTTCCTACCAGTCCTACTCCCAATCAAGGAGAGAAAAGGAACCCGCATCAGGGGCCTTTGGGCTTACCACAAGACCACCGGTAGCCATGGAGGTAGGTGGGTCTGGGTTTACTGAAACAAGGGATTGTGGACCAGTTACATGTTGGTAATTTACCCTTGTGTTTTTGTTCAAAATGACAATAACATGAATTTTCAGATCTGGTTTAAAAAAAAACAGATAATAACATGTGATTATTTTTACTGCACAACATACATAGGTTCCAAGCAGACTTGGAACTCGGACCGGAGTTGTCTTCGAGGCAGGCCCAGTATTATGGGCAGGATTACCTTTCAGGACATGTGACAGATGGAGGATGTCACTTCATCCAGGTTTAACACATATGTGCAGTACAGACTTTCAGGACAGTAAATTATTGTTACAGTCTAACAACTGTTTTATAGGAGCTTCCTATAAAATGGTCACATGGCATGCATCAACCTCAAAGATGCATACTATTCGGTGTCTATTCACTAAGAGCAGGAGATATTTGAAGATTAACTGGATGGCATGGGTCTGCCAAATGGGTTGACATCAGCTCCTAGACTATTGACTAAACAACGGAAAACAATTCTGGATCTACAAAGGTCTCAGAACCACATAATAATGGCATATTTGGATAACATTTTCATTTTGAAGTCACCAAGAATTGGCAGAAGCATCAGTCAAAGCAAACCAAAACCCTGTTTGAAAGACTTGGTTACCTTATCCATCCAGTTAAATCAAAATTGACACCTACAAGGGTAATTGATTACCTAGGATTTACAGTAAATATGTTGGTGACTTTGCCTAGGGGCAAACAACAAAATTTAGTAAGCCTGCTATGACCTGTTAGTCAAATATTAGCCATCTATCAGGCAAACAGCGAGTGTAATTGGTAAAAAGTAGCTGCATTTCCAGCAGTACATCACGGGCCTTTGCATTACCAGAATTTATAGTGAGCAAAGGAACGAACACTCATATTCCATGCAGGCCAAATTGGCAAAACTATGGATTGCCAGCTGAGGCCATTGTTGAATAACTATGGTGGATAACGAACGTGAGACAGCTCAAGGGAAATTTTGCTCAAAAGCCATCGACGGTTCTTCAGAACAATGCAAGCGGCTAAGGATGGGAAGCCACAAACACAGTCTAGAGCTGTGGGGGCAGATGGAATGAGCAGGGGTCTGTAATTCCCCAACACATGGAATCAATTATCTAGAATTGTTGGGGGCACAATATGGACTCAAAGTTTTCTGTAGCAACATGCAACCGGTGCTTGTTCAAATTCAGATTGATAACACCACAGCGGTGGCATGTATCAATCACAAGGGTGGTGTAAAATCTGTATCTTGCGACAGATTGTCGAACCTCATTTGGCACTGGTGTATCGAGAGAAATATTTGGCTTACAGCGGTTTATCTACGAGGTAGATATAACACGGTGACGAATGCTGCATCACGAATGTTTAATAACAACACAGAATGGATGTTGAATCGGGCAGTATTTAACGAAATAACTACACGATTTGGCATACCAGATATTGATCTGTTTGCATCTAGACTAAACCATCAGTTACCCAGATATGTGTCCTATGAGCTGGATCCAGGAGCAAAGGCAGTGGATGCTTTCTCCCTCAATTGGGGAGGAATGTTTATGTATGCTTTCCGCCAATCTGCCTCACAAACCGATACTTGACCAAAATCAAGCAAGACTAAGCCACAGGCATATTGGTAGTGCCAGATTGGCCTACTCAAGCCTGGTTCCCAAAAATTTTTGGGAATTATAGTCTAGCCAGTTATGGCTGTACCCAAGAGCAGGGACCTCCTAGTGAACCCAGTTACAGGGAGCAATCATCCACTACATGAACGTATTAACTTGTTGGTCTGCAGAGATTCTGAGGAGGCCATTTCAAGGCATAGGACTGTCCGAACAAATACAACACAGTTCGGATAACGGATGTCTTGGAGTTCCTATCAACTCTGTACTATAACTATAAACAAAGTTATAGTGCAATCTATAGTGCCAGAGACGCACTCTCCTCCTATCTGATGCTGGAAGCAGGGCACGGGTCGATAGGAACGCACCCCTTTACAACAAAATTCATGAAGGGAATTTACAATTTAATACCTCCAAGGCCAAGGTACACAGACACATGGGATGTGAGCATGGTACTAACCCTACTTTGACAGTGGGGACCGTCTATAACTACCCTGAAGGTGGTATGCTGACAAAGAGTCCAGACACTGCAAAAGCTACGGTTGGACTACATGACCACCAATATGAACAACATAACATTCCTAATCAGGAACCTGATAAAACAGAGTAGGCCAGGAATGCCAGGGATGAAGATCCAGTTCTTGGCATATCCAGAGGACCACCGGTTGTTGGTGTGGTAACATACTAACACCACTATCTGAGAGTTACGGAGAACCAACCTCAGAGGCTCAGAACAATCGGTCCTCATCAGCCATAAAATACCATACCAGAAGGTGTCAACTCAAACCATCTCCAGATGGTCAAAGGAGGTAATGGTGGTAGCAGGAGTGAACATTTATATCGTTAAATCTCACTCCATCAGGGCTGCATCTACATCAGCAGCAAGAGCTATGCACATGCCCCTTGACGACATCCTAGTGGCTGCAGGACAGACAAATGAAATAACGGTCCACCGGTTTTATAACAAACCCATAACCGGACTGCACGTACCATTTTAAGTTCTGTCCCCTAGTTTCCCCTCCCAAGGTTGGGAGGGGTGACTATTTTTTTTTTAATTTTCTTTCATTTAAAGCATCAGTGTCTTTGCTTAACTACGTAATGTCTGAATGCTTTAATGATTACACTCATCCATGGTCAATCCATTCAGTGTGTGACGCCTGGATTCGTAACCGGCGTAAAATCACAGAGCTTTGAAATCTTCACGTAGTCACTCACGTGACTCCGAAGTAAAATAGTAAGATTAAACGAGAACTTACCAGTTTGAAGTTTGATCTTGATTTTATGAGGAGTTACGATAAGCGATTACGTGCCCACCGTTCCCACCCTCATACTATCAAGGTCATATGGAAGTTTTAGTTTCTTCATAATCTTACTATTCTTAGGTCTTCTTATTATCTGTGATTTAACACCGCTGCTTTGAAGATTGACGCGCACGCAGACGGACGGCCCTTCTTCACGTAATTGCTCATCGTAACTCCTCATAAAATCAAGATCAAACTTCAAACTGGTAAGTTCTCGTTTAATCTTACTATTATACATAAATTATACAAGTCATTGAGAAGTAAAAAAAACAAGACATTAGTATAAAACCTGGACAAGCAAAAATGCAGATGGATTGGTTGGTAAATTTGCAGACGACTGTAAAATGACTGGAGATGTGATGTGTGAGGAAGGCTGTCAAAGTATATGGCAGGATATAGATCAGCTGCAGAAATGTAGTTTAAACCAAGCAAGTGTGAGGTGTTACACTTTGGGAAGTAAAATACAAGGTGAAATCATACTATTAATGGCATGACCCTTAATAGCATTGATGTACAGAGAGATCTTGAGGTCCAAGTCCATAACTCCCTTAAAGTAGCAACACAAGTAGTTGGTGTGGTGAAGAAGGCATTTGATACGCTTGGTTTCACAGGTCAGGACATTGACTATAGGAGTCAGGAAATCATGATGCAGCTCTATAGGACTTTATTTTGAATTGGGGTATTGTGTGCAGCGCTGGTTACCCCATTACAGGAAGGATGTGGAGGCTAATGGAGAGTGTGCAGAAGAGGTTTATCAGAATGATGCATAGATTAGGGTGTATAGGGAGAGTTTGGACAGATTTGAATTGTTTTCTCTGGAAATCCGGAGGTTGTGGGGAGACCTGGTAGAAGTATATAACATTTTGTGAGTCATAGATTGGGTAGACAGTCAGAATCTTTTTCCCAGGATGGAAACATCAAAGACTGGAATGCATAACTTTAAAGTGAGAGGAGCAAACTGTGAAGGAGATGTGGGCGGCAAATATGGTGCACAGAGGCTGACGAGATTATCGTGGGCTGCGGGCCTGTTCTTCCGCTGTAGTTCTATGTTCTATGACAATGGAATGACGTTCATACAGATTTATGTCGATATCTAATAAAAGATTATTAACAATATTGAACGACAGTTTGCGGAGAGCAAGGTTGAAAATTAACCCTTAAATGCTTGGATTTCAGCTCGTCTGATACTAGTTATTTATTGAGAAAAATAAACAAATCAATTCACGGTGACGCAGAGGTAGATTTGCTGCCTCACAGCGCCAGAGAGCCTGGTTCCATCCTGACTTTGGGTGCTGTCTGTATGAGGTTTGTACGTTTTCCCTGTGACCACGTGAGTTTTCCCCGGGTGCTCCAGTTTCCTCCAAAGATATACAGGTTTGTAGGTTAATTGGCATCGGTAAAGAAATGTGTGAAAATTTGTCCCTAGTGTGTGGGATATAGCTAGTGTAGAGGGATCGCTAGTCGGTGCGGACGCGGTGGAAGGAAGGGCATATTTCCATGCTGTATCTCTACATTAAACTACAGTTCCCTATTTAGTAATGAATCCATTTCATTCTCTGGCAGTTTTTATTCTACATGCAAAGAATCTGATCTGTTGATTTGGATCACATTCTGCAAAGGCCCAGATGGTCACTGTTCTGTTTTAATTGTACATGGATGGGTTAGGTTTAGAGTGATATGGTCAAATGCAGGCAGGTAGGACTAGTGTAGATGGGAAATGTTGACCTTCAAATTGCACTGAAGAGCCTGTTTCCACGCTGTAACACTCTATGCACACATACAACACATAGCTTTCTGGGTGTGCAGCAAAAGATTCATAATGTTTGCACGATTAGGAAATGTTCTCTAAGAAAACACAACAAAAAACAAATCTATAAGAAATTATATTAAAATTTCAGGGTAAGTACAGTGATTATGTAAGGAAAACTAATAAACATCTGTAATGAGGTATTTAATAAAAGAGAAGGTTGGCTGGGTTGGCTTTGCTGAAAAGGGGAGGAAAAAGCAAAATCAATTAAGTTTCAGGAATATTTTGTACTTGTAATGAAAATATTGAATTGCATTAATGTGCAGGGATTGTAAATTCCAGATAGCGAAGTTCTGTACATCACAAATTAAAATTAATTACTGCTTTTGGTAAATTAAATGTCTAAGCAATAAAAAAGTTTTTTTTTAAACATTTTCAAAATGTTATTTTGTGAACATGTTGGTAATAATGACTGCCTATCCATCACAGGAATAACAATGTAAATGAACAATACTTAAATAAAGAGACATGCAAGTGTAAAATAAACATGTTTTAAAGAGTCATAATATCACAGTCTTCGAGCTACATAGAACAGAAACAGGCCCTTCGTCTGAATGTCTATGCTAAACAAGTTACCTGACTGACCTATTCACTTGCCTGCATCTGACCAACATGTCTTCAAACCTTTCCTATCCATGTACCTGTCTAAGTGTCTTTTAAATTTAAAAATCGTATCCCCTCTACCACTTCCTCTTGCGTGTTTTTCCTTTCTATGTACCACACTGTGTGAAAATGTTGTCCCTTAGATCCCTTTTAAATATTTCCTCTTTCATCGTATAAAGTCATACAGCGTGAAAACAGGCCCTTCGGCCCAACTTGCCAACAACGGCAAACATATCCCAGCTTCACTAGTACCACCTGCTTGCATTTGGTCTATATCCCTTCAAACCTGTACTATAGAAACATATAAACATAGAAAATAGGTGCAGGTGGAGGCCATTCGGCCCATTCATTGTGATCATGGCTGATCGTCCACAATTAATAACCCATGCCTGCCTTCTCCCCATATCCCTTGATTCCACTAGCCCCTTGAGCTCTCTCTAAAGGGCCTGTCCAACGAGCATGTGACCTGCATGCGGCAAGCGCGACCTAACGTGGTCGCTTGAACTGTAAGGCCTCGCGGGGCCGGTCCCACTTCGATCGCCGGAGCCATATGTTTGCCGTTGTTGGCAAGTTGGGCAAACATATGGCCCAACTTGCCAACAACCAACCAAAACTGTACACAAAACTCCAGATGTGGTCTTACCAGAGCCTTATACAACTACAGAAGAAGTTGTATCCTTGTACCTGTCAAACTGCTTCTTAAATGGTGGGATATTCCCAGCCTCAACTACCTCCCACCTCCCTTTGTGTAAAAAAGTTACCTCTCAGGTTCCTATTAAATCTTTCCCCCTTCACCTTAACCATATAACCATATAACAATTACAGCACGGAAACAGGCCACCTCGACCCTTCTAGTCCGTGCCGAACACATAATCTCCCCTAGTCCCATATACCTGCGCTCAGACCATAACCCTCCATTCCCTTCCCATCCATATAACTATCCAATTTATTTTTAAATGATAAAAACGAACCTGCCTGCCCACCACCTTCACTGGAAGCTCATTCCACACAGCTACCACTCTCTGAGTAAAGAAGTTCCCCCTCATGTTACCCCTAAACTTCAGTCCCTTAATTGAGTTTGTTAAACCTATGCCCTCTAGTCCTAGATTCACCTACTATGGGTAAGAGACTGTGCATCTACCCGAATATTCCAAGATTATATATATCTCAATAAGACCACACATCACCCTCATGCGCTTGAAGGAAAATAGTCCCAGCCTACTCAACCTCTCCCTATAGCTCAGACCCTTCAGCCCTGGCAACATCCTTGTCAATCTTCTCTGTACCCTTTCCAGTTAGACAACATTTTTCCTGTAACATGGTGCCCAGAACTGAACACAATACTTTAAATGTGACTTCACCAGCGGCTTATACAAATGCAACATGACCTCCCAACTTCTATACTCAATACACGGACTGATGAAAGCCAATGTGCCAAAAGCCTTTTTGGCCACCCTATCTATTTTGACTATACCTTCAAGGAACCATTCACCTGCATTCCTAAATCCACAGCACTCCTCAGAGCCCTACCATTCACTGTGTAGGTCCTGCCCATGTTATACTTCCCCAAATGCAGCACCTCACATTTCTCTATATTAAATTCCATTGCAATTTAGCAGGAAAACAGATTGGCTGGATATCAGAAGACAAAGAGTGGCAATAAAGGGGACTCTTTCTGGTTGGCTGCCGGGGAGTTCCGCAGGGATCGGTTCTGGGGCCGCTACTCTTCAAGTTGTATAATAATAATTTGGACGTGGGGATTGAGGGCTTTGTAGCCAAGTATGTGGATGATATGAAAATAGGTGGAGGGGCAGGTAGTGTAAAGAAAGCAAGGACTCTGCAGAAGGACTTGGACAAGTTGGGAGAGTGTGAAGAGAAGTGGCAGGTGGAATATTGTGCAACAAAGTGTGGAGTCGTGCATTTTGGTAGTAGGTATATAGACGTAGACTATTTTCTAAATGGGGAGGTAATCTAGAAATTGGAGGTGCAAAGGGACTGTGAAGTGCCTGTGCAGGATTCCCAAAAAGCTAATCTGCAAGTCGAATTGGTAGTAAAGAAAACAAACTCAATGCTAACATTTATTTCATGAAGGCTTGTATACAAAAACAGATATAATGCCGAGGCTCTATAAGGCGCTGGTAAGGCCGCATTTAGAATATTGTGAGCAATTTTGGGCAGCATATCTGGGCAGGATGTGATGGCTCTAGAGAGGATCCAGAGGAGGTTTACAAGAATGATCGCAGGAATTAGTAAGTTAACCTATGATGAGCGTTTGTCGGCACTGGGCCTGTACTCGCTGGAGTTTAGAAGAATGAGCGGGGACCTCATTAAAACATACAGAATAGTCAAAGGCTTGGATGGAGTGGATGTGGAGAGAATGTTTCCACTAGTGGGAGAGTCTAGAACCTGATGTCATAACCTTAGAATTAAATGACGTTTTTTTAGGAAGGAGATGAGGAGAAATTTCTTTAGTCAGAGGTTGGTGATTCTGTGGAATTATTTGCCACAGAAAGCTGTAGAGGCCACGTCAGTGGATATATTTAAGACAGAGATAGATATATATTTGATTAGTATAGGTGTCAGAGGATTGTAATCATGCATTGTCTTACTGCTGAATGGAGAGCATGCAACAAAATTCTTTTCACTGCACCTCGATACACGTGACAATAAACTAAACTAAACTCAACTAGAATATGAAGGTAGACAAAAATGCTGGAGAAACTCAGCAGGCGAGGCAGCATCTATGGAGCGAAGGAAATAGGCAATGTTTTGGGTCGAAACCCTTCTTCAGACTGATGTGAGGGTGGGGGGGGGGGCGGGAAGAAGAAAAAAAAACGAATAGGATGTTGGTGATGCATGAAGAGAGAGGGGAGGAGGTTCATCTGAAGAAGTTCATCTGGGTCATTGCCAGCTTAGGCCAATTGTGTTGAAGAGCCAGTTTGGCTGCAATGGTGTCCATCTCTCTATGTACGTGGCACACCAACAGTAACAGGCTCACTGGGCCATGCTGATGCATAACTGCACCTGACACATCAACATTAACCAGTGAAGCTGCTTTATCTGCTGGTGCTAACATTATATCCAATGAATTCTCACAGACTTTGTGACTTGAACCAAGGACAATCAGTTGTGGTAGATTTGAAAGGATCCATCAGATATCCTGGACAAATTTGGAAATAAAAATACGACAAAAAACATTCTGACACAATTACTAAGTAGACTTATCTCAATCGTACTTTTTCCAGTCAACATATACAATTATTAGTTAGATTAATTTGTTATAACATGCATTCTGTCGCAATGATTACATGCTTTCATCAAAATGTTTGTTTCCTAACAGTTACTTTTGAATGAGAAATTTAAACACTAAAGCATCAATTTCTATTCTGCAAAAGAAATCCATTTACTTTCCAATATTTACATTTGACATATGGTATATAAATAAAATATTAACATCATAACATTATTATCTGAGTGGCAGGGAGAGATTGAGTAGGCTCGGTCTCTATTCCTAGGAGCGCAGAAAGATGAGGGGTGATCTTATTGAGATGTATAAAATCATGAGAGGAATAGATCGGGTAAATGCAGAGAGCTCCTTGCGCAGAGTAGGTGAGTCGAGGACCAAACTCTGTGCATCTATTCCTCTCATGATGTTATACTTCTCAACCTTGTATAGACAGCAGCCATAGTCAGTTGACAGTCTTTGACATTTCTCCCCTGGAGAAAAAAGATCTGACTGTATGCCTTATTCGTGACTCTTTTAATTGGAAAAGAGATCATACAAGGTGTTTAGAGTTTAATGATACAGCGCGGAAACAGGCCCTTTGCCCACCAAACCAACGCCACCCGATGATCACTAGCACTATCCTACACACACTAGGGGCAATTTACAATTTTTACCAAAGCCAAATTAAACAGAAATTTAGACAAAGTGGGACCCTTTGGGTCCCAGTCAGCCCACGGGACCTCTTCGTGTTCCCCCCCCACTCACGTGTCCATCCCCCCCTCAAACCCACCCCCCCCCCCCCATCCAGGGGGCTCTGTGGAGGGAGCCATTGTGGGGAGGGGTTTTTGGACATGGGGAGTTATTACTGGGATTCAGTCGGTGGAGCTTAAAATATAACAACAATTTAAAAGTTAAAGATGAGTTGTCCATTCTTTCTTGTTGGGTCTCTTGTTGTGTGCTGGCAGGGAGGGGGACGGAGTGTGTGGGCGGGGGCCGGTGGGGTGGGTGCTGCCATGGCCTACTGCTGCTGTGGCCTGTAGCCCACATGGCCTCCTGCTCTGTGACATAGGGGGTTGTGATGGGAGGGTTGTGTTGGCGGGGGATGGGTGTGTGGGGAGGGGGGTTCTAGGGGCAAAGGGGGGTTGTGGGGGAGAGGTGTGGGGGGGGGAGGGGGGTGGGGTGGAGCGGGGGGGGGGGTGGGGGTGTGTGGGTGAGGGGGGTGTGGTGGGGGGGGTGGTGTGTGAGGGGGGGAGGGAGGGGGGGTGTGTGGGGGGGGGGGGGGTGTGGGTGGGGGGAGGGGGTGTGTGGACAGGGGGGAGGGGGGTGGAGGGGGGAGGGGTGTGTGGGGCGGGGGGTATGTGGGCGGAGGGGTGTGGGGGGGGGGGGGTGTGTGTGGGGGGGGGGGGGTATGGGGCGGAGAGGGGTGTGGGGACAGGGGGGATGGGGGTATGTGGGGGGGGGGTTGTGCGGTGTGGGTATGGGGGCTGGGCGGGGGGCATGGGGGTGGGCGCAGGGGGTGGGTTGTGTGGGAGCGGGGGAGGCTGAGGGGGGGGGAGGGATTGAGTGGGCAGCAGAGGGGGCATGTGAGCGGGCATTGTGTGTGTGGGCGGGTGGCTTGGGTGGATGTATGTGTGGGTGGGGTGGGGGTGTGTGCGGGGGGGGGGGTATGTGGGCGAGGGGGTGTGCAGGTGGGGGGGGGCTGATGTGGGGGCGGGGTGTGGTGTGTGGGCGGGAAGGGGGAGGTATGGGCGGGGGAGGTGTGATCATGGGGGGGAGGGTGGTGAGTGTGGGGTGTGTGTGGGTGGGGGGTGCATGGGCGGGGGGGGATTGCCGGTGGTTTGTGTGGGCGGTGGGTGGTGTGTGGGCTGGGGGGGGGGAGTGGGGGCAGAGGTGGGTGTTGTCTGGGTGGAGAGAGCACGGAGAAAAGACGAGGGTTGTGGGGGGAGAGGGAGGTATCATTGGGCAGAGGGGATGGAGGCAGCGAGGGGGACTGGAAGGAAAGGGGCTGGAGCTGATGGCGAGATGGAGACTCACAGTGGGTGCTGGTCGCTGATCGCAGGCCGTTCTCATCCGCCGGGATCAGATTCTCTGCTTTCCGTTTGGCGAAATTTCCCGCGCTGGGCTGAGCCGTTTCGGTCCCTCCAAAAATTGTGTCCAGTTAGAAACCTCTGCCGGCCATCCTCGGCGGAGTGACAGGAGAAAAGACCAATCCATGCGGCGCTGAACGACAGGAGAGATTTTAAGATTTTTAAACCTCGCTAACTTTTATATTCTGATCGGAACGGAACTTGGTGCAATCACAGCACAGGAGAACGGTGAGTAAGCTGGCAAAAACCATACCGCTATCACATACCATTTTTGAGCAAACAGAATGACAGCACAAACCAGAAGATAACTCTGTGACCAAAAAGCATGTCACAACTTCCAAAATGTTATGATTGTGAAGCATCACAATATGAAAGCAAGTGAAATCATACTGGAGTAGACAATATGAAGAAAGGTTTCAACCCAAAATGTTGCCTATTTCCTTCGCTCCATAGATGCTGCCTCACCCGCTGAGTTTCTCCAGCATTTTTGTCTACCTGAAATCATACTGGGGATGGATCAGATAGTTTGAATTCTGCATTATGCATGCTGGCATCTTTGAGGCAATGCCTCCAGAAATATTTGATTGAACAGGCCCTATCTGTAGAAGGCAAAGTTTCTCCTCTCCTCTACTCTCTCTACACCAACGACTGCACCTCCACAGACACCTCTGTCAAGCTTCTCAAGTTTGCGGATGACACAACCCTGATTGGACTGATCCAGGATGGGGAGGAATCTGCCTACAGACAGGAAACGTCACAGCTGGCATCGTGGTGCAATCGCAACTATCTAGAGCTCAATGCTCTTAAGACAGTGGAACTGATTGAAGACTTTAGGAGAGCCCCCCCTCCCCTCACCCCACTCACCATCAACAACACCACAGTCACATCTGTGGACTCTTTTAAGTTCCTGGGAACCATCATTGCTAAGGACCTTAAGTGGGGGGCTGCCATCGACTCCACAGTCAAAAGGGCACAACAGAGGATGTACTTCCTGCGGCAGCTGAGGAAACACAATCTGCCACAGGCAATGATGATCCAATTCTACACGGCCATCATAGAGTCTGTTCTCACCTTCTCCATCATGGTCTGATTTGGCTGAGCCACCAAGCACGACACCTGGAGGCTGCAGCGAATCGTCCAATCAGCAGAGAAAATTATTGGCTGCAACCTTCCCTCCATTGATGAACTACACTGCAAGGGCCAGGAAGCGAGCGGGCAAGATCATCTCTGACCCCTCTCACCCTGGCCACAAACACTTTGAATCACTTCCCTCTGGAAGGTGACTCCGGACTGTCAAAGCTGCCACAGCCTGACTTAAAAAAGTTTTATCCACGAGTAGTTGCTCTACTCAACAGCCAAAAATCTGTAGCCTGGTATTTTGTTGGTTCACGTGCTTGATCAATGGTGTTTTATTATTAATGTTGTATTATTATTAATGTTTAGTGTTTTCTTAGTCATTCGTAACTGTCACTGTATGCCATGTTGTTACTTGTGGGCGGAGCACCAAGGCAAATTCCTTGTATGTGAATACTTGGTCAATAAACTTACTTACTTACTTACTTACTTACTTACTTACTTACTTACTTACTTACTTACTTACTTACTTACTTACTTACTTACTTACTTACTTACTTACTTAAAGAATTTGCAAGCAAACAGTAACTGCTTAATGATTCACTAGGTACTTTGAAGGTTTGAATGCCGCAAGAGTTAAGAAACCATCAGATGAAAAAGTCCTTCAAATTCCCCAAAGCTCTTTATCTGCCAGGTCAACAGATAAGAGAGGCTTGTGTAGGAAGTAACTGCAGATGCTGGTTTACACCGAAGATAGACGCAAAATGCTGGAGTGACTCAGCGGGACAAGGAGCATCTCTGGAGAGAAGGAATACGAGTCTGAAAAAGTGCCTCGACACGAAACGACACCCAATCCTTCTCTCCAGAGATGCTGCTTCTCCCGTTGAGTTACTGCAGCATTTTGTGTCTATTTTAGGTAACAGGGGCTTACCTGGGTCAGGAACGGTTCCAGTAGACCAAGCCCGCGGGTGGAACGGACTTTGGAATTTGGAAATGACACCAAAACATGGCGGGGCCTGCATGTGTAAATATGCAAAAAGAATTTCACTGTGCAGTTATATATGTGACAAATCAAGCCCCACTGGATCATATTATTTGGCATTCTTGGACAACTTGCAAAGCTAACTCCCAGGGTTCAGCATGGTAATAAAGTTGATAAAAAAATATCCGTTCACTTGGAGATTACATTGAGCTCATGTTCCATTGCAACAGCTGTCTCCTGCCCTTGTTTAGCTGTTGGACAGTAAATTAAAAATGGATGTTATATCGACTTTGTGTCAAATAACTCTGCCAGCTTATTACTCAAAGGATATCCTAATTAAGCGGGTTTAATATGGTTGCCTGTCAGAAAGACCCATGGGACTAATGCACAACGTAAAGAACCAATGTAAGGCATCTTAAATTATTTGAGGGATGCAGCTGCCTATTTTCTGGCTACTCCATTCCATTTATAAATTATTATTGTACCCTTGTGATGATGATCCTTTTACCACACTATGATGTATGTTCATTAGCTAAAGAAACCACTTTAGAGATGCAACGTGCAAACAGGCCCCGGAGAGCACGCCGGCCTGCGATCCCCGCACACTAACGCTATTCTTTAAACTACGGGTAATTTACAATTTTGCCGAAGCCAATTGATCTACAAGCCCTACAATTAATCTTTGGAGTATGGGAGGGAACCAGAGCACCCGGAGAAAATCTACGCGGTCACAGAGAGAGCGTACAAACTTTGTACGGACAGCACCCATAGACAGGATCGAAACCGGGTCTCTGGTGCTGTAAAGCAGCAACTCTACCCCTGCGCCATGGTGCCCCTGTGCTGCCCTCTTTATGGTGGATGGATCACTATTAGTTTAAAGGACTTTCACATGGTTAGAATTGTTGTATTGTTTGCACAGTTCAGTTGAAGGCCATGAGTAAAGACAAGACAAGAACTGCAAAGGCCAGAAATCTGGGTTAAAAAGAAAATGCTGTAAACACTCAGCGGGTCAGGCAGCATCTGCGGAAAAAGAAACAGAGTTAACATTTCAGGTTAAACACCCTTTGTCAGAAATGGGAAAGATCTGTTGGCTCCTGGTGGTGTGTAAAAGAAAGATTAGTTCTATTTGAAGATAGACACAAAATGCTGGAGTAACTCAGCGGGACAGGCAGCATCTCTGGATAGAAGGAATGGGTGATGTTTCAGGTCAAGACCCTTTGTTGTATGGGGATGCAGAGATAAGGAAGTGTAAAGTGTGAAAACGAGACAAAGGGGGTGGAGATCAAGGCAAATGTTGAATAGATCATTGTTAGCTGGGAGAAAATACCAACAAAGCAAACAGAGATAAAATGTAAATGAGGACAGTCAGATTAGTCGGAGAACTGGGAAGGGAGAGGGACGGAGAGAGAGGGAAAGCAAGGGTTACTTGACATTAGAGAAGTCAATGTTCATACCACTGGGGTGGAAGCTGCCCAAGCAAAATATGACATGTTGTTTCTCCAATTTGCACCGGGTCACACTCTAACAATGGAGGAGGCCCAGGACAGAAAGGTCAGTGTGGGAATGGAAGGGGTAGTTAAAGCGTTTAGCAACTGGGAGATGAGGTAGGTTCAGGCGGACTGAGCGGAGGTTTTCAGTGAAATGATCACCGAGCCAGCACTTGGTCTCGCCGATATACAGGAGTCGACCATGACCAGGGCGGTCACGGTGGCGCAGTGGTAAAGTTGCTGCCTTACAGTGAATGCAGCGCCAGAGACCCGGTCACGACCCCGACTATGGGTGTTGGCTGTACGGAGTTTGTACGTTCACCCCGTGATCTGTGTGGGTTTTTGCCAAAATCTTCGGTTTCCACCCACACTCCAAAGACATACAGGTTTGTAGTTTAATTGGCTTGGTAAATGTAAACATTATCGCTAGTGGGTTTAGGACAGTGTTAATGTGCGGGTTTCGTTGGTCGGCACGGACCTGGTGGGCTGGAGGGCCTGTTTCAGCATTGTATCTATAAACTAAACTAAACTATACCTGGAACAGCGGATACAGTAAATGTGGTTGGAGAAGATGTAAGTGAACTTCTGCCTCACCTGAAAAGACTGTTGGGGTCCTTGAACGGAGTCCAGGGAGGATTTATAGGGACAAGTCTCTTGCGGCTGCAGGTGAAAGTACCTGGGGAGGGTATAGTTTGGGTGGGAAGAGATGAGTTGATCAGGGAGTTGCGGAGGGAATGGTCTCTGTGGAAAGTGTGAAGGGGTGGAGATGGTAAGATGTGGCAAGTTGTGGGATTCCATTGGAGGTAGCAAAATGCTGGAGGATTATGTGCTATATGTGACAGCTGATGGGGTGAAAGTTGAGGACTAGGGGGGAAGGGGAGCAAGAGCATAGCAACAGGATATCAAGAAGACCCGAGTGAGGGCCTTTTCTATGGTGGACGAGGGAATCCCCCATTCCCTAAAAATGGAATGGAACACTTCATATTGGGTGCAGATGTGATGTAGATGGAAGAATTGAGAGTAGGAGATAGTGTCTCTCTGCAGGAAGCATGGTGGGAAGAAGTGTTGCCTAGAAAGCTGTGGGAGTCAGAGGTTTATAACATCAGTCAATAGTTTATCTCCTGTGATGGAGATGGTGAGATCAAGAAACGGTCGGGAGGTGTCCGAGATTCTGGGTCTAAACGTGGTCGCGGAGACGGAGAGCAGGAGGAATCACAGAGAAGAGCAGAGAGAGAGGTTGTTGCAGAACTTTTGTTGGAGAGAGGAGAACATGTTCAAAGTAGACATACCTTGAGGAGATTTCGCAGTGGAGCGGACGAAATGTTGTAGGATGCTGGGTGATGCAGGTGATGATCTATTTGTATTGATCATTGGGGCACAGTAAGGCAGTGAGATTTAAACTGGACATCATCATCTGCTAAAGAGCTGGATGGTTAGATTCACTCTTTGAGCTGAAACATGAACTCTGGTTCTCTTTCACAGTTGAAAAGTTGCAAAAGTTGTCAATCTGCTGAGTGCTTCCAATCCTTCTGTTTTCATGTAAAAGCTTGAAGCTTGCTTGAAGCTCCACATCTAAGCGAGTTAATACTGTCAGTGCTCCATCTGCCTGAAAGACCAATGCACAAGAAGTCACATAAACAACACACTCCTCGATGGTTTACCTATTAACTTAGCAGATGAAGAAAGATCCCGATTCGAAGCGTCACCCATTCTACTTTTCCAAAGATGCTGCTTGACCCACTGAGTTACTCTGACAATTTCTGTTTAGCTGACATGGCAGATAAAGGGCAGAATGGTGGCACAGCGGTAGAGTTGCTGCCTTACAGCGCCAGAGAACAATGTTTGATCCTGACAACAGGTGCTGTCTGTACTGATTTTGCATGTTCTCCTCATAACCTGCGTGAATTTTTGCTGGGTGCTCCTGTTTCCTTCCACATTTCAAAGACGTACGGGTTTGTACTCTAATTGGCATCGGTAACATGTCTAAATTCTCCCTCAATTGTGTAGGATAGTGTTGGTGTGCGGGGATCGTTGGTCGGCGCGGACTTGATGGGTGAAGGGCCTGGTTCTGTGCTGCGTCTTTCAACTAAACTAAACTAAAACAAAGTGTTTCAGGGAATTTGAAAGCCTTTTTCATCGGATGGTTTCATAACTCTTGCGGCATTCACCATTTCATTGGACCTGCTAGGTTATGTTTGTGTCCTGCCGGTGGGCTGTTTCTTTGGTGATGTTGCCTCACAGATGCCAACACTGACGATCTTCACTATCTAGATTAGACTGCAATGAGTATTGATATCCTGGTAAATCCTGTGCCGTGCTACAAGGCAAGTAAATCACCTGCAGAATATATGATTATCATGCAAAATAAAATACATTACCTCCTGGCTCTGATGTCCATGGATTGTCCTCTATCCTATGAATTGCTCAGCAGTGACCAACCCAACTCACTGAAATCCCCAGGTGAGTTCTGAGTTTGAGTTTGTTGGGGTTTGGTTCCCTTTACTCCACTTCGGGCCCCACTGCCCGAGTTATTCTCTCCCTTGTTGGTGGGTCAATCGGCCACCACTCCACTCGATGGTTCCCAAGAGAGAGAATACAACAAAAGGGATTCCCCTGGGTTCTCGACCTCGGAATTATGGTGGGATATGATAAAAGGTTGAATTGACCAGAGTGTGCTGATGAGAGAAAACAGAAACCAAGACGGACTCAAAGCAAGTCTAAAATTTACAGGCTTTATTAAACAATGAGAAATCGAATCTCACCAACACTACACAATACGTGGCTAAACTTATGCTTTAAACTAAGACGATGGAAAGGAAACTACTGGGCATGTCGTAAAAACTGACTTTACACAGTTTTACTCGCAAGTACACCCCCTTTCCCCTTCTTCTCTCAACCTCTATCCTATTTCAGGAACTTCACCAGGTGACTGGGGTACTTACAGCTAGATTGATGCAGAATCCGGAGCCGTCCAGCAGAGCAGAAATGAGAACGAGTTCTGGCTTGCCTGTCCCATTTATATCCAAGTTTTTCCCTTGAAACCCTCCAGGTGGTCCTCTGGACAAAAGAGTCTTTCGATGATTCCTAGTTTCGATCTGGCATGAACAATAGGCTTCCGATGATAATGGGTTTGCTGATGTCATGATACCTATAACCATATAACCATATAACAATTACAGCACGGAAACAGGCCATCTCGACCCTTCTAGTCCGTGCCGAACACATAATCTCCCCTAGTCCCATATACCTGCGCTCAGACCATAACCCTCCATTCCCTTCCCATCCATATAACTATCCAATTTATTTTTAAATGATAAAAATGAACCTGCCTCCACCACCTTCACTGGAAGCTCGTTTCACACAGCTACCACTCTGAGTAAAGAAGTTCCCCCTCATGTTACCCCTAAACTTCAGTCCCTTAATTCTCATGTCATGTCCCCTTGTTTGAATCTTCCCTACTCTCAGTGGGAAAAGCTTTTCCACGTCAACTCTGTCTATCCCTCTCATCATTTTAAAAACCTCTATCAAGTCCCCCCTTAACCTTCTGCGCTCCAAAGAATAAAGCCCTAACTTAACCATATAACCATATAACCATATGACAATTACAGCATGGAAACAGGCCATCTCGGCCCTACAAGTCCATGCCGAATAAATTTTTTTCCCCTTAGTCCCACCTGCCTGCACTCGTACCATAACCCTCCATTCCCTTCTCATCCATATGCCTATCCAATTTATTTTTAAATGATACTAATGAACCTGCCTCCACCACTTCCACTGGGAGCTCATTCCACACCACCACCACTCTCTCTGCGTAAAGAAGTTCCCCCTCATATTACCCCTAAACTTCTGTCCCTTAATTCTGAAGTCATGTCCTCTTGTTTGAATCTTCCCTATTCTCAAAGGGAAAAGCTTGTCCACATCAACTCTGTCTATCCCTCTCATCATTTTAAAGACCTCTATCAGGTCCCCCCTTAACCTTCTGCGCTCCAGAGAATAAAGACCTAACTTATTCAACATTCTAGTAAATCTCCTCTGTACTCTCTCTATTTTGTTGACATCCTTCCTATAATTGGGCGACCAAAATTGTACACCATACTCCAGATTTGGTCTCACCAATGCCTTGTACAATTTTAACATTACATCCCAGCTTCTATACTCAATGCTCTGATTTATAAAGGCTAGCATACCAAAAGCTTTCTTTACGACCCTATCTATATGAGATTCTACCTTCAAGGAACTATGCATGGTTATACCCAGATCCCTCTGTTTAACTGTATTCTTCAATTCCCTACGATTTACCATAACTTGTTCAACCTTTCTCTGTAACATAGTTGTTGAAACCCAGGCAACATTCTAGTAAATCTCCTCTGCACTCTCTCTATTTTGTTGACATCCTTCCTATAATTAGGCGACCAAAATTGTACACCATACTCCAGAATTGGCCTCACCAATGCCTTGTACAATTTTAACATTACATCCCAACTTCTATACTCAATGCTCTGATTTATAAAGGCCAGCACACCAAAAGCTTTCTTTACCACCCTATCTACATGAGATTCCACTTTCAGGGAACTGTGCACAGTTATTCCCAGATCCCTCTGTTCACCTACATTCTTCAATTCCCTACCATTTACCATGTACGTCCTATTTTGATTTGTCCTGCCAAGATGTAGCACCTCACACTTATCAGCATTAAACTCCATCTGCCATCTTTCAGCCCACTCTTCCAACTGGCATAAATCTCTCTGTAGACTTTGAAACTCTACTTCATTACCCGCAACCCCACCTATCTTAGTATCATCTGCATACTTACTAATCCAATTTACCACACCATCATCCAGATCATTGATGTACAAACAACAGTGGACCCAACACAGATCCCTGTGGCACCCCACTCGTCACTGGCCTCCAACCTGACAAACAACCATCCACCATTACTCTCTGGCATCTCCCATTCAGACACTGTTGAATCCATCTTGCTACTCCACCATTAATACCCAACCATTGAACCTTCTTAACCAACCTTCCATGAGGAACCTTGTCAAAGGCCTTACTGGTCCATATACACAACATCCACTGCGTTACCCTCATCAATTTCCCGTGTAACATCTTCAAAAAATTCAAGAAGATTAGTTAAACAAGACCTTCCAGGCACAAATCCATGTTGACTGTTCCTAATCAGACCCTGTTTATCCAGATGCTTATATATATTATCTCTAAGTATTCTTTCCATTAATTTGCCCACCACTGACGTCAAACTAACAGGTCTATAATTGCTAGGTTTACTCTTAGACCCCTTTTTAAACAATGGAACAACATGCACAGTACGCCAATCCTCCAGCACTATTCCCGTTTCTAATGATATTTGAAATATTTCTGCCATAGCCCCTGCTATTTCTACACTAACTTCCCTCAATGTCCTAGGGAATATCCTGTCCGGACCTGGAGACTTATTCACTTTTATATTTCTCAAAAGTGTCAGTACTTCCTCTTCTTTGATCCTCATAGTTTCCATAGCTACTCTACTTGTTTCCCTTACCTCACATAATTCAATATCCTTCTCCTTGGTGAATTCCGAAGAACAGAAACTGTTCAATATCTCCCCCATCTCTTTTGGCTCTGCAGATAGTTGTCCACTCTGACTCTCTAATGGACCAATTTTATCCCTCGTTATCCTTTTGCTATTAATATAGCGGTAGAAACCCTTCGGATTTACTTTTACCTTACTTGCCAAAGCAACCTCATATCTTCTTTTAGCTTTTCTAATTTCTTTCTTAAGATTCTTTTTACATTCTTTATACTCTTCAAGCACCTCATTTACTGCATGCTGCCTATAATTATTGTAGATCTCCCTCTTTTTCCGAACCAAGTGTCCAATTTCCCTTGAAAACCATGGCTCTTTACAATTTTTACGATTTCCTTTCAACCGAACAGGGACATGAAGATTCTGTACTCTTAAAATTTCACCTTTAAATGTACTCCATTTCTCTTCCACATCTTTCCCATAAAACAAACTGTCCCAATTTACTCCTTTTAAATCCTTTCGCATCTCCTCAAAGTTAGCCTTTCTCCAATCAAAAATCTCAACCTTAGGTCGAGTTTTGTCCCTCTCCATAATTATATTGAAACTAATGGTATTGTGATCACTGGACCCGAACTGTTCCCCAACGCATACCTCTGCCACCTGACCCATCTCATTTCCTAACAGGAGGTCCAGTACCGCCCCTTCTCTAGTAGGTACTTCTATGTATTGTTGCAAAAAACTATCCTGCACACATTTTACAAACTCCAAACCATCCAGCCCATTTACAGAATGTGTTTCCCAGTCTATGTGTGGAAAATTGAAATCTCCCACAATCACTGCCTTGTGCTTACTACTAATATCTGCAATCTCCTTACATATTTGTTCTTCCAATTATCGCTCCTCATTTGGCGGTCTATAATACACCCCTATAAGTGTTGCTACCCCTTTCCCATTTCTCAGTTCCACCCAAATAGCCTCCCTAGACGAGCCCTCTAATCTATCCTGCCAAAGCACTGCTGTAATATCTTCCCTGATAAGCAATGCAACACCTCCACCTCTTGCCCCTCCAATTCTATCACACCTGAAGCAACAAAATCCTGGAATATTTAATTTCCAATCACAGCCCTCCTGCAACCATGTTTCACTGATCGCCACACATCATACTTCCAGGTGTCAATCCAGGCTCTAAGTTCATCCACTTTTCTTACAATGCTCCTAGCATTAAAATATACATATTTAAGAAACCCACCCTCTCTTATTCTCTGATTATTTTCTTTTTCTTCTCTCTCCCCTACATTTTGGGTCAGAGTGCTACCATTCTCTGCCCCCTGCTTCACACACTGACTGCTAGCTTTCCCAATTTGAGTCCCTCCCCCCAACCATACTAGTTTAAAGTCTCCCCAGTAGCCTTTGCAAATCTTCCCGCCAGGATATTGGTCCCCCTTGAGTTCAAGTGCAACCCGTCCTTTCTGTACAGGTCGCACCTTCCCCAAAAGAGGTCCCAATGATCCAGAAACTTGAATCCATACCCACTGCACCAGTCCCTCATCCACGCATTTATCCTCCACCTCACTCCATTCCTACTCTCACTGTCGCGTGGCACAGGCAGTAATCCTGAGATTGTTACCTTTCCAGTCCTTCTCCTTAACTCTCTACCTAACTCCCTAAATTCTTCTTTCAGGACCTCTTCTCTTTTTTTACCTATGTCGTTGGTACCTATATGCACCACAACCTCAGGCTCCTCTCCCTCCCATTTCAGGATTTCTTGGACACGTTCAGACACATCCCTGACCCTGGCACCAGGGAGGCAAACTACCATCCGGGACTCCTGTCTGCGTCCACAGAATCGCCTATCCGACCCCCTGACTATAGAGACCCCTATTGCAATTGCCCTCCCCTTCTTTTCCTTACTCTTCTGAGCAACCGGACCGGTCTTTGTGCCAGAGACCCAGTGGCTGTCGCTGCCCCCAGGTAGGCTGTCCCCCCCACCCTTACTCAAGCATAAGTACTTATTTCTAAGGTGTACAGCCACCGGGGTACTCACCAGTCCCTGCCTCTGCCCGTTGCCCTTCCTAACTGTGACCCAGTTTTCTGTCTCCCGTGGTCTTGGAGTGACCACCTCCCTGTAACTCCTTTCTATGACCTCCTCGCTCTCCCTGAGCAGACAGAGGTCATCGAGTTGCTGTTCCAGGTTCCTGACACGGTCCCTTAGGAGCTCCATCTCGACGCACCTGGCGCAGATGTGGACGTCTGGAGGGCACTCCGACTCCATGACCTCCCACATCTGACATCCAGAACAGTAAACTGCCCCGGCCCTCATTCTCCCCCTTATCCAAATACAATAAAGCCTTACAATTAAATGCAAATACATACAAGCCAATCAGCCAATCAGCTGCTTCTGCTGGTCCTCTTCCACCAATCAGAGGCTTCCACCAGAATCAGAATCTTTCCCTGGAAGTGAGATGGAACGTTGGTGATTTGGGTAACTCATAGCTCCAGGTAAATCCTCCTCTCACCAACGGCTCCCCGGGCCTCTGTAGAAGCAAGCCCCGCGCTGTTTTTATACTCACAGCTCCAGGTAAATCCTCCTCCCACCAACGGCTCCCCGGGCCTCTGTAGAAGCAAACCCCGCGCTGTTTTTATACTCACAGCT